>NC_069383.1:114690000-115940000 GCF_027475565.1 Acinonyx jubatus
CCCCCCCCACTCAGCCCCTTAGGGAATCCACCATGTGTTCTGGGGTCCACGGGGAAGCTGCCTCTTTCTCAGATGTTGGAGCTTCTACAGCCCGCTGTGTCTCTTCATCTCAGTAACTCCCGTGTGTGACTTAGAACAGAACACAGAACAGACCCTTGGGAACTGTTTGCTGAGTTGATATGAGTTGAGATTTTTTAAAGGCAAGTGCTCAATTTCCAATCACAAGCAACACTTGTACAACACTTAGCTTTTAATGTAAGATAAAAGACTGTGTTCATCTTTAAAGCACATGAGAATTTCTGTGATAGGATAATCTAACCAGCAAGGACCACTAAGACTCAAAGTAGTTCATTCATTCACTCATTCATTCACTCACTAAGTATGTTTGGAGGGCCTGGTTTGAGCCTGTGATTGGTTTGAACCTGGACATGTGGCTTTGACCCATCACCATCATCAGAATAAAGAAGCAGGCATGCGGTTTAGTGTTGCCCAGGAACCTGCATCCTAGGAGTCCACAGCCCACAAATTGCTGTGATGCCTTGCTGTCCCCATCAGACGACCACACACCATCCTTCCAAGTGCTAACCAAGAAGACATAATGTGAAGATGCTCTTAGGGTCACCAAGGGAATCTTTTCAGACTCAGGGATTCTCCCTGGAACCTGGGCATCCAGAAGCTGTGATCATGACCTCGACATCTCCCCTCATCCATTTCCTGCCAGATCCTTGCAAACATTTATTATGCTGCTACAGAAAAGCCTGCAAGGCCAGTTGACTTGTCTGTAGCCAGTGAGCCTCAGCGCCCACAAAGCAGAAATTAATGAATGACGGTTGGAGAGAGAGGCAAGGAATAGGACAGCAGCTATTTTGGGCTCCCTCTGCCAAAGCAGATCCTAATGCCTGCATCTGTGTGTTCACTCTGCCCGCCCTTGGAGCAGAAATCAAAATCACGTTGGCTTGGATTTTGTTTGCTCGCCAACTCTGAGCTCCTCAAGTTTGTATGTCTTGTAAAAATATGCAGATTTTGAATTAATAAAAGGAAAATAGAGCTACTGTGAAAACTGATTCTCACTCTGTTTCTGACTTAGTATGATTCATCCAAACCTTTGCAGAGCCAGCCGACAGAATAGACTAAGGTCAGAAGGCCAGAGTTCAAGTCTTGCCTTTTCCACTTTCTCTCATCAGCCTCTCTAGACTTTTGCTTTCTCAACTATAAAGTAGAGATTGGATGGTAGCACTGTTGGGAATTAAGGAAGTCACTGTATGGAAAAGTTCCCAACACCTGTGACCCCACCATTAATGGCAGACCCCTTATGTATAAAGAAAACCATTACCCCCCCATTCTTCCTAGGAAGACTGTGATCTTGGGGTATCAAGGCTTGGATGTAAGCTGCTGTGTAATCCTAGGGAATTTAACATTTCTGAGTTCATGTACTTGAGGCATGGAAGGATGGAAAAACTCCATCTTTCTGCCTCAGTGTCCATGTCTGGGACAGAGGAATGGAAATATAATATTTATTATCAGATTTTTGCTGAGCACTTCCCAGGTACAGTCACTAGGAAACCATGGGGGCCTCCTGGTGACTTCTGCTGCTGGCCTTTGGTGCGCTGGGCCTGTATCATGGACATGGACTTGTGTTTAGTAAGTTTGTTTTCATGCATAAACCTGAGCACTTGCCCTCCTGCTGTTGACTGTGTCAGGCTCTAGGTAAGGGACAGGTGTGGAGGACTAGGAGAAATCAATGTGAGCTGGATGCTAATAGGATAGGCTGTTGGGGCCTGAGGGCCCTACAGTGCTATCTTGGCTGTGGCCCCAGAGAACCACAGCTGGAGGTGGCCAAGGAGCCCAGGCCCTCTCCTGGCCAGATGGAGCTAATGGTCTGGTCCTCCCACAGCTACTTGGGAATGTGTGGCCTGGAAACCAGCAAGGGGAGAGTAGCTTAACGTGGTGGCCCTGGGATCCCACCTTATGGTATTCATGTCCTAGAATGTTTTCCTTCATGACATGATCCATTATGTGGTTATTTATGAATGGTCCTGTAATGTAGAGATATCCCTATTCTCGTTTTATGGAAGAGACCCTAAGGCTCCAAGAGCTAAGGAGCCTTCTAGAAATCAGAGAGCCAGCAAGTGGCTGTACCAGAACCCCCTGCCAAGGCCTGTGCTACCTCCATTCTTGTTTTAAAAGAAATATTCCCATGTTGACTTGAAAGCATCTGGGTAGGAGGAACTGGAAACCCAGAGTAGGCCTTCATGAAGTACCTTCCACATGGATAAAAATTCAGTAAAGATTCAGTACATACTTGTCGAGCACCTATTACATATCACGCACTGTTCTAGGTATTTGGGACTTGCCAGTGAACAAAGAGTTACTCAATATGTGGTTATGGATTGAATTTTAAAAACTTGATTCAAAAGCTTTTCTAAAACTTGATTCAAAAGCTTTTTCTTCATTCATATCCAGGTGAGAATTATCAGACCGTGACCTTTCCCATAATTAAGTTAAGGATTTTCTTCTAGGAGTAGATTCTGGTGTCCTTCTCTTTCTCTCTGTACACGTGGACCCTGTGTGCAAGTGGGCCGTGGGCCCCATCAGAGCCACCTGTCTGTCTCTGGGGGTGGCTTTGAGAAATGTTGCATGCATCTACCTCACACAATCTAATCATCAAAAAGGAGAGACTGTAAAGTCACTTAACAAATTGAGTGAGTGACTAGAGCAAGTAACAAACTTCAGAAGCCCCAGTGACTGAAGAGTACCTTTTGAAGTTGAGATAAGATGATATATATTGTGTCTATTTATCTCTATCCATCTATCAATCCATTATATATCCATCCATCCATCCATCCATCCATCCATTTCTGCATCCATCTACTAATCCATCTATCCATCCATCCGTCCATCCATCCATCCATCCATCCATTTCTGCATCCATCTGCTAATCCATCCATCCATCCATCCATCCATCTGTCCGTGTATGCATCTGCCCATCATTCTTTCAGTCTATATTGGTATGATGGAGTGCTCAGCAAGTGTCAGCTGTTAAGAGGATGACAGTACATTGTTCCACAGTAACAGTGGCTCACCCTGTGGATTGGATGTTGAGCCTCCTATTGATCTTAAAGGAATCTTGTTCAAGAACCAGGGGTGTACCCTCTTCTGTGTCAATCTCAGAGAGTGAATAAAGTCATAGCTGAGACTTTAGTTCCCTCCCAGTCCCTTTTCTGCTTTGCCCTTTAAAATGAAGACTCATATTCTTTTGACATGAACATAATTGTTGAAGTTTGGCCCCAGAACTTTGTGTGAGGACAGAATCCTTGGTATGTGGGGGGTGGAGGGTGGCAGAGATGGATTGATGTGTGGGGGTGGGTGGTTGGCCCCCCTCCATTCAGTTTTGATCTCTGCCTGGTCTCTGAGACTGGCCTTCCACTCTCTCTAGGATACTCTTCCTTCTGTTTGCCCTACCCTCACTGAGCACCTACTCTGTCGAGCATCTGGGTCCTGCTCACACAAAGCCCACCACTGGGTGGAGGATGTGCAGCAAATACCTTAACAGCAAGGCAGAGTGTGACAAATAAGGCAGGGCACTGATATCCACCAGGCTCTCTCCCTGTGCAGAATACCTCATCTTAGCAGTTTCCCAGCAACTGCATGAGAGTGCTGGTCCACAGCAGGTTCTCTGGTCTGAGGCAAGAAGGGGGACAGTGGGGAGCTTTCCATAAAGCTAAGGGGGAAAGGAGGCCTTTTGTCCTGAGATTGTAACTTTCCTACTCTTTCTGTGTTAAAATGGCCTTTTTTTTTCTATGATGCTGAGGCCAGAAGGACATTTTTTAATGTTTGTATTTGGCAATACTAGATTGATTCACCTAATGGGTTTTTTTTTTCTTTGTTGGATTAGTTGGGTTTGCTTTTTGATTTTACTGGCCCAGGACCTCCATAAGTCTGGGAAATCTTATTTGTCACTGAGTTATCTTATTTGGAAAGGGTTTATATTATTTAACACTAATAAGAATTCTGTGAAATAGACATACTGTTCACACTGCACAGATGAGAAAATTAAAGTGCAAAGAAGTGGCTTCCCCTGAGTTCATAATGGCAAAGGCCAGGCTCAGTCCTAATTCTGGCACCCCAGCCCTGGGCCACTCCAGGGGAAGCTCAGGGTAATGGATCCAGTAGAATCTATTGAGATATGCACTAGATAACTCAAGGTTTTGTTTCTGATCTCGATCTGCAGGAAGGCCCAAGTAACCCCTGTAGGTGAACAGTGCTAACCAATGAGCAGATAGCCTTGGATCTTCAAATCTGATGTTCACACATAGCCCAGTGTAGATCCCCTTTATTAGTCATGGACCTGCCCTCCTTCCCAGCCCCTCCTACCAGGTAATGGCAGCATGAGTACAGCCCAGGTGGCTTCCACCTCTCGGTACGATGAAGGGAAGGACTCTCATGACTCCTTCACTTTGCCTTTTTAAACTGAGGACCACATGGATGCTTTCTGGGCTGCATCCCCTTGTATCATCACTGTATTTCCACCCTCAGTCAAGCCAGGGTTTCCATCTTGATCATCTGACGCCCAGGTTAATGGTCTGTATTTTGGTGAGTAAGCACTTTGCAGATTTTGTAAAATGCCTTTGCTGGTTTGGCCGCTGCTGCTGGCTGTAGGTGGCCTGGCGAGGAATAAATCATGCTGACATGGAGGTCTGTTCGCCTTAATTTTGTCCCCCTCTGAGGGCGGAGTTTCTTTCTCTGGTGGTTCTCTTGGAGGACTCTGGTCATTCGGCACAAACCATCAGGGACAAATCTGTAGTGAAGTGGACTCAGACTGATTTCTGAACAAAATGTTTTCCCTTCTGATCTTGAACAGTAGGAATTTGAGGCAAAGGACATATAGGAAGGTGTTGAAAAGTAAGACATGCCCATTATTCTAAATTTGTGTGTTCAAGGCAACGTGCTGTTGATGGCTGATTCGCTAGTGGCATTTCACCTCTTGGGATTGGGGTGTCCTTCCCAGAGCCAGCCACTGGGGCCCTCTCTGTGGCTGGAGCTCCGCGGAGAATGGCTGACATCTGGCACCAGTGACCAACTCTCATTGTTTTCTGGTACTTTCCATATCTTGTCTTCTGGATATTCCTGATAACTCAAGGCCAATGTGCACTGGCCTCCCTCACAATTGGAGAGACGGAGGCTGGGAAACTAAATAGGAAAAACACCTGATACCTTCCTCACAGGGGTCATGGTGAGAATTTAATGAGTAGATAGGTATGTGATAGGAATAAATATGTGTGTGTGTATGTACACATATATCAGAACAAGTGCTTGACAACTAAGAAGTATTCAATAAATATTGGCAATTGACCATCATTAAGATTTCTTTTTTTTTGTTAATTTTTTTTAATGTTTATTTTTCAGAGAGAGACAGGGCGAGTGGGAGAAGGGCCGAGAGAGAGAGGGAGACACAGAATCTGAAACAGGCTGCAGGCTCTGAGCTGTCAGCACAGAGACTGATGTGGGGCTCGAACTCTGGAACGGTGAGATCATGACCTAGGCCAAAGTCGGTCGCTTAACTGACTGAGCCACCCAGGCACCCCCATTATTAAGACTTCTAAGGCCACATAACTAATAACTGGCAGGTGTCTTGAGTCCCAGTGACCCTTTTAATTCTCATCATTTTGTGACCTAATTCTTTGTTTTTTTACTAAGACTGAAAAGTCTGATTGGAGTGAATTTCCTCTAAAGCTGTTCCCAGAAGACTCTAAAACTAAAGAAAACAGTGTTGGCTTGAAATGCCATTGGAAAAGCATCTTCTATTTCATTCATTTTGGAACTGAGGCACTGAGAGCAATCTTTAGCCCACCAAGATAACAGAAGTCAAAAATCCTTGAATACTTGGGATGCACCACATACTGTGCTAAGCATTTTATGAATTCCCCTATTTAATCCTCACAGCAGCACCTTGAAGGCTTTTGTATCGTTCCCATTTTATTTTGTTTATTTATTTTTTAAAGTGTTTGTTTATTTTTGAGAGAGAGAGACAGAGCATGAGTGAGGGAGGGCCAGAGAGGGAGACCAGGAATACAAAGCAGGCTCCAGGCTCCGAGCTGTCAGCACAGAGTCCGATGCGGGGCCCGAACCCATGAACCGTGAGATCATGACCTGAGCCAAAAGTCAGACGCTCAACCAACCGAGCCACCCAGGTGCCCCATATCGTTCCCACTTTATATGTGAGGAGACTGGGGTGCAGAGGGGTTAATTACTAAACCAAGGCCACCAGTAAGAGGCAGGGCTGATTCTCCAAACCCACACTCTGTATTTGCTATGGCATATGTGTACTAGGAGTTCTGCCATGCAGAAGCCCTTTCTCTCTGCCACCACTCTGGGCCATGCACGATGAATGTCAGCCACATCCTGGCTTCTCTGTGTGCTCTGTGCTTTCAGAAGACAGGGCTCCAGCCCTTTCAGCCATGCCTCTCCAATATTCCAGGCTTCTCTCTGGGCCTCATTCTCTCCAGCCGGAAAACGAATGTATTAGGTGACACTGGCACCACACATCACTCCCACCCCAATGTTCCAGAAGTAGGAGCTCCCATGAATTGCACCTAACTTCCTTTGTTCTCAGTTTTATCTTTGAGAGGACAGAGAAACTACTGTTTAAGAAGTGTTCTCAGGTGGGGTGCCTGGGTGGCTCAGTCGGTTGAGTGTCCGACTTTGGCTCGGGTCATGATATCATGGTTGGGGAGTTCGAGCCTCAAATCAGGCTCTGTCCTGCCAGCTCGGAGCCTGGAGCCTGCTTTGGATTCTGGGTCTGCCTCGCTGTCTGCCCCTCCCCCACTTGTGCCCTATCTCTTTCTGTCTCCCAAAAATTAATAAACATAAAAAAATTTAATAGTTGCCCACGTAAAAAAATAGAGCTGGTTCTATTTTGTTGAGACTCTTGTCACAGATACTCGTGGAGGTTCCAAGATACAGTCCCTGTTCCCACATGACTAACGTTGATTTGAGGAAACCATGTCGAGAGTTTGCCTGATCTCTTGGTCCTTTTCTGTGGAGAATGGTGTGTGCCAGACTGCCTTTGATCAGAGAGGCATTGACCTCTCTTTCTGCTTACACAGAGTTAAGTTCCCATCCCACATGGCTCAAATGGAGGCAACCACGAGCTTCTGGGTCATTGGGAATCAAAAGGGAAGAGAGGAAGCTGAGGGACACAGGCAGGCAGAAGGGACAGATTATGCATTTTACAATTTAGACACGAAAGGACAATGAGTGGCTCATTAAAACAAAATCACCCCTGCTCTAAATGGATCTGTTTGATTAAAAGTTGTCCTTTGGTGTGTTTGGGTAGAAAGTCCAGATGTCCTATAAAAAGAAATTTAGTTTTAGAAATGGGAAGCCTTTGGGCACCTGGGTGGTTCAGCTGGTTAGGCGTACGACTCTTGATCTCAGTTCAGGTCATGATCTCACGGTTCATGAGATCAGGCCCCAGGGCGGGTTCTGCGCTGACAGTGTGGAGCCTACTTGGGATTCTCTCTCTTTCCCTGCCCCTTTTCCGCTTGCATGTGTGTGCTCATTCTCTCTCAAAATAAATAAATAAACTTAAAAAAACAAAAAAAGGAAGAAATAAGAAGCCTCGTGTTGGGGCTTAGAAAACAAATCAGTGAAGAATAGAACTAGAAATTCTAGTTACCAAAGATTTGTCCGTCATAAAGGTTCACACATAGGTCCCCACTGCTGCTACACATGTGTGCGTTCTTGTGTGTGTGTGCTCATGCACATGTCCACCATTAGACCACATGGTACCTTTGTACATGTGATGCCCCCTCTGAGCAGAAGCAGCCCCGGGGCATGCTGTTAGGTAAGCAGACGGGGCTGGACATAAACCCTATTTGTCTTCTTGGTTTCATGTGACCCTGAACACAGGTGAATGTGGCCACACATGTGCACACACTGTCACTCTCCGTCGGGCAGGGAAGGATACCTGTAGCTGAGGTCTGGCAGTCTCACAGTAAAGTGGAGACACCTCAGCTAGAGTCTCCCTGGGATACGCGGCAGCACTTGCTTTCCAAGAGTCATTTCTACAAAACCCACAGCTGTGCTCTGCTTGCTCAGCCACCTTCTTGAAGATAATCTGCTTTGTTCTGTGCCTCTTCACCACCCGTCTGGCCATGGCAAGCACACATCCTGGTCTGACTGCACAGTACAGATTTTAGTCCTTCCATTGGGTACCTGCTTTCACTGGAAAGCAAGCTTTGGTCTTTGCCATTTGTCAAGAATGTCTTTTGATCCTTGCAGCAACCCTGAGGATTAGATGGTAGGGAATTAATACACCCACTTTACAGATGAGAAGATAGGCTCTATGAGAGAAACAGAAGCAGAACGTCATGGGTGATCTGGATTTAGAGTCTGTCCGCTGGTCTTGAGTGATTCTTAGCGTCTGGTAAATTCCTTTGGAAGCGTGAACCTTCATGATCTCTCGGGCTTCCCTTCCCTTTCCCTGCTGACCTCAGCCCCCATGCTGACTGTCTTCCGGGATGAACTCACAACAGCAGAAACACAACCATTGTCTTGATTTTTGTCATTGTCCCAAGTAAAATAGCCATCGAGTCAACAGGGATCACTATTCAACCTGTTGCCACACACTTGATTAGCTTTCATTGCTAGTATGATCCCTGCTGTGGTTATGATTGTCACAAACTTGCTTCTAAGAGCTGGGCCTAGACCTGGACTCAGACATGTTGGATTCTTCTCTTTATAAACTGCCCCCAGAGCCCAGGTTCCATTGCCCCAAATATCCTAAGATGATAAATCTTAGTCCTTATCTTCAATTAGGCAGATAGCATAGCAGTGCCAGGCCCAATGTAGGTAGTAAATCATTGTTGCATGAGACAATTAATTGATGAATCCTTTGAGGGTGGTATTTAATAGAAGTCTTTCAGTTGCCAGTGGCCAAATTGTTAACACAAATTAGTTTAGGCTAAAAATGAATGTATTGACTCACATAACTGCAAAGCACAGGGGTGAGGGCATCAGGCACAGCTGAATCCAGAGGTTCAAATCATACATATAATGAGGGCTCAGTTTTCCTTTCCTCTCTCAGCTCCGCTTCCCGTGTTGGCTTCATTCTCAAGGGATTCTCTCCTCGTGGTAGATCAGATGGCCACCAGCAGTTCTGGGCTGATGTGGTTTTTACAGTCAGTTCACAAACTTATATAAAGAACAGTCTTCTCCCTCCCCTGTACAGAAAGCAAATCTCATGCATGGACTAGGATTGGTCCAGCTTAGGTCATGTGCCTTCCCCTTAGACCAACCGCTGCGGACAGAAGGATGGGCTGCCCTGATTCTCCAGGGGAGGCACAGTGATTGACAGCTTCACCTAAACCCGAAGGGACCGGGAAGAGACCCTTCTGTGATGGCGATTGGGACTTGGCAGACAGTTGATGCTCACTGCAAGGTCAGCGAGGTTTTGAAAAGGGCAAAATGTCAGTGGGACAGTCTAATAGAGATCACAAGTCGAGTGATAAGGCTTTGGGTCAAAATGAGAAATGAAGGAGGGAGACATTTTCTTGGATGATTCACTACCAACCTTGAAAGGGGTGTTGGCAGAGATGTTCTCAGTGGTAGCAGCCCAGAAGGAACCAGCCCTGTGCTCCTCCTGGGGACTGCTTTGATGGGCAGAGAATTTGGGGGTTGGAGTTCATATTATCCAGTCACAGCGTCCCTTCACCCCTCTTTTACGTGAAGAAGTAGGCAGAGACATGCAGTCAGCAAAACTCCTCTTTAACTAACTCTGACACTCATTCCCATCTTCCCAGGAGGTTTTCTATTGTTAATAATTCAGTAGTGCTATCTCACCTTGAGTTCCCAGCCTCAACCTCTTTCTCTGACTCATCCTAGGGATTACAAAAGGTGGTTAAGAGCATATACCCTGTGGCCACACGAACCTGGATTCTAAACCCAGGCCTACCCTTTGTGGATTAGCTTCTCTGAGCCTCAGTTTTCTCATGTATAAAATGGACCCAATGATAGTACCTTCCTGGCAAGGATATTGTGAAGGTCATGCGAGATAATGGAGGTGAAGTGCACACAGCAGGGTCTCACTGGGCATGCGTATGATCATATATTTTGTACCCCCATCTTTTAGGATTATCAGGTTCCACAGACAGAGCTTATGTGTTCACAGCACTTAGTAATTTACAGTCTATACAGTCTATGAACTGTGAACACACAAAGAACAGGTCTGTCTCCCCATTCCAATCCTCATTTCAGCTGCAAGGCTGCTTCCTGCCAGGTGCCCCGTGGTTGTCCTGGCAGAAGACAGTGGGCTCACAAACTGACCCATGAAGCCTTCTACCCTCAGTCCTTCTTTAACCAGGCCAGACTAGATATGGAAGATTCTGGAATTTCTTGTGTTTCTCTTGGGTTTATTTACCTAAAAACCCAACCTGGCCCTGCTTCTGCCCTACTTAGAAGTCCCTATACTGAGAGTCCACAGGGACACTCCCTGCCCCGTCCAGGTCTGTCCTCTTTCTTAAAAAAATTTTTAACATTTATTCCTTTTTGAGAGACAGAGAGAGATAGAGTGCAAGTGGGGGAGGGGCAGAGAGAGAGGGAGATACAGAATCCAAAGCAGGCTCCAGGCTCCTAGCTGTCAGCACGGAGCCCGATGTGGGGCTCAAACTCATGAACCGTGAGATCATGACCTGAGCCGAAGTCGGACACCTAACCAACTGAGCCACTTAGGCATCCCCCAAGTCTGTCCTCTTTATGAACTTTCGTGCAGCTGCTCTGTCTTCCCAGAAAGCTCTCAGGGTTAGAATATTAATTTAAAAGGTACTTACTAAGCATTTCCCATGGTGCTTTGTAAACACTACATCTATGACTTATTTAATCACCACAACAACCCTGCTAGGTAGGTACTGTTGTTATCATTATTTTATAGGCAAAGAAACTGAGGCACAGAGAGGTTAAATAACTTACCTGAGGTCACACAGCCAGTTCGTGAGGAAGCTGGAATTTGAACCCAAGTCTGTCTGCCCCAAAACACATGTTCTTGGCCAGTATCTGTTTCTGAACTTGTCTGATTCGTATGTCCTGTCTTATGTTTTAATTTTGGGGTCCTCCCTACCTTCTGAGGTAACACATACATTTATGTGGGACTCTGCTCAGAACTTGCCGTCAGATGGACAGCAACAAGGAATTCAGAGCTGGTGGTAAGAGGCAGATGAAAAGTCCTTTATGGCTGACTTTTGTAAGGCAGAGATGGGAACGTCATACCCCTTAGATCCCTTTCTGTCAGTCTCTGTTCATTTTAGAATCAGTGTGGCTTGTGAAAGGACAGAGAATCTGGATGTAGAGTCCTGGTGAACTCCTACTCATTCCTCATGACCCAGCTCCAGTGCCTCCTCCTCGGGGAGGTATTTCTGATCACCTTACAGTGCCAATTATCCATTCATCTAATACACACTTTTTGAGCACCTACTGTGTGCCTGGAGATCATAAGTTCTCCATACTAACCTGCAAACAGGCAGGGACCAGATTAACAGAAGAGTTAAGTTTGCAGGCTCTGAAGCCAGACTCTGTTTGAATCCTGGTTCCTCCATTTACTAGCAGTATGACTTGGGGGGCAAATTCCTTAACCTTGATAAGCCTCAGCTTCCTCCTCTGTTAAATTAGCATAAAAACAGCACCTGCATCTCAGGGCGTGGTTGTAAAGATGATGTGAATTAATATTTCTGAGTATGGTAGGTGCCTAATAATTGTTGCCAGGTAGCAGGTGCTTAATAACTGTTGCAGTTGTTATTCAGGCTGTTTTTGTATTTATATCTTGAGGACCAAGCAGTGTGCCTGCACCCAGCAGGTGCCCAATGAATATGTGTGTGAACAGGACAGTGAGTGAGTGAGTTGAACACTTCACTGTTTTGCATGTGAATCTCCCTGCATGTGAAATAGGGAGACTCATGCTTGCCTCTCAACCTGTGAGGATTAGTGGGGGTGTATGAGACATGACAGGACCTGGGAAATGGGGAAATGTCGCTGCACACAGTGGAGAGATTGCCATCACATTGGCTGTAGGGACACATGACCTGGGGCTGGGTCTCTGGGCCCCCAGCATGGGACCCAGCCTGGGAACCTGGCCACTCAGGGAAGGCTGGGGCCACTAGGAATTGGCTGATTGGGACATATCACCTGCAGGAGGTCAGCCTCGGACAAGTTCTGAGAGTACTCTCTGCTTTCCAGGAAACTTGTATATCCCAAGGAGCTCTGTTGAGGAAGAATATGTGAAAAACAGTTTCTGCTACTCAGTGAGAAGGGATTAGCATACTCACAATGGTCCTCGCATTTGAGGGGCACAGAGTGAGACTTTCTGAAAGGCCTGTCACCCCAGTCATAGCCTCTGACCAGCAGGTTGAGGATGGATTATGGTCCTCACTTTCTGGATAAGAACACTAAGGTATCAAGAGGTGGACAATCTGTGCAAGGTTGCACCACTAGTGAATGCCAGAGCTGGGACTCATAGCCATGTACCCCAGGAAATCTGACCTGGGCCCTGCAAGGAATGAGGGTAACTTTAAGGATCATTAAAAGGGGAAATCCCACGGAGACAGCTCCACTGGTCTGTGATGACCCTCACAACCCGATCCATCACTCTCCTGAGCCTGCAACAGGAGGAAACTGAGGCCAGTCCATGTGGTACTCCATTTCAGATGGCAAAGTGGAGGCCCCCGAGGGGGTCAGTGATCTCCCTCAGGGCCACAGAGCAAGTTGGTGGCTGGAGATGGGATGTCTCTGCTGCCAGAGGGTTTTCAAGGTTTTATTTTGAAGATGCAGGTGAGGATTTAGCAGAGGATAACCTAACCAGTACCATTCATTCATTCATTCATTCATTCATTCACTCATTCATTCAACTAATGGTTACTGTGCACCTGCTGTGTGTCAGGAACTCCTCTAGATGCTGGGCTCCAGCAGGGAACAAACCAAATATCCCTCGTGGAGCTGACATTCTACTAATAATCTTTTTTTTTAAATTTTTTAATCTTTATTTTATTTTTGAGAGAGAGAGAGCACGAGCAGGGGTGGGGCAGAGAGAGAGGGAGACACAGAATGTGAAACAGGCTCCAGGCTCTGAGCTGTCAGCACAGACCCCGAAGCGGGGCTCGAACTCATGAACTGTGAGATCATGACCAGAGCCGAAGTCAGACACTTAACCGACTGAACCACCCAGGCACCCCTCTACTAATATTCTTGTACCATGTCCTCACCACCAGCTTATTAATATAATTGAACCCTCCTGCTTGCTTATTCCACGCACATCCCCACCACCCTGGAGGTACCCCAACCCCAAATTTAAGTTTGATTATCCCCAGGCATCTTTTTATACTTCTAGGACAGATACATGTTTTTAAATTTTATGGAAATGGCATCCTACTGTACATATATTTCTGCAACTTGCTATTGTTTGAGGATGTATTCATATTAAGACAGGAGACTCTAGTTCATCTTTTACTGCTGTATAGTATTCCACTGAAGGGCTCTAGGACAATTTCTTTCTTCTGCTCTTTCACAATGACAAAGCTACAGTGGACATTTCTGTATATAACTCCTTGTACAGATGGACAAGAGTGTCTCTCCCCTTCCAGTTTCAACTGTAGCCTTGTCCTCTGCCAATTACCCCCCCAAATTGGACAGGAGCTGGAAGCCAAAAAGCATATATGCTCCTTTTATTTACTTAAGTAAGTTATTGGTTACCAAGCATCCATCATACAAGACCCGGGACAGCTGTGATGAGGGTGACAGGATGCTGGTGGCCTCCCCCATGAGGGTACCCTGCCAGCTCCTTCAGGTCTATTCAGGGAGAATAGAGAGAACTTCATGGGAGAGCAGTGCTGAACAGACCTCCTTAGAAATGCTGTGAGTCCCAGGGGCGCCTGGGTGGCTCAGTCGGTTAAGCGTCCGACTTCAGCTCAGGTCATGATCTCGCGGTTCGTGAGTTCAAGCCCTGCGTCGGGCTCTGTGCTGACAGCTCAGAACCTGGAGCCTGTTTCAGATTCTGTGTCTCCCTCTCTCTCTCTGACCCTCCCCCATTCATGCTCTGTCTCTCTCTGTCTCAAAAATAAATAAATGTTAAAAAAAAATTAAAAATAAAAAGTTAAAAAAAAAGAAATGCTGTGAGTCCTGACATTTAGAAGAAAGAGAATCAAATAGTTGAGCATACACATGTGTGTGTGTATGTGTGAAATGGTACATGTATTATTTCATAAATACTCTCATGACATGGTATGTTGTATTTCTGTTGCCCTATAATAAATTATCACAAGCTTAGTAGCTTGAACCAACACGCATATATTATCTCACAGTTTCATGGGGCAAGAATTCAGAGTAGGCTTAGCTGGGTCCTCTGCTCAGGGTCTCACAAAGTTGCAATCCAGGCTGGTGTAGTGGTCTCCTCTGTGGCTCAGGATCCTCCACCAATATCCTGTGGTTGTTGGCAGAACTCATTTTCTTGCAACTATAAAATTTTATTTCTCCAAAGACAGTAAGAGAGAGACTCCAGACTCCCTTGTTGTGAAGGACCACCTGATTAGGTCAGGCCCACGCAGGATAATTTCCATTCAGCTTCATTTAAAGGCAACTGATTAGGAACCTTAATTACACCTGCACAACCCCTTTACCTTTGCTACATAGCCTAGTTTGACCACAGGAGGGCTGCTATCCCATCATAGCCACAGGCTCTGCCCACATTCAAGGGGAAGGAACTATTCAGGGTATGTACATGAAGGGATGGGAGTCCAGGGGGCTCTTTAGAATTCTACCTCCCACAAGATGGTACTGTTATTATCAGCATTTTAATTCAGCAAAGTGAATTGATTAACCCTGGTTACGCAGCAAGCAGGCAGGTGGAGCTGAGATTCAAATTCCAGTCCACCTTTGGGAATGCAGTTTCTCTCTGTGCCTCCGAGAGCTCTGGACACTTTTCTAAGAAGGGAGAAGGGATCCCCGCCCCCCACCAGGCCTCACAGACATGTGCTCTCTTGGGTACATCCCCCAGGCCCCTGCGAGGGAAAAGGCCATCGCCTCCACTAGACCTGAACTCACAGAAGCCAGGGCCAGCCCCTTAGTCTCCAAGGTAGTCCCAGCAGACAGCAGGGGCTCAGCGGATGTTTGCTTGCTGCAGGCCACTTGTATCTTCTTTCCTTTTCTTCCTCCAAGCTGCCCACCTCTGGGGATTGCTGAGCACATCTCATTTTCCAAGGAGCACAGGGTTTATGGTGCAGAATTTCATCTCACAGTTTGTCAAGGATTGGATGCTCTGGTTAACTTAGGTATATACCCATCCAGACTTACACTTTAATGGTTTCTTTCCTTATTATAAAAGCAATACATATTCATTTTTGCATAAAAAATGTCAATGAGCAAGGTAATAGTCAAGAACATTTTAAGTGCCCAGAATCCCAGCCCCTAATGAGAACCTCTATTGTGAGCACATTCATTCATAGCCTAGTAGTCAGGAGTTCCAGATGGGGCCACACTGCCTCGACTTTAATTCTGGCTTCCCCATTACCAGCCATGTGACCTGGGCAGGTTATTTAACCTCCCTGAGTCTCAGTTTTCTCATCTGTAAAGTGGGCATGTCAAGAGTACTTGTTTCATAAGGCTGTGGGAGGAGAAAATGGGACAACACATGGAAGGTACTTAGAACAGGGCCCGGCACACCAGTTTTATGTAATTGTTAGTCACTAACATTGTTTTGATAAAAAAAAATAGGATCATATCTAACATACTATCTTTTTTAAAAAAATACATTGTCAAACTGGCTTACATACAACACCCAGTGCTCATCCCAACAAATGCCCTCCTCAATGCCCATCACCCATTTTCCCCTCTCCCCCACCCCCAACAGCCCTAAGTTTGTTCTCTGTGTTTAAGAGCCCCTTATGGTTTGCCTCCGTCCCTCTCTCTAACATACCATCTTATAACCTTTCTTCACATCACATATCTTTCCTCGCCAATAAATACGATGTCATCCACAATGTAATTTAAAATGGCTGAAACACCTTCCACCTAAATACAAAATAAGGTATTTAGGCAATCCTTTATTTTGGACCTAGACATCTTTCATGCTTTATGATAACTAAAACTGAAGGGAACTGCCCTGCTGCTAGGTCTTTGTGCACATCCTTACTTTTCTTTCCTGTAGAATGGCTTTCTAGAAGTGGGATCCATGGGCCAAAGGCCATTCAGTTCTTTGGAGAAGTTCCTGGGCCCTTCCACTGAGTACCAGGTATATGGAGTCGAATTGACCTCCAGAGACACTTTGCCGCAGATTTACTCCTCTCCAGGTGTGTGTGCGTGGTTCCATCCCCTGTGCTGCCATCCTGTTGCACAGGGGATTGGTGTTTAAATTTGCTGCCTGAAGGTGAGCAAGGCGCTGTTGCCCACGGGGAGCACAGTGGTGATCATATGGGTGTGACAGCTGCTTGCATCAGCCATCTGCCACTGTCTCACTCAGCAGAGGGTCTGAGGCTAGACTACTGGGGGTGGTCAAGGGCTCCAGAGGGCTGTGTGGTACCCCATCCCTGGCAGCAGAAGTAGCCGGGACCCACAAGGGGGTGCTGGCCTAGGTCCAGGGGAAAAACAGGATCCAGAGAGCAGGGCCTGATTTCCTCCTTTTCCCCCTCCTTTCTCCCCATGCCCCCTCACCTGCCTTCTTTACCTCTGTCCTTCCTTTCTTCTTTCTTCATTGAACTTAGAAAGTGCCAGATCCTATGCTAAGTGTTGAATAAGCCATAAAAATGAAACACACACAGTCTCTGTCCTCATGGAACTAATGGAAGAGGTGAATAGAAAATGGATAAAATTCACAAAAACAGCTTGGCAAATTGTGATCAGGGTTATGAAGGGGATGTCTGCGTTGCTATGGGAGAGAATGACCAGAAACTGACATTCACTGTAGTTACGAGGGAAGCTCTCTCTGAGGAAGTGGCATTTACACCTAGTCCTGAAAGATGAGCACATGATCACAAGGCAAAGAGTGGGGAAAGGGCATTTCAAGCAGAGAGCTCGCATGTGCAAAGGCCCTGAGGTGAGAACTGAAAGGAGGCCTGTGTGCTTAGACGGCGGGCACCAGGTGCTGGTGAATGAAGAGAGAGGCAGGGCAGACCACCACAGTCTTGCAGTTGTGAACAGCATATCCAGAGGCTGATGGGATGGATGGCCCAGCTCAGAGTCAAGGCCAAGATTTGCTTTGGGGAAAGTCAGTGTTTGTGAGAGTAGGCCAGGGCCAGATTATCAGGAATCCTGGGCTGTGCCTGGACCTCTGGCATTATTTGCTGCTGGACTGATGAGCAAGGAGGTACCTGGTGAGTGGCAGGCCAGGCCAGCTTAGAAGGCCAGTGCCAGACCCTCCAATTTGTTCTTATTGCTGAAAACATATAGGGCCTGATAGACTCTTCATTCTTATGAAAATAATAAATCAATCATCATAAATGCCGTGAACCACAGATATATGTAGTAACACTGCTGAATCTCACAAAGACAACATTGAGTGCAAGGAGGCAATCCCCAAAGGGAACCTGCTGAATGATCCCATTCATGTGAAGGTCAAGAACAGGCAGAACTAATCTGTGATGACAGAACTTGCAGGGGACTGGGAGGGGCGTGAAGGGGGCTCCCAGGAGGCTGGTCATTTCTGTGTTTTGACCCAGGGGCTGGAAACAGAGCATTCGGTTTGTGAAAACGCAGTCTCTGGTCACTCATCTGTGTATCTGTGAGACTCCAATCAACTATTTACTACAACCAAATCCTACTTCCCTCCCTATTACCAGCCTAGAATGGTTAATATAAAGCTGGATCATGAGAAACGCTAACACAAATCCAAAGTAAGGTACTTCTCCTAAATATCAATATTGCAAGAAAGAAAACGTCTGGAGAACTGGTCTAATTAAAACAGACTAAAGCAACATGACAACTAAACATAATGCATGATCCCGGGTAGAAAAAGTAGTTGTAAAAACATGGGAGACACTGGGGAAATTTGAACACGGACTGTGGATTAGATGTGTGGTGTCAACGTTGAATTTCCTGGGTGGGACGATGAGGTAGTGCTTGTGTAGGAGGATGTCTTTGCTCTTAGGAGATTCTCACTCAGGCACTTAACATTGAAATGGACCCATGTCTCAGTAAAGGGGAAGGGAGGGACTTAGGGAGGAAAGCAGCTCAAATGGGGTAAAATGTTAACAATTAGTGAATATAAGTGACCAATAGGTGAACACACACGTTCAACTATTCTTGCAGTAAGTTTTTCAAAGTAAAAACTTTAGAAATAAAGAAAAAACACCATTTTCTATTTTTAAAAAAGAAAAAAAAACCCTACTGCTTATTCAAGCTATATTTGTGTGTCCCTTGTCTGTTAAGCATTTAATATGCATTATATATAATCTCATGAGTCGGGTCTTTATAAGTCATAAAAGTCCAACCAAATAATTGAAGTGGATATTTATTGGTCCATGTATCTGAGCAATCCAGGTGTCTTCTAGTTTCAGGTCAGGCTTGATCAAGGACCTAAAATATGTGACCCACTTTCCCCTCTTCTTTTCTGCTCTGCTTCTTCTGATTTGCCTATATTTTAAGACACATTCTCCCCCGCTAAGCATTCTCCCCCACTGAGCACTAGATGGCTGCCAGGACAATCTGATCGGGGAGAGGGTAAATTCTCCAAAGGGAGGAGGGAGAGGATGCTGGAAAGCCCTCCTCTCCCCCAAGTGGTTTCCACACTTGCATGTAATCCAGGAGGCAAATGGTCTTCCCCCTTGTGTTTATCAGGAACCCATGAGTCAGAGAAGCTATGCAATTTGTCCAAATCTTACCACAAGGACACGAAAGCTGGAATTTGAACCTGGATCTGTCTGCCCCAAAGCCTATGTTTGCCTCTGTTTTATATAACCAACTCTCACGTTACACAAAGTCTGGGAAGATGACAGGGAAAAGAACACCCGAGCCCCACCCTGACACCATAACTTTTGTATGTTCTCTCCCAGTCTTTCTGCATCTCCAAAGGCTCTCGTTTCTTCTTTCGTCTTTCCTTTCCTCTCTCCTCTTTTCAAGAAAAGCACATTGAAATTAGATGTCGATATGAGAGCCTCTGAGGACCCCTAAGCTACCCGGATACACTCCATGTGGGAGCACCTCAGGTCAAGTGTTCCAGCTGGAAATGTGAGGTTAACCCTTTCCAGTGCAGGGTTCAGGATCTGTCCTCACTGATACGGTTTTTGGGGTGTTGGGGTTTCGTGGGGTCCAGAGCTGACAGCCAAGAAAGAATTCTTGAAGACGTCTATCGTGCAAAAAAGGTGATTTTATTAAAGATTGGGGACAGGACAGTGCAGAAAGAGCTGCACTGGGGTTGTGATGGGATAACTGGTTATATACCACTGTCTCGCGGAAGGTAAAGTCAAAGGGAAGTTTCCAAGGACACTTTCATATGCTAAAGACTCACATTACTGGAGACCTAGCTATTGTCACGCTAAGGTTGTTTTTCTCTCTAGCAAAACATTAACATTAAGACAGTAGGGAGTTCCTAGGGAAACTTTACTCTGCCTGCCTCAAGTACTTGTCAATGGGCTGCGGGTTATAAAGTAATTTAATTTACCTGCCATTTCCTTTTTGCCTTCGTTCCCCATATCACTAATGAGGGGTGATGTTGGGGCGCCAGGAAACTGAGTCTATAGGTTTCTGGAGATTAGGCTATTGATAAGATTGCCTTTTTCTTATAATTTACTAAGATATTTGTAAACTGATGGAGACTCCTGTCCTGCATGACTGTGATCTCTGTAAGTTAACCATTTGTTTTCTTTCATTTGTCCTTGGGCAGCCAGGGCAGTGTCCTTGTCGCACACATCCCGCCTGGGGGTGGGGGCTGTGTGCTAGCTTGTGCTTTGCCCCTTAGCCTGCCTCACACTCCCTCATCACTCACCATTTGGCAAATGGTCTGTTCAGGTAATGGGCGTGTACTTAGAAAAGAAAAGCATTGGTGATAGAACTGATGGGGGGCCCTGCATGTTCCCACTCATGGGTACCTGCAATCCCAACATAGCTTAACCCTCACAACATCACTACGAGTGGACATTATGACCCGTATTTTTCCGAGGCGGAAACTGACTCTCAGGAGAAAAGACCAGCCTGGGCCACCATCTAGCATGTGGCACAGGCAGGAGCCCAGCCACACCCTGTGATAGCTTTGTGCATCTTGGCCTTGAACTTCTACTAGGCCTTGTCTGAATCATCCTGGGAGCGTCCTTGCCCCTTGGCTGAGAACCCTGGGGACTGCAGTGTAGTGAGAACCCTGGGGACTGTGGGTTGTAAGAGCTTGAATCCGAGGTCACTCTGTTGGAGAAAGCCCTCCAACTTTGCTTCAGCCCAGGCACTTTCTGTCAAGGGGCAGGATCCCTGCTAATAAAAACAAGTGTCAGTTTTCAGTGCTTTCTATAAATCTGTTAGTGACCTTTAATAAAAATTTATGACCCTAATCATCCTGTTCTGCACACCCTGGTCATATCGTCACTCAATGGCCAGGTAATCTGCAAACCTTTAAAATTTAGTGACTGCGCCTGGGCCGGCGCCAGGGGTCCCGCTCCAAGTGATGGGAATGGCATGAATAATGATTAATCCAAACCACTTTGTGCTGAATGCAAAGCTGTTTTCTTGACTCAGGCCATTGGGCCAGGAATCCTAGAAAGTGCAGGAACTGGAAGACACCTGGGCGTTCCAGAGAGCCTGTTAAAGCAGTTGTTAACCAAACTTAGCTCCACCTGCCTGACCTTCCCCCACACCCACCCCCAACCCCCGCCACCTTTTTCTTCCTCCACAACATCAGAGCAAAATGCCAAAAATAAACCGTGCCCCATACATATCCAGCTATTGTGGACAAAACCCAAGGGCCTCTCCTGAAGCTGTGAGTTTGTAGATACTTTACTTACAGGGTTAGAAACTCGAGCGCCGGGAGGTTGGGAAAGCTGGGGGTGACCTGGGTTTTCAGAGGCTTGTTTGTTCGAGCTTCTCTCCGCAGAAACCCTAGCTTATGATTTAACCAGTGGGGGCTTAGGATCTCAAAGGATTGCCGAAAGGTTGCAGGCCCAAAACACCCTATCAGATGTTTGCTTGGCTGTCGCGTTGTGTAAAATCAGACTCTCTGACAGGCAAATACAGACATTTGCACAAATAGTACGGTGTATGTTGGGGTCCCCTGCCCCTAGTGCATACAACGGAGTCCCAACGACTTTGCCTTTTCTCCATGACTTGGGGTTCATGGGAATAGTGCTCCGTGGGGACTTCAGGGGGATGTGTTATCCTACCGGGAAGGGGCTCCTGTCAGGCCACTAGCGTCCTTGAATCTCCCATTAGCTAAGCAGACCAGTGTGTTCCTCCCCTCATCTTACACTAGGCAGCTCTGGAGCTTTACCATCACTTTTCCTAGTTTGAGGAAGGGACATTTGTAAATCACGCGGACACCCACCCCAAGATTTTCCTTTTTTTTTTTTTTTTTTTTGCAGAGGAGGGAGCAGGGATTCTGGAATCCCAGACTGTCCAAACAGATAGACCTGGAGACTGCTAGATCCTTCCTGCCCAACGTGCAGGCCCCAGTCAGCAGCATTGGCCTCACCTGGGGCTTTCCCTAAATACACACTCTCAGACGGTCTTCCTGGGACTTGGCCTAGCCCATACTGTATTTTAGAAACTGAGGCACTGAGAGGGCCCCAAACCACACAGCAAGTCAGTGTCTGAACTGAAGCCAACCCTCGAGACCCCTGGCTTTCTGCCTGTCTCTTGCCTGTATCATCTCCTTCATTTCAAGCCTGCATTCCGAATGTGAAGCCTGGAGAACAGGAGGTGTCCTGAATTCTTTTTTTTTTTTTTTAATTTAACTTTATTTTTTATTTTTTAAAATTTACATCCAAATTAGTATATAGTGAAGCAGTGATTTCAGTAGACTCCTTAATGCCCCTTCCCCACTTAGCCCATCCCCCCTCCCACAACCCCTCCAGCAACCCTCAGTTTGTTCTCCATATTTATGAGTCTCCTTTGGTTTGTCCCCCTCCCTGTTTTTCTATTGTTTTTGTTTCCCTTCCCTTATGTTCATCTGTTTTGTCTCTGAAAGTCCTCATATGAGTGAAGTCATAGGGTATTTGTCTTTCTCTGACTAATTTCACTTAGCATAATACCCTCCAGTTCCATCCACATAGTTGCAAATGGCAAGATTTCATTCTTTTTGATTGCCAAGTAATACTCCATTGTATATATATATACCACATCTTCTTTATCCATTCATCCATCGATAGACATTTGGGCTCCTTCCATACTTTGGCTATTGTCGATAGTGCTGCTATAAACATGGGGGTGCATGTGCCCCTTTGAAACAGCATGCCTGTATCCGTGGATACATGCCTAGTTGTGCAAAGAGGTTTCCGGAATTCTTAAGGTGTCTTTAAGTCAGGCCAGCCTGCAAGTCACACCTGCTGCCCAGAGGGTAACTCTGTTCAGATGAGAAATGACCCCATTTGAACCTAAAACATACTGGGATCTCAGAATCAAAAGAGACCTTACAGAATATCTGAGAATTCCTTCCCACCCGATGCAGAAAACCCTTTACAGCCTCCTTGCATCAGGGCCAGCCAGCTCTGCTTGAATGCCCATAGTGACGGGGAAGTCACTACCCCATAGAGCACCAGCTCCGTTGCTGGAAAACCCCATTTTTGTGTTCATTTCCAGTATTAGAGTTAGTTCTTCCCTGTTGCAGCTTCTACTCACCAATCTTCTGTTCCCTCTCCAGGTCAACTTCCCCCCCCCGTTTTGTTATTTTTACTTTGGGTAAAATGATTTTTAGATGCCTCTCCCTCCTTGCAACCCCCAACTGCCATCTCAGCCATTATCTTCAGAGTGACCACTGCCTGTCAATATTTCTCTTCAAGGGAGTCAGATACCGCCCTTCATTCCCATTGGCCTAGTCCAAAAAGAGGGGCACCTTCACCTCCCTTGATCAGACACTCTACCTCTTTTAATACATCCTAACTTTTGTTTGGCTTTTTTAAGCATCCACATTGTACTGTTGATTCCTATTAACCCTGTCAAATATGCCTCCCAAATCTTTCTCACATAAACTACCAAGCAAATCTCCACTGACTTATATAATTTTCTGAGTCCAGATGCCTGCCTTTCATCTATCCTTGAATATCATTCTCTCTGCCTGGTCCAGTGTTTCTGCCTGCTGGGATAATTTTGGCTCTGGAGTCTTTTACCTTGTGAATTACTCATCCCTCCCAGCTAGGCTGACCTCAGCCAACCCTCAAGAATTTATTGAACATGTACTGAGCATTCAGGGTCCAAGTTGAAGGATAAAAGTGTAATAGGGTTATAACATGAGGACTTATGTGGAGCGCAGAGAGGGGCATGCAAACCAAAGCCAACGTTGTAAGCGCATTCTGTGAGGGAGCAGTTGTCCAGGAAGGTCTGTGGATCACCCACATTACCCTTGCCCAGGTTCTTGTCGAAATACGGGTGCCTGTGTGGTTCAGTCGGTTAAGCATCTGACTCTTGCTTTTGGCTCAAGTCATGATGGTTGCATGGGTTGGAGCCCCACATGGGGCTCTGCAGGGCTCTGTGCTGACAGTGCACAGTCTGCTTAGGGTTCTCTGTCTCTCTCTCTCTCTGCCCCACCCCCCACTCATGCTGTCTCCCTCTCTCTCAAAATAAATAATAAAATTTTTTTAAAAATACAGGCACCCAGACCCACTCAACTCCTGGACCCAGAGTCTGGGGGGAGGGACATGGCCCCTTATTTGTGACTTCTCCAGGTAACTGACACAAACCAGGCCAGAAGGGCCTGTCTGTCCACAGGCCATGTCCCCCACCCTGGCCTCCTCAGGAAAATCCTGCAGCATCTCCATTTTGTAATTCCAAAGATGTGGTCCTGGGTCCAAAGTGCCATCTGTGTCCTGCCTGGGGTCCCAAACTCAGTCCCCTTTTGAACAAGAAAAGCATTTGACAAGTAGGCGTCAGGTTCTGGTGACGACAGTGGCTTCTCTCCACCCCTGCACCATTCTGAAAAGGGGTCCCTGCCTCCCATTATATTCTTAGTATCTCAGTAGTTGGGTGTTTGCCTCCTGGGCTGAATTTTGCATTTACAAGCCGAGTGACTTGGGGCAGTTAAGACTTGGGTTCTTGTACTTCTCCATTTGTAAAGGGGGGATAAAACAGTATGCTTCTCCTCAGGTTGCCAGGAGCAGTCAGGATTCAACATGATCCAATTGAGTGCCTGCTATATGCCACCTACTGTGTGCTGTGCTCTGTGCTAGGGGCTGAAGATAGGGTCAGAGGCAAGCTGATGGGGAACCCTACCCCAAGGGAGGGTAAATTCTCCTAGAGAGGGATAGCAAACAAAATTGAGTGTTTTAGATGGTGAAACATGTCATAGAGAAAAAAATGAAACAGGACAGAGGGATCAGGAGTTTGGTGTGGAAATGGGGGTGCAATTTTAAATAGGAAATTGGGAAGGTGACTTTTGAGCAAAGACTTGAAGGAGGTGAGAGAGGGAGTCACAAGGATAACTGAAAAAGAGCCTTGGAGGAATGCAACAGCCAGTGCAAAGGCCCTGAGGCATGCCTGGAGGCCTGAGGGTCAGTTTAAAGTGATCTGACTCAATATTATATTAATATCCTTACTAGTATTGATAATTTTAGTAGAGCCATAGAATTTCACTTCTGAAGCATGTGACAATTAGGGGTATTAATCAGGAATTAGTCTGGATTTGAATCCCACCTGTGCAAATCTTATCCTGTGTCACTTGTGGCCAAGTCACTTAACCTCTCTGAACTTCCACCCAGTGGTGGTAACAATGAGACCTATAGTTTAAGTTTCTCATGGAGATCAAATGCATAGAACCATGGAGATAATGCTAAAGTGTAGGCACTAGTGAGAGCCCTGAGCCCCCCTGCATCACCTCATAGGTTGAGAAGCCACATCCCAGTGCTTCTGCCTGTGTGCCAGAGGTCACATGGCACCAGGAAGCTGGAAGCTGGATTGCAGGGGGAGGAGGCCCAGCAGCCACCAAGAGGGCCTGTGAGCTCCCCACCCCTGCCCACTCCCACACTTTCTATCCTAGCTCAGCTCTTTCTTTTTAAAAATGAAACAGCAGTCCTTGATTTTGAAAATAGATCACTCAGAGCTCTCCTCCCTCTAATTAGCTTGTCTGAGTTGTTTATTTTGCATAGTGAGGGAGGGAGCTCGGAATTCACCCTGAGGACTGGAGAGAGTCAGTCCTGAGCCTATGGAGATTTTGGCCACCCATCATATCTGCCTGTACCTGCATCTTGTTCTTTCCAGGTGTAGCTGCTGTTCACACCACATTGGATCTGGACTGGAAGGATTGGGGTTTGAATTGGGGCACATGATAACTTAGCAAGGGGTCTTCCTCTCCTAACCTCATCCCAGCATCTGTAGAATGGGGTCACCAGTGAAGTGCCCTGCTGAGCTCTGGGGTTCTGGGGATCAGGGGACATGGGACCTTTGAAAGTTCTTGGGCAGTGTAACCGGGCAGAACGTGCAGGTAGGGGGGCCCTTGGGTGGGACTTTCTGATGTGGAATGCCGCTCGGGTTACTTGCTAAGAGCAGGAAACCCAGAAAGCCCACGCTCTAAGCCACCTTTCCCTGGTGCCTTGCTTCTGGGGTATTATGCTAAGAAACACCAGCCTCTGGGGCCCATCTGGGTTCCCCCCCTCCCCGTCTGCCAGCCGCCAGAGATGTCTGAGAATCACTTGAGGGTATTGGGGTATCTGAGAGCATGGACAGTCTGAATTAGATCAATACAAACTCCCTCCTACCATTGACCTTAAGCCAGTGATTTTACCTCTCTGTGTCAGTTTCCTCATCCATAAAATGGGGGAGAATATCTAACTCCTCTGGCCATTGCGAGGACTTCTGGACTGTGCCCAGCAAGGGGTGTTGGCAGGGACCAACTCTGAGATGGTCCTGCCTGGTCCCTTCATATTCCAAATGGGCAGACTAAGGCCCAGGAGAGGAAAGGGTCCACTCGAGGGTACACAGCCTGCAAGTGGCTAGGCTGGTGCTCCCAGGGCTCTGGTGCTCCATCTAGCCAGAGCCCCATGGAGGGTGGAAACCTTGCCTGGATCCTCACAGGAGTTTAAAGGGGTGGAAGAAACAGTCTCTGTTGCTTGGTAACCCCACTGAAGTGGGAAGCCCGGAAAACATCAGGTGGTGAAATTTTAAAGCTCAAAGCGTAGTGCAGGCAGAACTTCATGGTCCCGGAGGGGAGAGACCCTCTTCTCCCTTCCAGCCATGCCTACCAGCCTCCAGAGAAAAGTGGGTGTGAGGGCGGGGGCCTGTGCCCCTCAGCCATACTTGGGTTCTTCTTCAGGGCAACAAGGTTAAGCATGTGCAGGGGTCCCGCAGACCAGGGAAGGAGTGGGAGAAAGATGGCCAGGGGCTTGCCAGGGAACCGAGCCCCATCCATCCACCCATTCACTCCTCTGGGTTTCCACCAGAGCATCTCTGGGCATGCTGAGAGGACAGGAGACCATCTGATCTGCCCAGAGCTCCTCCATCTGAGAAGGGCAGAGGTGCATGTGGAAGTTCCTAACGAACAGGACACCATTGAGACCGTGAGCCAGTGGGATACCAGCAGCGGCCTGAAGGCACTTCCTGCAAGAGAGAAGCATTGGGCAGGCCCCGGAGCATGGTGGGATTTGGCAAGGAGGAGGGGGCAGGCTTTGGCTACTGAATGGCATCCCCATGCAAATCAGCATCTCTAGGGAGGACAGGGACAGTGTGGTAGAGAAGAATAAGAGAAAGACTGTGCATTCAGAGGAGCAAGGGTGTGTGTTCAGCCTTGGCCGTGGGTGTTTGTGTATTTGCCCCAGACTGCAAGAGTCACTCCCCCCAACCCTTTGGTTGTCTCTTTCACTCACTGCCAAGTCCTTGCTTTTAGAAGCAGCGTTGGCAGGTAGGCGGAGAGGGAATCTCTGACCCACCAAGCCCCTTGGGCACTTCTAAGTATCTCTGGGGCCCCAGCCCAAGCAGCCAGGGACGCAGTGTGCCATAGGAAAGCTCTAAGTGGGTGAATTGGATTCTATCCCTGCTCTGCCAAAGACTTCTCAAAACCAAAAGCAGGTCCTTAAATATCTGACTTTTGCTTGCTTTCTTGATGAAATGGGTTGTGGAGGGCTATTCAAGAGATTCTTGGAAGTTTCTTCCATCCAGAGGAACTCCCCTCTAGATTTTCTTGAGGAGTACAGAAGCAGAGGCCTTCCTGGGCAGGTTCAGGGGGCAGTCCTTGGTCTGTTCTTCCTTCTGTGATTGCTTTCTTTCTGTTGCCCGATTTGACACCTGTTAGCCCTGTGCTGGGGACGGGTAGGACCCCTGAAGCAAGAGGCGACACCACGCCTGTCTTTCTTTTAGGAGCTTAAGATGTCAGGAAGGGATGTGGAACCTAAATTTTTGTCATGTCATCTGCACAATCTCCAAAGCAGTTTCAGCCATATGTTCTCACATGCCTTTGCTTTCATTTGCTTACCCAGGAAATATTTATTGAAGGCCATGTACCAGGCCAGGCACCATGGATGTGCTGGGGATACAAGGATGAACAAAACCAGATGAGGTCCCTTCCAGGCTGGCTAGGAGACAGATGTTAATCCGGGTATATATGTAAGGTTGCATCTGTGGTGAGAAACATAAACATGCCATGTGTGGAGCTGTGGGTGGATGATGGGGGCTAGGGATACAGCCTGGGCAGCATGGTAAGGGAGGGCTTCCCTGAAGAAGTGATGTTGCAGGTTGCAGGGTAGGGAGGGGTTAGCCAGGCTAAGGGGAGAATGGAGAGACAGAGAGGTCCACCTGTGCAAAGGGCCTGTGACCTGAACTCTGAGAGGGAGGAGGGAGCCATGCAGGCAGAGATGGGTGGGGCCAGGCCTGGGCGTGGCAGGCCCTGCATATAATTTGTTCTTCATCCCCAGTGCAGAGAGGAGTATCATGGCTGTTTGAAGTTGGGGATCTGGTTATGATGTGACACAGACCGATTTGTGTTCCCAGAAGCTTGGATGGCAAAGAGCTGGCGTTCACAGGGAGGTCCAGGGAGGAACCACCATGTTGCTCTGGGCTAGAGGCTCAGCTGAGGGCAGCAGCAGTGACTGGAATGGGGAGACATGGCTGGTCTAGAGAGCAACTTGGCCTGAGAAAGGTGATGGAGTGAATGGGGGAGGAGTGTATGGATAGCTCCCGGCTTGTGGTTTAGACATCTGGGCAGTAGCTCATGCATTTTTTTTGGAGATGGGGGAGACTAGAAGAAGGCCAGATTTGGGGGAGTTGGAGGAAAGAGATTTTCTTTTTCCCCAAATTAGGCAAGCGTGGCCTTCTCCATTTCCTTCCCTTTTCAAGGCACCTGAGAGATTAGATACCTTTGCTCTTATGTTTCCAACAATCTTTTATCATCCCTCTTACCTCCGAGAAAGAGAAAATTAAAAATATGCCCAGCAGACCCAGGTCCGAGGCTCACAAAAGAGTTTTGGTGAAATAGGATTAGTCCCTAAGTCCTCGCAAAGCTCGTGGCAGGCGGAGGGGGAGGTCTAACCTTCGGGGAAGCCGAGTCCCATGACCAAGGAGACCTTCAGAGGTGCCCTTGGGTGACGCCCAGTTGTCGCTCGACACAGATGTTTCAGGAAAGGAGCTCCGGCCTTCATGAGTAAGTAGCTTGACTGCTCTGGAGGTGGGGGTCAGGTAAGAGGGGCTTTGCTTTGGGGGAAGGGGGACCCCAGAAGCTGCTCTGTTGATAAAGACAAGTCAAGTGCTCATGGCCACAGGGCCCCGCGGGGGCTTCAGAGAAGAGGAAATGAGATCATCCCAGCAGAAGCCTGCCAGGGAGGCGACAGATCCCAAGGTCCCAGCTCCAGAGTAAAGCTGCTCGAAGTTCAAAGCCCCTGGGCTGCTCACCAGCTCTGGGAACTTGTCTGCCTTCCCTGGGGTCCAGTTTCCTCACCTGTGACACAGGGCTGATGCTGTTGCTGACCTTTCAGGGTAGATGTGAGCAGTCAACCTTGTAAAGTGTTCACCATCTAGCCTGGCTCATGGGCTCTGGGGTGGGTTGGTATCTTCGTAAAATAATATCAGTGACCAAATCATTCCCTCACTCAGTCGTGCCTACGTGGACAGAGGGGGCTTGTTCTGTCCCCAGAGAACCCAAAGTCTCCTAAATAAGATGGTTGTAGCTTAGCCTCTACTCCCCCAGGGCAGCGGGGGAGTGGGGTGGTGGAGGGACGGTGGGGAGGGTATGATCCTTGCAATATCCCAAGCAGGCGGGTGGTGTGGTGGACACAACTCCTTCTGGGTCTGCGCTCCCCTCCCCCAGCTGGGGTGTGCTCTTGCCTCAAATGCCTGCACCTGCAGCTCTTCCTTAGCAGCCTATCCTCTGGTTCCTGGGGCATCTTCCCAACACCTGCAGAGAACCAGAAATGCCTGGGGGTTATGTCCCTTCCAGTGTGGGGACCCTTAGGCAGTTGCCGGTGGGTGTGGAAGGGTGAAAGCCCCACTCCCTGGCTCCCTGCGCTCCCCGGCTCCCCGGCTCCCCGGCTCCCTGCGATGAGGTGTGACAGCCCCAAAGCTGCCCTAGAGAGTTCTGCCTGAGGCCACACCCTTGCTTACTCTCATCCTGTCCCTGTGCTGCTTCTGCCATTCCTTACAGCTCCTCCCCTTTATACATCACTCACACAGGAATCCTCTTGGGGTCTGCAGGAAGTGTGACTGTTTTCCCATTTTCCAGATGAGCCACTTTCTCAGATGTCCCCTAACCAGTGGTGGCTGAGCCTGGCCTTGGGCCAAAAGCCCAGGTTTTTTCCACCCTGCAGCATGTGATAAGGGCTTAAGCAGAGAGCTATCAATTTCCAAGAGGCCAGAGGAACGAGCAGCAGATTATCATGTGTGAGCATGAGAACAGATGGTGCATGCATGGCAGACCCCAAGCAGCCAGTGGACACACAGATAGGATTTTTCAGATGGAGATGGTGGGAAGGGTACTGCAGGAAAGGGGAACAGCATGTGCAAAGGCACAGGGGTGTAAAAAACACTGCTTGCTGGGGAAGCACTTGTGCCCCCTCCCTCCAGCCTCCCTTCCTGACTGCCTCCCTGCTTCCACCCCACGCTCCTCCAATCTATTCTCCAAACCCAAGCAGCCAGAGTTGTCTTTTTAAAATGTGAATCTGATCATGTCTCACTGAGCCTCCTGCAAAAACAAACCAAAAACCTTCGGTGACTTCCTCTTTCACTTGATAAAAAGCTGAAGATCTTTCCATGTCCAACCCTTGCCAGCCCCTACCCTTGTTTCCTGCCCTGCCCCTTTTACTCTCTCCAGCCAGTTTGGGCAACTCTGGTTTATGCACATTGTAAACTTATTCCTGTACATGCTGGGCTCCTTGTTGGAGAAAGAAAATTTCTTCCCCCATATCTTCATAGGGCTGGCTTCTTCTTGTCCTTGATGTCTCAATTTATACTGTGCCTGAGAGAAGTCACACCGCAGCACGTTGCCGTATTAATTCCATCACAACATTTACAACAGTTTCAGTCACCAGGCTTGTTTAATTGTTTTCTTGTCTGTTTCACATTTCTCCACTGGAATATCAGCTGTGTGAGGGCAGGGATCTTGTCTCTCTCTACCCTTTAGCCCAAGTGCCTCTAGTAGTGCCTGGCTCATAGTAGGTGCTCAAGAATATCTGCTGCATTTGACTGGTGTGTGTGGGTGGATCAGAGACTGGGAGGGACCAGGCTGAAAAGTGAAAGGCCTTGAGTGCCAAGGTAAGGCATCTGGACATCATCCTTTGAGTAATAAGGAGCTACCAGTTAAGGTCACTGCCTCAGCCAGTTCCAGGGGGAGAGGAAGGAAAGAGAGAGCATTTCCAGGGTCATGTGGGATGCCCAGAGCTAGATAGATTGACTTCCAATCCTAAAATGATCCGGCCACTTCTCCCTGTGTTCCATTCGTGATCCCATCCTGTTTTAGAAGAGTGCAAAAGAGAAATGATGGACGGAAGTTGGCCCAGACCCATTGAGAGCAGCAGCTCCCCTCAGGTTAGAACCTCCATCTCTTTGCTCACTAGGCACCGCCTTCCTCCTCAACCCTCCCCAGCCCCTCCTCCCACCCCCATTGCCTACAAAATAAGTCAGATGCCTTCTTCAAGTTTCTCCAGAAACTTTGACCCATCCCCAAAGACACCACTGGGCAACTAAAAGCTTATTTTGTTTGCACTCCTCAATCAAGGTTTTGTTTTCCCTGTCCTTCAGATGTGTCTCCAAGAGGAAAAATGTTTTGTCCTTTTGTGCCACTGGCTTGTAAAGAGTTGAAGCGAATTATTAAATATACCAATTAATCAACTCCAGCATCGACAAAGAAGGAGATGGTGTGAGAGTTGGATAGATTTTTAAATCAGGTTTCCACAGTTTATTATGGGGGAGGAGGCTTTCTCCTGTTACTCCCGAAAGCATGTATTGAGGCAGGTTGTATAAAAGGAAGGAGGGAAAGAAGGAACTTGTTTTGATAAGAAGAAATAACAAGAGAATCACTTCTGCAAGGGTTAGGTGGTGGTGGGAGGGGATGCTGAGAGGACCATGTGGGCAGGTGGCTCCGGAGATACAAGGGAACACGGTTGGGTTCTTCTCTAACTGTCACGTGCAGATGAATCACTGGGATGCTGGTACACTGCAGAATCAGATGGGCCCCGAGGACTTGCAATTCTAGGGACTCCCAGGACATACGGAGGCTGTGGTCCATGGACTGCACTTTAAATAGCAAGGGTCTAGCAGACTGGATAGATGGAGTAGTTGCAAGCAGGTTAGAGTCTTCTTTCGTGTGTGGGAATTTGAAAAACAGAGTTCCTTTGCCCTACCTTTGGGGATCCTCACTGAGCAGGTCTGAGGAGGGGCCTGAGAATCTGCATTTCTGACAAGCTCCCAGGCGGTGCAAGTGCTCGTAGTGAGTGGCCCACACTTCGTTCCTACAGAGGAAGGCGGGGTGGTGGTAGAGGGGTGTTGAGGCCAGACTTTCCTAAAGGCTTCAAACCCTAAAGGAGAGTGGAGGGGGAAAAGGAGAATAGAGGTGAGCTAAGAATGATGGGTGTGGTTGACCTGTAGTGAAGCTGGGCGCCCAGGTACCCAACCTGGGCATATCCACTGACTGCCTTTATTCTTCAACGTATCCTGACCTATGGGCAAGATTTGTGATGATTTGTGAGGCGTTTGGACTTTACTATAGTTCCAGATTATAAGAAAGCTAACATGGCAGCATTTTTAAACTGGGCAGGTCCTATAAGCCTGCCCAGGCCCGAGGGGTCCCTGATGACAGCTCCTGGATTGGAGGCATGGTGATGAGGAGGCCACATCACCAGTCTCTATGGCGACATTTCTCTAAGTGTAGTTGGCAGACAGCTTGATCAGATTCTCTTGGGAGTTAGGAAAATGCAGATTCTCCTGAATCTCCAGGGAACCCCCTGAGGCTGCATTATTTTGCCAGCTCCCCAGGGGATTTTAATACACTGAGGACCACTCCTTCCAAAATACAACACAGTACATGATTTGGGGCTCTCATTTTACCGCTTTCCCAGTGGAACATTCACCCTATATGGCACAAGATGAGTGTATGCTAGAGGGAGTAGAATCTGTGGATTCTCCTCTCTCCACCTTTGCCCATGCTGGCGTTCCTTTTTCTACCTTCTCTTCCTGGTAGGTTCCCTCCCTCTTTTAGGGCCTGCCTCCTCTGGAACTTTTTTCTACAATTTTTTTATTTAAACTCCAGTTAACATACAGTGTAATATTAGTTTCAGGTATAGAATTTAGTGATTCATCACTTACATATAACATCCAATGCTCATCACAACAAGTGCCCTCCTTAATACCCATCTCTTATTTAACCCACCCCCCACCCACCTCCCAACATCAACCCTCAGTTTGTTCTCTGCAGTTAAGTCTGCTTTCTGGTTTGCCTCCTTTCTTCCCCCGACAATGTTCATCTGTTTTATTTCTTAAATTCCACATATGATTGAAATCATGTGATATTTGTCTCTCTCTGACTGATTTCACTTAGCATAATACTTTCTAGCTCCATCCACCTCATTGCAAATAGCAAGATTTCATTCTTTTTTGATGGCTGAGTAACATTCCATTGTGTGTATGTATACCACATCTTCCTTATCCACTCCTCAGTTGGTGGACATTTGGGCTCTTTCCATAATTTGACTATTGATAATGCTGCCATAAACATCAGGGTGCATATATCCCTTCGACTCAGTATTTTTTTTTATCCTTTGGGTAAATACCCAGTAGTGCAATCGCTGGATTGTAGGTAGATCTATTTTTAACTTTTTGAGGAACCTCCACACAGTTTTCCAGAGTGGATGCACCAGTTTGCTTTCCCACAAACAGTGTAGGAGGGTTCCCCTTTCTCCACATCCTTGCCAACACCTGTTGTTTCCTGGCTTGTTAATTTTAGCCTTTTTTTTTTTTTAGAGAGAGAGAGGGGGAAGAGATGTGAGTGGGGGAGAGGGGCAGAAGGAGACAGAGAGACAGACAGAGAGAGAGAGAGAGAGAGAGAGAGAGAGAGAGAGAGAATCCCAAGCAGGCTCCCTGCTCAGCATGGATGCAGGGCTCAATTCCATGACCCTGGGGTCACAACCTGAGCCACAATCAAGAGTCACACACTCAACTGACTGAGCCATCCAGGTGCCCCTAATTTTAGCCATTCTGACAGGTGTGAGGTGATAGCTCATTGTGGTTTTGATTTGTATTTCCCTGATGATGAGTGATGTCGAGCATCTTTTCATGTGTCTATTGGCCATCTGGATGTCTTCTTTGGAAAAATGTCTATTCATGTCTTCTGCCCATTTTTTAACTGGATTATTTGTTTTTTGGTGTTGAGTTTTATACATTCTTCATATAATTTGGATACTAACCCTTTATCAGCTGTGTCATTTACAAATATCTTCTCCTGTAGGATGTCTTTTAGTTTCATTGATGGTTTCCTTGGCTGTGCAGAAGCTTTTTATCTTGATGAACTAATAATTTATTTTTGTTTCCCTTGCCTCAGGAGACATATCTAGTAAGAAGTTGCTAAATACTAAAAGTATTCTAGTATTCTAGTAAGTATTTGGAGTCAGTCTGCCTGGGTTTAAATCCTGGGTCAACCCACAGTATCTGTGTGACCTTGGAGAAGTATCTTAACCTCTCTTGTGCTCTAGTGTTCTCACCTTTAAAATAGAGATAATAATAATGCCTGCTACAGAGGGTTTGTGTGAGGAATAAAGAGCTAATAAATGCAGAATGCCTAACATTTCAGGCTGCATGTAAGGTTTATCTAATAGTAGGGTTGTTGCTGTCTAGGGACCTTAAGGAAGGGATGACTCCTCATTCCACCTAAAATAATAAAAAAGGCCTCACCTCACAGAAGGGAGGATATTGGGGGTAGATGTGCAGGATGACCAAAACTGTTTTGAGAAAGGAGAGGAAAAGTATTCTAGGAATAGGGAAAAGCCTAGCCTCTGCTTCTATAAGGGCCTAGAAGCAAGAGAGGAAATGAACAAATCACATAGGGAGCCTGTGAGTAGGATTACATTATAGCCCCACCTCCAAATGGGTCACTCAACTCAGGAACCTTCCTACCTCCATCCTGCCCTGCTCCAGAAAGCAAAGTCACCCACAGCCAATGAAAACTGGGCACTTTTAAGTCTCGAAAGTTCCAAGGATGGGTTGATGGTCAGCAGCAGTGTGATACTAGTCACTGCATGGCCTTCCCACCTTGTCCCAAATGCTTTGGGGCACACCCACTGAATGGCAGTCAGTGGTGGCCTGTCATTACCCCACGTGTGAATTGTACCAGCCACTGCTCTGAGTGCTTACCCTAGAAATAGCCAGTAGAGGAAACCGCCTTTTTATTTTTGCTTTGATTTTTTTTGTATTGTGAAAATATCCATAACATAAAGTTTACCATTGTAACCATTTTACGTATGCAGTCAGTGGCATTAAGCATATTCACATTGTTGTACAGCCACTACCATCCATCTGCAGGACTTTTTTATCCTCCCGAACTGGGACTCTGTCCCTATTACATGATAACTTCCTCCCCACCCCAGCCCTTGGCACCCACCATCCTTTTTGTTTCTGTGAGTCTGCCTGCTGTAGGGACCTCATGTAAGTGGAATCATATAGTATTTGTGTTTTTGTGACTGACTTATTTTACGTAGCACAACGGCCTCAGAGTTTGTCTATATTGTAGCCTATGTCAGAAGTTCCTTCTTTTCTAAGGCTGAATAATATTCTACTTTGAGTAGAGACCAGACCACATTTTGTTTATCCATTCATCCATTGCCCAACACTTGGGTTGTCTCCAACTTTTGGCTTTTGTGAATAATACTTCTGTGAACATGGGTGGAGAAGAATCTGTCTGTGTCCCTGCTTTCAATTCTTTTGTGTGTATACCCAGGAGTGGGATGGCTGGAACACATGATATTCCACTTTTATTTTTTTGAGGAACTTCCATACTGTTTTCCATAACGAATGTACCGAGGACACTGCCTTTTGCTGTATGTCTCCAAGTACTCATGAAGCCAAGATCTCCTTGGATTCAGGTCATGCTGTAACATCGGTGCATGGTGTTATAATGACACTTAAGTGACTAAGTTAAAGCCACAGTCTAGTTTGTTAAAATGAACATACCAGAATGGGACAAGTCCTCTTTGTGAGTTAAAAAGATCTTACTTACTTTAGAGCCTCCTCTCGTGTCTGATTCCTAGAGGGCACTGCCCCTCACTTATTTTCCCAGATATAGTTATGAATGGGTTATGGATTTCATCTGGAAATGATGTAAATATGCCCTCCCCCCTGTGTAGTATGTGGGGTCATTAGTCTTCAGAGAATGATTCACATCAGCCAGGCCACATCCAGGGCTGGAGTGGACACAAGAAGGCCCCTTAATTTATTTATGATTGAGAAACAGCCCCATTCTCTGGACCACAATATTCTCTCCTTGAAACCCCAGGCTCCATGGGAAACCAAATCAGAATAGAAGGCCATTGTATTGATGTACCACGGAACTACCATCATCCTGGCCAGAAATATGGAACTCTCCTAGTTTATCAGATTGCATGGCCATAATCAGATAGCACCAAATTGAAGTAGAGGAGTGAGAGTGAAGGAGTGTGGAATGTCATAAAGCTAAAAGACTCTGTGTCCCAATGGGTAAGGGCCGGCCAGAAGATTACAACAGTTGATACTAGCTAAATCTATCACCACCTTCAACCACCCACCACCCACCAATCCATCCATCCATCCATCTCTCCATCAGTCCATCCAACTATCCATCCATCCATCTGTAAGCTGAGGTCTGAAGATGAACAGGAGCTAACTAGTCTAATAAGACAGAAGAATGCCCCAAGCTGGGAGGAACAGCATGTGTAAAGGGCCTGCACTAGGAGGGAGTCTGTCAGCCAGTTAGAGCTGGATCAGAGAGATGCACAGGAGCATCACACAAGGTGAAGCTGGAGGGGTGAGCAGGGGCTGGACCATATGGGTGTGTGGAACACCATAGGGAGTTCTGCTTATACCACTAATATTTAATAGAACGTTCTGTGATGATAGAAACAGTCTATAACTGTGCTGTCCAATATAATAGCCATTAGCCACATGTGACTTCTGAGCACTTGAAATGTGACTAGTATGACTAAGGAACTGAACTTCTGTTTTTATTTCATTTTAATTACATTTAAATGGCCACATGTGGCTAGTGGCTGCTGCATGGAACCATGCAGGTCTGTATCCTAAAACAGTAGGAGGCCGCATGAAGAGTTTTAGCAAGGGTTGAATCAACATGATTGCAGTGGTCTTTAGCTGCTGTGTGGGGAATGGATTGGGAAAAAGAAGGAAGGCTGTGGAAATACTCGACAAGGAGGCTTCTACAGTATCCCAGAGAAGAAAGTGGCCACCTAGACTAGGGAGTGAGTGTGTGATGGAGAGAAGTGAAGAGGTCTGGGAGAGACGGGAGATGGAAAATCAACAGGACTTGGTGATGCAGGAGATGTCAGTGACTTGGAAGCAGAAGTGTTGGGATAACCTCCAGGGTCTCCAACAAACACAGTAGGACAAAGAGTGGAGCTTTTTCTGAGACAGGGACCCCTTAAGGAGGGCCAGATTGGGAAGGGGTCCTGAGTTGTGGTTGAGTCACACTGAGCATGAGTGGTTATTGAATTGTCTAAGAGGAAATGTCATTTGGGAGGTCAGAGCTCAGACAAAAAGCATGGGTTGGAGATAGATATTTGTGAGCCATTTGTGAGTGGGTAGAAATTGAGGCCATGAGTACTGACAGGACAGGATCAGGGAAGAGAAGATCTACACCCAGGCCTTGAAGGCCTTCAACTCTGATGCTGAGTGGAGGAAGGAGCATCTGTAGAGTTATGGAGAGGGCATGGCCAGAGATATTGGAGGAATCCCAGGACGGTGTTGGTCATGGACGCCAAGGGAAGAGACTGGTTCCAGTTGGAGAGGTGGGGAGTGGGGTCAAGACATGGAGAGAAGTCAAGCGGGCTGAGGACAGAACCACATCCATCAGACATGTGGGTATGGAAAATCAGTGGTGACCCAGTCAAGGGTAATGAGCTGTGGACAGCCAGTGTATGCCTCTGTGCCCTCCTTCTGCACACCCATGTCTGCCCAACACGTCACTTCTTTGGGTGCTAATAACCTCTACTGAGATGCAGTCAGGCTCTGCAGACTTGGGAACCAATTGAAGGTGACTGGTGATTTTACAGTAAGGCTCTCAGCCAGAATCTGGTAGCCCTTTTTCCATATTTTTGAGGGCATCATACAGTAGCTCCCAAGTTCTGGAAGCATCATTGACCGCTACTGTCACAAAGAACTAACCAGACTGTATCTGGTTAGTTATAAATGCAGTTGGTTCTGCCCCACCATCTCCTTGATTTAGCTTAATTAATATGCATTTCCACCATCCTCATTTACATCTAAAGCCTGAATGACTGAGAACTTCCTTCTGAGCTCCACATCTGGCCTCCTCTGTCTTGTCCTGCATAGATGCAGTTGGCCTCATTTTCCCCAGTCATTTCTGTGATTGTTAGCACACTTAGATTGGGAGAGATGGAATCCAACTGTGGTTGCCATATGCTAAAATAGAGATATCGGCATGCTGCAAGGAACTCATTCATTCATTCATTCATTCGCTCACTTGCTCACTCAATCATTCAGGGTTCCAGCTATGTACCAGTCACTTTTCTGGATATGGGAGACAGTCAGTAAACAAACAAGTAAAGTTATGTAGTGGTAAGTGCTATGAAGGCACAGAAATCCAGGAAGGAGGATTGGTAGTATAAGGGAAAGAGTGGCAGTTTTCAAACAGGTCAGTCCAGGAAAGCCTCACCTAGGAGGTGACATTTGAACAAAGAGGTTTCTCCTTTATTCCTGCGGATGGCTGAGGCTTCGAGTGAGCTGGGTCTCTGGAGAGAGCAGTGTGGCTGGAACAGCAGGAGTGTGGTGAGTGATGGCAGAATGGCAATGGGGGGTTAGACCATGCAGGGTCATTGCAAGGACTTTCATTCTGAAGGCAGTGGGGAGTCATTGCAGGGTTTCCAGCCAAGGTATTATGTAATGTGACTTGGGTTGAACAGGATCATTCCTGTTAGGAGGAGGCCTAGGGCAGAAACAGGGAGACTATTGATGCTATAACCCAGGACAGAGATGATGCTAGTGGTGGAGATGGTCAGATTCTGGATATAGGACGGGAGTCCAGTATGACCTCAAGGTTTTGAGTTTGAGAAATGGAAGGATGGAGTTGTTAAGAGAGAAGGAGGAGATCATGGGAAAAGTAGGGGGAGGAATATCAGGAGTTTGGTTTTGTATATATTAAGCTTGAGATGCCTGTTAGAAATCTAAGAGGAGAAATACAAGAGAAAAAATGTGGATCAGGCAGGTGGATACAACGGTCCAGGCTGGAGATAAAATTAGGGAGTCACCAGTATAGAAAAACTCTGAACATGGGATGAAATCTTCTGGGGAGTCAATATAGCTATAGAAGAGGACTAAGAACCCTGGAAGATTCTCCGAGTCTTTCCTTTTTTGTTCTTACCATCAACTGTTCTTTATTGTCCTTCATTACACCTGGCCACCAACAACTGCTGAGTTTACCAGCCTTCAGCTTGAGGCACAGGAAGAGACAAACAAACTTGTCTTTCTTTTAGTTGCTATCATTTTAGGGAAGGAATCTGATTGGTCTAGTTGGGTCAGGTGCCTCCTCCTGAACTAATCAGTTTTGCCAGGGGCGGGGCCATGGTATACTTACCTGGCTGCTCCCTCAGTAACTATGTGGGTAGAGTGAAGTGAGCCACAGTTCCCTGAAGTAGGTGGGCATACTGGGCAGGTGCAAATCCAAATATGGTTTATAAACACTGATTTAAGGGCACACAGGTGACTTTTTCCTGAGAGAAGACTGGCCAGCCAGACATGGACCGCGAAATGTCTCCTCTCTATAGACCATCATCAGCCCCTTCCTCAATTTCTCAGTTGGTCCAGACTTGCTGGAGAAGCTGATTTATGATCAACTACTGCTCAGACTACCACAGTTGTCACCCTCTCAGCACCTCCCAACACCTCAGTCAGCCCAGCAGACAGCATGTTGATTTCCTTGCTGATTTGCTGACAAGACTATTTTCAACCTTCTCCTCCCAAATTAGACTCCCAAGTGCTCTCATCTCTGCAGCCAAATGCAACCCCTGGCCAGTCCTTTACTTTTGCATGATAGGCCACCTTTTCAGGAATACAGCATGGAGGAAACTAGAGAGCAGCCTGGAGTTGGGCAATGAGGACCATGGTGTGTGAACTTCATCTTCTTCCCTTTACACCTCTCTTCCCTCTTTTCCTCTCTTCTCAGACATGCTCAGGCTTCCTCTACTGAGGAAAAACTACTCCTTCCTTTTATGCTTTCACTGTTCAAGGATTATCTTTTAGCCTCTCCTTCCTTCTCCAGCCCAAGTTTCCAGAAGAGCTCTACATTGGCTGCCCAACTCCTTGCCCCCCATCGTCAGAAACCCTAGCAGGGCCCCCATCCCGTTGTGGACAGACCCACAGGACCCTTTTTGTGTCCATCTTCCCCCACTTCCCCACAGCAGCTGTGACAACATGGTTGGGGCAGTCTCTCTGCCCCTCCTCTTCTCCAGGGATCTCTCCCCCTAGCTTCTGTGGTGGCCAGTTTTGAGCCTAGATGACTGGGGGAGAGAGAAGAAACAGAATAAACCAAAGCAGAGATAAGGACTGTTGAGATTCCGTCAGCTGTGTCGCTTTTTCCCATCCACCCCAGGCTGCTGTCTGACACTCACTTTCCTCTGCCCCAGACTTAGCTATCCAAGCCCCCTGAGCACACGGCTCGCTCCCACAATCCCTGTTTTCTCTTTTTCCTGACCCACTTCCCTGCCACTTCTCACCCTATGGAAACCCTCCTGCGGCTGGACACAACTCAGATTCCCCTTTCTCTGCAGTCTTTCCCTTCCCAAATCCTGGAACTGCTGGAAGACGCTGCCCACAGTCATTCTCACTCCTGTCGCCCCCACCGTGTTCCATGCACTGAAGTCCCACCGCTTTGCTGAATCACAGCATCATAGAATGTTCTTTGTAGTCCGTCATTCACCTGGCAATTAATCACATCCTGCTGTGCCCTGTCTCTGATGCTGTTGATTTGCAGGGTGCTTCACGCCTTGTATTATTATGTAACTCCCCACGTGTTGTCTCTTCAACCTGAATTCAGTTCCGGTGGGGGTGGGGGGAGTAGGCAGGGGTGCCTTATGTGTCTTTGAATCCTCCAAAGCTCTTAGCAGAGTGGCTCACACAGGAGATGCTCAATAAATACGTGATGATTGATGGGCTTGCTGTTGATTTTTCTCCAGCCCATCCTTTATGCTGCTGTCAGAAAAATCTTTCTCAAGGATTGTTCTCATTACATAACTCATCTGGCTCCCTCCATTTAGTGTGCCAGCATTATTGAGTGTTTGCTGGGTGGGTGGCACTGGGTAGGGATTTTGGGGGTGAAGGAGGAGTGAGTGAATAAAACAGCTGATACAGGCCCCACGGGTCTGACATGCTCAGGAAATGAGCACAAGTGTAAGGCATATACGGGATGAAGCAATGAATGGAGGAGCCATGAAGGCCACAGGAAGTCAGAGAGGGGGCTGTCCTCTTAAGCTCTAATCACCGAGGCTGACTTTGGGAGGCACAAGGACTTGAGCTGGGTGTCTCGGATAGGGAGGTTTGGGACAGGGAGGGATGAAGGAATTCTTGGCAAGGAGAATTTGAGGAGGGATGTGACAGCTGCTATGCCTAGGTGTCCTCTCAGGCATCCCCAGGACAGCGTGAGAAGGTCAGAAACCAGTGTCATTTGCAAAAACCTAGGAGTCTTTATTGATTTCAGGAGGGTCAGCGATGCCCCTGAATGGGCAATTTGCCCAGTTTATAAATGCAAACTCTCATAAACAGTCACATAGAACACCCTCAGCATCCCATTTGGTGTCCCATCTCCTGATGGTTCAGCTCCCCTCCTGCCACCAAAGCAGACCTTGGCCCCAGATAAGCCATGGCATCCAAATCCAGAGAGGCAAAAGGGTGGGCTTTTCTCTGGGGAGAGCGGTCTGCTGGGCCACTTGGTTGCCGGGGATAAGACCGACTCTACCAAGCAGCCCTGAGCACAGCTGCTGGCAACAACATCTTTGCAACAGGGATCCTGCTGGGGGGTCAGATGGGTCTTCCCGGGTTCAGCGGGGCCACGTCGGAGATCTCTGAGTACCATGATGCACAGGCCTTGTGTGTTGGAGACGGGAGAGCAACACCTCGCAGCTCTCCCTTTGACTGTATTCTAGTTACCTGAGGAGATTTTCAGATGTTCCAGGATGAAAGGAGACCCAGGCTACCACCCCAGCAGGAACTAGCTGCTGATGAAGGAGAAATGGGGACTGGCGGGGACGTGTTGACCATGTTTCCAGGCATCACCGGAGGCAGTGTGAGAGGAGATAAATGCAAACCCCATTTCCAGACCTTGTTTCCTACGCCTGTCTCCACGATGGCCTTTTTTTCTTTTTGTGGTGGGTGTAATTTCAAATTGCAGAAATGATAAAAAAAAAAAAAAAACCCTCATCTGTTTTTATTTGCAAGTACCCATTGTTTACATTTCCCTCAGTTGTCCTGTGTGTTTGCTCGCCTGTATGTGTATCTTCTGAGCAAGTGGCAAACCTCCTCACACTTCACTTCTGATGACTTCAGTATGTATTTCCTAAGAAGGACATTCTCATATAACCATAGTGCAGTTACACACTCTATAACATTAACACTGGTGTAATACCTTTCATTGAGATGAAATTCACATAACATAAAATCAACCATTGTAAAGTGAATAATTCAGTGGCATCTGGTCTATCAAAATATCATACAACCACCACCTCTAATTCAAAAACATTTTCACCACCTCAAAAGTAAACCCTATACCCATTAAGTAGTTTCTCCCCATGCCTCACCTGCCTCTAGTCCCTGGTACCCACTAGTCTGTGTTCTGTCTCTATAGATTTATCTATTCTGGATATTTCTTTTTGATAGGATCATACAATATATGACCGTTTGTGTCTGGCTTCTTTCACTTCGCATAATGTCTTCAAGGTCATCCACACTAGTTTGTAGAAGAACTTCATTCTTTTTTATGGCTGAATAATACTCTGTTGTATGGATATACCACATTTCGTTTCTTCATCCAGTGATGGACATCTGGGCTGTTTTTACCTTTTGGCTACTGTGAATAGAGATTCTATTAACGTATGTGGATATATATTTGTTTGACTACATGTTTTCAGTTTTATTAGGCATATGCCCAGCAGTGGAATTGTTTATTTTGATTACCTGGGCAAGGTGTTCAATTTACTCGCTGTATCCTTACTATTTTATCCCCAACCAGTGGGAAAACACTTGAAGACCATGTAAATATCTTGCATCTCCACAAAGTCTCCCCTAGACTTAGCATCCGTTGGTAATCCTTGCCTGAATCATTCTTTACTGCGATGGTTGCCAAATGCTGGTTTTGCAACTCATTCACTCTCTCTGCATTTACCAGGTGGACTACGGCAGGCTAGCCAGGGTTCCCTCTCCCCAGGGATTCACTGATTTATCCATTTTTTAATTTTCTTTCATTTTTAATGTTTATTTTCGAGAGAGAGGGGAGAAAATGCACTCATGCACGAGCAGAAGAGGGGCAGAGAGAGAGGGGACAGAGGATCTGAAGCAGGCTCCATGCTGACAGCAGTGAGCCCATTGCAGGGCTGGAAGCCACCAACTGCGAGATCATGACCTGAGCTGAAGTCAGACACTCAACTGGCTGAGCCGTCTAGGTGCCCCTATCCATTTTTTTCTATGTAAATTCATGGATTTCTGTCCCCCCCCCACCAAAGGCTTATAATTGCTTACTGTCTTTAATTCTTTTTTTGAATATTTACTTATTTATGAGAGAGAGGGAGACAGAGCATGGGCAGGGGAGGGGCATAGAGAGAGGGAGACACAGACTTGAAGCAGGCCCCAGTCTCTGAGCTGTCAGCACAGAGCCCAACGCAGGGCTCGAACTCGTGAACCGCAAAATCATGACCTTAGCTGAAGTGGGATGCTTAACCGACTGAGCCACCCCTGGGCCTCTGTCTAATTTTTTTGCTTAAATCATCCCAGAATCGGCCCATGGGAGCCCCTGCAAGCTGGTATTTGTATCCTTGTGACATGCCTTCATCTTTGTTTTGTTCTTATTTTGGGGGGGGGGGCGTGTATGTACCTCCTTAACGTTCTAGCATAACAAGATGTTCCTCTTGGTCTATCTTGAACCCATCCTTTCCAGCCCTACAGTCAGCTATTTCCCTAAGGATCTATGGTTCCTGTGAGAACAAGGTCTGAGTACAGGACTCCTCAATGCACAAGGGTGGGGGGAAAGCTGTGGGGGGACGAGCTGCTTCCCCACCTCACTCTGGCACTGCAGGGGTCTTCTGCAGTGTGAAGCACCCATCCACCATGGCAAATACTCAAAACAGATTAACCGCAAGCATTACCTCATGCTGCGTCTCTTTTTAGCTAAATCTCTGTGCATACCTGTGATTATTTCCAGAGAAGTGGGCCTACTGGGTCATGAAAAATCATGTGTTCTCTAAACATAGAAACAGATTATTTCAATGATATGTGTTCAGTGATCTCTACTGAGTTTTATGTAGGTCGGACTCTCTGTTGTGCATGTTTGTGTGTGCGTGCCTGCATACACATGCATGCATCCACGGACGTGGTGACTGCTTTTGTTTTAAAAGGTGAGAATGTAAAGTTATCTGTTTACTGCTCTGTCTCTCCCAGGAGATTTTAGGCTCCTTGAGACCAGTGGCTGTGCCTGTCTTATTTGCCACCCAGTACCCAATGGTGCCTGGCACATGCCTGACATTCTGTAAATGACCATTAAGTGAATACTGATAGCCAAGTAGAGCTCCCATATGTGGAGTACTTACAAATGCTGGACATTGTTCAACATGCTATACATGAATTAATACTCCTGTAATCCTCACAATGGCTTTATTGTTGTAGCCCCCATTTTGCAGATGAGGAAACAGAGGCTCAGGGAGGTTGAGCACCTTGGCCAAGCTCACATATCCAGGAAATGGAAAAGCTAGATTTTTTTTCCCAGGCAGTCTGGCTCCACAATCCATGTTGTTATCTACAACAGCATACTCTGGGATGGATGGATGGATGGATGGATGGATGGATGGATGGATGGATGGATATGTGTGTGGATGGGTGGATGAGTGGATGAATATGTGGGTGGTCAATGGGTAGATGGATGGATATGTGGGATGATGGATGATGAATGAATGGATGGATGAGTGGATGAATGTGTGGGTGAGTGGATTGATAGATGGGATGGATGGACAGGTGAGTCAACCAGACACGGTATCTCATCCATTCCTCTCCTCTTTTTGACCTAGCTTCTCATGGGAATATCTCCATTCCCTCCTTCCTGCTTCATTGGAACCCACTGCCTTTCACAGTGTGTCTCCAGGAGCTATTCCCTCAGATGCATTCCCAGTTAGAGCTGAGCAGTGAGAGAGACAGAGAGACAGAGAACGAGTATACAACTGCGATCCTTGTTCTAGACCACAGGTCACCAAGTGGTAGCCTAAGGGCCCAATCTGACCCCTGGAAATGTTCTGTGTGATCCAGTGAGCATTAAAACAAAACAAACAAACAAGGATTTACTATTTAAAGATCAAGGGAGTTACCTTGAATTTTGATTTCCAGCTTCTTTTTAAGAAAAATCAGAAGATTTGGGAACTCGAGGGGCACCTGGGTGGCTCAGTCACTTGAGCATCCGACTCTTGATTTTGGCTCAGGTCATGATCTCACAGTTTGTGGGATCAAGCCCCGTGTTGGGCTCCATGCTCACAGTGTGGAGCATAGTTGGGATTCACTTTCTTCCTGTCTCTCTGCCCCTCTCCTATTTGCACGCGTGCGCTCTCTCTCTCTCATAATAAATAAATAAGCATTTTTTAAAAAGAAGATTTGGAAACTTGGGCCTTCATATGTGCCAGGCCAGTCTGGGCTGGGCTGAGAATCAGCTGTCTATGTGATATAAGACTTGAGATTCTCCATTTGCTGTGGTCCCCACTCATCTCTGCTCATTCATCATCTGCTTGGTCCCTGGAGGGCCTGAGTTTGCAATCCCTGATCAAGCACTGCCCCTCTAGTCAACCGGTCCAAGGTGAGATTTGCTTTCTTGGCCTGCAGCATCCTACCCTTGACTCTTTTGTGCAAACAGCTGTCTAGAAAAGTGATATTGCCCTACCTTCTACATGTACACCTGTCTCATGGATCCTGCTTTGTTTCTGTGTGTTTCCTTTCATTCATTTGAGGTCCCAAGGTTGTTAGTTGCCCTGAGTTCAGTTGAGATTCCAAGGTTGCTACTTAGCCTAGGGTTTTCCTGATCCTCCCTGCTGCAGTTCATACATCCTCACTGTGGTCAGGAAGCCTTGAGGGGTGAGCTAAGGACATCCAAACCTTACCCTTCTCTTTCTTGATTACAAGTTGCCCTTCTCCATCGCTGAAGCCTCCAGGAATCCTGAGGAGGGTCACTGATGACCCCTCCCGCCCTCTGGCCTTCCCACAGTTCCTCAGATCCCAGACAGCCACTGGGAGATCATGTCACAGGACCCTCACTTCCCTAGGATGTCCCTGTAAAGAAACTAACTGGTCCCAGACCAACACCGCACCCTGGCTGACTCCTGTGCCCCTCCTCCATGGTGCCTGCAGCCTGAGCATGATTCTCTGTGACAGAGAAGACAGAAGTCAGTTTTGAGAGGAGTGGCTGCACTGTATTCTCCTCCCCTTGGGCCACCTGTGTCTTTGTCCTGACCTCTGGCATAATTCCCGAATCATTCTCCATCTTCAGAGCGAGTCCTATAGGGTGAAAGGGTGCCTTAGATAGATGAGGATCAAATCCTGCTGCCTTGCTATGTGGATAAGTGACTCACCCCTCAGACCTCTATCTCCTCATCTGTACTAGAGGGACAAGGGCATTGCCAGTGTGTTGACTCCTCTCCATTTGCTCCTCCACCAGAGAGGCCAACCATCCCTGTCTGCCTGAGATGGAAGGGTTTCTAAGGACACGAGATTTTCGGTACTAAGACACAGACAGTCCCTAGGAAGACTGGGATGGTTGGTCACCCTCCAGCTCCGCCCAGATCCACTCTCTGCAGATTTCCTCTGTGTCCTGGGAGGCTGATCCCACAGATTGTACTCCTGAGCTCCCCCGCCCTCCAGCTTTAGCTTGGGTTCAGCCAGTGGGAGGAAAGAAAGGCCGGGGTATTTCCTCACTCCTGCTTTGAGGTCTCCACCATGGCTCCAGGTGTCATATTCTTCCTTGTCCTTTCAGGACAAGGTGAGATAGCAACCCCCAAACCAAATGCCAGCCTCTGACATCCTTCCTGGGACCCTGTCCATACCTTGTAAGTATTCCCTGTATTACAGTCTCTCACTTGAGGGGTGCCTGGGTGGTTCAGTCGGTTGAGTATCTGACTTTGGCTCAAGTCGTGATCTCACAGTTCGTGAATTCGAGCCCCGTGTCGGGCTCTGTGCTGACGGGCGGAGCCTGGAGCCCACTTCGAGTTCTGTGTCTCCCTCTCTGTCTGCCCCTCCCCTGCTCATGCTCTGTCTGTCTGTCTCTCTCAAAAACAAATAAACATTAAAAAAAAAATTAAGTCTCTCATTTGAGCCATCTGGGGTAAGTTTTGCTGGGTGTATGGTCACAAATTATATATACCATGTCTGAAGGACCCAGCTCAGTGGCCGGCTATGTGAGTGCATGTGATCTGTTTACTGTTATCATCATGCTAGTTTCTAGATGTTGCTTTTTTTAACCTGGGTGTGTTAGAAGGTGTTCTGGACTTGTGGGTAGAAAAGTCGCAGTGTGGATCCTGACTCTTAATTACTGAGAGGATGGCCTTGGCAAATCCCTTCATCGCTGAGCTTCAGTTTCCTCATCCGTGAAATGAGGTTAATAACTGTGACCCCTGCTGTGGCTATTGGCTGCTGGGTGTTTTGGATCCGTGCCTGGTGTCCAAAGAAGTGGTCAGTGGTGTGAGACCCTCCCTGGGGACTTTACTGCCCTATAAGCAAGGTGAAGACCCGTCTTTGACCCCCAGGGATATACATCTGGATGAGGAAATGCTTCTCTGTCGTTGCTTGTTCCCAAGTAAGCGGTGATGACAATATAACACAGGTTACTTTTGGAACTTTCTGTCTTGGCCTCTGGGCCTGCCAGGAGCCCCTTCGCTCATCCTTTCCATCCGGTGGGTGGAAGTGTGGCTTCCCATGAGTGAAGCAGGGATGCCACAGCACTTCTTTCCTTCCCCTTGGCAGTAGTTGAAGCCAAATTGCAAAAGTTAAGCACTGCCAGTGTGTCTCCCAGGGAGGCGTGGGGAGGACAAGGGGCGCAGGATGTAACACCGCACCCCTTCTTGAGTCAAATGGCCTTGATGTGACTGGTAGGTATGATGATTGGATAGTACACACTTAGAACCCTAAAATTTCTTCCAGCTCTGAGGTTCTGGGTCTTTGGTGTTCCCTACTACAACACCCAGTGGCCTGTTACATTAGTTTCTGTTTGTAGTGCCCCCTGCCTTGTTCGTTACTTGATCACTTTGGTTGCAAGCTGTACAAATTCAGGTCCACCTTGCACATTTTAAAAAGGGAATATATAGGTTCTCATAACTAAAATTGTACAGCTTCAGGCACAGCTGGATCCAGGAACACCAACTCTGCCTCTACCTGTCAGCTATGTTTTCTCTGTATCTCTTCACGACATTTAAAGGTGCCCCCAGCAGATCGAAGCTTATGTAGCACCAGCTCGGAGACCCCAAAGGAAGCAAGTGCCCTTGGCTCAGTAGCTCCAGCAAAAGTCCTGAAATTAGGTTTTGTTGAGCCTGACCAAGCAAGCTTGGGTCATGTGATCATTCCTAACCAATCACAATGGCCAGGGGTGTGTGCTGGTCTGATGAACTGGGTCTGGTGCCTAACCTGGCATGAGAGGGGGACAGGCCCTCCAAAGCCACAGGGCATATTAAGAGGTTGGACCCGATGACACCAAAATCATTCTGTCTAATGTGCGAGGCTTCTGTAGTTCTTATGTGTTCCCTTCTTGGGCAGCATAGTACTGTCATCAACAGCTAGACCACTTGAGTTCAAGGGCTGGTTGCCCCAGTTGCTGGCAGTGTGAATTTGAGCAAGTTACTCAACTTTCCTGAGCTGTAGTTTTCTCATCTGCAAAATTAGAATAAAAATGGTGTCTACCTTGGAGCCATGCTGTAAAGATTACAGTGTTTGCAAAGTGCTGAGAATAGGGTCTGGCACGTATTAAAGTCTCTATGGGTGTGCTTAGTGCTGGGGATTCCAAGATAAACCAACCAGACCTGTGCCCGGCCCTTACAGAGCATATAGTCTGAGGCGGGCTGGGTTTCTTCTAATCAACACATACTGGTTGAGACTTACTATGAGAGATGAAATGAATGAGTGATTATAATACAGACTGGTAAGTGTGAGAGCCCAGAGGGTTACCTAATTTGGGCTTCCAGAACTGAGGATTAGCAGATGAATTTGGAAGTGGAAGGGTATACCTGGCAGAGGGAATAGCAAATACAAAAGCCTGGAGACAAGAGTGGATATACTGCCTTGGAGAAGTAGAAATGTAAGCATGGCTAGAGGCTGCATTTAAGGTTGGGTAGGGAGTTAGGGGTGGGAATGGCATGAGGAACAGCCATGGTGAGGCTGAAGAGGGCAGTAGGTGACACCTTGCCTTGCCAGGGTCTTGCAGGCTTTTATGGAAATCTGAGCTTCAGCTTAGGGGTTGTGTGGACACGCTGAAGAAATTTTTATTTTGTTTAATTTTTAAAAAATTATTTTCTTTTCAACAGCTTTTGTGAGGTACAACTGATGTATGATAAGCTGTGCATATATAAGTATACAATTTGATAAATTTTGTCGTGTGTATATTCCAATGAAACCATCACCTCTATCATTAATGAATATATCCATCACTCCCAGAGGTTTCCTTGTGTCTTTTTGTTGCCCCCTCCCTGTGACCATTCCCAACTCCTCCATCCCCAGTGAACTACTAATCTGCTTTCTGTCACCATAAATTATTAACTTACATTTTCCAGAAGTTTATATAAATGGAATGGTACAATTTGTACTTTTTTTTGGTGAGGGGTCTGGCTTCATTCACTCAACATAATTATTTTAATGTTCTTCCAGATTGTAGCATACAATGATATTTCTTTCTTTTTTTTGTTTGCAGTGAAATAGTATTCCTTTGTAGGAATATATCTCAGTTTGTTATCTGTTCACCTAGAGATGAGCAATTGGGTTGCTTCCACTTTGGGCATATTACAAATAACTCTGCAGTGAACATTCATGTGCAAATCTTTGTGTGGACATCTATTTTCCTTTCTCCTGGGTAAATACTTAAGAATGTCATGGCTGGATGATATCATAGGAGTATAATAAACTTTTTAAGAAACTGCAAAACTGTTTCCCAAAGTGGGGGTACCATTTTACGTTCCCACCAGCAGGTTATGAGAATTCCAGTTGTGTCTCATCCTCGCTGACACTTGGTGTTGTCACACTTTTGCTTTTGTTATTCTAATACATGGGTAGTGGTAACTCCTTGTTTTAATTTGCATTTCCCTCATGACCAGCAATGTTGAATGTCTTTCCAAATATTTACTTCCCATCTGTATATCTTCTCTGGTGAAGTGTCTGTTCATACCTTTCCTCCATTTTGTACTGTGTTGTTTTCTTACTTCAGAGCGTTCCTTAAATTTTCTGGATACTTCTCTTTGATCAAATATATAATTTGTAAATGTTTTCTCTGAGTCTATGACTTGACTTTTCATTTTCTTAGCAGTGTTTTTGAAAGAGCAGAACTTTAAGCTTTGATGAGGTCCAGTTTATCAACTTGTTCTCGCACGGATAGTGCTTTTGGCAGTGTGTGTAAGAAATAATTGCTTCAGTCGTTGCCTACAGTTGTGGAATGTTGTCCTGTTTCTGTCCCTTGTTCCATCACTTATGGAGAGAGAGGTACTGATATCTCCAACTATGCTGTGAATTTGTCTATTTCTCCTAGTATTTACATCAGGCTTTGCTTTGTGTATTTTAAGCTCTCTTCTTAGGGGCTTAATCATTTACAAGTGTTGTGTCCTCTTGATGAATTGACTTCTTTATCATTGTGAAAGGACGTTCTTTTTTCCCTGCTAATATTCTTTGCTCTGAAATCTACTTTGTCTGACATTTATGTAGCTACTCCAGTCTTTGAGCACTGTTAGTGTGGTATATCTTTTTTCCTTTTTTTTTTTTTTTTTTGCTTTTGACATATTTGTGACTTTATGTTGAAGTGCATTTCTTACAGGCAGAATACAATTGTGTCTTGCTTTTTAATACAGTGTGACAATGTGCCTTATAATTGAGGGGCTTAGACCACTTACATTTATTGAGATCATGGGTACATTTGCTTTAAATCTGTCATCTTGCTGTTTGTTCTGTTTCCTTTTTCTTCTTTTTCTGCTCTCTTTCAGTTTGATGGAATGTCTTTGATTCTGTATTACTTCCTTTGTTAGTTTTAGCTCTCATTATTTGTTTTGTTAATTTAGTGGTGACTTTAGGATTTATAGAATAGATCTTTAACTTAGGCCAGTCTGTCTTCAAGTGATATCACATTACGTATCGTATGCCTTATAATAGTGTACTTCTATACTCCACCCCTGGACCTTTGTACTTCTTGTCATGCACTTTACTTTTGTGTATATTAAAAAGACCACACTATTTTGTTATTTTTTATTTAAACAATCAATATCTTTTTTAAAGTTTTGAATAATTTTTAAAAATTTATATATTTGCCTATGTACTTCCCATTTACAATGCTCTTTATTCATGGTGAAGATCTGTATTCCCATCTGGTATCATTTTCCTTCTGTCTGAAAGACTTTCTTTAACATTTCTTATAGTACAACTCTGCTGATAATGAATTCTTTTGGATTTTATACGTCTGGAAATGTCTTTATTTTGCCTTTGTTTTTTGAAAGATATTTTTGCTCATAGGTTTTCTTTCTGTATTTTAAAGATATCGCCCCCACTGTGTTCTCATTTACATTGTTTCCAATGAGAAATCTGTCATCTTATCTCTGTTTCTCCATATATGATGTATCCTTGTTTTTTGTTTTTTGTTGTTTTTTGTTTTTTGTTTTTTGTTTTTTTTTTTTGCTGGCTGCTTTGAAGATTTTCTCTTTATCACTTGTTTTCAGAAATTTTATTTTGGTGAACTTTTGTATAGTTTTCTTTATGTTTCTTGCGCTCAAGATTCTTTGGGATTGCTGACGGTAGGTTTTCATCAAATGTTGGAAATGCTTCAGCCATTAGTTGATCAAACGCTTCTGCTTTTTCTCCTCTTCTTTGAGGATTCCAGTTACAAGTGTGTGAGGCCATGTAATCTGTCCCACAGCACACTGATGCTCTGTTCAGTTTTTTATTCTCTCTTCTTATTGTGTTCCATTTCAGATAGTTTCTATTGCTGTCTTCAGGTTCACCTGCCCTTCCTTTCACCCTGTCTGATCTGCTGTTGGCTTCAGTCAGTGTCTTGTTCATTTCACACACTGTATTTCATTTTCATCTCTAGAGGATGACGAATGCCTTTTTAGTATCTCATTTCTATTTGACTTATCTCTATTTGAACATATGGAATCCAGTTATGATAACTGTTACCGTGTCCTCATCTACCCATTCCAACATCTGGGTCAGTTTCAAGTGATTGATCTTGTCACTGTGATTATAATTTCCTACTTTTTGTATGCCTGATCATTTTTTTATTGGATTCCAGGCACTGCCTTTTACCTTGTTGGGTGCTAGATACTGTATCCCTATCAATGTTCTTGAGCTTTGTTTGAGATGCAGTTAAGCTACTTGGAAGCAATTTGATCAGGGTTCTTGCTTTGCTTATTTGTTAGGTGAGACCGGAACAGTGCTCATTTCAAACCCACTTACCCCTACTGAGGTGAGACACTTTCAGGTGCTTGACTCAACGACTCCTGAGAGTTCACAGTCTGACTGGTGGCAACAGGCACTATTCCCAGAACTGCCTGAGAGCAAGGACTTACTCCTCTTATCCTTCCAGATGATTTTTTTCCTGGCCTCTTCACACCCAAACCAGGTCAGTACACAGCTGAATACTAGAGGGGGTCTTCTCCCAATCTCCAGAGATCTCGCTCTATACCTCTCTCATCTCTCCGGTCCTCTGTCCTGGACTCTCACCTCTGTCTCCTCAGTTCTAGGTGCCCACTGGTTTCTACCTGGGTTCCCCCTCCCGGTCTGTGGCTGGAAACCTCTCAGGCCCTGGACTCAGTTCTTATTTGCCACCTCTCAGTTATCACTGACCATTGTTGTCTGATGTCCAATTGCAAACGAATTCGTTTTGTATGTTTTGCCCTTTTTTAGGTTTTCTGCAAGCACAAGAGTAACCTGGTCTCTGTTACTCCCTCTTGGCTCCAAATGGAAGTCCCTTGAGCAGTTTAAATCAGGAGAGCAATAGACGAGCCTCACCTTTTAGAACAATCCCTGTTTCTAGAAGTTTTTCCTAACCTCTCTGGGGTCTTAGGCCTGTCTGCCTGAGTGAGCTCATTCTCTCCACCTCCTCCAGCCCCGAAAGGTGGTGTGGGCCTGAAGCCAGCCCTTCACGACCAGCTGTGTACATTTCCTGGGAAGTGGCCCAGTGCCCCCCGCTATCACCTCACATTTTTGTCTGCAGGTCCCTGGTGCTCAGAGGCAGGGAGCGTTTGGGTGAATGAAGCAACTTGTCACTGTGTTGGCAAGAGCAGGGGAGTTGATGCCAGGATAGCGTCCAAGGGCCACTGGAAGAGCAATTAGCCTTGGCATTAGAGCAGCACTTCTGCACCAGGCTCGTCCACATCCTGACCCCCATGGGGTCAGCAGGTCGAGGACGTTTATCCCTTTCTTAGGGGCCGGAGTTGTTGCCACATGCTAAGTGGCATAGTTTGTGTCTCTGAGCACTAACTCAGGTTTTGAGGCCCAGGGTGGCTCTGAGGGGTCCTCTGGTCTTACCCATGTCCCCAGCACCTCCAGCATGGAAGGCCTGGGAGTGACTCAGACCCACCGCCACAGCCTCCTTGCAGGCGGGAATCTCTTTGAGCTGAGGCCGGAGAGCACTCAGTGAAACACTCCCCAGGGGACCATTTGCAGAGGCCTGCCTTGCCTGGTCAGTGCAAAGCTGGCAGGGATCAATGAGGATGACCGAGAGGACACCATCCTCATCAGAGAAAAGCAGGGCTTTATGGAAGGATGCCTGTGGATGCTGTGTTGTCATTGCATGCAAAATGCTACCTGGGAGGAGCCGGTGGAATTTTCCACCAAGGCCAAATCACAGACTGTGCTAGACAGCAGGCTCTGATTCTTGTCTGTCCCTGCAATCCCAAACGCTCAGAACACTGGAGAGTTTAGGGGGAAGGAATAGGGTGGCCTCCAGAGTCTCAGGACATGGCAAGCGATGGCACGTGAGTACAGTGGAGAAACTTCACCACTGTATACACCTAAGAGCCAGAAAGTTGTTGTGTCTTGTGTCCTCAAGATGTCACTGATGAAGGGAGGGGGACACATGTGGCTCTTAGAGCTGCTTCCTGATTACTTGGCCTGCAGCACTAACCACCAAAGCTCTAAACCACGGCCTCCAAACTGGAGGTCTTCAGGCTAATCCTGTGGACGCATGTCTAATTTTGTGTACATTGCCTTATCCTGCCGGCTGTCTTAAATGGGAATGAGTTACTGAAATCCCCAAATTGGAAGATATCGTGGAAAAATCTGGATTTCCAACTTCTCTTGAAAATGTAGAAGCCCAGGCAGCCCTGTGTTGAGCAGTGACCGCTCTCTAAGCCCACACCACCCCCCACGGCCCCCACCACACCCTCTTGCCTCCCACACGATAGGTAGGTACCCACTGATTTCTGTGAACACTCAACTCACGAACCTGGGAGTGTTTGGAAGCCCTATCCTCCATCAGATAGGGTTTGTCCCCCTCTAGTTGCCATGCAAGGGGTCATCTCCCTTTCCTTTGTGACAGCCTCAAGCTGAGTGAGCTCAAGTGTCTTCCTGAGAGATCCAGCTCAAACTTCCAAGCGTCCTGACAAAGGACCCCGGCTGCACAGACAGTGAGGCTTCTCTACCAAACCTGCCCCTTGAGAGAGGGGTCTGAAGCTCATTGCCAGGAAGAGTGAAGCAGTTTTTATCCTGGCAGAGCACAAAGCCTCACACAGAAGGCGTGGAGCTCTAGGTCCTAGGAGGTGCACAAGGGAGGTACTTGGTTGGGGCAGGGTGGGGCGGGGGGGGGGGTGGGCAAGGGTCCTTCTGGGTGAACTGGCTGGCCTGACATGGGGTCAGGTGGCAGACAGCAATTGTGTACTCCTCCTTGAAGAGAACAGGCCATCTCACTGGAGGCAGGGGGATGACTCAGATGGCCCGTGCTGGGTTTTGTCAGCCCTCAAAGACCATGATTAGAGGCTGCACAAGGGATGTTTTATATTTTCTTAATGTAGCAATGATCCCCAAAGATATTTTTCCTCAAAGCCACAGAGAGAAGGTCCTGGGACTCTTTGGCATTGGGAGATCATTAAGCTTGATTGGGGTCAGGGGCCAGCATGGTGCATCTATATAGGAGGCCATGAAAGGTATACTTCTTGAGTGGAGGAGTGGGCCACCCCTGGTGATGTCTTCCACGCTGAATTGGACAGAGCCCCGGTAGGATCACCTTGGGATACAGTGCTGTGGCAGATAATGAAATCGTGGAAGCCAGGGTATTGCCATGCAGCCATCACCGCCAGCTAACCCCTCGTTGGCTATAAGCGGTCACATGGCCTCAGGTGCCTTGAGCATCAAGAGGGAGCATTTCACCTGCAGGTAACAGAACACATAAAGAAGTACTAAAGTAGTAAATCCTAGTAGTGGAAGTTCCCCAGGTTTATTCAGTAGGATTCAGTGCCCTCTCATTGTGTCAGCCTCGGGCCTGCAAAATGGCTGCCATTGCTCCAAGCCTTACCTCCTCACAGGGAAGCAACCAAAGATAGGAAGAAGGGGGCAAGGAAGAAGGGTTCTCCTGTGTGTCTCTTTGGACTGGAGACGGAAACCTTGTCTAAGATCTCTCTAGCAGAAGTCTTAAAGAATGGGTCATAGGGTACCCTTAGCTGGGAGAGAGTGTGGGAAAGTCAGTGTCAGACATTTCCTGTCTCTGCTATATCTTGGCAGCATAAAGAAGAGGAGGAGAAGGGTTGTCGGGTGGACAATAAATGGGCTGCCCTGCCATAACTGTAAAATGGAGGCTAGATGAGAATCTCATGGGGCTGTGGCAGATGCCCAGGAATACACAGTGCCTAAGCTTTGTTGCTTAGGGTTATTATTTCAGAAAGTGCTGGGATATTAAAGGTTAAGTTAGTCCACCTCCCCTGGCAGGTTTCCAGTTTTTCTTGCCCACCCAGGGCCCCTATGAAGAGCCAATGCTTCCATGTTATGTCTTCCCTTCATTACAATCCCCATCCCCATATCTTACCCTCAGGAAAGAAGGCATTTGATTTGAACAAATTCGTGCTCAAGTGTTAAGTCTGATAGGTCCCAGTCGTGGTCCATGTCTATGAGCACACAAGGGCTTATCGACCTCAAAGAATGAATCACCAGGATTAGGTTTCCAGAGGGTGGGATTTAGAAAAGAAAAATATAGTGGCGCCTGGGTGGCACAGTTAGTTAAGCATTTGACTTCAGCTTAGGTCATGATCTCGCGGTTCGTGGGTTTGAGCCCCGTGTCGGGCTCTGTGCTGACAGGTTGGAGCCTGGAGCCTGCTTCGAATTCTGTGTCTCCATCTCTCTCTGCCCCTTCCCTGCTCGTGGTCTGTCTCTCTTTCTTTCAAAAATGCATAAAAACATATAAAAAATTTTTTAAATAAAAAAAGAAAAGAAAAATATTTTGCTTCTGGGGAGGGGTGGAAAACACAGAATAGAGGGAACTCTATCCTCTGTTATTCCATTATTGCATATGATGCACACAGGTATGTTAATTCACTGCAGTCTCACGGCGACCCTATAAGACAGTGATTAGGATGCCCGTTTTATAGATGAGGCGAGAGAAGCACAGAGTGGCCATGTCATTTGACCAGGGTCACACATCTAAGAAGTGGCAGAGTAAGGATTCCAACGGCAGGCCTGTATTGCTCAGGGCCACTGGTCCTCCCCTCCCCAGACCCTGCATAATCTGGTCTTTTATCATCTTCATTTCCTTTCAGCCAGGGCCTCCCAGCGCCCAGGCAGAAATCACACAAAGATACCACTCCCTGCATCTGAATGTCCTTATTTTCCCCAGGAGCCTGAGCTCCAAGGGGGGCGAGGGGAGGGCAGGCCTCATGGCAGTGCTGTGCCCTCCAGCCAGCCAGCAGGGAGGAGAGCAGGAAGGAGGTCTGGGAAGCAGAGGTGAGTGGCAGGTCTATTGGGCCTCACTATCTCTGGGCTGTCACAGCACAAGGGCCCAGTGACATTGGGGGGACCAAACCAAGACCTCAATGTCCTAGACTTTGCAGGGCCTTGTCACCTGAGCCATCTGCAGGGTGCCTGGCAGAGCATTTTCTTTAGATGCAAAAAGAGGAATCTGGAGAGAGGAAGGGACACATCAATGCCCAGTGTCCCTATGTGGCAGGGCCAGAGCTCAAAGCCAGGCCCTCCTGACTCATTCCAGCTTACCACAGTCTCAGAGTATTTCATCAGAAATATATGAGGCACCTGCCATGTGCCAGGCCCTGGGGTAACCAGGGTGAGCAAGGCATGGTCCCTATTCTCACTGGGCCTCAGAACAATGATAGCTTAATGTGGAGGGACACTCTTGAAACCAGTGCACATTAGTGCTTAAAGGACGCACAGGGAATATTGACCAAACTAGGGGTGGCAAACTCAAATATCCCCGGGGTCAGGGGTCAGACGGATGCCATGCTGTGTGAAGATAGAGGTAACAGTGGGGAGTGGGACTGTGGCCTCTCTAAGGGAACAGTCACATTCAATGCCATCCAATAATTTGCCTTGTAGGAGTGTGGGATCCAGGAGCCAGGTATCCCCATTTTTTAAGAAAGTCCAGAAATCTGCACTTACATATATTTTTTTCTAATTTCTAAAGGTCTCCTTAAGCCAAACAAAAGATTATCTTCGGATCAGATTCTGTCAGGCTGCTACCCACTGCTCTTGAGGCACAGAGAAGGAAAGGATTTTCCCGAGATCTCACAGCGAGAGAGTGGCCGAGCCAGGCCTCAAACCTGAGTCCTCCAGATCCAAGCTGGGAACCTTGTGGGTCTGCTTCCCACTAACTTCAAAGTCCATTTTCTCTTCTGGATGTGGGATGATATTTTAGTCTGGGGGGAAAAAGCCACTTAGAGTGAAAAATACAGCCCTCTTGAAACTGTTCCTGTAAGAAACAAGCTGGGAATTGACAGCAAGTGCTATTAAAGCTCCTGGCACCTTCCAAAGAGTGGTCTGCAATTTTAATCCTGAAGCTGTGTTTGACACGGAGCCATTTCTGTTCCTTGTTGCTCAGGACGCAGGGGACCCAGTGCTTTCCTTTTAAAAGGCAGAGCACATCACTCATGGTGTACAGAGCCCCACTTCTGTTCTGGACTGCCAGGCTTTATGCAGAGACACCCTTGGTATGGGAGTGGGGTCTAACCCACTGTGTCTACAGCAGGCCCTTGGCAAAGACCTTCTCTCCCAAAGCCTGGACCTCTGTGAGTCGGTCTCAGTTAACAGGAGCTTGGGTACCAGTGATTCAACCAGAGGCAGAGTGATTAACAACACAGGCCTTAGGGCTAGATGGAGCTGGATTTGAATCCTGGCTCTGCCCCTTATCAGCTGTGTGACCTTGGGCAAGTTGCTTCACCTCCCTGAGCTTCAGAAGGCCTCTTCTATAAAATGGGTTAATAATATCTACAAGCAGAGTTGTGGTACAACTCTGTTCCGATCTGAGGTTCCTGCAGGTAGGAAAGTTGGTGCTGCCTCTTGGTTATTGATAGTAATGTTAATTACAACAAGTCAACATGTAGTTCAACTGAGGTAAGAAACAGAAAATTCTGGGTAATAACAAATTTGGCAAATGCTTTTCCCTTCTGATTTCTGCCTAGGTTAATTTTTAAAAATTTTAACGAGTATTTATATATAGCGTTTACTAAGTGGCAAACTCTGTGCTAAGTGCTTTACAAATATTGACTCATTTAATCCTTGCAACCACTCTGGAAGGCAAATACTGTTTTCCACACTTACAGATGAGGAAACTGAGACATAGAGAGAGTTACTTGCACTAGGATATATGTCTGACAAATGGCAAGGCTGGGCTGCAAAACCAATCCCTGTGGCCGAGGAGCTGTGCATGTAACCACTTCCTCCCCTCCTTTTAAGCTTTTGTCCTTCTGAAACACATTTTCCCATTTGCAGTGATCAGCCCAAAGGAAGAAATCCTCCTTTCGCTGTCTGAAGACGTAGTTGAAAGACTCTGTCATTGGGAGACAAACAGCCTGGGATCCAATCCCCACTGTCTCCTGCCCAGCTGTGGGACACTGGCCAGTAATTCCCCCCTCCCCTGGGTCTCACTGTCCTCATCTCTAAACTGGGCTACTATCACCACCTACCTCTCAGTTAGAGAGAAGTAGAATCAACCATGGATGTAAAAGTGCTTTATAAAGTCTTAAATGCCCTGTTTGGGGCTTGGGGAAATTAAATAGTCAGGATCATTAAGCTGGTTTTCCCTGAAAAAACATCCAACACTTAAAGTGTTGTCTTCCACTGTCTGAGGATCCAGGAGACTCACAGTGAAACCAGCAGGCAAACAGCATCCCCCCATCCACGTCCCACCCTGGCCAGTGGTCATTCCATCCCAAGGTGGGGGCTTTCCCTCTGGGCCTGGACTCTTTGTCCAGGATTCAGGTGTGTTTACAATGAGATGCTAAGAGGTACAGCCTTCCCTCAACGCACAGCATCCATACCCGTGTGGGTTGTAAGAGGATTTCTGCCTGTCGTTGCTTGGCAATATTTTGTTTAAATGAACTTATGCCAGGGATTAATATAGTTTGTGAATTTAACTGCTTGCTTGGCAGGAAGGGGAAAATGCACAGAGTTTTAAGAAATCTGGTGTGAAAATGGTTTTTAGAATGCGGGTGTGCAGTTGAAGCTTCGGGGTGTAGGGCGTGGAGCTGGATCCCAGAGGAAGGGCCCCTGGTTTTCATCCCTGCTGGGCTACTTCCCAACTGCAGGACCCTCTACCCGCCTCCAAAGCTGTCTGTCTCCTCTGACAAATAGCAGCCCCTGCCACGGGGGTCGGGGGTGGGGGGCGGCCAGAGGGTGTCTGTGGCAAGACCACACAATGCCTGGCGTGCAGCTCTCACTCAGCAAATGAAGAGTCAGCCCCTGAAAGCAGGCTCCCACCTCCTGTCCTTGCACCCAGAGGGGTGGGGGCACAGAGCCTGTGGGAATCTTCAATGAAAATGTGTCGAGGAGTCAACAAGTGAATGGTAAATACAGCCAATCCTCATTCTTCACAGATTGCATATTACTTATTAAATTTGCCTACCTACTCAAATGTATTTGTAACCCCCAAACCAGTCCTCGGGGTGCTTTTGCAGTCCCTTGCAGGTATGTTCAGAGCAGTGCAAATCTTGAGTCCCCCAGTGCGCAGATCCCCAGCTGAGGCTGAACCAGGTGTCACTCGGCCTTCTTGTTTGAGCTCCTGTATGTAAACAACTGTGCTTTCTTGCCATCTACGTGGTGCCCTGTTTTTCGCCTTTTTGCACTTTCTGTTGTTGATTTCACTGCTTAAAAAGGGCCCCCGAGTGCAGGGCTGAAGTGCTGTCTAGTGTTCCTAAGCCCGGAAGGCTGAGGTGTGTCTTGGGGAGAAAATGCATGTGTTAGATCTTCATTCAGGCATGAGTTACAGTGCTATCGGCCATGAATTTAATGTTAACGAATTTGTGGTGGATATTAAATAAGGTGTCTTTATACAGAAATACTCCTAAAACAAAGTTATGTATTGATTGGTTGGTAAAAATACTGTGAATAGAGGTTCTCAGAAATCTCACCCTATATTTTCCCTGGGAGCAGTGGTTTACTACTCACGAATTCAGTGTTGGTGGAGACGTTATAGAACCTGACTACTGCTAATAGTAAGAATCAACTATATAGCAATGGTTACTGTGAGTCTTAACTGCTTTTGTTCTTTGAAAGAGAATCAGGAAGGAAGTTGGAGCTTGGAGTTCTCCCACCTTGACAGTGGTTGTGAGGACCAAATAAGATAAAGGCTGTGAACTGTAAAGTCTGTGTAGGCATTGTAAATGGCATCACCTTGACTATTGCACGGACATCAGCAATGTTGTCCTGCACCAAGGCCTCTGGGCAGGGCCCGCCTTGGTCCGTGGGGCTGAGATTAAGTTTTAGTGTCTTGAGAGACCCCGTCGAAAGGGGACAGGGGAAGTCCTAGTAGACCTAACAGGCACACTCCCCCGCATGTTAATTATTTGCCAAAGCTTAGATGTTCCTGGCTGCCGTCCACTCTTTGGCCAGCACCCAGCCTGGGACACCATTGTCTCTTGCCTGGACAGCACATGAGTGCCTCACTGCTGTCAGCCTCCCCTCTGAGGTTCCTTTATCCATTGTCCACATTGCAGTGGCCAGGCCTCGCACTCTTCCATTTTATGCCCTTAATGGCTTCCTAGGCCGTTAAGCCCAGGGATGGCTTCCCATCCCTGCTGTGGCCTCTGAGTCTCTGGGTGGTCAGGCCCCTATCCACATCTCCAGCTTTATCTGATCCCATGCTGCCCCATGCTTTCTGCTCCAACCACATTGGCTTCCTCTCTGACCCTTGAACACACTGCACCCCTCCTGCTAGAGGGCCTTTGCACTTGCCAAAACTCCCTCCCTGTCCCTGTTAGCCACTCCCCCACCTCCAACGCCTATACTTGCTCACGGCCTGTGTGTCCTCTAGGTCTCAGCTCAAGTCACTTCCTTGATGACTCTGACCTGGGACAAAGTAGTCTCCGTGACATAGCACCCTCCACCAGCACACTTTCCCCTTCACAGAATTTATCTCAGTGACGCTTCACATTTATTTGAGTGACCACTTAGTAAGTGATCGTCTCCCCATCTCCTCCCCCAGACTTTAAACTCTACACAGTGAGACACTGGGGCTGCCTTAGCTCACCACTGAGTCCCCAGAGCAGAGGAGAGGGCCTGGCATATTGTAGATGCTCAATAAGCTTAGTAAGGGAGCAAACATCCATTCCCATGTTGCCCAGGGGGACAAATCCTACTGGACAAGATCCAGGCTCTTCCTTGCAGTTCACAGAGTAGAAGGACAGAACTCCCATCTGTGGAGCCCAACCATCCAACAAACTGGAGAGCTAAGATGTCCCCATACTGGAAGAAAATGATGATAAAGTTCAGAGAGGTGGGAGAAGTGGCTCCAGCTTGCATAGCTAAGAAGGGTCATGGGCAGGATTTACACCCAGGTCTGGCTGACCCAGGAGCCTATGGTCTGAGCATCTCCCTCCAGCCCTTCCCTTGTCTTCTCACCTTTGGGTTGTACACATCCTGCCCATGACAGTTTTAATTAAATGTGAAGGGAGGGGAGACGTCCGTTAGAGGACTGAAGACTTGACCTCGTGTCACCTGCCTTTCTGATGCTTTCTCTTTGAATACACTGGTTTCTAAGGCAGAGACAGATGGAACACACTGGTTTCAAATGCATTGGGGATTCTGTTCATGGGGGGTTCTTGGTTGTCTGGGTGCCTTCAGCACGTCACTTTGCAAAAAGATGCTCGCCTCTTTTTATTTTTTAATTTTTTTTTTAACGTTTATTTATTTTTGAGACAGAGAGAGACAGAGCATGAACAGGGGAGGGGCAGAGAGAGAAGGAGACACAGAATCTGAAACGGGCTCCAGGCTCTGAGCTGTCAGCACAGAGCCCGACGCGGGGCTCGAACTCACGGACCGTGAGATCATGACCTGAGCCGAAGTCGGACGCTTAACCGACTGAGCCACCCAGGCGCCCTGAAAGGTGCTCACCTCTTAAGGAAGCCAAGTCCAATTGATGGATTCGGTGCCTGTGGGCACATTGGACGTGGCTGGGGATGCTTTGGCCTCTGGTAGGCCCTGGAGGGTACACAGGTTGCTGAGATAGCGGGACCCACTGGACTCACCGCCTTTATTTTACACATGGGGAAACTAAGGCCCAGGAGAGGGAGGGAATTCCTCCAAGGTCAGAGAGTGAGTTTCAAAAGCAAAATGAGAAGCTGAGGCTCTGGCCTCCCTGGGCAGTGTTGCTCACCTTTGCCTTGAGGTCAGGAATTGCAGACAAGAAAAGGTTCTTTCTCTTCCAGTCTGTCATGGTATCTGAAGTTTCACTGTTAATTCTTTTGTCTTAGAGAGATTTTTGCGAGTTCTCGAATAGAATGAAAATATCCTTGGATGGGTGGAAGAGGGGACAGATACCCTAAGTCATCTGCCAAATAGTTTAGTCATTCATGTCTTCATCCATCCACCTATTCCATTGTCTCTCCGTCTGTGTTTCCATCTATCCACTTACCTGTCTCTCCTCCCATCCATCCACCCAACCTATCCCCTTCTCTTTCCGTCTATATCTCCATGTATCCATTTATCTGTCTTTTCACTCACCCATTCTCCCATCTACCTACCCATTCATCCATCCAAAAATTGTTTATTTATTTGAGAGACAGAGAGAGAGGGAGAGAGAGAGAGAGAGAGAGAGAGACAGAAACCAAAGCAGAGTCCAGGCTCTTGAGCTGTCAGCACAGAGCCTGATGCGGGGCTCGAACTCACGAACCATGAGATCATGCCCTGCACCGATGTCGGACGCTTAATTGACTGAGCCATCCAGGTGCCCCTCATCCATCCCTTTCATCAGATTTTCATTGAACGCCAATTCTGTGACCGGCTCCTTGGAATAAAAAGATGAGAAGTCTCAGTTCTGGCCTCTGCAGATCCCCAGTACCCTGGAGGCAGCAGATCTGTAAGGCCACATTTTCCCTGCAATGTGAGGGCAGCCCTGAGGGAGGTGTTCGCAGCTTGGCTTTACAAAGAAGAGATGACCAAGCAGAAAGAGGCTGGAGACCCTGACCCTGAGTGCATCATCCCACAAGTATGTCCTCGGGTAAGGCCCCTCCCATCTGGACTCAGCATACGCATCTGTGATGTGGGCAGGTTGGACTAGATGAGTGTTTCCCAGACTCAGTCATTCATATACCTCCCTCCACACCTGTAGATGAGATCAACTGTACTAAAAAGTACTTAACGTTTTTATTCAAATGGGCTTTTTTTTTTACCCCAAATACATTTTAGAATGAAGCCTTATTACTACCATAAATGGAAAAAAAATGGTAACAGCTGTCATAAATAGAAAGTAACCGTAAAAATACTTGAAAAAGGAAGGCAAACTGCTAATGTTGTTAAATTCTAAATAGACATTGTTTCTCAGCAATGGAGGCCAGCTCTCCTTTGTTGATGGAGAACTTAGCAAGTTCTAAAGAGGGTGTTAAAGGTCAGCAAGGTCTAAACAGAGATTCTCCCCTTGGAATGGCTTCTTGCAGTGTGCTTTAGTATCACAGGATGGCATGGCATTGAGGGTAGGGGCCACTCCTGTCCCAAAGCAGGAAACTCTGCCTGGGAAGCATCAGGCCAGGTGCTATCTTGGCCGCTGTCTTCTGAGGCCTCCCTCTATGCCCTGGACCTGCCCTCTCCTGAGAACTCACACCTCCCCCACAACCCTTCCAGAAGCCAAGGGTCAGGAAGCCATGAGCCGGATTCTGTAACTCAAACCGGGTGGTATCTGCTTCAAATCCTGACCAAGGAAGGAAACCAATATGGAAATCTGAAGCTGTCCCATCCCAGAGCTTGGAGGGCGTCAGGTGCTGCCTGTCACTCAGAGAGGGCCCTGACCCATTCTAATCTTACCTTTGGCCACCAGACTTTTCCACCACTTCTCCGTCACCCCTCGTCCTTAACCCAGGGTCCCCAAAGCCCGTGACAATGTAGAGTCCCCAGTGTGTGGCCTTTGTGAATTCCCCTGTGGCATTAACATGTATGATCAGAAAATAGTGTCACTCAGTTCTGCCGAGACCTGAAGTGCCCAAATAAATCTCCTCACACTTGGAAGGCAGGTGGCCTGGTGGATGAGCCAGGAGACCCAGGTTCTGGTTGTGCTGTGCTCTGACGGTTCCCTGCACGTCGTCACCTGAGTTTCCAGATGCTCCTGAGCCTCCTCCAGCAATACTGACATCAAGGGTATTATTTACTTGAAAAAATGTTCTATTTTGGATTCAGATTTCAGAAGGATATTTGAAATCTTAAAGCTGCTGCCAGCTCCGTTGAGGGACACAGAAAAGCCCACTTTCTCATCTGGCCTTGGCTCCAGCCTGGAGCCATGGCAAGGAGGGGTCATCTTTGCATCAACCAGCCCCACCCCCAGCTCTGAAAGGCCAAGCCAGAATTGCCCAGAATGGGGAAAAACACAGCACCGGGCTTTGCCTTAGAAAGTGCGCCTGGGTGGCTCAGTCAGTGGAGCGCCCGATTTCAGCTCAGGTCGTGATCTCACAGTTTGTGGGTTCGAGCCCCGAGTCAGGCTCTGTGCTGACAGCTTGCAGCCTGGAGCCTGCTTTGGATTCTGTGTCTCCCTTTCTCTCCACCTCTGCTTGTGCTCTTTCTCTCTAAAATAAATACATATTTTTTTAAAAGGGCTTTTTCACTCTAGTTCATAGTTATGGTCTCTCGTGCATTATATTCATTCATTCACTCATTGAATGAATGGTGTTTGACTGACAAGCACAGTCAGGAGAGCCCTGTGGTTTGTGTCCCTCTTGCTGCATGCCAGGGCCATACCACTTGTTAAACATTTTAAACCTCACCCCTGTATTCAAAAATATTTATTGAGCACACACTGTGTGCTTCAGGCACTGAGCTTAACAAGCTCTGGGATGGTTCCTCGCTCAAAAGCTCATGGCAGATTCACATCCGTTACTGCAGTGCAAGAAATCTAGACAGTGCCTGCCGTGGGAGTTAGAGAAGGGTGCCTGCACGCCTCGGCCAGAAATGAAGCAGAGGCATCCTGGAAAAGTTACTCAGAGGGTGAAATTCCACACTCCAGATTCTTCTTGAATCCCTGAACGGCAGAACACCAAGGCATCCCTGAGAGATCTTTCAGGCCAGCATTCCCAAAGTGGGTGCTGTGGAATGCTAGCTGTGTGAGATGTGAATAGACATCACTCAAGAAAAGGTTCAGATAAAGTTAGTTTGGGAAATGCTGGGTCAAGCAAAACGAAACTGGTTTCTATGTTGCAGGACTTTACAGAACCTTGATGTATTGCCTGCTTTGTGACATCTGTAAGGAAGGTGAGGGCGATAGTATGAAACAAGGGGACGCTATTTTAGGGAGCCTTTCAAAAGTCTAATGCTCCCCAGTGCTCCTCTGGGCGACTCTAGTCCAACTCCCTTATTGACGGATAAGGAAACTGAGGCCCAGAGAGTGGCTGGCACTTGGCTAATGTCTCACAGGGAGCAGGGGGTTGATCTGGGACTAGAATCCAGGGCTCCTTCCTCTCTTGTAAGCAGGCTGTTCAGGGCATGTGGTTTGGGCCTAGGGTGCTAGTGGCATGTGAAATCACGTGCGCTGAAGCAATCCTAGGAAGATTACTGGGGGAGGCAGGACATGAGCTGGAAAGTCTAGGGACTCTGGGAGACAATGACCTGTGACTTTATTGACTAAACAGTAGTATCACTGAGAACCAGATACATCCTAATTAGTGCCCAGTTTGCATAGCGAGAATTTCAGGCTGGGGAAGTCTTCCCACCTGAGATTAGTCGCTGAATTCACAAAAGATGGAAGCACTTAGAAGTGTATTTTCCAGGTCCCCTCTTCCGAGCAGCCTCCCCTGGTTGCCACCCCCGAGTCAAAAATGATCCCTCCCCTGAAATTCTCACTCCATGTGTTTCGAAGAAACATTTTACCCATACTCCATTCTTTCTGGCCAAGTTTCGGTTTTAGCCATAGTTTATAAGCAGTTTGAGAGCAGAGCTGGGGGGGGGGGGATGGTTAGCATTTTTCAAGAACTCCCTGTGTACTAGACACAGTGCTCCGTGTTTTCCCTGCATCCTCCATTTTACCTTCACCAGCACACCTCCCCCACAGTAGTGGTTTCTATCCCCATTTTACAGAGGAGCAGACTGAGGCTTCCGGAGGTTGAAGTGACTTACTCAGGAAAATGGGCCAGTAAATGGTGATGCAGAGACTTGAATGTGGGCCCTTATTTCCCTTTCCTGTCTGCTTGTGGACTTGGGCTGAACCAAGCCGTAGATAATCCCACAGGCATGCTGCTGTCCTGGGGCAGTGACCTGAAGCCTGGTCTGTTTTGTCTCTACAAGGCTGGAGTTGAGGCCCCACCTAGCAACCATGCTCCAAGCTTGGCCCTGTCTCAACTCGTTGACTGTAAGAGGATCCAGGGTGTGAATTGGGGTCACCTGCAATTTAGAAGGACAGTAGTCCTAGACTGACAGCTGCCATGGTCTTCAGGCTCCCATACCCACTGCCCCTGTGCCCAGACACACCCCGGGCTGTCTGGAGTCCGTGTCTCTCACTCCCCCTCATGTCACACCAGAACTTTCCATGATGGGCGGCGAGGGAAGCTCTGGTTTTCCCACCAATCACTCTCCATCTCTGCCATTCACCTCTGTTTATGGACAGAAAAAACTTGGACCCAGGGTTCATAGCTGTTGTCAGTACAGATGAAATTTTAACAGTGTTGACACCGAAGAACCACTCTCCCTGCAGTTCTGGTTTGGGCCAGGGGCTGGGGTCGGTCTCCTTTCTTCCGTAATTAAAAATTCACCAGCAGGGACAGATTGCTCATCAATCTTTCATCTCAACAGTCTCTGTTGGAGAAGACAGGGGCACCGCTGATGAGACGCGATTGGCTGCCCGCAGCTCCAGACCTTGCTACCATGTGCATGGGTTCAGGGCCTTTGGTGGGAAGCAGGTGAGGCCAGCTGAGCCTGGGGAAGCCCCTTGAACATCACCAGAAGGTACTGCGTGTGACAGGTGGCTGATTCTGAACTTTCTACCTCCTATGACCTAAAGGCATTAGGGAGAGGCCACAGAGGGTCAGAAAAACGTATGCAACAAAATGATCAGGAGGCATCTAAATAACCACATGGCTAGTCTTCTCCAATTAAAACGATGGGACATAGAGACTCGAGAGTTGCTAAGAGTAGATCTTAAATGTTCTCACCGCAAAAAAAAGAGACGGTAATTATAGGACCCAATATAGGATATACATATATATGCATATATGCATTACTTAGACCTATGCTGGTAATCATTTTGCAATATAGAAGTGCATCAAATCAATATGTTGCAAGTTACACCATGTCATAGGTCAGTTATATCTCAATAAAACTGGAAATATATATACGATATATCTTCCATGTTTTAGTTAAGTAGGAAAAGTTAATAGAAGCTCTCCAGTTTAAAAAACAACAAAAACAAACAAAATTTTAATGGGATAACGGGTGTGAGGACCTCAGCACAGAGAAAGCATCCAAGTCCCGACTCTCATTATCATTGTTGTCAATGCCGTTGCCTCTGCTGCAGAACTGACCTGCTGTGCTGGTTTTAGGCATGCTAGGTAACTTCTCTGGGACTCAACTTCCTCATCTGTACCATGTGGATTCTAACAGTACGTGCCTCCAGTAGCTGGGGTGAGGAATAAACGAACTGAGGATCGTTCAGTGTTGTAAAATCGCTATTGAGCAAACACAGCCCGACATCAGTCTCCTGACGTGGCTGAGCCCTCGTGTATCCCAAGCCAAGGGGAAGGGATAGACTGGTGGCCGAACAGAACACTGCCTCTGCCATTTTGTGTGTGTGGTCTGTGCAGGACCACCCACCTCTTGGCCTCAATTTCTCCATCTGTACTACAAAGCAGGTATGAGAGCAAGTGATTTCCTGGGTCAGTTCTGGTTCTGGGTTCCATGAAACCCTGCACGTGGCTGCCTCTTGTCCGGCTCAGGTTTTTCCCAGAAAAGTTTTGGGGAGAGGAGCTCTCAGGTGGCCACTTTGTCTCCATGACTGTTCTGCATCAGCATTCATGCCTGTGGGTTCCCTGCAGCTCTGCTCCCGGATCTCTGTGAACTCTGGGCTGGGCTGTCTTTCCAGGAAGGGGACAGCCTGGCTCCACAGTGAGAGGAATTTGAAGGGTGCCTAGTGGAAAAGAACAGGCAGAGGTTGCAAGAGGGGCTCGGGGCATGGGCTGGATTCCATGTGCTGGGGCGTGGTGGGGCAGGGCTCACTCCACGTGAGCAGAGAGATGCCAACTAAGAGTCGTTAAGGTGGCACTGAGCTCCTGACACCTGGTAGGACCTGCTTATCCTTGCCTCAGGGCCTAAAGGGTGTGGGTTCTGGGGATGAACAGGGTACAGGAAGGCAGGGCCACTGTGCTATATACCTGCCACTTGCCCCTTGAGACCACCCTCTACCCTCTCCCTGCTGCCCTGTGTCCTGGGAGAGGACCTGTAGTCATCAGTGCACTTCCTCCTCTCTCTGGCTTCCTGTTGGCTTTGGCCAATGGGGAGCTCCAGCAGGATATAAAGTGAGGGTGAGGGGAGAGATGTTAGGTTATTTAATATTCAGCCGTTTCCCTCAGGGTCCCCTTGGGCCGGCCACATGCCTTGACTCCAGGTGCCAACTCCTTTCGGGGTCTTCTCTATGCCTGGGTCTGGAATCCGTTGCCTCTTCCCACGCCCTGGGGGTGGTAGCAGCAGAATCCCCACCTCTGCTCCCCCCAGGGAAACCACACCACTCCTGCACACGCTTTTGTGACGAGGTCCTTTTTAAACCCTTAGGAGCGTGCCTGATTCGGCCCCCCAGAACCGCAGAGCAAGGGCACTAGAAAGGGATGCAGGAGAGGAGGCAGCAGCCCCCGCCCCCACCCAAACTGTGTCTGGAGTCTGATGCCATCTTCCTTTTTTTTTTTTTTTAAATGTTTATTTATGTTAGAGAGAGACAGAGACAGAGTGCAAGCAGGGGAGGGGCAGAGACAGGGAGACACAGAATCTGAAGCAGGCTCCAGGTTCTGAGCTGTCAGCACAGAGCCAGAGGAGGGGCTTGAACCCACGGACTATGAGATCATGACCTGGGCCGAAGTCTATGCGGAACAGACTGAGCCACCCAGGCACCCCTAGCTCCATCCTCTTATTCTTGATTTCTCCAAGGGGCCAACCTGGATTTCTCCCTCTGTACTTCTAGTCTGTCTGGAGCAGGAGAAGCGAAGGCAGGGGAGGGAGCCCAGGCAGGCCTGAAGAGGGAGCACACCTGGGCTGTGCGGGTCCTGGTGGCAGATCCCACAGCAGGGACGTCACAGTTGAGCACTCACAGGGCCCAGACAGGTTGGGATTGGGGAGCATTTGTGGCCTGAGCTGGCAGCCCTCGTGGCTGCAGCCCATCGCTGGCCTGCTGGCAGATGGCCCAGAGGTACAGCTGTCCCCAGAGGGTCAGAAAGCCGGACTTTTGCTTGAAATCCCTCAGTTTCTAAATACTGGGATCAGTTCAAATATTAAATTTTAAACAGCCAGATCTGAATCTGGCCACCAGTTTATGACCTGGAAAATACAGGCCCCTCTGACAGACCTTTCTGATCTCAATCTCCTTTGCTTGTAGGTTTCCCACACCCGGAGTGCAGACTGAGAGCAGCCCAGGAAAGAGGTGAGTATGAGAGCCAAGACCCCTGGTTCACCTGGAAGGCCTCAGAAGCCCCACTCTCACCTGGGCACATACTTCAGCACCATCAGTGGCCGGGTTTAGAAATATGTGGTTTGCGAACCATGTGTCTATACCACCTTCATTCTCCGTACCCCTCTTGTCCTGTGCACCCCAGCCTTCCTAACCTTCCTCCCAGCATCTAAGCTCTCAGCAGCCACTCCAAAAAACCTATGGGTAGCAGTGGAGGAAGAGGGAAGCCAGAAGCAGAGCTGAAGCTGCAGTTTGGGCCTATTTCCTAAATGTGACTTCCCTGCTCCCCAGTCCCCCCCAGAGCCTGGTTGTGGCCCCTTTACGTTAGTGTGATATTCTACCAAAATAGAGGTGTGCTTGGATTAGTAAATGTTCTTTTGTGATAAAAAGCAATACTCATGTGTGGGTTACAGGGCCGTCGTATCAGTCATTCACACTTTAGTATCTTTTAATGCCATGTGATTACTTTTTGATTACTCTCTTGCTGGGGTCAGCCACACTGAGAGGTTGTCTGATTTGGGAATGGAGGAGGAGCACTGCACAGAGGGCCCTGGCCCAGCCTGGGTACAGGGCCTGACGAGGACATTTCTGGTAACTTAGTGACTGTGTGAAGCTGGCTATGGCCCTGGCAGTACTTTGTTTGGCCCCTGTCCTTGGGTGGGTGAGGCCTCTGGAGGCTAGTCTGTCGGCCTTATCACCATGATGGCCCTGGGAAATCATGCCCCCCAACTCCAAACCACCTGCGTGTAAACATTTGAAGACACAGCCCCTTGTTTGGGGAACTGTCTGGGACCAGCCAGGCTGATCCACTACCGATGGCCTGGGGCTGCTACCCTCAGTTATCTCAGAGAAATCATCCTTCCTCGGGGGTGGCTGTGTGTGGAGCCCCCTTCATTCCTAGATGGAATCAGCAGTTGCCCCAGGGTGTGTAACTGGATAGAGCCTTCCGCATCCAACCCCCCTTCCGCCCCCCTGGTCACGCTGCCCAAATCGCCACCATCTGTGTCACTCTCTGGGAGAGGATGAGGAAGAAGCTTTGAAAGCTTCCATCAAAATGTTAACTGAGGGTTCATGGTGGTTATATCCACATTGCAAGGTTAAATGCAATTCGAGTTTTCCGTTTTTTCCGTTGTACATATCAAGCACATGCTACTTTGATTTATTTCACCCCCGAATGCTATCTGGGGTGGTCTAGTGACCCATGGGTGCTTGCGTCCATTGTAGCAATTATCTGACCACATTAGCTCCGGCAGGTAGCTGGGCCTTGGGGGAAGGGACGTGGGACAGGTAAGTTTTGATGGGGAAGCGAAAAGTGGCGCTGGGGAAGGATTAAGGAGCTGTCAGAGGTGAACGTGGCCTCCTTCTCTGGTTCTGCTGTGCTCGTGAGCGAGAGAGGCAAATCACCATCGTTGTTCGAAAACAAGGTCAACCTGGTTTGTTCCCTCCATTAAAGCACCCCCTCTCCCCTTTCTTGCTAAGTAACCAGGCTCTCACTTGAAGGGCAACTTCGCTGAAGCCAGGGATGGATGTCCTGCTCTTGCACTGACTATGGCCCCATAACCGAGGTTTTCTTTCTTTCTTTCTGTCTTTTTTTTCTTTTTAAGATGTCTAAAATTACAACACAGACTCTGGGGAGCCTTTCATATGTGTGGTCAGAAATTGATACATTCCCTAAAGTGGCATAAGCTCCTAGAAAATTTTAATAATTTTTAAAAGTTTCCTCTTTCGGAACGTAAGTAACCAGTAATTCCCCTTCTGGGAAACGTACCCTGAGGAAGTAGCCTGTGTACGTAGATTTATCCACACGGATGTTTATCATAGTATTATTTATGTTTGTTAAAAAACAAAAAACAATGTGAATGTCCAGCAGCGGGAGGTTGGGGGAGCCCATTTTGGTACAGGCAGATGGGTAGTGGATGAGTCTGGCCAGCCACTGAATACGGTTTGAGATGAATTTTTCATAACGTAGGAGAAAATGGTCTTATTTCAGTGTTAAGTGAAAAGGCAATTTGCCAAAATTTAACTACATTAAAAAAAATGGGTAGAAAGAAACAAGCAGGGTAGCAGAGAGAGGAAGATTAGAGTAACAGATACCAAAGTGTGGGGGAGTAACAGGTGACCTGTTTTCTTCTTTGTGCTTTTCTGCATTTCTTCCCACAGTGGAATGTTCACTATTTATCACAGAGAGTAGTCACAATTAGGAGAGAAATTCTCCCCACCCCACTCCACCCTGTGTATGTGTGTGTATGTATATATTTTGCTAGTCTGCTGTATAGGAAAGATTGTTATATTGGGGCTTTTCATTCGAAAGTATTCTTTTTCTTAACACATTTTTTTTTAACCCAAACCTGTGTCACATAGTATGCTTCCATCTCTCAAACTGTGGTTCTTAGAGAGCTTTTTTGGAGGCTGTATTAGTTTGCTAAGATGGGCATAACAAAATACCCAGACAGGGTGGCTTAGACAATGGAAATGAATTTGCTCACAGTTGTAGAGGCCAGAAGTCTGAGATCAAGGTGTCCTCAGGTTTGTTTTCTTCTGAGGTCCCTCTTCTTGGCTAGATGGCTGCCTTCTCCCTGGGTCCTCATATCGTCGTAATAGGTGTTGTCTGTGTCCTAATCTTGCCTTCTTAAAAGGACACTAGTCTGTTGGATTAGGACCCACCCTCATGACCTCATTTTGCTGTAATTACCTTCTTGCAGACACTATCTCCAAATATAGTCCATTCTGAGATACTGAGTGTTAGGTCTGCAACACATGAATTTAGGGGTCACATCTCGGCCCATAACAGGGGCAGCCTATTCTCAGTGACTGTGGCCACTATTTTGCAGAGCACTAAGCTTGAAGCTGGAGTGGGAACAGGGATATAGATGGAGAAGACATCGTCTCTGCCTTTAAGAGGCCCCTAGGGAGGCGTGATGCAGGCACCAAATGCAACCAGTACACGTGGGTAACACCTCACCTCTCCAACAGCACCCAGAAGCAAAAGTATGACCATTCCTGGTTGTGGCCTGCCACCAGAGAGTGGCTGTTCAATGTCAAGGCAAAAGAAAGAGTTCAGCGTGCAAAAAAAGATAATTTTATTAAGACGCTCTCAAGCATGTCTGCTGCGGTAAGAACCAGTGAGTTAGGTGTGAACAATTAAATCATTCAAAACTCAAAATTTAAGAACAGTTTTTCCTAGCATCACCTCAAAGGTGAAACTGGTGTATCAAATCAATGGTGGAGAAAAGGAATAGGTGAGCCAGTGGGGTGTGGAAGGTTGTGGTTGTTGAGTTTAGCAGAAGCAGAGATGATCAGACCGGAGAGTAGTGTGAGAACTGGGGAGAGGCTGAGGCAGGCATCTAATGGCAGGCACCTTGGATTTAAGGGGAGGGTAGGAGGGAGCTACAGCAGGCTCTTGAGCAAAGGTGGAGCAGATTGAGAACAGAAGCTAAGAGAGACTGTAACAGAAAATCTATTTAGATGGCCTTTGCAGAGGTGCTGGGATGAGGGTCTAGATGTAAGTTCTGGAAGTGGAGCTGCAGAGGAAGATTTAGGAGAATGTTCACACTATTTCATTTTTCTGGGTCTCTTCCAAAGCCCTTCCCTCTGCTTCATCCCCAGCCTGGCAAACTTCTAAGCATCCTTTAAGACCCCATTCAAGGAGCCCCTCTACCCTGAAGCTTTTCTTAACCTCCCAGGAAGACACTCCTTCTCTTGACCTCAGCCCCACTTTAAAGCACTGACATAGCCTGTCGTGGGGATCTCTCTGCATATCCTGCTGTTTGCTGCCTGGCCTCACTGGGCCTCACTCAGCAAGTGTGGGTAGAGTAAGATTGATGATATAGTCAGTGGCTAGATATAAGCTGCATAGGTAGTTGGAGCATAACAGATTCAAAAATGATTCCAAAGTGAGTCTGTAAAATTTTACAAATTAGCAAGTTCCTGTTACAAGTGTGGCACTGGTGAGAGAGGAATGAGCAATGCAGACTCGGTCCCTACCCTCACAGAGCCTACAGCCTAAAGGGGGTAACAGAATAATAATTATAATGTGATGAAGGCAATGAAACCCTCAGCCTGCTGGGAGAGCCCAGCGGTGGGGGCTGCGTGGTGGAATCAAGGTGGGCTTCCTTGAGGAGGGGCTTATTTGAGGTGAAATTCAGAGGATATGTGAGGATGCATCTATCTGCACAGGTCATAGATGCTAGATGATGGGCCAAGATGAAGGTGAGGAAAAGGGACCCCAAATAGGGGAAGTGGTATTCCTGCCAAGGCACAGCCTATGGAAAGATCCTGCAGGGAGTGAGAAGCATTGGAAACACAGAAGCTGAGCATTGCAAGAACACAGAGAGCAAGGGAGGTGGCTGGTGAGATAAGAGGTGGAGGCAGGAGGGTAGCATCAGGGGGCCACCATTGTTGAGAGAGTTTGGATTTTAGTCTGTGAACATGAGGAATCCCCCGGAGGCTTCTAGTCAGGGCGTAACACGAACAGGTTCGTGATTTTAAAAGATGACCCTGGCTGCTGCTCTGCAGTGATTGGATGGTTGGGAGCAGGAGGGGGACCAGTGGGAGGCTCCTGTCCAGGCAGGAAATGGGGTAACCTTGACTTGATGGTGGCCATGGGTGATGAGAAGTAGGCAGAGGAGAATGGCTCTCACAATGTGGACAGAAAGAGAGAGAGAGTCAAGGATGACTCCAGGTGTGGATTTAGGCAAGGGCAGAGGCACGGGTATTTGGGGGTGCTTTTGCCAGATGCTCACCCGATACTGAGCTCTAACAGTCCAACCGCCAGCCCCTCGGAGAAGTTCTCACAGTGACACCAGCAGGTTGGACGGCAGGGAGGGTAGGACCCCAAGGTCCAAAGAGGCGAAGAGGCTGCCTATCTGAGGCCCAGTGTCCAGACTGGGACCCAGGACGGTGCCCAGCACCCTGGAGTTGTTGAGCATATGGCTGATTAAGGAAACATGACCCACAAAGCACCAAAAGTTGGTTTACCATTTTCCTCTGACTCAGCAAAATCTCTTCTCTCGGCACCTTTCCTGGGAGACTGAAAATCTGCCTTTATTCCTAGCCATCCACTTGGTACTGACCCTTTATTTCTTGCCCAAATGTCCTGGGACTTCCTCCTGCCCTGATAGATGTTGACACAGGAGTAAACTAAATAACATCTGATGGGTCTTCTCCCAGCTGCCTCTCATGAGACTCTCACAGTGATGCCAGGAAATAGGCCAGGAGGTGTTTGGAGTCTCCCCATTCTACAGATAACAAAACTGAGGCTCAGGGAGAGGATGCCACCTGCCCGAAGTCACACAAGTCAGAATTGGGAGAAATAAAACTAAAACCCAAATTAGGAGATTCCACATTCAATACGTTTTTCTCAATTGCGTTGTTTTGTTTTGTTTTGTTTTTTGTCTTCAATCTCTCGGTAACTTTTGAAGTAAATGACCTAGCACATTTTGCTTTCAGAGCATCTGTTTGTTGCCTGCTAACAAAACATTTTTTTCTTTGGCTCAAACTGTTTGAACTCTACAGCCCTGTTGTGATTCCTTCCACATCTATGTAAATAAATCTTTTTAACAGCCAGCTGCAAAGCAGAAGATTCCGAGACACCGGGTCATCCGTTTGAGATCTTTTCCAGAGGCTGGCCAGCTAAAGTGGTGGGAGGTGAGGTCTGGGAGGCTGGTGAGGGGCTAGATCATGAGGACTTTGGGATGGGGCGTGTGAAATTGTGAGCAGGGGAGTGAGGGGGGCTGACTTGTGTATTAACAGAAACCCCTTGACTGCTTTGTGTAGGGTAGACGTGCATGGGGGAGGAGTAGAACCCAGGAGACCGGGGAAGAGGCTGTTGTGGTGTTTCAGGGGAGAGACAACGGTGCCAAACCCAGATGGTGGCAGCAGAAGTGGGGAGAAGTGGCCCTGTTGAATAGATGACCCCTGGGGTGTGTTTTGACGCCAGCTGCGGTGGCGAAATTCAGATCTGGCTCTAACCGCCCAGAGTTAACACGGACCCCACGAGTTAAAGGACACAGTTCCCAACAAGACTGCCCCAGCTTCGGATGTGAGCTGCAAGTGGGGTGTGCAAGCTGTCACACTTCTGCTGGGCTGCCTACAAGTCTGAAGGGTTCCTATAGCCCTCTTCGTCTTGATAATTCACTAGAATGACTCACAGGACTCGGGAAAGCACACTACTTACAGCTACAGTTTTATTATAAAGGAGGAGCCAAATGAAAAGACACATCGGTGAGGTCTGGCAGGGTCCCACCAGAGACGTGTCTGCCCTCCTGGCACCTTGGTTGTTGACCAACCAGGAAGCCTCACTGAGTTCCAGTCTCCAGAGTTTTTTTGGTTTTTGTTTTTTCGCATTTTAGAGAGAGAGCAGGAGCGAAGGAGAGGGGGCAGAGTGGGAGAGACAGAGAATCTTAAGCAGGCTCCACTCTCAGTGTGGAGCTCAATCCCATGACCCTGGGATCATGACCTGAGCAGAACTCAAGTGTGGGATGCTCAACTTGCTGAGCCACCCAGGCGCCCCCAGAGTTTATATTAGGATTTCATTATGTTGGCATGAGTGATTCCTTAGCTACATGACTGAAGTCAGTCTCCATCCTCCCTCCCCTAGAGGTGGAGCTGGCTCAAAGCCCTGATCCCCTCATGCCATAGTTGGTGTTTCTGGTGACCAGCCCCCACCCTGATTCAGCTTATTAGCATAAACTCAGGTGTAGTCCCAGGGGCTCATGAACGACAAGACATACCTCTGTCACTAGGGAAGTTCTCCGGATTTAGAGTCTCCCTCCCAGGAACCCGGGTCAAAAGTCAGTCATATTCATTACTATAAACAGGGTTGACACTGGTGTCCTTTACTAAGACTAGCAGAAGACTGGAGGCCAGGAGTGGGGACTAGGGAGAAGTAGGTTTGGTTGGGGGAAATGAAGGCTAATGTTTTGCACACATTGACTTTAAGATGTTCATTAGACATCCAAGTAGAGGTGTGGAGTAGGCAGTTGGAACTATGAGTTTGGAGCTTAGGGAGAGATCAGTATATAGATCATATTTGAAGCCCCAGGACTGGATGGAATAACTCAGGGAGTGAGTGTAGTTGGGGAGGAAAAAAAGGAGCTGAAAAAAAGGAAAAAAAGGCAAGGCCTGCAACAGTTAGTGGCTGGGGAGGGGCAGAAGTGGCGAGCGCTGGGTGTCCGGGCGGGTGTTTCACAAGGAGGGGTGATAAAGTCAGTGCTAAATGCAATAAGTCAAGGAAGAGGAGGACCAAGAAATGGCCACGGGACTGGACAAGATGGGGACTGCAGTGACCTTGAGCTGAGTGGCTGCAGAGGAGGAGAGGTGACAGTAGCCGCCTGGGGGGGATGATGGTGGGAATGGTTGGTGAGGAAGTGCAGACAGAGAGCAGGGACCCCTGAGGGGCTGTGGGGCCTGTAAGGGTTAAGATGGGAGCTGTCACTGCACAGCTGGCAGCCAGAGGGGAGTGGTCCAGCACTGTCTGTACCTAGTTCCGGGCCAGGAGCTGAAGGCATCATTTGGCAGTTCAGAGTGTGGCCGGAGAGAAGAGATGGGAGTCACTACCCACACAGTAGAACAGAGTGAGAGAAGTGGGATGTAGGATAACAGAGATGTAGAGCCAGGAGAAATCACTCCTTTTTGAGGGCGATCAGGGCGGGCATAGCAACAAGGTATTTTTGTTGAGTGCCTGCCTACCCCGTCCTGGGAACATGCCAAGCCCTCGAAATGAATTCTCTTATCTAACTCCCACAGTGCTGGTACTGTCCCTATTTTACAGATAAAGGAAACTGAGGTTTATAGAGGCGGAGTCACTTATCCAAGGTCACACTCTTAGGAATTACCAGATATAGAAGTTAATGCAGACTATAAAGGATTTTTACAGGTAAAGGTAAAAAAGGGGAGCAACGGGATAGGCTGAAATGAGAACTCAGAGATAAAAAAGCCTATGTGAGTTTGGGGGGCCCTGGCAGAGTCATTTGGAACAAGAGTGGGACAGGTCCAGGGGCACCTGGGTGGCTTAGTGAGTTAAGCATCCGACTTCAGCTCAGGTCATGATCTCACTGCTCATGAGTTTGAGCCCCACGTCAGGCTCTGTGTTGACAGCTCAGAGCCTGGAGCCTGCTTCAGATTCTGTCTCTGTTTCTCTCTCTCTCTCTGCCCTTCCCCTGCTTGCATACTGTCTGTCTATCTGTCTGTCTGTCTCTCTTTCCAATATAAATAAACATTAAAACAAAACCAAAAAAAGAGTGGGCAGGTCCTAAGTCACATCTGAGTCACTCAGGAGAGGGACCAAGTCCCTCTCTAGAATGCCATTCTGCTCAGGTCCCCGGCAGTTTGCCTCCCGGCAGGCTCCTAACCTCTCAGGCTGCCTTCATCCAGTAAGGGGAGGGTAACACATCCCCGCCCGGGTCAGGGCACAGATATGAAGGCTGGCAGGCTGAGGCAAGGGAGAGCCTGGGAGGAGAAGGGAGTGGGGGCTGTGAGCTGAGAGGCAGGTGTGGATCCTACACACCCCTGCCTGCCCCTCGGCCACCAGCTCCACCCCTACCATATCCTCACTCAGGGTAGGAAGGAGCCTGCCTCTGCTGGCAGTTCTCATCATCCCTGTCTGTAGAACAGGAGCAGCGGGCCCTGCCCACCCCTGCCAGGGTGCATAATCATGACTTAAAATATCGTTTGTGGAGAAAGCACTTAGCAGAAACGCCCAGGATAAACCAGGTGTCATCAGCATCATTCAGGAGTGGTCGGGAACCACCAGCTCTAACAGACAGATGGATGAATAAGGAGAATGCCTTCTGAGGTGGGATTTGGCAGCTGTTTGATTCTAAGATGTCTCAGGTGTGCCGAGGCATGCCTTTGAGCCCGTGGGTGCTCCCACCTGTGAAATGGGCACAGCCTGGCTGATTTGGGCTGCATGCCACCTGCTAGGAAGGACAGCAGAGGAAGGCCAGCCCAGTGGGATGCACTTCTAATACCTTTTGTGGTCACCGGGCGAGCTTTCCTCCTGGTCCCTCTGGCAGCGTGCATGGCTCTGCAGGGCAGACACAGAAACTTGGCAGGGCCCTCCCCATGCCTCCCATTTCACAGAGAAGTAGATGGAAACCCAGAGGGATTGGGCCAAGGTTCCCTCCAGCACGTGTTGACACTTCCTCCCTCAATCTTCATATGCACCATGGAAGGGGAAGGACAGAGACAAGGAAGGAGACCGGAGGGAATAAGCAAAAAGAGGAGACGGGGAAGGAAAAAGACCTAAGGTGGAGGAGGGAGGCTCACCTTTGTATTCAAAAAGAATATTAGGAATCCCAGCTCATCAGACACTTGGAGAGCGAGTGAGGCCTAGAACATTCTTCATTTGGAAACCGTCAACCCAGTCACTTTATCTGGACGTCCGTGATCCCACTATTTCACTCTCTTCATACAGCCAAAGTGTTGGCGGTTCAGTCTCCAGTTGCATGGGGAGAAGCATCTAAAAGGAAAAAAGTACTAAATGATACCTGCCGGAGGACATAATGTTCTGCCACACTCATGCATGATTTTGGAAGGAGCCTGTAAATGTGGGTTTGAAAATGCTCGGGATCTAGGGTCAGGCGACAAACGAGGCCAGGGCATGCCTGGCCCCCTCCTGCTTTCGGGCATCCACACTGGGCAGGCACCACCAGTTCTTGAAAAGCCAGTGCCTGCTCCACTCTCCCAGGGGGCTCCATGCTGCCTTCCAGAAACCCTGACTTGTGTGCCTTGTGGGCTGGCTCCTGGCTGTGGGTCGTATTTCGCAGCTTTCTGGAACTTCCTTACCTAGTTCTTGGTGTCTTCCATGAGCCCCTTGGGAGATTTGAAGGAGGGGACAGTTAGAGAGCCAATCATGTGTCCTGAGCAGCCACCAGGTACAGAGTGCCATGCCAGAAGCTTTAGTGTAGGTTTTTTAACTTGTGGACATCACTGTCTCTGTTTCACATGCAGGCATCCTGAGGCTCAGAGAGGTGAATGGCCCAGCCAACAAGTGGAGGGGAGCAGATTGAGAAGCTGGGTCCACAGGACCCTAAGTCTGGGTCTAGATTCTGCCTGCTGCTGCCTGATATGCACACCCTACCCCCAGGATGGGTCTCTGAGGCTGGTGCTGATACTGATCCTGACTTTGTCTCTGGACTGGCTTGGCGATTCCTTTCTCCTTCCCCTCCATCATTTTTGCAAGCCCCAAGGCCCACTGTCCTCAAATGCAGTTCACGTCAGACCCCACTTAGGGAATCCCTTGACTCAAATTCTGGAAGAGCCCCCAGGGTCCTGGAAATGCTCCCAAATTGGCCCCTTCCAAGAATAAGCAAAGAGGATGGGCCGCTCTAGGAGTCCAGAGGACCGAACTGATTGGTCAGGGCCGGAAGGAAGGCTCATGCCCTTTGGTTTTGAAGAATGTGATCATCAGAACTCCAATGCCAGAGCCTAGCATTGTGTGTTAGGAAAAAAAAAAAAAGATAAGACAGATATAAGAAGGAAAAAAAGGGGACATGGAGAAGCAAAGGAACCAGGAATGGTTACAGAGAGTAGACTGAGTCACAGGATTTTCCTGAACTGCGATGAGCCCAGTGGGAATGTGAAACTTCACAGTATGGTAGGGGTTGAACGAGAGGGAGCTCGGGTCGTTGAAGAGTGACCTGGTAGTATGGGTCACTCAGTGTCAGGTCACACAGCCCACTCCCCCACCAGTGGACCAAAGACACTGCAGTGTCCCAGTGAGGTTCACCTCGTCATCACTGTGTCGTCATCATCAGAAGGTGCTGAAAGTACAAGTGAGAGCCACTGCTCATTGTGTTGTGAGTTTTATACCCATTCCTGGTAAAACCAAAACCCTGATAGGCAAAAGAGTTAGCTCTTACAGGGTTAACCTTCAGGAACTTGGAACCCCCCCTGCTATCCCTTCCCTTGCACAGACCATCAGAGGGCCTTCCTCTCCCCCATCCACTGGCATTCCTATATTGGCAAATGGTTTGCCGTCTGGCCCCCACGGATGGCCCTTTGTTAGATGTTTTTCTTTAATTTTCTATTTCTTTTTCTGCATACTTTCAAAGCCTCCAGCTTCAGCCAGGAGCACCGAGACTTGTAGTAGCAGGGCTGATCGATGCCGGGAGGCTCCTTGCGGCTGCCAGAGCCGCAGTCCTGGGTGAGGGCGGCCACAGGCTCTGCAGCATCGGCTCTGTCCGCCTCTGCTGCTGGCAGCCAGAGCTCCACACGGCTCCTCACCCCGCAGCCCCCTCTGGGCTGGAGCCCTGGAGCCCCGGGCACAGGAGAGGCCCGCTCCTCCTGTGCAGCCGGCCCAGGACACGCTTGGAAGGGTAGGTAAGTGAGGGTCTGCAAGTGCCATGGACCCACAGAGGCTGGGCAGGAGCCACAGGCTCTGGGCCTCCTAGAAGAACGAGGCTGATAAAGCTGTTGCTCCTGAGATTGAAGGAGGAAACAGCTTAAGAGCCTGTTCTTGGTGATTCTGTGAAGCAGCAGGGAGACTTGGCTCTGCTCACCCTTCAGGTGGCCCAGAATTCTGGGGAAGGAAGGTTGCTATTGGCTCATATCCAAAACAAGGTAGTTTGTAGGACTTCCCCGAAAGACTTTAGCTCCTTCCTTCATTCTTTGCCAGAGGTTTTCTGAGGCCCAAGTACATGCCAGGCTCCCTTCTGGGCACCAGGGGGTTTATGGAGGGCTAGAATGAGGCCTTTACCCGGAAGTACCCCTAGTCTTTCCAGGAGGATGCTTCCTTAAAGAACTGTAATGTCACATGTTGTGTGATAGGAGAGGGTCTTCCAGGGGCAGGGAGAGGCCACTCGGGCCTCAGGGTGCCAGAGGAGGGGCCATTTGGTTTGGGCGTTGAAGGATGAGTAGGAGTTCTTTAGAGGACAAAAGGCAGCCAAGATATTATGAGTGACTGAAAAAAGGTTTGGACATCCAACAAGGTAATAGTTTATAGTGACAGGCTCAGCAGTCCTGAGCAGGGGCTGCGGAAAATGAGCAGAAAAGACTGAGAATGGCCACATCATGAAAAGCCTCAAATGCCTGGTGAGGGAGTTTGGACTTGATCCTATAGGCAGATGAGAGGCACTGAAGATTTTTAAAGAATGGTGTGATGTGGTCAGTTTTGCATCTGAGAAAACTGAGTCTGGCTACAATGTGGATGGGGTGAAGAGGGACCCAGGGAGTACCCACCCCCCCCACACACACACACCAAAAAAGAAAACTGTGACCTTAAACTCTTGGAGGCCAGTGCTTTAGACCAAGGTAGTGGGGTTAGGAAGTGGAGAACCAGGGAGAGCTCTGCTCTTTTCTGAGTTCCAGTGGCAAGGCTGGGTGGGACACCAACTGTGAGGGAAAAGAAAGAGTCTGGGATGATTTGGGAGTGGGCCGTGGAGACTGGATGGGTGTTGGGGGCTTCTGGATGAGAGAGGGGAGGAGGGAAGAGGAGCAGGTGCAGATGGGAAGGGAGGAGAGGTAATGAGCTTGAATGTGGCCATGGTGAGCTAGTGATGCTAGAAGGCTATCGCTGCAATATGGTGTCACCCTGGAGGCGCCCTCAATCCCATGTCCCAGCAGGCTCCATGGTAAAACCTCGGGAGCAGCTGAGTCAAAGCCAGATGTATCACCTGCACACCGTCCAGATTCCTAGCCCTTCCAATGTGGTCACTGAACTTGTGGTATCAGCCAGCAGTGAGACAGGAAGATCTTACCCTGCCCCTACTGAATCCTTTGAAGCTTGGGACTAAATGATACTGGGTGCAAGTATGAAAGAGGGGTGCCATGTCTTTACTGAGGGCAGGTTTTCCAAATATTAAATGGGAGTGCTGCTGGGGAGGTTGGTAGTGGAGAGCCTAAACTTGAAATTGGACATAACAGAATGACTTCGTGTCCTGGCTAGGTGCCGGGAGAGCCTAAGCATGGTATCAGAGGGGAAGGGGAAGGGGAGATCACAGGCTGGCTAATTGAGCATTGCCTTGGCCCCCCCACTGACCCTTCTCCTGGGAGTCCAGGAATCCTTCTTGGTTTTGGAAAAGACCTTTGGTTAGGAGAAAGAAAAATTTTAGAGATATCTTGTTTCTAAGTTGGGAGGCCCAATGCTGGAAGTCTGGGTGTGCCCAGCCTGGTGGGGGAGCCCCAGGTCAGAATTACCAAGACAGACAACTCCATTGTGTTGGACTCTGTGCTGTGCTTTCCCTTGCCCAGACATAACCAGTCTTCACCCAAGGGGATCAGAGAGGTAAAGGAGCTGGCCAGTGTCATAAGGCACAAGGCAGAACTGGGTTCCTGCCAAACCTGGCCAACTCAGATGCAGGCTTTCTCTTCCCCCTCCACCAACCACCGTGCTGATGGTGCCCCTTGGTCTCTGAGTGGGTGAAGCTGAGAAAGATGGGACACTTGAAAACAGTATGAGATTCATCACAAGATTACCAAATTAAGTCTTTTTTTAAAAAACATACAGTGATTGGAGGGGCACCTGGGTGGCTCGGTTGTGTCCAACTTCAGCTCATATCATCATCTCGTGGTCTGTGAGTTCGAGCCGCGCGTTGGGCTCTGTGCTGATGGCTCAGAGCCTGGAGCCTGCTTCGGGTTCTGTGTCTCCCTCTCTCTCTGCCCCTCCCCTGCTCATGCTCTGTCTCTCGCAAAATAAATAAACATTAAAAAAAGTAAAACATAGGGGCGCCTGGGTGGCTCAGTCTGTTGGGCAGCCGACTAAAGCTTGGGTCATGATCTCACGGTCTGTGGGTTCAAGCCCCGCGTCAGGCTCTGTGCTGGCAGCTCAGAGCCTGGAGCCTGCTTCCGATTCTGTGTCTCCCTCTCTCTCTGCCCCTTCCCTGCTTGCTCTCTCTCTCTCTCTCTCTCAAAAATAATAAACATTAAACAATTTTTTTAAATCAATAAAAAAAAAGTAAAACATACAGTGATTGGGAACAGTAGACGGATGTGTGCGTGTGAGTGTGTGTAGACTCATTTATCACACTTAGATTTATGGAGAACCTACTATATGCCAGGCCCTGGGGATACAGCAGTGACCAAGGCAGACATGATCCAGGCTCTCAGGGCATCGTGAGTAGGCATGTGAGAAAGGGTCTCACACGTAACCAGATATACAAATATGTATGCATGCATTAGGGATCTCAACCAGTGTTGTAAGGATGCATGCGTTTGCCTCAACAGACACAGATACACGCCCCCAGGGCTCACACTCATGCATTTGCACAGCCCCACGCACACGCATTCACCCACAGGCGTTAACCAAGGAGAAGGAACTGGGCCTTCAGCCTGATAGCCAGGAGAATTTGAAGTGCAGCCTGTCTTACTTCACCCTAGAGTCGAGCCCAGGACCTCAATCCAGGCTCCTATCTCTACCCCATCTGCTAGCCAGGGGCTGAGCTCCCAGAATGGGATGGTGCATAGTGCAGCTTTGTGCAAGGGACTCTGCTGAGAGTTGCCACCACCATCGATCAACCACAGACCTGGGCACTTGGTATGCACTGTCTCTTTGTACATTTACTCCGGCTCTAGATGGGGGTGCAATTATTACCCCCATTTTATAGGTGAGGGAAGTGAGGCTCAGAGAGATGGGGCCTCTTGCCTGGGGTCTCAGGCAGCTCATGCATGGCAGAGCCCAGACTTGAACTCTGAACTCATTTGGAAACAGCATCCCAGTGCTGGTGCTGCTCAGGGTGATCCTGATGCCGGGCCCACCTTGGATGGTGGAGTCCTTAGGTCTTCCTGATCCTTCCTGACAAGCTGAGACCTCCTAGGACATGGGGTGCTTCTTTCCTGATGGCCCAGGCCTGGTGCCCAGAACCATAGCCCAGGTTCCCCTCAGCCTGGCCTCTCTGGGCATTGACTTGTCAGGTGACAAGAACGACTTTGAGCCTAACTGGGGCAAGGAGACACTGCTCAGGGTGGTGAATAGGCTGACTTTGCAGTCAGACCCTCTGCCCCACTGCAGGCTTGGTCTCCCCATTCGTAAAATGGGGATAATAATGGTCCTCCATGTTGGGTTCTGTTCAGTGTTGAATGGGATAACACATATAAAATGCTTAGGTCAGAGCCCAGCACACAGGCTAGTACTGTTGTTTTGTTATTCTTAGCATGTATCCATCCACCCATCGACAGTTTTTTATGGGCCTATTTAGTGAGGGAGTGTCTTGTGCTCTAGAGATAGGGAGCAGCAGGCTCACGTTCCAGTGGGAGAGACGGAAGTATTAATAAGAGTACTTCGGTGCAAGAGATACTGGGAAGGAGATCCGTACAGGGTGCAGTGGGGGCACAGAAGGCTAAAGTGCATTCTCTCAAGAAGCAAGGGGAGTGCTGAAGTGGAGTCTCAAGGGCGGGGGTGTTTTTCCATCAGGGGGAGAAAGGGCATTCGAGGAGGAGGGATAAGCAGGCCAAAGGTCAGGACAAGAATAGTCAGATGCACTGGAGAAACTGTACATAGACCAGGAGGAGCAGGTTCTAATATCCACAGAGCCCAGGCACGTGATCTAAGTGAGAGAAGCAGGCCGGGGTAAGACAATACAGAGTGGCGGGGACTGTGGCCAACTGGAAGGTGTTTGATGGCTCTAAAGGGGAAGTAGGACTCGGCTTCAGGCAATTGTCGCTGTGAAGGAAAGCTGGCTCGGTGTTGTCAGGTGTCCTGAGTTTTTAAGAGAAGCCAGGCATCCAAGTTTTTGTGTGAAATCTCCTGACTTCAAAATATTGGTCTGGCACCTGGGGAAGCCAAACAAAATACACCCGGGGGCTGCCAGTTTACAGCCTCTGGTTTAGACTCTCACGGAGGGGTAGAGGGTGGCATAAGAGGAGACGATGCTCCATGCTGGCAGGCCTGTGTCTGACAAGGGGCCAGGGCCCAGTGCACACGCAGGACCCAATCGACGCTTGTCCTGCATTTGAGTCAGGGAATGTGGACGTTATCTGAAAAGTTAGGGTAGACTGAGGTTTGGGGCAGCAGACTGAAAGTGATGGCAAGTGTGTTTTATGGCCATCACTCCGTCGGCCACGTGGAGGCAGAGAGGTAGGACAGGATGCTTAACAGGGCTCCAGGGAGGAGGTCGTGGTGGCTGGAGCCAAGACTGTGAGGAGAAGGAGCTCTAGGATTCAAGAGGAATCACATGTCTGCAGACTGGAAAGGCTAGGAGACGGGGACCAGGGTGCCTGCCAGCTCCCTGGCCCACAGGGATGACTCAATGGCTGCTTCTCACCGAGGTGGGGAATCTGGGAGAAGTGTGTGGGGGCAGAGGGAGGAGGGCCGATGAGTCTGGTTTGGGCCCTGTTAAGTTTAGATGCCCGTGGGACACCCAGGGGAAGATATGCCGTTTGGCCAAACACGCAGCTCTCAAGAGAGGGAGGGCTGAAGACGCAGAGCTACACCCCCACCCAGATCTCACCCACTTTCCAGAGGCCTTTGTTCTCTGTTGGTTGCTCTTTGATCTGAGAGTTGAGAAGTTTATTTCTAGGGTGCTGGTTTGTGTTTTGTACGTAGAAAGGCCGAAGAAGGAGAAGGTGCATTGGTACTTAATGCCAGAACAAAAATCTGGGAACACATCAGCTCTGATCAATTTTCCCCCCACCTCCCCCGCTGCTGTGGCAGCAGAGGGGAGTGGGGTGGGCAGAGAACACACAGGTTACCCAGGCCCCGTAGGTCCTACCTAATAAAATCTCATTCCCAGGAGCCAGTCTCTGAGCTAATAGCTCTGCAATTCTGAACTCTTGCAAGGGGATTGTACCTGCACTCAAGAGAAGAAAAAGGATTTGCTAAGCAGATTGATGGTTGAACAAGCCCACTTAAGAGAGAAGGCTTTTAGCAACATCATTTGCATTGCGACAATGAGTGTACAAATTATAAATGACTGCTAATCTATTTTTAAAGCGGTTTTAAGACTTCTCATCTTGCTGTCAAGAGTGTCACTGAATATACCAAGGACATCCACAGCAACACTGTGCTCCTTTTGAAAAGAAATGTTTCTGTTCGAGAACTCACCTTTGTCGAGCGTCTGCCAAATACAAATGCCAGGCGCTGTGCTGGGCATTTCAGAGGCGTTGGATCATTGAGGCCTCCCAGCAGTCCTCAGAGGGGTGGCCTTGTTATTTCTTGCAGAGGAAAGGAAGCCAGGCCCAGAGGAGGTGAGGCACTGGTGCAGACTTGCTCAGCGTGTGAGCATGGAGTCTCCCGGGACAACCATCCACTCTGAGTTCTTTCTAATACACCTCACAGTGAATTCTCACTGACTCCAGTTTCTGTCCCTGAACCAGAACAAGGATGGGGAGAATGGGGCTTCCCAGGGTTTGGCAAGAGGGAGAGCTGAGAAGTCCAGACAAGGAAGAGGTCCAGTTCAGAGCAAAGAGAAATGACACAGGCTCAGAAAGGGAGGAGGTGGGAGGCTACCGGGGCTGGTAGCGGGGGTGGCCCGGTGCAGATCCCCACTTTGCCATGAGCTCCCCTTGAGCGAGTCTTTTCCCCTCTCCAGGCCTCAGTGTGCCCATCTGTGAAGGGTGGCATTCGTCCTCTATGTCAGGGTTCCCAGCTGCGGCCGTTCACGTTCCGCGTCACCATTTTCCCAGCATCTGAACACCACGTGCACCGTCAGCCGCTTGCTCTTGCCTTTGTCAGTTCACCCTTGTACTCCAGGACATTATTTTAAAGATTAACGGCATCATGCACCTAAATGGAATAGAATACCACCTGTCACACATAGAAGCGAGCCATCAAAATAAATACAAAGAAAACGTAATAATGTGGTGAAATTCTACTCAAGCTGTTGCGGCTTGAGGTCTGTTGATGCTCTCTCTCCCCACCTGTCACTCCTGCCTGCCTCCCTCTCTCTTGGTCTCTATTTCTGCCTTTGTTAGAAGGGAACAGGTTCTGCAAGTGCCAGGGGGCCGGGTGTCTTGGGTGCCCAAGACACACGGCCCGGAGCTAAGAATTTCCTCCTTGAGCTAAGTAACAGGAGTGAGAAGGAGCCTGAACCGCTTTGCCACACAGTGAGGCGGCATCACTCAGTGCCTCCTGAAGTGGGCCCTCGGGTCCTCAGAGTCCGGGGTGGTGCTCTGCAGAAAGCCAGGCCAGAAGTCGTGTTCTAACCCTTCTGACAATGGCAAGTCTCCTCTTGAGAAACACACAGAGGGAAGAGAAAGAGGGCAGGGAGCGGGTGGGACTCCAGGAGAGCCACGCTTTCTGTGACCAGGAGGTAAGCATGGTTCCATGCTTTCCCCCTTCGATGCAGGTGCAGGAGCAGAGGGGGGCTCCAAGGGGGACTTCAATGCAGCGTTCCTCCTGCCCTCTGTGGAGAGTGCTTGAGCCTTGGCTTCTTTCTCTGCTTGGTGAGACCCCTCAAGTTTGCCCTCGGTCACCTTCAGGGTACAGCAGCCCCTAATCCCTGTAATCCCATATTAATGAATTTGCGTGCCTAGGAACAGGCTTAGTTGGGAGAAATGAAGAAAATGAAGCAAACTCCTCTCCCTTGCTGGGAGGCTGCTCCTAATAGGGTCAGAAAGTAGACTTAAGTCCCACATCAACCCTGAGCTCCAGTCAGCCTCCGTTGGGGCTCTGCCCAAGTCCTGGGGTTATGGGTCCCCACTGTGGCCCTCCCCGCTGCCCCGTGCAAGTTTGTGTGGTATGTGCATGCTCATGTGTGTCCCCTTGTCTTTGAGGGGCCTCCCCTACTTAGCTTTGCTCAGTAGGCTTTAATGCGGGGAGGGGTGAGCAGGGGGAGGGACAGAGAACATTAGGCTGAAAGGACCTTAGGGACCTTCTGGTTCATCGTTTCCCCACAATTAAGAGTGCGAATTATGACCTCTTTCATTTTACAGATGAGGAAACTGAGGCCCAGAGGAGGGAGGTCTGACTGCCTGTCTAGAGCAGAGCCATACCAGATCCAGGCTTTCTGACTCTGGGTCCGGTCATCGCTCCCTGCAGTCTTCCTGCTCTCAGGGGGCTGATGAGTAAGTGGCTTCAGAGCATGCCCCCGGACCAGCCAGGTGGGCATTCCCATTATGGGCCTTGGGCTCAGGGTTCGACCTAACTAGACTCCTACCTGTGCCAATTCTTTGTTCCAGGAGTGCCTTTGCTCATACTGGACTCCAATCACAGTCTCCGGGGGCGCTTTTCCCCCTTTCTGCCTAGAGATTGTGCCTACTTCCCCTGCACTTGCTAGGCTTGACACACAAAGTCTCTTCCCTCTTCAGAGATTCTGGAACCATCCCCCCTGGGCCAACCAGCAAGGCAGTGCAAGCTCCCAACGCCCCTGAGGGGACTGCCCCCTGAGGGTACCCTCACTGTGTGCATCAGAACCTCCTCTTTCAGAGCAGCTGGGTTTTGCAGGATCAGAACGTATACAGGTCTTGGGGTCTAGGGGTGTCCTTGGCTGCAGGATGGGACTCCTACCGGATGATGAGCCACAGCTGCAAACCCAGCCTCTCTCCCAGGGACATCTCAGTCTTGCCTTGCCCCTTCATTGCGTCCTCTGCCTGACCTCTTACCTGTTTTCCATGGTCAGCCCCTTTTGTTCCACCCTCCGTTATCCCAGGCCCTCCCCCACCTTGCAGGGAGGAAAAGGTTGGTTTTCTGTGATCAAGGTGAGCAGTCCCGAGGCACCCCAGGACTGGCCTTCAGGCTCTAGGAGCCCTCGTCCATGCTGTAGGCAGAGTGGGCTGGGCTGGGCCAGGGGCAGGGAGAGGGGTACAGATCCTGCCGATTGAAGAGCCACAGCACCAACTCGTCTGCAGTTTGAAACCGGAGGCTTGTGAGTAAAGCCGTAGCCGACGCCACTGATGCCACCAAGCCTGTTCCCACCATGAAAGGGCCTTTTGTTTTACCCCTTGATTCCTGGGTGAGCAGTGATTCCATTTTAATTAAATACACAGCGGTTGGGGTTGAGCAAGCTGCCAAAGCCCTCTGTTCCAGGGCCCAGGGGGAGCAGAATGGGGAGGCTGGGGGCGTGCACCCCGCCAGAAAATGGTGAGCAGGGGGTAGGTGGAGAGCCCAGGGCAGGTAGTTGCATGCCTGTTAGCAGCTGGCTAATGTTCAGTGCAGAGGAATCCACCCTGCAGGACGCCAGAACTCCTTGGGCATCTGGTTAACGGCACCTTCAGGGACACACTTGGAAAATTAAACCCAAGGGCAGGAGGAAGATATTTTCTGATTTTACACAGGCCCAGTGGGGGCTCAAGGAGGAGCTGGTGGAGGGCTGTGCTGGGTGGCAGCCTTTCCACCCTCACCGGCCCCAGCCTCTCTGCTCTCTGATACCATCTTCTACGCCTGCCACAGGCTGGTTTCCTGCCCAGAAACAGTCCACTGATCAGCAAACAGCACGGACAAAACTCTGAATTGAGAGGCCTGCAGGAAACTCAGCCTGTGTTACCCATCCCACCTTTCCCTTGATCCATCATCAAAGACCAGATGTCTCCTTCTCCGAGAAGCCCTCCAGGATCTGGGATATCCCCTACCACCCCGCACTCCGTGTTACCCAGCACTCTAAAACCATCTTGTTTATTTGAATTCTTGCATATTGGCTATCTCTCCCATGTAGAACATAAACTCTATGAGGACTGGGGCTTTGTTTTATTCACTCAGTGCCTGGCACAGATCTTGTACTCACTAATGGTTGAATGAATACACTTGGTAAAACCTGGGGACAAAGACTTCACCTAAAAAGCAGGATGCAATTGCAAAAATATAAAAGTCCATTGTGAACACTTTGATTTGGGGGATCAGTCAGCAGAGGTTCCCTGAGCCCCTGTCCCACTCTATGCCAGTCCTTGGGCTGGGTAGTACTGGGGGTATAGGGATGAAGCCAACACCATACCCACCTTCAGGGGGCTCTTAGTTCAGGGGAAGAGAGACACAACATCACAGTTCAGTGGGATAAGATTGTAATGGAGGTTCAGAGGGTGTCCAGGCAAGGGAATGGTAGGGCTTTCTGGAGGAGGGGGACAGTCAAGGAGGATGAGCGAGGGTGTACCTGGGAGAGAAGAGCCCACAGTCAAAAGGTAGAGTACCCAGGGGGGTGAGGCCAATTCTGAGAACCATTGGTGAGAAATGGTGGAGCCTTGGGTCTGGAGGATAGGTAGAGATCTGTCTCTGAGGGGCTACAAATGCCACACCCAAGATCCAGACTTTGGAAGGCAGTAGGGAGCCACTGAAGGTTATTCAGTAGGGGCAGGATGCCAGAAGAGCTGTGTTTTAGGAAGATTCCTCCAGTAGCAGCTCAGAGGGTAGACCAAGGCCCCAGAGGATTTGGGGCCTGCCTCTGCTCCCCTTGGAGATATGGAATATGATCTCAGGCACCAGCCCCTCTCTGAGGACAATAGTTAGTGCAGGCCTCTGCAGAGGGCCCAGCAGTAACACAGGGGCAGGTGGGATCACTTACCTGATATAAGATATGCTTTCCTCTGAAGGGGATAAACTTCGTCCTGGATTAGTAGCCGAGAGAGCAGGTACCATATCAGCGTACCCTGGGTATGCTCTCCAGGCCTGGGACTACAGGTCATCACTCCTCCTTGGTTCCTTCTAGAGCTAAGAAACCACCCAGGAAATGCTGTCCCCTTGGTTAAAAGCATGTTGTGCAATCAGTCAACACACACTCATTTAGTGCAGACCCAGGTTTTTTGTTTGTTTGCTTGCTTGTTGACTTTATTCTGTTCAACCACAGATCCTCCCAGAGTATGGGTAGGTGGGGGGAACTGCATGGGCAAAGGTTCAGAGGTAAGAACGAGTTGAGAAGAAGTTGAAGAGGAGGCTAAGGATCTTTTATGTTAAATCCCTGTTACCTCAGGGTAGAGTTCTTGTTTTCCTAGGAGGGTGAACAATTGGGAAATGTACAAACCACATTTCTTTGTGTTTCCCCATTTATGTCTTTCAAAAACATAAAGCCTGTGATATCAGGCTAATAAGTGCTTTACATATGTCCTCTCTTAATCTTCATAATAACCCATGAAAGTAAGGACTGTAATTACCTCCATTTCACAGGTGAGTAAGTTGAGGTAGAGAGAGGGCAAGTCACTTACTCAAGGTCACACAGTTTGGGAGTGGAGTGACTGAGTTTTGAACCTAGGGACTCTGACCCCACAAATCCTGTTTTTAACCACCGTGGTAGTATTCTATCCTTCACATACCTCTGCAGCTAGCTTAGTTCACCCCAGATCGTACTCAGTTCACGTCTTTGTGAGGCCTTTCGAGAGCATGCATCTCAGAGGATCTTTTCCTTTTTCTGAATGCCAGTGAGGCCTATGCATTCTGAAGAGTCTCCTTGGCCAGTGGTCTTACCACTTATCTTCCCCTGACATCTGCCTTTCAACAGAAGCTGCAGTGTGCAGCCCCCTTCCCCAGCAGCCCAGCCTGGAGTCTAATCCAAGGTCATGTTCTAATTCTTCCCTTCCTAATTATGTGACATTCACTGTCTGCAAGTTCTTTTCCTATGTAATCCTTATCATGTCCTTCTGAGGGTTGGTGGCTCAAGGACCATTTCATGGAGGAGATGAACTCAAAGACTTAAGGACCTTGGCCATAGTAAAAATTGCAGCAGCTAAAATGTATGTAGGGTCTACTTATAGGCAGTAGATACTGGTATTGTTGTTCCCTTTTAGCAGATGGGTAAACTGAGGCACTGAGCTCAGGAGTAAACTGATCCGAGGTCACAGCTAGCAAGAAATGGAACCGAGATTCAAACCCAGGAAGTCTGGCTCTAGCACCCACACTCTGAACCATTTCATTCAGCTGCCACACAGGTGTCTAATGGGGAGGTTAGAAACACTTGGTAAATATTTGGAGATGATTTAATTGCTCATTACTGACTCTTCTTTTAGTTCCATTGGTGGCTTCTTCTTTCTTTCCTTCTCAACCTAGGTTTTATGATTTCCCTCCCACAATAGAATTCTGTACACTGAAGGGGCTCGTTTTTAGTCACCTGAGAGAACATGCGTGTGTGTGTGTGTGTGTGTGTGTGTGTGTGTGTGTGTGTGTGTGTGTAGCGCGTGTGCTACAGGCTGGATTGCTGAGATTCCTTGTACAGAGCATGTCTGCAAGTGCAGCAGAGCTCTCTGTGACTCCCTTCCGCCTCCTTCATTTGGGGAGGAAGCCTTTCTTGATGGACTCTTTTGCCTATCTCTGGGATGCTGCTGCCAGCTGACTATAGAGTTTTCATCTTAAGGGACAAAGAGAAATGGCCCTTCAGAATTATTTGAGCCTTCTTCAGGAAACTCCAGTTTTCATTTGAAACTAAGCCATGGAAGAGTGAAAGACAAGGAATTCCTAGTCCTGCAGGACTTGTTCCCCCCGCCCCCCTCTGCAGAAATATAGGCTCTGACTACTACAGTGACTCTTACCATTCTAAAGTGACAACCTCTCCCTCTACAACTGTGATATGTGGCTTGTTCATTAAAAAAAAAAAATTAAGAACTGTTTTCAAAGCCTTGGCATCTCCCTTGAGATAATTTAGAGACACAGTGTAAACCTGCATAATCTAAATCTGTGGTCACTGCATGAGATCAATGAGGAAGTCTGTTCATCTGGCAGACATTTATTAGGTGTCTATACTGTGCATGATGCTGGTGATATGGTGATGTTCAGTCACACAGAGTCCTTGCCCACATGGAACTTAGGTGCTATGCAGGAGAGAAAGACAGTGCGCTAATAAACCAAGTCAGTCATTTCCAATGGTAGTGACTGCCAGGAAGAGTATGGCACAAGGTGATGTAAGAGAGTGATGAGAGGCTACTTAGCTCAGGTAGTCAGGGAGGGCCTCTCTGAAGAGGGGGCCTTTGCGCTGAGAGTTGAGTGACAAGCAGCCAGCTGTGTAAAGATCTGAGGGGAGAGCATCCCAGGCACAGAGGTACAGTCAGTGCAAAGCACCAAGTTGGGAATGAGCTTGGTAAGTTCAGGGAATAGCAAGTCCGTGGACAGCAAAGGGAGTCAAGGTAAGAGAGCTGGCCCAGAGGCCAGTTCATGTAGACACTTGGAGACCATGGAAAGAGTTTGGATTTTATTCTATTAATAGACTGATTTTTTGTTGATTAACAAATTGATGTTTGAATCCAGGAATGGTGATAGATTATGGTCATGTTTACTGTTTTGTTGTCAAAACATAATTTTTAAGCATCAGATAAATGTCATTTTGATGAAAGTAATAATATTCTTACTGAAAGTTACGGGGTCTCTTTAAAAGAGTCATGGCAATTTGGTATAATGATCACAGGGTTCAAGTTTCAGCTCTGAGATTTCCCCGCTGTCTGACCTTGGGCAGCTCATCTACTATTTCTGAGCCTCTGTTTCCTTATCTGCACAGTGAGGTAATATTTGACTCACAGGGCTGTTGTGAAGATGGAAAGTGATAATGCCACACACACAAAAAAGTATTTTATAAATTGCCAGGTGGTATGCACAGGAAACTGTATTATTCCACTGAGAACTCACCACTTAGGCACCCCTTATTAGTTAGGACCTTAGACTGCACCTAAGAAAAAAATGCCCACTAGAGACCTGACCGGGGGTGGGGAGGAGGAAGATACCTAAACTGATTATCTAACACCTATCTCATGCCCTGAGGACCTCTAGCAGCCCTTCTTTCAAAGGTCCCCAGGCACCTGACAGCACCCTTTACCTTTAAAGACCCACTTAAAGCCAAAAATGCCAGCCTTGCAATGGCCTCCCTGTTGGGGTGGGAGGGACCTCTCCGGGGCGGGCCTATGAAAGCCTTGAAGTGCACTTAGGTCAGCCTTCCTGGAGCCAATCAGCACGGAGGTGTTTGGAGCTCTCCAAGGTCCTGACCAGCGGAGAGTCCCAGAATGTTGCAGTCACTTCAGTAGAGCTCTCCAGTTGCATTGTTTTAGAATTGGACTGTGGTTACCACATCTGGACCAAGAACAAGTACCTGGAAAAATAACCACATTTGGGATCAGGCAGACCTGGATTAAAGCCCCCAACCAGCTGGTGACCTTAACTACTAAAACCTCCATTTCCTCATCTGTAAAATGGAAATAGTGATGCCTGTTTCTTATTGACTGTGTGAGTTAATGTGCTAAAGCACTGAAAGAACCTAATACAATGCCACACAGATATAGATGATCATTAATAAGTGTTTCTCTGCCCAGGTCAGAACTTTGGTTATGAGAATAGGGACTCTGGGGTCCCTCAGACCTAGTTTAAACCCTAACTCTTTTTCCTCCTGGCTGTGTGAGTGACTAAGCCTCTCTAAGTTTCAATTTATTCACCTGTGAAATGGGACTAATCCTGCATATTTAATAGGGTCTAATAGCTAGAATAATAGCTAGTAAGCACTAAATGAAGACTTGTGGATTTATACTGAAATTTTAGGTGACCTTCCTTTCCTCTTCTTTTTAAAATAGAATTGAATTTGAAATCCATCTCTAACCTGACAGCACGTTTATGATGTTGTCCTGAACGCCATTAAAAGGGGGCAGGCAGTAAATGAAAGCAAATGGTCGTGTGACAGTGTGAAATGAAATGAAATTTGACCTGTGTTTAAGTTGATCAGATATAACCACTATGGGAGCACCATAACTTTCAGGCAGAGTCTAAGGTATGTGAACAAGAAGTTTCATGGTTGCAATCCCAAGAGAAAGACCTGTTCTTGGAAGGAACAGGGCCCTTGGGGTATAAGAGGGAAGATGTCCATGAGGTTTTTGCTAAATTTTTCATACTCACAGGGAAAGAAGAACAAAAGTATGTGCCTGTTTCTGTTATGTGAAAAGTTTCTGAGTACCTGAAACTTTTCCAACATAAAAGCACAAAGAGAGGGGTGGACAGAGAGTCCCTGTGGAACAGAGAGAAAATTTAAAGTACATGGATATGAAAGTCACCCAAGCTTGACTTCCACTGCCTGTTCTACCACCTAGCTGGGTGGCTTTATTTATGTTTAATTTTTAATTATGGAGAATTTCAAAGATATCAAAAATAGAACTGTATGGTAAACTCCTGTATACTCATTACCCAGCTTCAATAATTACCATCCATTGATTAGTCTTGTATCATCTCTCCCCTATCCATTTCCCTTCCTCCTGTGTTGTAATGAAGGAAATCAGCAGGATGGCAGTAAGTTTTCACCTCTCTGAGCCTAGTTTCTTCATCTGTAAATCAGGGATGATAGTAGCATCAAAAGCACAGGGTGTCTGGAAAGATGAAGAAAGAAAGAAAATCATGACAGTGGTTGTTCTAAGTGTCTGAGTTTCCCCTTCTTCCCAGCCTCCCACCTGGTTAAGCAGGTGGGCTTCAGATTCACTTCTCTGCATTGGGGTTTTCTGATCTTCCTCCTGTTAAAATTTGACCTCTGCATGCATTCATCTTCTGGAATTTGGCCCCCATTATTCTAGCAGCCCTTTGCCTTTGAGAGTTGAGGTTGCCCCTAAAATCCTTTGGTCTACCCAGATGCAAAGCTGATTAAAATGCCATATATTTGAAGAAAAATTGGGGTTCTAGCACACTAGTTAAATGGCCTTCACCAGTGCAAGCTTAACCTTATTTATCTGGAATAGTACCAAGTTCATGTCATGAAGTACTTTGCAAAATTTAAGCTGTGAGGGCAGTTGCAATGCCTGGTACTCTGCTATCCATCCCCTTCAGAGTAAGCATTGTAGAAGGAGATTGTAGCCATCAAGGAAAACAGAGAAATGTTTCAAGAGGATAAAGCTGAGATCAAAAGAGGGTATGTTTTTAAGATGGCAGAGCACAGCTTGCTTGAAGCTGATGGGAATGATCAGTAGAGAGGGAACAAAAGGGAAGATTGAGTGGAACAGGGGTACCCACTGGAATGAGTCTTGTGTGAGGCTTCACTGCCAGTGGGCCCCTGGTCACAGAGGTCTTGGGGACCTGCAGGTATGTTTGAATCTTCTCCTGAAATTGGTGTGGCCATCAGAGAGCTTTGAGCAGGGGAAGTAACATGGTCATGCCAGCTGTGTGGAGGATGGATTGGTGAGGGCAGGACTGCTTCAGGAGACCCATTGAGAGGGTTTGGGGAATATTAGGTAAGGGCCACTGTATCTGCTCCTCACTGAATCCCCAGTACCTGGCATATCCTGAGGATTGAGTTATACATTCATGGATGGAGCATGTGCTCAGATAAACAATATGTGGACCAGGATTTGTAAACTCACATGCTGATAGGAACCAAGCAGTTTGTATAAATAAGGTAAGAGGGACAGATGTGATACACATGGAGTGGTGGGGACTGTGGCAATCTAGAGGTACATGCCCTCTCTAAAAATCTCAACAGCTACTCAGCCCCAGCCCACTGCTGCCCAGCAGACCCAACGTTGCCAGAATTATCAAGAGGATCCAGAAGCTTAGATTTTTATGTGAACTCACCCAGTCTTAAACCAGAGTGATCCAAAAGAAATACAATTCATGCCACAAAGGGAATTTTACATTTTCTAATAGCCACATTAAGAGAAATAAGATGAAACAGGTAAAATTGATTTTAATGATATATTTTAGTTAACCAAATATATCTAAAATAGTACTTCAACATGTAATTGATACAAAAAAATAAGAAATTTTATATTTTCTTTTTTTCATGCTGAGTCTTTGAAATCTGGTGTGTGTTTTCCACTTACAGCACACCTGAGGCAGGACTAGTCGCATTTCAAGTGCTTAGCATCCATATTGGCTCCAGCTACCTTCTTGGACAGTACAACTTAAACATTGGCTTTGATTTTTTTTAAATAGTGAGGGTCAAACAGAAGATGGCTCTAGTCCTCAGTGACCATCTTGTGGGCCCTGGAATAGAGTAACTTGCCTGCAGCTCCAGTCAGTCCTCCTAGTTGGCATTCCTGTACCCAGGCCTGGTTGGCACCTCCCCCCTTCTCCCATCCTGGCTAAGCTGTCTGCCAAGGAGCGACAACAGGGATAATGAGGTGCTTTTGGGCTTTCAGCAGGAAGCCCATCTTGCCGGATGTTACCACTCCACATCTTATGAAGTGTGGGGACCAGGGGGTGGGAGCCCCGAAGCTAAGCCTTCATGTCAGCAAACATGGACAGCTGGTCATTGAAACCTGGTCCTCAGTCCCTAAGTCTCAGGCATGTGCACAGGTGCCCACACTTCAGACCTTCTTTCCTGAGGCCAAAGTTGTGAGCACAGCTGCCCCTCCCTCAGCTTCAGCTATTTCAACTGGGGAGGAAGGACGCATTGGGGCTTTGGCAGGAGAACCCTTTGCTCCTATGGCCCTGGGCAGCTCTGAAGGAAGCCCCACAGTAATGACGGGGCAGAGTGGATCCAATAACAGCTGTGCCCTCCCTCTCTACCTTGGGGTAGAAAAGGTTGGGCTGTTAGGCAGGGAGAGGTGAAGACCCATCAGTCCTGGGTAATCCAGAGAATGAAGGAATGGTCCAGGGGATGGTCTTAGAACATCAGGCCAAGAACATTCTAGAAGGGGTTTTTTTTTTTTTTTGTCTTTTTAAAAATTAAGGCATACTTTTTATACAGTAAAATTCATCCTTTTTAGTATAAAATTCTGTGAGTTTGGACAAATGCATACAGTCATGTAACCATCACTCTAGTCAAAGTATAGAGCAATTCCATCATCCCCAAAATTTCCCCTCGTCACTTGGTAGTCAACCCTTTCACCCCACTGCAAGTCCTCAGCAACCATTCATCTATTGATTTGCCTTCTCCATTTCACTATCTGGATGGAATCAAAAAGTACAAACCCTGTGCATCTGGCTTTTTTCACTGCCCATCATGCATTTGAGATTCTGCCACATGTATCAGTAGTTCCTTCCATTTCATTGCTGAGTAGTATTCCATAGCCAGGATGCTCCAGAGTTCACTTCTCCAGTTATTCAATCATTTATTGAGAAGCATTAGGTTTCTTTTCAGTTTTTGGAACTATGGATAAAGCTATCTTATTCTTATATGAACATGAGTTTTTATTTCTCCTGGGTAAATACCTAAGAGTGAGATTGCTGAGGTGTATGATAGACTTATTGTAATTTTATAGGGCAATGCCCAGCTCTTTTTCTGAGTGGGTGTCCCAGTTTTCATTCCCACCAGCAATGGATGAGAGCCCCAGTTGTCCCACATCCTCACCGGCACCTGATATGCTGTCATTGTACCTCTTCTCTACTCTAGCATGCCTCTCTTGGCAATCACTTCTGTCCCCATCTGCCTCCTTTGATGGTCTGTAAGCCCCCGAGGGGCCATGCCCTAGTCATTTCTATACCTTCAGGCCTAGGACCTACCCAACCAAAGAGCAAGGCAGCAAGTATTTTAGCTCCTGCTGCAAGCAAGGCTGACTCTCTTGCTGACCCCCAAAGGACTTCTTGTCTTCCTTAGATGCCAGTGCCTTCTCTGGACTACTCTTCTCATCCCCCAGAGAGGAAGCTGCTTACAAATGGGGGTGGCCAGAGGTCAGAGGACTGAGCCAGACTTGTACAGCTCTGCCAGCTGCACCCAAAAAGGGAGCCCATCCTGACCATCCCAACCCCTAGATCCTGACATCATCTCAAAGCCACAGGCACACCACCCCCAGGTCTGTGGGGTTTGTTCCCTCCTTTCTGCCCCAATTCATGACCAGAAATCAGGATCTGGGAAATGCCGCTGACTCCCAAATCCTCCTAATGTCAGTATATAGGCCTACGAGGCATTGTTGGCCATGGAAATCTCTTGGGGAATCCAGCTGGACTTGAAATCTAACAGGAGAGGTTACTTATAGCCAGGTCTATTTCTAGTTCTTTTCTTCTTACCAGTAATTTCCAATCACTTAACCTCTCTGAGTTTCACTTTATTTCTTTGTAAAAATGGGCATAAAAAGTATCTCTATCTCTTAAGACTGTGGTAGAGGTATAGTGAAATACCACTTGTGGCTCACTCAGCAGGGAAGCCCTGACGGAGGTGCTCAGGGAGTGCTGGGGAGAGCAGTTTTCATGAAGCACCTTTCTCCCTCGGCCTCCATCTCAGTTGAGTCTCACCATGGCCCTGAAGTAATGGTGCCCAAATCCCCTTAGAACATTCACACCAGAGGGTTACCAGCCTCACCTTCTCCCAGCTTTAGTTTCCACATCTGTAGAATGGGGATGTTGAGCAAAATGGTCTCCACACTAGCCCTCTCTACTCGAAATATCTTTCCCTTCCAGGTTCCATTTGCCCCTTACTTGTGGTAGCTAAGGGTATGAGCAGGTACAGGGAGATGATTTGGGGGCTTGGCACCTGATATAGCCAAGAGGTATGTGGCTCAAGATCTTTTCCTCCAGAAATCCATGGCAATGCTGGTGGCAGTTAGCCTGGATGAGACGAGCCAGAGTTAGGTAGAACAGGCTCCCTTGGATTCTTAGCTCTGACTTCACTCAGAAGTCAAGTATACAGCCTCAGTACCTGACAGTAGTGATGGCAGGTATGAATTGTGGAACAGGGAGCCATTAGAAATGTGTCTAGGAATGTGGAAATGGGTTCACAAATAGTGAGCAGTAACTCCTGGGCATCCAAGGCAAGGGACAGTGTGATCATCTGTACACATCTGGCTTCCCTTCTAGACCAGCAGGTCTCAATGGGGTGATTTTTTTCCCATCCCTCTCCACCCGGGTTAGGGGTTAGGGTTAGGGTTACTATGTCTGGAGACATTTACCATGTCTGGAGACACTACTGATTGTCATGACTGGGGAGGAGCTACTGGCATCTAGTGGATAGAGGCCAATGTACATGGCAACCCCCACAGCAGGGAATTATGCAGCCCAAACTGTCCCTAGTGCCGTGGTTGAGAATCCTGCCCTGATCCAGGATTTCATACGAGCCCAGTGCCTGTCACTGTGCCTGGAATACAGCAAACATGCACCATGTCATTTTTGATTAAATGAGTCTATAAAAAAATGCATTTGTACTATGGGTAAGTAAGTCTGACAGAGAATATTCCTAAATGTACCAGTGGCATGGTTGGATTACTGAAGATGCTTATTTTCCTTTGTTTATCTGTATTTTTAAAGTTCCCCACTATGGATTTGTATTGCTTACATAATAAAAACTTTTTTTAGGGAAGGAAAAAGAGAATAATGGCAGGAAGACATAAAAAGCATACTGGATAAATGCAGTAATTAAGTGCATTCATTCATTTAACCAATATCTCTTGACCCCTCAGTAAATGCCGGGCATGGTTCTAGGCACTGGAAACAGAACAGTGGGGGAAAAATAGATTAAGTTGCCCTCTTGGGGCTTACTTTCTAGCAGAAAGGGACAACAGAGGACTAAACAAATATAATATCTGTAATACAACAAAACAGCTGGTGGTGAGAAGTGCCATGAAGAAGCTAAAGCAGGGTCAGGGCTTTGTGTGATGAAGAACAGATCAGTGGAGACCTCACGGACAGGTGACTTCTGAGTAGGGACTTGAGAGGCCGGGAGCAGGACGTGACAAATGGAGCATATGTGGATGTCGTGTGTGTTTAAGGCGGAGAAATGCACCACTCTGCTCTAGAAGGTCTCCGTCAAGCTTTTGAGAAATGGCAAGAATTCTTATTTTGGAAGTGCAATCCATCAAAATGCTTCCTCTGACACCTCTGAGAAGAGGCCGAAGGCGGGATTCTGGCCAGTGCCCGCCTCTGAGAAGGCCGGGAAGGATGCACAGGCAGTTAAAGACTGGACCTTCAAGAAGAGGAAAAGGTTCTCTCAAGGAGCCTCATGGCTTCTCTTTCTACAGAGGCAGCCTTGGGTTCAATTCCAACCAATTGCCAGTCATGTGTACTTGAGAATGTTGCTTAAACTCTCTGTGCCTCAGCTTTCTCATCTGCAAAATGGCCACAGTAACGCCTGTCCCACTGGGGTGATGGAGACCCAGCTGAGATGATATTAGGAAAGCTCTGGCATAGACCCTGGCACAGAGGTACTAAAAGTGTGCCCTTCCTCCCTCGTCTTCCCTGTTCTTGGCATCCTTCTCTTGTTCAAGTTAATAACTGAGTTAAGGGACCCCACGTTACAGGAAAAGAAAATTAAGGAAAATGAAGTCTCCAATACCGCTTTTTTCAATAGTGGCAGCATAAGAACATAACTGGGCAAAAGTGATAACATCGTGGTTTTAATCAGAAGCAAACAAATTTGTCTTCTCTAAAAATATCTTTGACTATTAAAAATGACCACTAAGGGGATAGCACCATGGGAGGAGGAAACAGCCTGAGCAAAGGTACTGAGTGAGTCAGTAAGTCGGCAGGTGTTTACTGAGTCCCTGCTATTTTCTGGGCATAGTTCTAGAAGTCAGAGATGGTCAAGTAAACTGAACAGAGAGGATGGAGGGTCTCTGTGCTCATGAAGCTTATGCTCTTGTGGCAGGACAGAAACAGGCATTAAACATATAAACAAATAAGCTAGTTTTAAGGTCATTGCAAAGCAGTGATGTGATAGAAAGTGAATGGGAGGCAGCATTAGGTGAGGTGTAAAGGAAGGCTTGAGTTGGATTGGAATCATGGGGGGGATGTAGGTACGTGTCTGGGGAAAACACGTTCTGGGTAGAGGAGACAGCAAGTGCAAAGGCCTTGAGACAGGAGTAGACTTGCATGTTGGTGAAACAAAAAGAAGGCAGGTATAGAGCGTGATTGAAGAGGACAGACAGGGAAGAAGCTGGAGAGGCCGGCAGAGCCAGATCATGCAGGGTCTCATAAGCCAGAGAATGGAGCCTGCACTGGATTCTAGTTTCAGTGCGAACCGTTGAAAGGGATTTGAGCAGGGAAGTGACCTGATCGGGTCTGTGCTTTGCACACACCCGTTCTGGCTGCTCCGTGGGAACCAAGCTACAGTCAGTGGGTGTACAAGGGGGAGAGAATTGCAACAGACAGTGGTGGCTTGGACCTGAGTGCAGCCGGGGAGGAGGTGGAAAGGCTCAGATTCGGGATAAATTTGGAGATAGCACCAGTAGGGTTTGCCAAGGGATTGGATGCAAGGGCTGAGGGAACGAGAGCAATCAAGGATGGCTCCCTGATTTCTTTCCCAAGCAATTGGGAAGGTGGTGACCATTTGCCAAGGTGGAGAGCTCAAGGGAGAAGGATTGGTGGGGTGGAATCAGGCCGCCCTTAGGATGTCTGTTAGAGATCACAGCCGTGGCACTGAGTAGGCAGGTGGATATGTGTGCCTGGAATCAGGGATGAGGGCTGGGAAATGGTGGAATAGAAAGATTAGAGCCTTAAGATTGCCCAGAATGAAAAGTAATTAATAAGGAGTTAAGGTGGGACGTTCAGGGAATACAGCCTCCGGGAGATGTGGTTGTGAAGACATTATGTGAATATTAGCCATAAGCAGAATGCCCCTTTCTGCCTGGAGAGAGTGGCTCACTTGGCTCCGAACAGTTTTTCAGGACCTCTGGGTCCAAAAGGGCCCTTGCATGTCAGGATGCTCTAGAGAGTTCCAGGATATCACTTGGAGAGCCCCCAAGGTTGTATTTGGACACCTGTGGGCTATGTCATCACCAACAGAAGAGGAACAAGAAAGATCTCAAGACAAAACTCTGGATTCAAACCTCAAGGCCTCTGAATTCAAACCTCAAGGGATGAGCTGGACTCCATGACCCTCTTCCCTGCTTTGCCGCGCCTCCTCCTACCGTCAGACTCTGTGGGTGGAAATGCCACAGCAGCCTCCTCACTGCCTGTGGGTCCCCACCTTCCCCACCCCCTCAGGCTGGCCTGTGCCTCCCTCCTGCTGGTGCCGTGCCTCTCTCTGGGTCTTCTCACTGTTTCCTCTCACCTCCTTCTGCCCGGCCAGCTCCTACTTTTTCCTCCAGATCAAGCTTGAGGTTCCCTTTCTAGCAAGTCCCTTGCTTAAGAACCAGCGTCCAGTCAGACTCTCTGCGGCAGGGAGGCAGTGGCTGTGTCTGTCTTGTTTGCTGTGATGTTCTCAGGGCCTGGCAAGTAGCGGGCACTCGGCCATTGATTGCTGTCCTATATCCTGTGGAGCTGTCCTCAGGACCCTGGACACTGCTGCTCTGTTTGGTGTCCGGTATGTGCCGAGATATTGCTGGTGACCAAGGCTTGGTGACCCTCATAGCTCCACGACACGACACTGCTTTCACATTCATGCCTGCCTCTCAGAGTGGAAGAGAGGGCACTATTTGGAGGCAAAATACCCACGTAAGTCTGAACGCCACCAGACAACAAATCCTGCTCATCTTGCAACCACCTCAGACCTCAGTTTCCCTATCTGTAAATTGGGAATTATTGATCCCCTTAAAGGAGAGAGGGAATGAGATCACAATTTGCAAAGCTGCCTGATGTTGTTTCTGAAACCTGTTTAAAACAACTTGTAACTTCTGTAGTCAGCCACCTGAAATAAGAAGTGCCTGAATGCAGTATGGGGGACTTGGCAGGGAACCTAAGACCCCAGCACTCTCTCACTGCAAAGAACCAAAATATGCTGAGGTTGGGGGGAAATGGGGCTTCAGTCAAGAATTCAGCTTCTCCTTTATGAGGCACTGTTTGGATATGTTGCAGAGTGGCAAACATGCCTTAAGCATTTTCTTGGCGGTTGAGGAGGTGCTGAAAGAAATAATTCATCAGTGGGCCGGTTCTCCGCTATTGGTTGTTCCTTAAACACTAGACACAGACATTTTGCTGCAACTCCAAGTATCGATCAAAATGCAATCCCTCCCAGCCACGGAACTTGGGAGAGACAGGGCCGAGATATCCATCCAGCCTCCTTGCAGGGGCTCTAAGGCATGGTCTGACACCACAAACTCCTTTTGCCCGGTAGTCCAGCAGACGGAGGTGCTAAGAAGAAATGCACAAGAACCGTTTGAAAGAAAGAAAAGGCAGCAAGCACGCAGTTGCAGATTTGCTGGAGATTGAGGGTCATTGAGGCAAGCTGGTCATTGTGACTATTCATTAGACATTTATGACATGCCTACTGTGTGCCAGCCTCAGTGCCAGGACAGAACGGCAAGGTTGAACAATCCAAGGGCCACCCTTCATATAAAAAGCAGTATGTGAATGGCACCGGCTGGAGTTAGGCGGGGCTTCCCATTGCTCCCCGAGCGCCTGTGCCCACCCTACCCCCAGCTACCCAGCACCTCTTCCTGGGGGTTCTGGAGGGGGCCTCTGCATGGGTCTCTGTGTCATGTATGGTCTGGCCCTACCACTGCATCTCAGCCAGTCAACATAACCCATTCCACTCCAGTCTTCTGTCAGGTCTAAAATCACCAGGCTCCACCATGCCATTAGGACTTCACACGTGTTATTTCTTCTGCCTCCAACACTCTTCCCTGGATCTTCCAGACTAACTCATCATTCCCTGCTCAGCTCAAAAGTCACCACCTGGGAAGCCCTTCCTACCTGAACATCCTCACCACCCCCCCCCCCCGCCCCCCACCCCCGCCACACACACAGGAGTCCCATTTTCTCGTTTATTTTCTCAAAAGCACATGTAACTCTCTGGAACAATCTCATTGGCTTGTTTGTTCATTTCCACGTTCGTTATCACTCCACTGGAATATGAGCGCTGGAACTGAGGCCCCATCCCTATGTCCACAGTGCAGCAGGTATCCCTGTGTGTTGAATGAAAGAAGACTCAGCACCTCTCCCTCTGAGAACCCCCAGTCTAGAGGGGAGCAGACCAACAGTTATCAACTTCAAGGTTGATCAACGACCTGCAAAATCCCTTTCCAGCTCAGCCACAGATGCCCATAGCAGCCCCTGCAACAACTCTGGCCGGTACCCCTCCCCAAAGCCCTGGCCCCAAAGAAAACAGTGACCCCAAAACTAAGGATTTCTCCCTGGACCTGGTTGCCCCACACAATACTGCTTTGGAACAGGGAAGGTATTTTTAAATGTTCTTGCAAGTGCCCAAGTGTGTCTTGTTAAAAATAAGGTTTATGTTCATTGAAATGCCGTTCAGGTTCGCCATTCTGTGGCAGTGTTTAAATTAACCACATTGTGCACCGAGTGAATTCCGAACAGCATGTGAATCATTCGGGGCGAAAAAGTTAGGAGTTGATATTTGCTGAAGTTGGATCTTATTTGTGCTCTGTATTTACCTAACAAACGCTTCTCTAGCGCTTACTCCGTGCTGGGCACTGTTCGATGTGCTTCGCAAATATCAGTGCCTTTTAGCCCTCACACAAGCCCATAGCATTCCTGGTTTTACAGTTGAGGAAATCAAGGCATAGATTTAAATCACTTGCACAAGTTCGTATGGTTTGTGCCCTGGAGGGAGTTTTTTGCCAACGTTTTGGCCACAGGGAAAACCTCTCTGATAATCCACTCTGCCAAAAGCCACCCAGCTCTCGTCTGTGTCCTTTTTAGGAAATTAGGAATTCCTTGTATTGCCTAGGTAAGGAGTTTCCTGCAGCACTGCCCTTCTCCTCTCTGTGCATTTGGCAGCCTTTGAGGCCCTGCAAATAAATTGCCCTTCAGCATCCTTTTAAGAATGTCCTCCTGTGGTTCCCTGTTAACCCAGCTTTAAGCCAGCCTTCCCCAGCTGGCTCGTGCCCCTGCCTTGTCCCAGTTATCTGGTCCACCCTTCCGGATTTCCTTCATGTACTCTTCCAGATTTCTCACCTCCCCCCATCCGGCTAAACTCCTCTCCCTAAATGACTCAGCTCAGATTCCGCCTCTTCCAAGAGCCTTCTGGGCTCCTCTGGCCCCATTTACCCTCATCTACAGAACTTCTCTTGTGCTTATAGAATCTACTTGGCAACTTTCAAGCCAGTTTCACTGTGTTTGTCTTGTGTTTGCAGTTAGAGTCTGTTCCTGGAATATAGGACATTGGTGGGCTCAAATCCCCTGTCTACTGGTTACATGACCTTGGGCAAGTCCTTTGGTGTCTGTGCCTTGGTTTCCACCTCCACAAAATGGGCATAACGGTGGTTCCCAAGTTCCTATTAGGTTGTTTTTTTAAAAATTGTTTTAAATGTTTATTACTTATTTTCGAGAGAGACAGACAGAGACAGAGTGCTAGCACGGGAGGGGCAGAGAGAGAAGGAGACACAGAATCTGAAGTAGGCTTCAGGTTCCGAGCTGTCAGCACAGAGCCCGACGCGGGGCTCGAACCCAAGAGTTGTGACATCATGACTTGAGAGGAAGTCGGATGCTTAACCAACTGAGTCACTCAGGCGCCCCTATAGGGTTGTTTGAGGACATAACAAAATAATATGTGTAAAATCTCATAGTCTACACTTAATCTATGGCAGAGGTCAGCAATCTTCGGTTAAAGAGCCAGATAAGAGGTACTTTAGGCTTTGAGGGTCAGATGATTTCTTTTGTAGCTTTCCAACTCTGCTGTTGTAGTGTGTAAACAGCCATAGGCAATACATAAATAAGTGCAAATAAAACTTTATTTACAAAATAGATGGCAGCCCTATTGGACCCACAGGCCTTAGTGTGCAGATGCCTGGTCAGTGGAGCAGTCTTTATTATGCTTATCTCTGAAATGCTGTAAAGGGGTAGAAAACAGAAAGTTCTCACCTCCCTCCCAGGCATAAATGTTTTGGGGGAAAGCAAGGCAGACAGGAGGGGGAAGGTGTTGGGTGGGGGAGATGCTGTGGATAGGGATAAAGCCCAAAGATAAGAATACAGAGGGTTGGGGGTGGAGGCTCCGTATGCAGGGATATCATGGGAGGGGCCAGATCAGGCTTACCTTGAATGCCACACTCATTCAGGGATTCACTGATTCCTTGTAACAAGTATTTACAGAGCACCTACTCTGTGCCACCGCCGGTGCTGTGTGCTGAGGCCACAAGGAGAGCAAGATACACCGAACCCCCTGCCCTCCCAGATGGCAGTGGAGGAGGGAAGCTGAGGCCCAGAGAGGCTAAGTGACTTCTCAAGGGCCACGTCACTGATAAGTGTTCTTTGGTTTTCAGTGCTGCAGTGAGCCGACCACAGTTTGGGGTCACGCTGACCTGGTCCCACACCCTTACCCACCAGTCCTTTCATCTTTGTGAGGCTCAGTTTCCCTGACTGTAACAGAAGGCCCATGATCCATGCTCCCCATTGATGCAGGATGGTTGGGACCTCAGCCCATCCTTGCTGTTAAAGCCCCGGGTGGGGCGTCTCTGTGACCGGGCTTCCCAGAACTGCTGCCTGACAGGGGGTGTTTGTTAGTGACTTTGTCACACTAACTAGTGACTTGTGCTGTTTGTGGAAGGGGACGGAGTGGGACAGCACCTTGGAACAGAATTTCTAGGTCATCTGAGAAAGTCCCTGAGTGAAGGAAAGCTGCACAGACCACCCCCTCTTTGCCCCTCACGCGGCAGACCCCATTCCAGGGAACTGTCTTTATTCCCATTTTACAGAGCAAGAAACCAAGGCCTTGAGAGAATGAGACATACCCCCCACTAGACTTTGACTAATCCACAGCTGACGGAGAACCCACTAGGAGCTGGACACATTCTCTTCTTTATTCTCAGAACAGCCCTGTGAGGTGGGAATGACCCTTCCCATCTCTCACGTGTGCTCACTCTCCTTCTCTCACTGAGACAGGCATTGCAGAGTAAAATCAATCTCAAGCATACGGCCAGATGAATTTCTACTCTGTTTATACCTGTGTGACTAATACCACCCAGATCCAGTTACGGCACACTGCCAGCTCTCCAGGGGGCTCCCTCAGGCTGCTTTCCAGGGGGTCCTTCCTCACCCACTGGAGGCAACCACTGCTTTGACTTTTATCACCGTGGATAGGTTCTGCCTACTCTTGAACCTCATACCATGAGAAGTAAATAGTATGTTTTTGCCTGAATCTGGCTTCTTTCACTCAGCGTGTCTGTGAGATTCCTTTATGTTCTTGTAGGCATCAATGGGCCATTCTTTTTCGGTGCTGCGTAGTATTCCATCATATGAACCCATCACAAGTTGTTCATCTGTTCCCCTGTGAGGGCAGCTATTATGAATATTTAAGCTATTATAAATCGAGTCTCTGAATATTCATGACCTGTCTTTGGGTGGACATACATTTTCATTTCTCTTATTCGTAGTGGGATTGTTGGGCCATGGGGTATGTGTATTGTTTTCCCAGAAACTGTCAAAACATTTTCCCAAATGGCTGTCTCACCTCACGTTCTCACCAGCAGTGTCTGAGAGTTCTTGTTGTTCCACACCCCCCATCAAACCTTTCATACAATCCTTTTTATTTTACCACTTTGGTAGGTATATAATCACATCCATTTCATGGAAGCAGAAACTGAGGCTCAGAGATGCTGGGTCCTTTGCCCCAGACCATATAGCTTATTGATATTAGAGCAGAGACTCGGGCTCTGTGAGATTCTGAGACTGATGTGGTCAGAGTTCCAGGCAGGGAACTCAGGACAGAATCAGAATGGAAGAGGTTCTTTTAAATGTTTCAGAACATGAAGTGAATGGTTGAAAACCAGAACACTCATCAGTGGCAGTGACAGGCCAAGCCGGTGTTCATCCCCCTGTGGCACGCTGCCTTGGGTCCCCTCCAGCATCCCCAGGGAGAGCCCGGGCTCCCTGGTAACCCTGATCTTCCCAGATACACTGCCAGGAACACATCCCTATGAGCTTGCCAGGAAAGACTGTTCTTTTGTGAGCTGGCAGGACACAGTCTGCATTCTGCAGCCCAGGGCTCTCTCGGAGTCCCCATCTCAGGGGCTGTGCTGTCCCCAAAGGCACCGATTGTTCCTCCCGGGAAAACAACCCATTCTGAGGTCGGGAGATTAATGAGGACGCCAGGGCTGCTGGAGACTCTTACTCAGCTCTGGCCCAGCCTTGGGTTTCTAGAGCCCCATGTTCTCCTGGGTGTGCCTTGGGAATTAAGGCAGGGGCCTGGGACACCAAAAACCCTCTTCTCAACCAGCTCTGCTACTGTCTTGCTGGGTGATATCAGGGAAGCTGCCTTCCCTCTCTGAGCCCCTGTCAATGGACATGAAATGGAGATACTGCTAAGAATCTAGGGAAGCTGGGCTGATGTGTCTGGGGCTCAAAGACCTCTCTCGGTATCTCCTGGAATAATTTGGCAAGCTTGGCCACATTTTAGGGACTACCCAGCCCAGTGCTTCTCAAGTTCTGGACCCTCCCCCCAGTCCGTGTGTTTCCCTAAGTCACATTTTTAAAAACTTACACCTATCCTAACCAGGAACATAAAGGAACCACTGGCTTGAAGTGCCGTGCATATATTTTGCCAAGCAAATAATAAAATGAACACATTAGCTACTGACGTAAAGATGACCTCCCGTTACAGCAGCCTCCTGGCCAGCTCTTCAAATAGACTCCTGCCCTTTAAATAACCATCTGGTTGAACTCTACTAAGGTGAAATGTGGCCGGGAGCACAGGTGCCCGTGAGGAGGAGGACTGTAGGGCTACAGCATAACTCCTCAGGCTCCGCCATTCCTCTGGTTCCGAGTCCGTTGGCTCAAGGAAGTGAGCACGGGGTCTTATGCAGTCTGGAGACCAGGTTTGAGACTTCACTCTGCCAGCTGGCTGTAGGGCCCGGGCAGAGCCTCAGCTTTCTCATCTGTGAAATGAGCACGTTAGCAGTCCTCAGGGTACAGAGCCCTGGTGCAGGGAAAATTAGACAACCCACAGGAAGGGCTTATTAAGTGATCATGTGTGCCTTATGGATGAGAGAAGGTTTAAGAATTCCCTACCTTGTTAGGAACCAAGCACATGGGGTCTATAGGGTCCAGACCTTGAACTGTTTCCAGAGTTAGATTCTCCCTCAAATAATCAGCCCTCCTCTACGTCATCCTAGAAGGCTGTTGATTTGGGCAAAATTCCCTGACATGAGCTGCAGAAAGCCAGAGCCTCCCACCCAATTCCTCTAGAGGAAGGAGTGTTATAGTTCGGCCAGCCGGCAGCCCAGAGGAAATTCTCCCTCTCAAGTGCAGCACTCAAAACAAGGACCCTGTGTGCATCTTTCCCACCCTGCCTACCCTAGGCTGGTTCTGGCCTGCACATCTTCCTGAGTCAGCCTCTATGTACCACTGGCTTACTCAAGAACTTTTCCTAACTCCCCGACACCTCTTGGCTTCTAAACAGACCCTTCACCACAGACACAAAGCCCCAAAATACTTTCCCCCTTCCCTGCTCCTTCTAGAGACCCTCACATCCTGACCTGAGAAACTTGCTGTCTCCAGAACATTCCCTGAGCTTGCCCATATCCAGGTCTGCTCCTGCTGACCCCTTGTCCCTCTGGGTGGACCGTGCCTTTTCTTTCAGTTTCCACTAAGGCCTGCCTCTGTCGTGCCTGACATCCCTATCTCCACATCCCCCATAGCCACGGGGACACGTTCTTTTTTATCTCTGACTTTTACGTATGCATATATACCCCTCGTCCTCAGCTCTGATCTGCACTTACCACTTGCGTAGGGTGTGTGGGGGGAGGGGGTGGGGGGAACGGTCCCAGCTCCTGGCATTGGAACCATACTCAGTGCTTTTCCCAAACACCTCTTATGGTCATTGTCTCATTTCTGCCCCTTTGCCTCTGTTTTCTCATCTGCAGAATGGATATAACAGCAGGGCTCACAGGCTCAGCCCTTTCCCACTTTCCCCCAGATACACCCTCTGCCAAGCAATTCTGGATTGTGGTTCGGATGGCTTTTTTTCTGGTGATGGAGCCTGAGTCAGGGGGCAGGGTGGAACCTATCCCCTACTCCAGCCCTCCCCACTCAGGGATCCCCCAGGGGGGACAATCTATACTGTGACTCTAGTCACTGAGCAGTCAGGAGCTGGTGGCTTCACTAAGGAGTCAGAAATGCTCTTGTTTAGTCAGAAGCCTTGTAGACGCGAGGCAGGCCTGGGAGGCAAGTCAGCCAACCCCATGTGAGCTGGTGATAGGAGCTGTTCCCACCGTGCGCCCTACAAGCTCCCCCGACCCCAGATCTCCCACACCCACACATCCTCCCCTGGCCCCCCAACTGTCCCACCCCCTGAGTGATCTGTCCCCCCTTCGCATCCTGCTGAGACCTGTTTATTCTTTGAAAATTAATATTGTAAGTGTCATCAGCTTCCTTACATTCATGACCTAATTTAATCTTAAAAACATGATGCAAAGTAGATAGTATTTTTAAATATCTTTTCTCCACGTTATGCAAGTAGTATAGGTACAGTGAAAACCAAAGAGAAATTAGAAAGTTAGAGACAAGGAAAAATAAGAAAATACCACTCACCCAAAATATCGCACCCTTTCTCACTTGAGAAACTGAGGCTCAGGCACACAGAACGACTCATTTAATGTCACACAGCTGGCAAGTCCTAGAGCTGGGGTTCGGAATTGGTCTCTCTGATTATTTTCTATGATCCCACACTGCCCTAATTTCAAACTACTTGTCTAAAAGATTTAAAAAGTGATAATTCAACATTATAGAAAGTTCTCAGGGTAGAAGAGGGAAAATATCACCACAGTCCTATTTTGTATTCTCTTCTGCCCCTCCCTTTTTTTTGCATTCTGCTATGACACAGATATGATTATGAAGCATGATCAATTTTATATGATTATTTTGATTCACCCTGATATTTATTTTGATCCATAACATGGGGATGATAGTGCCGCCCACCCCCCTTCTGCCTCCACCTCCCCATACTGTGAAGCCTCCTTCACCAGCAACGGCACAGTTCCAGTCAGGAATGTAGTCAACTCAAGTCAGAAGAGCTAGTGCTTACCAAGAGTGTGCTCTGTGCCAGGCACTGTGCTAAGTTTTTCACACATTCTCTCCTCTCCTCTCGGGGACCTGATGCTGTTACCTTGGCCCTTTCACAGGAGGGGCAGGCACTTGCCAGACCCCAGGAGATCCTGAATCCGGACAGTCTGGCTCCAGAGCCCCACACCCTCGGCCCCCTCACTGGGTGTGTGAGAGTGAGAGCTGAGATGGCAGTGCTCCCCAGGGTGTCAGGACGTCTGCCCAGAAATGGCGCAGGCAATCTGGGCCTTTCCATAGCATCCAGCAGGGCCTGGGGGGAGGAAGAGCTGGTGCCCAGATGGCTGGCACCCACCGGCTCAGGGAGCCAGGGTGGTCTGATGTGCTGGGCGAAAATTTGCCGGAGGCACAGCTGGGGGTGAGGGCGGTGCTAGAAGCCCACCCTAGAAGGAAGGATGAAGGACGAGTCAATAGAAAGAAAGGTTGATATGGGCAAAGCCCCTTGCCTACTTGCTCTGAGAATGCCTGCATCCAGGCAGAGGACTGGGCGATTCTGCTCTAGGGAAATTCACTGGCTCCCAAAGAAACACCCATAGATATTGATTGCTATGTTGGGGCCGCCCATTGCACAGCCCATCTCAGCCACCTTCCATGAAGCCTACCCTTCACTGATCACGCCCACAGAGCTCCCAGTCAACTGCATAGTGCTTCTACCCTAAATGGAAATAGACCTCCAGGCTCACTCAGCAGATGTCTGAAGGAAACAGAGACCAAAACGGGAGGAAAACACTGAGAGAAAATAGAGATGATACAGGAAGCAGAAGATGACTTCCCAAAGCCAGTGTAATTAACATCTCAGAGAAAGAAGTTACTGCATCATGAAATGGAGAAGCAATAAAAGGGCTATTGGTGGGGTGCCTGGGCATCTCAGTCGGTTGAGCGTTTGACTTTGGCTTGGGTCATGATCTCCTGGTTCACGAGTTTGAGCCCTCCATCCGGCTCTGCGTTGACAGCTCGGAGCTTGAAGCCTGCTTCGGATTCTGTGTCTCCCTCTCTCTCTGCCCCTCCCCCACTCATTCTCTCTCTCTCTCTCTCTCTCTCTCTCTCTCTCTCTCTCTGTCTCTCAAAAAATAAATAAGCATTAAAAAAATTTTTTTTAAACTGGCTATTGGGAGAAAAAAAGAGAACTCTTGGAAACGAATGTTTTAAAGTTGCAGAAATGAATATTTCAGTAGAACTTGTAATGGGGGTAAACAGGCAGGATCTGGCTGCTGAACAGGTGTTTGGGGAAGTGCTGGTAAAATAATAGAAGAGGCTTCTGGGTTTGAGGAAGTAGGGCTGGGCAGAGCCCATATATGCTGAGCTGGCAACTCAAGGAGGAAAAGCAGGTTATGGGAGGTCAGTAATGGATTCATTTTACATAAGTTGGGCTGTAGGGAAACCCACCAGCAAAGAAGCACAGGGTTTCCACCCAGTGGGAGGAAGTGGTGATTCTCAGAGTTTGGAGTCTGGCACCTCATAGGACATCAGCCAGCTTTTTTCAAAGCAAAACCCCCAACCCAGCCTCTAAAATGCTTGTTGACAATACAGAGTCCCAGGCCTGACAGATCAAACCCCGGGGGCAGGATTGTGCATTTCAACAAGCTCCCTGGAGTCTGATGCAGACCAGAGTTTGAAAGCTGCTGATCTCAGGAGTGGGTGATAGACAGTGATCCAGGGAAGAAATAGAGAAGTCAGGATAAAGGGAGCCAAGAGGAAATAGAGGTAGGTTTAAACCCAGGAGGGCACTCCTGTGTTGTGCTCTGCCAACCTGGAGCGTTGAAATTATCACTCATTTCAAAATAGCAACAGCTCTTTGGTATTCAGCAGCAAAATCACTGATTCAGGAAGCAATTAACATAGACATTCAATCAATTATTCATTGCATCACTAATGTGTAGCAGTAATCAAATTGGCCTTTTAATATGTATTTTTCTTTTAATTAACCCTGTCCAAAACTGGAATAAAGATCCCATGAAGAAATGTATTCAGCTTAATTTAAAAAAGGAGGAGAAGGGAGAGAAAACCATTTTATCTCATCATTGTGTCAAAGGAAACTGCAAGCAGGAATTGCTTTGTGTGCTGGTTGATGTCTTGCTCACGTGGTTTTAGATGCACCAGGAATCCCCAAATCCTGTCTGCAGGTGCCTATTAGTGATTAGATGAAGCCTGTGTGTGACAGAATAGAAAGAGCACTGGGCTAGGAGTCAAGAAACCTAGCTTCAGTTTTAGATCTGCCACAAAGTTACTGAGTGACCTTGAGGTAGCCTCTCTCTGAGCCTCAGTTTCTCCCAACAAAGGGAGACTCTTTGCTCGACAATCTTCTAGCTCTAACATTATTCTCCTTATGTCACCACTGCAAACACTGTTTGGCATATTAGTAGGAATGAGTTTGCGCCCCTTCTTTTAGGAAGTGAGGCTCGAGGCACCAGGCATAGTCACTTCAGAGCCATTCACCTGGGGGACTTAACTGATCACTTCTTGCAGTGTTGTTGGATAGCAGTTACACCACAAACCTCCCGCTGCCTTCTAGTCATTGCTAACATTTCTCAAGCACTGCCTGTGTGCCTGACACTAAGTGTTTTCTTAGTGTTTTTTTTAATGTGGTAAAATATACAAAACATCAAATTTACCATTTTAACCATGTTTAAGTTAAAGTTTGGTGACATTAAGTGTGTTCACACTGTTACACAACCATCACTACCACCCATCTGCAGAAATTTTTCATCTTCCCAAACTGAATTTTTTTTTTAATAGGCTTTATGTCAGTGCTGATCCCAATGCTGGGCTTGAACTCACCACCCTGAGGTCATTACCTGAGCTGAGATCAAGAGTTGGACATTTAACCAGTGGAGCTACCCAGGCACACCCCAAACTGAAACACTTAGCTAGAGTTTTTTGGTGGATTATTTTCATTGAATCCCCCCTGTGATTCTATGAAATAGTCTGTTACCATCTTTGTGTATCAGTTAACTTTGGCCATGATAATGCTGTGTAACAAAAAAACCCATAGTACTTCAGCCAGATACAGTAACAAGCACTTCTTTAAATCAGGAGTCTGCAGGTGGGCCAGGGGTTGGCTGATCCAGGCTGGCTCTGTTTGTCTCTGAGCCTCTGCTGGGAGCCAGCAAACTTGTCAAGGGGAATGTTCTCATGGCCACGGCAGAGGCACACCTTGTACTATTGGCCAAAACAAGTCACATGGCCAAATGCAAAGCCAGGGTCAGGGAAACTGACTGCACTCCTTGAATGGGAGTAACTACAAAGTCACTTAGCAAAAGGCTGCATGCAGGGCAAGCTCAGGAATGAGGGCCAATTGTATGATCTTCCATGACTCCATTGTAGTGATAACTAATTCCCACTTCACAGGATTGTTTAAGGATGAGCAGGGAGGCCATACAAAGTCATACAGACACTGCTGGGTGCAGGGGTGGAGCCCCACAACACTCATTTCCTTTAGGTAAGGGTTAATCCAGGGCTTAAATAAAGGTGCCCCCACCACCACCATGACAGTGATTTCAGCTTTCTTCAACAGTTCACAACTCCATCTAGAGCTTTTAACATGGCATTCAGTGCTTCTGGCAGCTAAGCTTGAATGGCCCGGCCAAACTCACCTGGCTCCCCCCACTTCCCAGCCTCCACCTCTTGCCAGACTGTTGGCCACACACTTATGTCCATTCCTTTGCTCATGTGGATTTGGGTGGAAACCACCCAGGCTTCTGTGTCAAGGCGAGGCCCCCTCCACCATGCAGTCTGCCACTAGAAACTCTAGGCAGAGAGCCTTGTGTGGCACAGCAGGCTTTCATAGCCCGGGGGGCCTGAGGCCACAGGTCACCTGCCCCACCTCCTGGTATCCAGGCTGTGGCCACTGGGCAGCCCTCCTGCCCTTGGGCAAGGGCCTTCCCCAGCTTCTGCCCATCTCAGAGGGCCTGGAGAACCCTAGGATATGGGCCAAGTCAGTCTCAGGAAGAGTCCCCACCTTTTCACATAGGGTAACCACAACATGTGGAATTTCCAAAACACCTCCCTTTCCTCAACCCCCAGAGTTTCAGACTGGGCTCTTCAAGCAACTTAAACATGGAGAAATTTCTCTCTTCATTTAGGACCCAGGATCGATGAAAAGAATGAAGTAGGCCAGCTCACTGACCCAGAATTTTATATTTAAACCCAGCTTTCTGTGTGCACCTCAGTAATGATAGTGAGAATTATCTTCATTAAGGACCAGGGAGCAGAGGGAACTCAGGTGGGCACAAGTGGGCCTCTCTTGCATGTTGAAGGAAGGAGTCTTTCAGGCATGGGTCAAGATGGTGAGATTTGAGGGTCTGAGAAGTCATAGGGAAAGCAGTCTGTCCTTGAAGGGGGCAGGAAGCCTTTGACTTCTCGGCCAATGAAGCATTGAGCGGGGCTCCAACAGGGGCTGACCTGTGCTGACTCATTGTTCAACATGCCAGGGGAGTTCCATGTAATTCTCTCCACCAAGAAGACAGTCTCTGTGTTCACATAATTGTGGCCAGAGAACGTGAGGAATCTACCTTCTTAATCTTCCTTAATTATGGGGGGGCGGGGAATGAGTTGGATAGTTGACAACCATTTCATTGTTTCAGGTGGGACCACTAGGCCCTCCTGTAGCTCCAGTCCAGCCTGCTGGGAATACGTTGATTTCTTAAAATCACAAACAGTGGACCGAGTCAGCCTCATGTCTAGGCAGAGGGGGTGGTCATCTTAATGATGTGACTTGAGGGATGGCAGGAAGCTCCCCTTGCTGAAAATCCCTCCCACTCACCCAATGGCTGCTGCCTACAGTTTCACCATTGTGAAACTTGTACCATCAGTTCCAAAACATAAGATTTTAATTAGCTTTGGAATCTGGCTGGTTCAATGTCCTGGATGAAAGTGCTCCTTGAGGATACCTGAACAGGCCCCTTATTTTAGAGTAAAATTAGTGGCAAAGCAGAGTTAGGGTCCAAGGGATGAGATTCTCAGTCCAACACTAAATTCTCAACATTAACATGTTTCCAGCTTTGCTGTGCATCTCAGTCTCCTAAGGATTAAAACGAACATTCTGGGTCAGTGGGTTTGGGGTGTAGCCTGCATTTCTGATATTTATTGAGTGTCAGATGCTCTCTCATTCAATCTTCATGACAATCCTGGGAGGAATGTTAGTATCCCTGTTTTACAGGTGAGAAAATTGAGGCTCAGAGAGTTAAGTAATGCAGCATGCAGAATAACAGCCTCCCAAAGATGTCAGTATTCTGATGCTTGGAACCTGTCAATATGTTACAGATACGGACACAGATATTTTGCAGATGTGATTAAGGTTAAGGAATTTGAGATGCGATGATTAGCCTGGATTATCTAGGTGGACCCAAGGAAATGATGAAGGAAATGATGAAGGAAAGAGGTTCATGTCAGATGTGACATGTGCTGGCTTTGAAGATTGAGCAAGGGGGAATGATCCAAGGAATGCAGACTGCCTCTAGAATCTGGAAAAGGCAAGAAAATTGACTCACTCTTAGTGTCTCCAGAGAACAAGGCAGTCCTGCCGACGCCTTGATTTGAGCCCAGTGAGACCTGAGTTAGAATTTGAACCTACACGATGATGAGATAGCACATTCGTGTTGTTTAAAGCCATTAAGTTTGGGGCAGTTTGCTATGATAGCAACAGGGGGGAAAAATGCAGATTTTGGTGCCCAAAATGGACTGTTGCCTTAACAAATAATGGTGAAGTGGTTTTGAAACTGGGCAGTGGGCAGAGGCTGGAAGAATTTTGAGAAGTATGATAGAAAAACCCTAGATCTCCTTGAATATGCTGTTAGTAGAAGTGCTTATGAACAACTTGTTTGTAGTGACTCGGAAAGAAATTAACATCATGAACAAACTGTGAGGGGAGATGGGGCTTTAAGGGCACTGCCTGTGGGGGGTGCCTGGCTGGCTCAGTTGGAAGAGCATGCAACTCTTGATCTCAGGGTTGTGAGTTTGAGCCCCACATGGGGTGCAGATTACTAAAATAAATAAAAAGACTTTTTAAAAGCCACTGCTGGTGAGAGCTCAGGAGAAAATGAGGACCATGTTATCAGAAACTAGAAGGAAAGGGATCTTTGTTGTGTAGGGACAGGAATTGTGGCACGATTGTGTCCTGAAGTTTATATGGAAAATGGATCCTGTAAATGATGAATGTGGATATTTAGCTGAGACTTCCAAGCAACATGTTGAAGGTATGGCCTATAAGGATCTTCCTGTTGCTTATAAAAAAATATGAGCAGAAAGAGAGAAGCTTGGGGGAAGAACTGTTGCAAAAAAAGGAAGCAGGACTTGATGATTGGGCATCTCTCTGCCTCTCTCACTTAGAAAAAGATGCTGAAATTAAGAACTTTGCTGTCAGGAGATCATGCTCTAGAGAAAAGGCTGAGTGTGCAGCTCTACAACTTTCTGCTAATACCTTAGAAAGATCAAAAGTTCAAAGTATTCAGTCACACAAAAGGCTCTTTGAAGAGATTATGGGTGTGAGTCACAGATGCCCTCAGTCAAACTCCAGAGTATCTCAGAAACTTAAAGGTGTGTTTGCTCAGCCACCTCAGCAAATACCAAAAATTAAGGGATTACCTTGGACAGGTATGTGGATGAGGCTCTTATCTAATGCAGTGAGTCCCCATGACATAATAGGAGACCCGCAGGGTTCTTGAGAGTGTCATACCAGTGAAACACTGCCAGCTTGACCTGAAAGACAACACGAAATGAAACTAGGCTGCTGGATCCCAAAAATCCTATGGACAGGACATGGGCTGGTAAAACCACTCATCAGCAAACACCTCTACCTTTCATGAGAAAGGGGTGGTGGGGGGGAGGACTAAAAGGGTGGAGTTGCAAAGCCCTGAGCTACAGAGGATTATTCCCAGACATTGAGACCTGATGGACTTTGCCTGGCTGGATTTCAAAATTGCTTAGAACCAGCGACTCTTTTTTCCATCGATTTCTTTTGTGTTGAACAGGAATGTCTATAACTGTTATGTTATGTCTGTCTCATCATCATATTTAGGGAACAGATAGCTTGTTTCTTGAGAGGAATTGTGCCCCAGGATGGATTAGACCCAGACCCCCACCCCAATTTATGTGATTTGGGACTTTGGAGCTGATGAGATTAGGCTGAGATTTTGAACTTCAAGTTGATGCAATCACAGGATGAGAATTTGGGGCACCACGAGATGGAGTGAATATATTTTGCATGAGGGATGGACATGAATCTCAGTGGACCTCAAGACAACCTGTTATAGACAAAATAATGGTCCCCAAATCTGCATCCTATTCCCTGGAACCTGTGCCTATATTACCTTACATGGCAAAAGAGACTTTGCAGATGTGATTAAGGTTAAGGAACTTGAAGTGGGGTGGTTATTCTGTATTACCCACGCGGCCCAGTCTAATCACATGAGTCCCTGAAATGTCAAGAACCTTCCCTGGCTGTGTCAGAGAGAGCTGCATGATGGAAGGAGGGTCAGAGAAAGGTGATGTTTGCTAGTTTCAAAGGTGGATGGAGGAAGAGGCATTGGCCAGGAATGCAGACCACCTCTAGAAGGTGGAGAAAGCAAAGAAACATATTCTCCCCTGGATCCTCCAGGGAAGAACATGGCCTGCCAACACCTTGATTTAGCCCAGTGAGACCCATGTTGGATTTCTGACCTACAGAACTGGAAGATGGTAAATTTGCATTGTTTTAAAGCCACTGTATGTGTGGTAATTTGTTACAGCAGCAATAGAAAACTAACACAACAACTTTCCTAAAGTGGCACAATTTGTATTGAGAGGGTACTGAACTTGGGTCCCTTTGAGCCCTGTGTTTCTGTTCTTTCCCCCATAATGAGCTACCTCTTGGTGGAAATTCTCATTCTATAGGGTCTCTTAATTGTAAATGCCCCTGGGCAAGTGACCCAACAACGTGCTGGAACTGCCTGGATTTTAGACTGCAAACAACAGAGATTGACCCTGGATGGTTTGGGCAGAAAATTAATTAAAAGCACCTTTGCATGAACTCTCAGCAAGGACAGGGAACCAGGCTCAGGGCTGCCTGACCAGGATTAAGGCCCCAAGAGCTTCAGTGGAACCAACCTGGGAAAGACCCCACTCCCGATGTTGCTGCCTGTGTTTCATTAGCTCCCAACGCCAAGTCTGGGGTGCTGCATCTGGTCATGTGCCTGACCCTGCACAGTAAAGGTGGTGGGGAGGCCAGTTACATGACTTCTCAGCTCCTTGAGTGGGAAGGTGGGCTCTCAGTCCTCAGTCACAAGGTGGGCAGCCACTCAAATACAGGAAGTGGTTTAGACACCCGGCCAAAGTAAATGACAGGTGTCCCTGGACAATGTGACGGACCAGGCTGGATTTTCAACATTCTTCCTGTGGTCCAGATAAGCCATAAAATGCCCCCCAGTAGGCCATCAGGTTAGCTTTCCAGTTTCATTCTCTGTCTTTCTCCTGGAAATTCTCCAAAGTCCTTTGGCCAACCAAGTGTCCTGATGTATGTTTGTAAAATAGGGTCAATAGGTAGAGACAACCCCAGGGGATATAAAGCGCTGTCTGTACTCTGAACCGTACCAGCCTGAAGTTTTGCTAACCCTTGGGAGGACCCTTTCACTTCTTGGGCCTCACCTCCTTCACTGTCATCCAGAGACCTGAGCTCCTTCTAGCTCAGACTCAGACACTCCCCCAAGGCTCTAAATGACTCAGCTTAATAGTTTTCCTTGAATTCACTCACTTCCATCAGTTAACTATCACCCACAGCTTTGTCAGAAGGAATGATATCCAGGGGGCGCCTGCGTGGCTCAGTCGGTTAAACATCTGATTCTTGGTTTCAGCTCAGGTCATGATCTCTCGGTTCATGAGTTTGAGGCCTGCGTAGGGCTCCGTGCTAACAGTGCAGAGTCTGCTTGGGATTCTCTCTCTCTGTCTCTCTCTCTGCCTCCCCACCTGCTCATGCAGTCTCTCTTCCCCCTCCCCAAAATAAATAAACAAAATTATAAATAAATAAATAAAAAGTTAAAGAGGAATAATATCCAGGACTTGACTACCTAGTCAAGATTTATTTTGTAGTTACGTTATTTTTTTTCTGGCACATAAAAATAATTCATAATCACTAAAATAAGAAAAACCGTTTGTTGGGGTACCCTCTCAAAGGAGTCAAGTCCCATTTCTTTCACCTCCTTGCATGGGACCCAGGACAAGCCACTTCCTCTCTCCAGGCATCCGTCTCCCGGTCTGCAAAATAGGGCGTGTTCTTCCAAGTAGGATGTGAGTGATGAATGGAACCAATGAAAATATCACCTGTGCAACTAGGACAGTGCCTTGCACATAGTAGGTTCTCAGTAATGAGTAGCTTTTTGTTTTCATAATTGTCACCTTTGTCACGGTGGGTGGGGTGTGGGCTTTGGAGCCACATAAGGATTTGCCACCTGGCTCCGATACTCCCCAGAGTGTGAGCTTGGGTAACTCACATAACCTCTCTGAGCCGGAGTTTCTCATCTGAAGAAGGAAGATGGCGAAGCCTCATCACAGAGGTAGCGGGACGCAACAGGAGGCTCAGCCGAGATGGGAAGGGCTCTGCAAACAGGGGTGGCTCTGGTTATATTTGGCCTTATTGCTTTTTCCTGTTGACGGTAAATCTCTGTCCTTTTTTCCCTACCCCTGACGATGGTCAGCTGGTAGGTTTTTAGTTTCTTGTCTATTGTTCACACGAAAATGAGGCAGGGAAAATGGAAAACCAAGGCTATGTATCTGCATTCTGAAGAGCAGGAACCATGCAAATGGAAAGAGATTGTTTTGGGGGTTGGAAAGAATGGCCAAGGTTGGGAATGTGTTCCGAGAATCATTTGAGCAGCTCTTAGGGGATGTTGCCTGACCTTATCGGGGAAGTCACGCATGATTCTCAGACCAAACAGGTGGCAATGGCTCCCCAAGGCCTTGCTTCCAAAAGGACATTTTCTGAAGCAGTGGGAGCCAAAAATAGCCAGTTGTAAACTGATTGTTCAACCGTCAGAATTGAGGTGTGGGAGGCCAACTTCCCTCAGTTCTAGCCATCTGAACCTGTGTCTCTTTAGATCTTGGAACATTTAGGGTTTCTCTGAGCTTTATGCTCAGGAAGTTTTTCTTTCTTTGAATGTCAGGTGTGTGGATTTTCACACCATGAGCCACTCTTACCTCCTGATTGTGTCAGAGGCCTAAAAAGCCAGGCCTGCTTTGAATATCTCCTAGACATACACACTTTTGGAGTGTGAGCAGAGGAAGGGTGGGAACAGGATGGCTTAGCTCCGGTGTCATGGGCCAGGAAAACAGCCACCACCCTTCCCAGTCTCCCGTCAGTGGACTGCACAGAGGCAAGAGGACTGCCCTTCATTCAGTAGCAGCCCCACACCTGCTCCATCAGGGCCTCGCCTGAGTCTCTGGCCCCACCCCCTTTAAAGGGCCAAGCCCACCCTCCTTCATTCTCCGTGACCCCCCTGAGGGGCACAGCCTGGCTCCAGCAACACGGGACCTCTTCATCTTGCCTTCTATTCGCCTGGGGAGCAGGGGTCATTTTTGGAGTTGGACAAACAGAAGATATTGTCTTAGCCCTTCTCAGAAGAACGCTAATGCTGCCTCCTTCACCCAATCTACCCCCTCCTCACTGACCCTATGTGTACAGACTGACAGCTCATCAATCCTTACCGTGAACCCAGTAATCATTCATTCATTCCCTTAGTATCTAGTATGTACTGGGAATAAAACAGTCCTGCTGCAGGGTGGGCCCAGTCCGATCATTGTTTTCTTTAAAAATTTTTTTGGTGTTTATTCATTTTTGAGAGAGAGACAGAACACGAGCAGGGGAAGGACAGGGAGAGAGGAAGATGCAGAATCCAAAGCAGGCTCCAGACTCTGAGCTGTCAGCACAGAGCCCAACATGGGGCTCGAACCCACAAATGGTGAGATCATGACCTGAGCCAAAGTTGGACGTTTAACCAACTGAGCCACCCAGGCGCCTCTGATTATTGTTTTCTGCCATCACAGTCCCATTCCCCCAGCCCAGCATGTATTCATCATATTCATAATAATAACAATAATATATGGGGCGCCTGGGTGGCTCAGTCGGTTGGGCGTCTGACTTCGGCTCAGGTCATGATCTCGCGGTTCATGAGTTCGAGCCCCGCGTCGGGCTCTGTGCTAACAGCTCAGAGCCTGGAGCCTGTTTTGGATTCTGTGTCTCCCTCTCTCTCTGACCCTCCCCTGCTCGTGCTCTGTCTCTCTCTGTCTCAAAAATAAATAAATGTTAAAAAAATTAAAAAAAATAACAATAATATAGCTAACATTTGGGGGGGGGGCTTCCTCTGGCCAAAGCACATGTGCAAAGCACTTTGCATACATTTTCTTGTGAAAACCTCACAGCTATCTTATAAAGCAGCCCCTGTTATCATCTCCATTTTACAGATGAGGAAACATGCCCAGAGAAGTCATGCATCTAGCCCAAGGCCACATAGCGGATGAGTGGGGCTATTGAAAATTGCAAAGCTAGGCTAGTGGGTTGCTGGACCTTCTCCCACCTCTATGCCTCTTTTGTCAGCATGAGTAAAAATAGGATTACCAAATGCATGTTAACACAGGAAATATTATTCGGATTTGGTGATTCTAGAAACTGAGGCTCAGAGAGGCCAATTGACTTCCCTGAGATCACCCAGCTGAGACTGGCTGCAGGACTTTCGGTTGCAAATCTACTTTTGCTGCAACACATTTGGATAAATTCCAAAAGGGCATTCTGTCCTTCAGTGGACTTTGATTGGCTACAGCTAAGATGAGGGCTTGTAGGTTGCAGAATATGCCCTGGGTCCCTGGCCCTGTCAGACTCTGGTTGGGAGGAGGGACTGACACCAGAATGAATCAGCTGTGGAAGGAGGGGGCTCGGTCTGGCTGTGAGTGGAGGGAGTGGGTCTGGGTTGTTACAATGGCTGAGGGCCACTGGCATTTATGGGTGAGGATCAGGGGTGTTCTAGACGGTGAACATCAAAGACTTGTCCTGAGTCTGACACAGTGTTGAATGTCTTAGTGGACATTGTGTCAAAGAAAATCCTGTTTGTTCGTGTCTAAGCCAGAACTTCCCTCTGGGTTACATATTGACACTTAATATATGCTGGAATTTCTAGGAAGGAAACTACCAAGTAAATCAAGGGAACACTGTACTTCATTTTGTTCATAACTTCACCAAGAACTGTCCTCTTTTACAAACTCGGGGCCAGCAACCCATGGTATTTGAGATATTGATAGAGCAGCCCTGACTTTCTTAGCAATTGTCACATTTCCAGTGATTCAGTGTCTATCTATGAATGTATTTATTTAGCCCTCACTTCAACATGTAAAAAAAAGAAAAAGAATTGACAGTATTCAGCCGAACATTGTCTTCTCTTCCAAATTTTTCATCTCAAGTAGGACCCATCATCTGACTGCTTCATTATGTCTTCAAGTGTCATCATGCCTAGGCGTTGCGATGTGGAAATGTCCATTGTGTTGTCAGGGATGAATTTCCTTTCATTTCTCCTCTGTATTGCAGTTGGAACATTATAGACTGAATTACATGTATCGATTGGTTATGTTATCTGTGAATTCGCCTTCCAGGTAGTAAGAGTGATACTGGATAAGGTGGAGCCAAGAACCACAGGCACAGTGGACAGAAATGGTGTTGTGCATGCTTCCCTGCCCCTAATTATCTGGGATATAAGATGTAAGCATGAACATTTGCTCTTACTCCAGGCCTCTGAAGTCATCTGTGTATCTTGTTTCTCCCACTGAATTAGCAAGTGAACAGTAGGTGTTGACAGAAAATGAACGAGGGGCATTTGAGTGGATAGACACGTGGGCAGATGGATGGATGGGCAGGTGGGTGCACAGAGGGAAAGGCGAGAGGTTGGATAGACTTGGTAGGTGGACAAACAGATGAATGGGTGGGTGGGTGGATGGATGGATGGATAAGAATGTAAGTGGACAAATGGGTGGGTAAATGGGTGAGTAGGTGCACAGACAGGCATGGTGAGCAGATGAACTGACAGGTGGACAGACACATTAAGTGGGTGGCCACAGATGGATGGATGAATGAACAGATGGGAAGATGTGTGTGGGTAGATGGACAGGTCAATGAGTGGTTAGGTGGAAGGATGGATGGATGAAATGAGGGAAGGTGGAAGATGAGGCACAGAGAGGTTTACTCACTTGGCCAAGGTCACAGAGCTAGTCTGTAAGATTGGAACACAGGCAGTCTGACTCCAGAACCCATTCTCTGAATCCCTACATTACATTTGATGAAGTAATTTGCCCACTAGGAATAGGTGATGCCAAGATTTGAACCCTGGTCTGTCTAAATCATTACTACTCCATTGGGCTAAAGATTGGAGAACATCAAGGGCCAGTTGTGAACCTGGAACCACAGGAACCTGGACCTCATCCTCAGGCAACCAGGGGGCTGACAAAGGGTTTTGTTTAAGCCTGGAAATTACACCATCAGTTCTGACTTTAGAAAGACAGTTTATCCAGAAATGTAGTGGCCAGGTGTTAGGGAAGCCTGCCCATCAGGAGGCTGGTGTGGTGTCAGTCAATGAGGAGTTGGGCCAGAGATGCAGCTGAGAAGGCAGAGAAACAAAAATCGATTCAGGAGGCTTCCAGAATTTGAGTTGTCAGGTCCTAGTGACTATAAGACGAGGAACAGCAGATATCACAGAGGTCTGTGTGACCTTGAACACAGTCACTTCCCTTTCCTGAACCTTGCCTCCTGCATCAAATATATCAGGGCAATTAATTAGGGCAATAAAGGCTAGGCTGCTGTAACAAATAGAACCTCAGATACTGTGGCTTAATCAAGCTAGAGCATTTTTCTAGAATAATACTTGGCTGTTCTAGCCTGACATAGATTCCCTATTCCACAAGGTCACTCACTGGCCCAGGTTCCCTTCCTTTTATTTCTTTGCCACCACTTAGGATGTTGCTGTCAACTGCATGGGCAGTCATATCACATTCTGGCTCACAGGGAAGGGGACCAGGTGGAAGGCACACACCCAGATGTTTTAAGTCAAGGTTTAGAAGTGAACACATTATTTCCACTCATATGCTACTCGATGAGGATTAGGTCATGTGGTGCCATCCTACTGCAGGGGAGGCTGAGAAGTGTAGTCCATCTGAGAAGCCATGTGCCCAGCCACATCTCAATTACTCTGGGAAAAGAGGAAAATGACTTTGGGAGGACGACAGGAAACCTATCACATCTGGGAATTGTTGGGATGCAGAGTCATCACTGGGACAAAATGAGATAATGTTCAAGGAGCACCTGGCACACGCCTGGCATGAGATAGAAGCTTGGAAATGGTAGGCATCATCACCATTGCTCTTAATGGGTGTGCAAATTGAACAGCAAGGCACTCCCAGAACTATGAGTGTCTGGCCACAAAATCAGTACATGATGACAGAGATCAGAGACATGTTGAGGCTGTTTCAAAATGGAAAGTCTGTCATGCCAGAATGTGGGTGGGGCAGGGTTAGGAGAGGGAATATTTTAGGAGAAGAGGGGGACAGGCTCAGCCTAGACTGAAGGTTGAGTGAAAGGCAAAAGGATGTTGGCAAGACATGCCCCCCCCCCATTTCAGAGGAGGGAGGGAGAGGCTGTTGGCCTAAGAGTCTACTCGTGGAGCCAACTTAGCGTAAGTGTGGTCATGGAGGTGCTGGAGGCCGACAGGGACACCAGAAGCCACTCCAGGTGCTTCTGACAGAGGGAATTTAATGCAGGGAATTGGTTGCATGGTGATAGAAGAACTAAAGCCACTTAAAGAGCACACAATCCAGGAATTAGCAACAGCAGAAAGTGGCTGCCACCCATGGGTGTTATTAATCAGCCCTCAAGAGTTTTGCTAGCATGAACCTGTTCCAAATGAACAAATCCACCTGGCTCTAGCTGGCAGGGTCAAGATTGCAAGCCTTGGAGCTGGGCTGGACCCAGAATGGAGATCTGGCTGTATCCTTGGTACCTCCTCTCACCAGCGTTTGGGGGAAGTTTCCAGAGTGGCAGCCCATGGAAACATATTCCACGTGGGGTTTCTTAGAACTACTGCTTATCCCCCTCTATCAATTCCTGCCTTTCCCCCTGCCCCTGCCTTCCTATATTTCCCATGTCCAGGAGATAGAACAGATTGGCCTCCATTTGTCTGAAGGACCAACTTGGTCAGACATGTGGGTTTGTTTGCTGTGCCTTCCATGCATGGAACCAAGCTTCATGGGTGGAGGTGAAAGCATTAGCAGACCATTAGCAAGTGGAATTCCATGGGGATCATTTCATAATATATAAAAATATCAAATCACTGTGAGGTACACCTGAACTGAACAGGATGTTGTATGTCAATTATATTTCAATTTAAAAAAATAAGACTTACTAGTGACCTCTCGAACCTACCCTATCAATAAAATCTCTTCGTTATTCTTTTTTTAAAAAGCGTAAGCAGACTTGGCTCTAAACTTGGCTCCACTACTTAGGAGCTGTGTGTCCTTGAACACGTTGCTTCGCCTCTCTGAGCTTCACTTTCCTCGTTTGTGAAATGAGAATGCTAATACTACCCTTGGAGAATTGTTTGCAGGGATTAAGTGAAAGAATCATACCAAGGTAGCTGACACAGTAGCCTAATTTTTCTTGTTCGTTGTTGTTATTTATGATCTCTGCTTACAGTGATGCCAATGTCAGTATAAGGAAAAGATTTCCAAACAGTCTGAGCCAGTCAATGTGGAGAGGCCGCCTTCATAGATGGTGAGCTCCTTGCTAAAAAAGGTATGCAAGACGAAGCCTGATAATCCTTTGTCAGGGTCCAGAAACCCCCTGGAGACAGAGAAGTGTTGGCTTTTTCTATGAGGTCCCTGCCACCCCTGTATTTCCTGCATCCTGTCAGGACAAACTGGGGGCCTCTCAGGTTCAAGGAGGTGTTAATTCTCATACTTGACGAGGTCAACCCCAAGCCATCAGTGCCTGGCCATCTCGCCTATGAGGGTAGAAGGGGGGAAGGCCACAGGAGCTCGCCACCCAAACAGTGAGGGTCCGAGTGGCTCCATGGTGACGTGATTGGATTATTGATTTATCAGGGTGTCGTGTGGAGTAGCGGTTAGAACTTCAGATCCTGGGGTCAGGCAAAACTGAGCCTTAGTCTCGATGTAGCCACTGCTAAGCAGTTGACCTTGCAAAACTTACCTGACCTCTCCAGATTCAGCATCCCGATCTGTAAAGTGGTGGATGACAGTGTCTTCCTCATGGGTTGGTGTGAGATTTGGAGGAGGTATTTCTTGTCTCCACGTGGAGCTATAGCCAACACTCAGTATGAGATGCTGTATCGTTACGACTCTCACAATTAAAAGAAAAAAGGAAAAGAAAGGATTTGTGTCAGGCTGTTTGTTTGTACACTGCAACAAGGTTGAAGAGGAAGGAACTAGAGAATCAGAAGATAATGTTCGGAGGATAAAATGAAAGCGGGGAAGTTAGTTCACAGCGTGTATGCCTCATATTCGGCTTTGAGTTTCCCAGAAGCCAAAGCAGAGGGAAACCAGATTCATTATGCGTACGGACATGATTCAACCATACCTAATGCAAAAACAATCATATTCATTATAGAATGAATGGGTGGGTATTCCATAATTTATTTAATTAACCTGCGTTGATGGGCATTTCTAGTTTTTCTCTATGAGAAACAGCGTTACAGTGAATATCCTAGTACCCACGTGTGTTTGGCTGATTCTTGAATATTTACCCAACACTGGTACCAATTCAGTGACCATGCTGAAGCCCAGACCTTCCTGCTCTTCCTGAAGGGAAAAGGCAGATTGGATGGGATTGTGGTCCTGAGAAGAGATTGGAATTAGAGATTGGTAAGAGCTGGTGGGGGGAGAGGGCAAGAGGTGATCTAGGGCACCAGATATCCAGCCGTCGTTGCCTGCTGAGCCTTCCCTCCTTCCCCAAGGGCCAGCAGGAGAGGTCCTATGGACTGGGAAGGGAAAATGGGGCAGCACCCCCACCGCATTGGGGGCAGCTCATCATAAGATCATGTGACATATGAGAGGAGAACAACAACTCACTCAGCCACCCACACACAGGCTCATGCCTAACCCTTCATCCACGCCAAACTACTCACCGTCCTCGTCATATCAGCATGCCTCCGCTCCTGCTGTCCCCCCGGCCTGGAACGCCCTCTCGTCGGTGCTGGCCCCTGGTAAACATCCCAAGATGTGGCTCAAGCGATCTTTCTTCTGTAAAGGCTTTTGTCCCCGCTGCACAGCACTCAAGAGTGTTATAGTTTGTTCCAGGACAGAGTGCTAGGACTGTTTACGTGTTGGTGAACCTCACCCACCCCCGCACCCCACCCCCCAGGTTCTGAGGTCCCTAGGAATGGGGATGTTGTTTTGTTGAGCCCTTCATGAACACATGTTCTAGAAATGAACAAGGATGTATGTAGCTTTTGTGTGAGATGCTCCTGGAGATGCAGGATGGCTTGGCAGTTAAATGCAGCGACTTTATAGTCAGAAAGGGCCCATATTGTGACTCGGCCACTTGCCAGCTGTGTGACTTCAGGCAAGTCACTTCCCCTCTCTGAGCCTCAGCTTCTTCATCTGTAAAATGGGGATAGTAATACTACTAGCTGACATGTTCCAATCATGTGCCAGACACTGCAGAAATTTGCTCATTTAAACGTCAGGAGACCCCCGGGGAGTTAATCACTATAATCCCATATAGCACTTTAGCATGTAAGTCATGAAAGGCAGCCTCTGCCATGCCCTGCTCTGGCGAGGCACTGTAGACCAGTTGACTTCTGTCTGTCACTCCTTCAGACTATCGGTTGAGCAGCGACTGCATGCTGGCTACGGTGTTAGGCTCTGTGAATATAACTGTACACAGGACAAATGCTCTCTGCTCCAGGAACTCTCACCCTGGTGAGGGAGACAAGAATCAAATCATCACCCCAATAACTGCACAATTTCCATCTCAGGAAAGCGCTATGTAGAAGGTGTGTACAGGATGCTGCGTGAGCACCATGGGACCTCGTTGATCAGACGGATTTGTCAGGAAGAAAGCAGGCGCAAGTGGTCTAGGCAGAGGGAGCGGTATGTGCAAAGGTCCTGAGGTGGGAGTCAGTCTTGTGCAGTGGGGACAGTGAAGGAAGGCCAGTGTGACTGGAGCCTAGAGAACAGGAAATGGTGCTGTGAGGAGGGAGGGTAGGCACCGACGAGACCTGTGGAGTTTGGAGAGCCAGGGAAAGATTGAAGCTTCCTGTGAAAGGCTCTAGCTTCCAGAAGACCCTTCTGCTTCAGAGTGGACTGTAGGGGCAAGGGTGGGAGCCGGGAGACCAGGTGGAAGGTACTGCATTTGTCAAGACATACGGTGGGCTGAGTGGGAGGGGCTGAGGGCTGGCAGGCAGCTGGCTGCCCCTGGCTATGGAAGCCATAGCCTGAGATGGGGAAGACTGGAGGAGAAGCAGGCTGGAGAGAAGGACGGGACTCAGTTGGGGCCGTGGGACGTTTGAGGTGCTTTGCAGCTGTGAAGTCCTGGCCCTCAGAAGGGCCGGCCACAGGGAGGTTCCTGTGGTTTTCCAGACGCCTCGGAGAGAGTGCCTCGATGAGACATCCAGGCTGTCATTTCCTCTCTTGAACTCCCGCCACACTGCATCCCTGCCTCCAGGGCCAGTCCTGGCTAGCACCACCATTGCCAGAGCTGTGAGCATTCCCACCACACAGCGCCCGCTCCTAAGGCTCCCCCATCCGGCTCTGCCGGTGACACCTCGTTACAAAGGGCGTCCACCCCATAGTGGTTTTCCCTGGTTTGTTCGAAAGCCCAGCTGCTGCCTTTGAGTTGCTCCCATCTCATTATCCCCGGAGTTTCTACTTCTTTTTGTGAAAATTTAATTGCCTGCTAGATTTGAAAGGGCCTAGACCAGCTGTTCAGGTTTGGGAAGTCAGAGTCAAATGCGCCCTGATCAAAGGCGGCAAGAGGCCGCCGCCGTTCTCACCAGCAGCCCCTTAAAATCGGAGCGACTTTACTCCTCCCGAAATGGAAACCCAATCGCTCAGCGCGGACACTTGAAAGGAAGATTGTTAAGCAATTCCCAGCATTTGAACTGCCTGCTGCATCTTTAAATAATTTTGCTTTGGAAATGGAATACCCAGGGCTCGTCCTGAGCTCCCCATGGGGGAATACGCACAGGGATGCCATTTGCGGGCCTTGCGCCTCCTTGAAGTTTCTTCCAAATCAAGCCCAGGATGAATCTTTGAGAAGCCAGCGCGTTCTGCAGATTCTCTGCGAGCCGCCACCCTGCCCCACCCCACCACGAGCTCTTCTCAGAGATCAGGATTGGAAGTCAGAGGACCCGGATGCAAGCCCCAGCATCACGGGCTGGGTGACCTTGAGCGTGTCTGTCTGCCCCCTGGATGTGCTCATCTGTACAATGGGCTAGTCACTTCACCATCTACCTCCCTAGGATTTTGAGAGGGGAAGTGCTTTGTAAACAAAAGCAGCACACCCCTCAGTGGCTACTTTTGTTTGGTCTATTACGCAGGCATTTGAAAACAAAAGAGCAACCTGGAGAAGTAGGCAGTGTTTCTTAGGCAAAGAAAGCATTTCTAAAATGTTGGAAAACAAATCAGTGTTTGAAGGGCAGGGATAACGGGTGTGAAGTTACCTTGAGAGCCGCATGGTGTAAAAATAGCAGAGTAGGTGAGGGAGCAGCTGGCCTCACTCCTGGAGGCTGCTGGGCCACCTTCTGTTACTGTCCTCTCTTGTTCTCTCCTCACCTCCCCTCACCTCTCCTGCCTTCCTTTTCTCCCCTTTCTGTTCTTCCACTGTCTCCTCTCAGCCATCTTTTTTTTTTTCTTATACACTGGTTTTTTTAAAAAGGTACCATTTTAACCATTTTTTAAGAGTACAGTTCAGTAGTGTTTAGTGTATTTGCACTGCTGTGCAACAGATCTCTAGAACTTTTGCATCGTGCAAAACAGAAACTCTATACCCATGAAACAGTAATTCTCCCTCCCTGCTCCCCCCATCCATCTTTCTCCTTTGTTTTTTTCTGGGTTCCATTTTCCTTTTTTTGTTCTAAGAAGGTTATGAGCTATATAAGTCCAGAGTCTTTCTGTCGGAGGTGACTCAGACTGGCTTAAGGCTCCAAAGGAATTTAGTGGCCTCAGTAACTGAAAAGCCCTAAGGTAATAGGCTTCAGGTACAGCTGGATCCAGAGGCTAGAACAATACCATCAGAACGTATTCTCCTCTCCCCATCTCTCAGTTCTGCCTGTGCTGGCTGGCTTCATCCTCAGGCATCCTCTCCTGGTGTGGTGGTAAAGGTGGCCCCCAGCAGCTTCAGACTTCTATCCTACCAGCTCAGCCACCCAGCAGAAAGAGAGCACTCCCTTCCCTGTAGTCTTCACAGAAGTCTCAAGGCTGATTCTTAATGGTACGAAGGTCAAGTGCACATCCACGGGCCAGTCACTGCATGGGAACCGCAAAGCTTTGTTAGGTCACGGTTGGGACGCATACCCACCCGGGAGCCCCAGGTGAGGTCAGCCCCGTCAAAACTCCCCAGTCTGAGAGTGGGGGATGAGCGGTTCCCCAAAGGCATTCCAGGCTGCTCTGATGCAAAGGAGGAGGCACAGATGGCAGCAGAGGCCCCACGGGCATCATTGCACCAGGAAGCACTATATTTGCTGGGCAGCTTTACTAGGGCCCTGTCTCTCCTACTTCTGCATATGATGGACGTGTCCTCATATTACTGCCCCACCACATTGCCTTCTTAGTACCATCTTTTGCCAGGATGCAGCCCCACAGCCACCCAGCTTTGGGACGTTATTGGCCTTGCCCCTAGACCTTCTGGCCCCCCTTCCTCCCCAACCACTTGGTCCAGCCACCACCATGACCCACCTCCCGATTCTTAGCAGGAAGATGCAGAAACAGCATCGGCCTCACACAGATCTGGGTTTGAATCCCCGCTCTGCCACTGAGATAAATGATGGCAGGAGAGGGGCGCCTGGGTGGCTCAGTCAGAGCATCTGCCTCTTGATTTGGGCTCAGGCCATAATCTCACAGTTTCATGGGTTCAAGCCCCACATCGGGCTCTGTGTTGACCGCATAGAACCTGCTTGGGATTTTCTCTCTGCTTCTGTCTCTGCTCCTCTCCCACTTGTGTTCTCTCTGTCTCTCTCAGAGTAAATAAAAAAGCTTTAAAAAAAATGATGGCAGGAGGAACGATGAAAACAGAATAACGATGTAGAATGTTCACCTCTGAGACTGTGCCGGTTCAGCCACTTCTGACCACTCTCCCTGCCCTGAACACAGCCCTCACTGACTGTGCCCTGCAGTCCCCACCTCAATGCCCAGTCTGTTTCTCCCCTGTCCCTGTGAGGCCAGCTCCAGTGCCCTGTCCTCTGGGAATGCCATCTCCCCCTCCCACCCAGTATCTCCCTGCAGCTGGTCTCCCCTGGAGCCCCTACCTGGGCTCACTCCGCCACCCGCCTCCATCAGCCCTCCTATAGAAGGTTCTCCTGCCTCCTTCATTGTGCTGCCAAGGCATGACCTCCTCGGGGAATGCAGCCTCGTCCAGCAGCCCAGATGCTGCAAAGGCGGTGAGAGGCCGGAGTGAGATCCAGCAACCGGTTTGACTTTTCTGACATATTTTTATAAGTCTTCAAAAGTTCACACTTCCCCAGCATATGCCTGCCCTCCTGCATCTTCATTTTCCTCCTCTGATGGTGACATTCCTGGGCCCCTGGAACTGGACCTGTGTTCCAGAGCCCACAGTGGCCACCCTGGGGTCTATGCCCCATGCTGACCTCTATGTCTCAGAACCGAGGTCCAGGCTGGGAGGCCACACATACTGTTTTAAATTTTTTTTTATGTTTATTTATGTTTGGGGGGAGGGGAAGGGCAGAGAGAAAAGGAGACACAGAATCTGAAGCAGGCTCCAGGCTCTGAGCTGTCAGCCCAGAGCCCAATGTGGGGCTCAAACTCATGGACCACGAGATCATGACCTGAGCCAAAGTTGGACGCTCAACTGATTGAGCCACCCAGGCGCCCCACACATACTGCTTTAAATGCCGGGCCAGGGAAGGAAGGAGGGAGGTCACCACCCATGCCCCCGCCAACACACACACACGCACCCAGAGGCTGATTCATGTGGAAGGGCAGGAGTTGGAGAGCATGAGTACCACCCCTAGCCTGATGTCCTGGGAGAAAAAGTAAGAGCTGAAATATCACACAGTCCTGGGATCCAGTCCTGACTTCACCACCTACCCACTCCGACCACGGGCAAAGCACTTCACCTCTCTGAGCCTTGGTTTTGTGCATCTGCCAAATGGAGACAATTGCGCCCACCCTGGAAGGTTGCTGTGAGCATTCAGTGATGCAATACGTGGAAGAGGCTCAGTGAATATGAGTCTCCTAGAATAAAATAGGAAAGAATAAATAAATAGGCATCAACAAATATTTTTTAATGAAATAATGTAAATAACATAATAGCATTTCAGTTCTGCATGTGTTTTCTGAGCACACACTCCATGGCCTCCTTGCTATGTCTCAGACACACCAGCACCCTCCCCTCTTCAGGGATTTGCACTGTCTGTTCCCTCTCCAGGAATGCTCTTCCCCACACATCGGCCAAAATAGAATCTCTCCTGTCACTGCCTGCCCCTTGCTCTGCCTTTTTGTGGCTTCCTCACAGCCCTCCTGATACATCCTATTTTTGTTTGTGTAGATGGTTCAGCATCTGTCTCCCCAGCCCCTGGAAAGGCAGCTCACGGGGGCAGGGGCCTCATTCCCTTCTGTTCTCCCGGTGCTACAGGAGAGCCTGGCACATAGTAGGGGCTTGGTAAAGATTTGAGGTCTGTCAAAGAGATGAATCAGACACATCCCTGCCCCGGGGTCCTTTGTTTTGCCATCTGAGAAAATAGCGACCATTTTAATGAAAGTATCTGCCGTTTGCCACACACACACCCCCTGTGCCACTACTGCCCTAAGCCCTTCTCACACGGCCTCTCATGTGCTGCTCCCAAAAACCCCACAGTGGAGGTGCTGTCATTATTCCCACTGAGCAGAGGCACCGAAGCCAGAAGAGGGGTGACTGGGCCAGAATCATGCAGGCTGGGCCAGGCTAGGCCTGTCTGCTGTCACGGCTTGGGCCCTAAACGTGCAAACCTGGGTGCCGCAGACAAGCCAGAAACCTAGCCCAAAGAGCAAAGTGTGACCTTGCCCACTGGGGTCAGGGAGACTGCCCGAAGGAGGGGACATGTGATGTAGGAGCCTTCGGGTAAAGGGGGGGTGGGGAGCAGCACTCAGGCATGGAGGCCGTGGTCCATTCCAAAAGCATTCGTCCAGCGCTCGGCAGAGATAACACACTTCTGGGAATGAGGCTCTTGAATTCAGAAGGAACAGGAGGCATGAGAGCCTCGGGCGACCCAGGGCAGGGCCTGGGTCTGACTGACAGAAGGGAAGGAGTAAGCCTTGAGTACCTACTGTGTGCCAGACATGGTGCCCCAGGCTTCCCCTTTGTCGCTTCATGTTGTATTCCCACCATTTGATGCAGAGGGCTGTGCCCATTTTCCGGTGAGGAAACTGAGGTCCAAGCCATGGGCTGAGTTCTAGCTCCAGACCACCTTGTTTCATGGTGGGACATAGCAGGAGAATGCCTCCTGCCTATCACAAAATGGGCCACTGGCTTGCTCTGGCCAAGAAAGACAGTGGGGCATGGTTTGGGGCCCAGGGTCCAGATCAGACTGGTCAGTGGCAGATCAGCAGAGGGCTAGCCCGGAAGACCCCACCCCTCTGCAGACAGTCTCAGTGGTCTTGGGGAGGTCTGACCCTCACTGGAGCTCTCTGTCACCATCTGTGTCACACGCTTTGTGACCCCGAGCAATTTGCTGCATTTCTCTGGGCCTCTGGTTTCCTTAAATCCCAGGAACTAAACGATCCCCATGGCCCCCCTTCTGGCTCAGACCTTTCAGATTTCTAACTCTGGTGCCCTTTTTCCCCTCTTGCTGCTATCACAAATCACCGCAAACCGAGTGGCTTAAAATTCACCAGCTAACAGTTCTCTAGGTCAGAAGTCGGTGCAAGTCAACTGGGCTTAAATCAAGGCAGACGTGTGTTCCTTTCTGGAGGCTCTTGTGGAGAATTTGACTCCTTCTCTCTTCCAGCCTCTTGAGGCTGCCATGCTCCTTACAGGCCCTGTCTCCATCTTCAAGCTGGCACTGACTTTCTCACATTGACTACTGCATCACTGGCATGGTGACCCTTCTGCCTCCCTTGCCCACTTTTAAGGACCCTTGTGATTACACGCCCCACCCCCGCCCAGATCCTCCAGGGTCATCTCCTGTCTCACAGTCAGCTGATGAACAAGCTTCACATTTTGCCTTTGCCGTGAAACCTGACATGGATATCTTTGGGTGGCCATTGTTCTGCCCACCACCCGGGGAAGGCAAGACATTTTAGGGAGGCTTTGGGCAAGCTGTTTCTTCTCCTCGAACCTCAGCTTCCTATACTTTGAAGCGGGGCTGATCGTTATGATCCCCACGCTGTACGGCTGCTTTGAAGACAAACTGAGATATGTGTGTTCAAGTGGATTACAGCGGGTCAGGCACTGTACATGGGGTTGATTCTTTATTCCTGGGGTGTTTCTGTCGCTAGTAGCTGTCAGCTGACAGTTCTCACTGGGTGCTCAGGCCTTCCTGTGCTTTGCTCTGAAAGGCCACAACCTCCCCCCATGCCCTATCCCGAGAAAACAAACGTGGGTCTGTCAACCGCTCCTGCCTTATAATCTCTGGCTTCTTTTCACAGAACCCCAGGGGCCCCTGGGATTTGGGAGTTTGGCAATGTCACTCAAGGATGCCTATTGAGTACTGAACAATAGCCCCTCATGAGGTCATACGGCCGCTTAGCAACCGCTCAGGCCCTTAGTAACCAGCCCAGAAGTGTTGATATTTACCCAACAGAAACTTTATATCTATAACGCCCAATTCCTTCCAGAGAGCTGCAGGCTCGCTCCACCCACTCATAGCTGCAGTTCTGGCTCGTGTAAAAGCATGTCTGTGGGAAGCGGGGAGGGAGCCTGGGGCTCTGTCCCAGCTCCATGCCTCTCTCCAGACTCAGTTTCCCCCATAATACGGGGATCAGACTAGATGATCAGCAAATAGGGTGAGTGTGGGCCCTGGTGGGTCCAGAACAGTCCTGACTTATTGTGACTATTAAAAGTGTCCTTTTCATTCTCATAAGTGACCCCGCCACGTCTAGTCCTTGATTCTACTTCTCTTCCCCACCTCCGTCTTCCCCTGTCCTGAATTAATCCTGCATAAATCAGCCAAGATTTTCAAGGACTCTTTCCATGCCAGGCCTGGACTGGGGAAACTGAGGCAAACCAGACACGATCCCCTGCCCTGGGGAGCTTCCAGTCCAGGGAAGAGTGCCACATAAGCACTCAGCAGATCTAGGATTGAATCCAGAACCTTGTACGTCTCAGCCTCACTTTGCTCTCCCCATGAAGCTATTTTAGTAAATAACAACACTCTTTAGTATTCGGGTGGCATCTTGTAGTTTCTAAAGCCTTTCCCTTCTGTTACCTCACTTAACCCTGCCATCATCAGAAGGGGTGAGTTCTCAGATCTCCCCATTACATGGATGAGGAGCTGGAGGCTGGAGGTCACAGACAGCGGGGATTAAGACAGCGACCAGCTGGATGCCCTTGGGAGGCAACTTTGCCTCCGCCTCCTCCCCTGTGAAATAGAAACGTTAGCACTCGTTTCATAAAACCGTTGTGAAAAGGAAATGAGACAGCATATACAAAGTCCTTTCCAAAATGGCAGCTGCCAGGTCCTGGTGGTCCAGGGGCTAGACTTCGGTGCTTTCACCACTGTGAACCAGTTAGTGGGTTCTGGGGGCACCTGGGTGGCTCAGTCAGTTGAGCATCTGACTCCATCTCTGCTTAGGTCCTGATCTTGCAGTTCACGGGATCGAGCCCTGAGTCAGGCTCTGCGCTGACAGTGTGGAGCCTGCTTGGGATTCTCTCTGTCTCTCTGTCTCTCTGTCTCTCTCTCTCTCTCTCTCTCTCTCTCTCTCCCTCTCTCCCTCTCTCCCTCTCTCCCTCCCTCTGTCCCTCCCTGGCTTGCACACATACACGCGTGTGTGTGCATGTGTGCATGTGCATGCTCTCGCTTTCAAAATAAATAAACACTTACAAAAAATAAAAATAAAAATGGCAGCTGCCAAAAATGAGCTCCTCCTCCCTGAGCTGTACTCTCCACAGTGGCCACATTTCCAGAATATTTGTCTGCTTCTCACATGACCAAACACAACAGTTTAGGGGTCTTATGACACATTTCAGAACACCGAAAACAGGTCTTGTTGGAATCCAGCTCTGCCTTGGGCAGCTGTGTGACCTGCCTCTAGCCTCTGTTTCTTCATCTATAAAATGGGCATAAGAATAGGTAGTACTGAGGATGGAGTGAAGCACACAGCGCATGAAAGTTTGGTAGAAGGCCTAGCACGTAGCCTCAAAAATGAGAAGTTGGGTATCGCTTTCCCGATGTTAAGTGTTTGAGGAATCTCGGAACCTGTGGGCGAGGGGCAGCTCCCACAAGGTGGGGTTTGCGCCCCACCCCCACCCCAGGAGCCTGTGTCAGGACATGCTTTAGGCTTTCTGCTTCCAGCCACGTTGACCGTGAGGGAGCTCAGCTGATGAAAGCCACTCTGGGGCATACCACTCACCTTGCAAGAGGAGAAGGGGCCCCTTTTCCCCCTTTCTTTACAGAGCAGCTCCATGGGGGAAAATCTGTCAGATTCCCTGGTGATGCCTAAGTGGTTCCCCATCCACGCCCCTTGCCATTGCCGTCAGTCACCACCCAGCAGTGAGGTGGCGGCCTGGGCCTGCTGTGGGAAGGGTGTTTCCTCTCCCGCTGCTGAAATGCTACCATAGGATTGGTCCAGAAAACCAAAACAAGGCCCCATGATAAGCATGCTACCTGCCTTATACAACATTTGACATTGTTCTAAAGCAATGTTAATGTTTCTAACTTCCATTTGCTGAGGGCCCGAGGGAGCTGGCCCAGCCCAGACCTCCTGCCTTGCTTCCAGCAGCCCAGGCCGAAGCTAGTGTCCCTAATTTACAGGTGGGGAAACTAAGACGTGCCTGAGGCCACATGGCTAGGACACTCCCAGCCCTCAAAACTCTGCCCCCCCGCCCCCCCAACACACACTGGCCATCCTAGTTAGCTTTTGGAACCAGAGAAAGAGCAAAACAGATAAATACACATTTTATGCTTTTTCAAATGAAATGTAATTGTGGGCAATAATGTCCCATCGCTGGGCTGGAATTTTGAACTCTTGATTTCTGACCAAAAGAAAGAAAAATCTATTTCGGAATATAAGTTCACTTAAAGCAGAAGTGTGCTCGCTCTGTCTCTCTCTCTCTCTCTCACAAATAAATAAACATTTTGGGGCACCTGGGTGGCTCAGTCAGTTGAGCAGCCAACTTCCGCTCAGGTCATGATCTCACAGCTCATGAGTTTGAGCCCTGCATCAGGCTCTGTGCCGACAGCTCAGAGCCTGGAGCCTGCTTCAGATTCTGTGTCTCCCTCTCTCTCTGCCCCTCCCGCACTCACACTCTGTCTCTGTGTCTCTTTCTCTCAAAAATACATAAACATTAATTTTTTTTAATTTTTAAATTAAAAATAAATAAATACACATTTTAAAAAATAAGAAAAAAGGGGGGACAGCCTGGGTGGCTCAGTTAGGCATCTGATTTGAGCTCAGGTCGTGATCTTACAGTTTGTGAGTTCGAGCCCTGCATCGGGCTCTGTGATGACGGTTTGGAACCTGGAACCTGTTTCAGATTCTGTCTCCCTCTCTCTGCCCCTCCCCCGCTCACACTGTGTCTTTCTCTTGCTCTCTCCCCCTCAAAAATAAATAAACACTTAACATTTTTTTAATAAAATGAAAGCAAATAAAACAGAAGTGTGTTTATGGGGAAATATTTCTTTATACGAAACTTCATATTGCCAAAGCTGGGCTTGCGGAGTAGGTGGTATCTGAGTATTCAAGGAAAAGATGTTGTATTGAGGATTGTATTTTCCAAGTAGCAGCGACAGTGATTCCATATCCTCATCTAAGCTGTTGAAGTTGGCACTTTTGCCCCGTCTATAATGTGCTTATGGTATGTAAGCCCCTCTGCCTTGCCTGGTTCTGAAACCACACTACCTGCTTCACTGAGGGCTCTGTCCTCCCAACTTTCCTTACCAAGTTCACTAATTGTACTTCCATCAGCCACTCGACTTACTGTCCTGTGAGCTAATTAGGAATCCAGCTCAGCACTAGGAGGGAGAGGAGGAGTAGAAAATATTTGCATAGTCATTGGGTGATTTTGCATGGCAGCTGCCTTTGGTTGGAATCTGCTCAATGAAACACTTTGCTCTCTTACCTAGGCCAGAGGGAAATAAACGTAAAAGAAAGCATCCACGTGCATTGCCACCTACCTCAGTTCTGTGTGTACCTCAAACTTGCTTGGCCCGAGTCGAGAAAAGCCAGACTGTCCCCTTCAGCCAAAGGACCAGCAGGGTGAGCCATATCCTGCCAATCGCCTGGCCAGATTGGGGGTTATGCTCTGCTCGGCATCAGGTCTTGGCCCCGGTGCATAACGGCTTCCTTCTCTTCCAGGGAAACTGCGAATTTTTTCCCTTCGTCTGCACCATGACCTCACCTAGCATGGATTTCCTACTATTTAAAACTCTTCTGCAACTAGTTCTGTGGACTTTGGGGTGACATTGATCCTTGCCATAATCAGAAGAATATGTGATGTTGATCAGGCAGCCTGGGTTCCTGGGATGGATACCTAAGTCCTTTTTTTTTTTAATGCTTATTTATTTATTTTGAGAGAGACAGAGCATGAGCCACAGAGGGGCACAGAGAGGGGGAGAGAGAGAATCCCAAGCAGGTTTCGCACCGACAGCACAGAGCCTGATGCGAGGCTCAAACCCACGAACTGTGAGATAATGACCTGAGCTGGAGTCACTTGCTTAACCGACCAAGCCACCCAGGTGCCCCAGGATACCTTAAGTCTTGACAGGGTTCCATAAAATGAGTGTCTGTATATCAGAACCTGTATTCTGGCTGACTTTAACTAGAGCACTGAGAATGCATCCTTCTGGAAGGGAGAAGTTTTTAACCCCAAAAGAAGGAAGATCTGTACCTCAGATCTGTACCAGATCTTTAAAAAAAATCACAGAGAGAAGCGTGCTTTCTGAAAACAAACAAAAATTCAATGTATAGAATTAGGATCCAGTGTATTTCTGTGTTAAGAAAAAAAAAAGATTCAAAGGAAAAAATAAATATATTGTTATATAGTTCATCTTGAGGTGAATGAAAAGAAAAACAGTGGTCTGCAGTGAGGTAAAATGCTCTAAGCATAACTTATTCTTCAGTATTCTCATTCTTCAGGAAACTGTCTTGTCACATTTCTGCTATTTGCTTAGCTTCTAATTCTCAGGAAAAGTATGTCTTATCTGCTTCCCTTTGAAATAAATATTTATTGCTTTCATATTGTTCTCCACTTTTCAGTTGCTCTTTCTAATGAGATTTTAGAGACTCTGAGGTTTTGTGTGTGTGTGTGTGTGGCTAGCCAGCCACAAAAGTCTCCCTTGGGCTGAGCTCTGAAGACCTATCTTGCAATAGAAGTCATTGTTATTATGGATTCCTGGGGGCTCTTAACAGAATGTGATCACATAACATCATATTTAAAATCCCATGGGATTTGAAGTCAGACCAACCACTTATTTGCTATGTGGCCTTGAGCAGGTGACTTGTGAGCCATATGGCTTACTCCCCTCAACTCCAGCATCACCAGGCAAAGTCAGGTGCCCCTCCTCATGCTCCTCTAAATTTGTGCTGCCCTTTGTTCACCACACTGAACTATACTCTTCGTTTGTCTATCTCGCCATCTTCCCTAGGCCCTGAGAGCTCCCTGGGAGCAGAGTCTTATCATCTCTTTGTCCCAGGGACCAGCACAGAGCCCAACAAGGAGCAGAAGGCATGGGGTTCGGGAGGGTGAGAAGAAGAAAGGGAGGGAAAGGGGAAGGAAAAGTAAGGGGAAATGCAAACTTTAAACTTCTCTGCAACCACTGGCTGGCCTGAGTGATAAGACATGCTAAAAATGACAGTACTCACTGCCACATGTCACTTCCCAGTTTTCAGCTCTGACTTCACCATCATCATCTTGTAACTAATCATCTTGTAACTAATACATAGTGAGAACTTACTCATATGTATGAGCCTCTTTACCCTTCCCAAAGCCTGTGTCATAGGCACCATTTGACATACAACAAAGCAGAGGTCAGGAGAGGTTGAATTACTCACCTACATCACAGAGCTGGCACATGGTTAAAGCCTGGATTTGAGCCCGGGTCCCCAAGATCCCAGAGACAGTGCATGTAACCAGTGCACTCTAAGCACCCAGTTCAGAGCTTGAGAAGTCGTTGGTTTCAATAAGGAGTCTTTGAGTGAATAAATGAGTGAGTGAGTGAATGTTCCTCCATGGCCACTCTCTCATTAGACTCTCAGTCTCACTCATAGTTCTTTCTTCCTGGCATATGTGATGATCAAAACAAACCATCAGAGGTTAAAAAGTCCTGGGACACTGTTTGTGTCATCCTGGGAAAATTAATTCTCTCTGAGCATTGGCTTTCCTTCCATCAAAATGGAAACAGTATGAGTGCCTTTCATTTCGGATGTGGTTCTCCAAGAAGCAAACCATGAGACAATGATTGAAGTGCCAATAATTTATTTGGGAGGCACAGGAATGCTAGCAGGGGAGTGGGAAGCGAGACAGGAAAGGGAAGGTGGTGTTTTCAAGTGAGTTAATGATCACTATGGGCACCTGGGGACTCTAGGAGCCAGTGTAGAGCCCACACCTCACGGTCTTCCTGCCCCAGAAGCAAGGGAGACAGGGCAGTTACACACCAACTTCCAACTCCCAATAGTCATTGGCTGAGGGCCACTGGGGTTCTTCTCTAGAACTTGTAGGTGTTCTGCTGACCAGAGAAGGCCCTCAGGCAGAGATGCAGGTGCTAGGGGGGAAATTGCACCACGGTGGACAGACCTGGGGACTACCAGCCAGGCAACAGCAGTATCTCTGCCCTCTTAGTGTCACTGTGAGGAGAAAGTGGGATTATGTAGGGTTTGGAGAACAGACCCTGGCACATATCCCAGCATCCTGTGTGTGATACAAAACAGATGCCTCGGGGATATGTGCGTTAAAACCTCACCACCAATCTACAAGGGGTGGCATGGTCCTACTGAGTGTCAGGCACTGGGGTATGGCAGTGAGCTTAGCTGGCAGGGTCCTGGTCATCCAACATTGAGGGTGCCTCCTGCCTGACAGAAGGTGAGTAAGAAATGACAGATGCAGGGCACCTGGGCGGTTCAGTGGGTTAAGTGGCTTTCAGCCGAGGTCATGATCTCACGGTTTGTGAGTTCGAGCCCCACGTCAGCCTCTGTGCTGACAGCTCAGAGCCTGGAGCCTGCTTCGGATTCTGTGTCCCCCTCTCTCTCTGTTCCTCCCCTGCTTGCACTCTGTCTCTCTCTCAAACATAAATAAAAATTTAAAAAATTTTTTTAAAAGAAAATATTTATAAAAAAAAAAGAAAGAAAGAAATGACAGATGCATTTCCAGTAATGATGAGGGCAGTGACTAGAGCAGTGAGGGCCCTAGGATAGCTGCCTCATCCAGCTCCCTCATCCCAGGGCACATAGCTGAGGGGGGCAATGCCAAGACTAGATTCCACATCCAGCGATCTTGCCAACTGCCTTTGAAGTGAGTGACACACATGTGGAAGGTGCCGGGCAAACCCTCCAGCTGGGATGCCCAGTGATTATTCTTGTAGCACAGGACACATAGTCATCAAATGTCTAAACTGAAAATTTTCCTGGGTGGAGCATCTCTCCCACCTTTGGAACAGGATGATTTTGCCTTACAAGGGGAAAGGTCTATGCCTGCAGCTTCCCTGGGGACTAAACTTCAGAAGTTTCATGGAACAGATGTATGAGAATGAGAATGAGGATCTGTCCTCCCTGGCACAAGCCAGCTGTGTGGTCTTAGGTTACTCCCTCTCCTTCTCTGATCCTGTTTCCCCCTCTGTAAAATGGGAACTATAAACAAAATAATGGGCATGAGAGTGCTTTGGGTGGTGTAAGCTGCCTATGTCTTACATGGAGGGGCATATTGTTATCACTGTGTTGATATTGTTGTCAGGACTGATGTGACCTTGGGCCAGCCAAGAGAAAGATTCCTCTTTCTAGGAATCCCTCTCCTCCCCATGGGCTGTTGTCAACCCCAAAGGACCAGGAATGTGAAGACACCCACCCCCCCCCCATCCCTGAGACCTACAGCCATAACATATGACCTTGTCAGGTCTGGAAAGAATCATAGGTTCTAACTCCTTTTAGCGAGGAAACTAAGGGCTGGAGAGAGGAGAAGACTTGCCCAAGGCCACCCACCTCAGTGGCAGTCAGCTTTGGCCCAGGGATGCTGACTCACAGCCCACAGCTCTCCCCCACCATCTGCTAAGAAGTGTGCCTGTCGCAGCCCCTCCATTCCCCACCCACCCCGAGCCCCTGTCCCCTTCCTGTGCCTGTGTGATTGACCAGCCCCCAGCCAGGGAAACCCAGGAGGAGCAGGGCCTCTCACTGCTCAGTTCTCGGCTCAGGAGCATTCCCTCAATGCAGCAAGTCAACATTTCTGCCTCTGAATTGGTGTGGCAGATGGCACAGCAGAACTGAGCCTCGATTTATTTTTGACTCAAAGAGGACATCACACAAGTGCATAGCAGTAGCTGATGGGGGCAGCAGGTCTGGAGCATGAAGCAGCAGAACCTACTTACTGTGGGACCCACACCGCCTGGGTTCGAATCCTGGCTTAGTCACCTTTAGCTGTGTACCCTTGGATATGTGGTCTTGACTTCTGAGAGCCTCAGTCTCCCCATTTGCAAAATGGGGCAAAGAGGTCAATAGGTCAGGCCTCATCAATCTGACAGAGAGGTGGCTTCATAATGGGAGGAGATGCAGATGTGGTGGGGGCACTTTAGTGGCTGGTTTCTATCTCTGGAAAGGGAAAGTGGGAGAAGGGAGGAGTCCTTGGCAGGTCCCAAGTTGGGGTCTGGAGAGGAGCTCTCCAAGGGCCTGTCCCTCCATGCCACCATGTAGGGGCTAGTGGCCTCAGCTGTGTGGAGAGGATGGCAGTTAGGCCAGAGCCACACAAAGCCCAGAGAACCGTCCACTTCCTCTATTCCTAGTGGGTGACCCTGGAAAGAGGGGCCAGGTGGGGTGTGCCCGGGGAAGGAGGATTGGGCTGAGGTGGGCAAGGGGGCACACTGAGAGTGACTTCAGTCAGGAGGCTGGAAGCTGGGAAGGACAGGTGTGGTGAGGAGTGTCTGAGGCCTCTTTCCTCCTCTTGCTTCCTGGTTGATTCAGGCTGGAAAGGGCTTATCAGGCACTAAACTCCAGCCTCAGGGGACAGTTGGATAATCATTTGAAGGGAAGGGTTGGTGAGGGTGCTGGGGGGTGGGCAAGGTGGTCTTCTTGCATTAATATGCTGTGTGCCAACATGTTTCCCTACATGCATGCTTACTATAGATGAAAGGGAAATAGAGACATTTTATAGAAGAACCAAAACACTTGGCCCCACCAATGTTGACATTTGGGGAATACGGTATCTCTTATTATTATGTCTTTCAATGCTATATCTTTTTTTCTATCCTATAAACAATATATTCCTCATTGGGGTCACGAAAATTAAGATCCTAATTTGTTTCAGCTCTATACATTTTTCACTCGAGGTTATTCAGAAAATTTCCTAGGTCATTAAAAATTGTTTGAAAACATGATATTCCATCCTGTGATGGTGGCTCAGTAATTTACTTAGCAAATCCCCTACAAGTAGACATTAAGATTGGGCCCAAGTTATTGCTATGATTTAAAAAGAAAAACACTGTGATGAACATCTTTTTTCCAATTAATTTCTTTAAATTCAAGTTAATTAACAACAGTGTAGTATTGGTTTCAAGAGTATAATCTAGTGATTCATCACTTACATATAACACCCAGTGCTCATCCCAACAAGTGTCCTCCTTAATGCCCATCACCCATTTAGCCCTTCCCCCACCCACCTCCCCTCGGCAACCCTCAGTTTATTCTCTGTATTTAAAAGTCTCTTATGATTTGTCTCCCTCACTGTTTTTATCTTATTTTTCCTTCCCTTCCCCTTTGTTCATCTGTTGTATTTCTTAAATCCCACATATGAGTGAAATCATATGATATTTGTCTTTCTCTGCCTTATTTTGCTTAGTATAATATATTCTAGTTCCATCCACGTTGTTGCAAATGGCAAGATTTCATTCCTTTCGATCACTGAGTAGTATTCCATATTGTGTGTGTGTGTGTGTGTGTGTGTGTGTGTGTGTGTGTGTGTATACACATCACATCTTCTTTATCCAGTCATCAGTTGTTGGCATTTGGGCTCTTTCCATAGTTTGGCTATTGTTTGTTTTTTTTTTTTAACGTTTATTTATTTTTCAGACAGAGAGAGACAGAGCATGAATGGGGGAGGGGCAGAGAGAGAGGGAGACACAGGATCAGAAGCAGGCTCCAGGCTCTGAGCCATCAGCCCAGAGCCCGACGCGGGGCTCGAACCCACGGACCACAAGATCGTGACCTGAGTTGAAGTCAGACGCTTAACCGACTGAGCCACCCAGGCGCCCCCATATTTTGGCTATTGTTGATAGCGCTGCTATAAACATTGGGGTGCATGTGCCCCTTCAAATCAGCATTTTTGTATCGTTTGGATAAATACTTAGTAGTGCAATTGCTGGGCCATGGGGTAGCTCTATTTTTAATTTTTTGAGGAACCTCCATACTGTTTTCCAGAGTGGCTACACCAGTATGCATTCCCATCAGTAGTGCAAAAGGATTCCCCTTTTTCCGCATCCTTGCCAATGTCTGTTGTTGCTTGGGTTGTTAATTTTAGCCATTCTGACAGGTGTGAGGTGGTATCTCATTGTGGTTTTGAATTGTATTTCCTTGATGGTGAGTGATATTGAGCATCTTTTCATGTGTCTGTTAGTGTGATGAACATCTTTGTGACTGAAATGTTTGCATTTTTAGTTATTTCCATTAGAATAGGTTCCTAAGAAGCAAAATTACCAGATCAGAAACTTAACATTTCCTCCTTTTTTATGTCCTTTAAAATTATATTTGATACATGCAAAAGAAATTATTTGCGTATATTCATTTAATAATACAAGTTATAGCATGGACCCACCACCCAACCCAAGAACTAGAATGTCACCAGTAATTTGCCTATTCCTGGATGAGTGTCCCGATCCCAACCCCATGCCTTCCCCAGAAGAAATGATCATCCTGTGTTTATCATTTCCTTGCCTTTCTTCCTCTATAGACCTTTTTTTTAGAGCAGTTTTAGGTTCACAGCAAAATTGAGCAGAAAATACAGAGAATCCCCATGCTTTTTCTTTTCAAACATTTTTATCTCATGTGTATGCTCACAACACCTATTGTTTAGTTTTGCTTTTGTTTTCAGTTCTTTTAGATGGCATCACACAGTACGTAACCTTCTGAGACTTGCTTCTTTCTGGCAACATTATGTCTCTTAGATTCATCAGTGTGCAGCTGGAGTTCATGCATTCTTATTGCTGTATAATATTCGCTGGCATGAAGGTATCACCATCTGTTGATTCACTCTCCTGCCAGTGGACATGTGGGTTGTTTCCTGGGTTCAGCTCTTGCAAACAACGTTGCTGGGAATATTCTTGGCCATGGTGCTATTCACCTAGAAAAGGAACATGGTGGAAAAACACGTTTGGTAGAGGGATGGAGACAAGAGTGGGGCATGCATAAGCTGGACAGGTCATCGCTGATTTGATGTTGAAGGAGGGCGGCAAAGAAGAACATCTCATGGGTTTGGCTGAACTAGAATGTGCCATTTCTTGAGCTTAGTTGCCACACTCAGCAATCTTGCACTCATGAACATAAGCAGGACCCTCTCCCATGCCTGCCTTCAAGGAGGCGAAAGCACCATTTGTGAAGAGAGAAGTTTTCTGGGTGCCCTTAAATCTGAGCATCTCTAAGTGCCAGACATCTACCTCTCATGGTACCTAAGAGGATACTAGATGGGTTGAAATAACAGCCCATCACCTGATGGGAAAATTCAGTTCTCCATCAGTCTTCCAGGTCACATCAAGACAAAAGATTCTATTTGGAACTAGTATATCCCCACCTAAACGTTGGCTAAACTGTGAGCAGAGAGACTTTGGGCTCGGGGCCTTCGGGCAACAGTTGGTTCCACTAAACATAAGGACATCCTGTGCATTTCTTTCCTCTGGTCAATTGTTATTTGTGGGGAATGGCACTGATTTTCCACTGATGACAGTGACAAAAGTTTTCTTTTTTTGTTATTAATGTTTTTAATTTATTTTTGATAGAGAGAGTGCAAGTGGGGGAAGGGCAGAGAAAGAGGGGGACAGAGGATCCAAAGCGGACTCCGTGCTGACAGTAGTGAGCTTGATGTGGGGCTCAGACCCATGAACCATGAGATCATGACCTGAGTCAAAGTTTGTTGCTCACCTGACTGAGCCACCCAGGCACTCCTGACAAAAGTTTCTTTTTAAAATAAATGTGTTTGAGTTTTAATCAAGAAACTCATGAAGAAAAAAAAAACTCCTAAGATTAATTAAAGGACAGATAGGAACCATCTTGACAGTCATATTCAACTGATGCAGGTTTGGGAAATGCTGACCTCAGTCAGCCATTCTCAAACTTTCTGTTTCAGGACCTTTACACTCAAAAATGATTGAGATCCTCAATGAATTTTGCCATTTACCATGTCAGAAGTGAAACTAAGTGAAACTAAGATTTTAATACTTACTTATTAATGCATTTTAAAAGAACAGTAATAAGCTCATTATGATAACATATACAACATATTTTGTGAAAAATAACTGTATTTTCCAAAACAAAAAAAAAAATTAGTGAGAAGAGTAATGTTGTTTTATATTTTTGCGAATCTCTTTAATGACTTAATTGAAGACAGCTGGATTCTCATCTGCTTCTGCATTCAGTCTGTTTTCATGTGATGTTTCAGTTAATGTATATGAAGAAATTCCAGCCTCACAGAGATAGGCTTTTGGGAAAAGGAAGGGTATTTTAATAGCCTTTTCAGACAATTGTAGATATTCTTCTTTGATACTACACCCAAACTTCACAAGTGATAGTGTATTCATTTGCTAGGGCTGCTATAACAAAATACCACAGACTGAGGAGCTTAAACAGCAGGAGTGTATTTTCTTACAGTTCTGGAGGCCAGAAGTCCAAGATCAAGGCATCAGTAGGGTTGGGTGTCTTTGCAGGACTCTCTCCTTAGACTCTTCTCTCTGTGTCCTCCCATGGTCTTTCCTCCATACGCACACATCCCTGGTGTCTCTTTGTGTGTCCACATTTCCTCTACTTATAAGAACACCTGTCATATTCCAGTAGAGCCCACCCTAATGGCCTCATTTTAATTTAATTGACTCTTTAAAAGCCCTGTCTCCAAATACAGTCATATTCTGAGGTCCTAGGGGTGTTAGGACTGCACCATATGAATTCTGAAGAGACCATAACTAATAGCATCTTAAAAATTAGTTGCCACGAAGAATCTAAAGCCATGTTAATGAACTTATCCACCTTCACATTGAAATCCATTTTTTTCCCTCTCACACGGTGATGAATGTTTACCCATTCCTGCTTTTGTAACGTTATGCATTGGTATTCAGAAAATATTGGCTCATTGAGTTATGCAGATCTTTCAAATATTTGCACATTTTGTTATAAAATATTTCCTAAAAATCGCATTTGTTATTCTACTCCTGACCTCATCAGAAACATCTTTGTCTTTGGGAAGCTGTCAGGCTCATGATGACAGAGACAGTTTTCCAAAATTCCAGTGTTTGCTCTGAAAGCTCAAACGTCATCATTGGCAACAAGTTACTGTCCGTTGTTGTCCTTGAAGTGATAGGCTCACTTTGTTCATTTTTGAGAAAATGTCTGCCAAGTACTCAAGTCTGAATAACCAACATTTGTCAGTTCTTTTATGCAAAAACGGCATTTCATGAAAACGGAGGCTAATTCAGCTTGCAACTCAAACAATCACACAACAGCTTTGCCTCTAATACCTGTTACACTTCACGGTACAGCAGTAATGTTCAATGAATGCTTTGCCTTTTCTGCTCCCAATGATTAATAAAACTCATCATGATTACTGCTTCACCCAAGACGTTCCCAAGTGAACCTGGCATTCTTCACCACAACTGTGTGGTGATGAAGAATACAGTGACCGCTGGGACAATCTGATTTGTCTCCCTCGATTCACCATTGCTTTTGCAGCAGCAGTGGAAATATCAACACAGTGAAGGTGGCAATAACATCCTACTGTTATTAGGGAAATAGTTTTGACTTTTCAGACCCTCTGCAATGGTCTTGGGACCCTCTCAGAGGCATGTGGGCCACACTATGAGAACTGCACCCTAGAGAAAAATGCAGAGAATATTTGGGGCCAGATAGTGCAGAGCCTCAAAAATGACCTGAGTGCCAAAGTCATAAGAGCTGGATATGATCCCAGCTCTGCCAGTGTGGAACTAAATGGCCTTGGGTAAGTCAGCACCCTCTGGAAGCCAGAGACTTCACACATGAAGAGTGGTAGGTGCTTCCTGCCCCCAACCCCAGGGTTGAGGAGGGGAGGAAATAAGGCCCAGATGTGAGAGCCTCTTGTAAATGGTAAAGCATAGCCCAGGCAGGAGGAAGCAGCAGCAGTGGGGAATAAGGCAAAGTTATGTACTTTCACATCCTGGCTTAAGCCACTTATGATTGACAACACTGCCTGGATCCCTGTATTCCCCTGAAAAGACCTAAGAAGGCTAGGCCTAGTGGCCCTGAAAGAGATGCCCAACTGGATCAGTGTCTTTGGGGTTCTGCTCTAAGTTACCCACCACTACATCTACGAGTTTGAAAGGAAAAGGCCTCCTAAAAGCCCAGAGCTCCTCTTGTCTCCTACCAGACAGATAGATACTCACCTGAGTCAAGTGGAAATCTAGAACCCCATGGGAAGTATCAAGCATGTCAGGAATTCTGATTTGATCTGCTTATCAGTGTTAAGAAGATAGAGGTGATTCTTGAAAACTCAAGCGAACTGAGAAGCACTTGTTGAGAGGGTTTCAGGTGGGATTCTGCCTCCAGGAAGATAGAATTTTCTTTTTCCTATTTGTCTCACTAAATGTGACTAAAATCCCTGGACATTATATATAAAACAAACACTAGAAAACTATGGGGAGAGGAAGTTAAGATGGCAGAGCAGCATGGAGACACTCAGCTTGTCTCATCCCTGAAATGCAGCTAGATCAGCATCAAATCATTTTGCAGAACTAGGAAATTGAGGATTAAAACAACAATCTGCATAACTTGAGCCACAGAACTCAGCAGGTACACAGTGTGGAGAGGTGAACTGGGGGAGAGAAAAGCTGTGGAGGGTAGGGAGCTGGTTTTGTGGAAAGAAGACAGAGGGGGAGAGTGCAGGACAACACTCCCCCGAAAGTAGCTGGAGAGAGAGAGAACAAATGAAAACACTTGCAGGGGACTGAACAAGAAATCTGTTCTCCAAAACCACTGACAGAAAGAAAGGAGAAGGTTTCAATGCTACCAGGACTCTATAAACAGTGGAGCACAAAGTCTGAAGTTCTGGAGTTCAGTGCCTGGTGGTGCTCTGGTGGGGAAGTAGGGTGAATCTCCAAGAACGGGCAGAGGGGTCTGAGGGGTCCATGTGCACATGGAGAGAAGCAGTTCCCCTGCTTGGAGTGCCTTTGGTAGAGGCCATACGGCCTCCCAACAGGCAAAGGTCCTAGCAAACCCTGGAGAGCAGCCACAATTTGCTGGTATTGGGAGAAAGTCACCAGAGTACAGTGAAACCTGTATATTGTGATTCATAATCTCTGAACCTCTGCCACTGTTTGATCAAACAAACGTTTTCTGGGGCAAGCTGGCACCCGCCCATTGCTCAGCAAGATCCCCCCCCCCTGCCCCACATAATCAGTGTGGGCCAAGCTGTGGGGGTCTCTGAAAACTGAGGATTTGAAACACAAACCCATCTGAGATAAAACTTTGAAAGGAGGTGCCCCCTGGCAGGCAGATGGCTTAGACATGGACAGGATAGCAGTGGGGAATGGATGGAGGTCTGAGACAAAGGAAGGGTGCTTGATTGCAGGTTGGTGAGAGTGTGAAGTTCCTGTGCCAAAGACTAGAGAGCTGGGTGAAGCCATTTCCACCTCTCCTGTGCACATGCATGCTCTCTGATCCACTCCAGTAAGCGAAGCTGTGCCATATAGTAGATAATGGAGCCACTACACCAAGCCCCGCCCCACTGCACCCTCCAAGCATATCAGCTAGAAAATTAGCACAAGTCACTCCACCTGCTTTGTGTACAGACTTTAGAGTAGTTCATATTTTCAGTTCTAGGGGAAATTGGATGTAACTTCCTTCGGGTTTCATTCTGTTTGCTGTTTCATTTATTAGTTCATTCTGTTGCTTCTGTTTTTGTTTAAATTGTTTATTTCCCCTGTATTTTCTTTTCCTTGGATATAGAAAAAGAAATTTTTATTTGTATTTTTTTAATTTTAATTTTTTTCTTATTTTTACTTTATTTTTATTTTTAAAAATTTTTTATTCTATTTCATTTTATTTAATTCATTTTATTCTGTTTTATATTATATATTTTTTTAATTTTTAAATTTTTTCTTACATTTTTTTCTTTTCTTTCTTTTCTTTCCCTTTTTTCTCCATTCTGTCAAGCTTCTTTCAACAAGCAGACCAAAACACACCTAGGATCTAGGTTCTTTTATTTGATTTTTTTTATTTTTAATTTTAATTTTTTATTTTATTAATTTTTTCTTCCTCCAAAATGATAAAATGAAGGAATTAACCCCAAATAAATATCAGGAAGCAATGACAGCCAGGGGCTTAATCAACACAGATATAAGCAAGATGTCTGAACTAGAATTTAGAACCTTGGTAATAAGAATACTAGCTGGGGTTGAAAAAAAAGGCCTAGAATCTCTTTCTGTGGAGATAAAAGAAGTAAAATATAGACAGAACGAAATTAAAAATGCTATAACTGAGATGCAATCTCAAATGGTGCCACAATAGCAAGGATGGATGAAGCAGAGCAGCGAATCAGTGATATAGAAGATGAAATTATGGAGAATAATGAAGAAAAAAAAGAGGGAAACAAAGGCAAAAGAGCATGATACAGGTATTAGAGATCTCAGTGGCTTATTAAAAATGAATAACATCTGAATCATCCCAAAACATGCAGAGAGAGAAAAGGGGGCAGAAGGTTTATGTGAGAAAATTATAGTGGAAAACTTTCCTAATCTGGGGAAGGACATAGACATCAAAATCCAAGAAGCACAGAGAACTCCCATTAGATTCAATAAAAACCGACCACCACCAAGGCATATCATAGTCAGATTCACAAAACACACAGACAAGGAAAGAATTGTGGAAGCAGCAAGGGGAAAAAAATTCCTTAACCTGTAAGGGAAAAAAGATAAGGTTTGCCGTAGACCTATCCACAGAAACTTGGCAGGCCAGAAAGGAGTGGCAGGATATGTTCAACATGCTGAATCAGAAAAATATGCAGCTAAGAATTCTTTATCCAGCAAGGCTGTCTTTCAAAATAGGAGAAATAAAGAGTTTCCCCAGACAAACAAAAACTAAAGGACTTCATGATCACTAAACCAGTCCTGCAAGAAATTTTAAGGGGGGTCCGTTGGAGAAATGATGAATCAGTACAAAAAAGATCAAAAGCAACAAGGATTAGAAAGGACCGGAAAACATCACCATAAACACCAACTCTACAGGCAGCACAAAGGCACTAAATTCATATCTTTCAGTACTCACTCTAAATGTCAATGGACTAACTGCTCCAATCAAAAGATACAGGGTGTCCGAATGGATAAGAAAACAAGACCCATCTATATGCTGCTTGCAAGAGACCCATTTTAGACCTAAAGACACCTTCAGATTGAAAGTAAGGGGATGGAGAACCATCTATCTATCATGCTAATGGTCATCAAGTATGGCTAGCTGGAGTAGCCATGCTTATATCAGACAAACTAGATTTTAAAATAAAGAGTGTAACAAGAGATGAAGAAGGGCATTATATCATAATTAAGGGGGTCTGTCCACAAAAAAAGACCTAACAATTGTAAATATTTACACCTCCAATGTGGAAGCACGCAAATATATAAATCAATCACAAATATAAAGAAACTCATTGATAATAATACCACAATAGTAGGGAACTTCAACACCCAACTCACAACAATGGACAGATCATCTAAGCAGAAAATCAACAAGGAATCAATGACTTCGAGTGACACACTGGACTGGATGGATTTAACAGGTATATTCAGAACATTTCATCCTAAAGCAGCAGAATACATTCTTCTTGAGTGCACATGGAACATTATCCAGAATAGATCACATACTGGGACACAAATCAGCCCTCAACAAGTACAGAAAGATTGAGATCATACCTTGCATATTTTCAGACCACAATACTATGAAACTCGAAATCAACCACAAGAAAAAATTTAGAAAGACCATAAGCACTTGGAGATTAAAGAACATCCTACTAAAGAATGAATGGGTTAGCCAAGAAATTAAAGAGGAAATTGAAAAGTACATGAAAACCAATGAAAATGAAAACACCAAAGCACAAAACCTCTGAGATGCATCAAAGGCGGTCATAAGAAGGAAGAATATAACAATCCAGGCCTTCCTAAAGAAGGAAGAAAGGTCTCAAATACACAACCTCACCTTACACCTAAAAGGGTTGGAAAAAGAACAGCAAATAAAGCCTAAAACCAGCAGAAGTGAAATAATAAAGATTAGAGCAAAAACCAATGATATTAATTAAAAAAAAACAGATCAGTGAAACCAGGAGTTGGTTCTTTGAAAGAATTAACAAAATTGATAAATCTCTAACCAGATTGATAAAACAGAAAAAGGAAAGGATCCAAATAAATAAAATCAAGAATGAAAGGGGAGAGATCACAATCAATACCACAGAAATGCAAACAATAGTAAGAGACTATAATGAGCAATACATGCCAACAAATTGGGCAATCTGGATGAAATGGACAAATTCCTAGAAACATATAAACTACTAAACTGAAACAGGAAGAAATAGATAATTTGAACAGACCCACTACCAGTGAAGAAATTAAATCAGTAATCAAAAACCTCCCAAAAAAACAAGAGTCCGGGGCTAGATGGCTTTTCAGGGAAATTCTACCAGATATTTAAAGAAGAGTTAACACCTATTCTTTTGAATCTGTTCTAAAAAAATAGAAATGGAAGGAAAACTTCCAAACTCATTCTACAAGGCCAGCATTACCTTGATTCCAAAACCAGACAAAGACCCCAGAAAAAAGAGAACTGCAGACCAATTTCCCTGATGAACATGGATGCAAAATTTCTCAAAAAGATATTGGCAAACCAGATCCAACAATACATTAAAAGAATTATTCACCATGATCACATGGGATTTATTCCTGGGATGCAGGGCTTGTTCAATATATGCAAATCAATCAATGTGATACATCACGGTAATAAAATAAAGCATAAGAACCACATGATCCTCTCAATAGATGCAGAAAAGGCCTTTGAGAAAATAAACCCAAGAATGTAGGAAAAGAAGGATCATTTCTCAAGATCATAAAGGCCATATATGAAAGATCCTCCACTAATATCATCCTCTATGGGGAAAAACTGAGAGCTTTCCCTCTAAGGTCAGGAACATGACAAAGATGTCCACTCTCACCACTCTTATTCAACATAGTTTTGGAAGTCCTAGCCTCAGCCACTAGACAACCCAAAGAAATAAAAGGCATCCAAATTGGCAGGGAGGAAGTCAAACTTTTCACCCTTCACAGATGACATGATACTCTGTGTGGAAAACCCAAAGACTCCACCAAAAACCTGCTAGAATTGATCCATGAATTCAGCAAACTCGCATGATATAAAATCAATGTACAGATATCCATTTCATTTCTATACACCAATAATGAAGCAGCAGAAAGAGAAATCAAGAATCTATCCCAGTTACAGTTGCACCAAAAACCATAAAATACCTAGGAATAAACCTAACCAAAGAAGTGAAAAATCTATATGCTGAAAACTATAGAACGTTTATGAAAGAAATTGAAGATGACACACAAAAAAATGGAAAAACATCCTATGTTCATGGATAAGAAGAACAAATATTGTTAAAATGTCAATACTACCCAAAACAATCTACATTTTCAATCCCTATCAAAATAGCACTAGCATTCTTCACAGAGTTAGGACAAACAATCCTAAAATGTGTAGGAAACCAGAAAACACCCTGAATAGCCAAAGCAATCCTTAAAAAGAAAACCAAACTAGAGGCATCACAGTCCTGGACTTCAAGCTGTATTACAAAGCTGTAATCATTAAGACTGTATGGGGCTGGCACAAAAACAGACACATAGATCATTGGAACAGAATAGAGAACCCAGAAATGGACCCATAAACATGGCCAACTAATCTTTGACAAAGCAGGAAAGAATGTCCAATGGAAAAAAGACAGTCTCTTCAGTAAATGGTGTTGGGAAAATTTGACAGCGACATGCAGAGGAATTAACTTGGACCACTTTCTTACACCATACACAAAAATGAACTCAAAATAGATAAAAGACCTAAACATAAGAAAGGAAGCCATCAAAATCCTAGAGGAGAAAACCAGCAACAACCTCCTTGACTCTGACTGCAGCAACTTTTTACTTGACACATCTCCAGAGGCAAAGGAAACAAAAGCAAAAATGAACTATTGGGACCTCATCAGTATAAAAAGTTCTGCTCATCAAAGAAACAGTCAGCAAAACTAAAAGGCAACCGACAGAATGGGAGAAGATATTTGCAAATGATATATCAGATAAAGGGTCAGTATCCAAAATCTGTAAAGAACTTATCCACATCAACACCCAAAAAACAAATAATCCAGTGTAGAAATGGGCATAAGACATGAATAGACCGTTTCCAAAGAAGACGTACAGATGGCTAACAGACACATGAAAAGATGCCCAACATCACTCATCATTAGGGAAATACAAATGAAAACCACAATGAGATACCACCTCACAACTGTGAGGCTAAAATTAACAACTCAGGCAACAACAGATGTTGGTGAGGATGTGGAGAAAGAAGACCCCTTTTGCACTGCTGATGGGAAAGCAAACTGTGCAGCCACTCTGGAAAACAGTATGGAGGTTCCTCAAAAAATTAAAAATAGAACTGCCCTATGACCCAGGAATTGCACTACTAGGTTTTTATCCAAAGGATACAGAAGTGCTGTTTTGAAGGGGCACATGCACCCCAGTGTTTATAGCAGCATTATCAACAATAGTCAAAGTATGAAAAGAGCCCAAATGTCTTTTGACTGATGAATGGATAAAGATGTGGTGTGTGTGTGTGTGTGTGTGTGTGTGTGTGTGTGTGTACAATGGAATATATTTACATATATTCCATTATATAATATATATGTAATATATATATATATATATATATATATATATATGTAATAGAATATTACTCAGCCATCAAAAAGAATGAAGTCTTGCCATTTGCAACAATGTGGATGGAACTAGAGTGTATTATGGTAAGCGAAATAAGTCAGAGAAAGACAAATATATAATTTCACTCATATGTGGAATTAAAGATACAAAACAGATGAACATAAGGGAAGGGAAGCAAAAATAATACAAAAACAGAGACAAACCATAAGAGACTCTTAAATACAGAGAACAAACTGCGGGTTGCTGGAGGGGTGTTGGGTGCGGGGATGGGCTAAATGGGGGAGGGGGATTAAGGAGGACACTTGTTGGGATGAGCACTGGGTGTTATATGTAAGTGATAAATCACTAAATTCTATTCTTGAAATCATTATCACACTATATGGTAACTAACTTGGATTTAAATTTTTAAAAAAGATGAAAAATAAAATAAAACTTTCCATAAGTTAAAAAAGAAAAGAAAAGAGAAAACTCTGAAAGACAGAGAAAGGACAAGCCTGCAAGGGACCTGAGGACCCAAGAAACAACACAGTAGTGAGTTTGTAGTGGTGGTGGTTTTTCCTCATATATCACAGCGTTGGAGAAAGAAGCCAGAGATGAGAAAATGCCAATAGGTAGTTGAGGGGTAGGGGGAAGCCTGTTATCTCTAGCTAAAGAACAAGGAAGGGGACAGCCTAGCAAAACTGACACTTTTAGACAAAAACTGCTGTACTCCAGCCAAACACCATAGAAAACATTTATGGCCATACATGCACCAGCAGTGATCCTGTGGGGAGACTAGACTTTTAACTTCATCAGACTATGAGGCAACCCCAAGTCCCACACTGGGTGGTGTCAGAGAATGCCAAGTAGGGAGCCAGGGCTTTTTTTCCCCACCAGGTGGTAATTAGACGTCACCTCCAGCCCCCAGGGTACCAGTGGAGACCACACTGGGAACAGTAACAAGTCATTCCTACTCCTCTTAGCCAGGGAAGTATCAGTCAGGGCCTAATTGGGAGCTGTCATTCCCAACCCCCCTTCTTTTGCTGGTGCTGTGTCATGGAAGCCTGCTGAAACAAAGGTTTAAATAATAAGATCCAAGGCCCATAACCTCATATCCCAAATCCCCACATTTCAATTAAAATTCCCCAATGCCAAGAACTAATTCATTCAGTCTTAAACTGAATGAAAAAAAAGGCAATCAGTAGATGCCAACATTGAGATGGCAAAAATGTTGGAATTATCTGACCAAGATTTTAAAGTAACCATCATAAAAAATGCTTCAAGGAACAGTTATGAACACACTTGAAACTGATGAGAAAAAAAAATAAAAAGAAAGTCCCAGCAAAGAAATAGAAGACTTAGAGAAGAGCCAAAAGGAAATATTAGAACAGAAAAATATGATAACTGAAATTAAAAGAAAAAAAAACCTCAATGGATGTGCTTAACAGCAGACTAAAGGGGACAAAGGAAGGAATCGTTGAACTGGAATATAGAACAAAAGAAACTGTCTATCTGAATAGCATATTAAGCTTAAAAAAATAAAGCCAGGGAGCCTGGGTGGCTCAGTTGGTTAAGCGTCTGACTTTGGCTCAGATCATGACCTCACGGCTTGTGGGTTTGAGCCCCGCGTCAGGCTCTGTGCTGACAGCTCAGAGCCTGGAGCCTGCGTCAGATTCTATCTCCCTCTCTCTTTCTGCCCCGCCCCTGCTCATGCTCTGTCTCTCTGTCTCTCAAAAATAAATAAACATTTAAAAAAAGAAAAATAAAGCCTGAGAGACCTGTGGGACTGTAACAAAAGTTCTAATGTTTGTGTCATTGAACTCCTAGGAGATGAGAAAAGGAGTGGGGCTGAAAAAGTACATGAAGAAAAAAATGGCTGGCAACTCCCCAGATCTGGTAAAAACAAAACAAAACAAAACAAAAATGTCATAAACTTACTGACTCATGAAGCTAAGAAAACTCCAAAGAAGATAAACCCAAAGAAATGTACATCAAGACTCAAAATAGTAAACTTCTGAAAACTCAAAAAAAAAAAAAAAAAAAAAAAACGTGAAAGCAATGGAAGGAAAATGACAACTCACTGATAGTGGGGAAACAATTTTAAGGACAGTGGATTTCTCATTAGAAACCCTAGAGGCCAGAAGGAAGTGGTACAACAGTTTTCAAATGCTGAAAGGAAAGAACTGTCAACTGAGAACCCTATTACCAGGAAAACTATCCCTCAGACATGAAGGGGAATCGAGATCTCAGATGAAAGGAAACTGAGAATTTGTTGCCAGAAGATCAGCCCTAAAATAACAGAAAGGAGTTCTCCAGACAGAAAGGAAACAATTTTTTAGAAAGGAATCTTAGAACACCTGGAAGGAAAAAAGAATATGGTAAGCAAAAATATTGCTAAATGCAATACACATTCTTTCTCCTCTTGAGCTTTCTAAATTATGTTTGGTGGCCAAAGCAAAAACTACAACACTTATAGATGTGGTTGTGTTTGTAGAAAGACAAACAGAAAACAAAAAATAAAAGGATAGACTTAAAATTTAACATATCAATAATTACATTAAATTATTAATGTAATAGACCTAATAGTTGCATGGGAGAATTTTACCAAATGTTTAAAAAATTAACACCAATTCTACGCAATGTCTTCCAGTAAATAGAAGCAGAGGGAACACTTTCAGTTCAATGTATGAGGCTAGTATTACCCTGATATCAAAACCAGACAACAGCATAAAAAAATGAAACTATAAGCCAACCTCCCTCATGAATACAGATGTGAAAAATCCTTCACAAAACATTAGCAATGAGAATTCAGTAATATATAAAAATAATTATGCTTCAGGACCAACTAGGGTTTATTCAAGAATGCAAGGTTGCTTTAACTTTTAAAAATCAGCTAATATAATCCACCATGTTAATGGGCTGAAGAAGAAAAATCACATGATCATATGCATCAATGCAGGAAGCATTTGATGAAATTCATTACTCATTCATGATATAATGCTTAGAAAAATATGAATAGAGAACTTCCTCAACTTGATGAAGAATACTGACAAAAACCTACAGTTAACATTATACTTAATGATGAAAGACTGAATGCTATCTCCTAAAACTGGGAACAAAACAAGGATGTCAGCTCTCACCACTTGCCTTCAAATAGTGCTGGGCAGTCTAGTCAGTGCAGTAAGACAAGACAAGAAAAGGCATGCAGATTGGAAAGGAAGAAACAAAATTGTCCCTATGTAGAGATAACGTCATTGTCTAGATTAAAAAACTCCGAAGGAATCTACCAGAGCAAGGAGGCAAACAAACAAAACAAAACAAAAACCCTGCTGGAACTAATAACCAAGTTTAGGAAGGTCACAGGATACAAAATAAACATACCAAAACATTGTTGTATGTCTGTATACTAGCAAAGAACATGTGGGCACCAAAATTAAAAATACGAGGCCGTTTATAATCACACACAAAAAATATAGGTGTAAATTTAACAAAACATGCACAAGACTTATATTCTGAAGACTACAAGATACTGATGAGAAAAATCGAAGATCTAAATGAATGAAGTGGCCCTAGTATGTTCATGGATCGGAAGACTCAAGATAATAAAGATGTCAATTCTGTGCAGTTCCTATCAAAATCCCAGCAAAATTTTTGTAAATGTGAAAAAGATTATTCTAAAAATTATGTGGAAAGGCAAGGGAGCTAGAACAGCTGAAGCTGTTTTGAAAAAGAAGAATAAAATGAGAAGAATCATCCTACTTCATTTTGAGACTTATCTAGAAACGAAGGCTGTGTGGTGTTGACAGAAGGATGACACATGGATTAATGGAATGGAACAGAGGATCCAGAAATAGACCCACACAACTGACTAATATTTGACAAAGGTACAAAAGCAATTCAATGAAAGAAAGGTAATAACCTTTTCAACAAATAATGCTGAAGCAAATTGGACATCCATAGGCAAACAAGAGCAACAACAAAAAATCTGTCTAAGTCTCACATGTTACACAAAAATTGGCTCAAATGGATCATAGACTTAACAAACAAAATTTAAAACCACAAAACTTTTAGAAGAAAAGTTAGGAAAATAATTCACATTAGTCTTAATCCCAAAAATATCCATAAAAAATAAAAAGTAGATACAGTGATCAAAAAGAATGAAATCTTGCCATTTGCAACATTGTGGATGGAACTAAATGTATTATGCTAAGCGAAATAAGTCTATCAGAGAAAGACAAATATTTGATTTCACTTATATGTGAATTTTAAGAAACACGACAGGTGAACATAGGGGAAGGGAAAGAAAAATAAAATAATATAAAAACAGAGAGGGAGGCAAACCATAAGAGACTCTTAAATATAGAGAACAAACTGAGGGTTGCTGGAGGGGAGGTGGGAGGGATGATGGACTAAATGTGCAATGGGCATTAAGGAGGGCACTTGTTGGGATGAGCACTGGCTGTTATATGTAAGTGATGAAACACTAAATTCTATTCCTGAAACTAGTACTACACTATATGTTAACTAACTTGAATCGTAATTAAATACATAGGTAGATGATAGATAGATAAGATAGATAAAAAGATAAAGTTATCTTTACCAAAATTAAAAGCTTTTGTACTACAAAACACTTTGTCAAGAGGAAGAAAAACAAGCTACAAGCTGGGAGAATGTATTTGCAAACCATGGAATCTGACAAAGTACTAGTAGCTGACATAAATTTTAAAACTCTCAAAATTCCACTGTTAAACATATGTAACAATCCAACCCCAAAAATGGGCAAAAGTCACGAAGGGACATTTCTCCAAAGATGTGCAGATAGATGGCAAATACACACATGAAAATATGTTCAACATCATTAGCCAATAAAGAAATACAAGTTAAAACCACAATGAGATATTTTTACACCTATCAGAATGGCAAAAATAAAAAATCATACCAAATGTTGAGCAGGATGCAGAAAAATTAGATCATTCATAGGTGGGTGAGAATATCAATTGGTACATAGCCATTCTTGAAAAACAGTTTGGACGTTTCTTTTATTTTTTAAGTTTATTTATTTATTTTGGATGGGGGGAAGGCTGGGCAGAGAGGAAGAAAGAATCCCAAGCAGGTTCCACGCGCACACTGTCAGTGCAAAGCCTGACACAGGGCTCGGCTCAGTCTCACAGTGAAATTATGACCTGAGCCAAAACCAAGAGTCAGATGCTTCATCAGCTCAGCAACCCAGGCTCCCTTGGCATTTCTTTTAAATTTTTTTTTAACGTTTTTATTTATTTTTGAGACAGAGAGAGACAGAGCATGAACGAGAGAGGGTCAGAGAGAGGGAGACACAGAATCTGAAACAGACTCCAGGCTCTGAGCTGTCAGCACAGAGCCCGATGTGGGGCTCGAACTCACGGACCGCAAAGTCATGACCTGAGCCAAAGTCCGACGCTTAACCGACTGAGCCACCCAGGTGCCCCTGGGCATTTCTTTTAAACACACATGCGCACACACACACACACACATACACACACACACACACACACACACACACACATACACACACAACTAAATATGCAACTACCCCACAACCCAATTGCACTCTTGGGCATTTATCCCAAATAAATGAAAATTTATGTTCACACAAAAACCCTGTACACAAATGTTTATAGTAGCTTTACTCATTATAGCCAAAAACTGGTAATAACCCAGATCTCCTTTAGTAGATGAATGGATAAACTGTGGTCCATCCACATCATGGAATTCTACTCAGCAATAAAAAAGAGTGAACTATTGATATGCACAACAACCTGAGGAATCTCCAGAGAATTAGGCTGAGTGAAGAAAGCCAATCTCCAAAGGTCACATATTGTGTGATTCCATTTATAGAACATCATTGAAAGATCAATATTATAGAGATGAGAACAGAATCATGATTTCCAGGAGTTAGGGATGAAGGCAGGGAGGGAACGGATGTGACTATAAAGGAGGGGCCCAAGGAAGCCATGCTGGTAGAACAGATGTGTATCTAGATTGTGGTGGGGCTTACATAAAACTACAAAGTGATACTATTGCATAGACCTACACACACACACACACACACACACACACACACACACACAAGTACATGTAACCTTGGTGAAATTTGAATTAGCTCCAGGGACTGTACTAATGTCACGTGCCTCGTTTTGCCAGAGCACTAAGCGTGAGATGTTGACTCAGGTCAGCTGGGGGAAGGTGCATGAGAGCTCATCGTGGTACAAGATGCTAGCACTGGGGTCAGCCAGAGGAAGGTTCCCTGCACCTCCCTGTGCTGTGAGATGCTACCACTGGGGTCAGCTGGGGGAATGAGCACTGGATCTCCCTATATATTTCTTTAAAGCTTGCTTTGAATGGACAGTTATCTCAAAATAGAAAGTTACAAATGAATAAATGGATAGATAGGTACAGAAAGGGAACCTGATACAGGAGAGACATTTAGCTCTCTTCTGCTATTTATTAAACACATCTACAAGTGAAGGCATTTACACATATTATACTTCCGTTACTCCTCTCAAAACTCCTGAATAATAGGTATTAGTATTTCTGTCCTGCAGATGGAGAAGCAGACTCAGAAACATAAAGCCTCTTGCTCCAAGGCCTCTGTGCACACCCCTGCCCACTCTGTCCCACTCCTTCTGCCCTTGAAGGCCGCACCAGCCAGCAGATGAAATACCCCATCTGACACCCTGCTGGTAATGGACTTGCTCCCCTAAGAGGGCCTGAGGCCTGGGAGGTCTTGACGGGGAAGTCAGGGGGTGGGTCCCCATATGGCGAGGTCAGCTCCTGGGAGGTATTTAGGGAACTGAGCCACTCCTGCTTCTCCTCTGTCTCCATCTACCCCTGACGCAGGCCCTCACCCAGTGCTGGCCCCTAGGTCCCACTTCACTGCACTGTTCCCTTCCTATTCTTTCCTGACTGGCTCCCCATCGGGTCACCCACCCCTAACCAATGCCATCTCCCCTTTTCCAGAGCTGAACTTCATCACCCAGTCCCCAGAGCCAGCAAGACATGGGTCCCATTTCCCGAATCCTGGCGCCTTTCATTTAACCAGAAGACGCAGAGGGGTAAGTTGGAGATGGGTTTGGCTGGGGTGGGAGTGGGATAGATGTGGAAGAGGGCACTGTTGGGGGGCTGCTAAATGGAGGGTCAGCTGAGCAAGAAAGCAGAGTTTGATGGCAGCTCCCTTCCCTCTGCAACCTCAGAGAAGACACATGAATTATTTATGCACCATTGTTTTGGTTTGGGAAAACTGCCCCACATCCCTTTTGCATTTAAATAGGGATTATGGCCTAGAAGTTGGAGAAGGAAGGCAGCATCACTTGTCATCCTGAGCTGAGTCTCACCCTTATATGTAAAATGGGGGACAATGGCAGCATCTCCCTCTTGTGAAGTCCAAGCAAAGATGACCCATGTAAGGTGCTTAGCAGAGTTGCTGGAACCAATAGGTGCTCAATAAATGCTTACAGAATGGACAGACACGCTAGGTGCCTAATGTGTGTTCGTTAAATGGGGCGGCCCTCTCTCTGGTGTCACAATCCCACTCAGCCTTCTGGGGCCAGCCCATCTGGCAGTTCTGTAAGATTTCTCCTGCTCCTCACTGGGAAGCATGTCTTTCTCTGTATTCCTGAAGCCCATTCTTTGGGGCTCTGTTATTGCCTTGCTCAGTCCACCTTACATTAATACACCTGTGAACCTCAAAGCCCAGGCCTGCACCCCCCCCCCATGTCAGGAACCAGAGTTCATGCAGCTCATCTTTCGGCATCAGACCCAACTTACCTTCAGAAAGACTGTCCTCTGAGCCAGAGCTGAGTCAGCGTCTCACCTGACCTTCCCATGCGGTGTTGTTAGTCCTTTCACAGATGGGAAGACTGACCCAGAGAGAAGTAACCTCCCAGACAGGAGCAGGGGGAACCACAATGTGCCTCCAAGATTCTGCGCTCAATGCCTACTACCCCACTCTGCCTGGGCTGAGGGAGAGGAATACCTCTGGACAGAACTGGGGAGGGAGCAGACAGGCAGACTGGCCACGCACCTCTGTCCCCCGCCTCACAGATCACCCAGGCTTCTGGCTTTGCTGAAGTTTTGTTTCTCGCCCCAGCACTCCGGGGCTAACCAGATTGTTTCCAAACATGTTACATAATTGCTCACATATTTATTTATGCCATCTCTTGAATATTAAACGATCGATAATATGGAACAGAAACATGGGTGTTTAAACCCAGCAGCTTTTGACAAGCGTGGGTGGGGAAGGAGGTTGAAGAGAGCCATCTCTGAGCCATTTATGGGAGGAGAAGGTGACATTCCCCGCCCCGTCCCTCTTCATTTCCCAAGATGACTTGAAAGGCTTCCCAGGCCCATGGTTGACAATTGCCTAGCAGAGTTTTCACTGTGGGGTTTAGCTGCATTTATTACATAATGAAAAAGATGCATTATCATTTCCTAAAGGATGCCTAAAGCCAGAGCCTGACCACATGTTTGCTTATTCTTGAGTGTTTATTGAGCACCCTTTGTGTGCAGTCACTGTTAGGCTTTTATTCACCCCAGGGTGCCCTCAAGAGTGAAACAAACAAGACCCCTGTCCTCATGGTACTGACACTCCAGTGGACAGGTGACCAAATAAATAGCATCAGAGCATAACAAGCATTGTGAACGGAACAAAGCGGGTGGCAGGGTGGCATTGGCCGGCAGTCCCCTGAGGAGGAAGCAGCCAGCCATGCAGAGGTCCAGGGTTGGGGAAGAGTGAGGAGGACAGCAGGCTGGAGGGGTCTGCATGGAGTAGTGACAAAGCTATTGGAGGGTTCTAGTGATGTGGTGCATGTTTGGGAAACATTCCTCTGCAGCTGGGAGAGGGCTTGGGGGACTGGGGTGCTGGGTCTGAATGGGGGATGGTCAAGGAGAATCCAGGGAAGACAGAGGTGGGGCTGCCCTGGTCCTGAACCTGACCTTCCAGCCTCCAGAGGGGAGTCCAGGATGATTGTGAGTTTCTCCCAGGGCAGCTATGGAGGCTTGGCCTGACCCAACAGGAATCCCAATAACTCTGACATCAGTGACAACAGTATGTAGGATTTACTCAGCACCTAGAGGGAACCAGCCCCTTATCCTCACCCATCAACCTGTGACATATGTACTTTTATTATCCCCCATGTTACAGAAAAAGATACCAAGGCACAGAGTGGTTAAGTAAAATGCCCGTAGTCATCCAGTGAGTAAGTAGAAGGTAGGGATTTGAACCTAGTCAGTCTGACTCCACACATGAGGCCCTCAATCCATGTTGGCGGAATGAATTAATAACGGTAATAGCAATCACTTTTTATAATAAGGTAGGCACGACCACTATCCCCATTTTACAAAATGAGAAACTGAAGGACAGAGTGTTGTATCACTTACCCTAGCTGGGATTCAAACCTGGGAGGTCTGGCAGAATTTCCATGTCAGAGCAATGTATGAGGCTGTTGTCACTAACCCCAGTTTACAAAGCAACTCATGCCTCCTTCAGATGTGGACAGTAATTCCCATCTGCTGGCAGTGCTGAGGGCAGGGGGGAGGGGACAACACATGGGAAAGTGCCCCATAAGAGGTGAAAACCTATGCAAATGAGGGTTCGAGAGTACTTGAGGATTTTTCAACACCTTATCCTTGTAGGGAGTTAGGACATTTCCTTCCATCCTGTTTTCCTCAAGGAGAGAATGGAGACAAACCTGGGCCCTCCCCGTGGCCAGACTGCCCCAGGGTCTGAAATACAGGCCACAGATCAAAAAAAAAAAATGCACCCAAACCTCTAAAAGCAGCTTGTGAACTCTGGGAAGCTCTTTCCACACGGGTTCTGTCTGGGGAGGTGACATGGCTCCTGGCTGCCTGGCCCACCTCCACTAGTTTCAGGTCCCAGCTATGCAATCTTGGGCAAGTTGTTGACATACTCTCCCAACTCAGTTTTATATTCTTTAAAATGGGAGCAAGAAGGGGCGCCTGGGTGGCTCAGTCAGTTAAGCATCCGACTTCAACTCAGGTCATGATCTCATGGTTTGTGAGTTTGAACCCTACATTGGGCTCTGTGCTGACAGCTCAGATCCGGGAGCTTCTTCAGATTCTGTGTCTCACTCTCTCTCTCTCTCTCTCTCTCTCTCTCTGCCCCTCCCCCGCTCACACTCTGTGTCTCTCTCTCAAAAATAAATAAACATTAAAAAATAATAACTTAAAATGGGAGTAAGAAGCCATATTGGAAAGATTAAGTGGGGGAGGAAATCTGAAATGTCCAGCACTGCTTGGGATATTAACAGTGCTCAGCAGGTTTCTGTTCTCCTGGTGGTCCCCAGTGAGAACAGGTGCCTCAAATGGTGAGGACCCCAGGCCCCTTTCTTCTGGGACCATGTCAGACTCTCAACTGCACAAGCCCTGGGAACAGAAAGTTTGCTCTCTGTAGTAGTTTACCAGGGCTGCCGTTAACAACCCCAGTTTGCACCACAAACTGAGTAGCTTGAAGACACAGATATTTATTGTCTCACATTCTGGAAGCTGGAAGTCTGACACCAAGGTGTCAGTTGGGTTGATTTCTTCCAAGCCCCACGAAGGAGGATCTGTTCCTAGCTCCTGGTGGTTTAGTGGCAATCTTTGGCATTCCTTGGCTTGTGGGTGCATTACCCTGATTCTCCCCCCACCCTGCCACCTTTCGTATCATCTTCTATGCTTTTGTGTGCTTCCAGATTTCTCCTGTTGATAAGGACACCAGTCATGTTGGATCAGAGCCCACCCTAATGACCTCATCTTAACTTGCTTGCCTCCATAAAGATCCTGTTTCCAAATAAGGTCACATTCACAGTTACTGGGAGTTAGAACTCCAAAGTACCTCTGAGAGGAAAGGCCCAATTCAACCCATAACGCTATCATCATTGTTTGAAGTGGATTCTGGAAGGGCCGTCAATGCATTCATGACATTTCTTAAATAGACTCAAAGAATATTTTACATCGTTTTCCAAAAGGGCAACATCCTTCTCAAAATCACTGACTCCTCAGCTTGCAGGAGCTTCCCATTAACTCTTGGCCTTAACAAACCTTAGCGTGGGTCTCCTGGGCCAGCCATCATCTAACATGAAGAGCAAGCAGACTTGAACCCAAGCTTTCTGTCAGCTCTGACTGTGCTGAACTCAGGGAACTCGGGAAGCCAGAGTCCTAGCCTTCGAGGCGGTCACAGGGGAGGGCCACGGGACAGGCAGGCATGCAGCTGGCTGCTATTATTGGACAGGTACGTGCCGGGGGCCAGAGGGCCTTTCCTAGCAATGATCTTCAGCGGGGAGGGAAAAGGCTTCTTTCCCAGACTGTTTCTTGTCTTTGTCTCCTTGAAGGGAAAATGCCCTTCCTGAGTGCTCTGAGAGCACCAAGAAACCCCACTAGCTCTTCGTGCAATCAGATAACTAATCAGTCACTCACCTTTCATTCTGGGATGAGACCCGCTCCTGAGTCTGTGTTACACAGGAAGTCCCAAGTGTAGAGTCACCCAAGCCTGCCACCCCGTGGCATCCCCAGCTTGCCCAGGGTCCCTGAAGAGGTCAGAGGTCAGTGGTAGACCCCCCACCCCCTTCTTGACAGATCCTCATCTTTAAAATCAGCTCTCCCACCACAAATATCACTTGAATGGAGAGCCGACAATCTACATTTCTGATGCCACAGTGACAACTGGGGAGGATGTGCTCTGATCTGGTTGGAGTGGGCCCGACTGGGCACAAGCATGCCTCGGTGTTGGGTTTAAATCCCAATGCCACCAGTCCAGGCTCTGTGATTCTAGGCAAATCTTGCCACGTTTCCAGTCTCAGTTCCCTCATGTGCAAGGGGCGGGGTGGGGGGGGGGCAGTTCCTACCACACAAGTGAGGGATGTCTGGAAAGGACCTCATGTGGTGCTGGGCAACCAGCCAGCATTCTCCGGCTTCTGTCTTCGGGCCTCAGCTTCCTCCCCAGCAGACAAGGTGTGGGACCAGTTGGGTTCTGGCCACAGCCCATATGGCTCTTGAGAGCAGTCTCCAGGGAGCCCAGCGACCGGCTGGGCAGAGAGAGCCCCCCATGCCCACAGGCCTGCTCTGCCAGGAGCTCACCGTGTGACCTAGTACGACTGCCTCCTGCCCTGCATAGGCCTAGTGGTTCCGGGTGACAGTGGCGAGGTGTCAGGAGCCTCTGACTTAGTGCAGCCATCCAGAGGTCTCTGAGTTTGTGCCTCACCAGGTGCCATAAATTCTCTTCTTACCCTACACATCTGGAAGTCTCTGAGACCCACCCAGGGTTGCAGAGCCTGGAGCTGAGGCTGCCAAATCAGATGCTCCCCGCCCCATGTCCGGGTAACCAAGGCCTCTCCGACGCACTGGAGGCAAAAGCGTCTTCACAGGGACAGCCGTCAATACTTAGCACAGGCCATGTCTCCTAGTTGGTCCCCGCCGATGCCTGTCAAGATGACTGTATTAATGGATCGGCTCACCCAGACTGCAGAGGGCAGGGCCTGGGGCCAGAGGCAGTGGGGGGAGGTAAATGTCCCAGAGACACTGTCCTTCCAGAGAGAAGCTGAATAGAAGTGCTTCACGGAAACCACCAGAGCACTAGTGGCGGGCTTGTGGGCACCCGTGGTCAGGAAGGCTGGGGATGGGCTGCGCTCAAGTCTGTCTTCCCGTGTACTTCCTGTTGCAGGATAGGGTCTGCCCCCAGGCCTTGCCATGATGCTGCTGGGGTTTGCAGTGTCTCTGGGGGGTGTTCTGCGTATTGAACTGCACCCAAGTGAGGATGAAACAAAAACATTTGTAGGGGGTAGAGTGGGCGCGTGGTGTGGTGGAGAGGGCACGAACTCTGGGTTCAAATCGGGTCCTGCTGGGCAAGTGGCCTCCCTTCTCTGGTCCTCGGTTGGCTCTCCTGGAAATAAACCAGCAGCCACATTGCAGGGGTGGTTGGGAGGATGGAAGGTGCCCTTGCAGGCCACATGCCCATTCTACAAGCTGGTCGTAAGGCAGGACTTGCCCCCTCTTCCTGGGCCCCTAGCATCATGTGGATAGGCCAGGTGTCCAACCTCCGATGGCAAGAGCAGAAGCCTCTGGGCCTCCTCTACATGCCCTCCTCTGGGCTGTTCCCTTCACTTGGTCTTTCTTCCGTGGGTACTGGCAGTTGTGCTGGCAGAAGCCCTGTGCTCAGACCGGGAGAGACCAGATGGGGCCACTCATTGATGGGCCTCAGTTTTCCCCATCAGTACACTGGGCACAGCATCCCTTGCCTCAGGGGCTGCCTTGAGAGTTACTAAGGCAACCAATACACAAGGGCCTGAGAGGTAATTGCTCAAAACTGTTTCTGAATCCAATGGGATGAAAGGCTACTGGGGTCCCAGGTGTCACTGAGCTCCCTCAGGCCCGGGTCTCAGGTTTGGCCTGCCTGAGTCAGTAGGAGAAGTGAGAAGGGGTCTGCCTTCCCTCCACTGGGCCAAGAATAAATAAAATACGTTGGATCTTATTGTTAGAAGGAACTGAGGAACTCTTCAGCAACTCCACCCAATGATAGAAGCTTTCCCCTGATTCCTTGACTAGTAACTTTTAAATTTTTTCCTGGCTCCTTCCAGGGACAGGGGCCTCACTCCCTGTTATGTGGCAAAGAGCAGAGATGGCACACAGTTCATGCACTTCATGGTCAGGCATTTTACGCATTAAAAACCCCAGCACTCCTCACTCAGGGCATTGTTACTCTTCCTTTAGAAAGAGTTGTAATGACAAGAGTCACCGGAAGACCCTGCTCAAGTTTCACCTCCCCAGAACCACCTGCAGTGTAACTCCGCCCCCAAGAAAACAAATCACTCCATCTTCCTGGTCCCTGCCACTCTTCTGATACGCCTCTGTGGTTGAACCCATCACATGTGTTTTATTTGGTTGTTTTGTTACCTCTCTCCCACTAGACCCTAAATGCCCCACAGCAGGAGTGGAGCGGTGGAAGGAGTTTGCTGGGGTCTTAGACTCAAATAGGTCTGATTTTCATGCCCTATTTCCTTCTAGCCTTATGATCCAGAGGAGGTGATCTAACCCTCTCTGAGCACATGGATCAATGTCAACGTCTGTGTGACCCTCTCCCTTCCTGAGCACAGAGCGGAAGTCCTGCTTCTCTCTGTATCCCTAGCACCCCCCCCCCCCGCCACACACACACATAGTAGGTGCTCAGAACTTGTTGAGTAAAGGAAGTGCAAGGAAGCCGCTGGGTGGGGTAAATTATGAGGTCGCAGGGGAGGGAGTTTGAGACTGGAAGCAAATGCACTGCCATCATGGAGAGCTCACAGCATTGAAGCCAAGAGCAGAGACAAGCCACTCAGAAAAATAAGACCCTCAAGCTTAAAACTTGCAGCAGTCTGGGGCTACTTAGTGAAGGGGCAGCAGAGGTAAACACGCTTGGAAGAGCTTCACATCCCCACCCAGGGATCACTCCATAAGAGCCGCCATCCCTGTGGTCCCTGCACTGGCGTAGTCCAGCAGACAAGCATTCATCGGTACCTGTGTGATTTAAACTGTATTTTAAGAAATAAAAATCTGGAAAGGAAAGGAAGATGCTACCTTGACTAAATAATATGTTTGCAGCATAGATGTTCTAGTATTTGTCAAACAGGAACTCTTGTGATTAGCACACTATCCATTCACTTAAAAGTGAAAAACAAAATAGGGGTGAGTTCCTCACACCTGAAAAGTTTAAAATAAAACAGAACGTCAACACACAAAGGGGAAGGTTGTAAAAGCCGGGAAACCACTCTGTGGGAAGTGCTGTCTCTCCAGTCACGTTGCTCTGCCAGACGGGAAACAATGCACGGTTTCTTCCTGTGCTCTGTAAACAGAGAGAAAAGGATAGGCATGTTCTAAGGGAACAAGCAAGGGGTGTCGTGGGGCCGAGAGACAAGGTGGGTGGGGGACTCTGTCACCTCTCTTCCCTTTAGTCCAGAGAGGCTTCCTGGAGGAGGTGAGATCCGAGGTGTTTGGCCCAGGCCCTCCCCACCTCTCCCTGCCTGGCCTGTCCCCAGCGTTCACACTCACATGGCCCATTTCATTGGAAGCCTCCGTTCTTGGGTCCGGCCAGGTGGACACATGGTGGCTGCCCTTTCCTCATGGTCCCAGGGCCACTCTCTACCAGCCAGTCGTACAGAGAGTCCTCAGAACAAAAGGACTTCCAGGTAACCAGGACTGGAGCAGCCAGAGTGCCACTGATAGGATCAGAAGCCTCAAGTGAACGTGGCCCAGAAGGAAGCCAGGGGCACAGAAACACCCACCATCCATGCTGCCTTTGGCAGAGGCTACTATTTTGCCAAGCACACAGCACTGTGGAGGCCAGCCATGCTTCCCTGCCCCTCCCCACGCCCCCTCCCCGCTCACTGCTCCCAAGGCCAGAAAGCTAGGCAGCCCCACTGGCACCTGGACTGGATCCGGTGGCCACCTCGCAGGGTGTAGCCACTCTGCGGTGGTTGTCTGTGCTGAAGCCGAGAGGTCAGAGTGGGGGGTTGTGTCTGTGGCCTGGGACTCATCGGGGACACCGGGGGATTTGCCACCATCTCCAGCTCAGGTATGGGAGAATGGGTTCACGGGGCACTGCTCAAGGGCCTGGGTCTCCAGTGCAGGGGGAGCTGCTGAGATGGAAACAGCTTTGTCATGTAAGAGGGAGTACTTGTAAACCTTTGAGCCCTGGGCTAGGAGGCAGGCTGGAGGGTGAGGCCTGGTCTGGACAAGCCCTGTGCAGACTGACAAGGAGCACCCCCCGTGGGGGACGGTCTCTGGCCTCACTCAGCTCTGCAGGCCCCCCTCCTCCGGAGGGCTGCTAAAGCATAGAAGAGCATGAGCTCCAGAGCCACATGGCCCAGGTTCAAACCCTGACACCTGTGTGACTGCACGCTTACCTCTGCCTCTCTGTGCCTCAGTTTCCCACCCTGTAAGTGGAGGTGGTGCCAACGGTCCCTATTCCGTAAGGCCGTTGCTAATGTCAGATGAGACCATAGAGACCTTAGCATAGGTAAGTGCTCTGGAGCTCAGAGCATCGTCCCTGCCGCCTGCTGCTCCCCAGACCCGGGACCAGCCTTCAGAGCTGCAGGGTCAGTGCTGGAAGGAAAGTCAGGAGACCCATTAGGCTGCTTGCTCATCTCATAGGTGTAGCCACAAAGGAGATGACCTAGACCCAGGGTTTGAATCCTGTGTCTGCAGACTTTGTAGCTGGGAAGCCTTAGGTCCTTGACCTTCTGAGCCCCATTTTTTTCATATGTGAAATGGAGACAATTACAGGACCGACTTCATGGGATACTTACAAGCATGAAATTATGCTGCACACATAAAGGGCTTATTCTCTACCTCATACTTAAATTGGGAGCCATTATCACCACCATCACTGCCACCATTATCACTATTGTTGTTACTATAATAATAATAATAATAACAATAATAATAACTATTGTGTCTGTGGCCTGGGACTCATCAGGGACACAATTATTACTATTGTTATTATTATTGTTGTTATTATTATTATTATTATTGGAAAAGGAGGCTCAGAGAGGGAAGGGGACTTACCAGCAGTCATACAGAAAGTCAGAGAGCAAGACAAGACCCAGCCCTGGCCTCCCAACCTCCAGCCCCTGATTTCTGCTCACCTCACCATCTCAGAGGTGGCCATCTCAGAGGGCCAACCCTCTTTAGTCACCTCTCAGCACATCTTACCAAGAGCTTAGTTTGCAAGAGGTCATCCAAATGTATCTGAGAACCTGCCTTCCCTGACCTCATTGCTTCCAGACACAGATCTGGGGGTGCCCCGCAGCAAAAGCTGGCACCCCCCGAGAGGCTAGGTCAGCAGAGAGCCAGGCAGGAGGTTACCTTCTCCCCATGATTTCCACAGCATCCCTCCAAAAGCCCGCCAGCTTCCCCACTGTCCCCAGAATCTTTGGCCAGGGGGATGCTTGAGGGGGACAGGATGCAGCTTTGGGGGGCAGATGTCTGAAAACTGCAGAACTTCTTATACCCCAAGGTGCTCCATAAGAAAGGGAAGAATTGGGACTCCAACTTCCAGCAAAGTTTCCTTGGACCTTGGGGACAGGTTTGGGAATCATCCTCAGTCATCTCAGTTCCATTAGCAGATGGACCACCTCTGGTGGGACACTTGTCCCTGTCTCTTTCACCTTCTGCCCATCAGAGTTTGGTCCTTCCCTGGCAGGGAGGAACAGAGACATAAGAGGAGGCATGGACACAGAGGAAGGAAAGGATGGGGTTTGCTTTAAGGGGAAAGATTAGTTATGTACTCATTTTAATAATGTAAATACTACCCAAGCAATAATAATAATTGTTCCTATTTCTTGAATACTTACTATGCACCAGGCACTGTGCTAAGAACTTTATGTACATTACCTCTCTAATCTTCACTACAGCCTTATCTGGTAGAAAATATCAGTATACCCATTTTACAGATGAGTAAACTAGCAGAGGCTTATTTATATATACCTTGTGGTGATTACAGATGCCAAGGAGATGATACAAAGGAATGAGCACTTCTGAGAAGAGTGTAATAGGGAAGTGCTGGAGACTGGCAAGTTGGAGAGGGTCACTCAGGTTTTCTTTCTTTCTTTGTTTCTTTTTTGTTTTTCTTTTTTTGGAGGCATGACATACATACATTGAAGTGGTAAAGTATGCTAATCTTAAATGTACCACTTGGTGATTTTTACATATATATTTATACATGTGTTACCATTACCCAAATCAAAACATGGAATAATTCTAGTATGCCAAGACATGCCTTCTGAGGCATTCTAATTTAATTATTATTTATTTATTTTTAATTCTGCAAAACTATCACAGCTAAGAGGAACCTAAGGAGACATGATGGCCAAATATAATGTGGGATCCTGGAGGGGGAAAAAAGGGGGGTTATAGATAAAAACTAAGGAAATTTGAATCAATTATGTACTTTAGTTAATATTAACATACCAATATTTATTCATTAATTGTGAAAATGTACCATACTAGTATAAGCTCTTAATACTAGGACAACTACCTGGTAGTTGTAAATTTGTAAAATAAAAGTGTTCTTTTATTTTACCCATTTTTTATTTGTAAATATAAAAGTGTTCTAAAACAAAAAGTTTACTTAAAAAAAAAATCACTCAGCAGATCCTCCAGCAAAATATGTTTGTAGGCTGGATCTGGCCTCTAAGCTGCCAGTTTGCAACATCCAGTGCTATAATGTCCCCATTTTACAGGTGGGGAAACCGAGGCCCAGAAAGGGGAAGCTCCCTGTGCAGGGCCCCCGTAGCATGTCAGTGGCAGAGCCAGAACCCAAAGATCAGTCAGTGCTCCAGCTGCAGAATAGGGTCTGTGAATCTCTGAGTGCCTTGCTGAGGCCTTGCCCTACAAGAAGCTGCCAGGGGCCAGCCGGCTTCCCTCTGCTGCTTCCTGTTAAGCTCTCCAGGGCTGTCAGTTGGAAACCAGTTCTCCCACTGGCCTCAGCTCCAGAGGGAGTGGTCATGGGCAGTTCCTGTTCTGGGAGCAGGATGTCACCTGCCCACCCCAGCCAACCTCGATGCACCATATAGGTGTCCCCCATACCCAGCACAGGATCTGAGTTGAGTGTTGGATGGATAGGTGAGTGAAGAAATGGCGGGAAGAAGTAAGTGGCAAGGGTGGGTTCTTAGGGGTGTGTGGAGGGAGATAAAGGGGGCCAGGAGCACAGATTTTGCAGTCAGATTGGCTGGGTTGAACCTTGGTTCTGCTGCTTCCAGCCACATGACCTTGGACAAGTCAACCTCTCTGTGCCTCAATTTCTTCAACTTAAAATGGGGATAAGAGCAGTACCCGTGAGGGAGGGAAGTAATAAATATAGGAGAGGAGGGAAGACAAATAGCGGAGGGGAGTGATGACTTAGTTTTCATATCGGGACATGGAAACTTAGACGAAGCCATACACTAACCCAGAAAAGGTGACCACTAACCCAGAAAAGGTGGGTGAGTGGCATTATACAGCAGGTAGAGCACAGATTTGGGAACCAGTCTGCCAGGGTTCAAACTCCAAGTCTGTCACTTACTGGCCATGTAGCCTTAGGCAAGTGAGTTAACATCTTTGTGCCTCTGTCCTCATGTGTAAAATGGGTGTGGTAATTATACTTACTCCACGAGGTTTTATGAGAACGAAGTAATTCATTGGTGTGTGTATAGCACTTAGGACTATACCTGGCATGTTTAAAATAACCCCTGGCATATAAGGAGTGTTTATTAAATAGAAGAAAGGTCTTATGCCAAAAGCCCAGTCTCTTCCCTGGAAGGGCCCCAACTTTCAGGAGAGATTGAGGTTCAGGCATTGTTAACTCACCTGCTGAATCCAGGTGAGAACCTGCCTTAATGAAGTCACATGGGGAGAGGGCTGAAGTGGTAACCAGCTGCCCATCTCTGTGGCCTCACCTACCTCCAGCCAACCCCAGGATAGGCAGCACTTTTTTGGGCAATATTTTAAGAGAAGCCAGAAATCTGGATTCTTATGCACAGTTTCCCAATTTTTAAACATTGGCACTTAGTTCAAATTTATTTTAAGCTCTTAGCAAAACAAACAAATTTATTTTAAGCTGGCTGCTCTCCCAAGTGGCTGGTTTGCAGCCTCTACCCCAGTCCAGTCCTGCCAGTTTGCTTTCTTTTACTTTTCTCCTGCATTTTAGAGGAAAGGAAACTGAGGCCCAGAGAGAAATGCTTGAACCTGTTGTGTCTGACCACTTAGTGCAGTCAACAGGCAACATGCTGGTTTCCCTCTCCTGGCTGCAAGCCACAGGGTTCCCCAGGTAATCAATCAGACTTTGGACCAGGTGAGGGAAGAGAGCTAAAAGGGGAATTTTCTCCAGGCCAGGGTTCTTTTAGTAGCATATTTGAAATCTGATGTTTGTTAATTAAATACCATTCGCACCATGCATCAGGGGTGTAGCTGAGTGTGAAGCAAGAGCCACCCCCACTTCCAAAGCCATAGCAGAGACTTACAATGTATAAAGCTCCAGCTTCACTCTCGGCCCTGGCTTAGCAGGTAAGGGCCTGGGATTCCCGGGGGTTCCTGAATCTTACCATTTGCCACTCCGTGGTGACTAAGGGAGGAGCTCTGTTGTAAAGAAGTCACTACGTGATAGGTAGAGGGCTTGAGGAAAAAAAAGAGGGGAGTCATGTTCTGGAGAGAAGTTTTAGAGGAGTATTTTTGGGGAAGAGAGTTAATTTACAGGCTTGTCACACTCTGAACTTGAGTTATCTTTTCTTTCTTACTGAAAAATTTCTCTTTGGCTCCCATGTATTTAACCAGACTGTACCACCATTTCCTCATCTGTAAAATGGGGATAAATATTGTACTCACTTCCTGCAGCTGGTGATGAGGGTGAAATGAGACAGCATGTGCAGAGGATTAAACAATAAAAATCAGCCATTGTTATCATTGTCAGCAGCGGCCAGCCTGCCTGTGTGTACAGGAGTAGCCTGAGAACCTTTCACTCTTGGCCTTTCTTTACTCGGTCTGCATGATTGTGATCTTCGCTTTGTGTGGAGAGTTAATGCATCTAGTAGCTGTGGAGGAGTTCTTGTGGGTCCGGTTCTGTGCTTGACTCTTCCACCTATTTTCTCTTCCTTAACCTTCAGAGTAACTCTGGGAAGCCAACACCATCATCATCTTTGCAGAGGAAGAACCTGAGGCTCTGGGAGGGAACATGACTTATCCAAGGTCACCCCCAGGTAGGGACGCAACCTTGAGCGAGTCCCATTACCATCCTGAGCCTCCAGCTTCCTCATTTGTAAAAGGAGGTTCAGGACACCCATCTCAGTGCTGCTGTGGGGATCTATGAGGTAATACTTGGAAAGTGCACTGTCAGCTGTAAACCCAGCCAAAGGGACAGCATCAATGTGAGTCTTGCAGAGGCCTGCTCCCATTTGGGGCTCAGTGCATTTTGGCAGTAGGAGCCATGAAGGAAAGTTATTTCGAGTGTCTTTTTTCTTGGGTGCTTTCCAAAATGTATCTCCTCCCTCCAGCTAACAAGTGCAAAGCCGGTTTCAGCAGAGGCTCTGCTCAAAGCAAGTCACTTCCAGTGGAATGACCTGGAAGATAGAAAGGAAATGGGCATGATGGTCACAGGGGAGACAGGATCACAGAGAAAGCCTCAGGCTGTGGAGGCAGACAGATATGTGATCAAATCCTGGCTCTTCCACTTCCTAGCTGTGTGACTCTGAGCCAGCTAGTTAACCTCTCTGAGCCTCACATAGAGAATTGTTATGATGAAGGGAATAAGCAAAGCAGCTGAGAAGCAAAGCATGGGTATCCCACAAACAACCAATGAGACTAGTTCCCAAGTCCGAGGCTGGGGCTGCAGACATTGCTGGGGGTAGAGAATAGGATAGAAACCAGTCAAGGGTTTGGGGAGAAGGGGTCCAGGGTAGAAGGGTCAGCTGCTGAACTGGGGAAGGGAAGACTTTTCAAGTAAGGCTTAGCAGTACACGTACACTGGAAAGGAAGACTGGTCACATAGGGCTTAGCAGTACACGTACACGGGATCATGAGCCCCTAGAGGACAGGCATTATGGCCTGGCTCATAGCAGGTACACAGAATACATTTAAAAACCTGAATTTAACATCTACTTTCCTTTCTACCCCCTGCCTACCCATTTAGTCCTCCTTTTCTTTTAATCTCCAACCCCACCAGCACACCTCTGTAAAGTGTGAAAAAACACAGACTCTGGTATCTGACAGACTTAGATTCAAGTCCAAACTCTGTGCATTCTGGCTGGGTGGCATTGGGCAGGTAACCTCCCAATGTTTGCTATAAATGGGTTAATACTGCCTCCCTAGCAGAGTTATTGTAGGAGTTAGAGATGATGCGTGTGAAAGCACGTAGCATGGTCCCTGACACATAGTAGGCATTCTGAAGGTGGTGTCAGGAAGTGCGCTTGCTCCTTACCTGCGTGGCCCATGGCTACCTCCGACTTCTCTGCTCACATACAGACCAAATTCCCTAAGGCACTCACAATTTGTCTTTATATCCCAGACAACACAAGCACCCGGGCTATAAACATCTATGCAGTATTACCTCTTTTCCCACTGTCACTTTACATGATTTCCACACTGCTCCCATATTGACTGGCCATGGTAGGGCTAATGATGTCCCCAAAACACCTCAAAAAAGAGTATCCACGGGCAGCTCAGTGATCAAGAACAAACTGTCCTCAAGGATTAAAACACCCATCCATAATCACTAAACCATCCTCTGGCTGTGGGTTTATTAGTGTCTGTGAAAGTTCTCAGGTTGAAAGTTTATGAATGAAAGGCTTCCTGGTCCCAGGTCCCAGGTCTTATTCTTGAAGATGGTCTGTAAATTCGGCACCATTGCTGGACTGCTTATTTATGGGTGTTTCTCTGGAAACACAGAGGTGCGGCTGAATCCCCGAAAGGTGGGACTGGCTCTGCTTCCCTGTGAAAACATCTGGGGACAGGTGCAGAGCTTGGAAGGAAACCCACTAAGCTCGGGCCTGTAGGGGCTGGGGGTCCATAGAGAGGCAATCTGCGCATTTGGGATGTGTGTGCCCTTGAAGTCCAGCTGGCAAGGGGCTCGGGCCAGAGCTTGCCTATGTCTGGCTAATGACCCCTTACCTACGTGAGGTGCAGGCCCTGTTTCGGGAGCCTCCTCCTCAGAACTGAGAGCGGGGTTCGCCCTGCTACTAGCTGGGAAAATGCTGCTTTAATGCCTGACACTATTGGAGGAGCTCCACAGCACCTGCAAGGGCCCTGGAGAGCTTATCTGCAGCAATTCAGCCTCAGTGCCCGGCTCCGAAGCCGTGGTGATATGTCGCCTGCAGAAGTCACGTAGTTTGGTCCAATACAAGTCAAAATGTCAAGGCACAGTCTCTAAGCTCGCGTTTTTGCCCTTGCCCAGCCCCCTTCTCCCACTCTGCATTTATTTAGGATGTCTCTCTACCCACCTGCCATGGGGAGCAGATGGTTCTCCCATCCTCCATTACCTGGCAGGACTGGGAGTCTGAGCTTCAAACTAGCCCCCACCTCACCCCACCCCCACCCCTTATTGCCTGCTCCCGTGCTGGCTCCCACACCCAGCCTCTCCCTCTGGGCCCCTGAGCTAATTACAGGCTTCCCTAAATCATTGGAAGGAAAAGCTAATTAAATCAGGGTCGGCCATCAATTTTCTGGCTAAGGACAGGCAGCCCGACACATTTCTTCCACTCCAGGATGCTGAAACCACGACTTGAAGTTTTGAGTTTGAGAACAGGGTTTTATCTCTTAGGACTGATTTTAGGAAGAGCAGCAAGATGGGACATTTCCTCAACTGCTCCTTTGCACCATGCAGAGTAAACCCCCGAGAGTATTAGCTCTCCTGTCCCTCTTGGAATCCCTGTTGGCTACTATAAACACTCGTGGGACTCATTCAACCTAAAACCTGTAGGTGAATAAAATTTATTGTATGTTTTCCCCCTTTGAGAGGCAAGGGCCAAAGAAGTCAGAAGTGGGTGGGGCTGGAGGCGTGGCAACTGAGGGCTCCCTTTCCATGGCCCGCCCTCTCACTTGCCACCAGATACCAGCCTGCTCTTCCTTTTTTCCCCAGAAAAAAAGGACTCAGAGTCCCCCAGTATAAAGAGAGGTGCCGTGACAGAAGTCCCAGCTGTGATTCTCAGCCCCTTCCTGCTTTGTTCCCTCATGAGCCCTGTCCTCACCAACTTCCTCAGAGGGGGAAATGCCTGAGGCCATTATGTGGCTGCCCTAGCCACTTACTTTATTGCAGACAGGGGGTGATGTGCTCAACTAAGTAAGGAGATCCCAAAGGCAGGGAACAAATGGGGGGCAAGTCCACTGTATGGATGAGGACCCACTCTCTGAGCCAAGTCTGAAGTCCACTCTGAATCCCAGCTAGCCGTGTAGCCTCAGACAGGTTACCTAACTTTTCTGTGCCTCAGTTTCTTCCCCTGCGACACGGGCATGATAATAATAGTCTGTCCCTCATAGGGTTGTTATGAGAATTAAATGGGTTGGTATGTGTCCAGAGCTTAGAATATGGCCCAGTCTATAATGGGCAGTCCACAAGCATTCGTCATTCCTGGTATTTCAGAACCAGCATCTCACTGACTCCTCACCACAGCCAGCCCAACCTGGTGGTCTGATGCCTCTCATCTTATGGATGAGGTATGCGGAGGAGAAGCTACTTGGCCACTGTCACTCAGAATGAAACCCTTACTCCACTCCTCTCTCAAAGAAGAGAGTCTGACAATGTCTGTCAGGACAAGCAAGACTCAGGGCAGGGCGGGGGTGGCTAAGAAGGCCCAAGCCTCCCTCAGAGGCTCAAGCAGAGTCGGGAGGTGGCTATAAATATGAGAGGCGAGGGGCTTTCTAACTAGGCCAGGAATGTGTGTTAGTCATTGAGGTCAGAGCGGGCCGCAGAAGCTCTTGGCTGGGAAAAGAGTATATCCAGGACTGAGCTCTCCCGGGCTCAGGGGAAGCCAGAGAGCTGAGGCTGAGAAGGAGGCGATGAGCAGTGCTCAGCTAGGGGCATGCTGGCACCCAAGATGTGGCCATAGGGGTGGGGGCCCACCCCCAGGAATGTCCTCCTGCCCCTTCTAATCGCTGAGAAGTCCTACCGCAACCCAGATCAGATCAGCCACCTACAACCACCCGCAAGCTGAGGCCAAGCTGTGTTTCCCAAAGGGCACACTCAGGCCACCATTCTGGGGAGTGAACAAGTGCGTCCTTTCTATTTTAATAGCCGTGCACTTATTTTAACATGCTAGGAGAAAAATACAACTGGCAAAGCAAATCCATGATCTCGTGGCTGTATATGCTTAAGATAATACCAAGTAGGTGTATACTTTTTTTTAAGAGAGAGTTGATTTTTTTTTTTAAATATATACTCATGGAATTGGCAACCACCATTACTAACTTCTGGGGGATTCTGGCCCACGGGCAAAATGCTAATTTCCTTGCTGTGGGGTTCTAGTTGCCTTCTGTGTCTCCCACCCCACTCCCCAGCCCCACCTTTCCAGCATCCCTGCCCTTGCGCCTGACCCCTGCCCCACTCTTGCTGTACCCACCGCCTGGAATGCTTTTCCCCTTCACCTTTCCACTGGCAAGGACCAAGTAAAGTGAGCTCCTCACTGGTGCCTCCATGGGGCCATACGGAGGCATCCTCCTCCAGGCTGCCCCAGGCCCTCGTCCCTCCACTGCCACTCCCCACACTGCATGAGAGTCATCATAGCTGGGACCATGGCTCCCTCGGTAATGGGGAAAGTGAGCTCTGGGTGTGTCAGTCTTCCTGCCTGCTGTTCCCAGCTCAGTACCTGGTGCCAAGCACATGCCCAGACGGCAGACACCCGGTCACTTTCTGGAGCCATCACTGCCTGGTGTCAGCTGGCACTCATGCAACCTCACCTTTGGGGCTCTGTCCCCTCCCTCCTCTGTCAGATGGGGATGCCAAGTTTCCTTGCCCCAGGTGGGTGTGTAGAGTCAGTGAGTTTACTCCACCTAAAGGCATGTGCCTGGCACGTCATCAGCACCCCACAAATACTGGCTCTGATCACAGGAATCCTCAATGCTATTATCATTAACAGGGGCCGGTAGATATTCAGTGAGTCCACGGTGGTGCAGAGTGGAGGGCAGGGAGATCAGACTAGAGCGCCTCTGCATTTAGGATCAGGAGAACGTTCTCAGCACCTACCTTCTCCACCCCTCTCATTTTGAATACAGGGAAACTGAGGCCCATGTCACACCCCTGGAACCAGGGCCTGGGACTTCCGCCCTTTAATCTACATTTGTTCCCCCATGTCCTCCCCAGGCTGGTGGAAGAGGCGACAGTCCAGGACTCACTCTCCCAGAGAGACAGGCAGACCTCCCTGAGCTTCCCCCATGTCCTTGGCATGGGCCAGCGAGACCTGGTGAAGAATTCCAGGGGCTGTGGCCGGCAGGAGAGTTCTCACTTCCCCAAGTCAGTGAATCAAAAGCTTCATTCTTTGTAGATTCCTCCAATAGGTAGGAGCAGACATGACCTTTGTCATTTGTTATTTTTAGCCGTGCAGGCAAGGAATGATAAAAACCTGTATGAGAGCTGACTATAAATAACACGGCTGTGGCATTCAACACACGCACATGCACATGCAACACACATATCTAAAACCTGGAGATCTAAACAAGCATTGCCCTTCAAAGTAGAATAACAGCGTTAGCATGGCACTTCACAGTCAGTGAGCCCATTTCACAAAAGCCATTGCTTGGGATCACCACGCAGTTCCCTGGGGGAGACATTTTTATTGTCCCCATTCTTCAGATGAGAAAATAAGGAATGAGACTGGCCAGTGAAGCCAGTGGCTCAGCGCCTGACTGATGGTGGGGCCCTGACATCTATCACTGTCCCTGTTGTAGAGTCTCTGGGAGAGAAGCAGCTTGCCCAAGCCTTCGGGGAAAAAGGAGCAGGACCACCTCGGGTCACCTGTCCCCAGATTCAGCAGTCTGCTGGCTGCTAGCAGCCTTATGGGACTGGAGGAAGAAGAGGGGTAGATGTGGACAGATCACAGAAATAGGCACTGGGCATTGTGGACCCCTCGGGATGGGAGTTTTAGTGAGGAAGTGGTGGCTGGGGTGATGGAGGTTAAGAGGAGGTAGGTTGGGGGGCGTCTGGGTGGCCCAGTCAGTCGAGTGTCCGTCCAACTTTAGCTCAGGTCATGATCTCATGGTTTGTGAGTTCAAGCGCCACATCAGGCTCTGCACTGACAATGCAGAGCCTGCTTGGGATTCTCTCTCTGTCTCTCTCTGTCTCTGTCTCTGTCTCTCTGTCTCTCTCTCAAATAAACTTTAAAACAAAAGAGAGGAGGTGGGTTAGGAAGGGCTCAGCCCTGAGAGCGGCCAAGCGGGGAGGAAGAGTGAAGGTAATTGGCCAGGCTCACCTCGTCTGACACTGAAATCCCTTTGGGCTGGGTGGCCATCCTTGGCAAGCCCATGGCAGGGGGGTAGGAGAGAAGTCCCAAGAGCAGGTTACCTGTGCTGGGATGGGCAAGGGCAGCTGGAGGGGCAAAGGACACCAGAGCAGAAAGGGGTCCCCAGAACTGCAAGGCAATGGACTCCGGGCAGCGGTGTTGAGCTCCTGCCCAGGGCTCAGTGGTGTGCTGGTGAACATTTAATGACCAGCTCTCAGGGAGGTGGGCGCCCTGCTTTGTAGTGTTTGCCAATTTCCATGGTGTAAATGCTCCCACCCTGGCAGATTACAGCTACCCCTGTGACATCACTTACACATGCTATCAGCTCTCAGGAGCCAGCGCAACTCCAGAACACCGTCGGTCAAGACTGCCACATGCCAAGCCACCTAGGCTAGGATGCCTATGTCCTGCTTACTTAAGGGAACAGAGGAGGGGCATGTGAGTCATTTTAAGCTGCTATTAGTTGTTCATGTAATACACGACAGGCCAAGTATTTTACATGTAGTATTTCAATACCCAGTACAGTCCTCTGAGGTAGACGTTATCTCTAGCTTGCTGATGAAGAAGTAGAGGCTCAGAGAGGTGAAGCGACTTGCCCAAGGTAACACAGCCAGTGAGTAGCAGCGCCCGAATATGGACCCAGGTGTGTGTGACTTCCGCGCCCACACCCCAGCCCTGTACCACCCAGCCTCCAGCCAGAGAGGTTCTGGAACCTAAGTTGGGGCTGGATTTTCAGACAGAGGTTCATAGGTGGGTTCCTCTGTGGGGCCGGAGCTGAGAGGCCTGACCAGGTCCCAGAGGAAATGGTCACCCACCCTTGGGAGAAGTCCCGAAAGGTTTGAGACAACACCCACAGGGGAACGGCACAGAGCTGGAGCACCACCTTCCCCTCACACCCCTGGCACCCCACAGGGATCTCCAAACCCTTGCTCCTTCCTTCTCTCCTTTGCAACTGAGTGTCCTCCTACAAAGCCCTGCTCCAAGAACCAGTCCCCATACCACCAGGCATGTAGTAGGTGTTAAATTAATGCTGAAGGAATGAACCAATGATATCTTCATATTCTCTCTCATTTTATTGGAAGACTGGATCAATTATATTATTATTCCCACTTCACAGATATAGAAACTGAGGTTTTTAAAAAAATTTTTTGTATTTATTTTTGAGGGGGGGGCAGGGAGAGCGAGAATGAGCAAGGGAGGGGCAGAGGGAGAGGGAGACATGGAATCCGAAGCAGGCTCCAGGCTCTGAGCTATCAGCACAGAGCCCAGTGTGGGGCTCGACCTCACAAACTATGAGATCATAACCTGAGCCGAAGTTGGATGCTCAACCAACCAAGCCACCCAGGCACCCCTAAACACAGAGGTTCTAACTGACCAAGTGACAAGCTCAAGGCCATGCAATAGTAAGTGGCAGAGCTGGGGTTCCATCCCATATCTCTGTGACCCCTAAGCACTCTGCTGTACTATGCAGTGTACCCCAGAAAGAAATAGCACCTTGTATCTGACAATTCCTTACAGTTTGTCAAGACCCTTCCATTTCCTTCTTGTACCTCATTGTTGCAAATTGGCCTGTGGGTGTGAGGGCAGGGAGGCTGGGGTACAGGAAGGAGGGCCCAAGAGAGCAGGACACCTCTCTGGCCCATGGCAATTAGCCTCACCTCCAGGGGCAACATGTCCATGGCCTTGCAGTGAGAGAGCTGGCCAACCTTAAGGACAGTCCTGTCCACAGAGGGCCTGTGGAGTGGGCCACCCAGGCCTAGAAATCCCCACTGATGCAGGGTCTCCTTGGAAGCTGACCATGGCCACTGTGCAGGTGTTCTTTGGAGCCATATTTTATAAAGATAGATTCTGAGCAAGGTGGTCCCACAAGGTGGGGGGTCCCACAAGGTGATGAGCATTTCTTATAGGGTTAAAGGGCTTCTTTGGAGCCACCACTCACCTCCCAGCCCTGGCTTTGCTGCATTGTGCCCAAGACAGGTGGCTGCCCCTGTCTGGGACTCAGGATCCCTTTCTATAAAATGGAAGGATAGGGATGATGGGGGTGGGGGGGGGGCATGGTAGCACCTCCTGGCACCAGTGGACCATGAGTCCACATACACCAGCTTTGTAGGCAGATCCCAAAGGGGATTTCCTCTGGGGAGAAAGTGGGACACCCCCACAGGATACCTTTGAAGGCTGCTGAGGCTGCATCAGCGTTGCCTGTGTTCCAAGGGCAGACAAGCTCATCTGCCTATTCTCCCTCCTCAGGCCCAGCACCACATCCCACTTCTACCCTGCTCCCTTCGGCCGCTTGCTGGACACCCTGGCCGGGCCCAAGCATTCCCCATACTTACAGCAGGGTAGGGAAGAAGGTCTGTGTTCAGGTCCCAATACCCTTGCCGGCTGGACCGCTTCATTCTAGTTACATGGCCCCTCTGCCTCCGTTTCATCATCTGTAAAATGGGGCTGATAATAAGTAGTAATTAAATGAGCCACAACATGAAAAGTTCTTAGAACAAACAGTACCTGGCACGTAGCAATTGTCCAGGCAATGCTACCTCTCAGTACTACTATTTGTAACATGTACAAATAGCATCTCTTCTGCCCAGCGGCTCTCAAGTGGAGCTGCCCTTATGGCAATCTAGCATCCTGGAGGGAGCACTGGATTGAGAGTCCTGAATCCACAGCTCTCACGTCAGTCACCCCGACAGTCAGGGGCAGGGATCCCTTCACCTCTCCTAGCCTCCATTTCCCCTTCTGTCAGGTGGCTCCCCTCATTCCCCAGCGCACTTGAGAGTCCTAAATGTCTATTGAATGTTCTTAAACTCACAGCTGTGACTCTGTGCCAACAGGACCCCTTTCTGTCTTGCGGATGTATCCTTGCCTCAGAGTCTGCCCCATCATGGTTTGTTGAATGAATGTGTTACCTGTGGAAGGTGCAATGTACTGTGGTGCAGCTGTCTAACAATATGGAATTCTATCATGTGGCAGGTGCCTTGCCAAGGGCTTCATGTTCCTCGTTTTGTTTAATCCTTAAAATCCTTCTAAGGTTCCTCCTACTCCAGGGATAAGGACAGAAATCTGGAGGGTGGTCTACAAGTCCCCCACTCCTCTCCTGCCCCTTGCTCACACTCTTCCCCTCTAGGCATTCAGGCCCCCTTTCAAGTTCCTTGAAAATTGCCAAGCTCTATCTAGCCTCAGGGCCTTTGCACATGCCATTCCCTTTGCCAGGAACACCACCTCTCCTTTTGCCTAGAGAACTCCTGCTCAGACTCCAGACCTCAGCTCAGTGACTCCCCCCTTGGGGAAACCTTCTGCAACTCCCCCCTCTACTCCCACCAGGGGTGACCAGGTCTTCCTGCTGAATGTGCTCATGGCCTCTGCCCCTTCATCTTGTACCCTTTTGTCAATTTACATCGGTTTGTGGATTCATTTCACATCTGTCTCTAAATCCTCTTGAGAGTAGACACCATGGCTTTCCTGCTGTATCCTCAGCACCGAGCACAGAACCTGGAAAGTAGTAGACATCAGTGGATATTTGCTCAACAAATGAGCATACAGAGAAGCAGGAAACTGATGACACTATGCCTAGTTTACAGGTGAGAAGCCTGAGGCCAGAGAGATCGAGAGACTTGCCCCAAATCACACAGCCCATCAGAGTGGAGCAGGATTTGAGCTAGTCCATGGGGCTCTGGCTGCTAATCTCTCTGGACCCACCCCTCTCCCGTGCCACGTTGGGGTGCGGTGGAGGACCAGAGGCTCTCCCAGAGGGAGGGGGCTTCAGTGACAGGATAAGGGCTTCAGTCCCCCTCAGAGCCCTGCTCCTTAGAAACCTCGTAAGGTTATGAGCCCCTAACCTCACTTCTCCTCTGTGAGCCTTCCGGGAAAGATCTGTGTTCTAATTCTGGCTCCAGCTATGTGATCCTGGGCTTGTCACCTCCACTCCCCAGATCTCAGTTTCCTCGTCAGTAAAATGTGGAGTGATGCTCTCCACATAACAGGCTAATGGTGTGTGCATAGATATGTGCATTAGCACACGGGAAAGCTCTCAGCGGAGATAGCTGACGTGTTCCCTGCGGCCTCCAACCTATTCTGATGACACACTAGCAGCCAGAATGGGTGCATTTCGGTCCCTAACTCCTTACTGGTTACAATCCCAACAGTGTCCACCTGTCCAGCACTCAGTGCGTGGGCCTCTCAGCTGCAGTATTCTCTATTGTCACACCTCAGCTCCCATCCTCTCTGGGAATCCTCTCTCCCTGCTGGGCCCCACCACCTCCTCAGGAGGAGAACCTCCAGAGAGATGGCAGGCTGTGGGGCAGACTGCTAGGTTTGAATGCTTGGTCCTGTGCCACACAGCTGTGCTCCCCCAAGCAAGCCACTCGCCCTCCCTGGGCTTATTCTTCACCTGTAAATTGAGGGCTGATAACACTAAATTCTCCTGGGTAGCAATGAGGAATAAATGACAGCTCTTGTGTTAAGTGCCTGGCACATAGTAGGCACTTAGCAAATGACAGATTCCCTTTTCTCTTCTCCTGACAGTCCTAGCTCCATCATCCCTACTCCTTCTGTTTCCTCTTTCCTTCTCCTCTTCTTTCCCCAGGGAGTCAGCCTTCTGGCAGGAGTGAAAACACACACACACACACACACACACACACACACACACATGTCAACTAGGAACCCCAGCACAGTACCTCACATTCTGTGAGAGCTAAATAAATATTTTTAGACCGAATAATCCTGAAGAAATGAATTACTAATGGTAAAATGTCAGGCTATAGGTGGCTGGGAGGGAGCATTGAGGGATAGGGCCTCCTTGGGTGTTCAATTCACCTTGAGTTCAGCCCTGGGTTCAAGCATCCTATTCCCAGTTGAGACCTTACTGAGGAACGTCAGAGTGAAGTTCAGGTCCTCCTTTGTCCTTCACAAGGTGGGCATGCAGAGAGAGCCCATTCATTGACAGGCTCAGGAAATAGCAACTCTTAAACCAGGACCTCCAGCAAGTGCAAAGAATATTGGCAGAGCTATAGAGAGATGCAAATACCAGTTCAAAACCACCAGGGGAATTTCTTTTTCATTCAACAAACCTGCACTCATCAGTTCAATCAATATTTATTGAGGTTCTGTGCCCAGTGCTGAGGATACAAGCAAATGAGATCCCCAGGATCCCCAAGGATTTCCCCCAACCTGATGGGCATGACATAAAAAGGTTAATAGCAACAAACTCTTGTTGGGGGTTGGAGATGATGGAGGGGAAATCAGGGAAGGCTTCAGAGAGGAGGGGTTGCTGGAGCTGAGGCTTGAAGCATGAATAGGAGTTCTCCAGGCAGAAAAGTGGGAAGGGAAGGCATCCCAGGCAGAGCTGATAGTGCATGCAAAGACACAGAGGCATGGAAATGCAAGAGTGTGTTTGGAGAGCAGGAGAGGCCTAGTGTGGGGGAAAACGGATAGAGGATAATGGGGAGGGTCTGGAATAGTCATGAGCCTCTCATGAGCCACTCATGAGCCTTGGAAGGACTTTGGGTTTTATGCTAAGGGCACAGGGAAGCCAAAGAGGGTTTAGAGGAGTTGAGAAGCTCTCTGAGGTGCAGGGATGGGTAAGCAGGGGAAGGATAGCAGGAGAAGGAGGAGGGAGACCAAGGTGAGGAGGCAGGATGGACAGATGGGAGTGGGCAGTGTGTTTGCATGTGCATTAACCAAAGGGATAGCATGGATGAGACCATGTTCCCCAGGCCTGGAAAAGGCAACCTCCCCCAGGGAGCCCTCCCATAATAGTTCTTGATTCCCCAGGCTCTGTGTTCTTGCAGGAGAGAAAGTACCAACTCTCTAACTGGCCACTGTTCCTAACGTCTGGCCTCACAGAGGGGCAGCAAGGTCAGTCGTCACCACACACCTTCCCTGCCCCACTGGAAGGCTAGGGGAGGCCATCCGGGCTCTGGTTTTCCTGACCTGTGGGAAATTAAGTCCTGTGGCTCCCTGGATACAGGTTCACACCCACCTCCTTTGGGGTCCTTGGGCTTAGCACGAGGACTCACGCAGTCCTGGTTTCAAGCCTCATTTCCCAAACTCCCTGTATGACCTTCGGCAACATCATTTCACCTCGCTCTACCTCACTTTCCTCATCGGTAAAATGGGGATGAAAAATAGGACCTACCTCCCAGGATGTTGTGGAGGTCATACCATGAGCCGCACGGTAGGATGCTGATATGAATGGTGCCTCAAGTTAGAAGTCAGGCTGAACCCTTCTTACTGAGGGAGCACGAACCAGTGGGGGGAGCCAGGCACTGGGGGCCTGGGTTTGTGGGTCGGAAGTCTGCACTGGATTGGCAGGTTCTTAGAGGCCAGCCCTGCCCACGCTCTACGGGGGAGGGATCTGAGCCATCATCCAACAGGATGAAGGGCTAGAAGAGACCCCCCCACACACACCGCCACAATGTTTCCCAGGGGCCTTCTGGAGAATCTCACCCTCTGTGTTTATTCTGTGCTTATTCTATTAATAACAGCTGCCATTTTCCGTTAGCCTGCAACCCAGCCAAATAGGTATTATTATTCCCATTTTACAGATGAGAAAGCTCAGGGAAGTTGAGTCCTTGGCCCAAATACTGCCAGTAAGTGAAAGAGCGGGGATTTGAATCCAGATCTGACTGACCACCAAACCAAGATCGGGTTGGCTGAGGAAGTTTTGGACCTCTGTGGGATGGGTATAGGGCCCCAAGGTGGGTGAGAGACTTGGGAGAAGCCAGGGCACATAGTCCCCAGACACCCATTCTATGGCCCCTCAAGGTCATTGTCCTAGGAGAGCATGAGTCATATGCCTTAAACTAGAGTAAATTTAGTCAGGGACAGAGGGAACGGTCTCAAACTCAAGTGGGTCCAATCTGGGCTCAAATCTTGACCTTGGCCCTCACTGGCTCTGTAACTCCTAAGCAAGCCACTTGAGGTCTCTGAGCCTCCATTTTTCCCTCCTATAAAATGGGAAGAAGCCCAGTCTCTCCTGAGGTGATGTGTGAAGGCCAGACAAGGCAGCGATGTGAGGGGCCTTTGGAAATATCTTCTCATCCTCCAAGAGCTCCGGCCAGCAGCTCTTTGTGACAACAGTTAACCTGCCCCAGGACCCCTGTCGAGGCATCAAAAGACCCTGAGTTGGATGAGGCATGGGTAGATGTGGTCCTCATTCCTACTTCTCTTCAAGAGGGAGAGGCAAAAGAGAACCTGTGTCTTCCAGAAAGGACACAGCTGGCATCCGATTGCATTTGATTCTGCCTCCCTGAGACCCGTCTGGACCTACCTCATCTGTCTCCTTTATGCAAATTGCCTTCATCAGACTGGACCTCATCCCTACCCTTATCCCTGGGTAGACTGACCCTCTACTTCCCCTATTCTCTGGCTCTAGGATTTCTGCCCGAAGACATGGTCTGGACAACTAAAGACTGTTTGAAAATCAGACTGGGCTGGCTCTCCCCTCAGCCCTGCTCTATTTCTCATACCTTCCCCCAACCCTAACCCTCAATCCTTGTTCACCATAAGCCAAATCATGCTGGAGGCAGAAGCTATCAGTAATCCTCCTGGCCAGCCTCCTGCCTCTCTCCCCCTCTTCCCCGTGGGTGACCCTGCCTTGTAGTTTCTAACCTTCCCGGAGTTGCAACACTGGCACCATTGTTTGTCAGATTTCACAACACCTCTGCCTGCCCAGTACCCCCTGCCCCCCAGCATATCCTGGAAAGACAGGCCAGATGCCCTAGGTGTGCCTGCTGCCTAGGGGAGGCACAGGGAGCAGGGCAGGGGACGAATGTCTGTGGCTAGGTGACCTTGGGCAAGCCACTTACGTCATTTTCTTGAGGCCTCAGTTTGCTCAGCCGTAAAATGGGAGAAATGGTTAGGAGCCCATGAAGGTCCTTCTGGTTCTGACATGTGATAAATCAAAATCACACAGCACTGGATTCATTCAAGCCTTTATTGTGGCACCTACCACATGCCGGGAGCTGGGGCTCTGGAGACATAGCTGAAGTGGTCACAGCTCAGTGAGAGAGACAGATGTGTAGACCATCGCAATGCCGTGTGCTCAGAGCCAGGCCAGACTCATGAATTGGTTCTTTTGGTGGAATCAGGAAGGACTATCTGAGGAAGCAGCATTTGAGCTGGACTTTGAAGGATGAATAGGAGTTCATGGGAGAAACATACTGAAAAACCTTCAGACTCTGCGGGTCGACATTTGGGCTGCCTCGGAAGTTAGGGGGCAGCCTGTAATTGGGGTACAGACACAGAGGCTGAAGCACAACAAGGCCTGAAATACCAAGGAGATGGGAGCTTAACCAGATGTCCATTCTAGTCTTAGGTTCTGGGAACAAAAATCCACGAGCTCCTGAGAGTTTGGTGTTGGCTGGTGAGGGCCCAGTGCACCCTAAACAGGGGCCAGCGCACAGGCAGGACTCAGGACTTTCAAGAGGATGAGTGTTGGGGCTCCCACCCGGCCCACACCTTGCTGGCCTTCACAGATAGGGAGCCATGGGCCTGGCGTCCTCAGGCTTAGGTCACAGGTTTGATTTACCCCCTCCTGGCTTGAGAGACCTTACCTTGGCTACCACACACAAATTTCTCATTGTAATTCAGGTGCTCACAGCAGTCATTATCGTGGTAGGATCAAACGACTCACTGTTTTGCAGTGGGCTTTGCAAACTGTAAAGTGTGTTGGACGCCGATAGGATTATTGCTGTGGCAGTGGTGGCTCGTAACTGGCCCCTTGTGGGGCTGTTTGTTTTGTAATCAGGAAAAGTGGTTTCCTCCCGCCCGCCCCCCACCTCTGCCCACCAATGATGTCGCAGAAATAACGGTGGGATTCCTGGCATGGACACATTTACTCCAACCAGACGTGAGCTGCAATGAGCCTTTCGCCCTCTGCCCCTTTACTGCCCACCCTCACCCCGGCCATCTCAGAACGCTCTTATTTGGCCCTGTGTAGGAGGAGAGAGGCTGCCCCTAGGCCCTGGGGAAGGGGTGGGGGACTCCTGGCTTGGCCTCTCCTAAGGTGGGATCTGACTGAGAGGTCTACCTGGAGGGGGACCAGTGGAGCCCCTCATCTGTGCCCCCAAGAAGGAGCCAACATGGGAACTCCCTGTCCCAGGCCACTGGTGGGGGCAAGAGCTTCTCTGAGCTGTGTCCTAGGTGGAACCCCAGCCGAGTGCCTTCCCTGCCTGGCCCAGGAGCAGAATGGGACCCCTTGGTGGGTTAGGGAAATAAAGAGCGAGGAGTATCAGCACGGCCCTGCTGACAGAGGCCCTGCCGCTGGCACTCGATCCCAGCTCTCTGCCTCCCTCGGCCCCTCTGCCCGGCCAGGTTCTGATTTTGGTGCAGTGCAGACTTTCAGCTTAACGAGACAAATTGATATTCTGTGCCAGCCCAGGGATGGAGAGGCAGCTCGGGACGCTCAGGCTCGGGCGGGCAGCTCAGAACTGGGCAGGGGGTGGGGACAGGGGAAGGAGGCAGCTTCCATCTGGAGCTGCCTTCCGGGGCCACCCCCAGCCCTGACCCTCCTCCAGTATGCGCCCCCTCCACGCTGACAGGTGCCCTGAGACAGTGGTCCTGAAGGTCCTCCCACTTTCCGTGCCGTCCTCCCAAGCAGGGCACCCCTCCTCTAAGGGGGTAGGGCAGTGGAAAGGGAGGCCTCAGAATCCAAGAGAAGCCCCTTCACCTACTGTGACCTCCTAACCTTGATCTTGGGTCTGTCCTCCCACCAGTCTGGATTTAAAGGGGCAGCAGGTCTGAACTTAAACGGATAGCAGATGAGGCGGGAAGAAGTGAGCGGTTGGCTGGGGGGTGGGGGGGGGTTGCATTCCTTCAGACTCCTTATTGGGGGTCCCTGGAGTCTCTGGACGTGGCCAGCCAACCCCAGTATGGTCAGTCCCCCAACTCATCACAGATGTCCCTGTAGATGAAGTGGATACAGGAGACGTTTGTAGACACCCCTGCCGGTGTGCACCTGTGAGCAGAGAAACGGCCTAGCGTCTTGAAGGGGTCTTCTGCCAGCCCTGCAGCCCCCAGGCAGGTGGGAGTACCCATAGGTAGGGCTACAGGGCTGCCGGGGTGGCGTTTAGATGGCAGCGGGGAGCTCAGTACCGGCTCTGCTATGTTGGACCTGCAGCCACAGATGTGTTTAGTCTCTGTGGAGTCCATTGCTCTCCCCCTATGTGACCTTTGCCCCCCTTTGGTCTGGGGGTGCCCTGACCAAAAAGAGGGGGACACCAGAGCCCCTGCATAGCCGAAGGAGTCCCTCAGAAAGTAGGGGGTGACCTGGGGCCATTTGAGCAAAATCTTCCCCTCTCCCCTTTTACGGTCTCCCGACGACCACCATCAATCGCAGGACGCCCTCCACTCAGGCTCAGCCCCGACAGTACCCTCACCATGCCCTTGACATTCCCTCCTACTTTGGGGGAGCAGGCATATTCCTGGGACTCTGCCAGCTTCAGTTCCTCATGATCCCACGGGAGGAATTAAAACCGCAAACAACACCGTGGTGGTTCGGTCCACACACCCCCGCCCCCACTCTCCTCCCCCAGTCCCCCCACCAGAACAAGCCCTCCCCGCGTCCCTCCCTCGGTCCTCCGTCCTCCGCCCCCTCCCCCAGCCTCCGGCAGCGCAGCGGCAGGGGCGGCCTCTGCCTCCCCCGAGATTGCATTTTGCCAGCGAGATGCTCTCCTAGAAGCCGGCGCCGGCGCCTCCGCCCCCCCCCCCCGCCCCCCCACCTGCTCGGGCAGGATGGTACAGTCTGCAGAGGGACCCGGGCACGCTGGCTGGGCTCAGCCGCGGCACCAGCTGCCGCACCGCGATTACGGGGCTGCCCGCCTGGAAACCGTGCCGGATTTGTGGTGATTTTCGTAGCCAAGTAAGTACCGGCATCCCCCAGCATGAGAAAATAAAAAATAAAAAGCGCCCCACTCCGTTCTCCCCTTCCTCCCTCACCCATTTTATTTTGTTTCATTTCATTTGATTTTTTTCATTGCTGATGGTGGTGGTGGCAGTGGGGGGGGGGGGGGTGGTTGGTGGGAGCCCGGCTTGTTTATCTGGCAGCAGCTGAGGCTGCATTGGGAGCCGCCGCCGAGGGAGACACTAGCGTGAGGGTCCGTGTGCTGGGGGATAGGACGGGGGTGCTGGGGACTTGAGCAGGGGGCCTTGGACAAGCGGATGCCCAGGGTCTCAGGTAGATGCCGGCAGCCTCTGCTCAGCAAATGCCCCCGATGGATGTTATGCAAGGGCCGGCAAGCCAGTAGCAGGGGGCAAGGTTCTCTTCCCTCTGAGCTTGTCCCAGGGAGAGGCAGAGGACTAGAGGGTGCCTCCTGGCCGGCCCCCACTGGGTTGCAAGAAAGAGGCAAAGGGAGACTCCCACAGAGGGTCCTTCTGGCAGGGTGGGCTGCAGTGTGCCAGGACCACCAGGTCAGGCCAGCTAAGGCATGTGGTGGCAGGGATGAGTCCCCAGGTCCCCAAGATGGTCAGGAGGGGGGCACGAGTGGGGTGGCCAGGCCATTTTGCAGCAGTCATGCTGGGTGGTGGAGTTGGCACTTTCAGCCCGGATGCCCAGTTCCTCGGCCAGTCTGGGTGGCCTCTGGCTGAGAGCTAGGTACCTGGGGCTCCTCCCTGCCCCCTGCAGGGTCAAGACTGAGGAAATCCATCAGGGGGTCTCTGCACTCCCCATGGGTGAGCTGCGCAGCCACCCTTTGTAGCCAAGGGGTCACTCCATGCATGGCTGTCCTCTGGTCACCTAGGTTGTATGGAGAGGGGTCTCTGGGGCTGGCCTGCCCTAGTCAGGCAAGTGCCCCAGGGGTCTTGGGGCCCCCACACAGAGGCCCAGCCAGGCTCGACCTTCAGAAGGGTAAGCGAGTGGGCAGGCTCAGCCAGCAGAGGGTCTTGGCGTGACGCTGAGCGCCCCTCGCCCAGCACAGAATGGGTTCCCCTCCTTGCCTGCATTGCTCTCCAAATCGCTGGGAGGAGGCAGAGCTGACGTTTGGGGCATTTCCAGGAGCTGCAGGCGCCATCCGGAGAAATTCTCCTTTGACGTGTGCAGTAGGAGGGGGCTTGGAGCGCAGGCCTCAGGGGCCTCCGCCTGTTAACTTCGTTGAAGGAACAGTGGCAGGGAGGGGGCTAAGATGGCTCTGAGGGAACCCTGCAGGGGGAGTTCAGGAAAGATGCAAATGGCCCATATTATTTAGCTACCTTTGTCCCCCCGTCCCATTCTCATCAGGGCATGTACACAGCCACAGATACACTTATACAAATACAGGACACATAGTAGTGTATTGTATGTGTTCAAATCATACACACATACAGAGTTCCTGTGCCCATAGATACACTTCAGCACATGTGAATACAGCTCAAATCCCTGGATACCACCTGCTCACCTGCAAACCACAGCATGCACATGAATGCATCATGCACGCACACACACACACACACACACACACACACCTGTGAATGCAGCATACCCACACATGCACGTAGCTCTAACACAGGAATGCAGGAGGCTGCATGTGGGCTAACTGGCCTGCACGTGGTGCCCTGCAGCAGCCACAAATGTGGCATGTGGCCATGTGAGGGCTGGCCCCCATGTGAAAATGACAAGCACATATTTGTGGTATCCCACAGGCCATTTCTGCATGCCCTTCCATGCATTAGCAGGCGCACAGCATGCTGGAATGTGCCCACGGGGGAGTGTAGGTTGCTGATGTACAAAGACAGCCCAGGCACACAGACGTGGCACTTCTGCAGATGCTTCATGCACACATCCACCCCTCAGCTTTCAGACATCTGCCCTGGGAGTGAAGGTGCCTCTGTGGGCACTGGGGAGAGGCTTACCCCTCAGGGGACTACCTGTGAGGACACAGGGACACCGGCCAGGCGAGGGCCAGCCCAGATTCCCAGGGAGCTCTGATTGGAGTCAGGTTATTGATGTTCTGTGGAGAAGGCTGCCCAGAGTTGGAAAGGGGACAGAGGAGGGGGCAGGAGCAGCTGCTGCCCACAGCCCAGACCACCAGGAGTCTGGACCAGTCCCACCACCCCACTTCTCTGGCACCAGGAAACCTGCACACTGGAGGGAGTCTCTCAGAGCTCGGGTCCAGGACACTGCCAACAGCCCCCAAGTTCTCTCCAGACCACAGATCACAAAAGCTGCCTGTGGCTCATGCTGTAGAGAGACTGAAATTCTCTTCTCCCCTTGGCCCCTCTTCCTTTCTCCCCACCTAGCGTAGGTATGGGTTGGGAGACTTGGGTAAATAATAGTAAGCCAGCTAGCATTCACTGAGCTAATGGTTCTGCATCCATCGCTTCAGGGATGGGGGTGGGGGGGCTCCCATGACCACGTTATTCCCATGCCATAGATGAGAAGCTGCACAGAGAAGTAGAGACACTTATCCAAGGCCACACAGCTGGAACATGGCGGAGACAGGGTGGAAGCCAGGCCATTGGCTTCCCTGCCTGCCGTCTTGGACCCTCCCCTCCCTTCTTTCATGAGGCCAGCCTCAACTTAGGGTGCCAACATCTTGGGAACCAACAGTCCAAGAACTTGGGATTTGGGGATGAGACTTCAGGAAAGGGTCCAGAGAGTCTCCTGAGGGCAAAAGCAGAGCCCTCCCCAGACACATGTGGCCCTGTCCTAGACAGCTCTGCCACCTTTTATCTGGTGGAACTGATGGCACTAGAAAGCCAATGCAGATGTGTGCATTCTAAAGTTACCTGGCCTGGACCCGTTCATAACAGGGAAACTGAGGGCCAGCCAGGGGAAAGGATTTGTCCAAGGTCACACTGTGCTTTTTGGAGAGTAGGGTGTCTTGCCAGCCTCCGTCAGGTCCCAGGCGTGAAGCAGCAGGGGCCTGTTTGGTTCCTGGTTTTCCCCAGCTGTTTGACTGCAAGTTAAAATGATGAGTGCACCGGGCCCAGCCTCTACTTCTGACCAGCTGTATGACCTTGGGCAAGCTGCTTTGTCCCTCTGCACCTCAGTCTCCTCTTCTGTGACCAGGGCATGCCTGTTCTTGCCCTGCCTCCCCCCACAGTGATCTGAGAACCTCGAACACCCTAGAGAGCTGTGCACAGAGGTGCCACTGGCATCAGAGCCTGGAGCCTGAGCCGGTGAGCACCTTCCTGCTGCAGTTGGCCAAAGTCAGGAGGGGAAGGAAGGAAGGGAAATCTCTAGGCCGATGGGTCTCCGGCATATTAATGAACCTAGAGAATCACCTGGTAGAGGACAAATTTCCAGGTCCCCCGCCCAGTGATTCAGGAGGTCCCAGGAGCTGTGTTTTCACAGGTGTCGCTGGGTTCTTATCTCTGTAGCTGTGTACCCAGTGGAGCGAGGTGGCTGAGAGTGGATTTGGGGGAGCTCGGAGGCTCTCACAGCTGGGAGTAACTGGAGCATCATGCTATTCATCTGCTCCCATCACATCCAGAGAAACTGAGGTCACCTGGCAGTTTGGTGGCAAAATGAGACTGAGACTCAGATCTCCAGCCCTCCAGTCCCCTGTCCTGCCCCCAGCCTCTGGCTGCACCCTGCACCCCTAAATCGGGCCCTTCTCACATGGCAAACAGGGCCATCTTTCTTAGCAGTGTGGCTGGGAGGGATGCACCTAAGAGACTCCCTGAGTCTTGGGTTTGAGTCGCCATGATGCCTCTCCCCAGCTCTATGGCAGTGAGGGAATTGGCTTGTCCTCTGTAAACCTCAATGTTCCCCTCTCTAGAAGGGCTGTTGGGAAGATTCTGAGTGATGTGTGTGAAGCAGCTGGCACATCATAGGTGCAGGGTGAAGGTTGGGGACTTGGGGGACCCTGAGGTGCACAGTGTAGTTCCTCTCGACCTCCCCCCTTAGCTCCCAAGGGGCTGCAGGAGAGCTGTCTGGGGTGCAAGTTCTGGACGCCACATGCAAACACACTTTGTGGGGGTGGATGAGCCCCTTCCCCAACCTCCCCTGTAACACACAGAGCAGTGTGGGAGACAGGGGTGGGTCTCTTATGTGGAATCTGGGCACCCCAGCCCACCCTGCCATCTCCAAGGCCAGAACATTAAACATGCAGTAATCCATTTCTCCCTCTGAGCAGGAGCCCCAAACAAGAAACTATTTAGGGAGGATGTCCCCGTGGACAGAGACAGACAGTGGTGATAGTTGATGGGAAAGATGGCAAGGCTCTAGAGTTCAAGGCAGTAGGGTGGAGCCTCAGTTCACCCCTCTGTGACCTCTCAGGCTGTTGTTGCAAGGGGCAAGTGGGGAAGTACTGGACATTGAGTGGCAGGCTCAGGGTGTGGCCAGTATTTGTGGCTCAGTGAGTGGAAGTTGTCGAGATCGAGAATCAGACTAAGTTGTGAGCTCGAAACCTACTTCGGCCATTTAAGAATTTGACCCTTGAGTCAGTTGCTTTACCTCTTCAGGCCCTGGCCTTTGGTCTGTAAAATGAGAACAGGTGCCCACTTCGGAGGGCTGCTGCATGATGACGATACAAAATAGGGGACGCTCTCAGCAACCCCTGAAAACCTGCTGTGTGCCAGGGGATGTGCTGAGGGCTTCACCCTGGTCTCCAGTGGGGAGCCCCGCATTGGAGGGAGGGAGTGTTTTTAAGGCCTTAGACGCATTCCAGGAAAGCCCTCCAGGGGAGTAGAGAGCAAGATGGCCCGGCCTGATGGAGGCAGAGGGAGGAGGCCAGGGCTGCAGTCCCTGAGGCTACAGAGGTCCCCATGTGTCGGGGAGGAGGCCTGGGTCTGAGGGTCAGGAGAGTCGAGTTCCAGGCCCAGCTCGGTCAGGGATGGATGACCTTGGGCAAGTCGTGTCAGTCCCCAGGTCTCACAGTTTCCCCTTGGAAGAGGGGGCAGCGATCCTGCCTGCCTCGTGTCCTCTGTGAGGGTAGAGTCTCCTGCCAGCTGGCCCTTGGGCTGAAGGGCCTGAGACACTGCAAGGCTGAGGTTTAACTGCAGCAGCATTTATAACAGCTCTGTTTCCTGTGGCCACCACAGCAAATGGCCACGACCCGAGTGGCCTGAAACAACAGAAATTTAGCGTCCCCCGGTTCTGGAGGCTGGACATCTGGCATCAAGGCGTCACAGGGCTGCTTTCTGCTGGAGGCCTTGAGGGAGCTGGCACACCGCGCCTCATCCCCAGCTTCCGTTGCTCGCCAGCGACCCTTGGAGCTCAGTGGCTCGTGGCTGTATCGCTGCAATCTCTGTCTTCATTGTCACATCACCTTCTTCTCTGTTGTGTCTCTGTGTCCTCTCTTCTGTTTGTGAAGACACCAGTCACTGGATACAGGGCCCATCCATCCAGGATGGTCTCATCTCGAGATCTTTAAATACATCTGCAAAGACCCTACTTCCAAATAGGGCCACATGCTGAAGTTCCTGGTGGACGTGAAACTTGGGAGGGACACTTCGGCCCACTACAATCGTTACTATTTTACTAGTTCACTATTAGCAAGTCCTTTGCACAGTGTCTCATTGCTTCCTCACAAGCACCCCTTCTACAGATAAAGAAACCGAGGCCTGGCGGGGGGGGGGTTAGAACATGCCTGAGTCACATAGCAAGCGAGGGGCACAGCTGGGATTTGAACCCAGGTCTCTGGTGCTCTTTCTCCTTGCCATCTTTTTAGAGCTGGCTGGCGGCTGCTTCTACCCAGGAACCCGTGAGCCAGGAATTCTAGCCAGTCCTGAGCTGATCCAGGACCTGGGGGTGGGGGGGTTCTTGAGCCCCAGAAAGGAGAGCTGGAGGTGGGCAGGGGAGCTTGGAGGTATCGGGGGGCTATGCTAGGCCCAGGAGACCCGCACAGCAGAGGGTCGAGAGCCCACAGTGCCTTCTTCTCTCTGCCACTCAATGCTCTTACAGACCTCGTGGCTCTCATCTGAAGAATGGGGGAGAGCGACACTAAACCTGTGGGGTAACTGCCAAGCTCTAATATGCTAACCATTGATAGTCATCACTGATAGCTAAAATGTGTCCTCCAGCACTTTCCAAATGTTTGTTAGTTTCACGTGTGGGAGGGTAATTGCTTATTCCAAGCCTCATCCTGCTAAGCAGCTCTACTGTTGAATAGCTGCATGTGGTTGAACTAGTGGTTGAACTTGACCTCAGTTTACCTCTCCATAAAAGTACCCACCTTCCCAGATGTCCTGAGAGGCAGAAGGGATTCAGGTGAAGTACCTGGCCTGGGGTTACGGTCCGGTCCACCGAAGCCTGGGAGGAAATAGAGATACGATAGTGTTATCGTACTGTTACCTGTAGTGTAAGGATTTGGGGAAGTGATGCAAACGGAGCCCTTGGCTCAGAGATCAGTACTGAAATGGCCTTCCCTGGTGCCATGGGAAAGACTCGAATTTCAATCCTAATGCCAGTGTTTACTGCTGTGACCTTGAACCAGTATCTTTGCCCCATGGAGCTTGGGAGCTTGGCACCCTGAGATGTAAAGGGGATTTGAAGAGACCCACCTAACAAGATAGTGTGTGTGACATGATGGATAGAAAACTGTCACAAATGGGGTCCCGATCATGCCAGACACTCAGAAACGTTGAGCTTCTGTCCTGCTTCTGGAGAAGGGCCCCCGGAGGACTTCGTTAAAGATGGCCTCAGAAGAGGCAAGTTCTAGTCCCAGGAGAGGTGGATTTAATTTTTGCAGAGACCCCGGGAAGTCGTGCTATAGTGGAGTGGGTGGTTGGAAGAGGCTATGGGAAGAAGCCAAGAACAGACGACCCCGTTTGGGGTCCAAGAGCCATATAGCTTCGAAGGAAGGAAGCAGGTCTCTCTGGGGCTCCCATGCCCACCCCGAGGGCAGTTTTCTATAAAGTTGTGGTGCTCTCCACATTGGCTTGGGCTGCTCCACTGGGTCATGTCTGGCCACCCAGGGACTGCTTTGCAGGGGCCATGGGGACTGTCATCCAAAGGAGCTCACTCTAGCCTGGCTGCCTCAGACCCCTGCTTAGTTGGCCTGGGGCAACAGCTCAAGGCTGGCAAGGGAAGGTGAACTGTCATGTTTTTCCATCAAGGCTGTAGAGCGGTGGGGGGTGGGGGGCCGGGTTCCTTGGGAAGTCATTTGGAGGTGTCTTCCTGTCTGCCTGAGGCCTTTGCACTGGGTGAGGGCCAAAACCTCATCCAGAGCAAGGGGGGGCTGGGCTTCAGGTGACTGAGTCTCCTCAGCGTTCTGACCTGTGCCCGAGGGCAGGGTGCACGTCCCACGTGGGCTGAATTAGCAGTGATGTAGCATGGTGGTTCAGGACCAAGTCTGGGCTGAGCCTGGTGACATCCAACCCGAGGCCTGGGCGCTGAGCCTTGGTTCCCTCGGTTGTAAAATGAGGACAGTAATAGTGCCCACCTTACAGGGTTGTTGTGAATAAAGCTGCACCATGTGGACTCCCAGATGCACATTTTGACACCTCTGAAAGAGGGGTGCCTGTTACAACTGGTGGCATGTCACAGTGAACCAGTCATGTCTTGTCCTTTCCTCAGTATATACAAAGTAGCAATACGTCTTACGATAGAGTCCATGAAATATGGTAAATAAGATAAAACCCATAGAGAACTTAGAACCACCAAGCTGTTGGGAAGAAGTCAGTCCCCTGCCTGCCTCCCCACCTCAATCACAGCGGGACCTTAGGCATTTCCTTGCACCCCCCAGGAGCCTTTGTTTCCTCTTCCTCCCAAGGCTGTTGTAAGCAGTCAGCAAGCTTATGTGTGAATCGTATGCCCAGCAGGGTGCCCCTATACAGTAGGTGCCTAATAATTGGTAGCCCAAAACAAACCACAAAGACTGTAGTATAAATAACAGACTCTGGGATTCCAATTCCTGCTCTACTCTTTCCTCGCTGTGTGACCTCATGCAAGTTTCTTAACTTCTCTGTGCCTTGGTCCCGCCATCTATAAAATGGGAATAACAAAAGTCTCCAATTGCTAGGATTGCTAGGAGAAGGAAATAAAATTAAAGTACTTTAGGGCAATGCTTGGCAGAAGTGTAGGCAGTTATTATTTGATGAACTCCTAATGAGTCTCTTCGAGTTCAATAAATGGCAGCTAAAATAGACACTGGGCTCAATAAAATAATAACAATACAGACTGCACTCGTCTTATAGATGGGGCAGCTGAGGCCAAGATGCACGTGGGTATGCCCAAGGTCACACAGCTGACTCTCCCCAGTGTCCAGGCCCCAGCCCAATATTGCCTTCTTGCCCACATCAGTCCAGGGCTCTGATTCTTACGGAGAAGGGGGTCCTTGCCTTCTCCATAAGAGAGGGGAGATTTCTAGAAGCTGCAGCCGGATGCAGCATCCTCTGGGTTGGAGCTCTCTCCGGAAGTGATGTCCTTCTTCCTTCACATTTCTGCTTGTTCACCCCAGTACAGGGGAGGGGGCTGAGCTGGGCCATGCCCAAGGTCAGCAGAGCCTGCCAGCCACCCTGCATGCCTACCAGCCAGCATTTCCTGGCCTCCAAGTGCTTTCTCAGTGGCTACTGCAGAGTTGACACAGCAAAACTCCCTCCTGGAGAGAGCAGAAGCCCTGGCTGGCCAACTGGTCCAGCCGCTGGGCAGAGCCAGGGCCACAGAATGAACTGGAATGGGAGTGGGGAAGGAGGCACCTGGGTGCAGCCTAGCCTGACAGACACCCCAAGTGACCTTGGACCCATCACAGCCCCTCTCTGGGCCCCCATTTCCATCTTTAAAACAAAGACAGTGGGGCTAGATGTGCCCCCTAGGACTTTAAATGTCTAAGATTCAAAATTGTCCAGGCATTGCTGCTAGTCAAGGTCATGGGGAAGGGACAGGGCTAGAGGGAGGGAGCTCAAGGCTGTGCATGTGCACATCCATGTGGCTCTGGGGTGGAGGTCCCTAGGAGCAAGCCTGGGACAGCAGCAGCCCCTGTTGACTCCAAGGCAATTTTGCAGAGAAGGTATAACAGCCAGGCAGCTGGGTTACCAGTGCCGCGGGCTGGTGAGGGGGACCCAGGCGGGGCACCGACAGTGTCCACGCTGACGTGTGTATTTGCAATGCAAAGGTTGCAGAGAACCAGTCTCTTTTAGCAACTATCTGAAGGCAGGAGATCAAGAGCTCTTTAGGCCACTTCTAAATTTATCAACTTACATGACTCACTTCAGATTAAAATGAGGCCTTTCTCCCCATCCCACCTCCAGCCAGTTTCAAGTTTCCAAGCTCAGAGGATCTTGAAAAGGGAAGAGAATGTAAATCGATAAAACCAATATTGGCTGAGTACCTGGTATGTGCCAGGCCGTGTGTCGAGCTCCGTGCCGAGCCCGGAGATGAATCCGCTCCAGAGCCAGCTCTCAGTGGGGAGCCGATGCAGCCCCAGGTGGAAGGTGGTAGCCGGTGGCTGTTAGCGGATGCCCAGCTTGGGGGCTGGACCATGAGTAACTCCTCTGTCCAAGACTTTGCCTCACCACCCACAAGGCCTCAGTTTTCTCATTTATAAAATGGAGCCAGTATAGGAAGAAGTCTGGGCCCATGTGGCTGAGCATTAGGGTCTAGGGCTGTTTCTGTGTGTTTCTCTGCCCTCTCAGCGGCCTCATTCTGCCCTGATGGCCTCAAGAGAATGGAATTCCAACAGCTTCCCTTAACCCTGGGACCTCCAAAGCCTTTTTCCAGGGAACCTCTCTGAACTCCAGAGTCCAACCTCTACAATGGGACTGCAGCTAGAAATGAATGCAAATGCCATGTTGGAAAGTGGCCAACAAGCCTTCACACCGAGCTCCCCCGAGCCTCACTGCGGCCTTCAGGGTAACCTGGCATAATAATATCAGCTGTTAAGCAAGCACTGTCTGTGCTAGGCTCTCTGCAAGCATGCCTTCCTTTACCCTTCGCAAGTGCGATGGACCCATTTGGAGAGGAGGAGACTGGGTCTCGGAGAAGTGTGGTGGTTTAGGCAGGCTCCCAGGGCTCAGGGGCGGCCCAGCCCCTCATCATCCTGCTATGCCCTTTGGGTTCAAGGGGAAACTGAGGCCCAGAGCAAAGTTGCCTGAGGTTGCTGCGAGTCCAGTAGCCCAGGACTCTGTCCTGCTGTCAGCTGCCACCCCTCAAATTTCATATACCTCCCAACCATCCAGGAGAAAGGGTGAGGCCTTGGGACAGACCCCAAGCCAGGAACAGGGTCATGCATACCCAGCTCATATCCCAACACAGCTGTGCACAGCAGGCTGATGCCTCGGCAAACGCAGGCCTGGGCCCCAGGAATCAGTCACATCCTTGCTCTTCCTCCCCATTCCCTAAACGACACCCCAGTAACCCTTATAGGACTGGAGCCACACCGGGTCTACACTGCGGGGAGAAAAGTCTTACATTCCTTAAGCCCCTCCTCGACGCTACTGGGGGGAACCGTAACTCAGAGCCCAACTTTGCCACTGACGAATTGTGTTCTGTGGGTGGTTACTATTCCTTTCAGAGCCTCAGTGTTTTCACCTGCACAGTGGGGGAGATGGCTGTATCCCTTGTGGAGATTATGTAAGGTATGAGTGAAAGACCCTGCCCAGTGGCAGCCCCGTACCTGGCGATTATCATGCCGGTTAGCGACACACAGTTCTCATGTCCATCCTGTGAAGGTGGCATTCTCTCCTCACTCTACAGAGGGGGACACAGCTCCCTCAGTGAGGTTCAGGGACTTGCTTCTGGTCACCGGCTTAGCAGCGGTGCTGTGAGCGGGAGCTGGTTAGTTCATGTACGTTGAGGGACTTACTGCTGTGTTCTTAGGGCTTCAGAAGGCAGCCAAGGGCACTGTCCAGAGAGGGTTTTCTCTGTCAAGGAGACAAAACTCCAGAATGCAAAACTGTGGGGTCTTACAGGGAGAAGACAGCACGGGGCAGTGGTTAAGAGCAGACTCTGGAGCCTGGAAGCCTGGACTTGATTCCCAGCCCCAGTGCGTCCTAGCTGTGCGACCTTGAGCAAGTGATCTATCCGCCCTCTCTATGCCTCAGTCACCTCCCCTGTAAATGGGAGTAAATAATTGTACCTGCTTCATAGGGTTCTTATGCAGATTAAATAATGTAGTAAGTGTAAGAAGCTTAGAACACTGCCTGACACTCCTAATAGGAAGCTCTATGAAGTATCTATTGTTATTAGTAGTATTATTACTGGTATTATTACTCATAGAATCAAAATGGGAAGAGGAGTATGCACTATCCTTCACCCTCGCCACCCGAATCTTGCCCTCCCTCCTTCATGGCCACCGGGGGGGGGGGGGGCTTCTCAGAATGTCCATCTGGCTGCCACTCTCCAGTCTAGGCCTCCAGTGTCCCCGTTGCCAAGCAGGTAAAGCCCAGGCTCCTCAGCATCTATTCAGTGCACCTGTGATTTATCCCCCAACAACCCTTCCAGCATCTTCCTCCACGCTTTGCCTTCCTACCACTTCTCCTTTAGCAGTTAATTACTTCAGCCACCAAGTCAGGCAGGAATTTAGCTGTTCAATACACATTGACCTTCTCCCTCACCTGCAAGCCTTTGCCCAAGCTGTGCCCACCCCTGGAGCACCCTGGAGCCATCCTTCTGACCCCACTGAAATGCCTCCTTATTCAGGAAGACCTTCGTGGCTCTCCTGTTATTGTAAGCTTCCAGGCACCAGACCCTGGACCTCTGGACACATGCCCTAGCCACTGAGTTTTATTTGTGTTTATTTTTGTGGGGTTTTTTTTGGGGGGGGGTCATTAAAACATTGCTGAATAAACACATGTTGAATGAATGAAAGGGTGACCTTCTTCACTGGTTCCCCCATATCCTCTCTTGTATCCCCCCCCCATCATCTGTTCTCCTTAAGTGGCCAGATGGACCCTTTTAACAATAAAAGACTGTGGTACTCCCTGCTTGAAACTACAGTCTTCCCCATGATGCACAGGATAAAACCCAGGCTCTTTCCATAGCCTACAAGCCTCTCAGTGCCCGCCACTCATCCCAACCCTCTTTCCTCACTCATTCTTCTCTAGCTTACTGTCTTCCTTTCCATTCCTCAAACTCACAGCCTCTTTCCTGTCTCAGGGCCTTTGCACATGCTGTTTCCTTATCTAGAATGCTTTTTCTCCTCCTCCTTATATGGCAGGTTCCTTCTCATCAAACCAAAGGACATTTCCCCATTGAGGCCATCCCTCATCTAGGGCTCCCCCTGTCATGCCAATTGGTTTTTAACAAGAATTTATCACATTGACACTCTTTCTTGTAGTTATTCCTTTGTTTCTTGTCTGCCTCCCCTCTAGACAATCAGCTCCTTTAGGACAGGAAGCCTGTCTGTCTCATTGACTGTTGTATTCAAGAGCCTAGCACTGGGGGGAGGCTGTCTTTCTTGTGCAGCTGTGAAGGAGAAAAGAGTGTCCTTCCTCAACTTTACTCTTGACCTAGTGGAAATGATTGCAGGAGGTTGTCCAGAAACCCCACACTCAACCCACCTGCTTCTAATGAGCTTCTCTTTGCCCCAGGGGAGGGAGGGAAGTGGAGAGAGTAGGAGACAGTGAGTGAGGGCTGCTGCCTTAAGTGAGGCATATGTGATCCGTGGTCTCCTGCCCTTTACATTCTGACTGGGCAGAGGGCGGTGAAGGCCAGATGAGTCTGTAAATCCTGTAACACAGTGCAAGGCGGAATAAAGCAGAGGAAGATCTGGGAGGAAGAGCTCTCAGCTCTCCTGTTCTCTGGGAAGTTGGGCTTTGTCGCGTTGTTTGTGGTCCACTGTGGACTTTCAAGCTTGAAGAGGCCTTAATGATGGGTTTGGGGGCCAGATCTTAATAAAGGGAAATCTCTGCTGATTAGACCCACACAGGCTGAGCTCTGGAAAGAGCGTGCCTGGTGCTTACCTGCCCTCCCCCACGTAAGCCCCCAGCGGGGCACCCAGAGCTACCAATTACTGTGTCCCCAGCCCATGAGGTGGCCAGAAAAGAAAGCAGGCAGCTACCACTTGGAAAACCCTATTTTCTTTGTTTAAACTGCAGTCACTTGAATTATAAAACTAATGGCATGCTTGTTGAAGCAAATAGAATGATACAGAAGGTCCATTGCTAAAGGACTTGTTTTCCTCTCCCCACATCCCACGGTCCATACCCTGTTTTGTCAACTTGGGGATGCACATTTTTCCCACGAGTTCGTGACCCCAAGTCCAGGATGCATCTTGCAGCTCATGGCACATCAGAGTTTCATTGGAAGCACATTTTCTTTCTTGGTGGTATGCAAAATCCTGGTGCAACCTGCAATTCAACTTGGAATCATCAAAATCTGGCAACTTGCTATTACTTTCTCCTGTCTCTTCTTTCACTCACTGGCAGGTGTAAGTCCGGAGGGGTTTTGTGTCTTTTCTGTGGTATCTTTTTACTCATACCTGTGACTTTACCCTGTGTCTGGATGCCCGTTGGCCATCATCCTAGCAGCTCAGCAGTCTTTGAATGAGAGGCAGCAGAGGCTTGTGCAGAGGGCGAGGGCCTGAGAGCTGCCAGCTCTGCCATTTCCCAGCTGTGGTGTGCCCTCTCTGTGCCCTCATTACCACAGTCGGGTGCCAGCATGCGTGCACCGTCTGGGACGAGGTGTCAGCACTTCCCTCCTTCCCTCTTCTCCCTCAAAGTGGATGGCATAGCAAAGCAGGGCACATTGCCACCCCCTCCTCAACCAAGCAGCTCTGACACCCAGAGGAGAGAGGCAGGGAGTCTGGCTCACATAAAAAAGGTTGGGTGCAAAAGGTCGGCTAAAACAGGCCACGCGCAAACCAGGGCAGGAGGTGAAGTCAGAAAACAGGCTCAAAGGTCAGGAGAGAACACACACCAAAGACAGAAAACATGAACCTGGAAAGATGCTTCCTTCACCCCCAAAACAAAGAAGATGCATTTTAAAATATTCAACTGAAGCAAATAGAAGCTTCTTAGGAAGGAGACAGGCACAGGGAGGCCAAGGGGATCTGCTGTCCCCCTGGCCCAGCCTCTACTAGGTGCAGGTCCAGCACACTCGAGGAGGCCCCGGGCAGCCAGATGTACCTGCCGGTCAGAGGCCCCTGGGCTTCTTCCCTGTGCCAGTTTCCGAACCAGAATGCCCTTGACTGACATGCGCACAGGTACCGTTCCAAGTGCTTTGTGGGACTTGTTTAATACCACATGCCTCTGGCAGGCGTTCTCCCGTTCTACACGTTAGGCAGCTGAGGCTATGAGACATACAGTGACCTGCCCGAGGGCACCTGGCCAGCATCCTGACTCCAAAGCCCTCAGCCTAACCATGATGACAGTCACCTCACTGTCCCAGAGTACTGGGTCTGGCATGGAGGCCAGTTACCACAGACCAGTGTGCTATCAGTCGGGCTAGGTAAGGCGGCCGGGATACCCAAGCCTGGAGGAGATGCCACCCGCCAGCCCTTGGTTGGGCTATCAGGGAACAACCTCAAGGGGTCCTGACACGGCAGCCAAGTGGAAGCATAAATAAGAGCTAGCCGACTGGAAGGAAGGTAGGAAGTGGAAAGGGTGCTCCAGGCAAAGGCGCAGCTTGAGTGGGGGCGGAAGCCACCACCAGCCGCCCAGAGCAGAAGGTGCCAGGCGGGGGCAGTGAGCGCTCAGCGGGAGAGGTGGCCGGGCCAAGCCGAGGGCAGTGGGCTGAACACTTCTAAGCTGGGGAGTAATGTGACCAGGCTGGCCCATTTGGAAGATCCCATGGCCCTAGTGGGGATAAGGGGTTTGAGGATGAGGCCTGAGGCTGGTCAGGTGAGCAAGCACAGAATGGAGCCGCGGGTTGCCACGAGGTAGGTGACGGTCGGCAAGCTGACGGGGCTTTGGGACTGGGGGAGAGGGGCAGCGAGGGAGACATGCTAAGTCCCAGCTGGTGTGGGGGCCCTTTAGAAGGGCCCAGAGATGGTGAGAGGAGAAGCAGGTTGGGGAGAACCTACGAACCCGATCCAGGGCAGGGGCTTGCAAATCTGTTTAATGGGATGATTATGGACAGACACTTGGGAACCACTGACTGAAGGAATGTGAAAGTCCTTCGTAGAAAGAAAATAACCACCCATGCCTAAGGAGTGGGGGATTCATTCACTCCGCAAACAGCAGCTGAGGGCCTACTGTGCTCCAGGCATCGAAGACATCATGCTGAGTACAGTGAGCTGGTTCACTGCCTCATGGCCTTGCAATCAAGGGGGTGGAGATCTATGATAAGCAAAGGCATAAGTGGGTGGCACGTCAAGGAATATGGAGAAAAATAAGTCCGAGGAAGGAAGATGAAGCCCGTTGTTTCAAAGAGGGGTTCAGGACTGGCCTCCCTGGGAAGGGAGCATTTGAGCAGAGACCTGAGGGAGGCAGGAGGCTATCTGTGGAAGAGGGTTCTAGGCAGAAGGAGCAGCCAGCGAAAAGGTCCTGAGGTGGATGCGTGCTCACTTGGTTCAAGGAATGATGAGAAGGCCAGTGGCGGGGGGGGGGGGGGGGGGGGAGGGGGGGATGTTAGGAGAGGAGTTCAGGGAGGTAAGAGGGTGGGGAGTACAGATCATGAAGGGCCTTGTGGTCCATTGTAGGGACTTTGGCTTCTCCTGGGAGAATGGCAGGAGCCACGGGAGGATTCTGAACAGAAGAGGGTCTTGGTTTTTCTCTGGCTGTGTGTGGAGAACAGATGGGGTGTGCAGGATGAGAGGCAGGGAGACCAGGGAGGAGGCTCCCGCAGTGAGCCTGGTGACAAGGTGGTGGTTTGGGCCAGGGCAGAGACTGTGGCTGTGGTAAGAAGTGATCGCACTATTCATGTTTTGAAGGTAGAGCAGACAGGATTTGCAGGTAGATATTTGGTAAGATAATTTCATTACAAAAGTGAAGAGCTGGGTTGACCCCAGCACCTAGCACATTGTCTGGAACCTGGGAAGCACCCAGTGAATATTGCATGAAAGGATGGCTGAGCAGATGGCTGGAGGGATGGAGGGATGGATGAAGACAGGGAGGCAGGGAGGCAGGGAGAGAGGAAAGTAAGCAGTCCTTGAATGCCAGACTACAGAATCCAAACGTTTTCCCAGAGGCTGTAGGAGCCATTACAGGTTCTTGAGCAGGGGCATGAGAGGATGTGAGTACTATTGGAGGTACCCTCAGAGAGTGACATTGGACAGGTTTCAACACCGTGTCCAAGCTGGTGATGCCCATGGACGCTAGTGGCCAATCTCCTCTGTTTTCTGCTGTCCAACAGAACCCTCATTCATTTACCCATTTATAAGCATTCAATGAGCACTTACTCTGAGCTGAGGGCACTGGATATGGCGTGAATGAACCAGCCAAGTCTTTGCCCACAAGACACAATTCTTCACTCCCCTTAGGCTACAGAACCAGAGACAGAATGCAGGTTATTCCCAAGGGCTCGGTGGCATACCAGCTTCATGCTGAGAAGGAAGGGATTGCCCCATGCCCTTTCTAGTGACCTGGTCTTTCTACAGCCTCGGGTAAGCCTTACAACTGGTCTTGGGACCCTAATGACCCCTAGTGTCCCCTTCCTAGCACAGGGTTTTCTTGTTTGGGATTCTTGGTCTTTGGTTTCATTTGGAGATTTACTTTGTGTGTGTGTGTGTGTGTGTGTGTGTGTGTGTGTGTGTGTGTGTATGCACACACATGTGCTCAGGGGGAAAGCTGTACTGGGAATGGGTAAGGAAACAGGGCCAGCATGCACTTAAGGCCCACTGTGTTTCAGACTCATTGTATATCTATTTGTTCACTTAACAAATATTTCTTGAACTCTCGCTACTTGCCAGGTACCATGTGAGGTAGTGGGGAAGAGATCTTACTAATAAATAAAGTAAGTCATTCCAGGCAGTGGTGATTGTTTCAAGGAAAAAAATTAACAGGAGAGTCAAAGGGGCTGCCTGGGACAGCTCGTGTAGGATGTCAGGGAGAGCCTCACTGAGGAGATGACATTTGAGATGATGAGAAGTACCAGGCTGTGCCACCATCCGGGGGAAGAACAATCCCAGCAAAGGAATCAACATGTGCAAAGGGCCCTGAGTGGAAAAGAGAGAGGCTTGTTCTGGTGCTTGGATTTGACCTTGACATTCAAGGGTCTTAAGTTGGGGTGAGACACATATACAGACCCCTCTGGCTACCGTGTGGAAAGGGAATGTCATTTCATTCAACCCTTGCACAATTCTGGGTAATTGGTGATGAAATTCCCATTTTCCAGGTAAAGAAACTGAGTTGCATAGCTAATAAGTGGCAGAGTAGGGTTTGAATCCACTTCTGTGTGACCAAATGGGCACCCACAGAAGGATCTTGGACCAGACAGTGATGTGGTGTGAGTGGGATTGAAGGATGCCAACGTGGTCCCTCAGATTTGGCTCCTGCCCTGAGTGTCTCCATGAGCCTACGGCAGACCATCCCCTCATCTAACTCACTACCCCTAAGCTGCAGGTTCCAGAGGCACTGGCTTATTCAGTGGTGCCCTAGACCAGCATCCACTCAAGGCCATTGTGAGGTGGGTACTGGGAGCATGGATTTCACAGGATTTTGCCAGAAGCTTCTGCAAAAGCCTTCCTCTGCCATTGACGCGCAGCACTCTCGCAGAGTGACCCTCCCTGGCTCCCAGGCCCTAGGAGCCGAGTTCTGGCCAAGGGGTCAGCCAGAGCAGCATGCCTTTGGGCCAGAGTAGGGAAGCCCCTGCCAAGCCACACAGAAGGCCAGGACAGCCAGTGCTTAGCCCCAGCCTTCATGACTCTCTGTGGAGGTGAGCAGGAAGGACGGACAAGGTTCTCCCTCACCCCACTCTCCCCCCACCACCTACCCCTGTCTCTCAATAAAATTTGGAGACAGGTAATCATCTCCATCACCTACGTCCTCTTCTAATTTTTCTTGTCACTCCACTGCTCCCCTCCCATGCCCTCGCCCAGTGCAGAGCTCAGGGGGACAGGTCCTAGCTGTGTCGCTCACCAGCCAGGTGACCTTACTCCTCTGAACCTCAGTTTCAACGGCTGTAAAATAAGGTAATAAACCTTCCTGGGCAGGACCTGTGAGGAAGCCACAAGAAGCCTTTAAACTTGGTGCTCGGCATACAACCAATGCCCGGCTGAAAAAGCAGATGCCGCTCTCATGATGACAGTGGCTCCCCAGCCTCCTAAATCCTCCCTCACCTCTTGCCCCCGCCACACTTCCCTCCTCTCACACCCCCTCCAACCCATCACACTGAGGCCTCACCCAGTCCCTTTCACGGACGGGGTCCTGCTCAAGTCAGGCCTACCCAGGGTCTGTTTCAGAACAGGCTCTGTGCCCAAGACGTCTACCTCGTTCTCCTCTCACCCTCATGGCAACAGTGCAAGGAGTATGGCCTCATCCCCATTTTATGGGTGAGGCAACCGAGGCTCAGAGCTGTGAAGGAATCTGCACAGAAAGTGAGAAGCTGGGGCTCAAACTCAGGTCTTTGTAGGCAGTCGCCTCTTTTCCTGATCTGCAGGGGATTCTTCTCGGACTGTTGGGTGTGGCCATACTTTTGTGGCCTCCAACGTGTCAGGGGCTTTTCCGGTATCTGGAGAAGAGATGTTAGGTGAAGGGAGAGGTGTTGCACTGGGTCAGCGCCCCAGTTCTGCCGTCGCTGGGGAGCAAGGGGCCTGGGGGCCCTGCGGGGCATTCAGCAGGACAGGGTCAGAGCTGGGAAGAGCAGAGGCCAGCCTGGCTGGTGAGTGAAGACAGAGCCTGGACTAGGGCAGCCTGGGGACAGACAGTGAGGAAGTAACCAAGGTAGGAGCCCTGGTGAGCACTGGAGAGTTTGGAATGCCACAGAGATGCCCAAAGCCAGCGGCAGTGGGAAGGTTGTGGGGGTGAAGGTGGGGGAGGTGCTGGAAGCATCCCAGGACCCTCACCTGTATGCAGGTCCTTCAGGCTGACCCCCTTACCCCCGTATAGAGTCAGCTGAAGGCTCTGCATGCCTGTGGGAGGGGCTGGGCAGTGAGGAGGCTCCCTGTTCAGCCCCCAGCTAGCACCTTCCAGAACCTGCAGGATGTTCAGTTCATTTACTCCCTCCCAGGAAGCCTCGGGTCCCTTTAGATGCCTCTAGAGTTCTCTGGGACTCTATTTCTCTGTACCCTTTCTGGCTTCAGTCCCTGAAACTCAGGAGACCCAAAGTCAGAGCCGGCACTCATCGATGCTTCGATCTTAGAGAGCATCCTGCCAATTGCCTTCTTTCACAAGGGAGAAGCTGGGCTCAGAGAGGTCTAGGAACTGCTTGAGGTCACACAGTGGGCAAGTGGCAGAGAAATGGACTCCAGGCTGTGACTTCCTCCCAAAGGAGCACCTCCCTTGTTCTTTCACACTTCCCTCCGGAAGAGAAAAGGGTCCTCATTTCCCCTTATCCATGGGCCTCTGGGTGTCCAGCTCTGAGCTGGGGGCTAATGCTGGTGCACTGACCGCTGAGCCCTTGTGTAGGTAGCTCCAGCATCCTTCTGGGCTGCAGTGGGCAGTTCCTTTTTGAAGTTTTTCCAGGGAAGCATTCGGAGGCCAGCCAGTAGGTCTCTTCCACCTGCATGGAAATTTCCGACAATGGAATTATTAAAACCTCCCATGGCCCTTCTCCCATCCCACTTCGTTACAAGAAACAGCCCCTTGGTGGCCAAGCAGGGGACACAGCAGCTGGGATCCCAGAATGAAACGTGCAGAGAATTCCCCAGTGAGAGACTCCCAAGCGGATTGCTAATCGGACCCAGGGGATCCTGGTTTGGAATCCAGGCGGTCTCTCAGGAAGGGATCTCCAGCTGTGCCAGGCCAGGAGCCAGGACTGCCGCAAGAGCCCAGGATTTCCTCCTGCCGCTAGTGCTTGGTGTGGTGTTGGCAATGCGGGCAGGGCCTTCAACGTCGTTGATGCTCAGTAGATTGGTCAGTTGGTGGGCAGGTGCACAGGTAGGTTGCTAGGAAGGAAGGAAAGGAAGGAGGGAGGGGGAGGGGAGTCTGGTCCCATTAAGAGACCTCTGTGCCGCGTGCATGATCTTGGTCGGTCACTTCACTCCTGTGCTGTCCAGCTCCCTCATCTGTAAAGTGGAGACAAGTGGTTTGCACTAATGCAGTGAGGTTCCCGGCTCAATGAATATCAGTGACTTTGGTCGTCTCCATCACCACCCTCACCAGCAAGATGAGGTAAAGCAGAGAACAGGTGAGCTTGGGAAACAGCCCTGAACCATCTGTGGGAATCCCCTTATGAGCTGTGTCACCCTGGGCAAGTGACTTCACCTCTCTGGGCCTCAGTTTCCCCATCCATGAAATGGGGATGAAAAAGAGCACCTGTCCCAAGGGTTGGTTGTAGGGATTGAGTGAGAGGTAGATTGGCCTGAGGGAAGGAAGCATTGCTGCCCCCAGTGCTCCTCCCTTGTTCTGAGCAGGAGAGGCAGGGCACGGGGTAGTGGCAAGGCAGGGATGGCAGAGACAGCCCTTTCCCTAGACTCAGGAGGGAAGAGTGTTTTCATTTAGGCCCTGTAGGTGGGCGGAATACAGGCTTTCTCCAGCTCAGCCCTAGGAGTGAGGGCGGGCTGAGAAGGCAGCTGGGATTGACAAGACTTCAGGGACACCAGGAGCTGGCGGAGCCGTGGGTCTGTGCAACTCAGGGGAAGTGGCTGCCACACTCTGGGGTTCCAGCCCCTGGACCACCCACTCTCCCTCTCCCCTGACCACCACCCTGGCCGGGAACAGGCTGGCCTAGAGCCAGTTTTTCCCATCTGAGTGGAGAAAAGTGAGGGGTGGGGCTTCTCTGAGCCCCGCTGTGGTTGTTAGGTGACAGGCTGAGGGTCCGCTGGCATGAGCAGAGGAGCTGTAACTGGGAGGTGCACACTGCAGACCAGTGAAGAGCTGGACTTGGGCAGCTGGCAGAGCTGTGTTCTAGCCCTGCTTCCCCAGCTGTGTTGTGTGGGCAGGCCCCTATCTGCAAAATGGGGGTCCCAATAGGGCTCACATCCCAGGCCAGCTACGAGGGTGGGATAAAACAGTGTACATAAATACTGGATGGCACTGTCCGGCCCAGGGCCTGCAGTCGTTGACCCACTCAGCTGTATATTGAACATTTACCGTGTGCCAGTACTGGTCTGGGCAGTGGGATTTTATGGTAAATAAATAAGGCAGTCTAGGGTGATCAACTTGTTCTGGTTTGCCTGGGACATGCCTGGTTTCAGCACCAAAAGTCCTGCATCCCAAAAAAGCCCTCAGTCTCAGGCAAACCAGGACAGCTGGTCACCCTAACACAATCCACTAAAGTTTAGTGGAGGGAGACGGACAATAAGTGAATATATAATATGTGTGGTTAAAGTATTATTTTAAAAATAATGTAGGGTAGAGGGTGATGAAGCTTGTTATTTTTAAGGAAGTAGTCAGGGCAGGCTTCCCTGAGGAGGTGACATTTGAGCAGGGACCTCAAGAGGTTAGAAAATGAGACATTTAGGTATCTGGGGAAAGAGCACTCCCAGTAAAGGGAACAGCATGGACGAAAGCCCTGAGGTGGGAGCTGGAATGTTGGAGGAACAGAAAAAGGGATAGGGTGGGGTGAGGGAGGGTTGGCCAGTTGAATTAATTGGAAGCAAGTAATATAAATGCCAATTCAAGTTTGCTTAAGAAAAAAAGACGCATGGGGTGCCTGAGTGGCTCAGCAGGTTGAGCATCCAACTTCAGCTCAGGTCATGATCTTGTGGTTCATGAGTTGGAGCCCCGCATCAGCATAGAGCCAGCTTTGGATCCTCTGTCCCCCTCTCTCTCTCTCTGCCCCTCCCCCACTCGTGTTTTCTCTCTCTCTCTCTCTCTCTCTCTCTCTCTCTCTCTCTCTCTCTCTGTTTTTCTCCACCCCTTCTCTGTCTCCTTTCTCCCTCCCCCCCTCAAAAATAAACATTTTAAAAATTTTTAAAGAAAAAAGATGCATTAGCTAACTTAACAGGAAACAAACAGGGAGGATGGTTTCAGGAGTGGTTGTATCTTGGTGCTCAGATGAGATCTTTCCATTTCTCAGCTCAGCCTGCTTCTGTGTTATCTTCATTCTCAGGAAGGTTACAGCTCCTGTACCCATCAGTAACTGCAGCAAAAAAGAGAGGCTCTGTTATGAGGCATAACAGTTCGGAGCAGACTGAGGTCTAATGTAGCTGGAGCAGGAGGTGTGTGAGGTAAAGAGGAAGGAGAGGAGGCAAGAGGATCAGCAGGGCCAGAGCAGATGGGCCTGGTCTTAGAGATCTCAGTGAGGACTTTGGGCCTAGTTCTGCATATGCTGGAAGCCATTGGAAGGCTTTAAGTAGGGAAGTGATATGATCTAGTTTATGTTTTAGGGATATCGGTGTGGTTGCTGTGTGGAGAATGCGTTGTGGGAGCAGGGGGGGCAGCAGCGGGATTGAGGAGGAGGCTGGTGCAGTCACTCAGGTGGGCACCAATGGTGGCAGTAGAGATGGAAAGAAGAGGATGGAATTGAAATGCACTTAGGAGAAAGCCTGTACCAAGCTTGGGGTCTAGGTGGGAGTAGGAGCTTTGGTAAGAACTTGGTAAGGGAACTGGGGTATGGGATGGAGCTCTGTGCCAGAGACAAGGCAAGAGCCAGTCCCTGGAATTGGGGCCTCTTTCCCCAGGTGACACGAGCCCCCTAGGCTGGAGGCCTGGGATCTTTGAATCCCCTCCCAGTTCCGGACCACCTGGGCCCAGAGAGCCTGGAACCTGCAGGTGGGGTCTAGATGGCCCCAGCTATGAGGATTGGAGGGTTGAGAGGGCAGGAAGCCCAGCCAGTAGACAGAAGGAGACCCACAATTGAGGGAGTTTTGTACTCAGCCACGGGCACTGCCCCTTCCTCCGGTCCTGGGCCCAGGGCAGGCTAAGATCCCCTGAAAGAAACATCAAGGCTGTGTCCAAGTTCCTCAGGACCTACTCTGGCCTTCACCTCGTGCCTAAGGGAAGCTCATGGTCTCCCCTGCCCCCCAGGGAGACTGGCTCAAGTCATATTCAAGCAAAGAATTGCTGAGCCTAGGCTTTTCAGAAATAGTAGGCTTACATTGGGGTTACCCACCTTCTGACCCACCAGACTGGATTAAGTCTTTGGCCACTTCTAGAATGGGTCTACTTTTGGATGTCTAAGCAGATGAGCCATGAGCATTTTTCTGAGGCTCCTGTCCTGCCCAGATTTCAGGTATGGTCAGATCCAGGTGCAGCTGATTTAAGCCTCCTAGGGCATGTGCCTGGGGCAGTTTTCAAAGACTGCATGCTTCAGAAGGGACTTGAGTATCCATGTACCATTCTAGGGATGTGCCCTTGCCCAGATATGGCAGCTAATGAAGAGAAAGCTGAGGCACATAGAACCCAGGAGAGTTTGGTTGTATCTGGGAGTATGGCTGGGTTCAAGCTCATCTATGGAGAATGTGTTTGGGGTTCAGCACTTTGACACACACAATCTCTTCTAATATGACAATCCTGCAGGGCAATGTTATTACCCCACTTTACAGGTGAGGAAACAGGCTGAGAAAGGGCCTGCATGGTGTTTGTCATATAATAAGTTTGAGAAAATCTGAAATTGGCAGAAAGTGAGTGTCACCCCTTACCCCCTGGTGATCATACACTGAACATCATAGCTTCCCACTTTGGGAAGAGCCTTTATAGCAAAGAATATCAATCTATTCACTATATTAACACACCATCCCCCCCTTTCCTCCCTTCCTTCCTTCTTTCCTTTTGTCCTTCCTTCCTTTCTTCTTTCCTTCTTTCCCTCCCCAACTATAACTCACTATGTATTAGTAAGGCCACTGTGCTAGGCCTTAGCAATACAATAGTGATTAAAATCCAGACACAGATCCTGCCCTCAGTGATTTAGTGTCAGACATTAATCCAACAGTCACACACAAATGTATATAAAACAAAACCATGATGAATGTGACAACAGAGTGTATAGAAGGTGAATGAGGGAAGGGATTAAGCTGAGAATAGGAGGATAAGTAGGAGTTTCCTAGGTGATGATGGAGAGGGAACAGAACAGATGAAAGCCTAGTGGGGAGAGTGAGCAGTATGGCTGGAGCACAGAGAGTGAGGAGAGTGGGGTGTTGGGTGGGGCTGGTGGAGCCCAGGCAGGCCATCGAAGACTTTGAAGGTCACATTAAGGAGTTTTGTCTTTATTCTAAAAGCAAGATGGGTGGGGGTGGGGAGTACATTGTGATATTATTGGAATTGCTTTCCCAAGGAGGCCAATTAGGGGGTTATTGTGGCCATCCAGGCAAGAGATGAGAAAAACTTGGACAAGGGCAAGAGATGTGAAGATGTGGGGAGATGAGCAGTTTTAAGGAATGTAGAAAGAGCAAAATCAACAGGACTCCGATGATGGAGAGGAAAGTGACAGGATTGAGTCATTTTCTGAGCTGTCCATGTAGAGAGAAGATAAGGCCTTTTAAAGTGACAGTTAAGTTAACCCCAGAGGAAAATGATGTGGGGTGGGGAAATGTGAGGGTTGGGTTTTAGACATGTTATGTTTGAACCCCTACCTCACACCACACACAGATCAATTTGAGGTAGAAGAAAATGGAGGGGAAAGCCTCATGACATTGGATTTGGCATTGATTTCTTAGATATGATGAAAAAAGCACAGGCAACAAAAGAAAGAAATAGATAAATTGGACTTCATCAAACTTAAAAACTTTTGTATATCAAAGGATGCTATCAACAGAGTGAAAAGACAACCCAGGGAATGGGAGAAGGTACCTGCAAATCATATATCCAATAAGGGATTAATATCCAGAATATATAAAGAACCCCTACAATTCAAGCAAAAAAAACAAACAATCCAACTTGAAAATGGGCAACGGACTTGAATAAACATTTCTCCAAAGATATATAAAGGGCCAATAAGCACATGAAAAGATGCTCAATATAACATCATCAGGGAAATGCAAATCAAAACCACAGTGAAATTCCACTTCACACCCATTACAATGGCTATTACAAAAAACAAAAACCAGAAAATAACAAGTATTGGCAAAGAGGTGGAGAAATTGGGACCCTTGTGTGCTGTTGGTGGGAAAGTAAAATGGTGCAGCTGCTATGGAAAATCGTGTGATGGCTTCTCCCAAAAAAATGAAACAGAATTACCACATGACCCAGCAATTCCACTTCTGGGTATAGAACCAAAAGAACCAAAAGCAGGGGCTCAAACAGGTGTTTGTACACCCTTGTCCATAGCAGCGTGATTCACAGTAGCCAAAGGAGGGAAGCAACTCTAGTATCTATCAATGAATGGGGATAGATAAACAAAATGTGATCTATCCGTACAATGGAATATCATTCAGCTTTAAAAAGGAAGGAAATTCTGACACATGGATGACAACATTGTCTGAAGACATTGTGTGTAATGACGGGTGTAATAAGCCCGTCACAAAAGGACACATACATACTGTAGGATTCCACTTCTATGAGATGCCTAGAGCTGTCAAACTCAGAGACTGAAAGTAGGATGGTGGGTGCCAGGGGCTGGTTGTGGGGGGGAATGGGGAGTTAGTGTTTGATGGGGATCGAGTTTCAGTTTAGGAAGATGACAAAGTTCTGGAGATGGATGGTGATGATGGCTTCACAACAATGTGAATATGCCTAATGGCACTGGGTTGTATGGTGGTTAAAATGGTAAATGTGTCAAAATGGTTAAAATGGTAAATTTTATGTTCCATAGATTTAATGACAATAAAAAGCAAAGTAGATGAAAAATTAAATTCAGATGACTCCTAGATCAGAACGTAAAAGCTATAGCTATAAAGCTTCTTGAAGAAAATATGGGAGAACATCTTTCACCACCTAGAAGTAAGAAATGATTTTTCAGAGAAAATATAAAAAACACTTATCATTAAAAAAAAAAACAAACTAACAAGTTGAACTTGAGATCGATTGCATACAACGTGTGGGGACATCCAGGTAGAGGGGCTAGGTGGGAAGATGGTGTCTGTCATTCGTGATGGAGCCCGGACTGGAGGAACCACCTGTGAGGCTCCTGCTGTCAGCTGATATTCCAAGCTACGATCTGTACATTATGGGCCTGCCGTGGAGTCACCTACTTTATGACCCACGAGGCTAGACTAAGTAACTTTGGGCCACTTCTGGAATGAGTCTAGCTGTGGATTGTCCAAGCAGATAAGCCCTGAGCATTTAAGCCCTGAGCATTTTTCCAAGGTACCTGCCCTGAGTAGCATCTCACTGGGGTGCAACTTAGACCATCTGTCTACTTCTCTGGCCAGACTTGGGGTGCACTATGGTAACAGCTCTCTGCCTAGCTCTGTCGCCTTCACTCCTGTCCCCGGGACTAATGGGGAGTCAGATGAAATCTAATTTCCTCTCAACTGGAGGCTGATCAGTTACGGTTGTAGGAACTTGCTGTCTGGAAAACAGAGCTTTGCATTTTGCTTGGGAGAGCACATCCCCTGAGTTCTTTCTTCTTAGCTGTACTGGCATGGCAGGGAGTTGATCACTACAGGATTCTGAGCCACTGAACCATAGGAAAGCTGTGGAGTGAGAGGTGATTTTCAAGGGACCTTGCTTTACTGAGGGTTTCCAAGCAAGGGGTTCCAGCCTTGAACCTCGCTCTTTCTAATCATCCCCAAGCCACTGTGTTTCCTGGCCCCACCACCTCGGTGCTGTTTCTACACAGCATTTGTTGAAAAGCAGGGAGTTGGCTTGGTCCTGCTAGACAGTGATTCTGAGTCTTTGTGGAGCAGAGGGGTCCGGGATGCCTTGGACCAGCTGGTGAAAATGACAGGCTTCCTTCATAGAAAACTGTAAATCTATACAAACCTTTACAAAGGACCTTTACACAAGGACCTCAGCTAAAGACAGCTTGGTTGGAGCTCCCTGTAATGAAACTGAGGCCACCCAAAGTGCTTTTCTGCTTTGCCCTCTGGTGATCTTCTAGGGGAAATAGGATTGTGCCAGTTTTGCAGATGGAAAAACTGAGGCTCGGAGGGGTAGCCCAAGAGGCCTGCCTTGTCCAGAGGGAAGTAACTGGGCCTGTGAGCTTGGAATTTCCAAACTCACCTTCTTCTGTAGAGTCAGGAGTCCCCTCTCTCAGCTTCTCTGAGAAGAGGTTATGAAATAGTCAGGGGTGGGTGGGAAGCTCTGTCCCTCGAGGGCAGAGCTTTTGTATGAATCATCTTTAATTACCCAGAGACCAGCCCAAGGTCCCAGATTCAACCAACTGTATGACAAGTAAGAATGTGTGCATGGGGCATGGCAGACTGGAGGGGACTTTGGCTTCGAAGCAAGAAATGTTCATAGTCATTAGCTCTGTCCATCCTAGCACTATGAGCTGGACCTCTCTGAGCCTCAGTTTCCCTGTTTGTAAAATGGCACCATGCTCAGTGTTTCACAGAGACTGTCACACATCATCTTCCCCAAAGCCTAGGCAGGCACATGTACGTATCCCCTTCTCACAGATGGAGAAACTGAGGCCCAGAGCAAATCAGTGACCCACCCAAGGGCACGTAGCCAGGAGCAGAGCTGGAATCAGAGTGCAGGTCTGCCTAACCTCAGTCTGTGTCCTTGACCAAATGCAGAGTGCCCAACACCCAGTAGGTGCTTCATAGATGGATAAGCTTCCCCTCCTCAGTCCCTCCAGGCAGAGGGGCTTTCTGAAAGAGCATGCAGGTGGTGACATCAAGCATAAACAAGAATAAAAAGGACTGGGGAGGGTGCGGGAGCTTTGACATGACCCCTCCAGGCCAGGTCCCCCACTCCCCAGTGAACTCTTTGATTTCCTACACAGTAAAGTCTCTTGTCATGAGCTTGGGCCAGTTATCTGCTTTTGTCTTTTTACTTTTTTCTTTTGTCGCAGTGGCAGGTGGGAGGCCCAGCAAATGCCCAGTGTGGCCACCCCGCATTCTCATGCCCATGCGCCTCCTCCCTCCGTTAACGTTCCTTCCCGCGTCTGTTCAGAGTAGCAGCCCAGGCTCAAACTAGAAGTAATTAAGTCTGTCATCTCAGCCCACCCCAGCTCTGATGATGCATTTCAGACTAGCGGGTGACACAGGGACAGACGCCGAGTGCAGGAGGGCTCACCATGCGCCACAGGCATGCTGGGCCCAGGACACGCAAGTGGACCAGCCACCTCCCGCAGGGATCTCCCAGGAAGACAGTGACAGCGTGGGGTCTCCAGAAGGCCACAGAAGCACAGATGGTATTGCAAAGTCTGCCTAGGAGGTTAGAGAAAGCTTCAGAAGAGCAAGGCTTGGAATTAGCCTCTGCCCATAGGAGGACACTTTGGGCAGGGCACCTGCCTGCGCAAATGTCCGAAGGCACGGAACCTCACAAAGGTGTCTATTATGATTGGAAGGAAGGGGCCGGAGGACATGAGACTGGAGAAGTAGGCAGAGCCTGCGTGTCAGGCTACAGATTTTGAACCCTGTCCTGAGGACAGCAGGAAGCCACCCAATCAGGCCTGCTAGGGTAGCTGCATTCTCTGTCTCTACTTGACCTCTAAACTGGGGCCTCAACTCTGAGCCTCTTCCCTGCTCGCTCTCTCTCTCTCTCTCTCTCTCTCGATGATCTCACTCTATCCTATGGCTTTAAATACCATCCTTAAGCTGCTGATTCCCATATTTATATCTTTAGCCAAAGCCTCTTCTGCACCTCCAACTCGTCATCCAACTGGCCACTTGGCATCTCTACTTGGATTTCTCACAAGCCTCTCAAAGTTAACAAGTCCAAAACGGGATTCTTGATCATGTCCACCCACCCCCCTAAAACCCGCCCCCTCCCAGACTTCCCATCCCAGGAAGTGGCACCACCATCCACCCTCCTGCTAAAGGCAGAGCCTTCACCATCCACACCTTACCCCTCGAGCCCTGGCCCCTGGCTCACTCTCTTGGTTCTACTTCCTAACTCCCACCTGCCCACACCTCCTTAACACCACTGCCACCCCATCCCCGCCTGCCTGGGTGATGCAGTAACCACTTTTCTCCCACCCTCCCTCTCACCCCCTGACAGTTCATCCTCCAGTGGTTGATGGATCTTTAAACAACTCTGTGCTAGTCTTCCACCTAAAATTCTGTAGAGATGTCCCTCTGCACCTGAAGCAAAAATCCACATTCCTCACTGTGGCTTCAGAGGTTTGCACAGTCTGGCCACTGCCCACCTCTGAGTTCACTGTCCCTCAGTCATAAGCCCCAGCCATGCTGCCCTTTTTGGATCATTAAAACCATACCCAACCCCTTTCTACCTCCAGGCATTTGTCTGTCCTGTTCCTCCTGCCTGGAACACACTGACCCCAGCTCTCTGGCAAAATGGGTCCCCAGGCGGCTGGTCATAATGCCTTATTCTCTTCATAGCATTTTGCATGATCTGTCTTCCCCAACAGGAGCAAGCTCAGTGTGCCTGGCACACAATAAATACTTCCTAAATAACTGTTGAGTGAATAAACCTGAGGACAGCAGAAGGACCCCTAGAAGCAGGAGATCACAGGAGGGAGAATGAGACCTGACAGGTCAACAGAAGGTCACATAGAGGACAGGAACCAGCACAGGTGGGATGTTCGGATTTCATCTGAGAGGCACTGGGGAGCCACAGAAAGTTCTTCAACAGAGTCCAGGAAGTGGAAGCAATCCTTAGAGCTTAGAGCTGGGGAGGCTATATGTCTAGTGGTCACAGGATTGGGTTCTGGAATCAGACTGCTTTGGGTCTTGGTTCACCAACTCCCCAGCTGAGGCTTTTGGCAAACCACTTAGCCTCTCTGAGGCTCCGTGTGCTCCTTTGTAAAATGGGGCCTGCTAACGAAGCCTACACTTAGGGGTACTGAGATGTGAAACGAGCTGGTGCATGGAAAGTTCTCAGGGCGTCCCAAGTGCTCAATAAACATTGGCCGACACTGCTACTTGGGGGTTGTGGATGCTACTTATTAAGACTGAGTGGCAGGCGTCCCATGTGGTACCAGGAAACCAGCCCTCCTGCTCCTGAAGCTCACAGTCTGATGGGACAGATGGGCAGGTATGGCTCGGCCGGCGGTTCCCGAGGATGAGTACTGAAAACTGAAGGTGTAAGCCAGGCCCTGTGTGAGCAGAAAATTAAATCTGGGAGAGTCAGGGAAGGCCTCTCAGAAGAAGTGACATTGGATTTTGGGGAGACAGTTTCCTTGAGAGAATATTTTGAGTCAGCATCTACTGGCCCAGGAACAAGGGAGGAGGGAGGTGTGTTCTAGCTTCTCAGCTCCCAAAATAACCCGGATCCGAGGGCGGACAGCCCAGCAAGCCCCAAGAGCTGCCACCATGCCTTTCCTGGCCAGGTTCCAGTGACCTTGGAGCAGTCCTTGCCCTGCCCTGTGCCCCCAGGTGGCAAGAGGGGGTGGAGTCAGGATGCCCAAGCCAGAGCTCCGTCCCTGGCCGAGAGGGCTGGGCGGCCAGCACAGGCACCGGTATAGGCCCTCTCTCCTCCTGCTCACGGGCCACTGAGCTACCCCGTGAGACGGAGTCATGTTTGCATTTTGGCTTCTGGACCGGTGGCATGACCTCCATGGCCAAAGAGAACATGCTCTGGAGCTTTGTCCCTCCCCTCTTCCTGTGCCTCTCCGTCTGGGCTTCTAATTGCATGTTTCACTCTCGGTGCCTTTACTCCGCTTCCTCTGGCTCTTTGTCCCTCCATCTCCCCCTCCCTCATTCCTCATCTCTCCCACTCTCCATCCGTCTCCTCCCTCTTTCTATCTACCTTCTTCCCTCTCTTCTCTCTCTCCCTGCTCCACCTCTTTTCCTCCCCTTCTCCCTCCCACCCCTGGGCTCTCAAGTTCCCCTCTGTCTGACAGCTTCTTGTTCTCCTCTTTCTCTTTCCCTCCCCTTTCCCCTTTCCCCTCTCTTCTCCCTCCATAGAAAAGCACCCCAGAACAGCCTCTCTCTGCCCCTGTAAGAACAGAGCCCAGGCTCCAGCACCCCCTCCCCCTAACACATACAGGCCCGGCCTGTTCCAGAACACAGGGATGATGGCAGGATTGGCCAGAGGGGTAGATGCTGAAACTAATGCAGGTAGTGGGGGACAAGGGCATGGGTAGGTTCCTGTCCTTCCCCCCGCCCCACAAACCTTTCCTCACCCCTGTGTCAGAGCTGGGGGCCAGGAGGAAGTCCCTGAATAGTTACCTGCCCTCTGTGCAGCTGCTGGGCTTCCCAGGCGGTCAGACAGCAGGTCGGGTCATTGGGCCCATTCAGCAGAATTATAAATAGCAGCTTGTGCCCAGCCTGGCCCACAGAGAAACCTCGGCCGCCGCCGCAGGGCACTCCCGGCCCGGCCCCCTGTCCTCCACCCCTCCAGCCATTCCTCTGAGGCAAAGCCTGCCCCTCCCCTGTGCTGCCAGCGGGTCCCCAGGTCAGTATCCGATGTGCTGTCGCCATGGTAACCTGCATGTCCCCAGCAGGCTCAGGTTGCGGGAGGTGGGGGTGTGGGCAATCCAGGAAGAGGTCCAGTGGCCTGGAATCAAAGGTCACTGCTCTGTGCTGGGGCTTGGTGGCTCTCTTGGGGGCTGGGGGTGGGGTCCTGTCACCCAGAAATCTCACCTTGCTGGGGGACATGGGGCAGAGAAGTCTGATTCTGGGAGGCCTGGCCAAAGGGCACTGCCAGTTAACTGGGCACAGCAGGTCAGCCCAGGACTTAAAGCCAGAGAGATGTGGATTCAAATCCTGCATCCCCACCTACTGTTTAGGTCATCTGGGGACCACCACTTAACCCCTGAGTTCAGCATCCTCACCTCAGGGTTGAGCCAGGAGGGGTAATACTCCTCCCCTCTTGGGGGATGCTGAAGAGATCAAAGCCTACCAGCTGCGAGGCAGGTCCTTCAGTCCATACCCTTTTTGTCCCTAGGGACAGTGCGGAGTCAGGGTGAATCTTACAGACTTCAGAGTTACACTGACCTGGGTTCCTACCCAACCTCTGCCATTCACCAGCTGGACGATCTGAAGTAGGTTACACGATCTCTCTGAGCCTCAGTTTCCCCATCTATAAAATGGGCGTGAAAATAACATCTACACTTTGCTGTGTTGTTTTGAGGATGAGTGGGGCCATTGTGGGAGGGGCTGTTGGCACAGTGCTGGGCACAAAGCCAGCACCCTACACGTGGCGGCTCTACCTGACATCACTTTCTGAACTGTTATTTCTATTCCAACCTTCCTGGCCAAGATGACCCTTGCTTCTTCACCAACACTGGTCACATCAGGCAACTCCCCTTCCCTCCCAGGTCTGTCTCCCCATCTGCAAAATGACAGTGGGACCACTCAGGCCTTGTCCACGTCTGAGATTGGTGTATCTTGAGTAGCCCTACCGGGCTGGGCTGTATCTATTATTATTTACTGACGCCCTCACCCGAGCCCTATCCTCCACTCCCGAAACTTGAGCTGCATGGTTGCCTGGCAACCAAGGTGCCAGCTCAGGAGGCTTGGGTGTCAGGGTGTCCGGCTGCAGCCCCCTCCCTGAAGGCCGGGGGCCCATCACTGGGCAGCCAGGGAGTGGGAGGACCCAGGGCAGGGGCCCTTGCCTGGGCCGGTCCAGAAGGGACCTCCTCTTCTTTTCAGACCTGCCCAGGCCCAGCCTGTCTCAGAGCCCACTCTTTCAGAGTAAAGGGGCCCATTGGCCTGGGATATTTTTATAGGTGGGGCACGTGGTCAGGCACAGAGAGAAATCGGAGCCTCCTCACGCTGCTAACTGATATGGCAGCTGTCACTGTCACCCTCTTCCTGGAAGCCTGCAGCCCAAGTTTGCCCAAAAGCCTGGAGAATTCCCCTACCCTCTCTTAGTACAGTCGTTGGGAGGCCTGATGCCACCTCCTGGAGGTCCCAGGGCTCTTTACATGGCCACACTTAGCAAATAATTTCACCCTTATGTTTACTTGGACGATGTCCTGTATGACCTCTCCTGTGTTTTCATTCATTCACCCAACAAGTATTTTATTGAGCATTCATCCCAGCTCCACTGTGTCCTGCTTGAGTGACCTCAGGCAATTTAACTTCTCTTTGCCTCTATTTTCTATTCTGCAAAATGGGTATAACAAGGATATCTGTACAGAGTTGTGGTGTGGATCCAATGAGATGACATATACAAATGTGCTGATGCTTAGCCTAGAGCTTGGCACAGAAAAGGCCTTATCGTGATTGTTTTTATTAAATTGTTATAAAGCATAGGCACTGTACCACACAGGGAGAGAATAGGGCAGAGCTTTTTCAGAACAGGGCTGGGCCTGGCTCCCCTCTATCCAAGTTGCATCTCACAGGACCTGGCACATAGCAGACCTTCAGCAAAAGTTTGCCAAATGAGCAGAGGTGAGAAACGAACCATTTCCCTTGGAATCCATTGCTGCTTGGGGAACTGAGAGCTGAGACGTTGACTTTAAACATGTTTTACAATTCCAGGTATTCCTTAGAATCTACTATGGCTGTTTCCTTCAAAATTACCAAAATAGTTTTGGAATTTCTTTGTAGCTTTTCAGCCTCAGCCCTGTGTTTGGGGTGGGACTGGGGAAGGCAGGTGCAGGGGTAATCCTGGTGGACTTAAATAGCAGGGCAGACAACTGGTGGCAGCGTGGGGACTCGCCATTTATAGGAACCTGAGAATCAGCACCTCCTTGCGTGGTGCACCCTAGGTGCCTCACCTGCCTCACCACAGCCTGAGTCTCTTTGTCTTTAAAATGGACACCCTGCCCCCTCTGCCCCAGGGTCAGAGGCGAGATAAAAGGGGCCATACAGTGAAGAGCACCTTCCAGTAACAGTCCTTAGTTGCAATAGGATAGCCATGCTATCCATAGAAAAGGACTGGGCTGATGGCCCTGCCTCCCCAGGCCTCCCACTCCACAGCAAAACCATGTTGGGTGGCCGCCAGCCCTCTGGCCTGGGGGCCATTTCTAACAGCAGGTGATGTGGCCAGGCTGCCGGGTCCAGGATTTCACTCTTGACTTCTTCCAAACACAGGAAAGGTCTGCCATCTGCTTCCCACCCCTCACACCCAGCCTGCCAGGTCAGCCAAAGCCCCCGCCTCGCACCTGTCAGCAATGTAGGGGAGAAGAATCCCACTGGGGTTTCCTTAGTGGATGCTAAAGATGGCAAAATCCTGGGAGCCTCCTCCCAGCCCCCAGCCCACTTGGATGCCAGGCACTATTCCTCCACCTTGGATAGGAGGGCCATGGTGGCTTTGTCAGAACCCCCAGCACGCTACATTTCACTCCTCTGGTGTCCCCATCACAGGACAGCTCTATTTGTGCTGGCTGTGGGTCTGGAAATCTGTTGCATGCCAACATCAAGAACACAGCCTTGCCACTCAGACGTTCATGTGACCTTGGCCAGTCAGCCCACCTTCTGAACCTCAGTTTCCACATCTGTGAAATGGAGAAAATAAGAGCATCCACCTCAGAGGCTGTTATGGGTATGAGCAAGATCATACATGGGAAAATCTGAATATAAGGAGTGACCTTGGTAGTAATAAAACTTAGCTGCTCATAGGACTATTCTTATTACTGTTACTACTACTCAGATGTGGCTGCTACTGTGGCCACATCCCTGCTGGAAGTGTTACCTTGTTTCCTAATTCAGTCACAGCTTCCTTCCTTCCTGGAGGCCAATGCTGAGTACACAGTAGGTACTCAATGCCTGCTTTCTACCTTTGTATTCAAGCACAAGCATTTGTTGAAGTAGATGAGTCCATGACCCAGGCAATCTTATTCTCTCTTAGTTCCTGGGGTCAAACTATAGGTTCCTAGAGCCACTCAATAAGCTTCTCTTAGGCACCAGTTGTGTCTTTCAGGTGCACTGGGGACCTGGAGATGGAGGACACCATCCCCTGCCCTCTAAGGCATGAATGGTCAAGCCCCATCGAGGGATCAGTTGACTCTGACTTAGAGGGTGGGGTCAGCATAGGGTTCACAGAGGAAAAGCCCCCTGGGCTAGGCCCTGCAAGGTGAATAGGAGTCCACCAGGCAGAGAAGCAAGAAGGGAGGGAAAAGCTTGTGCTGAGGCATGGCCAGTGGTCCACAAAGCATCTCTGAGTTGCTTTTTTATTATTTAAACAAGAAATTTTCCCCTCATAGATGTCTCAGTGCCCAGAGGGTGACTCTGGCTGATCCATGGGCAAATCCATGCCCATCAGGGTTGGGTGTTAAGAGCTACAGAGGCCTTCTTCTCTGGGCCTGATCTAGTGTCCAAGACTTAGCGTGAGTCAGCGTGTGAAGATCTCTTAGAAGCCATCTAGTCTGACCTCCTCATTTTACAGATGGAGAGACTGAGACCCAAAGAGGGAAGACAGTTGGGCAAGGGCAACTAATGGCAGATCTCCTAGCCAGGCTTGCCCAAGACTTATCCACCCATGCTGGGGATGACCAGCCCTGGAATTACACGTTCTTGTAGGGTCCTGAGCCCACAGACTGCCCTCTGGAAATGTCGTTCTCTGTAGGACCGGCCGTTTTTTAAATGAATTTTTGAAACCTTAGTTTCCTGCTTGTGAAATGGAAATAATCAAAGCGTTCTTTTGAACTTCAAACTGAAAAGCACTTTATGAACACTCTTATAAAATGCTATTTTGTCACCACTGTCGTTTTGTTCAGGGTGAACCCTAACGGCCGCATTCCCTAAGAGCTGAAGTCATCTGTGGCATGGTTTGGGGACCATGATTTTCAGGGCCACCTTGTAGACAACCCAAGAGACAGTGACAGGGCATCTGGTACAGGTTGGCTTTCTATTCTGTTCTGGAGCCTTAGGGGGTACCCTCTCTCAGTACCCACCCACCTCTCAAACTAGGAGACCTAAGATAGTCTCAAGAAAGTAATAAAACTCTTTGCTATGTCCCATTGCTTCACACAAAACCCCTATACACACACAGTCTAGAGTCTTATTTCTTAAATACGTACATTTTTTTGCACACCTCAACACATCCCCTGCTCAGATATGCTCAAGCAGGCTCATACACATTCTCTGTGCAACCACACATGTGCTCCACCCTGCTCTGACACATACAGACACACATTTGTACATGCATGCCTGATTGCACAGCCATGTACACATTCTGGATGTGTGCATGCTCACACACACACACACATGCATGCACACACACACGCACACACACATCTACGCACTCATTGTCATGAACTTCCAGTGAAGAAGAGGGAGCAGGGTTATTTTGCATGAGTCAGAAAATGCCCATTAACTATAAAACTAAAAATAGTTGGCAAGAAGAAGCGTTTAGGTCAACCTAAAGAACTTTGAACCACTAGCATTGGCACAGATTATCATGGAATGAGGGAGTGAACCCCCTGTCAGGAGAGGCATGCAGGCACAGGTGGGACTTGATATAGGTGCTATGAAGGGACTTGAGCATTAGGGACTTTGACCCCTGAGGTCCTGCTGGTCTCTGGAGTAGCATAAGCTCAGGGAATCAGAGGCTCTTGCTTTTCTGTCAGGCTTTGCAAATAATGGTGCCCCTTTGGTGCTCTCTGCTCTGGGGTGATCTTCCAGGGGACCTCTGTAGTACAAGACAGGGTAGTCAGTGACCAGGACCATATAAGCCTGATGTCATGGGGTATCAGCCACTAGAGATGCACACACTGGAGGCCCCCAATCCTGGCACCAATTTCATGTGAGGGCAGATCCTGAAAAGGGAAAGATGGCAGCTCTGACCTTGTCAGTCCCTTGTAACAAGGAGTCCAGGGTAGCAGAAGCCCTGACTTGGGCATTGCAAAGCAGGGGTGTCAGGGACTGAAATATCTAGAGGAGTAAGGAGTGAGTAAGGAGGGCTGGAGAAAGACCCCTTGACTTGGAGTTGTGCCAGACTTGAACATAGGTTCTGATTGCATCTGAAACCTAAAACCCACCTCCCCTGGATTATACCCCACACAGAGGCCTCAGAGACTATACAACATGAGGCCTAGAATCCAGGCCTGGATCAGTCCCCTGTGGGTCCCCCTGTTCTTCAAGGAGATACCCAGAGCCATTGAGAACCCCAGGAGATAAAGGAAGAGCAGAAGTGGCTGGGGAAGGACTTTTGAAAGACAGAATAAGGTGATAGAAGGCCTAAGCCATGCCTCACTAGAGGAGAGGGAAGCAGGCAGAGCACTCCCACCTGCAGCCCCTACAAATTGCCCCATCATCAGACCTGGGAAAAAGAGAGAGGGCTTCAAGCCTAGAAACACAGAGGGAGGAGAGCCTTTGCAGGCCATTGTGGGGCATCTGTTGGATGTTGATAACTTTGGGCCCAAGGATTGGGATCTCCTAGGGCCCATGGAAGCTCTTGTCCTTTGAGCTCTTTAACTTTCAGACAACACTTGAACCTCCTTGAGAAGCTAGAGGGGATGGGCCAGGGGTCAAGTGAGAGGAGGCTCAGGGCTGGTTCTTAGCAAAAAATGGAGAAACTTTGGGGCATCTTTTAGACCACCCAGGCCAGCTCTCAGGATTGAAGAAGAGACTGGTACTCAGGGAAAATCATGCCCAAGGATGAAGGTGAGACACATCCTTGGAGCATCCTGAGAATCAAGGGGATGGCTCAGGAGGGTGAGACCTTAGGCCTGAGCCCAGATATGCCAGCACCTGTTCTGTGGCCTTGGGTGGTACCTTTCACCTCCGGGCCTCTATTTCCCCATGTGGAAATCATTATCATTCCAGTTGATTGTGTGCCCCTTGCTGGCCTGGCTCTGGACTGAGCCCGGTGCCCTGTGCCCTGCATGAACTCACATATCTTCCCAACAATCCTGTAAGATTGGCGGGGGGCGGAGGGGTGGATTATCATGTCCATTTTAGAGATGCAGCAACTGAGGCCAGACAGCTGCCTTGGTTAATCCATGGTCACTCAGTGAGGGCATAGTGAGGGTTCTAACCCAGATCTCTCTGACTCTAAGCCCCAAAGAGGTTCTGACCCTACAAAGTTGAGTCAAATGAAAAGTGGCTTAAGAATCCATAGAAGGAAGGAGATCTGGGGGGACAGAGGAAATTGCCAAGAGGACATGGCACTAGGGGTTGTAGATCTAGGGATTCGGATATGGGGTAGAAGGCAACAGGCGAGAAAGAGAAGGATCCCAGATAGGGATAGGGCTCCAGGCTCCAGGCTCCAGGCTCTAGATAGGGATCCCAGCCATGCAACATGTGCAGGTAGGGTTGCTAGGGCAGCTGCAATGATGGGGGTAGAGGAAAGCCAAGCTGTACACACCTGCCATGGCCTTGCTTACTCTCATTTCAGGGCTCAGAGTGTCATCAGTAGGCCCATGGTTCTGTGCAGCTTCGGTGAGGCTGGGGTCCCCTGGGCCTGTTTCCCCCGGGAGGCTGCATTTGCATCTGTCCCCGTGCAGATGGTTGGTGAGTGCAGCCAGCAGCCCCCACCCTCACCCGCACCCCCTTCTGTCGCTGGGACTAGGCTGCTCGGGGAGCGTGGTGCAGCGTTATTTTTAGAAGTGGCACCATCTGTTCAAGGTGCCGGGCGGATTCTGTTCATCTCTGCAGTGTCCAGGACAGCCACGCCAAATCAGGGGTAGAGCCGCAGAGCTGGCCGGCTGGGACGGTCAGTAATCAGCGTGCTGGCCTGCTGGATGCAGGAGCCAAAGAGATTCTACAGGCCCTCAGGGTGTGGGATTCTGGAATCTGGGATCTGGGACTGCCAGTGAGGTAGTTATGGAGTCAGAGCAGCCAACACAGAGGACAAGTTCAGCATAGAGGGGTGTCCTGTGCCCCCACACACCTGCATGGTCCCTGAGCCTAAGCCTAGGACTACCTCCTGGCAGATTCTGAGTGCCCTGCCCTTATCCCTGACCTCCAGCTTTGTATAGAGAATAGAGAAGAGGCAGGAGGAGAAAAGAACAATAGTCAGACTATAAGGATCCTCTGTGAGACCTAATACTGGTGTGGCAGAAACCACGGGCTTGACCAGTGTGATCCAGAAGTACTAGAACCTCTCCTCACTGGAACCCAAACACTTCAATGTGTCTCACTGCCTGAGCCACCACTACCCAGAGCTTCTGAGTCATCACAGGAAGGAAATTAGGCTGTTGATTACGAGCAGGGGCTCTGACGGCAGACTGCCTGAGTTCAAATCCAGCAGTTCTGTGACCCTCAGCAGCCTCCTCAACCTGGCAAAGCCTCTTTTGCTCATCTGTACAATGGGACGCCAGTAACTTCTGCCTCATAGGGTTTAGCTGTGAATATGCCAATTTGATGCCTGTAAGGCTGTGGCATCCTGCCTGGATGCATTCAGCATCAGCTCTGTCTACCATCTGGCTGACCAGCTTCCACTTTTCAAATGCAGGCCACACTCTAAGATTCATTGTCCCCATTGGCTTTCCTTAGTCAGATTGATTTCTCAGCAGTGGAACCAGCATTGGTGGAGGGTGGTCCTGTGCTGGGGGCTGGTGTGACCCTGTTCTCAGAGAGTTTGTGGTCTAGCGAGGGAGGCAAGCTGGCAAAACCCACCCCAAGACTGAGAATAGAGGGTACAAATCAAGGAATGGTCTGCACATGATAGGCTGGCAATGGAAGGGTGGGCTGAAATTTGAAGCAGAAGAAAACTTCACAAAGAAATTGGCATAGAGGCTGTGCCCTGGAGAGGAAGGTTTGGATTAATGGAAGAGTGAGGGCAGACAATCCTGGATAGAGGGGACAGTGTATGCAAAGGGTGGGAGGCAGGAGCATGCATTCATTGTTCAGGAAATGCAAGGAGTCCACTTAGCTCAAGCCAATCAGGCAGAATCCTGGATGCCATGGTCATGAATATGTTTTTCTTAAATAGGTACCAGGTGCCAGAAATGGTTTTTAATCTAGAGAGTAATATGCTCAAATGCAAGAGGCAACATCTTGTGTTGGTTTTAGAGTCAGACAGGTCCCAGTTCTACTCCTAGTTCTGCCACTCCTTAGCTGTGTGATCTTAGGCATGTTGTTATTTCACCTCTCTGACCTTTGGTTTCTCATCTATAGAATAGGCCTAATAATGTCTACCTCTGGGATTATCGTGGGTTATATACATTCAGAGCCTAACACAACTCCTGACATATGGAAGCCATTCAGTAAATGAGAGTCACCACCAGCGTTATTTGGGGGAAAGTGAAGGAGGAGGAGTGAGAGGTCATTTGGGAGGGTATGGGTGAGGACACTGAACTAGTGTCAGGAGTCCTGATGGTAAGGAAGAGGAAGGAGCCTGAGCCCTTACCCCACTGCTCTCTGGATCTGTGCACCTGGCTTGTTACAAGTCTAGGGTGACCCTGATAGTCAACTCTGGGACCTGGGGGATGCTTTAGTTGTCATAAGTGACTCAAGTCACAGAAGGACGAGGACATTGGGGGAATATGAAGACCTGAATGACCTTTAAAAGAGACATTTGTCAGTCATAGAAGGTTGGTTCTAGAGCTTGAGAGAAAGGGCAGGGTGTAAATGTAGGTTTGGGAACTACTTATGTTAGGATGAAAGTTGATACTAGGTGGGTGGTATTGCCCAGAGAGAGTGGGTCTTTAAGAGGGTTAAGAGCAGAAACAGGAAAAGGCTACAACTGGCCCAAAACAGAGATGCCATGCAGATCCCTGGACAGAATTGGTCAGAGAAGCCATAGGAGAGTGGGGAAAATGGTTGGGAGTCATCAGCATAGCAAGGGTGTGAATACGGAAAAGGGCCTTGGAGTCGGCCAGTGGGAGTCATCCTCAGAAGCCACTTGGGACCTGGTCAACAGGGAGTAGCATTTGGAAGGGCAGAGACAGAGACCAGAGGTGATTTTGAGCCAGAGGCTGGGTCAAAAGAACAGGGCAGGATTCTAGAACCCAAAACTGGGGGGATGTTGGCTACAACAGGAAGAGAGCTGAAAGAGGGGCTGGAATGGGAACCCCTAAAGCACTAGGGCAATGGTTCTTTTGCTTGTTTAAAAGTCCCAGCCCCCACCACCGGACTGACTCATCTTTACAGACTTAGGGCTAGGTATCTATATTTCAAGTAGCCCCCAAGTGACACCAACACAGGTGGCCCTGAGGGAACTGCACCTTGAGCAGACATGTTCTGAAGTCCCCAAGTTCCACCTAGAGAAGCTTTTATGAGGAGAGGAAGGAAGGGAAACCTTGACTGTGGGAGAGGCAACTCCTTCTCTCAGCTGCTCCTCTGGATTCCTGACTTTTTGGTTCACTTCCTGCAGTTCTGAGGCCAAGTCAGTGGCCTGACACAACTCTTTAGCTTTCTACCAGGGAGACTCCAAGGGGGATAACCTGGACTGAGGCAAAGAAGGCAGTGAGTGCACAGTCACAAAACTGGGGCAGCTCTGCTTCAGCCTAGAAGTCTGGCCACAGTAGTGAGACAAAGAATCTAAAAAAACACCCCCCCACACACACGCACCCATACACACACCAGTCCCTGCAAGTGCTTGCATCAGTCTGACTCCCCTCTCAGTCTGACCCCCCTCCTCCTTTGAATCCAGAAGTCCTACTTTCTTTTTTCTTCACCCTTCTCCATTAGTTGTTTCCTGGCCTTTGTATTCTCAGGCCACATAGAATGACTTTCTTCCTAGCCTTAGCTTCTTTATACTCTGGACCCCAAAGGACCCACTCAACTATTCAAAAGTAATCTCCAAACTTAGACTTATCCTCTGGCACATCTGTGAATGAATAACACACTCTGCAGAAGAAAAAATTTAACAAACTCAGCCAGACTGAGATGCTACCACTGAAATATGTTCCAATAGGAACCAGAGGTAGAAGACCATGCACAATGCAAAAGCATGGATAACTAATGATGATATTTCTGGCATCAGTGACAGATAGCACTGATGAGCCAAGGTGGGTCTTTTGCATATGCACTTAAATGCCCCCCAAGTGGCCCTTTGCATAGTGTCATTTTATTGGCTCAGGCCTGCTCACTGTGATACCCCATTGCCTGAGAATCTGGCTTTGTGCATTAGCACCAAATCACTGGGGTCCCCTCCCCATACCTGCTCACAGAGCTCATGGAAAAAAACCCTGTGCCCTCCCCTCTCCACCCACACCCAAAAACCTCAGGCTCCCCAACCCCACACCCTGTTGGTCAGCACTATAGTCCTGGATAGCTCCTAGAGGCCCATTTAACCCTTTGCTCTGTGTCAGCACCATAGCACATGGATAGTTCCTTGGCTCCTGGTCCTTAAAGTCCACCCAAATCTTCAATCAGCACCATTGCCTCAGGGACAGCTCCCAGTGGAGCTAGTTCTTCAGTGCCTGCTTCTTTGTCCTCCCCTGGGGGGCTGTCAGTCAGCATCATGACTGCAAGGACAACACTCACTCCCAGCCTCTGCTGGTCAGCCTGCAGGAGAGAGAGGGCCTGCGGTTATCAGGTTTCCTGACCTCAGCCACCCAGTCTCTCCCCAGCACGCACCTCTATCCATCTGTCAGCACTTCGTCAACAGAGACAGTTCTCTGGGCCCCAGTGCTCCATAGTCAGAGGTGAAGCCTGAAGACTCACCAACCAGCCAGTGATCTATTGTGTGCGGCCAGAGCACTAAACAAGCAAAACCTTATGCTTCCCTATAGGAAACCAGAGAAAAAGGCAGGAGCCTGGTCTGGTGGTGAGAGGAATGTGAGTGAGCCTGGGAGGTGGGGGACCTTAAGAGTGTCTGTCTATGTGTGTAAGTTTGACAGCTGGCTCTGCCACCCCCTCATCAAGCACCTTACACCAATAACTACAGTCTCTTTTTCTGTTTTCTCCTCTGTAAAGTGGAAGTGTCAGCAGCCCCTGTGTCATGATTGTTGTGAAGGACTAAATGAGATAAGAAACAAAGTGCATAGAACAGTGCTTGGCACATAGTATGTATGATCTAAGTGTTGCTGTTGTCATCATTTTTTGTCCTTTCTTCAGCCTCTGCTTGTAATCCATCAGAACAGAGCAGGGGGTGGGAGAGAAGGAGGGAGATGAAGACAGGAGAGGACGGTGTCACTATTGCCAGTTAGGATCTGGAGGCTGGAGGCATTCAGGGCTGCAAAAAGGGCCTTAAGGCATTCAATATGTCTGTAGGGAGCGTTGAGCAGGGTAAGAGATGAGGCTGGGGAGGTAGCCAAAGCATTTGGCTGAAACCAGAGAACACTGTTCAAAGCAGCTGGTCTACCCCGGGCAGAGCCACCATCCTCAACCTTCTCACTGATGTCCCCTCTTGCAGCCCAAAGTGAAGTCCCACCCAGTGCTTTACTGCCTCAGCTAGGCTTTCTTGCCTCCATCTACTGTTGACGTTACTGTTTTAGCTTCATCAGGAAACTCTCAGACTTTCCTTAAAGGGAAGAATTCTAAACAAGGAGCACATAAAGTGTACAAATCCTGAAAGGCCGGCACTGCTGTGCAGATGCCCAAGGTGGGGTAGGAGATGTCAGAGGTAGCAGATGAATTCGGATCCAATTGTGATTCCCAGGTTGTACGACTTTTCTTTTTCCTTTTGCCTCCACCCAAGCAGGACTTGGCCTGCAACTGAGTGGCCAAGTCAAGTAGGACATACTGGGGACAGTAGGACAGCCGGGAGACCCAGTCAAGTGTGTGTGCCCTGAGAAGCAAGTCTCGGGTGATGGAAGAATCCTTAAGGATCGCACTAAAATGGCCCTTTGAGACTGAGCATCTGTCCAACTGACCCACTTACTTTACAGAAAAGGAAGCTGAGGTACAGGGGAGAAAACACTAGTCCAAGGCCATACTGTGAAAGGGTGAAAGATAATGGGACACAGAGGCTTTGGACCTGACCAGGCAAATTTAAACTATGCCAGATTCTATCCATATAGACTTGGTCATTTGTAACATCTCTGAGCCCCAGATTTCTCACCTGTAAGGTAGGGGCATTAACACCACATAGCCCATGGAAGTATTTGCTAGCAATCACTGTTAATAGTAATGTTCGAGCCAAGATCTGGACCCAGAAGATATGGTTCCCAGGCAAGTGCCATTTGGGTTATATCATCCCAAAACCTGAAGCAAATGTGTACAGGAATCACTTGACTCAGCCTACAGATCTTGACCATGGGGTTACTGGGGCTCTATGTGGCAAAGTGAGCAGATTTTAAATGGCAGGAAGGAGGGTCTGAGCACTTCCCTTGCTCTCCTCAGAATCCCAGTGCCCAGGGCAGAGTCTGAGATGCGCCTCCTCACATTTTTTTGGTGGGTAGATGGAAAGTTGGAGAGATGGACACATGGACAGACAGCTGAAGAATGGATGGACGGATGGAAGGATGGATGGATGGGTGGGTGGATGAGTGAGTACATGAGGCACCTATAGGACCAGAAACTGAGTTTTTCCTACCACCTAACATTGGCAGCTCCTCTGAAGAACAGAGGACAGTAGAGGGAGTTGACCCTGGTGGGCAGCTAAGGGCTGGACTGACCCTCCCTCAGACCAAACAGGAGGGCAAAAAGCTATGCAAGAAAACCCAGGTCCCTAACAGCCCACCCCCTGGCCCTGATTCTGCCATCTGTGCCTTCAAGGCTGATGCGTGGCTGTTTCTGTGGGATTTTTTTTTTTTTTTTTTTTTTAGATTTTCCTTTTCTGGTTAACAGGATAGGAGTTTTCTAAAAATAGCACTAAATTTGCTTCTGAGGTATTCATTTTCAATTCCCTTCCTCTTTCTTCATTCTGTCTCCCCAACTGTGAGAATTCCAAGCTGAAATTGTCATTGTCAACTTTGATGCACATGCGCGCGCGCACACACACACACACACCCCATGGGGCTTGCACACTCAGATGGGAGTGGGTACAGACATTTCTGTCTCACATTCACAGACACGCACTCATGCTGAGTAGACCTGCACACAGCAAGCCGTGTCCTTCAGGGTCACTGACACTAAGCACATGTCTGCTGACACACCACAGGGACCCTCTAACACACACACATACCTACACACACACACACACACACACACACACACACACACACACACAAAGTCACTTCCACTTCCAGGCTCAGCCTGATACTGGCATTTTCATACTCCTTTTGACTCAGGTGTGTCCCCAGACTATGTACTGGCTGTGCTGAACGTCCACCATAACACACTGACGCTGACCCTGCGAACTCACAGTGACATGCACACCCACACTCACGTAGTCACTCCAGACCCATCAGGCTCTCTCCTCATACACACGCACACACATAAAGGACATTTCCCTCTCCCGGAGGGACTATGACTCTCCAGGTGAGGTTGAAGGAGAAGCAGTTGTCCCTTTGTCTCCAGCTGCCTGGCTGAGTTAACCCATTTCCCTGGGTCAGTACCAAGGAGGAGGGTTCCCATCACCAGGGCATGGGAGGCACTCCTGAAAGGCCAGAATTTGCATCCAGGAGAGGAAAGAAAATGTCCTGCCCCAAAGGAACTAGTTAGTTGGGACCGGAGCAGAGGGAGGCAAAGCTTGCATGTTGTGCTATACAAACTAGGACCCTCCCCATCCTTCAGAGCAGTGCCAGTGGTATTGTGGTACAGTTGGTCTGAGTTCTGAGCTAAGGACAGTAGCATGGGGGACAACGTGGGTGAGCAGAGGACAGAGGCAGGAAGTAAGTTCAACTGATATTGTAAGAACAGTCACCATTTACCAAGTTCTTCCTCTGTGCCTGGAATTGGGCCAAGCTCTATCTTGATAAGTCCTCACACAACCCCATGAAATAGGCTGTCCAGTTGGCTCTGTGTAAGGAGGAGGAAACTGAGGCACAGGGAGGAGTTAAGAGCCTTGCCCAAGCCACAAACTGTCAAATGGGCAGCACCAGGCCTCATTGCCCAAGATCTCCAAATGGGACCTGGGTTCCCCACATCTGCCATTGGAACTACTGACAACTCAAAGGAAAAAGGAACTTTAAAAATACTTATTAAGGTGGCATTTAAATTCAGCATGTCTTAAAACAGAAGGGTTCTGCATCTGAAAGTTATTTTTAGTACATATTTCATTTGTAATTGTCCCAGCTATCATCCTTCAGTTAGGATTTAAAAAGCTGTTGGTTTGGGGTTTTGGTGGAGTTTTTTTTTAATCCTTCCTTCAAAAGATAGATTACTTCTTTGTTAAATTAACTCCAAAAACAAAAAACAAAAAAAAACATTGCTCCTTCCTCTGCCAGCATCCCTCCTGGCAGAGATTTTATTAAGGCGCCCCTAACCTATTCTTGAGTCATTGACATGTAACAATACAGTCATTTAAATGCTAATAAGATGAAACTGAAATGCATAAATCTAATATTATCGGAACATTCCCCTGGATTCTGAAGGGCCTGCTGCATCAGAGCCTGAAGGAACCCCAGAGAACATGTCCAATTCCTTCACTGTCCACATGGGGAAACTGAGCCCAGGAAGAAAAGGGGCTTGGTCAAGGTCACACAGCTAGAGCTTAGAAAACCAAGAGGGACTTTTCAATGGGCCTCTGACCCCCATTGGCTCTGTGACCCCTGATGGGTTGCTCAAGCTCTCTGGACCCTGGCTATATGGCTTGCTCAGGCCAATGTCTCAGTCAGCTCAGAATGCTATAACAAAATACCATAGACTGAGTAGCTTAAACAACATAAATGTGTTTCTCACATGTTTGGAGGTGGGGAAGTCCAAGATTAAGGTGCTGGCAGATTCAATTCCTAATGAGAGCCCTCTTCCTGGCTTGCAGATGGCCGTCTTCACACTGTGTGCTCACATGGCCAAAAAAGATTATTTCTCTCATGTCTCTTCATAAGAGCACTAATTCCATTCATGAGGGCTCCACCCTCATGACCTAAGCACTTCCCAAAGGCCCCACCTCCTAATACCGTCACGTCGGGGATTCGGATTTCAACGCATGAACTTGAGGGGCACATTGAGTCCATAGCAGCCTGTGTGCCCATTGCTTAGGGCAGAGGTGACTGAACCATGTTGAGTGCTGGCTGCAAATGAATCTCATCACAACAATGAGAAAGCTGCACTTGCCAAGAAGGGGGTGCAGAGGGGTCAGGCAGAGGCACAGAAGCCAGTGTTGTAGAGTGTCTGTTCCAGGCCAGGAGCCACACCAAGAGCCCACACACAGGTGTATCAGTCATTCCCACAGCAACCTGCAAGACAGGTAGGTCAACTCCACTTGGCAGATGGGGCCCAGGGAGGCTAGGTGACTTCTCCAAAGTCACACAGCTCATTTAATCCCTCAGCCATAGAGTGGTAGCTCATGTGGTATTTAAGTGAGGCAGTAAGAAAATCAGAGTCTGGTGGGCTTTGGCTAAGGAGACAGCTGCCTGCTCTAGTTTTAGCCTCACACCCGTGCCTTATTATAACAAAGAGACACTGGGGAGTGGAGGATAGGGGATGTATCTCAAAGGAAAAAATGCAACTACTGATTCTGACATCTTTTCAGACCTCCAGCAAACCTGCAACATATATGGAGAGGAATCCCAACTCCATTTTATAGATGAGGAAACTAAGGTATGAGGACCTATCTAAAGTCATACCTCCCAAAGACAGATGACCCAAGGGCTGATCCATTCATTCACCAAGCATTTATAGAGTGCCTTCTGAATGCCAGGCACCATACTAGGTACAAAACAGACATGGCTACTGTTCACACAGAGCTCTCAGGCTCCCAAGAAAGGGACACAGCTAAGTAGGCCTGAACAATAAAGTGTGAAGTGCAGTATGATACGAGAGGTGTCCGGAGTTGGGAGCATTTACACACTCCTGGGTGGTCAGGGAAGGCTTCCAAGGAAAGCGCACTGTGCTGAGCAGAACAAGCCATTGTCTGGGTGGGGAAGGCCCAGATAGTGGAGAGTGCTCTATGACAGATATGGGGCAAGTATGGAGTTTTCAGTGAATTCTATACAAGCTAGCAGGTCTTCAGTTCTGTCTGCCAGAAGATCATTTGTGCAGCATCATATAGATGCTTCTGTGCCCGTGGACTTCACATTTTCAAATCAAGCAAATCCCACAGTCAGATCCAGTACCAAGGTGAGCTCTACAAGTTAGGACAAACCAAGATGCCCAGAACAAGGGTTGTCTCATACATGCACCCATGAGATGCAGGAGTAGGGGACAAGTGGTGGGGGAAAAGCCATATCAGAAGAGGTAGCTGCAATGGGAAATCTCAAAGAAGGAAGTTCGTTTTGTTTTGTTCTGTTTTTATTCAAAGAAGGAAGTTTAAGATCATTTATCTACAGAGGCAGATTTCTGATTTTTAACTAATTTTGTTATCCCAGAATTGCCTCCCTCCATATGTACAGGTCCCTTCCTGCACCTTTTACTATGTCTCTCCCAACCCGTTAGTAATAGACAGCTGTATATTTGAGTTTCTTCTCTGTTCATCTTTTGGCTTAAGTCCTGCTTTACCTGCATGGGGAAAAAAATATTCCTTACTCATAATGAGAGGAGAAATCTTTCCTGATACCCTGAGCCAGATCAGATCTTCCTGCTCTAGATATCTATAGCAACTATCACTCCCCATAATGGGAAACCAATCATGTTATAGAAGTCACTCATTTAATTGTCTCTCATCCCCAATGTCAGTTTCTGGAGGGTGGGAACTCTGTCTGGATTGTCCAGTGCCTGGCACAGAGTAGATGCCTGAAATACAATTATTGAATGGATGGATGTATGGATGGATGTATGGATGGATGGATGGATGGATGGATGGATGGATGGATAGATAGGTAGATGGGTAAATACATGGTTGAAGATCATTGTTCATCTTAACACAATAGTTAAAATCACCAGTAGCCCATTAACTCGTGCCTACTATTGTCATTGTAAATATAATTACTCCTAACGATTCTCGTAGCTCATGCTGCCAGGGATGTAATTATCAGTGCCTGTAAGGCACCCTGCAGGTAGCAGGGGGATAGATAGAAAACAGCACCTCGGGTTTAGGAAATCCCTTGTGGCTTGCAAAGCACTTTCTTGTTCACATACGGCACTTTATTTATGCATCGTAAGAACCCCATGAGAACCCCATGAGAGAGATTCACAAGAGGAGGCAGCATAGTGTCCTGATTAAGGGTGTGCCTCTGGATCCAGACTGCCTGAGTTCAAATTCCAACTCTGGCACTTACCAGCTCTGTGACCTTGGGCAAGTTGCTTCACCTCTCTTGGCCTCAGTTCCTTCGTGTGTTGTATGGGAATAGTATTATTGGTTTGGTTGTAATATTTTATTTTTCAGGAAATAACTCATTTAAGCCTCATAGTACCTATAAGGTAGATATTATTATTCCCCTTTCCTTTTTTTTAGATGATATTAAATTCATTTTATTCCCATTCTACTAGGAGGTGGAATAGCTAGAATTTGAACCCAGAGACTGTAGTTCTTAGTTCTCCTGCAGCTAACCTCTATGGCATGTCCACACACAGGCATCCTTGGGCCCTTCCTTAGCCGCTCTTCATAAGGATACACCTTTGGGGTCAAACCCAACTCATGGTTTCTGGGAGTGGTGCATGCTCAGATGGCCAAGGACCATAAGTGCTCCTACAGGACTGGGGGTGGGAGCCCCAAGCACACTCTTTCTTTGGTGTCTTGTGTCTCTGCTAAAGACATCAGGACCATTTTATATTCCATTCTATAAGATACTTGCTGCTCCCAGGATAAAAATAAGGCTTCCTACTGCACCCTTGAATACAGCTGCCCTCCTGTAAGGCATGGAAAGTTTCTCCAGTGGCTCCAGCACCCTATGACCCATAGCTGGGAAGCCCCACAACCCAGGTGGAAATACGACAAATTTGCATGTGGTTTATAATTAGTTCCCAATAAATTGGGAGGTAGAGGGGTCAATAATTATTATTTTGCAAATGAGGAAACAGAACCTTGGGAAAATGAAAGGACTCGCCCAGGGTCCCATAGCCAGGATTTGAGAGGACTTGGATTTGAACCCATCTTGCTCTGACTGTAGAACCTGTCTTGTTCACTGCCATCAGGCACTGTTCACCCATCAGCCTCTGCTCTTCAGAATAAGGAGGGAGCGCCCCCTAAGGGAAGGGGAAGAAGCACCAGGCTGGGAGTCCAGAGACCATCCCACCTCTGGACTGCCTCCCTCTGTGTGACTCTGGACAAGTTCCTTTCCATCTCTGAGCTTCCAGTTCCTTACTGAGAAAATGAAATTGAGTCTAAAATGCCTCCAACACTAAAATTTTGTGCAAGAGGAGAGGATGGTGAAGCAAAGAGATGGGACAGGGGACAAGGGGAAAGAATTGGGGCTAGGTCAGGGGCTCAATCCCATCTTCCTCTCCCCACCCCTCCGCCTTACCGTCCTGGACCTAGGATGGCCAGGTGTCTATGCCTACTGGGTGGGGCCAGTCCCCATGCCAGGCCCAGCCAAGCTCAGCAGAGGCCCTTTGTCACCCAACGCTTGCCGGGGGCCTTGGACACCGGTATTGGGTGTCGGGGTGGATTGGATTCTCTCCTGGCAGCCCTGCAGATACGGCACTTCTGCAAGGGTGGCCAGGCAGGCCAGCAGGGAGAAGTCCGTGCTCTCTTCTCCCGGGCTCCCGGAAGGACGTCGTGGCTGCTGTCCGTGGTGCTGAACTGTGCACCCCCGCCCCCCAGGTGAGGGCTCCATGCACCCCAGCTCATGCTTGGGGCCAAGCGGGGTCCTCAGTGACATCCTGGTGAATATGCATGAGCTGACTCCTCTGGCCAGACCAAGGGCCTTGATGAATGTGGTTGGGGGCTACAGGTGAAAGTGGGAGGCTTTCTCCCATTCCCATGCCTGGGAAACCAAAGGGGGGGATAACAGTATATCAGCAGATGTAGGTGGCATGGATGAAGGAAGCATATATGCTGGGGGACCTGGGGGCTCTGTACTTGGGGGATGGATGGGGTTATGCTCCGGATCGTGAGAGTGTGGTGTGTGTGCGTAAACAAGACTGTGAGCACAGGTATTTTTGAGGAAGGGAGTGGGAATATTAAGATGTATTTCTAGAAGCATGACTGCATGTGACAGTGTTTATGGTGCCAAGGGGGGTGTCCACCAGGGTATGTGTGAAGTGGGACTCGTGTGTTGGTGTATGTGTATGGCAGGGGGGTGGGACCTAAAAGTAGGCAGGTTAGGTGTACAGAGCACCCTGAGCTGTATAGGTCAGAGGGTGTGTATACACCAGGGTGCATGTCATGAAGTCAATGTGTTAAATAGCAGAGTGGACGATTAGGGGGTTAGGGCATGTTACGAGGTTGCACCAGGCTGTGGCTTGGGGGTGGTATATTGTGGAGTGCCCAAGTGGGCACAGTATATTTGGGTTTACAGTGTTTGCTGCTGTGCTATGGGGTATGGTATGAAACATCCACGTTAGGGTATGTGTATATGTAGTGGTTGTTATTTGGGGTGGTTTGTGTGTGTACAAGCACGTGCAGGCTGGGCCTTCCTAAGCACCTGTCCCATGAAGCCTTCAGTGCCTGACCCTTGTCACCACTCTGTGCTTGCCCCCACAGGAGCCACCACCCCTGACCATGTAGATGCCAGCTCCAGGGAGCAGCATGGGCCCCACTGAATGGAGACTCCTGGGTCTACAGCCCTGAGCCCCTCCGGCCCCTGGACGTTGCCCCGTGCCCAGGGACACCCCTTGGAGCTCACCACCGCTGTCGCCAGCCCACCTCGGCCGCCCCCTCCCCCTGGGACCCAAAGTCGGCCACCGGGAGCCACAGTCATCCAGTGAGGTTGTGCTAAGGACAGGCACACGGAGCCATCGCCCAGCAGCCTCTTGTCCAGCGCTGACTCTCGGGCCCACCCTGAGCAGGGACTGGGGCAAACATGGGTGACATGACCAACAGCGATTTTTACTCCAAAAACCAAAGAAATGAGTCGAGCCATGGGGGCGAGTTCGGGTGCACAATGGAGGAGCTCCGCTCCCTCATGGAGCTACGGGGCACCGAGGCTGTGGTCAAGATCAAGGAGACTTATGGGGACACTGAAGCCATCTGCCGGCGCCTCAAGACTTCACCTGTGGAAGGTAGGTGTGGAAGACTTGAACACAGTGCTTGGATTTGGGATCTAGACACCCAATCCCTGGCCTCCCTTCCCCAGACCCCAGGAACCCCCCTCATCTGGGTTTAAGCATGGGACCACAGCATTGCTAGTGTGCATTCAAATCCAGCTCCATAACCCACATCACTGGCCTGGGTTGTGCCCAGCTGTCCCAAATCCAAACTCTGATGGTGGCTCCCTAGGTGTCTGGGGCAGCCATAGGCCATGGAACTGCTGGAAGACAGGGAAGGCAGGAAGATGGGCCGTCATGGGAAAGGTGACAGATACCCATATGTGTCTTGCCCTGGAGATGGGTGTGGGGCTTTTGTGTAACTGAGAAAATGAACAGGCCTAGGATCTTGGGAGAGAGAGAGTTTCAGCTTCTGGGTGCTCCTCTGAAGGGGACCAAAGCCAGGTCACCCGCTGTGAGGCAGAAGGAAGAGAAACCAGCCCAGCCTGAGCACCAGAGCATAGAGTGTGTGTCACCATTCCCACTATCACTTTCCCCTTGCCATGAGGGAGAAGAATTCCCTGCATAAACCCCAAAGATATGGGTGTGAGGCACCTCCACAGCACTCCCCATGCAAAGAGGCTGCAATGAGCCTCAGTTTCTTCCTGTGGAAAATGGAACCGATGGCTACCTCACAGTGCCTACTAGAAGCCTGAGCATACAGTAGGTGCTCAATAAGTGGCAGCCATTATTATTCTAAAAAGTGGATGATAATCTCTCCCCCAAGCACAGATCACAAGCTGGAAGACAGCATTTGAATTCTTATCCCCATGTGAGAGATGAGAAATCCAAGGCCAAAAGGTCCCTCCTGTCCTGTCTCCTGACTCCAGTCCCCATGCCCTGGGCACTGCTGGGTACCAACCCTCAACGCATTTCCTATAGAGGCTGCTTAGGGACCCAGCTGCTCACCTAAGCAGAAGTTTAGAAACACCTTGCTCTCTTGGTGTTGTTTGGTTTTGTTTGAGGGTGGGGAGGAGAATAGTAGCCCAGGGCTTGAGAACGGCTATGTGTGCCCCAAGACAGGAGGGAGTCCTGCCTGGGGGCTCCTGGGCCTCATGTGAACCCTAGTCTGTGGCAGAATGGTCCGTGCTCATCTCCGCCATGAGGTTGGCACACTAGCCTTCCGGGAGGCAGTGTTGCCCTGGTCATCTTTGTCTTTTCTATGGGACGAGGAGATTCTCTTGAGTTGGAAAATCTTAAGTGTCTCTGGGCCTCAGACCTTCTGGAGAACCTAATGAAACTGTAGTCCTTCTTCCCAGAAAAAAACAAAAAAACAAAAAACACCCACATACTACAGACATGGCTCACACTATCAGCACATTCGCAGAGCCCCTCCAAGCAAAGCCATGGACCTTGGCATACGAGACAAACCTTGGTGTTAAGAACCCCACCCTCCCCTCCCCCCTGACAGGCTCTTGGACCCTGGGAAATTGAACGGCCTGCGGCCAAGTTCCAGCACCGTCCGGGGCCATTACCATTTGGTTTACTGTGTCCCCCAGTGCGTCCTGCTGGGAAAGCAGGAGCACACCAAAGGGCAGGGATCCTGTCCTGCTCCTCTCCACCCATCTAGTTCCCAGTCTGGTACCTGGCACAGACGAGGTTGGATAACTGCCCAGTAAAACCCTGAGACGTGGCCACTGAATCCCCAGCCCACAGGGAGCAGCTCATATGGCTGAGCAGCCAAAACAGCACATAATTCAGCCCAAGTGTAGCGTGGACCCCAGAGCTCAGAGGAGAGGCGAGGTGGGTGGGCCGTGAAGGTCAAGGAAGGCTTCCTGTAGGAGGAAGCATTGGAACTTGGCTATGGAGAAAAGAGAAGGAAAAGCATGTAGCATGGCATAAAACAGCATTTCTTAGGTGGAATCCTGCAGAATGCCAGTGTACTTGCAAAAAGGTAGGCGTTATGTGGGAATAAAGGAGACCCAGTTTTCTCATCTTTACAGTGGAGAGAATGATGACAGCTCAGAACATTGCTCTGCTGCCTGTCAGCTGTGTGTGTTTGGGGCCTTTTGTCTGACCTCGCTGGGTCTTGGCTTCCGAATTTTTCATGAGGACCCAATGAGATCTCTGATGGGAAAGATCCCTGAGAAGGAGGAAAGCCCGCTGCAGGACTAACCAGAGCCTCTGCTGTGTTGGTCCCTAGAAGGATCTCCCAGGTGCAGGTAGAGCTGGAAGAGGTTTGGGGTGAGGCAAAAGAGCGGAATGCTATTGACCTCAGACTTGGGTGACCTGGGTTCAAATCCCAGCCCTGCCATTTACCAGATGTGGGATTCTGGGCAAGGTATCCACCACTCTGTGCCTCGGTTTCCTCGGTTGTAAAATGGGATCATAATAGTGACTGTCTCATAGGGTGGTGAGGGCAGAGTGCAGTGGCTTAGAACAATGCCTGGCGCATGGATAGTGCTACATGTTAGGATTCAGCCCCAGAGACTAACCACCTCCATTTTCGCATTGGTAAAATGGGTTGTGAACGTTGAATGAGATTAGGCCGAGTGCCCCGTCTCTAAGTGCTTTATAAGTGTCAGCTCCTGTTGCTGTTGTTTTCATTATGGTTATCATTACTCTGGAAGAAGCATGTCCTCTGGAAAAGGTGGAACCTGACCCTCATGGAATGCTGGCCAATGTCCGTGAACGGTGTGACTACTTTTTCCCAGGCCCTTCTGTGTTCTCATTGCACGTGTTCCTAGAAGCATGCGTGGCTATCCCATTTCGTGGATGAGAAGCCTGAGGGCTCGAGGTCACCACCACAGTTCCCATCAGAGCAGACTTTGAACACAGCTCTCTTGAACACAGCACCCCAGAGGTGCCTTCACACCTGAGCCAAGCATGTGCACCTGGGAACAGTCCTCTAAAGACGCCTTCTGTGCGATAAGGGCCTGAGTAGTTGGGGGCCACCTTTTCTCTCATGTTCAGCATTTGTCCTGCCCTGTTTAGCCCTCTTCTGACTTCGAGAAATGCTTGCTTGGCCTCCAGCCCTAACCCCCAGCTTAAAAGCCATGTGGTCTGCGGCTGTGCCAGGTCTGGACAGGGACTCAGGTTGGCCATTCCCGACACCCTCTGTGCCCCTGGTCTGCTCACGTCAGCAAGGAGCCAGCCTCTGAGTCACTCTACAGGAAACTGCTCCAGGCCGTGTATAAATTAGCCTTCCCCTTCACATCCAGCTAATTTTAGGCAAAAAGATCTCTGCAAGTGATAGAGGGAGGTTGACACCAGGAGAATTCAACTCCCACCCGGGGTACCACCTACTGCCAGCACAGGCAAGGGACTCAGTTCCCATGACCTGACAGTGTTGGATTTTCCCCCTGAAGTCCTGACTCTGGTGACAACTCTGGGGTAAACGGGCTCCCTATGAGGGCCTCTCTCCCTGAAATGAGTTCTCTTTCTTTCCTCTTCCACTGTTGGTTCTGTTCCACTCTGGTGATGCCCTTCCCTCCTTACCCTCCACTGCTTCCTTTCCTTCCATACCCTTCCAGCATAGGACAATAGAGCCCAAGGCCCAGCTTCAAATTCTGACAGGCTTACTCTTCAAGGGACACTTATCTTCAAGAGACATACCGGAAGAATTCAGTTAACTTCCCCAAGCAAGCCTCCATTGCCTTATCTGTGAAATGGGAATAATAACACTACCTACCTCACAGGATGTGAATATTAGATAATCCACATGAAGGGCTTAGTGTGGCATATAGCATATCCTAGACACTTCCAAAATAACATTCATTGTCATTATTATTATAACCAAATATTTCTTACAACAACAACATGCATGGGCCATATCCTCATGAAAGAAATGGGGCGATTAAATAAGACGGTACTGAGCAAAGAGTAAAAGTGCTACCAGAGAAGGCTTCCCAGAGTAGGCTACTTTGTGATGAGTCTGGAAAGATGGGTGATGAGTGGCCTGTGAGCCCCAGAGGCAGGAGCTGTTTGTCATTCTCCACTGTGTCCCCAGCACTTGGTACAACACCTGGGGGATTGAACACATATTCACCGAAAGAAGGGAAGGGGATGGGCACCGAGGTGGCTTGGTCAGTTGAGTGTCTTGACACTCTGGATTTTGGCTCAGATCATGATCTCACAGTCGTGAGATCAAGCCCCATGTGGGCTCCACACTGAGCACAGAGCCTGCTTAAGATTCTCTCTCTCTTCCTCTGCCCCCTCCCCTGTTCGCACGCTTTCTCTTCCTCTCTCCCTCTCTTCCTCTCTCTCTCTATCCTTCTCTCTCTCCATCCTTCTCTCTCTCCTTCTGTCTCTGCCTCTATCTCTTTAAAATAAAATAAAAAAAATAAGAAGAAGGGAGGGAGACAGAAGAGGTTGGGGATACCCCTGGTGCGGGGTGGAATGGAAGGCTGTAGCCAGGGGACAGGACACAGGACACACGAGACACTGTGTCACCCATGGAACTGGCTTCAGTTCCCCAAGCTCAGAGTGGCATTGCCCTGAGCTGCTGGGCAGGAACATCCCTTGTCCTTCACTTCCTAACACCTGCACCTCGGGCTGTCAGAAGGGGCAGCTCAGACAGGTCCCTCTGGGTGCCCCCTGCATTGTGTGTTTCCTGGTGGGGGAGAGAAGGGGACAAAGAAGGTGGGGCAGCAGCAGGGTGGGGTGGGAACTGGATACTGGAGTGTTGTGAAACAGAACCTCCGGTTAATTTTGTATGAATCCTGCGGCCTGCCCAAGTGGAGGAGAGAGTGGGGCTGAGGAGAGCGGATCATGGGGACGGTGCCTCATGTTGCATAAACACAGTGTTAAACCAGAACATCCGTGGACCCGGCAGGGACCGTGTCATCATCCACAGAGCTGCCACCAGCTGGGCACGGGGGAGGATGTGAAGGCCACGTGTGTCTTAAATGTCTCTGGATCCCAGGCAGTGGGGATCGTCAGTTTATCATTGTGACGCTCTATTTCTCCATGTTCTCCATCTCCCCATGCATCACGGGGGCCCGGAGAGGTTGATAGGGAAACCGAGGCAGCCACAGATTCAGCAGTGTGCCAGGCAGGGTAAGGCTGGGCACCGCTCAGACATGGGGTCCATGTGGGGAATTCACTGCCTGGCCCAAGATGTGCAAGAATGCCTCTCAACCGGGGTCTTCAGGTGAAGTGGCCCATGTTCTGTTGTGGAACCCAGGACTCTCAGGGGTGAGGTCTGGAGGAGAAAAGCTCATCCAAGTATATAAGAAGCTGAGGAAGTGGGGCACCTGGGTGGCTCAGTCGGTTGAGTCTGACTCTTGACTTCAGCAGGGTCGTGAGATCAAGCCCCACATCAGGCTGCGCACTGAACTTAAGATTCTCTCTCTCTTCCTCTGCCCCTCCCCACCCCCCCCCCACACACATACATGCTCTCTCTGTCTCTCTCTAAAATGAAAAAAAAAAAAAAGGCTGAGGAAATGCAGTTGCCTTCTCAGATACTTGCATGGGTGGAGGAGGGGAAGCTGCATAGGGGGTGCTCTGGCCTCCCCTCTGTCACCAAGCAGGCTCCTGACCTCGGGGGCAAGACGCCCACACTCTCTGGACCTGAAATGGGAATTGTGCCACGTTTGGAGACAGTGAGTTGAAAATACTTTCAAAGTTTTCTGCCAAAGAATCATCTTCCCGTATTCCCTGAGTATTTCTATCCATTAGGATTCCATTTGATAGAAACCCATCTCAAACTAGCTTATGCAAACACGGGATTTTCTGGCCTGTGCCAAATGAAAGGTGCAGAGACCATCTAGCATCAGGCAAGGTTGGATCCAGGACCCTCAGTGCTGCAGAAGGGCTTTGTCCATCCCTCTCCTGCTCTCCTTCACCTCCATTGCCTTCCATGTTGGTTTCATTCTTGGGCAGGCCCTCACACAGTTAGCTTCAGGCTAACACCCCCCCATCCTGGCCCCCCCAGCAGCCAGAGGCTCCTCTTTCCTCATGGTCTCCTCCCCTGGGTCCCAGAACAGATTCTCATTTGGCCAACTGGAGTCACATGGCCATTCTTGACGCAATCCCTGCGGCCAGGGGAAGGAAGAGGCAGATAGGTCAGATCCGGGTCACATGCTCGCCCCAGTGGGATGCAGGTCAGTCCATCCAGACCGCATGGAGATTGTGGGAGGGAGAGGGAGATAGAGGCACAGGCCACACATGCTTGTGGGCCTACTGTATGGAAGGCCCCACTCTGTGCGGGGAGGGTGTGGGCATGCTCTGTGCCCTGGAGGAGAGCTTGGCCTGGATGAGGAGAAAGGGTGGAACTGAGGAAGCAGCTGAACAGTAAAGGAGCGTTTGGGTCACAGCTAAACCACAGCACTGTTAACATTTACACCAGTGTAGTGGGCATAAGCTGGGACAGTCCACAAGAAGTAGGTAGATGACTCGTGTCCCAGCAGTGAAGTGGCCAAGTAGGGGTCACGGTCAAATCCCAGCTGCACTCCTTCTCCAGCTGTGGAGCACTGGACCAGTTATCTACCTCTCTGTGCCTCAGTTTCCACATCTGTAACATGGGACGATAACAGTGCCTCTTTCATAGGGTTCCTGTGAGGATCCAAGTAATATGCACGAAGTGCTTGGTGCCTGGCATGTGGCAGGTGCTATGTCGGGGTCAGCTGTTATTATTCTATGCTGAGGATTCTGTGTGTGACTGTAGGGGCAGATTGGGTTTAAGTTAGCAGAGAAGACAAAGGCAGCTTATCTGGGCAGATCAGTGGGCCCAAGCAACGCCAGGGGAATCTGTGGGTTTAAAAAAAAAAGCCCCATATCTGATTGGCAACGCTTACACCCCGCCCCCCACCATCACCAGGAAAAATACATCCCTTAAAAGCACTAGCTTTCTGTGAAAGTCTGATGAATCACGTGTGGATGCTTTCCAGAATGCCACCCTCACATCTTTCTGAATCATCAATAAGATAACCCCACATGTTGATTGAGACACACTATCCATTCTCCCAGGCGGAGGCAGCGGAATATGTGCTAGGCCAACAGTTCTGCAGGCCTGGGTGCGGCCGGAAGAGAACAGGACAGGTAGCAAAAGCCCTGACCTGCCGCTGACCGAAGAGCTTCTGGGTGGATTCCAGCAGGACTGGATGAGCTTCGTTTTCCACAGACAATGCTGAGTGGCCTCGTGGGTGCTTTGCACAGTCAGGCACCCACAGGGGAGTGGAGGCTCTAAGCAGTTGTGCGGAGCGTTTATGGGTGCGCGCCATGCTGTGCAGACCCACTATGGAAAACGCAAGTCCCAGAACTACCCAGCGGCTGTAACTTGCTGTGTGCAAACTCCTCAGGGCCAGGCTCTTCCACTGGGTTGCCTCGTGTGGTCCTCACAGCAGCCCCTTGAGTGGGAAACAAGCACTTGGAGAGACAGGGGGCCCCGATTCTTTCTCTGAAGAGATCTTTGCTCTGCAGAATAAATATGCACCAAACACTAAGTGCCTACTCAGGAATGCAAAGAGCACGGGCTTTGAGGCCTGACTCCACCACCCTGGAGGACTTTGAGCAAGTCGTTGCATCCCTGTGAGCCTCAAGATCCCCATTTGTTAAGGGCATGATCATAGTGCCCACCTCCCAGAACCGGTGGATACAGGTGCTCAGTGACTGTCCCACTGCTTCTCCTGCTTCAGGCATGCCAGGCAGAGATGTAGGCTGACACACATTCACTTGCTGACCACGTATGTATTGTGCACTTACTGTGTGCAGGCTTGAGCCACACTCCTCTTCTCCAGGCTCCTCAGGAGCAGTGTTTGTGTGATGTGGCTGTACGCAGGACAGGTGGGGCAGCCAAGACAGGGACAGCCTTCCAAGACATTCCCTCTCCATCCAAGCATCCAGGGCAAGGAGAGAAGGATGTCAGACAGGAGACAACTCCAAGGTCACAGAGGCAGGCAAGAACCAGTAAGAGAGGGCAGCCAGGGACAGGGGCCCGGGCCTCAGTCCAGGAGGAGGAAAGGAGGGAGGAGCCCCTCCTGACCCCCTCTCCCTCCAGAGCTCCCTAAAGACTTCCAGGAAAGGGGGTATGCAGAGCTGGGTTGTAAACTTCCCTGCCCTGAAGACCCTCCCCGTCTAGCTATGATACCAGTGACAGCTGTGACACTAGGGATGCGTTAACACATATCGAGTGCTTTCAGACCAGGCTCTCTGCGGAGGATCCCTGGCACTACCTCATTTCATCCTCTCAGACAGGAATTGTTCATATCCCCAGCTTACAGATGAGGAAATTGAGGCTCAGAACAACACTAGTCAAAGGGGCCCAGCCAGGATTGGTACCCAGGCAGGCTGTCTCCTGAACATGCACACATAATCCTTCAGCTATTGCCTTCTGCTGATAAAAATAACTCTGCAGCCAGAGGGAGTGTGCTGAAGGTCAAAGGAGGAGGCGATCGGATCCATGCCTGATGGGGGACAAATACAGGAGAGGCTTTCTCGGGAGCTAGGTCTCAAAGGACGGGGATGAGCTGAATATGCAGAGGTGGAAAGGAAGGCACCCTCTTAGTGAAAGGGAACAGCATGAGCAAAGGCCCTGAGGTGAGCCCTGGGACGTTCACGGGAAGAAATGGGGAATGCATTGTGCTTGGAGCCTAGGGGACATCTCAAAGGGCAGAGAACTCCGGCCCACAGACCGGGGATTGATTTTTGTAGACTGTGACTTTTAGTTGGTTGGTTCATGCTATGTGTGCAGACTCAGCTTGGGTAATAGGTATTTAACTTGTCTGTGCTGTCCGTGAAGAGTGTGAAAAATGGGGATGGGGTTGGGAGAGGGTCAGAGTACAGCTCGTCTTCATGGGCCAGAAGAGCCAAAGAACTTGCTGAATGCAGGAGAACTGAAGTTTGGAAAGGTGTTTCTCATACCGGGTTCTCTGGGGTTCCACAGAGGCACCCCAGGGTACAAGGAGATAAGTGGGTGAAGCTCTGGGCTTCCTGCCCTACCATGTACCAGAGCAGCTCCTTTTTTATCTGCTTTGCATGGTGAAGCATCTGGTAAGATTTTTTTTTTCAACAAAGAGTTTTAAAAAAAGAAAAGAAAAAAATTTGAAAACTTTTGATGAAATTAGAAAAAGGCAGTAAACTAGAGTATCTAAAAGCCTGAGTTGGGGCCCAGGTTATATAAGTTCTCAGCGCCTTGGTTTTTATATCTGTAGAATTGGCAGGTGGTAAACAGCTCCAGGGCCCATACTGGTCTGTGAATTCAACGAGAAAATGCACAGGGAGTGCCTGGCCCACAGTGGGGCCTCAGGGAAGGTTTGTCCGTCCTCTTGTGTTGGGTCCCCAGGGGGTGCAGGGAAAGGACATTCAGCCCCCCAACCTGTATTAGAAGAGACACTGAGCCAGGAAGATGCAGGGGGGACCATCCTGACTTTGGCCCTTATTAACTGGGACCATCTCAAGCCCGCCCACCCTCACCCTGCAATTCTGTGCCTCATTCTCCCCATCTGGAAAATAAAGAGTGTGGGTCTGGTTGTCTCTGAGGCTCCTCCAGGCTCAGACATTCTAGAATTCTAAACACGCTGCCTCGTACCCCCAGTAGTACAGACATCAGACTGGCCAGAGGGTGGCTGACTCACAGCCAGACCCAGTTCCCTCTTCCCTCTGGGAGACTGTGGCCTCAAATCCTGGGGGCATGCCTCAGGCTCCACCCCAAACCTTCCACAGCCGTGCTCATGGCCCCTCACCCTAGCCCCAGCCCAGCAGCCCTTCCCTAGAAGGCAGCTTTTACACACACTGACTTCCAAAGGCCCCGTGGGCATTTCTCTGGCCCCCAGAAATGTTCTGTTTCTAATGACTTTGCCTCCCTGAATCGTGATCTCATCTGCCAAATGGGCCGAGGGGTGAGAGATGTTCAGTAACTCCAGGCTGGACCATCTCTAGTGTTAGGGCAACATCAGTGTTCCCCCCCAGCCTGGGTCCCACAAAGCTTAAGAGAGCTGAAGCAGCCTCTCCCTGCAGACCCGCCTGTCACACGAGAGGCCCCAACAGGGCAGGTAAGTTATCTATACAGGCCCCCCTCCCTGCACAATGATTATCTTACTCCTCCTGGCGCAATCCAGGCCCCTGCTGTGGTTTCAGACCCAGAGTTATTTATAGTCAGTGGAAATTAGTGCCTCGGCTGATGGTTCCCTAGTACCCCCCTGCCAGCATCAGCCTCCACCCCAAAGGGAGGCCCCCTGGAAATTTCCGTGGTCCCAGGGACTATTTCTGAGCAGCAAAGACTGCTTTTTCTGCGGGATAGCTTTGGACAAGAAGCCATGGAGGTGAGAGGCAGAAGTGAGCCCTTCTCGCTGAAGAATCTAGGAAGGTTTTATAGAGGAAGCAGTACTTGAACAAGATGTTGAGAGATAGGCAGGGTTTGCGATAGGGAAGGGCACTCCAGGTAGAGGGAACAGTGCAGTCAAAAGCACAGAAGCAAAGAAGGGTGTGTAAAAAGAAGAGCCATACATTCTGTTTGGCTGGAGCTTGGGGGAAGGTAACTGAGAGTAACTGAGCATTATATCTTCTAGACACTATTCCAAGAGCTTTACATACATTATTACCCCCATTTAATCCCCCCCAAACCCTATGAGGTAGGCATTAGGATTATCCCCATTTTTACGAACGAGGAAAAGGAGACACAGAGAAGTTAAATCACTTGCCCACGGTCACACAGCTAATGGGTGTAAGAACTGGGATCCAGATGCCGGCAGGCAACCCCAGAGCCCATGCTAGGAACCTCTGTGAAGGGATCTGAATGTTGAGCTAAAGGTTTGGGCTTAAGTGAAGAGATAGGAGGGAGCCCCTGAGGTTTCTTGAGCAGAGGAGCAGTGTGGTCAAGACAGTTGGTCTGGCAGCACTGATCTTGGTTGTAATGGGGAGATACCCCAAGGGATAGAGCCAGAGCAGAGTGAGGGACAGGCATCCAAGAGAGAGGTGACAGAGTTCAACCTGGCCAGGGTGGTGGTGATGGAGAGGAAGGAGCACCAAGCAGAAGGTCTCAGCCTGTGGTAGGTGGTCAAGGAAGAGAATGGTGTCAGTGCAGACTCAGCTTTCCAGACAGCAACTGGCTGCTCGTGGAGGAGACTAGCCAACAGGAGAGGAGCAAGGTTGAGGGTGAGACAAAAGGTTTGTGTTGGGCATTATGCACTCTCAGGGCCTGGGGGATAGAACGGCAGGCATGGAACCCTGCAGAGAGGCTAGGCCCGGAGATGACAGAGAAGTCCTGTCTCTGCTCCCAAGTCCCTCAAGGGGGGAAGTCAGCCACAGGAAGGCAGAGATGTGGGCCTGTGGTGTTCGCTGCTCTATCCTAGCACCTAGAACAGTGTCTAGCATGGAGTATACTCAATAAGCATGCAGGAATGAGTTCACCTGGGGCACTCACCAAGCATGGGTCCTTAGGGAGCACCAGCTACCTAAGGGAGCGGGCAAAGCAGGAGATATCCGAGAGATATAAGGAGGGTCACCTGCAGGTAGGGTGTGATCAGGGTGTCTGACACTGGAAGGGCAGTCAGTTAGACATAGAGGTTGCCAGGAGAGGTTCAAGGAGGACAATAAAAGAGCAACAGCCTTGAGGGCAGGCTGCCGGATGAGGTCTTGGGAAACATCTGCTGGACAGAACAGCAAAATAGAGCATTCCCTGGGGCTGTCCCCCATTGCCCATACCAGCTCAATTGGGTAAGAGCAGAAAGAACAAGGGCCTGAGGGACTCAGGCACCCATAGAACCACAGGTCTGGAACAGCTCTCGGGGACCAGCCAGCAATCCCAGGGTGCACATGGGAACACTGAGGCCCAGGAAGGAAGGGATCTGTCCGAGCACATAGCTCCAGGGACTGGGGAGCCCTGAGTCATCCCTACATGTGGTGAAGGGGACAGAGTCCCTCCCCTCTGCCCCCAATGCATCCACCCTTCCCCCCAGGCCCCGCCTCTCTCATCCATCCGTGCAGTTTCTGTGTTTGTTCCCAGGGGCCACATAACAAAGGACCACAGATCAGGAGGGAGCTTAAACAACAGAAATATGTTGTATCACAGTTCCGGAGGCTGGAGGTCTAAGATCAAGGTGTCTGTCAACAGGCTTGTTTCCTTCCAAGGGCTGTGAGGGAAGGATCTGTTCAGGGCCTCTCTCCTTGCCTTGTGGATGGCCATCTCCTCCCTGTGTCTTAACACTGGCTTCCCATGAGTCTCTGTGTCCAGCTTTCCTCTGTATTTAAGACACCAGTCATACATGATTAGCCCCCCCTCCCCAACAACCTCATATGAACTTAGTAACTAGTCACCCCTGCAATGACCCTGTCTCCAAACATGGTCACATTCTGAGGTGCTGGAGCTTATGGTTGTGGAGGGACACAATTCAACCCAGAACATTCTGCGGTCAAAGACAGTTTCTCTCCTGTAAAGTGGGGACATAAATGGGAACAGACAAGGACTGTGGTGCGGGCAGACAAGCTCACTGCTCTGTGGGCACCTATGTTCTCCAAGAGCCTGTCACACGCTGGGCATTAGGAAATAGTGATGCGGCCTAAGCGTTAAACAGCAGACGCCCTACATCTGACTCCCCACTGTGACACTTACTTACTAGCTGTGTTGTGCCAAGCAAATGACTTCACCTCTCAAAACCTGTTTACTCATCTGTGAATTAGTACTTATTCGTGGGCCCCTGTGAGGAATAAATGATCAGGTGCGTGTAAGAACATACAGCACAGAGCAGGAAGCCTGCAGGGGATGAAAACCATTATTATTCTTGTCATTACCGATGTCATCATTCACATAGGTTTCTGAGGCCCAGAAAGGGAAAAATCCTGCCCAAGATCACACAGCCATCTGGCACAAAACCAAACGAGAACTCATGTCTCCCAACCCATAGTCCCAGCTTTTTAAACCACATCGCTGTAGGATATTTTTTTAACGTTTATTTATTTTTGAGACACAGAGAGACAGAGCACGAATGGGGGAGGGTCAGAGAGAGAGGGAGACACAGAATCTGAAACAGGCTCCAGGCTCTGAGCGGTCAGCACAGAGCCCGACGCGGGGCTCGAACTCACGGACCATGAGATCATGACCTGAGCCGAAGTCGGATGCTTAACCGACTGAGCCACCCAGGCGCCCCTGTAGGATATCTTTTTAAAAGGTGGGGGGTGGGGGTGGTGCCCGGGTGGCTCAGTCAGTTTAGCGTCCAACTTCGACTCAGGTCATGATTTCACTGTTCATAAGTTCAAGCCCCGCATCAGGTTCTGTGCTGACAGCTCAGAGCCTGGAGCCTGCTTCAGATTCTGTGTCTCCCTCTCTTTTTCTGCCCCTTCCCTGCTCACTCTCTCTCTCTCTCTCACTCTCTCTCTCAAAAATAAACATTAAAAAAAATTTGTTTAAAGGGGGCGTAATTCACAAATGCCCAGTATTAGGAGAGCACATAAGCCTATTATCAGCTTCTCCACGTGTCTCGTGGAACACTACGGAAAATGGTAGTAACGGAGAACATAACGCAGGATGAATGAGGCTCTTGAAATAGGTGATAGGAAAAAGGTGGGGTTTACCACTGACCATGGCAGCAGCTTCACAAAAACAGATGCAAGGGGAAAGAGGCATAAAGGAAGTATCCCGAAGGTCCCGGTGCTGGGGTTAAGGGGTGAGATGAAGGGCGATGGTTTTTCTCTCAGGGTCACTCTGCATTTGTGAGGATGTTGTTCTAAGACAGGTCAGCCGAGGCATGCTGGGTGTAAGCAACAGAAACTGCCTGAGCACATGAGGAAGATCCCTGATCATAATGCTCTAAGTTGGAGCTATGTCTGAAAACCCCAGCTCAGCTTTCTGGAGGGAAATTGGGATGTGTCTGGATCTGTGGCAGGACTGACAGAACCAATGTCCCTTTGGGTCATGGGGGGTAGGGAAAAGTCCACTCCAGCTGTGTGGGTCCCCACGATCCTCAGGATTCCAAGCAGTGCTGTGTTGGAAAATGTATAACACGCAGCTGTCTGGGTAGCAAAGGAGTCCTTGTTCGTAGTGTGTGCTGATTTCTGTGGTGTAAATAGTCCCACCACGTCCCCAACACGATGGCATTGAATGCAGAGTTGGGAAGAGACATATGCCGCAGCGTAGTGTTATATCCTATTTCTACCAGCGGGCGCAATGGGCTCTCTATGCAAGACAACAGATCCTAGTGACATTTGGTAAAATAATCAGGAAGGGATGAGTGTGAGATATTGTTACCCTTTGAATATAGTTTATATAAATTTTAAGTATAATCATTTAATTCCAGTGATGGCTGCACTAACCAGTTCACAAAAATATCTGAAAACGTAGCAATTGGCTCTTACAAGCAGAAGTGAGCTGGCTGTGCTGCATCACGGATTCCAAGTCCACGGAGAGAGCATGTGAGTGGCCTGGCTTGGTCACGTGCCCACCTCCAGGCCAGGAAGGAGGAGGAGCATTTTGATTGACAGCCACCAAGACTCCTCCCAGTGGACCTAATTTCGCAAAGGAAGGAAGAAGCCACCGGACAGCCAAAACCCAACACCTGCTTTTGTTTCTCTTTTGATGATTTCTTTTCTTTTCTTTTTTCTTTTCTTTTCTTTTCTTTTCTTTTCTTTTCTTTTCTTTTCTTTTCTTTTCTTTTCAATATAATTTGTTGTCAAGTTGGCTAACATACAGTGTATACAGTGTGCTCTTGGTTTTGGGGGTGGATTCCCGTGATTCATCGCTTACCTACAACACCCAGTGCTTATCCCAACAGGTGCCCTCCTCAATGCCCATCACCCATTTTCCCCTCTCTCCCACCCCCCATCAACCCTCAGTTTGTTCTCTGTATTTAAAATGTTAAAAAAAAAATTTATTTTCAAGTAATTTCAACACCCAACATGGGACTTGAACTCACAACCCTGAGATCAATAGTCACATACTCTACCGACTAAGCCAGCCAGGCACCCCGGTAATTTCTTTAAGTTATATTTTTTTCTCTGACGATATCTTCTTAATTTTTTTTTTTTATTCATCATTGCTTGAAGTCTCAGAGTCTCTAAAAATAATCCAAAACTTAATCCTGAGACTAGCAAACCAAAGGACCCAGCCAGGAGGGACAGTTACAGGGGCTCAGAGCAGCCACATCCAGGCCACATCTCCACCCCAGCCCAGCCTCCCCACCTTCTCCTGGGAGGGAGGTACATGAACTAAATCTCCTGTCACATGCCTGAGAGCCCACCCTTAGAGATTCTCCCAAGAGGACACAGACATCCCTAGTGGAAGAGTGTCATAGGGCAGAGTGTTGACAAGTACTCCTAAGGGTAGGGAAAAGTGAACAGAGACCCTCAGGGGTTTGGAGTAGTCCAGATAAGAGACAAGTACCCCTGAGGGCTTAGACCTGATATCAAAACCAGGCCGAGTGGACATCCTAAACATAGTGAATCATGATTTAGCAGGGAGCCCCACCGACCCTCCAGGAAGATGGGAATTCTCTCTTGCGGCCACATGTGCCTGGCTCATGGCCACAGATGTCCAATGTGAAGAACCAGATCCCCACACCAGAAGCTCTTCTGGGGCTGCCTTCTTATTAGGGACCACCTGGTGGCCAGCAGAAGGCTCAACCTAGGGCAGGCCAGGAGGTCGATTTAGACTGCCCAGTCCTCCGGTGATAGCCAAGTCAGCCATCATCTTGTCCCAAGCACTATCCCAAAATGCCACTGTTTTCCCCATTCTGCATATGAGGAAACTTGAGGAGCAGAAGGGGTGACTCACTTGCCCAAGCCACACCCCTGTGGGAGTAAAACTCTAGGCCTGGATGAGGCCACACTTCATTCTCTTAACGGGCTGTTAAAAGGGAATGAGGGGGCATCCCCAGGGCTCCATGCTCCCTGCAGGGTGGTGCTGGGACTTTGCCCAGAAGCCTGGGAGTTTTTGGCTGCTCCCAAACACAGTGGAGCTCAGGCCCAAATATGAGAGAGAGAGGCCAGGGTGGGGGCCAGGCAGATGCCTGATCTGCCTATGAACTTGATCATGGTTTCCAGGTCTCACTCACCTACCTCTTTCTGGCCAGCAACATTCTCAAGGGCCTCCAGGTCTGGGAGTAATGGGCTATAAAAGATGAGCCCAAATTCTAGGCCCAGGGGCTGGAGGCTGTTTGGCAAGTCCTGGACACGGTACACCAACTTAGGATCCAATGTCAGCCACTCCGCTCACTCCTGTGTGACCACAGGTGAATTATAGTCCCTCTCTGAGCCTCAGTTTCTTTATCTCAAGAGTGAGTTTAGATATGCCTACCTACAGGGTTACCAGAAAAGTTAAATGAAAATAATGTATGTATAAGCCCCTCCCTTTTCTGTCCTCTCCCCCTCCAAGTTATTCTCCCTATCATGGCCAGAATAGACTTAAAAATGAATCTACTCGTACCACCATTTACTCAAAACACAATGATCCCCACTGCTCTTAGAATAAAATATAAATTTGGGGCGCCTGGGTGGCTCAGTCGGTTAAGCGTCCGGCTTCGGCTCAGGTCATGATCTCACAGTCTGAGTTCGAGCCCCGCGTCGGGCTCTGTGCTGACAGCTTGGAGCCTGGAGCCCGCTTTGGATTCTCTGTCTCCCTCTCTCTCTGCCCCTCCCCTGCTCACACTCTGTCTCTCTGTCTCTCTTTCTCTCTCTCTCTCTCAAAAGTAAATAAACATTAAAAAAATTAAAAAAGAGGGGCGCCTGGGTGGCTCAGTCGGTTAAGCGTCCGACTTCAGCTCAGGTCATGATCTCACGGTCCATGGGTTCGAGCCCCGCATCAGGCTCTGTGCTGAGAGCTCAAAGCCTGGAGCCCGTTTCAGATTCTGTGTCTCCCTCTTTCTCTGACCCTCCCCTGTTCGTGCTCTCTCTCTGTCTCAAAAATAAATAAATGTTAAAAAAAATTTTTTTTAATTAAAAAAGAATAAAATTTAAAATCACTGTGGCCTTCAGGCCTGGCATGATCCAGCTGCCACCCTGTTGCAAAGTCCTCAAACACAGGCTTCCAGGCCTACAGGAGACCAGAGTCCCTAGAGCTTCCTTTAAAACTACATAGCTTGCACCTCCATTGGTGCCATATTAGGATTCCAGAATAAATTAAAGATAACTGAAAGTAAATTATAATAATTACAATGTTGAGACTATAGATGCCCTACCACTTACTACTCCCCACCAAATTTCACACATCCTCTGGTGGGGTCTGCACCATCCTCTGGCCGAGAATCACTGCATTCATTTAATTCATCTATCCTTTGAAGAAGCCTTTATTGAGCATCTGCTTGTTTGCTAGGTGCTGTCCTAGGTTCTGGGGATACCGCAGTGAACAAAGATACCTACCCTCACAAAACTTACAGGAGTCCAGCAAAAAATACAGGAAACTAATAAATGAACAAGAAAATATATCAGGTGGATAAGGACTTTGAGGGCAACCATGGGAAGGGGCAGCTTAGACAGGCAGTGGGGGAGGGCTTCCCTATGGAAGTGATATTTAACCTGAGCCTCAAGTGACGCGCTGGATCCCCAGGAATTGCTTTCCCTGGTTCACTGAGGGTGAGTTCTGGTGGGGCTACTGCTTTTTCAGTGTTTTCAGATCCCCTATGTCCATTTCCTGGGCTCTGCCAGGTACTCTGCTAGGCACAACAAGCTTTTGTGATCTCTTTCTATATCATAGATGCCATAGGAGAAAAGCATTCTCAGCTTCCCATTTGAAAGAAACTGAGGCTCATAGAGGGCTTGCACAGGATCACACAGTGGTGGGTCACAGAGTTGGGATTTGTCTTTGAATCCACTAACTTTCCCACTCCTCCTTTTCCCTCACCTCTTTCCTTGCTGGGATGTATTTGGAGAAATCACAGGGTCAGAAAGGGCCCCCTAGTCTGTTAAACCTGGGGCTCTCAGCTGGGAGAGAACCAACTTCCAAGAGGTCACTGAGTGCTCAGTGAGAAAACGGGGTTGCAAAACTGCCCCAATCACAAAGGAATAAGCATGTGGAGAAAATCCTGGGCACGCCCCCTGCAGGGGAAAAAAAAAAATCCCTGCAGAGGGAAACTGTAGAACACTGCCAGTAGCTTTGTAAATGACCACAGTTTGGCTTACCTCCTAAAGGGCGAAATCATTTTTCTTCCACTTGAGAGAGGCAGCCATAGCATAGGTGGTGGGTAGGCAGGCAACTTCCTAGACGTTTGGATTTTATGCTTCCTGAGGGCAAGGGCAGTTTCATTTGCCTCTGAATCCCCAAGCACCTAACAGGGATTCTAAGTAAATGAAAACGTGAATGGTGATTACCTGTGCATGTGCATATTATGTGCGGGCTGAAGGCTCCTCAGTCCACCTTTCCCCCAACCGGAACCCATCACCCAGCTCAGCAGGGAGACCACAGAAATATCAGAGACTAACCCTGGCCAAAGCCACCAGCAATCCACCACCTCCCTGTCCCAGCCCTGGCCCGACTCCCCTGCATTCCCTGTCTCTGATGTGGAAAGGTGTGGGCCTTTCATCCCCACCCAGAGGTTGGGTCAGGGGGAATGTACCAGCCAGGGAGGGGCTGGGATCTGACTGGCAGAGAAGCAGTTCCTGCCGCCCCCTTGCCAGCCTCAAGGACGCATGAGCTGACACGAAGCCGCCAGCATCCTCTTGAAGTCCTGGGAGATCTAATTACCCAGACAAGCAGACAGTGTTGAGCAAGTGAGCACCGGGGTTTGGAATAATCAGTTTTTTGGCTGCTGCAGTTAATGTGAGGCCAGGCTGCAAAACTGTCCCTCTGATGTTCTGATGACGGACCCATGAGACAGCTGACTGTTTGATCTGGAACTGCCAGCTTTTTTGTCACCCCCAAAGGCTTACCTAAATTGTCCTAACAATTACCATCTCAGGGAGTCAGCCGTGCTGTAACGAAAAAAGTACAGCCGCAACATGGGAGGCTGAGGGAGATCCTGCTGGAGACCATGGTGGGTCTCATCCCTGGGGTTTAATCCTGAGCCTGGGATGTGGCCGGGGGGACTTGCCCTTTAAATACCACATCTCATTTCCGTAGTACCACCATTTTACAGATGAGGAAACTGAGGCACAGTGTGCTCAAGGTTACTCAGCAACAAGTTGCTGGATGACGTCTGAACCCAGGCCTATGTGGCCCTAACCCCTGCCCTTTCAGTGTGTTCATATGCCCTCAGATCGTAGATATTTTTTCCCCTGTCCTTATTTTGTGTATTAAAATTTCAGAGCCTCTTGGGATACCTGGTGCTACTTCTGTCCTAAGTTTTATCCCTGAAAAGTGCTAGGCATGATGATTTCCTGCTAGCATGCTTTTCGGTTTACAGGTATTTTTATTTTTTACTATACATCCCTAGGAAGGAATTTCCTCCAATAGATGTGGGGCCAAGCAGCAGGGGGTTAAGGGTGTCAGCTCACTCACCTTTGCAGAGAAGAAAAGCCTAAGTGAGGTAAAGGTCGCAAAGGCTCGTGGACACCCGCTAAACACCAGGCACTGGCAAAGCCCTCCATCTGGTTATGCATTGGTTCAACACATGTTTCTTGAACACTTACTATGTGCTAGATGGCGTTTTAGGTCCTGGAGATAGACACAGCAGTGGACAAAATAATGAACGTTGCTGCCTTTATGGGGCTCGCATTCCAGTGTGGGCGACTAGCAGAAAGCCAAGTAAATAGCAAAATCCCTGAGATTGTCCCTTGTAACAAATGCCCTGCAGGAAATAAGCAAGGGGCTGAAGTTGGGAGTAACAGTGGATCCTCTGATCCTGGGAGCAGGAGGCAGAGAACACTTGGAAAATGAAAGGGAGGCTGCATGTAGAAGGGTTGGGGGGGGGAGGGGGTTGGGGGGGAGTGGTGGGGGCAAAGGCTGGAGGTGGGACCTGAGGGGACATTTGGCAAGAGATGAAGCCAGGGGAGTGAGCAGAGGTTGCCTGTGAGCTGTTGGAGGTGTGTGAGATTTCTTCTCAAGTGAGGCAGCCACCAGGGCTGAGAAGAGGGAGTGGCATGGCTCTCGTGTTATTCTCACTGGGGCCCTGAAGGCAGGGACTAAATCCTCACTCTGGCAGGTGAGGAGAGGCTCACCTGATGAGGAGGTGACAAGGCCACTTTTTGAACCTAGACCTAGGTAAGGGCCTCTGTGTTGTCCTACCCACCCCATGGCCGGAGCCCCAGCCCCAGGGCACAGGGCCCTCCCCACCACATGCCTTGGAGCTCTGTTCTGTTCATTTTGGTTATGTTGCTCAGCCTCAGGCTGAACAGAACTCACTGGAATGTGATTTGAGGGTTAATCAGGAACATTTTGTTTCCCCATAAAATTGCAAGCTGTTGCCAAGATGTATGTTCCTGTTGCTAGGCAATCAGGCGTGACCTGTGAGCAGTGGGGGCCATGATTCTGCCTGGGCAGAAGTGACTGGGCCACCCACCCTCCCCTTTCCACAGCCCTCCAAGGCTCAACCCCCCTGGGCAGGACCCCAGGGACTCACAATCAGTGGACAAAATACAAGGTAGACACAAGCAGGAGAGGGTGACAATTCCAAACACTGAATGGGTTCAGCCCAAAAGGATAAAGAGAAGGGCCTTTTTCCAAAATGTAGGGGAAGACCTTTGTGACCATAGTAGTGGCCAGCAATTTTACCAGGTCCCAAACCCTGTCCTAAACCCATCAACATATATGAGGAAAGTTCTATCATAATCCCCATTTTAAAGATAGGAAAACTGAGGCATCTAGGGGTTAACATACCCAACCTGTAAGTGGCAGGGCCATGCAGTCTGGCCCCAAGCCCAGCATCAAAGCAAATGGACGGATGGCCCATCTGAGAGGTCAGATTGGGGTTGAAGAGGAGAAATAGAACACATGAGAGATTTAGTCAAAAACTGGAAGTGATTCAATTCCAACTGTTAGTGGGGCCCTACTGCATGCTGGACAATTTGCCTTATACAGAAATGACGCAAAGGCATCAGTTGGTGGAAAGGGAGTAGAAGCAAGTAGACCCAGACAGGCCATCATTCTGTGCCCCAGAATGTGGCAGGTGCTGAGAGAGAAGAAGAACCCTAGGAAGAATGGCTTTGAGTCAGATCCCAAAGGAGAGATGAAAGAAATGGTCTGGAAAAGGAACCAGAGGTCGAAAGAGAGGCATTTCGAGTGTCATTTTATTACCTTGGATTGGAGTTAATTTTTTAGGTGTCTGTTTCCACCCCAGACTGTGAGCTCCTCAAAGCAGAGATCATGCGTGGTTTATCTTTGTGTCCTTAGGAGACAACACATGTCTGACATTTTCCATGACAGTAATCACAAAATGTCTATTTAACAAATACATGAACAAAGAGGAAAGGAAAGGGGAATGAATGAATGAATGAACGAATGAACAAACGAACGAATGCGATTGGTCTTAACTCTCAAACAAGAGATATTAGATACTGTTAATTGAGCATTTAGATCCGTTGCAAGTTCCAGTGTGGACAGTGGGCACTTATGGGAGATCAGAGCAGCATATGTTGTGGGTCAGAGGCAATGGGGCTGGAAGGACAGAGACTTCCTAAGGTGCCATTGCAGCAGTAGCCAGGCGAGAGATTCTGGAAGCCCAGATTCAGATGATGATCTCAAGACTGAAGAAGAAAGGCCAAATCTAGAAATACCAAAGAGGCTGTCAATATGACCAGAAAGAGGAATAGATTTGAAGGAAACAATAAGATTGGTCCTAGACTTGCTGACTTGGAAACATGGACAAAACAACCAGGGGCTACCTTGTGGGCCCCATAAAATCCTGGCCCAAGGATCAAAAGAGAGCAGACAAGGGGCTCCTGGGTGGCTCAGTCGGTTAAGCATCCGACTTCGGCTCAGGTCACGATCTCACAGTTTGTGAGTTCGAGCCCCGCGTCGGGCTCTGTGCTGACAGCTCAGAACCTGGAGCCTGCTCTCTCTCTGCCCCTTCCCTGCTCATGCTGTGTCTCTTTCTGTCTCAAAAATAAATAAACATTAAAAAAAATTTAAAAGAGAGCAGACAAGATGAGAGACATAGCAAATACCTGAAATACAACTAATTCTCCACTTTCTGAACCCACATCTGTGGCAGATCCATCACCCATCAATCCCAATGCTCAGACTCCTCAAGCGCAACTCCAAGTAGAGCCTACTAATCAATAACAGTCGACTTGCAAAAGGAAATTTATTTGTTGCCCCTGCATGAGAAGAAACCAGGGGAGCCTTCAGAATGGGCCGCTCTCTGATAGCCAGAATAAAAGAGGGAGGGAGGCAATGAAGGGGCAGAGGTGGGAGCGGTGAGCCTTGGAAGTTAAGGTCAGGGTGTAAACCACTTGAGATAAAGGTCAGAACCATGAAATTTTCCCTCTGTGTGTCTTTAAACTCTTTTTTAAAGAAAGATTTTAAAGATTTAAAGAGTTTAAACACTTTAACTCCTTAAGAGGTTTTTTTTCATGTTTATTTATTTTTGAGAGACAGAGTAGAACAGGGGAGGGGCAGAGAAAAAGACACAGAATCCAAAGCAGGCTTCAGGCTCCAAGCTGTCAGCACCGAGCTCAACATGGGGCTTGAGCTCACAAACTGTGAGATCATGACCTGAGCCAAAGTCAGACACTTAACGGACTGAGCCATGCAAGTGCTCTAAAAGTTTTTTTTTTTTTTTTAAGAACTCTTTTGGGGTCACCTGGGTGGCTCAGTCAATTGAGTGTCAGGCTTCAGCTCAGGTCATGATCTCATGGTTTGTGAGTTCAAGCCCCATGTCGGGCTCCTCACTGGCAGTGCAGAGAAGGCTGCTTGGGATTCTCTCCCTCTCTCGGTCTGTCTCTCAAAATAAATAAATAATAAATAAACTTTCAAAAAATAGATAAAGAGAACTCTTTTTAAGCGAAAGCATCCAGCTCTTAATATTCATTCATTCCAATTTAGTGAAAGAGTATTCATTTTTATGAATAATATTCTGAGGGCACATTCAGAATATCACTAACTTTCCTGATAAGCCTAACTGTTCTCAACTGATTTTAGTTCCATTGTTTGGTGAAGACTTTAAGGAGGATGTTTTTCTTATACTGTGAGATCTGTAGCCTCCAGCCATTCATTCTTCCCACACTTGTTTATTGAGCACCTACTGTGTGCTGGAACTCTGTGCCAGGTATCAAGCCAGTCTCAACCAGCCTCCTCATGCAGTTCACAGTCTGGCACACTGGGGCAAGAGCTGGCCTTAGAGCTGTCTGTGGCTTCACCAGTGGCCAGGCTCAACAACCTTTCTTCCTTTACAAACTGTCAGTTTTACAACTAGAGAAAGAGAGAGAAATGTTCTCAGTCTCCTTCCAGTCACCACGTAAGCATCACAGCTGGCATTTCAGTGTCCCTGCCTTCAACCTGGCAAGAACAGGGACATGGCTGGTTGGCAGAGTAAGTGTCTCTTCTCTCCCAGAAGAGAGTGGACTTGCCTCCCAACAGAAATGTCACTGAGGGGTTGACCAGAGACCCGTGGGTCCTGAGGCATCACAGGAACCGGATTCCTGAAGCCAGACACATGCATCCTGTCTAATGCTTAGAGTTAGTAAAACTTCAGAAACAGTTTGCTGAAGGGAGCACACTGTGTCCCAAAACAACGGCCTTCTAAGTAGAGAATGTGACAGGTTTCTAGGTAGGGAGGGGAGTGGCCAGCTTCCTGCTGGACAGATGGGAGGTATCTAATACATGAAATGAAAGAGGCGCTGAGCCTTCTCTGTCACATGGGCAGCAATGGAGGTGGCCTTGATCAAATTATTGGAGAGATCCACAAAACATCTAAGTTACAAAAGAACATCCACCAGCGTGTAGTTAACTATCAAGATAGACACGAGTTGCGAATGCTTACCGTTCCCAGAAGGGACACGTACACACCTGCCAGAGTCATGGAGCAGCGAGAGCAAGGGGCCTCGGTGTCTCAAGACTTGGGTTCTGGTCCTGGCTATGCCACCAATGGCTCGGGTTCCTCCTCCATAAAGGACGAGGCTATTGGCCTTATGTAGTTGAAACTGAAGTCCAACTGGTGACTTGAGGGAATATTTATTAAGTGCCCACTCTATGCCAAGCGCTCTGTGCCATGCATGGCCTCACATAATCTTCTCATCGGCCTCTAGAGTCTCCAGGGTTCTCCCATTTTATAACCCAAGAGGTCCAGAGAAGGTGAGTGACTCACCTCAGGTCACACAGCCCTAAAGGGGGGTACAGCTGGAATCACGGGTAATTGTTGGATGCTGTAACCACACAGTTCAAAGCCCAGAGGATCAAGATGAAATGCACGTCCCACTTGCTCTCTAAAGATTCTGAGATGTCATTTGGTAAGCAGTACCCAGTCAGGCCTCCAGGTGAGTGTCCACCTGCCATTTCTGCTCAGCTGTGTATGACCACTGCTTGGTGGGGGTACTGGTACCAGGGAGGAGCACTGTCACGATTGATCAAATGCATGAGGCCAAACACTACAGCAGTTCAGAAGAGAACGCAAGCCAGCTTCCCTGGGTTCAAGTCCAGCCCTGCCCGTACTAGTTGTGTGTAAAAGGAGTTGTTAACCGTACCCCCCCCCCCAACAAGGAGTCACTTCGAGGATCAAATGGACTTATACGTGGCCGAGCTGTGAGCACAGAACCCGGCACGGGGGAACCGTGAAGTGTTGTCGGTGGTGATCGTGAGGGTGAATGATTGGACCAGAGGGGTTCGTATCCACGTGGTGACTGAGCACAGCCAACAGCCCTCCCTCCCTCCACAAGCACATGGCGTCTCCTGTGTCCAGCCACAGCCAAGGACACAAAATGACACAACACAGGACTTGCCTTTGAGGAGCTCGAAATGAAGTAATCAGAAGGGTCAGTTGAAATGCCATTTGATAACCTCTGTGGAGATAGGAGGCAGCAGCATGGGGCTGTCAGGTCGGATTGGGGCTGCTCGGGGGTGGCTTCCCAAAAAAGGTGCTGAGAGCCACCCCAGAAAGATGAGAGCCAGAAGGGCAGCCAGGCAGGTGAACAGCCAGGCAGAGAGCGAGCGGGCACACGGAAGGCAGAGCGAGGGGAAAAGAAGCTCGCCACCAGAGTGACATCATTGGCAGGGCGCCCCGCACCCTGGGAGGGACCCTCTCTGTGTGTGTGCCGCGTACACAGGGCACCCTCATCCCTGGGCAGCTCCGTCCGCGAGGTGAGCGGCCACAAGGCTGACCCAGCAGCCTAAAAAGGCCCCTCATTAAAGGTTAATAGCTTCGTGAATGAGTGATACGGTTACAAGAGAAGTGTGCAGGAGGACCTGGGAATTTGTGAGCGGCCAGGGCCCATACAGAGCCGATCCAAGCCCCTGGGCGGAAGGGTCCACGGAGGTCACAGCCAGTGATTGGAGGAAGGTCGACCCGGGAAGCCGGCCCCCAGGGCTGTGTTGCACCCTTGCTCACACAAGTCTCACTTAGCAACCTGTCTCCTTCTTCAGGGCTCCCCCCAAAGCAGAGCGCGAGCCGAGGCTGGGGTGCAGGTGGTATATTTGGGAGTGATCCCAAGAGGGGGAGGGGGAGGGGAGGGGGTACAACAGGGAAGAGAAGAATGCCAGTATAAGATATGCTAGCGGCCGGTTACAGCTTTCACAGAGGTACCCTCAGCTTTCTGGGGTCCTCGTGGGTTTTCTGATTTGCTTCATAACTATCACACCACGATCTTTCTCTTCCCCTCTCCATCTCCGTTCCCCCGCCCCCGAATTCTTTCATCCTGAGGGAGCATCTATTTCTAGGAGTTGCCTCCTAGTCCTCAAAGAAGCTGCTTTTTTTTTTTTTTTTAGCAACAGAGAGAAGCTGCTGTCACAGAAATGAAGGCCTCTACCTGCCTTGGCATATGTCTGATACTAGATCTCACTGACATTTTTTCCCCAGCCGCCACTTCAGGCCCCTACGTGGGAAGTGTGAGGGATGCCCCAGCGTGAGGCTTGGCCTGGGTGTTTCCCCAGCAAGTCCCTTTGCGGGGGCTGGCTGTGGGCTTCTCCATCCCTCCCATCAGCAACAAGGACGGAGGAGGCCGCTGAGGTCATTGCAGTGTGGCCTTGGCCATATTGGGGGTGACTTAAGGAGACCCCAAGTCTCTCCCCTGCCTCTCAGATCTCAGCGTGAAAATGTCCCAGAGCAGGCATTGCCTTGGAGTTACACACTGTCCCCTCCTTACCTCCTTTCTCCCCATGCAATTGTCTAGGAGAGGCCCCATGTTTATTGTGAGTGTCTGTCTATCTAGTGTGTATCAGACCAAGACAGATGTACTCACTGCCTGCATGGATCTTAGAGTCAGCAGGGAGTCAAACATTAAGAAAAACGAGTTACATTACTAATTATTAAAATCATGATAAAAATAAAAGGGATTTCCGGAGAGCTCTGAGACCATTCAAAAGAGAACATTCTCTCTGGGGGCAGGAAGAGGGACAGGTTCAGCCAAAGGAAGTGCTGAGTTAGGTGCAAAGGGGGAAAGAGCATTCCAGGAAAGGGAGGGAACACCAGGTGCAAAGGCCCTGAGGCAGTAAATCATTTGCGTTCAAACCGCAGAAAAGAGGCTAGAGTCACAGGAGCACAGTGGTCAGAGGGGGCAGTGAGTTTGCAGAAGAAAGTGAAGGCCACCACTGTACAGGGAATGGAAGCCACTGGGGGATTTTAAGCAAGGGCCTGACGCTAACACCATATATTCCGTACTTTTGAAATATCCCTCTGGCTGTTGGGTGAAGAATATTGAGAGTGGGAACAGAGAGACCAGCGAGGTGGCTACCAAAGCCCCCCAGGGTGAGCAGTGATGGTGGCCTGGGCCAACGTGCGGGCAGTAGAGGAGAGTGGGCAGATCTGAGACAACCGTTTCTTTGGGTGGGGGAGGTTTTCTGGGTGGTGTAATAGGGTTGGGGGCAAGAGGGGACCCTGATGGGAGACGAGGACAGGACTCGGGGGAAAGAAGCGATGATGGCCATTGTGCACAGAGCACCTCCTGTGTGTCTGGCATGTCGCACCTGCCCCCCCATTTTAATCTGCACAACCAGGCTCTGGGCCAGACACCACAGGCCCTGCAACGGACAAGGTGAAGCGACTCACTCAGCAACGCCCAGGTAATAAGTCATGAAGCCAGGGTTTTAATCCCAGAGTATTTGTCCCCAAGCCCACTCTCTCCAAAGGTTATATGGAGACAAACCTATGTTTTCTTGTAGTACATATTCATTGCCTCTGTAAATTAAATTTGAATTATTCAAATAAAACATGAGCACCTTCTCCTGCTTAAAAATATTTCAGTCAAAAATAGGGTCCCCTTGACCACTATGATTGTACAGTCAATCCGAGCACCTTCTCCTCCACAGAGGTCCCACCTCCATGAGTTTGGAGCAGATCTTTATAGGCCCGTTTGCTACACATTTTCATATATACGTACCCACAGAAAATAGAAGCTGTTGTTCTGTTGAGTTGTCTGTTTTACATATATGGAATCAAACTACATGTTGCTCTGTAACTTGCTTTTTTTCCACTCCCCAGTTTGTCTTGGAGAGCCTTCTCTGGGAGTACATAGAAATGCATCTCATTTCTTTTAAATGTTTTTTAACGTTTATTTATTATTGAGAGAGAGAGAGAGAGAGCGAGCAGAGTCGGGGAGGGGCAGAGAGAGTAAGAGACACAGAATCCAAAGCAGGCTCTAGGCTCCGAGCTGTCAGCACAGAGCCCGACACGGGGCTCACAGACCGCGAGATCATGACCTGAGCCGAAGTCGGACATTTAACCAACTGAGCCATCCAGGTGCCCCCGCATCTCATTTCTTTTAACTGTTGCATAGTATTATTTTATGGACTGCATATACCACAGTGTATTCAGCCCGCTCGCCTTCCAAAGACAGAAAGGCATTTTTCTATAAATGTTGTAGCTTTTGAAGGGCTTGCGGATTTTTTTTCCCTTTCAAAATATGAGACTTTTATTTACGTTAATGGAAGAATCCAGACCTCAGTGACAACACAAATATTTGGCAATGCCCAGCCTGGTGACTAAGTTCTCCCATTTTCCTTCAGGTGCTTGGCATCCTGAAAGCTACCCCTTGTCCATTGCCAAGTCTCTGTTGATAGCAAAAGGCTGTCTCAAGAGCAGCAGGAGAATGGTAAAGTTCTTGGCTTTGATTTCAGTGCCAGGTCTGAAGCCTGGCACAGTGTGGAAAGGGTACAGCTATGGAGACTTAAAGAGCCAGATTCAAATCCCAGCTTTAGCTCTGTGTCGCTGGGCAAGTTACTTGACATCTCTGAGCCTCGGTTTGACCATCCATCTAACGCGTAGAACTCATAGAATGGCCAGGAGAATTAAATGCAAGGCACGTGGGTAGAGGGATGATCACATAACTGCACATACGTGCACATTTGGCCCCCTCTGTCTGCGGTCCCAGTGTAGTGGAGGGATGGGGGTGTGAGGAGCCCCCTGCCTCCCCGAAGGGGTCAGTGAGAAGACATATATACTCTGCCCCTCTGGCGATGTCATGTGGGGGTGGCATTTGAGTTCAGAGGCAAGAAAGGGCTATCTTGTCCAGGTTCTGGGCATCAGCTGTTTGCCAGGCGCTTCCCACATCTCTCCTCCTTTCATCTTAACCCCAGAGGACAGAGCAAGATTGTTCCTCAGCTCCAATTTGCAGATGAGGAAACTGAGGCTCACAGAGGGGATGCCATTTGTTCAAGGCCTCAGTAAGTGGTCAAGACCCGCACTCTGCACCTTGGTACGTCCCCACCAGGGAGGCTGCAGGCAGCAGCTGTGCAGAGCACCCTCTCCTGGGGGGATAGAGAAGCTCCTCTCATGAGCTCTCCTGTGTCTACGTTCAGCCACCAAGACCCTGTCACAGAAGAGAAAAATGGCTTTTCTGGCCTCCATTTTTCCAAGGGGATGAGATAAAAGCTTCTCAGAGGTCACCTCAGGACAGTCTGAATCACATCCTTTAAATGAGATTGACACACAGAGAGAATATGAAATGGCCATCGTTTGGGGGTGTGCAATAAAGCTCACTGTTCATTTGAGCGAGACTAGCGTCCCCTCCCGTGGTGAAAAGGGCCTCCACCGGGAATCAGGAGCCCAGCCGCAGTGCCACAGCTGAATCACCCTGTATCTGGGCTGGGTCACTTTCCCGGCTCTGGGTCTTCGTTTCCCTCATCCTCAGATGGGAGGGCAGGGACTGGTGGCCACAGGAATTGTCCTGCTCCAACAGTGGAGAAGCCAGGAGAGGGGACTGGGGGAGCCTCGGGGGTAGGGTTACCAGATTTAGCAAAGAAAAATACAGGCCTTCTGGTTCAATTTGAATTTCAGGTAAACAAAAAATAATTCATGCTTTTATTAGTCGTATGTCCCAAATACTGTATGAGATATAACTTATCCTAAAAAAAGTTATTTGCTGTTTATCTGAAATTCAGATTTAACTGGGTTCCTGTATTTTATCTGGCAACCCTATTCAAGGCCCCAGCTCCCCTGGACCCCTCATGCTTGGTAATTGCTATTTTCACAGCTTTAAGATGAGCCCCTGGCCACCCGCCTCCCAACCAGATCACCACCACCCACTCCCACACTCCCCCATACCCCTGCCCTGTCAGATGGAGATTCTGGAACCATGCGTGGAGAGGTGTTATAGGTGTAAGGATTCCTACCGTGGAGTAAGGGTGGAAACTTGGCCTGACACGGGGAAAAGGCAACTGGCGAATTTAAATCACTGGAGAAGTTCGTGTCCGCATGTGGGTCAAGGTGGCTTAGAGGGACACAGCGTCTGGGGTGCCCACAAGCCCTGGTGCCCTTCCATGCCATGTCCACGTGTATGCACATGAGCCAATGGACGTCGCATCCACGTGCTACAGAGAAAGCGGCCAGTGCTGCAGCCGTGCGCATTCACGCCAGCTGTCAGCTTTGTGTGTGAGCTCCTGCCTCCACATCGCCACCCGTAATTATTAGAGACCCTGGATCCATGGACGACCCCACCTGGGGCCATGATATTTCAGAGACACAGCCCTCCTCCTGCACCCGTCTGTTGGGAATCACTAACACCATGATGTGATCATGAACTCCAGACACCTGCCCGCTGTGCACACTGGAATAAAGCCATCAAGTCTCCTCTCTATTTATGGCAACTGGCCAGACACATGCAGGTGCAGACCGTAGGGATGCCCACGGCATGGGCTGTTTTTCTGCAGAGGGGTTGAGCCCAGGTGTGTTAAGCGGCTCTTATGGGTGGCACAGGCTGTCGCTCGTGTGTGCAGGGGCCTCGGGGCGGCCCCGGCATTCACATCCCCATGTCGGGTCACCAGAGAAGCAGGAGAGGGAAGGAAGTTTCCTAAGGGCCAACTCTCCCAGGCACGAACAGCCTCCTCTAGGGTGTGCTGGAATCGGAATCTAGAAGATAGTGGCAGCGAAGAATGGGTCTGTCGGCCTTTGACCCCAGGGCCAAAACCAGCACAGGAGGGATGTCCAAGTAAGTGTGTTAGTGAATGTCCCGGGTGACAAATGGTTTCAGGGAAGGAAAGAAGAATGGATTGCTCTTGCTGGGTAAATCAAGGAAGGCTTTCAGAAGGTGGTAGTGAATTTTCATCTGGGTCTCAGAAGACTGACTAGCTCAACAGGGGGGAGGGGTGGGCCTTCTGGGTCAGGAGCCAAATGAATATAGACACAGCAGACAAACACCAGCAAATGCCAGACATGTTTCAGAGCTTGGCAGCAGAGAGGGATAAACACAGCAAGACCGAGAGTGAGGCGGGAGAAGTCCTTTGGGACAACCTCAGAGAGCCCACCAGCACAGGAGTTGGTCACAGTTGTGAATGGGGAGCCATGGAAGATTGTAGAGCAGGGCAGGACCTCTGTCAGCTCGACCTTCAACAGGAACTCCCGGCCCCAGGCTGCCTGATCTCCTCTTCTGGTCTCCTTTCTCTCCTCACCTTGTTCCTAGTTTTTCTCTAGGCTCCTTCAGCCACCAGCAGGAGACAGAAGGTCTGACTGTGGCCTCCATGACCCCCTTGGCTTCAAGTCTGGGTCTGTCAGCTTCTCAAAGCACAACACTCATTCCCTCCTCTGCTGCCTCAAGGCAGGTTGTGAGCTTGACATGCGTGTGCAGCCTTCAGGGAGAGAGACCAGCCGTGGGGGAGCAGGCACCTGCTGCTGAAGGAAGGGAAAGATCGACAAGGTTGGTCCAGGCTCTGTCCCCCACCTGCTGTGTAAGCCGCTCAAGCCACTGCCCGCTCAGAACCTCGGCAGAAACCAGGGTGGTCGGTGAGGCTCGAGGGCAGTGCCATTCCCAAAGCACCTAGCATGTTAGCTACGTCCTCTCCACCCTCTGCCCCTTCTTCAGCCTGTCCCCGCAGGAAGGCTGTTACCACACACATGCCTGGACCCCACTCCCAAGCAGTCAAGTCAGTAGGTCTGGGCTGGCGTCAGAATTTGCATTTCTAACGTGTTTCCAGCTGCGGGTCTGGGAACCAGTAAGTCCTTCACCCAGCACATCGAAGGCCCAGGCCACACCCCAGTCCATTTCAATCAGAATCTCTAGGTTTGAGGCTCAGACACTATTTTTCAGAGCCCCTTAGTGATGCCAACATACAACCAAGTTTGGAGCTAGTGGCTTGGGGGTGGCTCAAATAACAGCAGCAACAGTAGCAAGCCTACTGCTTATGAAGCCTTTACCCCGAGCCAGGCCCCTGTCCAACCTAGCACATCCACTGTGTTCCCTCCCCACAGTGACTCTGTGAGACGAGTGCTGTCCTCATCCCCAAGTTACACACCAGGAAACCAAGGCCCAGACCAGGGAGGTCACCTGCCCAAGGTCACGGAGCTCAGAAGTAGCCTTGGGCAAAGCTCAAACTCCGGTCTCTCCTACCGTTTCACCATTTTGTCTTGAGCATTGTGAAGTCCCAAACATCTCAGCAGTGATGTCTTTGTAAGCGGCCCACTCTCCCTGGCCTCTGACAGGGTGGGAGCATGTGGACGCCCCCTCCTACGTGAAGCTCCAGGCCACTCACGTGCACACGGACACAGCCACACCCTCGAGTGCGCGCATACCTGCACAGACAGCCTCTCTCACATACCGAGTCACACACCTGCCTTCTGGGTACATTCCCCAGTTTGCACTCTCTTCCCTTTTTTTAAATGCACGCAAGAGCCATGAAGCCCCCTTTGGCCTTCCTGGGGAAGCACTCACAATTTGTTTCATCTGAAATTTACTAAGCACCCCACAGCTGACGGATCAAGCCTGTGTGAGCCAGTGACTTATGTCAGCTTAATCAGGTAAGATCACTGTGGGGCATTTGTTCTGGGCAGACGCAGCCCACCCCTAACTAGATCAGGCTGGAGGAGGGCAAGTGTGACCCCTGGACTCTGTGGCAAGGGGTCTGACTCAGTCGCTATCCCAGCAGAAGGACTCTGTGCCTCAGTGTACATTCCTGCATAATGGGGTGACCCCAATAGAGGAGGAAGAATGTCACAGTTCACAAAGCACTGTCAGAGCCTGGTTCTGTTTGATCCTCAAGTGAAACAACCTGAGGGCCCCCAGAGAGGGTAAGTAACCTACTCAGGATCACACAGCAAGTGAAGAGGCATCCAAACCAAGACTCGGGACCTAGGTAGGGGTGTGGCGTGGCTGCAGTGGTGGGTCTCAGACAGTCTTAGACAGCAGCCATGCTGACAGAAATATCCAGGAGGCACATTCCAGGCTGAGAGTGACGGTAATGCTGATAGTGTGGTAGTTAGTAGTAACAACTGCATCTATGATTTATGAGGGCCAATATATGCCAAGCACCGGCATCTGGGGGGGCGGGGGCACTTTGTTTTTTGCACTAACGCTGAGCAGCAGATGGAGAGTTACTTTCTCCTTGAAATCATTTGCTCAGACAGCAGGCAGGTTCACTCAGCCAGGCAATGCCCCCCAAATATCAGCCAAATTCAGTGGCAGCATTCATTATGGCTACCTTCCTGGGGTTGAAAAAGTTCTCTGGCGTCCCTCTGCGGGGAACAGGGATGCTCAGCCTTGTGGGGGTCTCAGAGCAGGGAAGAAGAGGTCAGAGGTCATCCAGATGGCTTGCCAACTCTCACCCTGAGCCCCTCCCAATGGCCAAAGGCCCCTACTTTTCACAGAGCCCAGCTGGTTGGCATGAGGAGTTTCACGTCAGTGTCCCCCACACAGGAAAAGCAGAGCCCAGCCCCCAATTACCAGGGCCAAAAGTAAGTCATATGTGACATGCCCCCATTCCTTCTGACTTCTGAATCCCTGCACCTGTGCCTACCTCACCACTCCCTTTTTTTCCTACTTGATTACGCATGTCCTACCTGCAGAGCAGCTTGTAAAAGTTTGTCTCATACAGAAAGATTTTTAATGACTTCAGTGAGGAAATTCAGACAAAGGGAAGAAAGGAGAAGTAAGATGATGATTTACAGGCACAACAGGTACCACTGAGTCCTCCATGCAGCTCTAAGAAGTGAACTGTAAATTCAGTGCTGAGCTAACAGGCAGGCAAGGGAAAGAGGGCAACAAGATGAGTTCCGCTATCCATTAGATAGCCCCGCCCCAGCACTCCAAGGCCTGCTCAATGAGGACCCCGTGTGGCACCAAAAAGATGTGTCCTCTCCCTTGGAGACCATCTGCCCCCTCTCCTGAGGGGCAAACGGGGGATGCTTCAGCCACATTGGCCTTTCCCAAGCCCTTTGGGGTTTCTTCTGCCATCGCCAACCCTCTCACCCTACCCAGACCCTTTCACCTGATTAGCCCCCACTCTTTCTTCTGAGCTCAACCAATTACACTTCCTCCAGGAAACCCTTCCTGGCACCAGAGTCCCCAACATGTAAAGCAATGTTTGGCTTATAGTAGGTGCTCAATAAATATTTGTCGATTAATTAAATAAGCAAGTGGAAGATTGGATACACACCATCTAATAGGATCCTAACTACTTTCTCTACCTTCAGAGGGGCCAGGGGGAATTCAGGCCTCTTTAGAGAAAAGACTCCTGAGTCGCTGGGGGCCTGGCATCTAGTGACAGGACACCATGGCAGGTTGTCCAGCCTCTGGGTGTGTTTCCCTTTCCTTCCTCCCTAGACATCCATCCACTTCAGCCCACCGGTGACAAAGTCCTTCCCTCTAAGGAAACCAGGATCCCTCCCTCACTCACTCTTCCTGGTCCCCAGCTCTGTGCTAGGCCCAGACGATGCAAAGACTTCCTCTGCTCCTGGAAGAACTTAAGCTGGTTCTCACTGTCCCCCTGAGCTTTCCTTAACAGGAAACATGTCCCCCAGCCAAGATGAGGCCAATGTTTGGGTCAGAGAGCTCTCATCCACAGGTTCCAGCTCCCTGAGGTCCATGCACACATCCTTGCTGAGCTAGACATCTGGATTTTTATGTGGAAGTACCTGAGTTTTTAATGCTGGCAACAAATTATCATTTGTTTTATTTTATTTATTTTTGAGAGAGAGAGAGCGTGCCCGTGTGCAAGCAGGGGAGGGGCAGAGAGAGAAAGTCCCAAGCAGGCTCCACACTGTCAGCCTGGAGCCCAATGCGGGGTTCAGTCCCACAAATCATGAGATCATGACCTGAGTGGAAACCAAGAGTCAGATGCTCAATCGACTGAGTCACCCAGGCGCCCCTATCACTTTTTTAACACTGTGCAAGTGTGCAGCTGACCAAACAAGACCTCTCTGATGGCCTGAGGCTGCCATTTGCAGCACTCAGGGCTGGGCCTGAAAGAGCTAAGGAGAGAGAAAGGCAATCCACATAGAGGAATGCGGATTAGCAGGGGCACGGGCTTAGAGGCTGGGAACAAATCCAGTTGTGTCCAGGACAGCGGGATAGAAATGAAGCTTGGCGCAAAGGTTATTCTAATATCCAATGATAGCAAACAGCCATTGCAGCAAATAATTGCTGTACAACCCAAGTTTCCCATGCTCTGTGCTTGGCTTTCTCCTATTACATGATTAATAGAACACACAAATTCCGATTCCAATAGAAGAATTTGTACAAGTGCTGGAGGCTTTTTACTGTGAAGGCACAATTGCTACGCCCGTACAATTTTGCACACATTCTTCTCTGCATGGCTCACCACAGTCTACGAATTACTTTGCTCCCATTTTATGGATGAGGACACTGAGTCTTCTAGGGATGAGATAAATGGCCCAAGTTCATCCACAAACCTGACTTCTCACTCAGATCTCTGTCCTCTGCCTCTTGTGCAAAAAAAGAAATTCACATTAGAAACCCACAACCCCACACGGCTTCTGACATCAATGCCCAGGCACTGTGGTTCTGAATTTTCAAGGCCTTGTTGGCTTTGTCCAGTGATACTTGACACAGAATGTTAATTTTTAATATGCTAAATGGTGAGATGCTCTTTAATCTAAATTGAATCTCCAGCACCATTCATCTCTCACATCACCTTCTGTTGTTTCTGCTCCCCAAAATAGGCATGTTCATTTTCAGCCAGAAGGCAGGGAAACTATGAGATTACACTCCTGGGAAAAACATGATAGGTGGATTAGACAGTGGGAAGTCCCACCTGTATGTCCTCAAAACCACTGTCTTTGGATACAAGGTATCAGAGCCACCAGCCCCTATCCTTCCGTCAGGCCAATCCTTCATGTCACCTATGGGGAAACTGAGGCCCCGAAAGGATAAGTGGCTTGTCTGCAGTCATATAGCCCTTCTGCTGTTCCTGTCCTCACATTGACCATCTTACTGATCTCCTCCCCATCTTACTGAAATGCCACCTGTCCAAACAAAGTCTTCCTCCTCCGGCAGGCCATAATTATCACACACACCACCTAAAACTGAGCGACACTAACCAATACCCTCACCCAGTGCCAGGCACAGCACCGGGCACCTTACGCGAGACATCCTCCCAAAGGCCCACCCAACCCTGTGAAGTAGGCCCTGCTGTTACTCACGTTTTACAGATGAGGAAACTGAGGCACTGAGAGGCGACACCTCTTGCCGAAAGTCACTCAGACCTGGCATCTGAACCTATAACGTCTGAGTTCAAGCCCATCTGAATTCGTGGGGCTGGGTATCCCCATCTCCAGCTCAGCCCACCTTCTTCCCCTAAGAGGAAGAGGGTGAGCAAGATATCATGGCCACCATCTGTCATCTCAATCACCCTATGTGAGCACCTCAACACCCAAGGTTCCCATCTTGGGTTTATATACTAGGGTGTTTGTTGTGTGGAAACTGCCTAGAGATTTCTAAGTGGGACTGGCCCTACAGAACACACAAATATTTTTATTCTATGAGCTGTTATTTCTAAAAAACAGAGGAGACCTCAGAACCTGCAGGGAGCACAGCAGGGCAGGGTGTAGTGCTGGGGAGGGGGAAGCCCAGTGAAGATGAGGAAGAGACAGGGAGGCTGTTCTACTCTGGCGCCTCCCTGCTCCTCCCCTCTCCCCAGTCCATAGCCTTGGGGGTTTCACACCAGCAACCCCAGGGCTGAATCTAGCTCACAGATACATTGTATTTCATCCTAGGCTATTTTTAATGGGAAGATTTTACCTCAAATTCCAGGTGTCCAGCTTCCCTTGGAAGACTGACAGATCTACCACAGTGGTTCCACATTCTCCCACAAGAGCTAAGACATAATTTCCCCCTTTAAAATGACTGAGATTCTTCATGTTGCCCCAGTCCCCACTACTCCCTGTTGCCCCCCACCCACCTACTTCACTCATTCACAAAAGCTGCTCAGCCCCATGGCTCTGCAGATTTGCAACCCCCTGCCCTGTGCTCTGCCCCAGGACCCAAGATCTCAAAGCCAGTTCCATGAATCCCCAGATGAAAGAACCCCTGAGCTATGACCAGACTCCCAGAACTGGGGAATACCCACATTTTCAACTGGTCACACTCCAGAACGTTTGAATCACAGACCCTCAGAAGATTCAAAGACTCACTCTCTGTGAATCAATCAGGACAGGCCTAGGAGATAGACTGGCCCCAGTTTTGCTAAGCTTCTTCTTAGTGAAGCCCTTATTTATACCAAACCTATGAAGAGTTGTGAATAGACCCCAGCAGGACCACTTCAGGACCTGCAGACCTTGGAACCTGTGGGATCCTTAGGACCCACCCATCCTACTGAACTCCCCTATTATCAAGACTGAGGCTCAGAAAAAGGAACTGACTGGTCAAAGCCCAGCAAACTGCCATAACAGGCCAGTATTGACTGGTCATAGCCCTTTCCCTCAGAGGCCCCACCACTATCCCCAGTTCTCCTTTCTTCTCTTTATCAAATCCCACTCCCAGGAAAAAGCCTAAAACTCATTCACACCATGGTGTCCAGATCTGATGATGGCTTCCCTCTCCCAGGGAATCTAAAGGAATTGGAGTTTTTATTTCAAGGAATGAAGCCCAAGTGGAATGATTTCAAATGTTGACTATGGGTAGAATTGGACAATTCTTGTCCACACCTTGGAGCGAATGAGTTTGGGAGGGGACTTGCAGACAGGCAAACGGAGCAGGGAGGAGGGACGTGGAAGGCACACCCGACCAAACATGTGGCAGGAGGTACACACAAGCCACGCCAGCAGAGGACAGGCCTGATTTGGTTGGGAGGGGGCCAGGTAGTGAAAATGTGGCCACAAGCATGGCTTGGGGGTCCGATCAAGAGGCCAGAGAGCCAAGCTGAGAAGCATGGACTTTATTCTGGAGGTAGTGCGGAGCCTCCAAAGATTGCTGAGCAGGGAGTAAGGATCGGATTGGTGAGGCAGGGAAAATTGTCTGGAAGTGAAGAAACAGTGGGTTGGAAGTGGGCCGCTATGTCCCGGCCCCACATGATGAGGACTGCACTTCACCCCCATGGTCCATGAGACAGGCCACTAGCCTCCACTGAGTGTATGCCACACCCCAGGCACCGCTTGACCACGTCCTGTGTGTCCCCTGGGAAGTCAGCACTTCCGGCAGGGTGCTCTGTTTGTGTCTCTCACTGCTCTGTCCCAGTGTTTGGAACAGTGCTGGACACATAGTAGGTGCTCAACAAACACTGACCTAACAAATTCTGTCCTGAGATGCTCACAACCACTCATGGGCTACGTACAGTCGTCATCCCCATCACAGAGGAGGACACTGAGGCTCAGAGCTGGAGGCACAGGCTGGGATTCACACCCAAGGCAGGGGTCTCCAAGTATGTGCTCGATGAAGAGATCGGGAGGAAATGCAAAGCAGGAACACGGGTGTGGTGGGGGGTGGGCCTGGTGTGTGTATGTGCTTCCTGTCGCCCCCATAACAAATGGCTACAGACTGGGTGGCTTTGGGCAAGAGCAATTTATTCTCTCACAGTTCTGGAGACCGGAAGTCTGGAAATCAGGTGTCGGCAGGGCCATGCGGCCTCCAAAGGCTCTAGGGGACATTCCCATCCTTGCTTCTTTGGGCGTCTTCGTGGCTGCGGCGTTCCTTGGCTGGTGGCTGCATCCTGCCATCTCTGCCTCCATCTTCGCATGGCCTGTGTCCTCTGGGTCTGTGTCTTCTCCCTCTGTCACGTATGAGGACACTTAACACTGGGTTTAGGCCAAGATCCTTAACTATATCAGCAGAGACCGTTTTCCTTATTTCCAAATAAGGTCACCTTCATAGTTTCCATGGATTAGGATGCGGACATATCATTTTGTGGGGGACCACTCTTCACCCCACTTCATGGTGTCTCTGGCATTTCACAGGAGCCCACTCTGGGCCTGGCATGAGTGCTGGGTGCCTGGCTGGTGCCTGCAAGTTTTCTGCTTTGTTTCCACCACCCCACCCCCATCCCCGCTCTGTGCTTCCCCATGGGGCCAGCCCCATTCAGGACGGTTCCTGGGAAGCTGAGTGTCTTTCCCAGGCCTCCCAGGCCAACCTTCCTGCATTCTGTCCACAGGTTTGCCGGGCACCGCTCCAGATCTGGAAAAGAGAAAGCAGATTTTTGGGCAAAACTTTATACCTCCAAAGAAGCCAAAAACCTTCCTGCAGCTAGTGTGGGAGGCACTGCAAGATGTGACGCTGATCATCCTGGAAATCGCGGCCATCATCTCCCTGGGGCTGTCCTTTTACCACCCGCCTGGAGAGAACAATGAAGGTAAGACCTCAGCGCCCCACCCTGCACCAAATGTGCACCTGCGGTACCCGGGACTCAGCCATGGCTCCTCCAGGTGAGGAAATTGAGGCCCAGGGGACAGGGCCCCACCCACAGCCCCCGGTCCCCAGTTTTCCCATGTGCAAGATGCAAGGATTGCACCAACAGTGGAAGAACTACAGTGAGCATTTATTGAGCACTTACAGTGTGCCGAGCTCTGAGCTCAGATGTCATCTTCCTAAATCCCCATGAGGTAAGGGCCATGATTAGGTGCATTTTAAAGATGAGGAAAACAAGGAACAGAGATGGGCATTAACTCACTCGAGGTCACCGAGTGGGTGCTGGGCCTGCTACCACCATGCGTGTGACGGCCCCAGGCTTCCTCCTCCCAGTTTCCCTCTTAGGGCTCATCCTTCATGCGTGTGTGAGACTCAGTATCCACGCGACTCCTCCTCTTTCAAGTTCCTATCCCGGAGTTGGTTCACTATCACGCACACACTTGTGAGGCTGACGCCGAACATGTTTTCCCATGTGTGGAGTCCTGGTCTTGAGAGGGCCTCCCAAAATCTGTCCCTGAGTTCTGACTGGGGACACTGCTCCGTTGACAGAGGAAGCACCACCCGCTCATCCAGGGAGGGTTGTGGAGCAGACCTACTCTTGTCAAAGTCAGAACTTAGGACTCCTAATGGAGAACTTCAACTTTCCCTCATCTTTTCATTCCAGAAAGAGAGCACCTGCTAACAGCTAGTGCTTTATCAACTCAATGACTCTTTCTTTTATGATGACACAGTCTTTCAAACCTATGTCACATTATAGGTAGATAGATAGATAGATAGATAGATAGATAGACAGACACATACTATGGGATCACGTAATATATATCGTTTTGTTAGATTTTTACAATCTGATTTTTCATTAGTAAGATGTTATAAACACTTGTTATTATTTATGATTCGACATTTTCCTAGTGAATGTGCTACATCAACAGATAATCCTACTATGTTCATTGCTTCAAGCAAGGAAATAAAAAGTGAATAGCTTATAAGAAATAACCATTATGGGCCTCATTTCCCAGATGAGGAGGTGGTCTCTGAAATTCCTTGAACATCTGTCCCCTCACCCCATCCAAAGCCAGAGTTGCCCAAGTCTATTAGTTGCCCAAGTCTAATGACCGAGTCTCTTAGGCCAACTACCTCAATTTTATGCATAATATTACTAAGTTGCTTTTTATCCTGTGTGACTCTTCCCAGAAAGGGTTTAAAGACACAAGAAGGGCACATCTCACAAGATGAAGTTGAACAGAAAAGACAGACAGGAAAGGAATGGAAGCAAATAAACCAACCATATTTCCTGCCATGACTGAGATTTAAATTTGACTTTAAGCTTCCTGGATGCCAAGGCAGAAAGGGAATTAGGATGACTTTCTTAGCTCAGGCTATCAACAAGGCAGGAAAACAGTTTCTTCGGTTGGTAGCGTGTCCCCTGACAGTGAATTCTGGGATGAACTTTCACATAGGGCCTTATAAGAGATGCATATTGGGCAACAATCTTTGCAGGAGTTTCACAGAAAATGTAGAAGGCTACACATGGCTACTTGAATAAGCCTTGAACTCAGCTAAAGGTGCAACACACAACCATAATAATAACGATCATTCTTCTAACTATTTGTGTAGCCGGCACTAATTGGGAGAATTTACAGTAGAAGTTCATTTGATCTTCACAAGAACCCTGTGGGTAGGTGCTGTTATCATCCGGGAGCCGAGGCCCTGAGATAGTAAATGACTCGCTAGGTCACACTCTAGGAAGCAGCAGAAGCATGACTCAGACCCAGACGTTCTGGCTTCCAAGCCCACGCTCTATCACTCAGCTGCATTTCCTCAGGAAGGGACAGGACTGAGTCAATGCTCCCAGGTAAATGGCTTCCTGTGACCCAGTTTAGTGCAAGATAGAGAAGTCAGAGGGCAGATGGTAGAGGGGGCTCCCGTGAGAGAACGGATTAGCTCCAAGTGCATGCCAGGAGGAGCCTTCCCACACACAGCCCTCCAAACAGAGGGCTGCCATCTCTTCCCTTCTAGAGACATGGAAACCAAGGCCCAGAGAGGGGAAGAACCTACCCAAGGTCACACAGCTTGTTAGGCAGTAAGGCTCGACTTTCAATCCAAGTCTTCTAGTTCTTTCCACTGCCCCTCCCTACCTCTAGCTGAGACACTAGCTCAGGCCAGGCCTGGGTGGATGAGGGCAGCCACCGCACATATCCCAGCACCAGAGAGTGAAGTTCCTGCGCTTTGTGGCTATACGTTCTCCCCAATGCCCAGGCTCTGGCCTGAGCTCTGAGTTCTGGACTTTCCATGTTGCCAGGCCCACCGCCCTGCCAAGTCAGACTCAAGCTTCATCAGTCGTGTCCAGAATGATGCTGGTGATGGGTTTACAAACCGTAGAGCCTTGCGGCACCCACCGCACTTTCCTGTTTGCTTCCTTGGCTCAGAGTCCTCCAGATACTTGGGGGAGGTCACACAGCATGTTCATGACAGAGCTGGGATTGGCACACCAGTGTTCCCAACTCCCTGTTCATGGCAGCTCCCCTAGTGTCAGAGTGCCAGCAGAGTGACAGGCACATAGTAGGTGTTTAGAAAACGTTTGTGTCTCTTCTAGTTTCAAGAGCCCATATTTGATGCCGGGCCCTGGTAACCTTCTAGAAAGTCACTTTCCCATTTTACTGATGGACAAGAAAAGTAGGCCCAGAGAGGCCAAGAAGTTCCCTGAGGTCACACAGACAAAAGCCAAACCTTACAAAGCCCCAGGTCCAGGGAGAGCAGCTGCGGGCTGCTCAGAACCTGTTCCTGCCCCAGCCCAAGGGGCCCCAGAGGAGACCTCAGCAGGGCCTGCCCAGTGCCCCCCTTCTTTCCATTTCCCCATCTCTTTTCCCTGATTGCATCTGGGGCAGCAGGAGTTGTTCCCAGGGTCCAGCAGCTCCTGGTAGCTGAAGGCCTAACCCAGCAATCCACAGCCCCACTCTGGCCCACCCAAGGCACAGAGTGACCATCAGACAGTTATCAGAAGGAAGGAAAAACAAATGGGCTTTGGCCAGCAGAGTGCCCTCAAGGACCCAAAGGGCTCCTTGGTATAGAACCAGCAAAGGCAACAGGCAGGGTTGGGAGTCAAGGGAACAGAGTATGAACCCTGCTCAACTACCACCCCCTTGGCTTCCAGAAGCCAGTCCAGGGAGAGTAGCTCATACAAAGGAGACCATTTATCTTGTACCCAACAGATGCCAGGCCCTTACTAGGCCCTGGGGTCACAAAGTCATCCCACATTACAGCTGTCCAAACTGAGACTCAGACAGACCAAGTCACTTACCCAAGGTCACACAGCAGAACCTGGATTCAAAGTCAGTCTTTACAATTCCAGACCCCAAAGGCTTTCCATGGTCCTGGGCTATCTCTGAGTGTCCTAAATGCTGCAGTGACTGCTGTCATCTGTAAATGGGGGGTGGGGGGGGAACACCGATGAAATACACAACAGGGAAAGAATAGTCTTCCCATTTACAAAGCATGTAGCAGAGGCAGAGAGTAATAAAAGTCCCATAAAGCAAAGAACTGGGGCTCTGTATCTCAAGTCACTCCCCTGAAGCCCAAAAGAGCACATTTCCATGGATTGGGTTTCTGTTTAGAAAGGTTCACCTGTGTTTCCCAGGCTTTGGGGCTTCTGGTGTCATTCATGATGGTGGAGGGGTGCCCTTGTTTGCCTCCCCCGGTCATCGCAGCTGAACTCCAGCTGGACGCCTCCATAGCTTGGGGCCCCAGGCTCCATCCAAGGCTGGCTGTGAATTTGAATGCATTTAGGCACTCTGCACACCGAATGACAAAAAACAGCAGCTTTCACTCTTTGTTGGCTATGTGCTCAGGAGGGTGAGTGCTTTACGTAAACGCTCTCCCTCTGTCCTCTCAGCCACCTTCGAGGGAGTGTCTGTCACCACCCCCATTTTGCAAATGAGAAAACTGAGGCACAGTGGTTAAGTAGCCCGGTCATAGGCACCCAGCAGTGCCTGAATCACAGCTGGGATTCAAGCTCAAGGCTGGCCCGATGGCAGTTAGATTAGCATGATTATGATTATCATCAGCACTAAAGGCTGGTCCAGTTAAGCAGTTTAAGATTATTGCAAAAGTCTGAAATTTCAAAAGAAAAAAAGAGTGACATCGAGGACCTTGTGCAGTGATGCGGTTGTTTACTAGTCTGCAGAGTGTGACTTGTTTGGTGAAAGCTGTGGAATTTCACCAGGAGTGATACATACTGCTGGGCCACATGATTCTTTACCGTCCCAAGCTTAGGCCCACCAGCTAGCCTGGACCTCCACCCCTCCAGGGGCTGGAAAACATTCCCTGGTACCACTTGGCCTTCTGGTCATGTTGCTTCTGACCCTCTGGCTTCCCAGAAGCTCCTGCTAGGATCTCTCAAAACTGTTCTCTCTTCCTTGGGGCTGAAGTGGACTTCCAGACAGTTAGCCAAGGGTCTTTGGCAACGTGAGGCCAGCACATGGCAGAGGAGGCCACTGGGCTCAGGGACAGTAGGCAGACCAGATCCAGATTCCAGGCCTGGATTCAAACTCCAGATCTGCTGTATGACCCCAGGTGAGTTGCCAGCCCTCTCTGAACCACTTCTCTTGGTCAGCTTGAGAACTAAAGTGAGTGCTTGGCACAAGTCACTTGTGAATGGTCCAGTACCCTGCCCTGCCACCACGAAAGGAAAGCTCTCTGAGTTTTCCGGGGATGGATAGTCTGATGCTACTCGGGTCACTTTCCATAGAAAGGGCTGTTCACCACCTCCTGGTGGAGAAAAGGGGCTGGGCTAGTCCTGGCTGTCACACCTACCTCGGCTGTTCCCTCACCTCTCTGAGCCTTAGTTTCCTCATCTGTAAATGGAGGTAACTCTCCCTCTCTGGGTCCTTTAGGGGACACAGGAGGCAGGGTGCATGGAGGGGCTTGGAAAGACCCTAGGACCTAGTACTGCATGGGCAGGGCCTGAGGCTTTTGTATCAGATAGGCCTGCTTTTTTCTTCTTCTGTTCACATGGTGGGCCTGGCAGGCCTCAAGCAGTTTGGGGAACCAGACTGGGATGTTCAACAGTGCAAGAGTGTATGGGATGCACGGTCACTGTAGGACAGATGAGCAGCCTACAGCCTAAAGGGTGGCATCAAGTCCAACCAGAGATGCAAAAGGGCTGTGTGCTAAGCTCTAGGTGGGGCTTTCACCTTCCTCTCCTGGAACCTGGGAGGAGGTCTCCGTGACTCCAGTTTTGCAGAGGAGGACACTGCAGCACAGAGAGGACAGTGAGTTACTCAGGATCACGCAGGGGCAGTGGCAGAATTAGAACCAGCTCGTTGGAGGTCAGGCCCAGCATCGTGGTTCCTGCCCCCAGCCTGCTGTCTGCAGGCCTGCCTCACAGTTGCTGGAAGAATGGAAAGAAAGCACATCAGCCAAACTGCCCTCCAGACCCTGATCAATACTGACCACCTTCGTCCTGTTACATCCTCACTTTTTCTCTTTCTTCGTGAATCAGGCCTGTCCTCTGCTGGGTCTGTGCTGGAGCCACCATGGACCTTACCTCACTGAAGTTCAACCCTCACAATAGGTCCCCCAGATAAAGAATATCCATCCCTTTTTACAGATCTGAAAACTGAGGTTCAAAGAGATGGAGTCGTTTGTCCAAGATCCCACTCCTAGAACCAACACAGAAAACTGAAGGGCTCACCACCCAGACACGTTGGATAAATTGGATCGTGTTCATCCAGTTATCAACATTTTTTACTTGGGGAGCTGGGATTTAAATCCAGGCCCATGAGGCCCCTCCTGCCTGGCTGACCCCACCCTGCCTGCTTCCTTCTGCCCTCTGCAGGATGTGCGACGGCCCAGGGAGGGGCAGAGGATGAAGGGGAGGCGGAGGCGGGCTGGATCGAGGGGGCGGCCATCCTCCTCTCTGTCATCTGTGTGGTCCTGGTCACGGCCTTCAATGACTGGAGCAAAGAGAAGCAGTTCCGGGGCCTGCAGAGCCGCATTGAGCAGGAGCAGAAGTTCACCGTGGTTCGGGCTGGCCAGGTGGTCCAGATCCCTGTGGCCGAGATTGTGGTTGGGGACATCGCCCAGGTCAAATATGGTAAGTGTCCCAGCCACAGAGCCAGGTGCTAGAGCTAGAGTCTGGGCAGAGGCGGGACAGGACAGGCAGACCCAAAGAGGCTGGCCCAGGAAAGGGGGTTGGTTCCTGAAAGCTAATCCCAAGGCAGGATGTCTTCTGAGATCCTTTGGGAGGTAGAAGGCTACTTCCTAGAGGAGGTAGGATTCCGGAATCCTGAAAGTCAGAAATAGCAGATACATGGCACATGTGCTACCACTCTCAAAACCTCCACCTGTAACAGACATTACTAATCAATCACAATTCAAAGCCTAGATACAGAAGCCTTCTCAACATAATGCTCCAAGGACCACTGACACTCAGAATGGGTTTATGAGACAAAATCCCTTTCCCATCTATAATTGAGCTGTTGATGGATGGTTTTTGGGCTAGAGAGGGTGTTGTAGGGAGTGGACGTGGATGGGCCTGTGATACTACCATGGAGAGAGTGGGCAGGCTGGCTAGTGCCAAAGGGGGTATAGGTGAGATATGTCCTGGGTAAGTAGAGGCAGACGATGGGGAAGAGATTGGAGTTCCCTCTTCACTCCACCTTAGGGGGCTTGGTTTCCTCTGATAAAGTGGCCTGTCATAGGGTCTCCTCAGCCTAGCCAAGACAGACTAGTCCCTCCTAGAAGAATTTTCCAAACTGTAGTTGAGACCAGAGAATGCATCATTGAGAAAACTGGGCCCCAAATCCACACCAGGCCAAGAGAAGCACTTTATAAACAGAAGTACAAGCCCACTTGAGCTAGGATTGTTCTTGGGCCCAGCCTCAGCCCTCCAGGCCTTGCGCCATTCACCTTGGCTCCAGTCTTCAGCTGCCTATTGGCCTGTGATGAGTGCCATCTTGGTTCCAACACCCTGGGAGCTCTAGGCAGCTGGTCCCCAATGGTGAACTTGACCTTGCAAACACACCTTCAAAGGAATGTTCCCAGACCCTCCAGCCACCTGAGACCCTGCTAATTCGATTGCCCTTCCTACCACCAGGTGACCTCCTCCCTGCTGATGGCCTCTTCATCCAGGGCAATGACCTCAAAATCGACGAAAGCTCCCTGACAGGAGAGTCTGACCAGGTGCGCAAGTCCGTGGACAAGGACCCCATGCTGCTGTCAGGTGAGATGTGGCCCAACGGTGGGTCACTCCCATTGCCAGTTCCTGCCTCTATGCTGTGGGGGGCACCTGTGTCCCCTTCATGAGGCTGGAAGTTCTCAAAGACTTTGTTCCTTGGCTTCAGATCTCCAGCCAGCTCAGCCCCAAATGACAACTCCCTCCCTTTCCCCCCAACAACCGTACTTTGAGCCTACTGTGCACTTAGCACTGCTCCAGGCCCTGGGGATAGTGCAGTAAAGAAAATCTCCAGAGAATCCCTGCCTTCATAGAACTTACTTTCTAGTGACTTAGTCTTCTGAAAAGTCAAACACCAGAGGCTGTTCTTATCAGGGATAGGGAAGGATTGATCGGGTGACAGTTATGTTCAATACCTACCATGTGCCAGGCACTGGGCTGGGTACTGGGGATACAGCAATGAATGAGGCTGACAAGGCCCCTGCCCTGAGAAGCTTGTGGTGCAGTGAGAAGCCCCAGACATTGTGAAAACTCCAGAAGGTGGTGGGTCTATGATGAAAATAAAGCAGAGCGATGGAAGGCAGGTGGCTGCAGGGGGCGGGGGGGCCATGTTTGAGGTGAGGTGTGAACGATGAGAGAGAGCCGGCCTAGTGACTATTTGTGGGGAACGTATACGAGGGAACAACAAGTGCAAAGGTCCTGACGCAGGAGGAAATTGAGTAAAATGGACGGGGTGGAGGGCCTCGATGCCAGCTCTCGAAGAGTTAGTTTTGAAATGTCTAAGTGTGACGAGGGTCATCTGGAATAGTTTTAAGCAGTGAACTAGTCACATTGCATTTGTAAAATCTCATTCTGGCTGCTGCAGGGGGCAATAGAGGAGGCAGAGAGACCTTGCAGAGGTGAGGCACCTGCTGGATGAGACAGTTCCTTCGAGGGGACACACAAAGGGTCTCATTGCTCAGCGCGGCTCGGGAAACATCCTCTGAGAAGCTGCCCTGGGCCAGGCCCCCACAATGATTCTGAGCCTCCTCCTAACCATGAGGGCCTCCAGCCTGTAGACTGCAAACAGCTCATTCCACAGTAGAGGAGTGAGAAGACGCGAGAAAGCCAGAAAAGGGACAGAACCACTTAAATTGGAATTGAGCTGGGTTTTAAAGGGTGAGTAGGAGCTCGCCAAGCAGAATTATAGAGGAAGGGCCTCAGAGCAGAGGCAAATGTGTGCAGAGACACAGAAGTCTGAAGGAATATGGGATGTCCTAGCAATACACAGAGGACAATCAGCAGGTCTGCAGGGTAGGATGGGAGAAAGGAGTGAGAATCAGAGCTGGGGCATTTATTTATCCAGAACATATGTAACCAACATTTGTTAGGTAGCTCCAGTTTGCCAGTGGTTGGTGGGACAAGTAAGGTCCCTACCTTCCTGGAGCTTAAAATCTAGTAAAAAGAAACAGACAATAAAGGAACAAGCAAGCAAATATGTAAGATAATTTCAAATATTCAGATGACATTATACCACTGTAATGAGATAGAGGCTCTGAGAAAGGGGACAGGAGTCTTTTTGGTCAGGGAAGGCCTGTCTGAGGAGGTTTCTTGTGAGCTGAAACCAGCACAACGAGAAGAAATAACACTCCAGGTAGAGGGACAGGAAGTGCAAAGGCTCTGGGGACTAGGAGATCATATAAAGCCTTGAACGCCTTCTTGGAACTTAGGGCCACATCAGGGTTCATGTCACTGAGGCTCTGGTTCTGACCTCTGAGATAAAGTGGTTGACAGAGAGGCAATCATCCTTGGGAGAAGTGGCCTGGTGGGTCATCTGGATCAGCAGAAGTCAAGTGGAGGCACTGGGCCTGAATGGATGGGTGATGAAGGTTCCAGACAGTTTGGAGAAGGGAGAGGAGGGGTAGTTACATCACAGGAGGCTAAGGAGATAAAATGTTCAGAATCACTGACTCTGGTGCATCACAGACCAGCCAAGGAGATGGGCACAGGTGCAGGGAGACTCTGGAAAAGACACAGACAGGGCAGAGATGGGATGGGAAGTCAGCTAGCCAGCCCAAGTCGAACCAACTGTTTGGGCCTTTACCTATACATCTAACTGGAAGCCCAGGTAAATAGTGTAGGCCCTGGGCCTCCAGATGTCACGAGACAGCAGCCAAGGTGTCTTGGGATGCCCCTGTGGGCAAGATACAGCAGGATGTGCTAGGGGCCAGGAGATTTGGGTGGGTTTGTGCTGATTGGTAGGTTGCTGGTAATCCAGTGGGAGGTTTCTGGGCTTCTCTGGAGCTCTATCCTGTTTCAGCATGGAAAGTATGCCTGTCAACTTTGCAGAGACCATGCATGAGTGCAGGGGGATGGCAAAAAGAAAGCAAGAGTCAGGACCCACCAAAAATGCCAGAGTGCAGGGTGAGCTTGACTGTGAACTGTAGTGCTGACATTCTGAAACATATCTGCATGGGGCTGGGACGGCCGAATGATTCACACAGGCTCACGGGGAATGGGGGGGGGTGAGAAGAGGGTATAGGCAGCCCTACAGAAAGCAGTCTACAGAAAGGGAAATTCTGTAACAAAACCATTCTAGGACAAAAGAGGCTGCCTGGCAGCTGGTGAGTTCCTGGTCACGGTTTGTGTGTAAGCAGGCCTGGACAGGCTGTGGGGTGTTGGGGGTGTTGTGGAGTGGACCCAAGCACCAAATGGGCACTGCATTCAATGCCCTCCCAGGCCTGAGAGTCACAGATTCATCACACCCATCCTCACCTTGTACCTCTGCTACAGGTGCACCTTGCTTTGTTCCCTCTGCCCTGCCCCTGCTGAAGTTGCTCCCCACTCTTAGATGGCCCTCTCCCTTCCTTGTTACACATTTAACTCCTGTTCATCTGCTCAGGCTCCACCCCCTCCAAGAAGCCTTCTCTGCCCACCACTGCCCGTGGGCAGTCACCCCCATACAGCATGGCACTCACACACATTTCAGCCCATGACACCCACGCTGTGCTTTGGCCCTTTCAAGCACAGCCCCGTCATGTTGACCGAGTCTCTCACCGTTCAAACCATCTCAGATAAGGTAAAGAGTAAAATTCTTCCAGTTCTGCCTCCCAAAGAGATCTAATGATGTCACTCTTATGGGCCCCTTCCATCCTTGGCCATATGCAGATAAACACACACCATCACCATTGGGATGCCCTTCTTCGTGGATCCTCTCTCCCAGACAGGTCCAGCAGCCAGAAGCCCTGAGCGTGAGGCTACCAGGAGGTCATGCCCCGCCCATCCGTGGGTCCACATGGCGTGGGGGCTCAAGCACTGTCTGCCAGAGAGAGGAAAGAGGCTGGGGCTCTTGTAGAAAAAGCTGGGTGGGGCTGGACTGAGCCAGATCTGGGCTTTGGAATGAACTCACTGTGTGGCCTTGGGCCATGTCGCTCCACTTCTCTTGATCCATGAAGACAGTAGGGATGTTCTGGTGTGTGATGCAGGCGAAGCCCCTGCCTAGCCCAGTGCTAGCTGAGGGATGCCCACAACGGGTTGGTTCCCTTCCCTATTCCTCAGATGGAGCCTGGGCTTGGGAGTGAAACACGTCTGGGTTCAAATCCCCACTGCTCTCATTTGCTAGGAGCCCCTGGACAAGCTTCTTACCCTTTTGGAACCTCCATTTCCTTGCTTATAAAATGGGTTGACCCCAGCTCACGAGTCTTCTTTCATCTTGACTATCTCCCCCTTCCTCCTCTCTGAGATCTGCCCCATCCAGCTCCTCCCCACCTTCAGCCTGCATGAGCCTGCCTCCTCCAGGGGATTTTCCTCAATTGTTCTGAACTCTGGAGAACTGCCATTTGGATGCTCGTCTTTGTGCATGGACAGACACCTTGGACACCTTCCCTGTGCCGGGAGGCCTTGTTGGGCCTTCCAGTTGAATGACCCCTGGGGAAGACAGGGACCTGGCTGGGGGCACCTGCAGGGTCCTCATGGTAGCTCAGAAACCCCCCTCATGGCATCTGGCACAGTGGTTCAACCTAGAGGAAGGCAAGGAACTCTCTGCTGCTGGGTCACTTGGCCCAGCTGTGCCCAGCCTGTGACCCTGTACAGGTCTGTCCACCTCCCTGTGCCCCAATGTTGGGAGACCCGCTGTGTGCAGTGGGGGAGTTGGTCAAAGGCCCTTCCCCTCCCCCCCGCCCCCTGCCTACCCCACAGGGCTGTTGTGGGGACCACACGCATGGACAGACGGGACTATCTTTTGCAAATGGTACAGGCGTGAGGTGCTGTGTGGTGGGGAGCAAGGACAGCGTTTGGAGGCAGAACACCCAGGTCCCAGACCCCTGTCAGCTCCACCTATGACCTCTGCCCCGCAGGTCCTCAGCCTCTCCATCTGACAAATGGGGACAGACCTGCCTTCAGAAAGACTCAGATGTCCCCAGTGCTCAGGCACAAAGAAAATCCAATAAAGGCCTGGAGCTCGTCTCCCAAGATGGACAGGTAGACACAGGCCCATGACTGAGGTGTTTTCGGGCCAGGCACGGTAGAATGCTTACGGGTCGCAAGCTCCCACCTCCATGGGGTCGGGCAGGGAGAGCGTGGGTGCCACACCAAGAGCATGACTACTTCTGGCTGCTGCCTGCAGAAGCACCCTGGCCCCAGTGTGGCTGCAGCGTCCTCTGTACAAGGGGAACCAGAAATCCAGCTTTCGTGTACAATCTCCCAGTGTTCAACTGTTGGCAAGAAATTCCCATTTTTTAAAAGCCTGTGTGTGTGATCAAGCAATATATGGGTGAGCCCTGGAGTACAAACTCTGACCTGGGCCTTTTTTTTTTTTTTTTTTTTTTTTTTTAGTTTTGTACTTTAAGATAATTTCCAACTTTCAGGAAAGTGGCAATACTGGTACAAAGAACACCTGAACGCCCTTCCTTCTGATTCAGCTGATGTTACCATTTTTGCCCCATTTGTTCTCAGGAGGCTCATTCTGTCTTGTGGTCGTGATGGCCCTTTGGCCCCTTCACACTTTATGTGTATCTCCTTTTTTAAATTTTTACCATTTATTTATTTTTGAGAGACAGACAGAGACAGAGTGCAAGTAGGAGAGGGGCAGAGAGAGAGGGAGACACAGAATCCAAAGCAGGCTCCAGGCTCTGGGCTGTCGGCACAAAACCCGACGCGGGGCTCAAACCCATAAACTGTGAGGTCATGACCTGACCTGAAGTCAGACGCTCAACCGACTGAGCCACACAGGCGCCCCATTTCATGTGTCTCTCCTAAGGAAAGGATATTCTCACACATAACCACAGCACAGCTAGCAATTCAGGAAACCCAACATTGATGTAATACCATTAACTAATATTCTGTACGTATTCGTGTCCATCAACGGTCCCCACCGCATCCTCCTGGCTGGGACCCAGCGTAGGCCCTGTGAGGCATCTAGATGTCCAGCCCCTTCTGCCTCCTTTGACACAACAGCTTCCGTTCATGGAACCCCGTGGTCTCTCATGCCCCCAGGTCATGAATCCCTGTGAGAGCCCCGTGGAAGCAGCGAAATAAATGAGAAATAAATACCCAGACTTGTGATTCAGCAGCCTTCCTGGAGATTCGCTGATCCCTAGAGAACTGTGGTCTGGTCTGGATTTACACCTGGGGAAACTGAGGCCCAGAGCAGGAGTGTAAAGCGCCACAGAAGGCAGGGCCAGAGCGAGACCCCAGCCCTCCAGCCTCCTAGTCCCAAGCTCTTCCCATAGCCTCTATGCACAAGCCCACCTCTGAGGACACTGTGACTTTATGACCCAGCAGCAAGGCCTGTTTGAGATGTTTATCGTAAATTCCATTGGGAAACCAGCGACCAGGCGCCATCTATGTGGCCGGGAAAGGGGCAGGAGCCAGGGGGCCGAGGCAGGGGGGGTGTCCCCAAAAGCAGCAGAGCCCAGCTCCAGCCAGGCCCATTGGCTCAGCCCCCTGCACGACCCCCCACCCACCTCCACCCCTGGAGCCAGAGCGTTAACAGCACGAAGTTGCCCAGGACATCGGCAGACTTTCTCAGGCCTGCTGCCCCACCCTGCCTGCCAAGCAGAAGGCCAGGCACGGAGAGCCAGACCTGCCGCCATTGCCGCCGCCTCCAGGGAGCCTAGGACGACACCGTGACTGCAGGAAGTCCCAGTCTGCTGCTCGGCCCGCGCTCTCTCCATTACACTACCCTGCCTCTTCTCCATGAGAGGCAGCGGGGTGTAGTGGATAGAGCACGGGTTCAAGTCCCGGCTCCACCGCTCACAGCTGTGTGACCTTGGGCCACCACTCCACCTCTCTGAGCCAGAGAGGCCATGGGGAGGGGAGGGGCTTGGGGTTGTACTTGCACCAAAACCTACCTCACAGGGCTGTTGTGAGGAGGACAGTCTTGTGGGCGCTGAAATGCTTTGCAAACTGTCTAGTGCTCTGCAGGCATGTGTTATTACTGTTATTAACTGCGTTGATAACAATAATGATGAAGGAACTGCTCCTGGGCTGGGAACCACATTGGCTTTGCTCGGAGCCTGTGCCTGGAGGCAGATGATAATTCCCAGAAAGGCCAGAAATGGCCTTTATCCTTTCTTCATATCTCTACCCCCAGAAAGAGACCTTTTAGGAGGTAAGACCTCTCTCCTCTCCCGTCCAGAAAGAGGCCTGGGAAGTCAGAGCCAGAAGAGTGAAGAGCCCTAGGTTTGAGCCCCCAGCTGTGCCCCATGTACCCATGTACCTCATGCAACCATGCCCTCGTGTACCCATGAGGTACACCGTGCAACCTCAGTCAGTCATTTGCCCTCTCTGGGCGCAGAAGCCCCACTCTGTAAAACTAGGCCCCTCCAGCTCTGCCACCAGAGGCTCAGTGCACCCCACTTGCCATTACATAAGGCTTCGGGCCCGAGACAGCTGACATCTGGACGAGGCACAGTGGGGACTGTCTCCTGCTGCCCAGAGCCAGTCTGAAGCAGAGATGGCCTTTGAGCCAGCAGTTGGGAAGGTTCTGGCCCACCCTCTGCTTCCTATGTGGGGAGGAGATAAAGGTTCAGGTGGGACGGGACAGGCCATCTGGTTGGTGGAACACCCAGTGTTCCCTGGGCCTGAGCTCCTTCTGTCGTGGACGGACAGCCGCTGGGTGGCTGACACAGTTTCCCCTCCATTCTCCTGCCTCTGGCTTCACTACAGACCTTCCCAGCGAGGTGGAAAGAACTGGCATGACACCCTCAGTCCACCCTGGCCCTCTCCCCCCAGGCTGAATGTGGGGATGACCTCTCCGGGCTGCTTCCCTGTCTGTAGAAATGGGGTGATGATGGTCGCTCACAGGGTGATTATGACAGCCAAGTGGAAAAAGCAGCTCAGACAGTATTTGCACAAGGGACTGCTCCCTAAATACTAATTGTTTCCCTCCCTGCCCTGGAAATGCTTCCAGCGGCTCCCCCGTTGAACACCCAGCAGAGACCCAGCTCTGCAGCCCTCTCTCCACTCAGGCCATTACACCGTCCAGCTTCTCTCTTGCTCCTCCTCTCACGACCCTGAGCGGCTATCGCGCTATCCCACCTCTCCATCTTTGCCTGGGCTGTGCCCGACCCCACCCCCCGCCAGCCCACCGGGCCCTAGGTCTCTCTTGTCTTGCGTCGTCATTGATCTGTGTTCCTGTCTGCTCCCCTCACCCCAGCTGGACTGTGAGCTTCTGGAGGGCAGGGACCTCCCTTTGGGCCCTGCCGGTGTTCTACCACATCTGTCCGTCAAGTAAATGAGCATGGTGTACGCAGAAAGTGCCACACGTGGTCGGTCTGTCTGCACGAGCCTCTACTGGCCCCATCCAAACCAAGATCCAAACTCCCAAGATAACAGCCTTTTAATGGAGGCTGCCCTACGCCACCCAGGAGTGGCCCTTGTCTCTCTGGGACCTTGGGTGCCCAGACTTCATCACTCGGAGCTGATGACCTAACATAGACCACCCATTTTACAAAGGACAGACCGAGGCCCAGAGGGGAGAGGGCTGGTCTCAGGTCACACAGGAAATCAGAAGTAGACACCAGACCAGTTCCCAGGTCCCACCCTCCCCTGAGCTCAGGGCTCTCTCAATTTATCCACCCCCCGTGTTTGTGTATTCTGAGGGGCTCTGTGAGACCTACAGGAGGTGGAGGCTGCAGGATGATGGCAGAGGACCACAGACAGTGAGGTCCTGGTGCAAGGCTCTGCCGGGACCCCCAAACCTGAAGGGTTCTCACCTCCGCCTCTCCCCAGAGACCCTGCCATTTTCCTGTGGAAGATTTGGTCAACCTTGACCCATATATGCCCGTGGCTCCACCACAGCTGCAGCCCTTGGGGTTAAACAGTGCCCTTTGTGGGGTAATCTGGGGCTGGGGTGTGATAGCTGAAGGGGGTGACCTGGTCCATTCAACTCCTCCTCTAGTAGGAGGGTGCAGCCAGCCCCTGGGAGGGGAGAGGGACGGCCCAGTGAGGCGTGGGGATGAGTGCTAAGCAGGGATAAATCTGACCCTTTGCAAAACCATCAGGATAGTGTATGAAGGGTGTGGAGATTTTCCATAAATGTAACAGGTACCCACCACAGAAAATGCAAAGCGAGGAGGCAGCAGTAAAAAAGGGCTGGAGTTTCCAGCTATGAGCTGGGCTCTGCTAAGAGGAGACTCACAGTCCGAACCTACAGCAAGTAGCTCACAGCCTATGGGGGAGCCAGGCCTGGAAACATCCCCAGGGGAAACTGCAGGGGGTGGGGCAATCCAGAGGAGAGAGAAAAAGTCCCCTTGTGGGGATCAGGGAAGGCCACCTAAGAGGGGCATTTGTCCCAAGCCAAGAGGAGGAGGTTTTGGACCAGAGGAGGGAGAATGCCACTTGGGGGGTGGTAACTGGGTGAGCAAAGGTGGGAGGCTGAACACAAATTTCCAGTCAGCTGCCCGCTCGCAGGGCAGAGGCCACAGGGCAGAATCGGAGGTCAAGGGTCTGGAGCAGGCTGGGGTCTCATCCAAAGCCTGCTGAGTGGTGTTTGGATTTTGGAGATGATGTCAGGGGTGTCTGGGCTGGGAGACAGTGGTTAGAGCCGTGGCGGGGGGGACCGCTGGGGCACAGGGGGAGGGAGGACCAGGGTAGGGGCGGCTGATGCCCCCAGCTCTCTTGGCCCGTCTAATGCTGGGGCCTGGAGGCCCACCCTGAGGCTCATTTAAGGCTGAGCAGGCATGTGCTGCACCTTCACCCCGTGTCCCCATATCCCGTGTCCTGTGTGGTGCCCCCTTGGCTTCCTCCTCCCTCCTCCCTACCTCCTGAGGCACAGCTACCAGCTCCCTACTGTGATGGGAGTGATTAGATTAGAAGGTGATTTGGGGTCTGATTATCTTGGGTGGAAATTGGCCCCCTATGTGTTTTTCCATCCTGCTTAGGGCTGGGGAGGTGGGGAGCGGCATCCTCATTACCAACGAGGCAGAGAAACTTCCTCAGAATACATTTGAGACCAGGGTATGAGGGCCTGGCTTCCTGGGGTGGGCGCTGGTAGGTGACAGAGAGGATAGGCTCACGAGAGAGGGGAGAGTTCAAATCCCGGCTCTGCCCCCACCAGCCAGTGACTCTGGGCAAGCCGCTTCTCCCTTAGCCTCATTTTCCTCCTCTGTAAACTGAGGGCCGGTGTGAACTCTAATTAGATAATGGTGTGTGAAAGGTTTGACTCGATGCCCGGCCCACGGTAGGTGTCCTACAGAGGTCAGCACTGACCACTGCCCCTGCCATCTGTGCTCTGAATCAGTGCACTGTGCTCCTCACCTTGAAGGATCTGGTGACCCCACCCCCACATGACCTCTCCAGGCCCCAGGCTCCTTATCTGTCTAATATTGCTGCTGTCGAACTGTCCCCTGCCCACCCCACACAAGCTGAGCCAGTACGCAAGAAATCTTGTCAGCAAGTTACTGTAATTACCAGGGTCCTGTCAGTGGGCCCTGGTGTTCCCAGTTAGTGCCTCTTCGGCAAGTAGATGGGCTCCAGAGTCGGCCTGGGCTGCTTGGCCTCTAGTCAGTGTCTGAGCTCACCCTGTGGTCCCCACTGTGCCCTGCCCAGAGATGAAAGAGTGCTGTCCTTCTGTCCTTAGAATGAACAATGAGCCAGCTGACCATGTGGGTTCTGCTACAGCTCACCGGGCGGCATGCCCCTTCTGGGAGCCTTCGTGCCTTGGTTTACCCATGCACGGTCAGACAGACTGACCTTTACCCACCATGAAGAAACTCACTGGAGAGTGTCCATCTGTCTGCCTGTAAAGCACTTTGAGATCATGAGATCTTAGAGGGCCAGAGGATAGAACACACATATACACACATGCGCACACATACGCCTGTATACACATGGGTGCACACACATGCACACCAGCACATGCACACACACAATCTCAGGATATCACTCAGGTCCTAGAACAGAAAAGAAGGAGTGGGTGAAACCTTTTGAAAGGTGAAAATAGATTCCTTTCTTGAGGAAAATGTTGTAAGGTAGATGTTTCTTGAGTTTGCTGACCTAACCTTCAGGTCTAAAGCAAACCGGAAAACAGAAAGCTGCTAGAGACAAGTCACCCCGAAAACAGGGAGAAGTGGCCAGCAGTCTGGAAGAAAAAGAAGGAAAAACTCTAAAACGCAGAACTGAGTTCAAGAAGCAACTCATCAGGGCCTTTTAGCATCCGGGTCGGTGTCTGTGGCCATTGGGCTCAGCCCCTGTCTGGTTCTTACTGTGTGGCCTGTGGATGGCCTGAAATGCTCCAGCCAGGCTGGGATGCTCACCTCTCTGTCGGAGAAGGAAATACATGCTGCATTGAAGAGAGATTTCTACCCTGGGTGGTAAGGATTTATATTTAAAAAAAATAAAGGTGCCCAAAAGTCCAAACTTCACTTACCTAGGTTCTTTACTAAATAGAGGGACCACTGGCAGGACGGAAGGTGCCTCCTCACGTGTTCCCTGGAGCCTTCTGCATGTGACCCCACACAGGCCATGCAGGTTAACTCTTTCTGTGAGTGACCTGTCTGTCTGTGAAAGCTCCTGGGACACAGTGATGTGTCCCCAGCACCAGCCTGAGGATAGAGGGCTGGCTTCGCTGTATCTCCTCTGTCGGAACCCAGGCTGCCGTAGTGGCCATCCCCTCCCCAGGCTGGGTCCCAGCCGCCCTCCCTGGACTCCCCTTGTTTCCCCAGTGAGGTCACAGCCAGCTTCAGTGGGTTTGTTTGGTTTTTTCCCTGCAATTTTTCTATCATGGCAAAATACACATGATGTGAAATTTACCATTTTAACCCCTCTCAAGTATACAGGTCAGTGGCATTACATCCATTCACACTGTTGTGCACCCATTACCACCATCCATCTCCAGACCTCTTCATATTGCAAAACTGAATCTCTAGAGCCGTTGAATGGGAACACCATCCCCACCATAAGTTCCCCACTCTGGCCCCTGGCAACCACAATTCCACTGTCTCTGTCTCTGTGAATTTGAGTGCTCTATGGAGCTGCTGTACTGGAATCCACCATAGACGTCCTTCTGTGACTGGTGTATTTCACTGAGCATAATGTCCTCAAGGCTCATGCCTGTACCAGAATTTCCTTCCCTTTTAAGGCCAAATAATACTCCATTGTATGTATACAGCACACTTTTCAGCAGATGTACCTTTGCGTTTAATCCTCACTCTAGTACAGAGTCCCCCGAATGAACCTTGGACAGGCTGCCCTCTGATCCTGCACGGTGGAGGGGCCTGTGCAAAGTGCAACTGACACAGAAACCCCAAAGATGAATAAAAGTGGAGCCACTCTGACAAGAGGCCTCCCTCACCCCCCACAGCCAGCCCTCCTGCCCCTCAAAAGAATTCCAGGGCCTTTAAACCAGTTTGAGGGGCGCCTGGGTGGCTCAGTCGGTTAAGTGTCTGACTCTTGATTTCGACTCAAGTCAGGATCTCACGGTTCGTGAAATCAAGCCCTGCATCAGGCTCTGCCCTGAGAGCGCGGAGCCTTTTGGGGACACTCTCTCTTCCTCTCTCTCTCTGCCCCCCTCTCTCAAAAATAAACAAAGAAACTTTAAAAAAAAAATTTTAAAGCCCAGTTTGGAAATCCTAAAATTCTACAAAAGGGGTTCTTAACCTTTCTTTCACCGAGGAGCCTGGGGAAGTCTGGTGTCCTCAGAGATGCCACCCCTAGTCGGAATAAAGCTTTAAAATGCATAAAATAAAATACATTGGATCACAAAGGAAGCCGATGATACTGAAATAATTAAAATAATAAAAAATGTGTGTGATAGAGTAATGTGCTTCTTTGTGCTTCTTTGTCAGCACACTAATGACAAGAACCAGCGGTCAGTCTGATAGCTGCCTTACTTGTAAAATCAGGATGAGTGAATGACTGCAACAGCTATAAAGTCGCATGACAAAGAACCTGTCATATTTGTAATACATGTAACGGCGTTGCGGGCGACTAACACTCCTGGGGTCGGTAGCCTATGTCATGGTGAAAATGCTAACTTTCAGTTAGACGGTTGTGAACACCAAGATGTCATTGTCTTCTCATGCAAGTTCACAGAGCCCTGAGTTCTTTCCCAGATCTTTGGGAGGGAGTGGACTCCATTTTAAGCAGTCCTGTCTAGTCCTGTCTAGGACAGAGTGGGGAGGTGGCTCTCTAAGAGAAGATAGTAGGTGGTAGACGTAGCAGGGTTTGAGTCCCAGGCCCATGATAGCTCTGTCCCAAGGGCATAGTTTGAACCCTAATCATGGGCGGTACCCCAGGACCTTGGCAGACAGAGCCAGGAGCTTTCTGGGACCCAGTTCCTTCCACTCCTCTGGGGAGGGGGCTTGGGCCCATGCAACGGTAACTTGGCTTTCATCCCCCTCCCCAGGGACCCACGTGATGGAGGGCTCTGGACGGATGGTAGTGACCGCAGTGGGTGTGAATTCTCAGACTGGCATCATCTTTACCCTGCTGGGGGCTGGCGGTGAGGAGGAAGAGAAGAAAGACAAGAAAGGTAAGCGCAACCCCCTCACAGACCAGGAGAGGAGCTCTTCAGGTCACTTTTTTTTTTTTTTTGTCGTTTATTCATTCACTCAACAAAATAGTTATTGAGTGACTTTTATGTCCATGCCCTGTGCCAACAGCTGTCTCCTGCATCCTTGAGGCCCTGCTTGGGCCAGGAGGGTTCTGTCTGTTCCATCTCCAGGGTCTTGTCCCAGTCTCTGTCTGTCTGGTCATGTCATGGAGTACCCTCCCGTCAGGCCAGGCCCAGGGCACTGAGCACTTTGTTGAGTCTCCAGCCTTGAGTATGACCTGGTCCCATCATCAGGCCTCATACGGAGTCGAAAGCCCCACCTGCGCTCACTCCTGCCACTAGTCTCAACTCCACAGAGCAGGGCTGCAAACCCACCCAGCACTGACTCAGCCCAGATGTGGGCAGAAGAGATTCTGGGGAATGTGGCCAAACTCATGGTTTCCTCCCCTATCCCCCCAGAGCTGGCACCTTGCCTGGGTTCTAGCTCCTCTGCCACTTTGGAAACAAGATTCCTACTCCCTGGGCTCCCCCTCGGTGCAGCGAGCCGGTAGCCTGGCTACAAGTGCCTCTCAGAGCAGAGGGAGGGATGCACGGAAGACTGTAGAAGCCCAGGCCCAAATCCAAAGGCCCAGGCCTCTGGCCCTTGCACAGCCAGCTCCTTACCCAACACCTAAAGTCAGTCTCGGGGACAGAACCCTCTCACATCTTCAGTCTTTTGTCCTATCTCCTTCCCCAAGCTCCAGAGGAGGGTCCACAACACCCACACCATCTGGGGTCCGGGGGAAGAAGATAAGAATGCTCTCCTTGAGTTATAGGGGCAGGCCTGCTACCTCCAGCTCTCCTTGGCCGACCAGGCCCAGAGCCTGGGTCACAACCAAAGGTTGCTTGTTCCTAAGGGTAATACCTTATATTTTCTAGAAGGGTCTCCCTAAGATTATGGCAGCCCCAGCAACATGAACAGTGGAGCTAAGCTGTGATCTGAGAAATCCAGAGGTGGGAGAGAACCTGTCTCAGGAGACAGCTGAGGTTGAAGCTGAGGACACAGTCCTTGTCAAGAGCCCCAGAGGGTGTCAGGACAGTGTTCACACAGTGACGTAGAAGCTGTGGCCAGCTCTGGCCCCAGGGTGCAGATGGTGGGGCAGATATGGGCAGTGGGCGGGGTATGGCAGGATGACACAGGCTTTGCCCCTTTTCTTGGCCTCCCTGGGTCCTGGGTGAGGGGCAGAAGCACCCAGAAGCTCCCACAGGCCAGACCAGTGTCCTCAAAGATTTCAGTAGGAAGGTGGGCCTCTCCCGCCCGGAAGCACAGGTCAGAGCCCTTTACTGAACACACATCTATGGCCCAGTGAGATGGGGGTGTCAGTGTAGAAGGAAGAAGTGGGATGTGGGAGGACAGGGCAGAGGAATATACGGGGCAGCCCCACCTCTCAAGCCCCTGTGAGCAGCACGGCCAGGGCTGGGCCCCCTCTGCATTCCCATTTCATCACCTCCACCAGGGTCATTGCTTAGAGCCTGCCAACCACAGGCCCCCATTTCAGGATGACCACAGGCGTGCAGCCGGGTGTGTGTGTGGGTGCGTGTGGGTGTGTGTGTGTGTGTGCGTGCGCACAGATGAGGCTGGATGTGCTTCTCCTTCATTAACGTGTCTCAAAAATCATCACACAGGTGTGAAGAAGGGGGATGGCCTTCAGCTACCAGGTACAGTAAGACACCCCTCAGGGTAGATGGGGCTTTTAGAAATAGCAGCAGCCTTCGAGCACTGAGCCCTGGCCCCAAGCCACCAGCACACAGCTGGAGGAGGCTCCCTGACCCACCAGACCCTCCACTGTGCCCCCACGTGATGCCAGCCCCACGGGAGGAACCAGCACCTCACTCTGCCCGTTTGCCCTTCCAGACCTTCACCCTGCCAGCCCATGCACATGGCGCCACCACACGGCCCGCAGGCCCACACACTGGCATGTAGTGCCCCACTCACCACCCTGTGACCCCATAGCCCTGCTCTCCTGTGCACACCCCACAGAGCCTGTCCCAGCTCCCCTCACCACTCAGCATGTGCCCCCCGCCCGCTAGTGTCACTTCCCTCTCCTGCCCACTCAACCCATTTCCCCACGCCTAGAAAGAACAACCAGAGTGGATTTGAGCATCTCATGTCATTTGTAATTTGTAAACTAAGGGAAACTTGCTAGTACCTTCTCTGTCTCAGGCACAACGTGTGACATGCTTGGTATCACCTATTAAATGATGGGGCATCTCATAGGGGGTTGACCAAGGCGATCTTTTGAGTGCTGGTTAGGAAGGAGGAGGTGGCCGCAGGCAGTGGCCTGAGTCAAGGGCTTGAATCCTGAGTCACCACCACGGCTGTTCCATGTTCCACTGGGACGCAGTGATGGCAGTCATAGCAGATACCCAATCAGAATGCCCACACTGCACCCATTACTGAAGGTTTGGAAATGACTCCTGGCCATGGGTCCCTCTGGCCCTGACGGGCAGCCAGATGCCCTCTCATAGAAGCTCCTGTGACGGGGACTTGCCCGATTGGCACGGCCAAGGGGTGCATCCTACCCAACCACATTGATCATCTGCCATGTTTTATTTCAAAGACCCTCCATGTCTGAGTTTTTTACCCTGATTTTTACGGCATCTCTATGGGAACATTTCACCCCCGCCCCCAAATTTGAGTTTCTTGATTTCCAACAGAGATTTTTTTTTTGAAGAATATAGTCATGTTACCTCCCGCAAGTTGGTTCATGTCTTTATTGTTGTTGCTGTTCTGCATTGTTGCTTTTCTCCATTGTGACACACTGCATTTTCCATCCCTCCCACCCCCACAGCGGCCGATGGTGCAGCAGGCTCAAATGCTGTAGATAGTGCAAATACCAGCCTAGTCAATGGTACGTCTTCGATGGCGAGCGCTCGGTCTCGGTTGGATGGGCGTCTCTCTCCCCCACCCCCAACTCTGGGCTTGCCTCTCCCTGTTCTGGACCGCACAGATCTTGGATGTGCATGGGCAGCTCTGGGACAATCGTCCTCTCACGTGGGGCAGGCGCTTAAGAGAGAAGCCACCACCGGGGAATCCGCTCCGCACCCACTTGCGGCTGCCAAAATGGCACTGGCTCCTGGTGGGCCCTCAACCCCCAGTGGAGCCCAGAAGAGGGACATAACGTTGGCTTCAGATTTGACTCCCAAGAAGCAGCATCCCACCCGGCGTGGCCCTCTCCTAAGTACATTCCTGGCCCCAGCTTGGGGAAGAAGGCCTGGGGTCAGGACCTGGGCTGAAGCTGGCATCTGGGTCCCTAGTGAAGTCTCCAGTCCTTGGCTCGAAAATTCCCTCGAGGCAGGGGGGACCCAGGCCGGGGTTCAGCCCCTTGGCCCCACCCCATAGCATGGCTGAGCCACAGATAAACATTTCTTCCTCTTCTCTTTCACGGAGTGAACGGGCAGGGGGCTCGCTTGGGCTCGGGCCTGGTTCTGTCCCTCGGACGTGGACTGGTGTTTCCTGCTGTTGCCTGTGCTGGAGCATTTGTCCTGAGTCTCTGCATTCTTATGGGCCCCTCGGGGGTGAGGGGTGGTGGGGGGGGGGCTGCCACTGTACATGGGATCTGCATTTTAACCTCCTTACCCACAGGCATGAAGGAATTGTATTCACTGGCCTCCAAGCCTTTAGAGGGTTTCTTATTTCTATACCCTCCCATCTTCAGAGTGAAGAGGCTTCCATTTGCTCAGAAAGCTCCCCTGTCCCCAAATTAGGTAGCATGATAGTCACCCAGACTAAGAGCTGTAGGGCTTGATCATAAAACTGTTGCCCGAGAGAATCTAAGGGAAAGGAAAAGCCATTCTTACAGCATCACCGTGTACGAGGCACTGGGCTGTGGGTTTCTCATTCATTATATCATTTACTCCTCACCACTCCTGGACGACATGGAGGCCCTATCCTACCTCATACTCCCATCCCCTGCCCCAGACCTCTGGCTGAGCCACCTGCATTCAAAATGACCAATGATGGAAGCACCTAGTGGATGTCAGGGGCCAAGCAAGACACTTCGGCGAGCCGTGCCTTGCCAAGAAGGGCTAATTCGGGTGTAGGTCTATTTCAAGCATAGGAGGAGAAAGGAGAACAGCTTGGGGTGTGGGAGGTGTCATGCGTCATGGAGGAGTGGCGAGGGGTGACAGGGAGAACCGATATAGGCAAACCCGGGGGGGCGGGGGGGAGAAGGAAATGGGAGGTGGTGTTCTGCTTCCCCCAGAGCAGTGAGCCTCCTGGGCTCGTTGAACATATAGACTACATCCAGGCTGGTCGGTCCCAAAAAAAGGCAGCTTCACCTCCAAACTGTAGCAGAAAACTCGCAAGTATCCTGAGGAAAATTACAGGAAAGATGGGGAACTTGACCACCCACTGTAAACCAGGAACTTTGCAAACATTTCATGCTCGTGGCCTCATTTGGTCCTCATGATAACCCTATGATACAGAGCTTATTGTCCCCACTTTAAAGATGGGGAGACTGAGGCTCAGGGAGATCAAGACACTAGCCCAAGGTCACAGAACTAGAGAGTGGCAGGGCTGGCATTTGAACCCAGGCCTGCAGGCTCTAAAGTGTGTGCTCCTCTTCCTAATCCAGGATTTCCTGAAGGAGTATGTCTTGTAAACTTCATAGGGATATTAATCGGTCCTATCTCCAAGAAAGGATCCTGTGGTCAAAGGTGGTTAAGAACCGTGGGACAGAATTGGTCTCTTCCTCACTGCAGGACTTCTCAGAACCTTGAATAGGCTGGCGTATAGTGGAAAGTTAGCCATGGAGGGCTTCCCGGGCTGATTTGGCTGCAGGACTTTTCCTGGCTGAATCTTATGAGATTGGTGTGGCTCCATAATATACTTTGGGAAATAGTACTCTACGCCGTTGCTACTCAAAATGTGATCAGAGGACCTGAAGCCTGAACATCTCCTAGGAACCTATTAGAAATGCAGAATCTCAGGCCCCACCCCAGACCCACTGAATGAGAATCTGCATTCTAATAAGCTCTCCAGGCTCTAGGCCAGTGTGCATTAAAGGTTGAGAAGCACTAGGCTGAGCCTTGGTCAATGAGAGAATTAACCGTTCCTTTCCCTCCCTCCTCTGAGCCGTCAGGATGATTTGGACATGGAAAACACACCCAGCTGGCAGTAATCCCCCTGACTCCACCCCCCCATCCCCCTCCCAACTGAAAGTGGGTGTATTCCATTAATCTTGGAGGCATTACACTTGTTATTGTTATTTTATTATTTCTTTTACATTTATTAATATATCACTATTTAATACATCATTTATAATCATAATTAGTAAATAATCACTCTGGACCCCAGACATTTACAGGACACTTTGTGGTGCTTTTCATGAGCATTATCTTGGTTGAAATGGTCACATTTCACAGAGGAAGAAACGGAGGCACAGGTGAGAGAGGGGACATCCCCCAGTTCACCTAGTTAGTGGTCAGTCTCCCCAAAGCTTGTTTATCAGGCCATCTTCCCGTGAACCCTCCACACATGTGCTTTTCACACCCATGTCCCTGGCGATGCATGAAGAGAACAGACCTAGTTGTCAAAGCTGCATCTGGCATCTGATGCAGAAAGGCCTCCAAGTCTCCACCCCAGGTCCCCATCCCAGCTCCCCTGAAACACAGCCCACCCTCCAGGTTGTGCTTGGAGCCAGACCTAGCTGCCCCACCATAGTTCCGGGGATAGTCAAGCACCAGTTTGGCTGAGGAGAGCCCCAAATAAGTCCCTTGCTTCTGAGAAACCAGGCCATCTGCACCAAAGCACCCCCAGAACAACTCTCCCTTCCTCGAACATATGCATTGGTGATTATTTTTCTAGCCACGTGATCACTATGGAAATAAAAGAGGAAATTGCTAGCTTGGTTAATGGGCACACACATGGGCTGTTGCATCTGATAATATGCAATGCAAATAAAGGCCCCTTTGTGTCTTCTAAAATCAAGTATCAAAGAGGAGTCCTCCGGTGCCCTTTAGCCCAGTTAGTAAAATTATTTTTGAAAATAAAAATAATTGTTGTAGTTCATTCCTGTTTGCTCTAAAAAGGCTTTTCCTGTTTTGTTTTTAATCCAGCAAAAAGAACTTTATAATAGAGCGACAGGGCCCTTCTCTTTCAACCCCAGGGTGGGTCACTGACCCTTTGCTGTGCGAGGCAGTGGGAACAGCCCTGCATTTCCCTTGCAGAGATAGCAGGGGGCTGGGATCCAGGAAAGCCACTTCTCCCCTCGGAGTCACTTACAACGCGATATGGTGATGCTGATGACAGTTTTATGGAACCAATAAGGCAGCGTTATGATCAGTATGCTCCAGAAATGAGGGCTATCTCTGAACCTCCTTTGGCCTCAGTCTCCTCATCTGTAAAATGAGACTGATGAGAATCCTTCCTATCCCACCTGCAGGGCATTGGGGAGATTGACAGGAGATGACACTCGCAAACCTCAAAGTGCTAAGTGGGCAAGTGGTTATTACTAAGGCAACCATCAGGTGCTCTGGGAGCTGAATGTTGCATCCCCATTTTACAGAGGTGGAAGCTGAGACTGGGAGAGGTAAAGCTGCACAGCTAATTGGTGTAAAAACAGGGGCTTCGGGAGCCCCGTCCCACCAGGGCCGCCTTGATGCCCCTCCCCTGGGCTCAGAGGGGCTGAGGGATTGCTGCTCTCTCCGAAATCGGAGGTGGAAACATAGACGCACTTTGGGGCCAGCTCTCCGTTTACCCCCTGGGACCCGGGCAGGCCATCTGCCTCTCTGAGCCTCAGTTTCTCATCTGTAAATGGGTGCACTACAGGAGTGCCCTTGTAGGGATGTGGTGAGGATTATATGAAATCACGGGGGTTATAGATGCGCCTGGCACATGGTGGGTTCTCACAGAACATGAGCTGTGAGAATCACCTTTGCAGCAAATGACCAAGGGTGTCTGACCTACTGAGACTCCTCCTGAGGTGGCAAGGCGCATGGGCAGAGCTCTGACTGAGCTCAGTGGTCAGGTCCAGGGGACAGGAGGAAACCCCTTTTCCTCAGTGCCAGCAGCGAGGGCAGGTATCTCAGCTGCCAACTAGTGACCACCAGTACCTGCCACACTGCAAACCCAGCCCCCAAGCCTCTGGCTAAGACTGGGGAGGGGGCCTCCCAGGCAGCCCCAATTAGGTGATGAGCAGCCCCAGACTCGGCCCTTTCCCCAGCCCTGGCACGCAGGGCCGGGGCAGGGGTGCACCCCAGGGAACCCACCAGCCCAACTTCCCTGTCTACTGAGGCCCGAGCTGGTCAACTGCAGAATAAAGAGCACACACCCAAGTGGAGGGGAGGGGCCAGCGGCGTCCCCTTGAGAGACAGGGCACTCCCACTGAGCCCCCTGGATTCACTCAGGGCACCTCAGAGCCCACCACTGGGGAGCCCTTGCCCAGCCTTTGCATGCATTACCCTCAATAGGGCTGGGCAGGGGGTTGTCCATGCTGTGCCTTCACACTCCTCCAGGTGGAAAAAGGAGAAAGTAGAACTCTACATACATCCCTCCTGAAGCCAGAAAGTAAGGAGCACATTGACCAAACTCCTCTCTTTTCTAGAATCTCTCTCGTCTCTCTCGCGCGCGCGCTCTTGCTCTCTTGCTCTCTCTCCCTCTCTCCCTGTCTCTCTCTCATTTCCTTTGCCTCCTCTCAGTTCACAAAAGCACCAGCCAAATTAATCACTGGGGACCTGAGAACCCCTCTGATTCCTGCCAGCCTACTGTGGTCCCTTTTACCCTCAAAGGCTGTCATTTAATCTGTAAGATGCTCAGGGCCAAAATAATTCCCGCCGAAGCTCTCTCTCCAAGCCCCCGAGAATCAAGACAGACCCTGCAGTCAATGTGGTGGCCAGGTTTGCTCTTGTCTCAGGGCGTCCCCAGCATCCCTATATGGAGGGACTGAGTCGGCTCGGTGCTTCCTCCTTCTATGACATGAATGTCCGTGGCCCTGTTGCGTCTTCGTGATGATCAACGTGTGTTGTCTGTTCTCTGTTGTCTGTTAAAATTCTTTGTCGTGTAGGTAAAATGCAGGATGGCAATGTGGACGCCAGCCAGAGCAAAGGTAACCCTTTTGTATTAACCGGCTTCTGTGGTCCCCGCAGCCCCTCCCCACCGGCTCTGAGAGCCAAGCCAGACGCAGACATGTCCGCACCTACAGGTGCCTGACATCTTTGTGGGGCATAGCTGTGATTCATGTATTTCCAGGCCAAATGGAGACGTCACCGGTGAGGACAGGGGACACCTGTGAGCCAGCTCTTCCCCAGCCTTTGAGCCATGCTGCCCATTTAGCTGAAGACTTGTAGCTGGTTCTTTGAGATCCTTAGGGGCTAAGGGATAGGGCCCCAGGCCCACCAGTCAGTCCACCACTGAAGGAGGAGGAGGCTCATCACCCACGGAAAGGGACACTCTCTTTTATCTTTTAAGCCCCCTATGTCCCTTCTGTCTGGTGACTATTTAATATCCCAGCAACATACTCAAGAACCAACCGGGGAAGTCCAAGCCTACCTGCCTTGTCTGAATGTGGGGAAAGGTGAGGGGCCATTTGGGAAGGGTCTGTGGGCTTATTCAGGCCCAGAGGGGACCCCAGCCTCCTCCTGCTGGGAATCCAAGGTGGAACTGTGTCACTCCCTGGTTGCACTTGGATTCCAGCTCCAAGGCAACCACTGGCCCTGGGACCAGAGTCTCCACCTGGAAGAGGCAGACCCCACATTGCAGGGTTTCTGTGCCAGCCACACAGGGGTCCAGGCAGCGGAGTGAATGAATGCCTCACCACACTCCCCTGGGCAGGCAGGGTGGGTGCCAATATCCCCACCCAGCAGGCTGACCTCGGTGCGTGCATGTCTGTGTGTGTGTGTGCGTGTGTGTGTGTGTGTGTGTGTGTGCGTGCGTGCTCTGCCCCCTGCAGCCAAACAGCAGGACGGGGCAGCCGCCATGGAGATGCAGCCCCTCAAGAGTGCCGAGGGCGGCGATGCCGACGACAAAAAAAAGGCCAACATGCACAAGAAGGAGAAGTCTGTGCTGCAGGGAAAGCTCACCAAGCTGGCTGTGCAAATAGGCAAGGCAGGTAAGTGTGCAGCCACAGTGGATGGGGCAAGAGGGAACGTGGGGTGCACAGTGGGACGCAAAGCTGGCTCTCAAGTACTTCATCTGCAAAGTGGCGGCTTGCATGAGATGGCCCTGACACCCACCCTTTTCTACCACAGCAACCAGCCCGAGTCCTGAGACGATAGACACTCAAGTAATAGGTTGGAGTACGGGAGGGCAGGGATGGATTAGGGCTCTATATTAGCCACCCCGGCTGCAGGGCAGAGGAAAGATGGGAGAGGTTGAGGGCAGTGGCAGGAGCCCAGGGAGAAGCCTCTTGTCTGAGCCTCAGTGCAAGCTCAGCTTCCCAACTGAGCTGGTGGCTCCAGGTGACGGCTGGTGGTGGCCCCTCTGGCCCAGGAAGCTGAGCCCAGCTGTAAGGCGTGCCCCACCTGGCTGACACTGCCCGGGCCTCTCCGCCGGCATGAGGACACAGCAAACACCAAGGCCTCCCCACCTGGCTGTCTCTCGGCTCTAATTATAGGCACCACGGCGTGGAGGAGGGGGGCAAATTACAGGCTTGACTGTCTATATTTAAATTCGGGCCTGGTGATAGCTCCCGGCTGCTGGGAGCTTGGCTTCCCGCCCCTGCGACTGTCAGATGGGGGTAGAGCCGGCCCTGAAGTTCCACAGCTGGAGGTGGGGGCAGGCGAGCGATGGGCCCAGGGATTTCCTCCATTCTCGGCCTGGAGAAGACTCCACAGAAACAGGCAGCAGCCCTGGGGGGCAGGGAACAGAGAGATGAGGAGAAGAAGGAGGAGGAGGAGGAGGAGGAGGAGGAGGAGGATAACCCCATGGCCTTCAAAGTCCTTGCTCATCTCCCTCCTTCTCCTCAGCCTTGCCGAGAATGGAGTTCAGAGTCTAGGTTCACACCCCACCTCTGCTTCTCTCTTGGGCTGAATTCCCTGAAGCACAGCCTGACGTGGCTGGGAGCAGGATTTTTAGGGGCGAGGGTGTGCTCAGGTGAAACCTCTAAAGGGTAAGAGACTTGACAGGGCCAGGGGGAAAGCCAGATACTTTCCGGAGAAATCCCAGTCTCTACCTACCTCTGCAGGGTCTGTCCCAAGTCATGCCAAGGGGACTGGGCTGTTGGACCCCTACCTCAGCCATTGGATATTGGCCATCACATTGGGGTGGGGTGCCCTCCCAGGCACTTCCTGACAAAGAGACGGTGATCACCGAAACACGAGCTTCCTCTGGCAGCGGCCGCAGGTGTGCACAGCCTCAGGGGCACCTGCCTGGCACCAACAGCAGGTGGAGGCCGCACACACCCAAGTGGCAAGGGGATCCCAGGGGATCCAGGCAGGTAGGCACCTGCCTCTACTAATTCTGCAGCGCTTCTCTGGCCTGTGGCCTTGAACAAGTCACTTCCCCTCACTGAGCCACAGTCTCCTCATCCAAAAAAGGGCCCCCTGCTCTTTCCTCTGTCTGGAACACTCTTCCTGCAGGTCACGCCATCTGCCTGATCCTTCTCATCATTCCCCATCTTCTCAAGTATCACCTCCTCCAGGAAGTCTTCCCTGGACGCCGTCGCTAAAGTAGTCACTCCCATGCCAGCCCATGTTTTGTTTTTAAGCTTTATTGAGACACAACGTATATACAAAAAATTGCTCACATTTAATGTACATCTTGATGAGTTTGGACACATGCATACACCCGTGATGCCATCCCCACAAGCAGGGTACGAAGCCTAGCCACCACCTCCTCCTAAACGTCCTTGTGTTCTTTCATGAGTTTTCCTGTTTTCTGTTCTGGGGGTAAGAACACTTAACAGGAGACCCATCCTCTTGCCCAATTTTGAAGTGCACAATACTGTACTGGTAACCGTAGGCACTGTAGCGTAAAGCAGAGCTCTAGAACTTATATATGTTGCATAACTGAATCTCTGTACCCACTGAAAAACAACGCTCCCCTTCCGCCCTCCCCACAGCCCCTGGCAATCACCCTTCTACTCTCTGCTTCCATCAGTTTGACTATTTATATTCCTCATGTAAGTCCTTCTGTGTCTGCCTTCTCTCGTTCAGCGTGATGTCCGCTAGGTCCATCCATGTTGTCGCAAATGGCAAGGTTCCCTTCTTTTTTAAGGCTGAGTCACATACCGTTGTGTGTGTGCCCCACGTTTTCTTTATCCATTTGTCTGTCGATGGACATTTGGGTCGTTTTCTCATTTTCTGCCCATGTCACTTTCCGTCTTGTCATCCTGAAGTTTTTTGTCACAGCATTATCCCTATCTGAATTATCTTATTCATGAGCTTGTTTCCGGTCTGCCTCCCCCTCTGGAGTCTCAGCTTCCCAAGGGCAGGGACTCTGCCCTCTCTATTGCTGTGTCCCTAGTTCCTGAAGTAGGAACTACTAGGTGTCTGGGTGAATGAGTAAATACATGGTACCAACTGCACATCATTATTGTGTGAGAGTACTATGCAGGCAGTTCTAACTTACTCACATGGTCTCTCGGCACACATTTCTTGAGCCCCTGCAAGGTGTCGGGCAGACACCATGCTATGCACTTTACAAGCACTAATCGCATTTGATACTTACAAAATCACATGAGATAAACGTGCATCCCCGTTGCACAGAGGAGGAGACTGAGGCTCTGTGAGGATCAAGAACTTGCCCTAGGCCACAAAGCGAGTAAGTGGCAGAGCTGAGATGTGAGCTAGGGTCTGCCTGGCCCCAGAGCCCTTCTGGCCAAGGGTTTGGTCTACATCTCACTTCCCAGGCCCACACCCCCAGGAAAACCCCTGAACAGGTCTTCCCCCACCCGTGTTACAGGACTGGTGATGTCGGCCATCACAGTGATCATCCTGGTGCTCTACTTCACCGTGGACACCTTCGTGGTCAACAAGAAGCCATGGTTACCCGAGTGCACGCCCGTCTACGTGCAGTACTTTGTCAAGTTCTTCATCATCGGCGTGACGGTGCTGGTGGTGGCCGTGCCCGAGGGGCTCCCTCTGGCCGTCACCATCTCACTGGCCTACTCTGTGAAGGTGAGAAGGAGGCGACCAGATGGATACAGTTGGCTGCCCCCCCTCACCAGGGGCTCTGTGGGGGTGGCCCGTGGGGCAAGTGCTGGGGCTGGGAGAAGCGCTGAGAAGGAGGGAGGGGGCACGTTGGAAGGTGGGAGAGAACACGGATGCAGGAACCCAAAGCTCACACACCCTCAGGGAGGCCCGGGGCCTGTGGCCACAACCAGAGGGCCACACCCTGGCTGCAGGGACAGCCATCATTCATCCCAGCCAAGTGTCACCTTGCAGAGAAGCCCCTTTGTTGCCAAATCTTCACAATTTTCCAGAGAAGCCAGAAACGTGGACTTAATATGAACTCTCTTGATTTTTAAACATTGACAATCAACTCAACTTAACAAAAAAAAAAAAAAAGCACAAAGAGCAGATGTCACCGTGTAGGCCCAAACCCATCCCCAACCCACCAAATATAAGTAGAAGTCTGTAGTACTTCTATGACTAATCTCAGAGGGTACTCCCTAACTTTGGGAAGAGATAAACCTAAAACCAAAAGATATCTGATGTAAGGAAGCCCCCTCCTCTCAAGGGATGGGCGGAAAATGGAAGAGGGTTTAAAAGCAGTTTCATGAGGGCACCTGTGTGGCTCAGTTAGGTGAGCATCTGACTCTTCATTTTGGCTCAGATCATGATCTCACAGTTTGTGGACATCGAGCCCTGCATCAGGCTCTGCATTGATAGTGTGGAGCCTGCTTGGGATTCCCTCTCTCTCTCTGCCCCTCCCCTGCTTGCTCCCACTTTCACACGTGGGCATGACAAACTTTAAAAAAAAAAAAGTTTAATGAAGAGGGGTAGGCCCAAGAAAGCTATGAAAACTTGGGTCTTGGGGGGTGTTCCTAGTGCCCCCCAGATGGCAGAGACCCCTGCCCCCTGCTTCCAGGCAATGACCATCCACAGAGCCTGAACACTGAGCTGAGCATCTCCACGGGCACTTTGAGCCTGGTTCACATGGCGGGCTCATTCTCTTCCCTTGGCCCCATGGTTTACCCACCTTACGCTCCTGGTTCCCAGGGTCCGGATGCCAGGACATCCCCGTGAGGACAGAGGCCAGGGCATGTTTATAAACAAGGCGCTCTCTCCGAGACGTTGGCAGAGCTGGTGGAGGGCATAGCAAGCGTCAGTTTCCAAGTTGGAATTTCGACCGGGCTCACCGATGTAATTTCATACAGAAAAGAGATCTCCAGGCAGGTGCCAGAAAGTGGCAGTTCTGTGTAAAAGATACGGCCCTTATCGTCTCCTTGTTTTAGGGTTCTTGAAGAAACTCCATCCCACAAACCAAAGCCCAAACAGGTCACAACACGATGCTGCTTGGGGACCTGGGGCCCAGAGATGGAGACTCTCCCACACACACAGCCATGAGTTGGGACCCCCATGGCCACCCAGCTGAGCTCAGGGTGTCTTTGAAAGTCACACAGGGTTAGTTTGGGGGGATTATGTACTGACATCTTTAGACCTCTGCACCATCTACAGTTTGTATCTCTGGCACCTGGTGCCTTCAGCTGTCTTAGGTCACTTGATAAACTTAGTACAGCACCCCAACCAGTCCCTTGATAAACTTGATACAGTCACTTGATAAACTTAGTACAGCACCCCAACCCAGGAGAGGCAAACTGTCCCCTCTCTGAGCCTGGCATACCCCCCTGGGAGCCGCCATCAAAACACTAGAGATGACACTTAGGTCAGCGCTGGCCAATAGAGATATGATATGAGCCGCATGTGTGATTTTAAATTTCCTTGTAGTCACGTTAAAAAGAAAAAGTAAAATGAAACAAGTGACATTAATTTTAATAATATAATTTACTTTACCTAACATGTCCAAATTATTATCAATCCCACATGTAATATAAAAATCACTAGTCACATATTTTACATTTCTTTTTTCATGATAAGTCTTCAAAATCCAACATGTGTTTTACACGTACCACATGTTTCACGTCAGACCAGCCACATTTCTAGTGCTCGGGTAGCCACCTATGTATTCTGAAGCCCGACAGACGAACCCTCTTCCGAGAGTGCAGGTGGTCAGAGGCCTGATGGAATGATCCGGGCTGTGAGGTTCAACAGAGCTGGGTTCCTGTCCCAACTTTAACCCTCACATTAGGTGTGTGATCCTGGTCAAATCACTCGGCCGTGACTTTTTTCAGTTGCCGAAATGGTTGACGAAAATCCTTGTAGTAAAGTCAGACCAGAAAGTGAGGAGGCACTTTGCAGACTGTAAGTCTGTAAGTTGATCATCCAGTAAACGTACATTAAATGTGTTATAAGAGAAAATGGCAATAGCACAGATCTCTAACCGATACCCATTTTGCAGTGACGTGAACTAGTGTTAAAATTATTCTCCTGACACTTCTTTTCACCCTTCTTACAAAGAGCTATAATGGGCAAGAAGAAAGGAAATCAGATTCCGAGGAACAGGCTGGAACTGTGCCTGATTCCGCCTCTAGCAACTTTTCATGTCCCTCCTTGGCAGATAGGGTCCCTGTGTCGGGAGGGCCGGCACTGAGTGGCAGTTCCTGCAGAGTGACTTTATTTGCATGACTTGCTTGAGAACCTGAAAGAAGCTATAGGAGTGGAGCTGGAAAGACAGAGAGGAAGACGAATACAAGAAAATTAATAATAATACACATGGTAGGATTTCATTTTTGCTATAAATTTGAAAAGAAAAGATGTTGATACATAAGCTGTGTCAGTTCTGGGTGATGGCATTATGGCTGGTTTTTCTTTTCCATATATCTATGTTGAAAAGAAATTTGTGATTTTTATTATACAAGTTATAATCTGCATTGAATGCAGAAAATAGAATCTATAGAATTTTTTTTAGAATCTATAGATTTTTAGGGTGGCTCAGTCGGTTAAGTGTCTTACTTCGGCTCAGGTCATGATCTCACGGTTCGTGGGTTCAAGCCCTGCGTCGGGCTCTGTGCTGACGGCTGGGAGCCTGGAGCCTCTTAGGATTCTGTGTCTCCCTCTGTCACTGCCCCTCCCCTGCTCTTGCTCTGTCTCTCTGTCTCTCTCTCAAAAATGAATAAACATTAAAAAAAATTTTTTTAAAGAAGAACCTATAGATTTTTAAAAGAAGGCAATAAAAATCTCCTATAATTCTACCACCCAGAAATAATGACATTAATATTTTGATATTTTTCCAGATATTGTTCTATGTCTATAAACACATATCTATCCTAAATTTATTTATTTTTGGTGGAACCAAATGAAAACCAGGCACCAGCAAAAGATGGTACATTTGAAAAAAAAAACCCGTAACCAGATAAGGAATGGTTCTTTCTGTCAGGGCGTAAGAGAAAAATATTTGAGGTAACCGGAAAGGACCCAACCTTAATTTATCATCCTTCTCCCTTATTTTTTTTTCTGTAAGGAATACAGATTATTTCCATAATTCAAATGAACAAAGTCAATTCATCAAATCTTCTAAATGGTTCAAATCAAAGTAAAGGAAAAGGCTGCACACACACGAGGAGTTCAGATGTCAACGTTTCAGTGAATGCCCTTTGCGTCTGTGGGAGGCAAAGGGGCAGATAGCAGAGGCAGAGCCTCATTTACTGCATGTTTCCCCCATGCCCTCAGCTCTCTGGCCCCCCAGCTCCCTCTCCTTACTGCCGCCCTCTCACTCGCCCCTTTCCCCCAGAAAATGATGAAAGACAACAACCTGGTACGCCACCTGGATGCCTGCGAGACCATGGGCAATGCCACCGCCATCTGCTCGGACAAGACAGGCACACTGACCACCAATCGCATGACAGTCGTGCAGGCCTACGTGGGCGATGTCCACTACAAGGAGATCCCCGACCCCAGCTCCATCAACGCCAAGACCATGGAGCTGCTCGTCAATGCCATTGCCATCAACAGCGCCTACACCACCAAGATTCTGGTGAGTGGTGCAGCCTCCTCTGGGGGAAGCACCCACGTCCGTGGGGCGAGGCGGAAGTTCTGGGCAGATGGAGCGACGTGACTCGTATTTTTGAATCCTGCTGGTGTCTTTTGGGATGGTCGTGGAGTAAGCAACTTGTTTCCGTTTGATTTAGCAATAGTGTTTTTATGACAGAAAAATAGTGTGTTAGTTGTGTTTTTTAGATCCCATCATTGTCCCCCTTACCAGAAAACTTCCACACTTTTTATTAGCAGGCTTTTGCTACATCACTACAGTAGGCTCCCCGTATCTATAGTTTCAGTTACCTCCAGTCAGCCTCAGTCCCATAGCAGATAACCCTTTGCTAACAATACGTCAGGTCAGTAGCAGCCTAATGTCATGTCACATATCTGTATCATTCACCTCACTGCATCTCAGCATGTAGGCACTCCACCGTCTCACATCACCACAAGAAGAAGGGTGAGTACAGTACAATAAGATATCTAGAGAGAGATCCCATTCACATATACCTCCAGTATATGGTTCTAACTGTTCTATTTTATTATCAGTTATGAATCAGGTGTTATTCTCTTACCGTGTCTAATTTATGAAGTAAACTTTATCATGGATATGTGTATCGAGGAAAAAAACATAGTATACATGGGGCTTGGTACTATCCACAGCTTTGGGCATCCCCTGAAGGTCTTGGAACGTGTCCCCCAAGAATAAGTGGGGGACTGCTGTACTCCAAAACTTAGTGGCTCAAAATCAAACTCTGTATTTAGCGCTCGATTGTGAGCTGGCAATTCAGGCTGGGCTCAGCGGGGTGGTCCTTCTGCTCTCAGCAGGACTCCCTCACACGTCTGCATCTGTGGTGGCTCTGGGGACAGCCCTGCTGATCTCGGCAGCACCGCAGGCTGGTCTAGGATGGCCTCAGCTGGGATGGTTCATCTGGGCTCTGTGCGCTCCCGCCTCCTCCGGCAGGCTGGTCTAGGTGTGTTGACGTGGTCATTTTGCCACATCCTGTTGGCCAACACAAGCCAAGAGGCCTGCCCAGACCCGGGGAACGGGGAGGCTGACTCCATCTCTTGCCAGGAGGAACTGCCAAGTCACATTGCAAAGGGCATGGATTTAGAGAGGAACTAATTGTGGCCATTTTCACAATCCACCACCGATGACATTGTTGTTAGTAACTTCTATTAGGTAGCAGCATCACAAGCTTTGATAAGAAAAACTATCATATTCCTGTCTCAGCTAAGCTGCATAGACTCATCATGCTGTAATCCCTTTTTGGTTTAGAAGCACAGATGGCTTTTTTTTTTTTTTTTTTTTGTAATTAACCAGCATTCAGATGAAGAGAAGCACAGACTTGTCCATCCGGAGGTCAGTCAGCCTCCAGATGTGTAGGTCATTTCTGCAGTGTGAGCCTCTGGGTGAGCAGCTGGGCTTTTTTGCTTACCCTCCAAATGTGCCCTAGCCCTGACCTCTCCCTTCTGCCCCTGAGCCAGCTCGAAGCATCACCATCAGGTTGGATTGTGGGAGCCGCCAGAAGCTTTATCCAAACGGGGAGGAGAGTGTGACTCAGCAGCAGCGAGGGGCTGAGGGCTGGTGGGAGAGGGGGGAGGAGGCAACTTCTGCCTCTAGACACCGGCCGGTCCAGGGCTAAGCAGCCACCCACATCACCCTAGAGCTGCAGGCTGCAGGAGGCAGCACAGAGGAAAGGAGAAAGTAGGTCGGGAGGATGCAGGCAGATGGGCGATAGAGAACCCTGTGTGTGATGCCAGAAATGACCATGTTTTGTCTTCTTCCCACCCCACCCCCACCCCAACCCCAATGTGGGAATCAAGGGAGATCAGCAATGTTCTATTCCGTTTCCCAGGCCTCCCTAAAATCACTGAGATGCTGTTCATGACCTTGTCCTGGAGATGTGGCAGAGAGGGGAGCAGAGCAATTCCCAGACCAGGCTTCGGGCGAGGGGGTGGCCGCGTGGGCAGAGCCCTGCGAGGTGGGCTTGGATGGAGATGTGTGTTATGCAATCACCATAAAAGGAGTTCTGGGATCTGCCAGGAAGGCTGATGAAACATCTCAATTAGGCAGTGTTTCATAGCACTGGCAGCAAAGTTAAATTCTCATTTTCAATGTTGGTTGTGTCTAGGTGGCTTAAAGGACAGGGGTCAGTCAGTCTACCTGGGGAGGTGAACTGCTGAGACTAAAGAGAGTTCAGGGACCCCAGAACTGGAATCTTTGGTTTGTAATCAGGCTAAATCACTTACCTCTTACTTAGGCACCAGTGTCTCCTGATGTGCCTTGAACCCCAGCCTCCTAGGACCCCTGTGCCTCTCTTTCTGGGTCTTTTCTGAAAGACCCCTGGCCACGTGGTTCTCCTTGCTGGGGGCTGATGGCCACTGGTATAGAAGGGATAGCAGAGTCCCCTGGTATGACAGGGTAGTGGTGAAGGCTCATACTCTGGAGCCAGGCAGCCTGGGTTCAAATCCCTCTCCAGCTATATGAATGTCAACAAGTTACTTAACCTCTCTCTGCCTCAGTTTCTTGGGGGAAATGATAGGATTATTGTGAGGATGAAATGAGTTAGTAAGTGACAAGTGCTTAGCACAATGCCTGGCTCGTATTCAGCACTAAGTATGGTTAGTGTTGTCGTTAAATCGCCCATTGAATAAAATCACCCATTGAAAGAGGATTCCGTTTGTAGCAATGCAGAGGCTAACCAATAAACAGACAGCGGAAGCATTAGGACTACAGAGGAAAGGGTCCTACCCAAAGTCACATAGCCAAGTATGGCAAAGCCAACTTATAGACACTCCAAAGCCAGCTGTTGAGTAGAGTGTCCAGACCAGGCTCTTGGTCACTGAAACCAATCCTGCAGCATCTTTAGTATAGGGTGATCTCAAAGAAGGAAGGCCTGGGGTCCAGGCAGTCATATTCAGAACCAGGGCCTGCCAGCCATGTGGGGCAAAGGGTGTCTAAGGGACTGTCCTTCTAGGCCCAGAGGAATCCTGAGAAGAGTAAGGGTTTGCTCGGTCCAGAGTAGATGTCCAACCACCCTCTAAACCAGGCTGGGAAATCTAGACGTATGGGTGGATGAATATGTGGGCAGTGGCTGGGTGAATGTGAATTAATAAGATGCTCAGAACAGGACTATCTCTGTGTTCTACTTTCCTGTTCTTGTGGCAGCAAGAGGTAGGGTTTGGCCCCATCTCTGCCCCATAGTCAATAGCAGTGCTCTCTGGGTCCCTCCAGCATACTGAGCTGATCTCTTCTGCAGCTGCCCTCTGCTCTCTGGTCTTCATTGATCCGGAGACCTCCCAATTAGTTAGCACCTTTCATTCTTAAAACACACACACACACACCTACTTGAGTATTTGCAAGAGTAGGTTGTGTGGGTGTCATCTACATGGATTCGCATACCTTAGAGACATACTGGTCCAGCCCCCTTACTTTATCTGAGGCCCAGAAATAGAAAGGGACTTGTGCCAAGTCACCCTGTGGACTATTAAAGCTGGAATCCAGATGTCTGGACACCCAGTCCAAGAAGTAATGAGGTTTGGTTCTGAAGTCCAACAAACCAAGGTTCAAACCTCAGCTCCAGCACTTACCACCCATGTGACCCTGAGCAAGTTACTTGACCTCTTTGAGCTTCTATTTTCCAATCTGCAAATCTATAAAGTGAGTACATAATTAATCCTAATTGGTAACATTCACTTAGCCAGGCTCGATGCTAAGTGCATACCCCATTCTGCCTTGTATAACAACCCCATGAAGTAAGTGACATCACATCTCTAATTCATAGCTCAGACCCTGAAGCTGGGAGAAGTTAAAAATCATGCTTGGAGTTCCAGAGCACATAAGAGGCTGAGTCAGGATTAGAACCCCGTCCAAGCTGGAGCCTGTGCAGCTCACCACCCCTTCCCACCCAACTCATGCAGCTGCACCTTTGCCTTGAGGCAGCTTCAGGGCTCCCGTGAAGATCAGATGAGAAAATATATGTGAGGCTCCCGGCACAGTGCTTGACATGTAGCAAGTGCTCAGTCCACATATGTTATTACTCTCACTACTTCTGTTATTATTTCTGAGCCTTATCCTCTGTCGTTTATTTTGCCAGCCACTATCTTCCTTGACCCTCCATATCCCTTCAGGGGAATAAAGGCAAATATGACCATTCCCATCTTGCAGCTAAAAACACTGGCTGCAGAGACATTAAGTAACCTGCCCAGCATTGCTCCTGACCACCAAGTGGCAGAGTGGGGCCCAGAGAATTCTGGGGGAGTTTACCAAGTGGGCAAGGGGGCAAGGACATTGCAGACAGGGACACAGCCCTACAAAGGCCCAGGGACCCTAAGATGCATGGCTCATTCACGTGATCTGTGGCCTGTGCATTTCTCTGGGGCTAGAGTGATGAGAGTCGAGGCTGGAGGGCAGGGGGCGGGGACAGCTAGGTGGCATCAGATAAGCCCTTGAAAGGATGCTGCTCGTGGTACTTAGAAAAACCACCCCAGGCAGAGGTGGAGAGTGGTGTGAGGGCCACAGCTAGTGTCAGGGAGGCCAGGAAAAGTGGTCTAGAAGGGCCCTCCCAGCGGGCCAGCTTCAACCCCATAGCCCCATCCCTGTGAGGATAGCAAAGCTTTCTTCTTTCCTGTCTTATTTCTAACCATTAGGAACTAAACTTGCCCTCTGAGAGAAGCTATGTGAATCATCCTTTAGTGAGAAATTGCTTCCCTGCCTCAGAAATCCTGGCACACCCTCAGACTTCCTTTGTTGTCTCTGACTCTTTGAACATCAGGACTTCTACTAGCTTCTTTCCATCACCCTGCAGCTTCTCAGAACCACAGCTGAGTGTTAAGATAGAAATACCTCCTTCCTCAGACTTTGGAGGCCTTCTTGTGCTTTCTTGGGAAAACATTCTCCTTTTCCAACCGTGTGTCCTCTGTGTGCTGAAACTGCCAAGCGGACCTTAATTTTGTATTTTATGAGACCTCTTTGAAAGTAGGTTGACAGTGCAGTTAACATTTGAATTATTAAGCTGAGGATGGAGACTTGTGGAGCTGAATTGTTGGAAGTTTATGGCGTATTTCTGAAAACATAAACTATTGAGACAAAAAACAAATCTCCCTGGAGCCCCTGAAGTGGTTCTGGAGGAAAGAGCAAAAAGGGTTTTCCTGGCAGGATGGTTTGCCCAAATAGGTAAGCCAAACTTCACCAAATGAGAAACCCCGGGTCGTCAACATACCCCATGCTGAGATGCCCCTCACCCCAGAGAGCCCCAGTAACCCTCAAAGGCAGGAAGGAGCTGCTTCACTGTATTGCCCATAAATCTTAGAACCTGGGCACTTAGAGAGGGGGAGGGAGTGCTCCAGGAAGCAGAGAGCCAACCCTTGAACTCAGATCTCCTGGCTGCAAAGCCAGGGCTCAACTGAATATTCCAATGAGCCTCAGAGTCCCCAAGTCAAGCCATACTCTGCGACTGGGCTCTGGCCAAGCCAGGCGTGCCAAAAGCGTGGACGACTCTGAAGGCGACTTTGCAAGGGCATTAAGATGGGGAGGTGGGGTGGGCTGTGATTCTGTGAAATGGCAGGGGCCTGTATGCTGAATTTGACACCTGTTTTGGTTGTTTTCTTTTGTGTTTTTTTTGCAAACACCATCTCTGGGAGAAGAGTTCAAAGCAAATAACTCCAAATGGGGAATTTGGATTTTTAACAGAGCTGTTAATCCCTACATCACATGCTGTCACCCTGCATGTGTGCATACACACACACACACACACACACACAATTGCACTTGCACACCCTGTACACATACCACACACGTATAACTGCACATACCACACACAACTGCACACACACCACACATACACAAAACTACTACACTTGCACACCATGCACACATAGGACACACATACAACTACACACACACCACACGCATACACTGCACTTACACGCTGTGCACACCCCATACACACATGTACACCTGCACTCACACACCATACACAAACACACACACCACACACACACACACACAACTGTACACACACACACACACACACACACATACACACAATACACTGCTAAGCCTGGGAAGGTTTCCGTGTCAACCTGTCCCGGACACTCACACTGACCTGCCTTCCCAGCCTCTAGGGAAGATCCCGCAGCCCTGCGCCTCACGTTCCTCAGGAGGCCTAGCACCGAGAAGCTCCTGGGGAGGCCGGCCTTCAGACGACGATTCTGGAGGCCAGAATAGCCCCCTCCGGCCTCGTATTGGCAGCACCCTACACACACAAGCATGGGATTATTCATTTATTCATTCCACAGATATTTATTGACTACCCTGAAGTGGGAGGCAAAGATAAGCAAGACAGACACGTCCCCCCGCCATCCCCTTGGACTCTAAAGCCATCAGCAGCAAGTTCCCAGTCAACTAAAGATCTCCAGGGCCAGTGGAGACAGGCGGGGCTGTGGGGAGACCATGTGCTGTGGGCTCAGAGCCAAGAACACTGGGGTCAAATCCTGGCTGGGCCGCTTCGTAGCAGTGTGACCTTGCCTCGTGTGCACAGCTGTGAAATGGGAATGCTAGTAGCTGGCCTCCCAGGGATCTGGGAGGGTACAACCAGATAGTGCGTGTGACAAGCCCATTACAGGATGGGGCAGAGTCACCATGCAAACAGTGGCCGCTGATGCTCCTGTTGAGTGGGCTGGTGGTTCGTCTGGGCCTTAGGGAGGCTCCCCACCAGTGCCTGTCCTTGAGGGGTGAGGAAGAGCGGGTTAGGCCACCAGAGGCAGCCGCTCAGCAGAAAGTCGTTCCCGAACACGCTCCAAATCATCATATTGCAGATGCTATAGTTTACTATGCTACGGTTGTCAGGTTTTTGGGGGGGACTTTTTAGAGGTTTTTTAGTGGTTAAATATACATCACATCAAATGAATCAGATTAATTGTTTTTAAGTGCACAGTCCCACGCCGTTAAGTACATTCACACTGTTGTGCAACCATCACCACCATCAATCCCAAAACTTCTCATCTGCCCAAACTTAAACTCTGTCTCCATCAAATGCTAACTCCCCATTCCCCCCACAACCAGCCCCTGGCACCCACCATCCTACTTTCTGTTTTGGTGAATCTGACTCTTCTGGGTACCTAATACAGTTGGAATTATACAGCATCTGTCCTTTTGTGACTGGCTTGTTTCACTTATAATGTCCTCGGGGTTTATCCATGTTGTCACATGTGTCAGAATTTCCTTCCACTTTATGGCTGGATAATATTCCGTTGCATGGAGAGACCCTACTTTGTTTATCGTTCATTTGTCGATAGACACTTGGATTACTCCCGCCTCTTGGCTTTTGCGAGTAACGCTGCTATGCACGCGGACATGCAAATCTCTTTTCTGGTTCCTGCTTCCAATTCTTTTGGGTATATATCCAGAAGTGAAGTGCTGGATAGTATGGTAATTCCATTGTTTAATTTTTTGAGGATCCACTATCCTGTTTTTCTCATGGCAGCAACACCGTGTTACCTTCCCACCCACAGTACGCAGGGTTGCAGTTTCTTCACACCCTCACCAACAGTTGTTGTTTTCTGTTTTGTTTTTTTACAATAGCCACCCTAATGAGTGTGGGGTGGTACATGCCAGCTATGCTTTTTTAATCTCATTTGTGCGGATGTTATTTATAACTTGTAGCTCTTTAAGTCATCATTCCTTGCCCTTGCTTCTGTTCACCCCCCAGCATCCCAAAACAGGGACATGAATTGTCCTCTCAAAATTATGCCTCGTGGCTGCACCCAGCATTCCCAGAGGGCTCAGGACCATACTGGGGAATGTGCTGGATGAAGCTCTTGCCCTGGGAGCCAGGAAGCTTGGGGACAGCCCCAGGCCTGCCCCTCCGCAGGTCTGTGATCAAGAGCAAGTCACGTCCCCCTGGGCCTGCTTCCTGTCTGTTAAAATGGAAACAATACTGATGCCTCAACTCCCTTATAGAATTGGAGCCCTGGAGATAAAAAAGCTCCTGGAAAGTCTACAGCAATAGCAAAATCTCTGGGTTTGTCAAGATTAAAAAAAAAAAAAGCCTAAAGAAAAAAGGGATGGGCCTCTGCTTCTTAGTAATGCACGTGGGCGATCTCAGAGCTCAAGTTCATGGAAACAAATTGAATTACGTAGGAGGCAGCTCTGCCATTTGCAACCATGGATTGTTTGAAATCCTTTTAGAGGAAAATTAAAATATCTCACAGAGGGTAATAAAATGCCGGGTATTTTGAAGGCATAACTGCTCAGCTCTCTTGGGCAAAGAAGTAATTAGGCATTTTTATTTAAGCCCTCCGAGCCGTCATTTTCTTTCATTGGTGGAGAGGGGAGAAAAACTGTTGTGGAAAATACATAAAACTCTGGAGGTCACCAGAAGATTAATTATCAAAATGTAGAAAACATTAAAAGTAGGTAAATAAATATATCATTTTTAAAGCACAACATAATACCACGCTACAGAGACAAAGGGAAGTGCTTCAAATTTATTTTCACAAACATTAGAAATGGGAAGCTGTACCAAAGGTTCCTTTGTTTCCAGATCAAATCCCACCAAAGAGCCCAGGAGTGGGGAGCCTTCCAAGGCCTGTGGTGCTGGAGACATAGTTCTGCTTGGCGTGGGAGCAGGGAGGGCGTTCTGAGCCTTGTTCCCGCCCAGAGCCCTCAACCACCGCTGAGGACTGTGCCTCCGCCTTGTTGCACCATCCCTCACATGATCCACTTGAAGAAAAGGGTTGAAAATGGTTGATTTTTCTCTCAGCTAGAGATCATCTGCTCTAGTCTCTCCATTTTACAGACAGAGAAACTGAGGACAAGAGCTTAAGGCTCTGTCCTTCCTATGAATCCTTAAGTCTCAAGACCACCGCATTATCAATGCCAGTGACTCCACAGTGCTTGGGTGGGCTCCCTAGGCCTGAGCCCTAACTGTGGAAGGGGGAGTTGGCCAGGGCTATGTCCCATCGCCGTCCTGTCCCCTGCACAAGTGGTCCATGCCAGCATCTCCCAGACCCCACCTTCTCCTGTCTGTGAAGCTCGTTCGAGTAATATGACAAGGGGCTGGGGCTGAGGATACAGAGTTCCTGGACAACGCTGGTTTGAGACCCATGCAAAGCCACTAATGGCAGTGGCGGGAGTCGGGGCGGGGGGGGCGCTGTTGACACAGGCATGCTCATAGGTAGATATTCCTCTTCTAAATCTCTCTAGGGTTTCAGTTTATCTGTGGTGCCTTTTACCACTCCCGAAGCCACCTCCACCTAAGATGCTGCATGGTAATTGTATGCAAGGAAAATGAGCAGTGCATGCACGTGGGTGTGGGTGCAGGTGGGATGTGAGTTCACCTCCCATTCCCTCTGGCTAATCCCACCATTAGCCCACATGGAGGTTTCTTGTTCTTACCTATTAACCTCTCCCACCATTCTGATCTGCATGGAGCCATCCCGCCAACAATGACTAAGTGCCCACTGTGTGCTGGGTTTTATGCTGGTCCTGAGAACCCTGCAGAGAAAAGAATCTGATAACTCATTTATTCAGGGGGAGACAGACCCATGAAGCAATTGTCAAAGACACTGTGATATTTGAGCTGGCCCTTAAAAAGCAAGGAGGAGGGGTGCCTGGGTGGCTGGCTCAGTTGGTTAAGCGCCTGATGTCAGCTCAGGTCATGACCTTGAGGTTCGTGAGTTCGAGCCCCACATCAGGTTCTGCGCTGATGGTGTGGAGCCTGCTTGGGATTCTCTCTCTCTTCCTCTCCCCCACTTGTGTTTTCTCTCTATATATCAAAAATAAATAAATAAATTTAAAGTAAAAAGGGAATGGAGGAGTTTGCCTTGCAGGGGAGGGGGAAGGAACAGCAGAGGCAAAGGCACAGAGGCATGAAACAGCTTGTGTTCAGCCAGCCACACAAGGAAGTGAGAGGTGCTGGGGGAGAGGTGGCTGATGATTTCACTGAGACCCCAGGGTGGGAGTTTGTGTTCATGCAGCCCAGCACCTGGCAGAGGGCCAGCACCCAGCCGGTGCTGAAGAGTGTGTGTCAGATCAGTGAGTAGAAAGAAGGAAAAGTGGAAGGGACCAGGAGAAGGGAAAAGTAAACTGTGCCTTAGTCATAGAAGGGAATCAATAGGACAGTCAAAAAAAAGAACAAATCAGAACCATAAACACAGGTGCCTCTCAAAATGCAATTACATGAGCAAACAACTTTTAGAAGAATGTCTACAGTCTCCTTACACCCACATACATGCAGTAGGTTAGGCTACATGTAATTGACCATTTTGACTTAGAAACATAGCAGTTTCAGGGGCGCCTGGGTGGCTCAGTCAGTTAAGCGTCAGACTTCAGCTTGGGTCATGATCTCGCAGTTTGTGGGTTTGAGCCCCCGCATCGGGCTCTGTGCTGACAGCTGAGCCTGGAGCCTGCTTTGGATTCTGTGTCTCCCTCCCTCTCTACCTCTCTCTCTCTCAAAACCAAATAAACATTGAAAAAATTAAAAAAAAAAAAAAAGGGACAAGCTGTTGACACACACGATAACTTGCCTGGACCTCAAGGAGATTATACTGAGTGAAAAGAAGCCAGTCTTCAAAAGTTACACATACCGTATGGTTGCATTTACAGAACAGGCTTGAAATGACAAAATGATAAAGATAGGGAACAGACTAGTGGCTGCCAGGGCTGGGGGTGGGGGGGAAGGGAGGTGACTGCAGCTCTAAAAAGGGTGTCACAGGGATCAGATCCTTGTCATGAACTGTGTGTATCTTCATGTATCTTCCTGCTGGCGGTCGTGGGAATCCACACTCAATGCCGTTGCATAGAACTAAACACACACACGTGAGTGCATGTAAAACCGGTGAAGTCTGAGTGAGGTGGGTCTGATTGTATCGGTGTCAGTGTCTTGCTGTGACATTGTACTGTAGTCATACACAGGTGAGCACTAGGGGAAACTGGAGGAAGAGTGTATTTCTTATTGCATGTGAATCTAGAACTATCTCAAAAAAAATTTTTAATAAATAAATAAAAATAAACATTTAAAACACACACAGGGTAATAATAATGCCACATTTGAGACAGAGGTTCTTTCTGGGAGGAGGGGAGGATTCTGCAGACTGGGAAGGATACACAGGGGGATTCACCTGTATCTGTCATGTTTTCCTTCTCAAAAAGGGAAAATCTGAAGCTAATATGGCCTATTTCTCAGGTTCTACAAAGCTGAATGGTGGGTACACCAGTGTTTCTTTAATTATTCTCTATCCTGCTTTTATGTTTGAAATAGTTTGTGATTTATATATTTTTTAAGTTTATTCATTTATTACTTCTGAGAGAGAGAGCGAGCACACAAGCAGGGGAGGGGCAGAGAGAGAGGGAGACACAGAATCCATAGCAGGCTGCAGGCTCTGAGCCTTCAGCGCAGAGCCTGACTTGGGACTCGAACTCTCGAATGGTAAGATCATGACCTGAGCTGAAGTAGAACACTTACTCAACTGAACCACCCAGGTGCCCCAAAAGAGTTCGTGATTTTTTTTTTTAATGTTTATTTATTACTGAGAGACAGAGAGACACAGAGCGTGAGCAGAGGAGCGGTAGAGAGAGGAGACACAGAATCTGAAGCAGCTCCCAGCTCTGAGCTGTCAGCACAGAGCCTGATGCGGGGCTCGAAGTCACAGACCATGAGATCATGACCTGAGCCGAAGTCGGTCGCCTAACCAACTGAGCCACCCTGGTGCCCCTGAGTTCATGATTTTTAAAACACGGATCTTGCTTAACTCCTTTCATCCAGAGCCAGGATTGGGTCTTGGATGGAGAGGCCTGAGGGTGTGGGTGGTGGGAAGGGGGCACACAGGGCTCTCTGAGAAGGGGAGGGGGTGGCTCGGCCCCAGGGCCTCAGCAGCAACCCCCTGTGAGCCACCTGGGCCTCTCTCTCTGCAGCCCCCGGAGAAGGAGGGTGCCCTGCCTCGGCAGGTGGGCAACAAGACAGAGTGCGGCCTGCTGGGCTTCGTGCTGGACCTGAAGCAGGATTATGAGCCCGTGCGCACCCAGATGCCAGAGGAGAAGCTGTACAAGGTGTACACCTTCAACTCTGTGCGCAAGTCCATGAGCACAGTCATCAAGCTGCCGGATGAGAGCTTCCGCATGTACAGCAAGGGTGCTTCTGAGATCGTGCTCAAGAAGTAAGCCGCGCGTGGTCGGGGAGGGGTGTGGGGAGCCGGGGACCACCAAGTCGTGCAGCACGGGCTGTCCTACAGGCTGGGCCGAAGGGCCATCTGGTACTCAGAGGTGTGTGGGGGGGGCCCTGCCCAATGTCCCACAGCAGGACCACCTCCAGGGTCCCTCACCCACTGCTTTTCTCCCCATTTCCTCTTATAAATGTCTGCAGAGAGCCCTCCCCATCCTCCTCCCTACATCACTGGATCATCAGGAAGGGCTCCCCATCATCAGTGTTAAATCTCCCTCATTTTACTTCCTTTAGCATAGAGTGATTTTCATTGTGACCTAGTCTACTCTGGCTCCACGCTGGAATCACCCCAGGGAGCTTGAAAAAAAAAAAAGAAAAAATAGGGCACCTGGGTGGCTTAGTAGGTTGGGTGTCCGACTTTGGCTCAGGTCATGACCTCACGGGCCGTGGGTTCGAGGCCCCGTCAGGCTCTGTGCTGACAGTTCCAGAGCCTGGAGCCTGCTTCGGATTCTGTGTCTCCCTCTATCTCTGCCCCTCCCCCGCTCAAGCTCTGTCTCTGTCTCTGTCTCTCTCAAAAATAAATAAACATTAAATAAGTAAATAAAAAGAAAGAAAGAAAAAACATTGATTCCTGAACTCACCCCAGACAAACTGAGTTGGGGTGAACCTCTGGGGCAGCGCTCACACATGGGTATTTATTTATTCAGTGTTTCTCCAAACCATTGTAATGTGCAAGCAAGGTCCAGAACCACTAGCATAACTAAGTTTCCTCCCCTTTGAAAATCACTTTAGTTGTGGAACGATTTTTTCAGATGAAATCTTGTGAATATAAAACAGATCAAAGTAGATGTGGTCTTGCTGAATGGACCGGGGCAAATATTATAAGAAGGCTGCCTGATTTCTTTTTGGCTGGTCTTGATTTCATCCCTGCCTGGGGCCCAGGGGCCTGGACCAGCCCTGAAGCATTATGGGAGTTGAACAGGATGGACACTGGATGACCAACCACGGCCAGCTGAGCATCACTGGGGAGGGGGAGGTGAGCTCAAGCTGGTCAGAGGGAGGATCCTTGGGCCCTCAGCTGGACCTTACCCATCTCCCTCCCATCTGCCCCCAGGTGCTGCAAAATCCTCAACGGGGCAGGGGAGCCCCGGGTCTTCCGGCCCCGCGACCGGGATGAGATGGTGAAGAAGGTGATCAAGCCCATGGCCTGTGATGGGCTCCGCACCATCTGTGTGGCCTACCGCGACTTCCCCAGCAGCCCGGAGCCTGACTGGGACAATGAGAATGACATCCTCAACGACCTAACCTGTATCTGTGTGGTGGGCATCGAGGACCCCGTGCGGCCCGAGGTAGGCACCCTACCAGCAGGCTTGGAGAGGCTGGGAATCCAGCCTGCTGCCAACCTGACATAAGTTGCCTCACCTTTCAGAGCCTCAGTTTCCCTATAGCGTCCACAGGTTTTTTCTGCACATACTCCTAAACGTTTGGACTCATGAGACCAGTGTAGGCCACGTTTGGCATTGGTCTGCTCAGGACCCGTGGCAGCACCCACAGCCGACTGCTGGGGATAGTCCCGGAGCCATCCACCCAAGCACCCAGAAACCTTCCCTTGCCCCCAAAGGACAAGCATGGGGGCTGCCCTGCCTTAGAAGCCTCTTGCCCCACAGGAGCCAGGACCTCCTATAACACATCCATAGGCCTAGATTCCAGGCTCCCTGTAAAGAAGACCCCCAGAAACAACCAGTATCCAGGAAAACCCACGTGTGGTGTCACACCATCATTTAGAGTTCTGTCCATCCAGATCCGGCTTACTGATCAGCTTTCCCCGGTAGGCTTGCACAGTGACACAGCTGACAGTCTCCCTTTATCAGGTTTCCAGGGGAACAGAGCTACAAAGTTAACCAAAGGTCAGGTGCTCAGGCAGAAGAGAAGAGGGATGACAGCACCCCTCCCTATAAGGACGAAGGAAGGTGATGTAATAAGTGCACCTAATGGAGTGCTCAACTCACATAGGTCTTCAGCCTCCTTTAGCCGCCTCTGCATCTGGCAGGAAGACAGAACTCGGTGCTGGGGATTTGCAGGGTTGGGGGAGGATGGACACGTGTGGTCAGTCAGACTGCCCAGGCTAGAGAGGCCGTGGGAGGAAGCGTGGGCTGCCACAGATCTCCAGAATGTTCCTGTGGGCAAGCAGAGTGAATCTGCTCACCCTGCGGGGCCCCAGAGGGCAGAGCTCAGCACATGGGACAAGTCACAGGAGAGGCCGGCCTCCACATCCTCGAAAGACTAACACAGCCGCTGGGGCTCAGGTTGGTTCCCAGGCTGGCCCAATTAGGCCCACCCAGATTGGCCTTGGCTGCGGAATTTGGTGACAGTGCCTCTCAGGGCCACCTTCCTCCAGTAAAGGCAACTTCACTCTCCCCCACTTGCCCTGACACCATTCTGTGGGGGCCTCTCGCTGTTCTCTGCTCCTCTTGGAGCCTCCATTTCCCTTTCTTTCAAGTGAAAGGGGGTAGACAGGGTGTTTTCCAAAGTCCCAGCCCCAGTGTTCTAAGATTCTGTGTTCCGAAAACCAAGTGAAACTAGGATGTCGCGGATGTGGACTTTCACGCTGAGGCAGCAGGGAGAGGCGTCGTCAAGAGTATGAGCTCAGGCATCGGACAGGCCTGGGATCCTGAGTCCCGGCCTTACTGGCTGTGTGACCTTGGGCCAGTTATGTAACCTCTCTGAGCCTCTGTTTCTTCATCCGTAGACTGGGGATAATAACAGTGTTCTCCACACATACATACCCCAGGGTACTATGAGGTATCATCATGCACATAGAAGCAACAGGCAGACCCTGGCATGAGGTACGTGGCCCATCATTGTGGGTCTCCTTCTTTTATGCCCCTCCCCAGTAGATGCATAAGTCTGGATCCAGTGACATGTAACAGCCCCTAACACAGAGCTCGGCCTATGGAAGGTACTTGAGAAGTGTGGAGTGAATGAATGAGAACAAATGGGACTCGAACACCAATCTTCCAATACTGTGCCTGGTACTCATCTCTCTCTCTCTCTCTCTCTCTCTCCCTCACACACACACACGCACACACACACACACACACACACCACAGGCCTCCTCACTCCCACCCAGAGCCTAAAGCAGCAAAGGCGATTTGTGCCCCAGGTGCTTGGCACTGGAGCCCATGTGTGTTTTCCTGCAGACTGTGTCTGTCCCTGAACAGACAGGCCATTTATCAGCCTCCCCATGGGACGCCCGCTCATTACCAGCTGCTAATGGGTTCAGGCTTCCCATGACATGTTATCTCCTTACAGGCAACAGAGACTAGTCTCTGCATAGCAAGCAAGGCCAGCCTATGGTTCCCCTGTCCTTCCCATCCCCAGAGCTCCCCGTTCCTCACCCTGCAGCTGGGGTGGAAAGAAGTATCAGACACATAACTTTTTTGGTCATAACCCACAAAAAATAAGAAATGTATTTTATATCATGACTCAGTAAACACATACACCTGACCAAAATAAGAATCTCACAAAGTAACGCGATGCGCTTATAAGTATTTTCTACTCTCTTCTATTTCTTTCTTTTTTTAACACTAGTCGTCACCCACAAAACTGATTTCACAATCCACTAAAACGGCATAAGTTTAGGTTTGAGCTGCTGCTGACCTAGTCCAAATGCCTCTGCACACCCCCACTGAGCAGGTGAAAACACTAAGGCCAAGCAGGGACACTGATGTTCCCAAAGACCTGCTGTAAAAGGCTGAGCAAATCCATATTAGAATGGGTTTTCTGCCTTCCTGCCTCAGGCCCTTCCCCAGGATGCCACGGAAATGAAAGGGCAAGTGGTTCTCAATCAGGAGGGTGGAGAGAGGTGGGACAGGGCCTAAGAGGGGCTAAGCTGGGTCCCTGGCATTTTCCATTGACAGAGTGATCATCCAGAGAAGCTGGCTTCAGTCACAGACTCTGGGAAGGGGCAGCTGTCCCACCCGGCAGCACTGTCATCCTGGAGGCCCCTACATTGGAGAAAAGGGACCTGGATCCGAGCCCCAAGTCTGTCAATAATAAGCCTTTCCCCCGCCCCTGTGCCTCAGTCTCCTCATCTGTAAAATGGGAGGTTGGCCCAGGGAGGTCCCTGCCAAGTTCCAACATTCTGAGCCAGCTGACTAGAAGCTTACCCTGACACCTTTGTCTGCTTCTGTCAAGTTGGTGCATCCTTGTTGGTGACCTCCTCTCTCCCCTGGACTCTCTCCCAGGATGTAGATTTAGATGTGGTAAGCTGTGTTGGAGAGCAGTGACTTACTAGGGTGACACAGCAGAATCAAGGGATACGGGTACTGATCCTGCTCCTGCCACTTCCTCACGGAAGACCCACAGGTGCATCGCTTCCCTGGGCCTCAGTTTCCCCATCTGAACAGTGAGAGAGTAGGACATTCCCAAGTGAGAGACACATAGCAGGGTTGCTGGTGGCACTGCTTAAAAGTATAAAAGCTCTGACCTGTTGACTCAGCATCTCCCAGTGGGGGTGGGGATGGCTTTTGATCTATTTGGTTTTTAGGCCGGGTGATTGATACACACAGAGCCAAATTCAAACGGTTCCATAGCACAGAAGGGGTGAAGCAGCCTCCCATGCCACCCCCCAGTCCCCTGGTCTCTGCCTCACAGTTTCTTGGGTGACCTTCGCAGAGTGTCTATGCCCACAGTTTTTGGCAAGCTCTCCCAGGCCACCGTGAGGCTGGCGGAGCGGGAGCCTCAGGCTGGACCACCTCTAGGGTCGTACAAACATTTTCAGATTTGTTGGGCAGCTGCCCCTGGAGCACAAACCCTGCCTCCCTCAGTTTTCCCATCTGTCAAGGGGACAAATCACGTTGCCTTCCTCCCTCAAGAAGTGAGAACAGATCGAAACAGACTTGCCCGTCACCCCCCAGACAACACATAGGATGCTCCCTCGGGTACACTTTCCGAGGCTGATCGAAGCTGCTGCAGATAAAGCCATCAGAAGAGCAGCAGTCTGGGATTTGCCGGGTTATCCGGGGGTGTTTGGAGCCCTTGAAGTCACAGACAATGGGTGTCACCAGAAACAACAGATGTTTAAAAGCCTTTATTTAATGAAAACAGGAAGCGCCCATTTCCTGGCTGTTTTTCCTCAGTGAGAAAAATCTTGGATAATTTTAGCAAAGGAAGGGATTTTTTTTTTTTTTAATTTTACAGCTACTTTATCTATGTGGAAAGTCTATTTCAACCAGATTGGTGCCCTTGTGGCTTGAGTCTTCATCATCTCTGGATCCTCAGTGGCCAGAACAGTTAGATGTTCAGTAGCTATTTGCCAAACAGATGAATGAATAAATACAAGGAAATGCTGGTGCAGTTTAAGGAAGCACCCCATTGGGTTGGAGGAACCCAGAGTGGCTTCATGAGGAGAGGCAACTCACCTGAAAAAGAAGAGACTTTTGACACACAGATTAAGGGAGAGAGGGTGTTCCAGGCAGAGGGAACAGCGTGGACAAACACAGAGAGGTGTCCAGGAAGGGATGCTAAGTGTTTGGAGTCTAGTGAATACCCCGCTTTGGATTTATGAGAGAAGAGGCTAGGAAGGGAGCCTGGAGCGATATTGTGAAGGGTCTCATGTCCCCATCCAAATCCGTTCACCAGGTCAGGCTTTGAGGGACTTAAGCAGAGAGACTGTTCGTGATGACCCACATTTACGAAGCACCTACCCTGTGCCATGTCCCTCTGTCAGCAATCCCTGCCCCCCAGAGCCCACAGCCTAATGAAATGCCTGGTAAAAAGGCAAGAGTAGTAGACCCAAAGCACATGAGAGCCTCAAGCCAGACCGAAGCACAACACAGACGTCCAGGTACACGGGCCGCCGCCCAGAAAGGAGGTGGAGTACCTCAAGGAGGTCGGGGATGCCCTGGGGTGTTTCTGGAATCCCCCCACGTTCTAGGCAGGTCACAGACCTCTAAGGCACCTGGCCCAGAAATCATGGTGAAGCATCCACACTATCCCACTGCCCCAAACAAATGGCCGCCCCTCCAAGTCCCCGACACCAGCTGTGCCCCACCCCCACCGCATCTACATCCACACCCTCTGCACCCCTCCCCCTCTCCCAGAGCAGGAAGAACAAGCAAGGAAGACCATGGTCCGGCGTGTTGCCAGGCTCCCCACCGCCACCACCAGCATGGCTGGCTCCATGCTTGGTACTGTTTACCCCTGTCATGGCATCGTCCAGCCTCGCTGAGGGGTGTAGACTATCATCCCCATTTTACAGATGAGGATGCCAACGCTCAGGGGGAACCCCAGGGCAAAGCCCAGCCCAGCCTTTTGGTCCCTGAGCCCTCTCTCCAAGAGGGAGAGAAGCCTCCACCATACAGAGGAAAGCGCGGGGGCCATAAAAATTAGCTGCCTCCTTTTTCTCCCTGAGCCAGCTTGTTTTGGGGAGCCCCAGAGGGTGAGGATTCCAAGCAGGCAGATTGCAGCTCCCGAGACAGCCTAAAAAGTATTAGTCTTTCTAAAACACAGTGCCAGTCACCTCATCACTCATTCAGAACTTACCACGGTTCCCAGGCCTGAAGGAGCAAGCCCCTGATTCCAGCACCTTCTGACCTCGAGCCTTTCTCCAGCTTCATGGCCACCGGCTCCTGCCCCACAGCCTCAGCCCCTCCAGATCACCTGCCACACCTTCCTCCAGCACCCTTCCCACCTTCTGTGCCAGTGCCTCTCATGGGACAGAACCCTGTGGCCTGGGCCACAATGAAGTGGTCACCTGTGTAGCCCCAGCCAGGGCACAGTGCCAGGCACCAGAGCCTCAGTTAGTGTTAGCTGAACAGAAGCAACTCGAACGTCCCCTCCTCCGGGAAGCTTTCTCGGATTTCTCCTCTGCATCTACTTCCTTCTGAAGTACTGGCACCCTTCTCCTTTGCTCCCAGAGCCCATTGTGCGGAGATCTTTACCAAAGACCCTGCCTCCTACAAGGCTACAGCTCTGACCCAGAGCACCTGCTTTCTCATCTGAAAAAAAGAACAATTCTGTGAAAGGATATGATAGACTTGTTCCACTGTGGAGTGGTCAGCCTGGGAGGGAGTGAGCACCCTGTCACCAGAGACCTACAAGCAGAAGCTGGCTGGCCATCTGTTGGGATGCCTAGCAGGAGAGCTAGGCAACGAGGAGAGAGTCAGAGTCATGACCTGAAGTCCCTTCCAACTCTAAGACTTCGAGCGTCTTTAAACCAAACAAAACCTAAACTATTCCTTTGAGGGAAGGAGCCAGATCAGGTGGATGTCCTCGAAAGAGCAGTGGCTCTTTCCGTTCCTCTGAACAGGAGACGGCAGGGGGCTGCAGCCCGGGTTACAGCCATTTTGAGGACATCGATCAATTATGTAAGCGGGATGTTGGACGCTCCACGTCCCCACTCCCTCTGGCTCTGTAAAAAGAGGTCACAGTTGCCTATGTGAGCAGCAGCTATGGCACGAGGCAGAGGCCTTGCTCATGTGCCCCCTGCCCAGCCCCAAGTGGGCTCTTCCTCAGGCCCTGGAAATGCAGCCAGAGGAGACCCGTGGTCAGCTTACCCTACTCCAGCCCTTGTGACAGGGAGATCACTACCTCTCACCACAGACCTGGTCTCTTATACGATTCTGGTAGCTGGAGGGTGCATTCTCCTGACCTTGGCCGGGACCCTGCCTCTTCACGATGTTCGTTCCCTGCTCTACCACAAGATGGCCATGCTCAGGAGTCTTGATTTTCTCTATAAGCAGCTGGGAGGGAGTGACACCCCAGGCTGAACTCTAGGCAGGTCATTGGAGGTCAGGTAGGGGAGCGACGGAAGACGGGCGAGGCCAGAGGCAGGGAGACTGGGGAGGGGCTGGGCAGTGGCCCCCACTTGGAATGGTGGCGCTCTGTGCTGAGGGAATAGCAGATGCTGTGGACGGGGGTGGACAGAGGCTAGATATTTTCAAGATCAATCCTTGTTTTTAAAGTTCCTGAGGGCAGGAAGGGGACCAGCAGTCAGGAGCTGTCCAGTCAGGTTTTGAACCAATGTTCTGACTCTTTGTATTAGTTGCCATGATGCAATAGCACAGACTGGGTGGCTCAGACAACAGAACTGGATTCTCTCACGGTTCTGGAGGCTGGAAGTCCAAGATCAAGTGTTGGCAGGGTTGATCTCTTCTGAGAGCCATGAGGGAGAATCTGCTGCATGCCTCCCCCAGCCCCAGCTTGTGGGGGTTTGCTGGCAATCTTTACTGGTCCTTGGCAGCAACACCCCAATCTCTGCCTTTCTCTTTATATGACATTCTCTGCGTGTGTGTCTGGGTCCAAATTTCCCCTCTTCATAAAAACTCCAGTCACACTGACTGAGGGCCACCCTACCAGCCTCAACTTAATTACCTCTATAAACACCCTATCTCCAAGTAAGGTCATATTCACAGGTACTGGGGATTAAGACTTTAACATATCTTTTTTTTCTTAATTTTTATTTATTTTTGAGAGAGAGAGGGAGAGGGAGAGAGAGAGAGAGAGAGAGAGAGAGAGAGAGAGGAGGGGGGAGGGGCAGAGAGAGAGAGGGAGACACAGAATCCGAAGCAGGCTCCAGGCTCTGAGCTGTTAGCACAGAGCCTGACACGGGGCTCAAACCCATGAGCTGTGAGATCATGACCTGAGCGGAAGTGGGACACTTAACTGACTGAGCCACCCAGGTGCCCCAAGACTTTAACATATCTTTTTGGAGCAGCCACAGTACAGCCCAAATAATCACCAGACCCTCTCAGCAGCGACTTTGCAGAGTGGGGATGGGAGTGACCTCCCAGACACTATGGGTACGAGATGAGGGGGAGACAGACTCCCTGAATCCAAGCCTGAGATTCTAAAGTGCTTTGGTCTTTTGATAAACCGGACTTTCTGCCCTTGACGTGTCCTCTTCCACTCAGAGACTTTGTGCAGCAAATAGCAAATATTACCTTATTATTTTATCATTTGTCACTGCCCATGGGTAAGAATCACTTGTTCAGTTGATCTGTGTTGTGTGTAAAGGGCTGTGGCAGCTCCAAGCTGGTTTCTGCATCCTAATTGCTGGGCAGATAAATCCACAGCTCTGTATAGGGGCAGGGACTGGGGGGATGGGGAGGGGGGGAGGGTGCTGCCACCTGCTGATTGGCTGGGTCTACTCTGGCCTGATTGGCCCAGACATCAGTCTATCATTGCAGTCAGGGCAGGAGGCAGTCCTTACTCTCTCTGGGGAATGTCCTGTTTTACATGAAGCATAATCATTTGTATGTATCCTAAGCCAGTGTCACATTCTGTAAATAAAATGCTCCCAAGTGCAGTATCCCCCCAACCCCCCCCAAAAAAAATCTAAAAATACACAAACATACTTGTCACTGAATTTGCAGGAACTGTGCATGTGGATAAAGCTGTGCATGTGTATAAAGCACATTCTCATGCAATAGTAGAGTATTCTACTCCCACCTGGGGCCAGATCTGAGAGGGTGTTATTGGGGTCTTTCTCAAATTCCTTGCCCAAGTCAGGATAGCCAGTGGTTTCATCTCAGGACAGACTATCGTGGTGATAGGTGGTAGCTGCCTGAGGCTCTACTGAGAATTCTGAGACCACATCAGGGTTTACTCACAAGATTCTGTGATCGATTAACAATGCCTGCCATGGGCACAGGAAAGGAGGAAATGGCCTATATTCCATGCATGCTATCGGTATCTCATCCAGGCTCCTTACGATAGGGCTGCCTGTGAGCAGGGCTCACTCTGGAATCCACGGGGCAGTGAGGGCCTGCCCCAGGTGGTGCTCACTCCCATGGCTCCTGCCCTCCTGCCAGGTCCCAGAAGCCATCCGCAAGTGCCAGCGAGCGGGCATCACAGTCCGCATGGTCACCGGTGACAATATCAACACGGCCCGGGCCATCGCCATCAAGTGTGGCATCATCCATCCTGGGGAGGACTTTCTGTGCCTGGAGGGCAAGGAGTTTAACCGGAGGATCCGCAACGAGAAGGGGGAGGTACGTGCCCAGCACAAAGAGTCCTCAGAGGGATGAGCTAGGATGGGAGACTGGGAGGCATGGGGGCTGCGTGACTGTGCAGAAGCCAGCCAGTGTGCCACTAAGAGCCCAGTGACTTTGGGTGAGTCCCCTCCCTTGTCTAGGCCTCAGCTTCTCTCTCAGACCCCCCATCCCTCTCCAGATTGAACAAGAGCGAATTGATAAGATCTGGCCAAAGCTACGGGTGCTGGCTCGCTCCTCCCCCACGGACAAGCATACCCTCGTCAAAGGTAAGACTTGGGGGAGGCAGTTCTGAGGACAGAACCCCCTCTTCTCCTGGTGCCTGCAGCTTCTTTCCAGGACAAAGGGGCTTTTGCATGGGGCTCCCCACACCCGGCAAAACCCTTGTCTCTCCCCATTGCAGCCCTGGGAGGCCCTCTAAGGGCCACAGTGAGATGGGGAGGTTGTGAATCTTCTCTCTGGGTGCCACTCTTCTAGGAAGCAATGAGATTGGGCATGTGTAGGTCCAAACCTCTTGGCCTGAGGGCCAAGGGGGGCCCAGAGATGTGTTGTATTTGGCTGGTACAGTGCCTTTGTTTATGTTGAATTTGGATGGCTTTATACAAACTCTCCTCTCACTTTTTTTTTAAAAGAGCCCTTTTTTTGAGGGGGGGGGAGCACAAGTGAGCAAGGGACAGAGAGAGGGAGGGAGAGAGAGAAAGAGAGAGAGAGAAGCAGGGCTTACCCAAAGTGGGGCTTGTGGGTTTGTTTGGTTTTTTTTACCGTAAGTGGGGCTCATTCTCACCCAATGCAGGGCTCGAAATCACGAACCATGAGATCATGACCTGAACTGAAGTCAGATGTTTAACTGTCTGAGCTACCCAGGCACCCTCCCCTCACATTTGAAGCAGTCCTCACCACTCCTTGTCATGTGACGTTCAGCCCACTTCACTTATTTGTGTTCTCAGTCTGTCCCCAGAGTTGTGAGTTTGAGACCCTTGGTCTGCCTGCTCTCTGAGGACCCCAACCAACAACTGTAACCAGGACCCCAGGGGTGGTTTATCCCGGGAATAGCAACCTGATAAATGAGGCCAAAAGCTAACATCTTTCTCCTTCCTTGTCTCCTGGATACAGGGCATACGATTTGCTGAGCTCATGCAGGTGGCCAGGTTCTGGGCACTTTTACAGTCATGCCTTCCTGGCTTCCCATGCCTGGCTGCCTGGCTGCCACTGACCTGTTCTATAGCCTTGGGCAAGTCCCTCCTCTTCTGGGACTCAATTTTCCCATCTTTAAAATGGCCATAGGAGGGCAGATTTCTGGCTGAGGTCATCCCTAGGGCATCTCAGATTCTCCTCCCAAAATACTACCCAAGGACATTAATGGAGGCAGATGTGGCCCAGGGACAGAAACATAGAACCTCAGAACCACAGATAACAGAGCAGGAGGCCCCCCACCCCATCCCCATTTATTTTTCAATCACTCCTTCATTTACTTATTCATTCTCTTGATAAATGTTTATTGAGGATCTACTAAGTGCCAGGTCCTGCTCTTGGCAGACATGGTCCTTCCCTTTTGGAATTCACGGTCCAGATTCCATCCAGAAGACATTAAATAGCTTTCCTCCCACAGACCTGGAGGCTGCATTGGTGGAAGAGAAGGGTGGGACCGTCTGTTGGCCTCTCACTCAGGCTGGGGATGGGTGTCCCCTAACAGGCCGTCAAAGGTGGGTTGAGACTCCAGGAGAAAGGGCCTGTGTTTCAGGCAGGGAAGAGGACTGCACTGTGAAAGCCCAGAAGATTTCCAGACACTTTGAAGGAGTGGAAAGAAACTGACCTGACCAGGCAGGGACCTCAAGAGAGAGAGAGGAGCCAGTGAAGGGGGTGCTGGTGTCAGATTGCATAGGGCCTTGAACGCCAGGCTGCTGACCTGAGCTGTTAGCCCAGGATTGGGAGCCTTTGGGAGGGCCTTGAGGGGAAAGCATTGTTTTAGTAAGTTCCCTCCCCGCTTGTGGGGAGAATAGCCTGGAAGCAGAGGGACCACCGAAGCTGTCCATCTGTAAGAGGTGATGCCAGGACCAGGGTGGTGACAGCACAGGTGGAGCTGGAAGGCAACGGGTCAGAGACCTGCTTGGGTGGCAGAAGGATATGGGCCCAGCAGCTGTTCGGATGTAGTGGAGGTCTGACAGAGGGGAGGAGTCCCATATTCCCTCCGTCTGTACCTGTCTGAGAGCCGGCAATGTGTCAGCATGGCCCCTGGGTTTTGGATGGGCAGCTGGATGTGAGGAGTCACAAGGGACACGTTTGAGAGCAGAGTGTCATGTGCAGTTTAGGGCTAGCTGAGCTGGAGGCTCTGTGACATCCAAGTGGGGCGTCCAGAAGACAGCTGGCCATCCATGCAGTCAGGACTCAGGAGAAAGATTAAGGCACAGGTGGAGCGTGCCAAGTGGGGAAAGCCAACTGAACCCAGGAATCTCCCATGTGAGCGATGGGCAGAGGCCGAGAGACCGAGAAGAGGCCGCCAGAGCTGTAGGAGGACAGCCAGGAGCGGTGGGGTCTTAGGAAGACAAGGAAGGGAGCCTGCTGAGGAGGAAGGTGCAGTCCATGGCATGAATGGCACTGAGAGGTCCAGAGAGACAGAACAGGGGTGTGGCCACAGGAAGGCCCTTTGTGACCACACACGGTGGGGACATGTTAGTGGAGTGGTGGGGCCATGCCAGCGCTAGAGGTGGAGGAATGGGGTGTGAGAGGAGGTGTCCTCCCAGCTCCCCCTCTATTGGGACCAGTGGGAGGGCTGGGGCAAAGCTGGTACCAGCCTGAGGGGCCACAGAGGAAAACTTGGCCCCCTTCCTGCTCTAGAGGAGCACGTAGGCAGGCTGAGGGAACCAACAGGAACAAAGTCCTCAAATGCCCAGTAGACAGAGACTGGAGGCCGAGTCTTGGGGGGCGACTCAGGGACAGCCACCAGCTGGGGGGGAGCAGCCCAGGATGACTCCCGGAGCACGTGGCCTTGGAGCTGGGCCTTGAAGAGGGTGGAACTTGGATATTTGCAAAGAGCTGGGGGAGTGTTGGGAGGCTACGAAGTCTCCCAAGTCAAGAATCCATTCCCTCATTCCATAGGCTGCTGCTGTTTGCCAGGCACAGGACAGGGGAGACACGTATGGGAGCTACAGTGATCTGATTAGGGCAGGCAAGGGTCCTCAGGGAGTCACAAAGGTTTCCCAGGGGAAGTGGCATCTGAGCTGAGACCACAGGTGGGTGACAGCACAGCTGCCGAGGGAACAGCCCATGTAGACAGGGGCAAGGAAGCCAGCTTTGCAGACCGAGAGCCATTCCTATGGCTGGAGCACAGATTGGGGGCGGCCTGAGGCGAGAGAAGAGGAGATTGGAGAAAGGGGCGAGGCCTGACCACAGGGAACTTCAAATTTTCGGAGGGAGCTAAGAACATGGATGTCACCCTGAGGCCAGGGTGGGCAGTGAGAGAATGACTCTCAGTTGGAGGGAGGGGACAGGTCTGTCCCAGGGCTTAGAGAGAGCCCCTGGCACTGCTGTGCAGATTGGAGGGGCAGCCTGGGGTTAGGGAGAGGGCAGGGGGATGCTGGTGGCAGAGGGAACGGGACAGAGAGAAGTGGGATAGTTCACCTGGGATCTCGGAGCACAATCTGCAAGCCTTGGCCATGGATATGAGGTGCAGGATGAGAGAGAGACATGTCAAGAGTAACATTCAAATTTCTGTCCTGTCCGTGGACATGTCCTCTCAAACTCCACGTGGGCCCCATGATGACATCTTTCACCCACTCTTCTCCACTGGCCCCAGCTCAGTGACGGAGCCACGTGTCACCTATTTATTCTCTTTCTGAATATTTTATATTTTATTGAGGGTGAATGTCTGGAGAGAGGTCAAGGCCAGAATGGTGGGTCAGGGGTCGTCGGCAAATGGCCCAGCCCGGGCCTCCTCAGTAAGTGACTGGACGGCCCAGGGAGAAGGTGGTGGGACCCCAGCCTCTGGAGAACAGAGGAGCTCCTGGAACACAGGCAGACGAGGAGATGTTCTGGCTGGAGTGGCCACCGAGCCAAGGGCTGCAGAGAGTGCAGAGTGTGCTGGAAAGGCAGTGAGGGCCCAGACCTCAGAGGGCCACAAGCCCGCAGGGGGCTAAGGTGCCCGACATGCCCTGCAGGTGCTGGCAGCTGTGGGCAAGCCTGGAGCTGGGAAAAGCCAGGATGGGGGGCGGGGAGGGGCATGGCTGGGGCCAAAGAGGAAGCTGTGCCCAGCCCAGGGTCCTCCCAACAATCAGACTGGTCCTGGCTGCCCTGGCCCCGTGAAGCGTCTATCCCAGGGCCCTAAGCACACTCCTGCCCCACCCCACAGGTATCATCGACAGCACACACACCGAGCAGCGGCAGGTGGTGGCCGTGACAGGGGATGGCACCAACGACGGGCCTGCACTCAAGAAGGCTGACGTGGGCTTCGCCATGGTAGGGGCAGCTCACAGCGGGCCCAGGGTGGTGCCTGGTAGGAGCTCATAGTCATGGGGTGTGGGCAGCATGGCCTCCAGCTGACTGTGCGGGACCCCCAGTTCACACTCAGCTCACCCACCATGCATCTCATGTGCCCAGTGCTCTCAAGGCTGTCTGGCCCCCCACCACAGTCTTCCTGGAAGGGTAGAGGGGGGCTCCCTGCAATGGGTGTTGGGGGGGGAGGCATTGGTGGGGGGATGGGCCAGGGAGAGGCTTCCTGAAGGCAGAGAGCTGGCCTCAGGGGGCTGGGTCTGTGAGAAGTACAGGCACACACACCCCATGTGGTCCTGGCCATGCAGTTGGGAGTATGCATGTGAGGGATGTTGTAGGACTGAGGATGTGTAGGGGATGAGGACGGTGCTGCTTGAACTGCTCACCATCCCCCCAGCTGCCCCACCCAGGCTCCTGTCCCTGTCCCCACAGGGCATCGCAGGCACGGATGTGGCCAAGGAGGCCTCGGACATCATCCTGACGGATGACAACTTCAGCAGCATCGTCAAGGCAGTGATGTGGGGCCGCAACGTCTATGATAGCATCTCCAAATTCCTGCAGTTCCAACTAACAGTCAACGTAGTGGCTGTGATTGTGGCCTTCACAGGCGCCTGCATCACGCAGGTGGGTCCTCCAGGGGGGCGGGCAGGGCGGGGCATGCCAAAGCCTGGGGGAGCCCCTGCCAAGGGCCAGGAGCTGCATCGCAGACCTCAGGTGCAGGCACCAGCCCGAGGAAATGAGGCTCAGCAAGGTCGGGGGCTGGCCCAAGGTCATCTGGCAAATGAGAGATGTCAAGCCTCACCCCCATGATGGCCCAAGCCAGGCACAGGCCCGGTCCTTGCTCCAGGAGGCAGTAGAGGTCATCCTTGAAGGAAGGCAGAGCCCCCAAAGGGCCAGAGGGAGGCAGGGTGGGGCAGGACCCAAGGGGTATCCGACAACCGGCTGGGAACAAGGAACCGGCAGGGTCCTGGGGGCCTCAGTTCTGGCAGGAGTGTGACAGGAGAGGCCTGTTTGCCTGGGGCCCTGAGGACAGGTTGGGGCTCTTGGTCATGGAGAGGCAGCTGTCCATCAGGATCACTATCTGGGTCAGGGGCAGCCCCATCCCCTGAGCTTTGGGGAAGCCAGCCAGCAGGTCTGCATGTCTACAGCCTCACTGTTTCCTCCCCCAGCCCCATGAGGTGGGAACTGTGATGATGCCCATTTTACAGAGGCAGAAACTGAGGCTTAGAGGATGGACCAGTCAGGAACCTTCCATTGTTCCAGCAGCCTCCTTCCTTCCCCTAGGGACTGACCAGCCTGGCCTGGGGGAGGAGAGGGCTGGTATTCGAAGGCCTTCTGGCAATCACATGGGCCGACAAGCTCCTGCCCACAGACAGGAGCCCCCAGAGGTCCAGAAGGTAGCACTGCCGTGAAGAGCTTGTGGCTTCAGGAATGCTGCTCCCCTCTATTGCATTCTGAGCCCCTGGGGCTGCATGTGGCAGCACCCAGTACCCTATCCTGAGAATGTGAGCTGGGAGGTGGCTGGTGGGTCCCTTCTGCCCAAAGGGCCCTCTCCTGCTCTGTGGGCGAGAGACTCCCTCTAGGGGTGGCTTAGGGAACACTCCCGCAGCACAGCAGCTCCTGCAAGGCTTCTTGGAGACCCATTGACACCAGCTGGGGAAACAGGTTCAGGCAGGACTATCCGTTTGCCTGAGGTCTTAGACTAAGTTGGCAGCAGGGCCGTGTAGGCCTTGGTGGAGATGTGGGGGGCCCTGACCCTGAAGCACTTGTAAACAGAGAAGGCTGGTGAGCAGGAAGAAGCCGCAGGGCCTGGGGAACTTGGCTGGGCCAGGGCAGAGGTGGGAGAGGTGGCCTGGAGGAAGGGCTATGATGAGTATCTAGGAGAAGTGAGTGAGTGTATGGCGTGCAGGCAGAGTGGGCCTTGAGGGATGCACTGAGAAATGACAGGGGCATGACGAACAGTTCAGTTTAGGCTATTAGGCTTACAGAGTCTGTGGGCTTCCTGAATGGAGGTGTTCCCCCAGTAGATGAGGCTCATACCAGAGGGGGAAGTCTGGGGTGGAGAGTGGGGAGAGGTGGGCAACAAAATGAAAGCCAGGGGGACAGGTGTGGAGAGGAGAGTAGGGCTGAAGAAGAGGCCATGGGGGACACAGATTTAAAAGGCAGGGAAAGGGGCACCTGGGTGGCTTGGTTGGTTAAGCATCCGACTTCAGCTCAGGTCGTGATCTCACAGCTCATGAGTTTGAGCCCCAAATTGGGGCTATCAGGGAGAACCCTGCTTCAGATCCTCTGTCTCCCTTGCTCTCTGCCCCTCCCCCACCTGTGTGTGTGTGCGCACGTGCGCTCTCTCTCTCTCTCTCTCTCAAAAATAAACAAATATTAAAAAAATAAGAAAATAAAAGGCAGGGGAAGAAGAGCCTGAAGGAGATGGAGAAGGAACATTAAGAGAGGAAGAGGAGGGCCAGACGAGTGGGGTCAGGCTCCAGGAGGAGGCAGTGGCCAAACCAGGAGATGAGGCTGGAAAATGTGTCTCTAGATTGGTGACAAGGAAGGTGCTGGTGACCTTGGAGAAGGGGATTTGGGGAGCACAGAGAGGCCAAAGTCTGGCTCCCAAAGACATGTTAGTTGGGCGTGCGAGGGAGGAGGGGACAGTCGATCGGCTCCTCCAGGCAGTGCACCCCATGCAATATGATTGTGCACAGAGCGGTACCACTATAGGACCCAAGTCTCAGCCAGAGAGAGGCGTGCAAGGATCCACACCAGAATGTGGATGGCGGCAGCCTGTAAGTGACAAGACCACTGATGAGTTTTAGCTTCTTCTGTTATTCCTTACTTGCCCAAATGTTCCACCACCAAATGTGTTATTTCTGGAATCACAGAGGCACACAATAATTGCTTAAAGTGGGATGATGAGGTAAAAAGGAACTGGGTGGTAGTGAAGAGAGGACAGGGGTCATGGGCACTGGTTGTGGGATAGCAGAGACCAGAGCCATTGACAGCTGAGCGGAAAGCAGCAATGGGGAGGGCAGAGGGAGGGTGAGGACACGGGATTTGTGCTGGAGACGGGATCTTGGCCTTAGCCAGGAGAGATGTGTCCACAGAGAGTGGAGGGGAGGAAGGCAGATGGTGGGGGTGTAGGTAAGTTTCCCAGAAGGAAAAGAGCTGCTCACCATTATGCCCAGAGGACTCTATTTTCTCTTTGGAGGAGAACACGGGTACACAGGTCTAGGCTGTTCTCCAGGGAAGGGAAAGCCTATCAAACCTGCTGGGTGCCTGCTTAGGAGCCCAGCGGGCAGGCCAGCCTAGGGCAGACCCACTGGGCAGAGCTGACTCAAGACGCCACCAAGATGCTGCTGAGACCCACACCCAGCACTTCGTAGCGGCAGGTGGGGCTGGCCTCCCCCATGACAGCCTTCCCCACCACTGCCATCTCCAGGACTCCCCTCTGAAGGCCGTGCAGATGCTCTGGGTAAACCTCATCATGGACACATTCGCCTCGCTGGCCCTGGCCACTGAGCCGCCCACCGAGACCCTGCTTCTGAGGAAGCCATACGGCCGTAACAAGCCCCTCATCTCTCGGACCATGATGAAGAACATCCTGGGCCATGCCGTCTACCAGCTCACCCTCATCTTCACCCTGCTTTTTGTTGGTGAGTCCCCCACCGGCCCACCTGGGACACTGTGGCCCAGACACAGCGTTCTGGATTCACATCTGCCTTCTCGTTTGCCAGGGAGGTAACAGAGGCCCAGGGAGGTGAAGTTAGTTGCTCAAGGTCACAGAGCAATTCCTGGGCAGAGCCAGGCCCCATCTCAGGTCTGGCCCACCCCAAAGCCAGGGCTTTGCCACTGATGACGGCTCCAGAAACTGAATACACACCGTGCAAGGCGGCACCCAAGTGCTGATTTATGCCCCTCTCACCTGCCCCATAGGAGCCCAGGGCTCTGGCCCCTCCTCTGACCCATCCCTGCACCTTATCCTCGCCCCTGAAGGCATCCTCACTGAGACTTCCCTGGGGAGGTGCCGCATGCCTGCCTAGCCACCAGCTGTTTCCACAGCATTCTCATCTAGGCTGCTTCATTTAGGTTTTCCAGCCACTCAGCCACCACCATACATTACAGTGAGTGCCCTGAAGCACACAGAGGTGAGGTAACTTTGCCTGGGGGACGCAGCCCAACTCAGAAGCCTGGGTAAAGACCAGGCCTCGTTTCCTTGGGTGCTTCAGAGATGATGCGGGCCAAGCCTACCCCTGGGTCACGGAAAGGCCCAGAGTGGGGAAGGGGCTGGTCCACAGTCACACAGGGAGTGGGGGCCGGCTGGGAGTCCCCAGCCAGGGCAGGGCCCCTCCACGTGAAGAGCTGGGCTTTCCATGCCCATAATGAGCACTTACCCGCTAAGTCCAGGGCACAGGTGTGGGTAGTGCATGGACCCTACTCCTCAAGGGGAAGTCCTCTTGTGTAAATTTTGAAAGCAATGTGTTGGCAGGACTATCATAAAGATTATGTGTAGAGTCTTTGAAGAAGCCACATGAATGAAAAACTAGGAGAGAAGGTTGCCAGGTGGGGGAGGGGAGAAGAGGGCAGGTTCCCGGTCTAATTGCTGGCTTCCCCCAGTGGAGCACCTACCCTCAGTGGTCTTGGATTCAGCTCAACACCTCACACTCTGAAAATTCCACAAGCTCTCCCGGCACCTGCTTATGCAGCTTTGCAAAGGGATATAGAATGACATCAGGCCTGCCACCTGTGGCTGTCCACACAGCAGCCGGGGGGGGGGGGGGGGGTCGACTCTCCCCCATCACGTGACAGCTCGGGTACAAGAGAATGAGGCCACATAGGCAGAGCCGGCCTGGCCTAGGAGTCCCAACCTCCAGGTAGCACTCGATGTTTCCTGTAAGAGCCCCAGGGGTCTCCAGAGGCCTCAGCAAGGGACACATTCAGTTACAAGAAGTAGCCCTTTCAGGGGAGCCCAAGGCCACAGGCTCCACCAGGGATTCCTGGTTCACACCCAGTCCTCCCAGTCCCCGATGAGTTTGCCAGCTGGAGGTCACTTTCTATAAGCAGTGTCAGCTCACAACACAGCTGGCATTCCACCTTTATCAGATCTCCACAGAAAAGCGAAGTAAAGTTCACCCAAGGTCTTTCCCCCTAGAAAAGAAAGGGTTCTGTTATCCCTCCACTCACACTCAGGACCACCCAACAGCGCAAGCCCACTCTGCCCCCTGATATCCAGAGCACCGCCTCTGACCTGCATGACCCACCTGGCTGTGTAGGAGAGGCCCCCACGCGGGGCCAGCGTCTTCCCCAGCCATGGCCCTCAGCCCAGTTCCTGCCCTCTCGGCTTGGCAGGCGAGAAGATGTTCCAGATCGACAGTGGGAGGAACGCCCCCCTGCACTCGCCACCCTCGGAGCACTACACCATCATCTTCAACACCTTCGTCATGATGCAGCTCTTCAACGAGATCAACGCCCGCAAGATCCATGGCGAGCGCAATGTCTTTGATGGCATCTTCCGGAACCCAATTTTCTGCACCATCGTGCTGGGCACCTTTGCCATCCAGGTAGCCAGGCCCCACCCTCACCTGGGCTGGGGTGGGCAGTGGACAGCCGGGGCCCCTTGGCATTGCCCTGAGAGCCCAGACCCCTGAGTTGGCCCCTGATGGCCTATCTCTCTCTCTCTCTCTCTCTCTCTCTCTCTCTCTCTCTCTTTCTCTCTCTGTCCCTGTGCTCCCCTTTGACCTCCAGATAGTGATCGTGCAGTTTGGGGGGAAGCCGTTCAGCTGCTCTCCGCTGCAGCTGGACCAGTGGATGTGGTGCATATTCATCGGGTTGGGAGAGCTCGTCTGGGGCCAGGTACGTTCTGGATGGGTTCTCAACAGAGGGAGAGAAAGAGCACTGGACAGGGAATCCGGGAGCCCCAGGAATAAGTCCTGGCTCTGCCCTGGGCTCGCTGTCTGGCTCTAGGCAAGGTCTTCCCCATCTCCGGGCATGTGAGCGATGGGGTTTGGCCCCAGGTCCCAAATACTGGTCTTTGGGGTACCACAACTATAATTTTTGCTATAGATCTATATACCTCTGATGCTACTATTTGCTTGATGGTTTCCCTCAATCCAATCAGTTATTTTAATTGAAATTATTTCAAAAGGCAACTTTATCTTGTTAACATGATTAGAAAATCGGCATCATCTGTCATACACAGAAGCTAACCAAAAAAATAATAATGCAATGAGAACTATGTTATTAAACTCTAACTAGATCCTGAAGCCAGCTTGTTGTCTAAAGGGGTCCAAGCAGAGACTCCTTCAGAGGGCTCCAAGGAAACAGAAGAGGGGTGAATGCTGCCTTGTCTCAGAGCTATCCAGTGCTGTGTCTGAGATCCTCCCCAGCTTTAGGGAACCATGGGCTGACTGCTCTGTGGGGGCCCTTCCAGCCGTGACCCAGAACATTCTCCCTACTTTTGCCCAAGTCCTAAGCATGTGTGCGTGTGTGCATGTGTGCATGCATACACACACACGCTCACACACACGTGCACACACTCCTTCAGAGCATGTCTGCTTGCAGACAGACCAGGATGCAGTGCTTGGGAGAAGTACCTGGAGCTGGATCTGGGCCAAGGGGGCCTTATTCCCAAGGTGCTCCGTCATCCAGGTACTGGGAGCCCCAGGTTGCCTGAGACATTGTTCTTGATTTCAAGCTGTTCCAGGCTGGAGTGGGAAGTTGCAGTAGCAGAAATTAGATAGAAGATAAAGAAGAAAATTTAGTTTCATCCAAAAAGGTCCTTCTTGCAACTTTGGAGCTTCTTTGGGAAGTTGATAAACTAGATTTGACTTCGCAACCCCATTCCTTGGGCACCCTCACAGCCAGGCCATCTTTATCCTCCTAGAGCCCACACCCTCAGGGAGCTCTTGGCTTCTGGGAGAGCAGACTCCTGACGCCTGAGGATTATGCCGGTGGGCAATGCTGAAACCTCCAGAGAACCCGTGAGACTGAGTGTCCAGGCCAGCCTCTGTTTGTCCCTACAGGATAGGAAAGGGGCCTCTAATCTCTGTCACCTCAGCCTCCCCACAAGGTCTGTCTTTCAGGTCTCAGCCCCACGGACAAGCCCTTTGGAGGACGATTAAGGATAAAAGCATATCCCCTTCCCATATTGCCTTCCCTTTCTGGGAAGGCAACCATTCCAAGTCCTAGGACTGGCTGCCCCCAAGGTACCCGTGCCCTGGGCCCCTATTGCCCACACTCAGTTTCCACAGGACCAAATGATCAGGAGGAATGAGCCCAGGGACCTGAGGGCCAGCCATGAGCCAGGCTCATGCACAGCAACTTAGATACACCACCCTGCTTAATCCTCCAACTCTGAGAATTACCCCCAGCTTTACAGATGGGAAAGGCAGAGCTCAGAGACGTTAAGTGACTTACCCAAGGTCATGTGGCCTGTAAGGCCTGGGGCATATTCAAAGTCACATCTGTCCAACTCCTAAAGGCCAAGATTTTCCTCTGAATGAGTGACTTAAAAAGCAAATCAATAAGCAATTATACAAGATGGAATTGAGGAACAGGTAGGATGAGTTAAGGAGCGAGCTGAGCATGAGTAGGTAAGTGGGGAGGAGAGGGGGGTGGGGTGGCAGGGCGGAAGGAGGCCACCTGTGGGACGGCCCCCATCACCCTGCCGCTGGACCCCCTGCAGGTCATCGCCACCATCCCGACCAGCAGGCTCAAGTTCCTCAAGGAGGCAGGGAGGCTCACGCAGAAGGAGGAGATCCCGGAGGAGGAGCTGAATGAGGACGTGGAGGAGATAGACCACGCCGAGAGGGAGCTGCGGCGGGGCCAGATCCTGTGGTTCCGAGGCCTGAATCGGATCCAGACCCAGGTACGGGAGGCTCCCAGGGCGGGTGGGTGACGGAGACGGGCGTGCTCCATGCCACCCCACAGGCACTCAGAGACCGGACTCCGGCCCTGCTCTCCCATCTCACCAGCCGTGTTCCCCACACGCACGCTCCTGTGGCTGCTGAAGAAGCTGCGGCCTCCCCAGGAATGTTCCGCCTCGCCCCACAGACCAGCAAGGGGTCAGACTGGGGGTCACACCCACCATGGGTTTTGAGGGGGGATGCCCCAAAGCGGGGAGGGGGCCTGAGTGCTGAGGTGAGTGAGAGGCTCGGGTCAGGGTCGTGGGGTGGCCACCGGGAGGGGCAATGCAAGGGTGGGCACCAGGCCATGTAAGGGCAGGGCCAACCCCACATTCTCCCGGGCCTGGGGGTCAGCCTGGGAGGTCCTGGCGTCTCTACACGTGCTTACATGTCCTCCACCTGGGCCTTCAGACACTGCCCTCCGCCAGGGTGTTGACACCACTCTGGGAAGCAAAGTTTGGTCTTCCCCACACATACACAGACACACACGTGCACACCAAGGACACACATGCCAAGCACACACGTGGGACGGATTCCTTCCCCAGGACAGAGACCCGTGTCACAAATGTGTAGGCCCCACACACTCTTGCACAGCCCTCTGCCTAGGCTGGAGCTGTGGTTCACACTGTTCATTCACAGCCCCGTGGGATGAGGGACACGGGGGACTAGGAAACTGAGAGAGGGTGGGTCCCTTGCCCCCCCATCACTCTGGGAAGTACTGCCCAGCCCCTACCTCGATCCGCCAGGCCTAGGTAACAAACAGAAGATTACCTGGGCTGCTTCACACCCCACAGGGCACCCCCAAACATCCTCTCGTTGGCCTCCACAGCCCTGAGAGGTAGGTATGCCCCCCTAGTTTTAGGGGTGACCAAGGTTCAGGAGACAGCACTCTCTGGGAGCCGGGGTTGGGGTGGGACAGGTTTCAGACCAAGAGCCTCCTGAGAAGCCTGGGTTCTCCCCCACGACAAGGACCCCAGCACACGGCCCCCTTGGCCAGCCCTCCCCGGGACTCTGGGGCCTACAGATGGGCCTGGAGCTGAGCAGACATCTTGCAGAGGCTTTGAGTGTGTCTGGTAGTCTTTGTTTGACTTTAAGTGACGTTGTCATTGTCACCGTGGCTGCGGCTGTTCTCGTGGCGTTGCGCCTGTCAGTCGTGTAGCTGTGTGTCCGTTCTTCTCGCAACTTGTCTCGTTCTCTCCTCCGTTGCAGATTGAAGTAGTCAATACTTTCAAGAGCGGGGCCTCCTTTCAGGGGGCCCTGCGGAGACAGTCCTCCGTCACCAGCCAGAGCCAGGACGTAGCCAATCTCTCTAGCCCTAGTCGCGTGTCGTTGTCCAATGCTCTTTCCTCTCCGACCAGCCTTCCTCCTGCTGCAGCTGGGCGTGAGTGTGAATCCTTACTGCCTCGGGCGCCACCGACGCCAGTGCTGGGCGGGCAGGGGCCGGGGCACCAAGGACACGGGGGGCAGCCAGTCATGGCGAGGCCCAGGGGGCTGAGGGACCAGAGCCACAGAGAAGGGTCCCAGTTGGTCAGGAGAGCATTGCCAGTCATGGGGTGGCAGTCATTTGGTGGGCCAGGGTTGGCTGGGGTCAGGGTCAGGGATTTAACCACTCAGCTAAGGGGTCGTGAAGGTTGAAAGTGGCCAAAAAGGTCTGGGTCAGTCAAAGGATCAGCATCTGGAGGGGAGTTTCCCGTGATCAAATGTCCCAGCACCAAAGGGTCACAGCAGCCAAGGGACAGCAGTCAGCGGGGAGGGCAAAGCATCAGTCTAGGATCAGTCTAGGATCATACTCAGTCAGGAAAAGCCTAGCCCATGAGGGCAAAGTCAGAGTTGGCCAAGCAGTTAGAGTCTTATAGTCAGTTAGGTAGGGGGTTACCACGGGTCAAGGCCCTGAGGGGTCACAGTCAAGTCACAGTGGGGTGCAGCCAAGAGAGGGGTCACTTATAGGTCAGAGATCCTAGTCGGTGAGGGCTCCCAGGCCATCAAGGAGATCACAGCCTGGTGGTTCAGAACCCTCTGCCTTCTCTCCTTGTACATCTGAGGACATCCACTGCCTTACACACACTTTTCCCTGCACACTGAGGGTCTGACCCCTTTCTAGAAAGGACAGAGCTCCTGACCCATTCAGCTTGACCTCAGGTACAAAACGGTGGGCCCAGGCTCACGTCTTGGCTGGGTGCCAGGACGCCCTGAAGGACCTGGTCTAACCCGTGGCTTCTGGCCCTTCCTCATCTCAGGGATAGCGGGGGACTCTGACCTCCTCCATCTTCTCCCTCCTGCCAAGCTCACCTCCTCCTCTCAAGTGGAGACTTCTGACCTGGGTCTCTCATTTCTGGCCTGTCGAGATCTTTCTGAACCACCCCTCCCCCATGGCTTCAGGCCCCAGGGAGAATAAGAAGTGTCTATTTGCCACCTGCCTCCTTTACCTTGTCTCCAGTCAACCTCTCCCAAACCATAAGGGAACCCCTGGTTCTCGTCTTCTCAGATTGCCACAGTGTGTCTGTTCTAGCCCAGCTTTTGACGAGGAACAGACTCTAGGCTTCATCTCTCCATATTTTGTAAAGTGCCTGTTCCCCCATCCAAACACAGTACACCCACCACACACATCCCCTTCCACTGGGTGGGAAAGGACTTGCATGCAGGGTGGGACCTGGGCCATCTGAGCCCTCTGGTGGGAGACACAAGCCACAGAGAGACTGCTGATGGCATATGCTCATATCCCATGACTGTTCAATGGATGCAGCCCTGCCAGGTAGACAGGATGGGGGGCGGGGTGCAGAAAGGGGAACAAAAGCCCTTCCATGTTCATTCATTAGCACAAAATCCCAGCAATGGGGAGGTGAAGCCAAAGTGAAATGGAGAGCTATTTGAGCAGATGGTGTCCAAGTCGCATGTCTGTGACTATCACTAGGAAGTCACTGCCAGGCTTTCTCAGGGCAGGAAACACTTTGGTCCCCTCCTCCTCCCCTTTACAGCAGAGAGCCTCACCCAGCTGACCTACTCCTGCATCCACATAGCTCTGGCCTTGCTCAGCACTCACTACCACCTTTCTTGAAGACCAATGACCAAGTGTTCTGGTCTAGGGGCATCTCGCTGGCTCAGTGGATAGAGCATATGACTCTTGATCTTGGTTCAAGTGTAGAGATCACTTAAAAAAAAAAAAAAAAAGAGTTCCGGTCTGGAGAGCCACTGGCTGAAAAATCCATTTCTTTTGGCTCCTGCCACCCCTCCTGGTAACTCCTACAGCCCCCTGGCTGGGTCTGGCTGCCAGCCAGTTTGGCTTCTGAGTGCTCACTCAGCTGTTTGTCCATCCCGGGTTAGCCTCTTTCTTGAGGCATGGTGCTTCACCCTGGCCACAGCCAGAGACAACCTGGCATTTCTGGGCACCCATGCAGCCTTTGGAAGTCTTCCTGTGGCATAGCCCCTCACCTTAGCTCTTATAGTCTAGGGAAAGAGCTTGGTCATCTCAAACCTGGGTAATATCATTCTCACCTTTTCCTGTGCCATTTATAAAACCATAAGGCCAGCCGAGGAACAATCAGCTCTCAACACTTCTTCAGAGAAACACCCATTTTTGCCCACCTCTCCAAGGACCCAACAGGAATGGTCAAGCGTGACTCCCTCATCCAATTGCCATCTTGTCTCCTTAAGCATTTTGTATTCCTACCCTCTATTGGAGACTCCAGACTGTAATTCAGCATGCTTTATGGGAGCCTGACCATCCCCCCTAGCCGAGGGTACTGGTTCCAAAAGAGATCACGACCTCTGTGGTTTCAACACACACATTTTGGTCAATACAGTCACAATGTGAACTCTAAATAAATAGTCCCAGTTCCTCCTTCTCCTGAATAGTCGTTATAACAATGACATACCCTCTGGTCTCCAAGGACTCTGAGGGCCCTCTAGCTACCGGCCAAGGTCCCTTCAAAAGCCAAAGGCTGGGGCGCCTGGGTGGCGCAGTCGGTTGAGCCTCCGACTTCAGCCAGGTCACGATCTCGCGGTCCGGGAGTTCGAGCCCCGCGTCAGGCTCTGGGCTGATGGCTCAGAGCCTGGAGCCTGTTTCCGATTCTGTGTCTCCCTCTCTCTCTGCCCCTCCCCCATTCATGCTCTGTCTCTCTCTGTCCCAAAAATAAATAAACGTTGAAAAAAAAATTAAAAAAATTAAAAAAATAAAAAAAGCCAAAGGCTTTCTTCCCACAGGGAGGTGTGAAGCCAGTAGCCACAGTTAAGAGAAGGGGTCCCAAATTGGGTGGGATGGAAAGGTAGGCTGCCTCCCACCTCCTCTGAGAAGGGTCTTCCTCCTGGGGATTCTCCAGCAGAGGAGGATAGCCATATGTATGCTGAGTTCAAAATACCTGGAGTCTGTATATTCTAGAAGGAGTCAAACCACTGTTTCCTGGGTTATCAAGAGTTAAGCACCAAGGCCGGGGGCCCCTGTCCCTGGGATGGACTTCTGACTCATGACCTTGGGGTGAGGAGCCCCCCCACCACATCACACATCGCTCCCCAGGCACCACTGTGGGACAGAGGGTGCCAGGCAGACAGGTGCATGCAGACATGACAGGCAGGTCAGGCTGACATCCGGAATGTTTGTGCGGGAACTCTCGTCCGCTCTCGTGCTTTCCTCTTCTGACTCACTCAAAAATGAGAGGTTTTTTCCCCCAGAAACTTAAAGGCACATGCCTATAAGGCCTTATACTTGAGCCTCACTCAGTGTTTTCCAAAGCTGTTCCCATATTCTTCACTTCACATATGCCTCGCAAATGAATAGGAGGAAGGAGTTTCTTCAATATATCCATTTAACTGAGAAAGACACTGAGGCTCAGAGAAGTGGACTGACTTGACCAAGATCACCCAAGTGAGTGGCAAGAGGCCTGACTCCAAAGTCCCTCATTTTTCCCACCAGTGCACACCACTTTCCAGACAAGCGCATAGACCTGGAGCCTGCAGAGGCGGAATTTTCATTCCAGAACCAGTGCCCATGCCCATAGTCTCATACGGTAGAAAGGAGCCGATCCTCTGGGATTTAGAAGGCCAAGAAAGCTGTCTGTCTCTCTGCTTGAATTTCTACCAGCCTGGCAGGGACTGGGGAGAAGGGCACCTCCCCGCTGGTGATCCAGGACAAAATTAACATTCAGCTCTGACCCAGGGCCAAGCTACACTCATCTGCACCCATCTCAAACCACTTTTGTATTTAACGAGTGTGTGGCAGGCTCCGTGTTGGTCAGTGAAGGTCCTACTCCTTCAAACCAACCAAGCCAAGAACTGCAGGGTCCTAACCCAGAACCGGCCACTTTCTGGCCACTACCAGACCGGGCATCTCCTATTGCCACTTCCCCGTCACATTCCTGATTCTGAGGACTGCTAGGAGCAAGGAGTTTGCATCTCTTAAGGGGAGAAATGAAGAAGGAAAGAAAAGAAAACTGTATCTATCATTAGCGTTTTGGTAACTGACTTAGTGCAATCTTGGGTTGGCGAGAAAATGGCTTGCTTCTGGGGTGGGGCCTAGACCTCTCCACTGTCTGAATATTCCATGTGTTTGTTTCCCTAGAGGGCTAGAGAACCCTGGATACAGAGTTCAGCAAGAGAGAGTGAAATTAAAAGAGGTTGTGAGTCTTTAACCTTGAGCCTGAAATGAATGTGAATCAATCCCAGACTCTTGGCTTCCCTGAAGCCGGGTAAACATTCGAGTATGTCGAACCCGTCCCAGCCCGGGGCCTACGCATTTCCTCAGAGCCCTCCAACACGGGCATGGGTGTCCTACTCCCTTTGTACTGATGAAACCAAAATGTCTAAAATCCCACAGGCCCGGTCCTCACCCCTCTCCCCTCCCCCCATGCCCAAATGCGGCTCACGCCCAAAAATCTCACTTTAGGGTAGGCAAGGAAGGGAGGCGGAAGAGCTTTTTTTCTTCCCGTATTTTTTTTTTTCCATTTCAGCCGCGGAGTGAACCGAAGTGGAGACTTGAGATGGCCGTGGTGGGGTGTCCCAAAAAGTCTTGTCCCCACAGTCTTGTCCAGAGCAGTTCATTCTCTCTGTTGTCTCCATGCCAGGGGGAGGGCAAGGGGCCTGCATCTCATTGTGTGTCGTCCCCTCTGCATTTTCAGTCACATGACAGGGTCCTGCCACCATCCCTCCTCCTCCACCAGGTGCCCCAGCCAGCATCTTATTGCAGTTCAGCCTCAGAACACACTGGGCACTAGGCTGGGCAGTTACAGTGATTATTATTCCCATTTTACAGATAAGAAAACTGAGGCCCACAACACCTTTTTCATTGTTTTCACTGACTCAAGGGTGCAGTGGCCTGCTCATCAGGAGATCAGAATATTTAATAATCTCTGCAGAGCCATGAATGGGGAATCCAGGGAGAAAGAATCCTCGGAGCAGTGAAATGCCTGTCAGAGGGCCAGCACTAATGCATGGCATCTGCAGGCACCTGCTGCCTCTTATTTAAAGCATGATTCCAACAAGGAGGGTCCCATGGAGTCCCCGGCCCCAGCACATAAGGAGGAAAAGGGACAGAGATGCTTTTGAGAAAACAAGGAAAAATCAGAACTACTAATGATGGCTGACAACAAAAGAAACTTAACAAACAAAATCAAAATTCTGGGGTCTTACACAAGACCGAAAAGGATTCCTGACCAACTTGAAGTTAAACCCTTCTCTGTACACACTAAATAGATACACATCTTATGTGCTTTAGAAACACTTCCCTCTGAAATAGTAAAATAGACCCTGAGCTATGACACTTAAAACCACCAGCCACAGTCACCCAGAAAACTCACCTCCATGGCCCACGCTTTCCCCACCTGTGTCCCACCAGCAAGATACCCCTGGGTTCAGCTGGGAGTTCCACAGATCCTGGGACTGCAAGGGCCTCCCCACAAGGACCCCAGCGGTCCTCTGCCTCCCGCGGGTCTGTGGTGTGGAGGCAGCCACTGCTCTCAGCTCCACGGCCACCTCGGCTGAGGCTCTGCTCCTTGGAGGCACTGAGGCTGCCTTGTATTCCCCTGCCACTGCCTCCACTCTGAGTTGGGGCTAAGAATAGAGGAGAAAGTACCTTTTTATCCCAAGTTCCATCTGCCCCTGGAGATGACAGGCATGGCTTCCCCCTCCCAAGAGTCTGGAGAAGGAACCCCTCTCTTCAACACAGGGATCCTGTTCCTCTGCACTCCGTGAGGCAGGACAGGGGACGACCAGTGAGGCAATGTGGTCACTTGCCCGTGGTCAAGGCACCAAAAGTGCCAGAGCCAGGACTCAGGCTCAAGTCTTCCGGACTCTGAGTCCAGTGCTCTTTCCACCAACCTGGAAGACTCAAGATCCAACCCCCTTTCGTGGTTCAGAGAACCATGGCTTCCAACGAAGTCACAGAAGGTGAAAGAACATGCTGTTTTGTGTCTCAGGTCCACACCCCCTAGAATCCCACCCAGGGCTGGGTTTGGCCATCTGATTCTGGCTTCCTTTTTTGGGGTTTTTGTGTTTTCAAAGCACAAGTAAATCAAATACCCCAGGAAATGAGGGACCCCAAAGCCAACTCCAATGACTGGCCAGGGCTTTGAGTCTATACTCGAGTGTTTACCTCCCAAATGCATGAAGGAAAGAAACGTTGGGTACAAAGACCTCCGTTCACATTGTCCAGGCTTCCAAGTGTAGCCGTGTGTCTGTCTGTGTGTGCTGTGTGGTTCCTGACCCCTCACCGTGGCATGCTCCTGCCCATGAATGTCATCAGTCTGCCGGCTCCTTCGTGCTTTCTGGCTGCCTCTGCTCTGCACCCCAGAAAGCCCTGAGTTGGCTTTGGTTTGCTTTGCTGCCTTCGGTTTGATGTTCCTGTTCTCTGGCCCTCGTGTGTCTTCTCCCATCCCGGCTCATCCAACCGTCTCCCCCTTTCTGTTCCTTTTCCGTTTGTGACGTTATCTGTTCCATGTTGTATGGTTTCTTAACTGTGTGTGGTTTTTTTGGAGATTAATTTTCTAAAAATAGCCTCTCCTCCTTCCTCCTTTATTCCCACCTGGTCCCGCACCCCTTCTGCATGGTTGAACTTCTGCTCTAAAGTTAACAAGGCTCAGTCTCTCACTAGGTCTGGGTGGCCGCCGGAGTGGACTATGCTTCCTCTAACCACTGTTTCCCACCATCTCTGTGATGGGGCTTGATTCCTCCTGTCCTCATACTGTAGTTCTGACCAAAACCAAAGCAGTTTTTAAAACCTCTCGGATGCATATAACCTGAGCCCCTCTTCCATTCTTCCCCCTCCTCCCATGCTCATAACACCCAGCGACTGTGGATTCCAGCCGCCTGCTGTGCCCTGACCCCTCCCCCCAGCCCCTCCTCCGAGCCCCCCCCCCCAGCTTGGCTACTGGGCCCCCCACCCAGGGCAGTGCTTCTCACCCCTATGTTTCCCTTGCAGATTCGCGTCGTGAAGGCGTTCCGTAGCTCTCTCTATGAAGGTCTAGAAAAGCCTGAGTCTCGAACCTCCATCCATAATTTCATGGCTCACCCCGAATTCCGGATCGAAGATTCACAGCCCCACATCCCCCTCATTGACGACACCGACCTGGAAGAAGATGCCGCACTCAAGCAGAACTCGAGCCCGCCGTCATCGCTCAACAAGAACAACAGCGCCATCGACAGCGGGATCAATCTGACGACTGACACAAGCAAATCAGCTACCTCTTCAAGTCCAGGGAGCCCCATCCACAGCCTGGAGACGTCGCTTTAGCTGAGGACCCTGCCGCCACCCACCCCCGGGCCCCACCCATCCAGGCACCCAGCTCACCCAAGCAGCAACGAGCAACAACAGGAAACCAAATACTGGCGAGAAAACCAACATTTCCACCCAAAAGACCCTTTTTCTGGCTGCGATGCTGTTTGAACTCTTTTTCACTTTGAGGCAAGGGGCGGGATCTCCTTGGGGAGGGGGGGGCTTGCGGGAGTGAGCGATTTTCCCAGAACAAGCCCTTCCCGGCTCCCGCCCGAACATGGACCAGCCATGCACCCGCCAGGCCACCACGTCCCCTGCATGAATGTACTGTGCACTTCCAGTCCTCCCCTTGTTTGGTTTGGGGGGGGGTCGGGGAGGGTCTTTTGTTTGTTTTCTTAGGCGGGAACTGACAACAGACTCTTTTCTGAGACTATTTATCCAATCGACTGGTCTGTGAGTTTTTGAAATGCTTGCGCAGCATGGTCTCAGTTGCATAGGTTAATTTAACAACTTTTTGAAACTGCAGAGCTTAACTCACCTAGTAAATTTGCACCAATGGAACCGAAGAACTTCATAGACACTCACAAGGTTATATCCATTTCTTTGTATCTATATCAACGTATACTTCTGCAAGACTGTATACGTCCATATAGATAGGTATACACACACACACGCACACACACACACACGGATATATAAAGTTTTTTTGCCGGCATGTTGCCTTGTTTCCGCTTAAATGCTCTATTTTAACTTATTTATGTCCTAAAACAAGAATGTAATTTGTTTACAAACCTGTAGATAACGTCTTTGGCTATTTGTACGGTTTAAGAACACTGGTGGCTGAGATGCTATAAAGACAGCTCAGCCCAACAGACACTTCCCTGGATTGCATCCTTGATGTTTTACAATAGCCATGCTCTGATTTTTGCCTGCTGTTTCCGTTCAATTATGTCACTACCGCGGGAGGCTCAGGCAGACGCCAAATGCTACTGAGTGTCCATCCGGAGGGGGTTAACACCGTGCTCGTGCTCCGTAGACACAGGGAGAGGAGGAGAGAAGGCTTCCTAGGTTTGCAGCACTAACGGCCGGCCCGGCCCAAGGAGGATGACGGGGTCCGCCAAGCTCTGGTTGAAGACTTTTCTCTCGATGAAACTCGCTTGAGTTTACTAAGAGCATTTCAAAAAAAAGGTTCTCTTTGGCACTGTCTGTACAGAGGTTGAGGTAGTGTTGCAATATTATAAATGCTACTGTGTTGACTTTTTTTTTTAGTAATTTAGAGGTTTATTTACTTATAAATTGCAGCGTATGAGCTGTTGGCATACTGGATGAGGATCATTAAGGCCTGCTGCTTTTATTTTTATTTTTGAAGAAGAGTAGCCTTTTTCTCTGCACTATTTAGATCCGAACGAACCTTATGATGTGTATATTGAGATGTATTCAGTGTGATTTTTAAACCAAATTGTCTTCCTGTAGTCGCAATATATACTGTAGCCTTTTGACAGCAAGGCTCGCTTTCCCAGACAGAAAGCCATTCTGAAACCCTACAGTATCACAGGTGAGAAAAGGTGGTTATTTTCCCCCCAAGACAATAACAGCACTAGTAATCCCACTTAATGACAGCTTATTTAATTGTACGTCAGCCTCTTAACTGCTAAGCACTTTGTGGGTATCAGCTTTTTTCATAAAAGAACTTTTGTATTTAATACAAAGTTTGCTTTGAGACTTTTCAGCATACAATCTTTTTCCATAAACTTGTACAGTGCAAAAGACATTTTGAATACCATGATCGATGACGTCCCATGCTTCGAGGAAAACCAAACACTTTTCCACCTCGCTTGCAAAATTCATTCCTCATACTGACCTTTCCCACAGTTGCTCTGTGTCAGCTCGGCCCTTCCCTTCTCCAGGCCCAGAGAATTCTTCCACAAACAAGATGAGAGCCACTCGGGAAAAGAGCCATAGTCAGCTGGGAGGGCCTACGTCTGGGTGGCTGTGAAGAAACCTGAGGGTTTGGGATCCCAAGTCAGCCCATCCCACCTGGCAAAACCTTCCTGGAAGGAGGACCTTCCGTGTGCGAGAGCATCACCTGATTGTCGTGAAGGAATATCTCTGAATGTACCCAGCAGAGGAAACTGCATCCCCAAAGGGGTGACCAGCCCTCAGATATGCTTACTGGATTCCAATACAAACACCACAAAAAGCCAGCCCACTGCTCGCCTGCCGAGAAAGTAGAGACCCGCACATGTAAAACATGGAGCAGCCTTGGAACATGGTGTTTTTTTGTAGCTTCCTTTCTCAAGGTTTTCCATCTCCCCACCTTCTTTGTTCCAATCTTGTGTCCATGACCTCATTCCACGACACCAGGAAAGCTGTGCTTGCACACCCATGCTCCCTGTTTATTTGGAGCCAGGACACAGGGAAAAACAGGAGGGGTTTCTCTGAGTAGAGCCTAGCTTGGAGAACAGGGAGCAGCGGAAGTAACGGAGGACACCCGACATTAGCGTTGGTCTTTTCTTGTCAGGAATGATGGATGCTCACACACACACACACACACACACACACAGAGGAAATGATTGGTTTGTCCAAACTCACTGTAGTACATAAAGCTTGCACTCTGCGTCCTATATCTAGCAGCATGGGGTACGTTTGGCAGTCCACCCCATTAGGGGGTAAATAATTTATGACCATTCATCTGTTTTTATGAATTTTTTTATCTAGACAATAACTGTAAATAAAGAACTCACCGTCTCTGTTCATTTAATACTATGCAATGGTTATGCTTCGATCGCTGACTCTTCTTACTGCCGCAGTGTGATTCTGAAATGTCTGTGGTTTTAAAAAAAAAAAAAGGAAAAAAACAAAATCAAACAGAACACAGTAAATATATATTCTGTAATGTATATTTTTTTTCTAGTTTGGGACTGCACCATCCACGTAGCTTCTTTTCTGTCCTCTGGACAAGGGCTCCAGGAGAAGGTAGCAGATTCATTCTGAAGTCTAAGTTCAGCAACTTGTCTCTCCCAAACAGATGAGAGAAGAGCGAGGGGCCCACTGAGTGACCCCTGATGCTGGAGAATCACCCACTTTTGAAGGTGGGCGGGGAGGAAATGTCTCCTCCCTGCAACTCAGGCAGCACTTTCCCTAACTCAGAAGCAGCCTCGATTGCTCCCACCGCCTCACCTCACCCTGGCCCCTTCCTCCTTTGTCCCAACTGGAGCACAGAGTTGACAAGAGGGAGGGTGCCCTGCTTTTGAGACCAGACCAGTGGCAATGATGGTACTGGGCCGAGGACTCTGGACCTGTCTCAGCCTGGGTGGCTTACCCCTGGAGTAGCCACTCTTCACAGCCATGTTGAAATGCCCCCCCACCCCTGCCCTGTACCACATACTGATGGTGTATATAGATGTGGGCCTATTTCTGGAATTTCTCTTCTGTTCCCTTATCTGGGTGTCTCATCTGGCACCAGCCATACAGTTTTGCTTACTGTCGCTTTATATGTTTTATCATGTGATAGGATAAACACCCTTCTCTCTCTCTTTTTTAAAGCAAAACTTGCTGGTTACTGTCTCACAGCTGTTCTTTTTTTTTTTTTAATTTTTTTTTTCAACGTTTATTTTTGGGACAGAGAGAGACAGAGCATGAACGGGGGAGGGGCAGAGAGAGAGGGAGACCCACAGAATCGGAAACAGGCTCCAGGCTCTGAGCCATCAGCCCAGAGCCTGACGCGGGGCTCGAACTCCCGGACCGCGAGATCGTGTCCTGGCTGAAGTCGGACGCTTAACCGACTGTGCCACCCAGGCGCCCCAACACAGCTGTTCTTTTAAGTAAACTTTAAAATGTTGCCAAGTCTTCTTCCAGCCCCAGCCCTTCCCCCACCCCATATACTAGGCCCTGTCATTCTACGTGCAAACATCTTCATCTTCCTGCCATTGTAAGCACTGTTCACTCAGGGTCGCTAAATAGAGTGTCTCAAAACGAGAAACAAAAGGAGTGTCCTAAATCTTGGGGGGAGGCCGGATGTTCCCCCCAACAACATCTCATCTATACCCTAAGCAAGGGTGTCAACAGGAGAGGCCACCAAGTCCCCTCCCAATCTCAGTTTGGGACCCAAAGTCACCCCCCCCCCTTGGTTGTGCTGGGGTGGACCCTCCACCTGCCCCAGTCCAGAAGAGAAAGAAGGCTCTCTCCCAGACCTGGAGCTACCTGATGCATGGCCCAGTTGTTTGTATTTCTTATTCTCCTCCTGGAGAAACATTTATTCCCATCCCCCTTTCCTGAACTGGTTTTTTTTGGGGGGGGGGGGGAGGGAGTTCACTTCCTGTTCTTTGTCCAAAGTTTTCTCAGTGGTTGTATGATAGGTCCTCTGGGATGCAGCCATTTCTTTCCTGGACCTTCACGCCACCCTTACCCTCTGCCCATTCTTGCTCTACTTACAGGAGGCTGTCAGCTAGGTGCATTGTGACGTGCCTCCTACCCAAAACTCTCTCCCTAGTGTCCGAGATCCCATCAGAAGATGGGAGGGGTGCATTTCTTGAAGGCTTTGGGTCTTCCAGAGCCAAGGCCTAAATCAAACAACAGCAGAAAAATCCCCAGGTCTTGTCCAAGTTCTGAAGCAAGCTCTCCTGATTGTGATGTAGAGATCCTACTCGCCCAAGTACAGGGAAAGGGATCCCAGGACCTGGGCATCAGCCATCACCCCCTCCACCAAACACAAGACCTTTGAGGCTGCTCTGGGACCTTCTCAGCCCCCGAAGTCTGTTTTGTAACGCCTGTGGTGCTCTCCCTCCGGACCTTTCCTCTCGGGGGTCGCCACACTTTGCTAACTCTTGTGTGCACATATTTTATAACAGAGTAGCGAGGAAATGGTGCCGTTCCAGCTTCCACGAGCTGCCCGGGCTCCGGGGGCTCTGGGGCAATTGGGGCTGGGAAGTGACTGTGCTCTTATTGTACACTCTTTATTTCTCTGTATCTCTGGCTTGTGCTCTTTGTAATTAATGGGATTTGTCTGCCTTTTCAACACTATACTGAGCAATAACAATAAATGCACACGTGGAAACACAGACACGGTACACATCACAAGGCCTTTTTCCGCAGGACAGCTGGGTCCTCGTCCTCTGTGGATTTGAACTCGAGAAAACTGAGTCTCTGGGAGGGAAAGGCACTTTGCCCAAGGGTGCATAGCTCAGTGGGTGTCTCTCTCCTTCCATCAGGCCACACCTTTCAAACATCCACCATTTGAGGGAGATAAGTTTAACCTGCCTTTCATGAAGAACAGTGAGCAGTCCCAAAAAGAAAGACTTTGGGGGAAGAGGCCTCAGGAGAAGGAGGAAGAGATTTGGGGACAGAGGGTCTCGGAGGTAGGGGCACATATGGGGGAAAGCTAAGAATGGCCTGATTTGAGGTCCAGGATCAACTGGAGGGAGGTGACAGGAGGAATGGACAGAGGATGTAGGTGGCATCCCTTACTGGGGATGGGGGAGGCAGAAGGGAGCCTGGCACCCTAAGAATCTGAACTGTGCAAACCTCTGCTAGCATTAGCAGAAAACAAGAATGTGCCCAGACCAAGCGATGGTCTCAATGTTGGTCCAAAGGTTGAGGGTTGCACATACACACCTCCCCCCACCAACACACACACACACACACACACACACACACTAAAGGCCAGCCTTTCTCAGGGATAACTGATCTCCAGATCAAGCACCATGAGCCCATTCAACTTCCAAACAGTTTCACATCCCAGGGTCCATTTACTCCCAACATCAACCTTCAGCGTAGGTATTATAATTTCCACCTAACAGAAGAGAAGACAGCACCTCAGAGAGAGTGCTTCTCCCACCTAGAAAGGAGAAGATACACGAGTGATCCAAGTGGTCATGATGCCAGAATTGGCACTCAAAACTTCTATATTACAGTGTGCTTCAGTCCTACCAGCAAATACCTTAATGAATAAGAAACAATTGCATTGCTTGTCCCAAATCCACAATCTCTCCAGCTTCAATGCCTACACCAGGGAATTCCTTTAATAACAACTATATTATTTGTATTATATCAAAAATGTCATTGTCCCCATTTTCCACTCGAGAAAGACAAGGCTCAGAGAGAAATGATGCACCCAGAGAATCAGTGATGCAGCTATAGACTGAAGGCCAGGGCTTGTCCCTTGAAGAACAGGAGACCCAAGCACCCTGCCCCCTTTGTCCCCTAGCTCCACCGCCAACATCCCTGCAATATTTCTCCATTAGAGGGAAATAATCTTGAAATCTGGGGTGGGGGCGGAAGGATGAGCCACTGCTTGGAGGCCCAGCACTTAACTCTTTAACACCACACAACTTTGGCCCCCGCTCCAAAGTTCCTTGATGCTCTAGGTCTGTCACACTCTTTGAGCCTTAACATCTTCTCTCCAGCAGTGACCATCGCCAGCTAGAATTCTTCCATCTAGTGTCAAGACAGAAACTGAGGGATTGTGACTTACACAAGGGGAGACTAGACTCCACCCTAGGTCACTGGACTCATTAACGCCATGAGAGGTCCAGGGCTGCCTGACCATGTGTGGCTGAGGGGAGCTCCCAGGCTCTGTCCAGCAGTACTGCATTCTCATTGTGCTTGTAGGAAGCCTGGGACCTAGGGGTTGGGGACACTGGGGTTTAGGTACTGGGCTCTAGCTGCAAGAGCCTAGCTGAGATCCCTCCCTGCCTGGGGTGTCCACCTGATGGACCGGATTCACAGGATCCCAGGACTGTGGGGAAGGGGCAGTTTGGAGGTCGTGGTTCCTCCCATGGCCTGGAGAGGGCAGGGTGAGAGGGCTCAACCTCTGGTAACTGGCATCCCCTGGCCTTCATTGCCTCCGGTCCCAGCTTTGGGTTCTGAGGAGGGACTAACAAGAAAGCACTAGGACCAGTCTACCCACTACCCCCAAAATTACTCTCCTACGGTGTTCATCCTAAGGCCGGTTGGACCCAGAACCCGCAGGGAGAGAGGTGAAGCTGTAGTTATGAATCCTTCCTTTCGTGTACTGATCCCAGCAAAAGGCAAGGGCTCTTCAGGAGAGAAGACTGGCTACGGCTGGCTGCGGATTCCAAAGGCCCCGGGGTGAGCCGGGACTTGGAAACCAGAGCCCCACCCCTTTGGTCTCGTGCGCTCCGCACGCAGAAGGGGAGTGGCCTTGGGAGGGCGGGGTACGGCCCGGAAAAGGCACGGACCTTTCGTGCGAGTGGAGCGCGTTGCTACCCGGAGGCTCTAGAGCCACGGCCCGACTGCCGGCCAGCCCGGCGCCGGAAGTGAGCTGTTTGGGGGCGCCGCCGGGAGCTGCCACGTCCGAGACCGGGAGCTGCCCACCGTCGCAAGCATGGTGAGTGTGGGGTCCGGGGATGCGACCCTCCCGGGTTCCACTACCCTGCTGAGGTTCAAGCCCCAGACTGGGGCCATTCAGCTCCCCTTCACCGCTTCGAGGTTTGCGGGGCTCTGGTCCTGCCCCTCGGAACCTTTCGGAGGGGCAGGCCAGAGGGAGGCCTTAGAACCTCTTGGAACTATGCGGACCGCGTTGCTGCCGCGTCTCTTGCTCTTTCTTTTTTCTTTTTTTTTTTTCTCCTCCCCCAACAAATGAAAAAAAACCCAAAACACCGTAGGTGCTACTGTATCCTGGGCCTTAGTAAGTTCCAAGCGTTGTCCATAATCTCCGCCTGCTAACAGCCCTGCAAAATAGGTGCTGTTATTATCGACACTTTACGCATGAGGAAGCTTGAGGTTCGGAGAGGTGAAGCCTCTTACACCACTGGTAAGTGGCAGAGCTGAGATTCGAACCCTCTTAACCAGTCCTTTGCACCACCTACCACCTCTCCCAGCAGAGATGTATGCGGAACAGTTGTTTGGTGTAGGGCAGGAAAGTATGATGGGCGCTTCAAGAAACTGATGTGAGGATGAGCTTTTAAATGACTGAGGGTAGGGGCTCGATTTTTTAAATCTCTGGCATCCAGCGTACAGTCATTCCACATTTACTCTTTGAGTGAATGACTGAATGGTAACTAATGAATAAAATCATGTCGCTGGAGCCTGGCACAGAGTAGGGGGAATACAGTAAACCAGTGCTCTCAGGAAAATGGGTGTGCTTGGACACACCAGAAGTCAGGACACTGGGTTTAGTTCTTGGTCTGCAGGGTTTGACATTAATCACCTCTTTTGGCCCCTCATTCTTCAGCTGCTGAGTAGAATCGCTCATGTTCTGATACTCAGCATTCTCTAAATGAAATTTTAACTCTTCAGCCGATTGGGAAGAACTGAATTGTTTTAAGGGCTGCCTCTTACTACTTAACAAGGACCAGACAACGTGAGGTGCTCAGGAAGAAGGACCTTTTTTTAGAAAAGAGCTTAAAACAAAAGAAAAAGTCACTTCTTCAGAAGTGCGGTTCCCACCAATCCTGGCTGGTGGGTGAGGGTGGTTAAAAATAAATGCTAGTTATTCCTGAGGCCCTTTGGTGAGCTGGGGCAAACCTACCAGTAAACTTTGTTCCTGACTCTGCTTAGCCCTCAGCTGCTGATTTAGGGAAGTCAGTATAACAACTACTTTATATTGTAGATAGACAGCCTGGTCAGGTGGAAAGCTTTGTGCGCTGGGAATTAACAGGTGGGGCTGTTTTTCCAGCTCCGCCTTTAACTAGCTCTTTGACTTTGGCTAATGCTCTCTCTTCTGGGTTTCTTCATTTCCTTAGTTATCAGATGGCTCCAATTAATCCTGCCCTTTGTCCTTCCCAGTGCATCTGAGAGAGTACTTTGTAATCTAGACGGCTTGGCAAGAGTAAGAGAATCTTCATCTTCCATACTTGCCTTTGCAGACCTTAGAGGTCTGCTTATTAGGGAGCCTAGAATTTGATGAGAAAACCAGTGCTTACTTGTTATGTACCTTTTGAACTGCTTTGCAACGGTCCTTTTCCAGTCTCCACTTTTCCAAAAAGTCAAATCAGACTTTATACCTGCAGGGCTTGTACCAGAAAAAAATGAAATGGGAGAGGTGGTAAGATATACCAGTTCCAGGGTGCCTCAGCAGCTCCGTTGGTGAAGCATCCAACTCTTGGTTTCCTCTCAGGATCTCATGGTCATGAGATCAAGCCCCAAGGCAGGCTGCACACTGGGCGTGGAGCTTGCTTGGGATGCTCTCTCTTCCTCTGCCCTCCCCTGCTTGCTCGCTTGCTCTCTTTCTCTCTCAAGAAGGAAGGAAGGAAAGAAAGAAAGAAAGGAAAAAGGAAAGAAATACAGTTCCAAACTGAAACCTCCCTTACAGTCCTTTTCTGTCCCAAGAATTTAAATAGTGGTTGAGCAAAGTAAAGTTGTCTGGTTTTGTTCATTTATTCATTGAGCAAGCAGTCACTGGGTTCCTTTTGGTTGCAAAGCACTGTGCTTGGGTGATTTGAAAAGATTCAGAACTGTGGATGACACAGACCCTGGTCCAGGGAGTTCATCTTGTGTTAAGAAAAGGGTATAAAGTGGGGGCACCTGGGTGGCTCAGTTGGTTAAGCGTCCGATTTCAGCTCAGGTCATGATCTCAAGGTTTGTGGATTCGAGCCCCGCATCAGGCTCTGTGCTGACAGCTCGGAGCCAGGAGTCTACTTCAGATTCTCCCTTTCTCTCTCTGCCCCTTACCTGCTTGTGTGCTTGCACTCTCTCTCGCTCTCTTTCTCTCTCTCAAAAATAAATAAACTTAAAAAAATTTTTAAAAACAGAAAGAAACAATGTAAAGTGTTGTAGACATTAAGTGCTTAAGATATTCAGAGGAGTCCAGCAGGTTGGGGAATCTGGGAATCTTCGAGAACAGGGGCATAATTTGAGCTGGACCTCAAAGAATGAATGGGAGGGTGATGACCATGGCCGCTGTGTTCCAGCCCTATAAGCTGCTCAACCCTGGATCCCAGTAAGTGAAGGACTAGGATCTGTCACAGGTGGTGGACCAGGGAGCAGCTTCAGGAGAAACTTGAATCGGCTCTCCAAATCTTAGGTATTAACTCTGTTATGTAAAAAACTGCCTGTAACATCAGAAACTCTGTCATCCAGGAAGGGAACAACAGCCATAGCTCCCCCAGGATGCCTCTTTACCCTCAAACGTAGCCAGGACTGGTTGCCATTCCCCCCACCTTTGCTCATATTAGTCCCTCTGCTTGGACTTTCCTTTTTTCCCCTGTGCCACCTGGCAAATTTCTCATCATCTGACCCCCAGTTCATGTCTACCACCACCAGCCCCTCAGGCTGCTACGTACATGTAAACTACCGTTAAAGTACTTATCTTTGCATGTCAGGGTTAATTATGTGCAACATTCTTGGGGCAAGAAATACTTCTTTTCTTCATTTTTTAAAATATTTATTTTGAGAGGGAGAGAGCGCGTGCCCATAGAGAGTCCTAACCTGTTGCACACCATCAGCACAGAGCCTGACATGGGGCTCCAACTTACTGTAGGTCATGACCTGAGCTGAAATCAAGAGTAAGGTGCTTAACTGAGCCACCCAGGTACCCCAAGAAATACTTCTTACTCATTATATCTCCATTTCTTGGTAAAAAGAACATACTGAAACTAAATGTTTAGTGAATGAATGAACAAATGCAGGCAAGAACTTTAGAAATGACTGATAGATTTAATTTGCATTCTAACTGCCATCTGTTGATTTACCAACTGTATCTTTGGTTTTAGGTATCAGTAATTAACACTGTGGACACCTCCCATGAGGACATGATTGTAAGTATTCCTTTAGCCTTCCCTCATGCACTGTGCAGGTGTGCATTTCAGTGCATGGGAGCATTTCTGTTGATCATCCATAAATCCAGTGTGGCTTTGCACCCTTTAGTCAGGTTGTAGCCTCAGGATATGGTTATTCTCCCAGAAGTGGCTGCCACATTGGCAGGACTCTGACATTCTGGTCACTCTATAGTGGGAGGAACCTGGGAATTGTTTATAGCTCAAGACCCTCGGTCTTTAGGCAACAGAGTAACCTGCTCTGAGATGAAGGCTGCGTAGGTGCGAAGGTCTGACAATGGTTTTCCCACATGCCTTCCTCCTACTGCTACTTCTTAGCCCCATAGCAAAGAGGGCTGAAAGAAGAGAGAATAGGAAGGTTACTCAGTACAAAGGCAGAGAGCATTTACCGCGAAAGCCCAAAGCAGAGCCAAGGTAGGACTACCACAGACAGTGGGCCGGGCAAAGCCCTTTGAACCAGAACTCATTAACTCAGAGCGTTTCCTGAGAGGCAAACACAGCTCGGTATCGGAGGACAGGGCGGTGGAGAAGGTCCAGAGATTAAAGTCTCTAGCAGCAAAGATGCAGACACTCCTTCATGCAGGGCCAAGCAGTCCAGGCCCAGCCTTTGAGCAAGACCCTGTTCAATAAGCTTACAGCATTTCCTCCCTGCCCTCACAACCTCACCAGCAATTGCTTTTGGGCTTCTGAGATGTTGCTTGGTCTCACGGTGGTTGTATATCTTTTTTGGATGCAGTCATGTGTTGGTCTAGCTGTAAGACCACACCTCCTTGGAGACAGCATGGTACCTTGGGTAAGAAAATGCAGTCTGAGACTCCCACCAATTTCTTAACTTTTCTGGGCCAGCATTGATTTCCCCATAGGTAAAATGGGGAAAATAATGGATATGCTACCTGCTTGGGTAGGTTAGATTTGAGAAGCAGATGAGGCATAGTAGTAATGACTAATGTTTGCATGTTCACTTACTGTCAGACTCATACTAAATACTTTCAGTATCTCATTTACCCTTCATAACAACTCTTAAAGCAGATGCCACCATTAGCCCCGTTTAAAGAGAAGGAAACAAGTTTAAGGAGATTATGTCATTTTCCAGGTAAGGTAAAGAGATAGGATTTAAGTCTGTAGGTACTATGCCCTACTTCCTGTTGAAGTGTGTGATGGCACTCTGCAAGAGAAGTGTCCAAGAAATCTATCTTAATACTTGCATTGCCTGCCTTCCAAGAAGCCAAGACCTAGAAGAGTTGAGGGGGTGACTTCCAAAGAAGAATCAGGACGTTTTCCTCAGGTAGAGAGAGAGGTGGGGAAAGAATGTTGAAGCAGACAATGCTTCTGTTGAAAAAGTGGAATTGCTCCTGAATACCATAAGAATGATAGCTGATAGTTCCTAAAACCCCCAAGATGAGACAACTGAAGAAGGTACCTTGGAATAGGCAACAAACAGGAAGGACCAGGATGTTCAGTGGGCAAAGCCTCATCCTTGCACCTCAGAGGAACCAGGGAGACAAGAGCTGTGGGCAGGGACCAGCCCTAGGTCTGGATGGACAGTTAGCATCCAGAAGGTCCATTCATCGGTGGGACTAGTGACATTTAAGGCATTGGTGAAGAGTCTGGAGTACTGGACCTACTACTAGGAAAAAGGTCTAGTAAAAATCCAGAAACAAAGGTCCACAAAGGATCTAAGGCCATGGTTGGAGGAAGGAGCCCAAATGTCTGAATAGAACCTTGTATCCAGGCCCAATGTGCATTTTGGAGGACCTCACTGGGGACTACAGGCAGTCTTAGGCTGTTCCTTTGGATCAGCATTAGCCCTGGGTTCTGGGGCTGAGCTGAACCTCCAGGTATCCTCCCCGGTAGCCCACAGAGCCTCAGAACATGGTGGGGCCTGACGAAGGAAGAAGAGGGAGGCTAGCCAGTCAGCGTTTTGTCTCCCATACCCACCCTACAGAATAGGATGGAAAGGACTTTCCCGTGTCTGTAAAGGGTCTCAAAGCAGCTAGGTATGGTTTTTCTTGTCCCTTCAGAAAGACAGTGCCTGTCAGAGAAATGGGAATGTCAGGATGCTGGCTTGTTGCCTGATAGTGATGCTGCTTTGAGGTTAATTTCAGGTAAATTTTGGTCCAAACTAGACTGTCCTGGTGACTACCCCACCCCCACCCACCCAGCCTGCAGGCTTCCTGAGCTATCCTCCCTTTGCAGCACGATGCCCAGATGGACTACTATGGCACCCGCCTGGCAACCTGCTCATCAGACAGGTCCGTGAAAATCTTCGATGTGCGAAATGGAGGACAAATCCTCATCGCCGACCTCAGGGGGTGAGTGTAGCCACACCTGGGCAAGATCTCAGAGAATGGTTGGGCTTCTCAAGAAAGGCAGGAAAAGCTAAGAACGCAGATCAGAGGAGCCCCATGGTGCAGTTAGCAGAGAGAACACCCAGGTCCCAGCCAAGTGACTGCCCTCAGCAGACATCCCGGGCTGATGGATCCAGGAATAAATCCCAACTTTGCCACCCAGAAGACCTTGGGCAAGGCCTTCACCTGCTCACCCTCAAAATGGGCTGATGCTGCCTCCTCCCAGGCAGGGCCTGCTCACCACGTGCTTTCAATAGCTACTGCTCCCTTTAAAAGTGGGAAATGACCTTCCTTTGTGTAGCCAACGTGATCTAAAGTGGCCCTGAAAGGCAGAAATGTAAGAATAATGTTAATGTAAAAATGCATTAGTAATTATATAAATCCCATAAATTTGCCTATTTACCCATGGCAGATATTCAGTAATATTTACAAATGTTTGATTTATTCTCTCCCTACTGAGATTCTTTTTTTTTTTTTAAATATGAAATTTATTGTCAAATTGGTTTCCATACAACACCCAGTGCTCATCCCAACAGGTGCCCTCCTCAATACCCACCACCCATCCTCCCCTCCCTCCCACCCCCCATCAGCCCTCAGTTTGCTCTCAGTTTTTAAGAGTCTCTTATGCTTTGGCTCTCTCCCACTCTAACCTCTTTTTTTTTTTTTTCCTTCCCCTCCCCCATGGGTTCCTGTTAAGTTTCTCAGGATCTACATAAGAGTGAAACCATATGGTATCTGTCTTTCTCTGTATGGCTTATTTCACTTAGCATAACACTCTCCAGTTCCATCCACGTTGCTACTAAGGGCCATATTTCATCTCCCTACTGAGATTCTTGAGATCCTGGCTGGTTTTTGTGGCCACACTTCTGCTTTCCCTCATTCCACTGCCTTTCAAATAAATGGGAGTTCTTGACCTGGATTCCATGGATCTCCAGTGTTCTGTGTATAGAATTCAGGGGTTGGTGAACTGGGGCTGAGGGGAAAAAAAATCACATCTTTATTTTCAGTGACTCAGATATTTAGCATTTCCTTCAACCTTGGAGGTAGGCTGGAAACCACAGAAGTCAGAGCACCTGTAACTTTATTACCAGTAGAAGAAACACATGGTTTCATATCACATTACAGTTGTAGCTGTCTCAGAGTAGCACTTACACTCATCACTACTCTGAACTAAGAGTGGCTATTAGACTTGCCACTAGAGTTTATTAATGTGCTAACCGAGAAGTACACGTATCACTATATTATAAATCGTTCTTTAACATTTCACTAACTATATTGTAGTATAATTAGGTTTCCTTTATAATCCTAGCTTGATGTATTGTATCCATTATTCTGAAAAGGGACCAACCATTGCCTTCACCAGACTGCACAGGAGAAATTAAGAACCCCTGACAGACAGGGGCTCATTACACGTTTGTTAATTAAAGAAGGCATAACTTGGGGCGCCTGGGTGACTCAGCTGGTTAAGCGTCCGACTTTGCCTCAGGTCATAATCTCACAGTTGGTGAGTTCAAGCCCCGCATCGGGCTCTGTGCTGACATCTTAGAGCCTGGAACCTGCTTTGGATTCTGTGTCTCCCTCTCTCTGCTCCTCCCCCACTCATGCTCTTTCTCTCTCTTAAAAATAAGCAAATGAACATTAAAAAATTTTTTTAAGTTTTCTATATAAAAAAAAGGCATAACTAAGTAGCCTTCTGGGGAGATGGGCCTAGAAGTTCCCCTCTTCCTGAGTGTCAAAAATTGAGTAAGGGGTCACATGCTACTTTCCCTGGGCAGCAGCAGCCCATGGCTACACAGAGAGGTGCCTGGCTGCCAGCTCTGGCAGAAGCGGGCACGTCTGCTGTTACTCAGTCTTTTCTGCCCTGTTTTTCTTAGGTTCAAAAGATGTGCAATACTACAGGAATAAAAAATTCACACACCCTTTCTTTTTTTTTTTGCCTCAGTTAAAACTATGCTAGTTGTAGGACATTTGAGTCTCCTGTGAGTTTGCTTGGCAGCTCCTTTGTGGGGACTGGGAATTGTCCCAGCCAGAGGGAGGACACTTTGAGTGGGGTAGAGGAGTGAACAAGGAACAGCAGTACCAACTAACAGGCATGAGTGGTTTTTTCTTTTCTTGTGCCCAGCACTGTTCCAAGCTTTATATGTGAGTTATCACCAATATTTCCCCTCATGAGCACGGTATGAAAGAAGCCTTGCTCATATCTCCATTGGGAGACTAAGCCATAGAAAGGGCATGGCCCTTGCCTAAAGTCAAGCAGCTAGTGAATGGCGAGTGGGTGTGAAAGAGCCTGGGCCATCACCTCTGCCATGCCGCTTCTTTGTGCTTGGTGCCCACCCTTCCCTGCACCTTAGAGACAGTCCTAGTACAGAGTCTAGCACTACGTGTGTGCTCAGATAGTACTTACCAGGTGAATGCATAAGATCAGAAGAGCAGAGACATGCCCTTGAACAATTTAGAAGAAGAGTGAAAAATATGAAACAGATACTCAAGACTTAGCCATTGTGGAAGGATGAGTAGCAGTTCACTCTGTAAATACTTCCTGAGTATTTGTGGGTGCAAACCCTAGATTGATCAGTGCACAAATGAATAGACTGAGAGGCTTCTCCTGATGATGGCAGGTGTAAGTGGTGTCGGCTGCACTGCGGGACGAGAGAGGGAGGTTCTGCCGTGTAGGAACAAAGAGGCTAACTTAGAGTCCTGACTTGCTTTCAAAGCCTCTGTGACCTCTTTCACATCCCAACAAAGGTCCCTTTTGGCGGTGACATCCTATAGTTCTCCCTTATAAAATTCTTAGGTGGCTCTGTCCTAAGATACTGTATCTGCCTATCAAGGAAGGCATTCAGTTGGGTCCAAAGTAGTGGCTGGCAGAGCACCGCAGGTTCCTGTGGCCCATGTGAGCCACCTCTGATCCTTTCCCCTTGCAGTCACGAGGGTCCTGTGTGGCAAGTGGCCTGGGCCCACCCCATGTATGGGAACATCTTGGCATCCTGCTCCTATGACCGGAAAGTCATTATCTGGAAAGAGGAGAATGGCACCTGGGAGAAGACACATGAGCACACAGGCCACGACTCCTCAGGTACCGTGAGTGTGGTAGGAGCGGGTGGGCGGGGCCTTGCAGCGGGCGGGGCTGAAGCTCACTGGCGCCTTTCCCCTCGTGGTGCTCCTTGTTTATCCCTTGGATTTGGTTGGTTTTTCTGCTCTCTGTCCGCAGCAGAGGTAAGGCGCTAAGACCTAAAGCCAGTCTAAAGCAAATCAAGAAAGGAAAAAAAAAAACACGGTGCATTTTTTTTTTTTTAAGTTTATTCATTTTAAGTACTGGCCTTTATTCTCAGATTATTGTCCTACTTTTTTTCCTATTACTTTTTTATTAATGTAGTGTTATATTGGTTTCAGATGTATATTATGATTCAGTATTTCTATCCATTACTCTGTGCTCATCACAATAAGTACACCCTTAATCCCTTTTATCTATCCCACCCCATCCTACTTTTTGTAAAGGTAGACTATAGTTTATGAAGTTATGATAGTCGTAGGTGATGGGTTTTTTAAATCTTCTTAATTGACAAAAGTGAAACTTCCTCTTGGGAAATTCTGCTAACTGTGCCTCCCTCCTTCCCACAGTAAACTCTGTGTGCTGGGCCCCCCATGACTATGGCCTAATCCTCGCCTGTGGGAGCTCGGATGGGGCCATCTCCCTGCTGACATACACCGGAGAGGGCCAGTGGGAAGTGAAAAAGATCAACAATGCTCACACTGTAAGTCCAGACTCTGCCTGCATGTGGAGGGTAGCTCTGCTGCCTTGCCTTGTGTCTCCTGGAAACTCCCTAGAGAGTGGCAGGAGTTGTGTCGCTGCTCTGCGGGGGTCTGGGAAGGACTGATGCTCAGACTTGTTTGATGGGGCAGCTTCAAGCCGCTTTGCTCTGAAGCCAGACAGAGGTGGCATCCAGGGAGGCCCCAAGCTGCACCAGCCTCATTCAGCCCAGGACAGGGTTTGGCACAGATGCCTTCTTGCAAGCTCCCAAGTCAGGGAGGGCCAGGGCACTGGCAAGGTGATAGTGGCAGCCTGCCTTCCTGCTACCTTTGCCATGGACGCCTCAAGTTAACGTGCTTGCAGTGGTCATTGGGACCCCCTCGAACTGAGTGGTGTTATAAAGAGCATCATAGGAATTCAGTGCCTTGCATTTCCATTCATTGGATATTATGGTTGAAATAAGAAAGCACTATGGACAGTGGAAGAGTGTCTCACACCATTTGAGCCCCTACTGTGTGTCACGTAATCCTCACAAACATTTGTCAATGAAAGAAGAAATTATCAAATTAACAGATTTGCAAGGTAAGCAGTCCTGTTCCCATTTTATGTTGACACAGAAAAGGCTTAGAAAAAGTAAACGACTTAGAGAAGGTCCTGTGTCAGCGTTAGAACCCAGAATCTGTGCCTTCTCACTATATAACAGTTCCAACTTTGGTGGCCCCAGATTCTTCTGCAGTCTACCCAGATGGAAACTTGGTAGCTCTCAAGTTTGACACTGTACTTATGCGCCTCTCGAGTTTAAGAGATCCACAGCCTGTTCAGCCCTCAAGGCCCCAGGAGCCTGTGTCAGGGTCTTTACTTGAGGTGCTTGGATTCTTATCTGCTGACTAGCTTGCAGAAATGAATAGGGTGAGCGGCTTCTGGGAAGATGGTGGGGAATGGCATCATAGCTTTTCAGTCTTTCCTCATCTCTCTGTAAAAACCAACAGAGCAACTAGGTAGCACAACCAAAAACTCAGTAACCACATTTACAACAGAACGAGGTAACAAGGTATTTCCACAACCAAAGTAGAGGCAGAGGGAAATAAACTAGCAACAACCAAAGGCTTTAGGGTATTGGTATCTGAGCAGGAGGAAGCAGGAAGCAATGGAGTGCCTTCTAACTGACAAAGCAGCCAACCGTGTTCACTGGAAACCATAGCTGGCCAGTGTAAGAACAGCACCTGAAACTGAAAGAAGTTTTGCATTTTTTTTGTTTTTAAATTAATATACAATTTATTTACAAAATTCACCCCTTTTTAAAATATACGATTCTGTAGTTCTTAGTATATTCACAAAATTGTGCGATTATCACTGCTGATTTTCAGAACTTTTTTATCACCCCAAAAAGAATCCTCCTTAGCAGTCGCTCTCCCCCCTACCCCCAACCTAGGCAACTTCTAATTGACTTTCTGTCTATGGATTTGCCTATTCAGGACATTTCGTATGAATGGAATACTATAATACAGGCAGATCCTATAATACCTCAGAGCCATTGTGGGTTTGGTTCCAGACCACTGCAGTAAAGGGAGTCGAGGAATTTTTTGGTTTCCCATTGCATATAAAAGTTATATTTACACTCTCCTATAGTCTATTAAGTATACAGTAATAGCATTGGGTCTAAAAAACAATGTATGTACCTTAAATAAAATTTATTGCTGAAGAATGCTAAGCATCATCTGAGTAGTCAAGTTGTAATGTTTTTTTGTTTTTGTCGGGGGGGGGGTTGGGGTTTTTTTGTGTGTGTTTTTTTGGTTTTTGTTTTGTTTTTTATTTGCTGGTGAAGGGGCTTGCCTCAGTGTTGATGGCTGCTGACTGTTCAGGGTGGTGGTTGTTGAAGGCTGGAGTGGTGGGGCAGTTTCTTAAAAGAAAACAGCTTTGAAGATTCCCACATCTATTGATTCTTCCGTTTATGAACAATTTCTCTGTAGCATGAAATGCTGTTTAATAGTATTTTACCCACAGCAGAACTTCTTTCAAACTTGGAGTCCATCCTCTCAAATCCTGCCACTGCCTTATCAGCCAAGTTTATGTAATATTCTAAATCTTTTGTTGTCATGTCAACAGTCTTCACAGCATCTCCACCAGGAGTAAATTCCATCTCGGGAAACCTCTTTCTTTGTCATCCAGAAGAAGCAACTTCTTGTGTGTTAAAGTTGGATCGTTTGATTGTAGCAGTTCAGTCTCATCTTCAGGCTCCACTTCTAGTTCTCTTGCTCTTTCCACCACATCTGCAGTTATTCCTTCCGCACTCTTGTTCATGTTGTTATTTTGATTTCTTCCCATGAATCACAGATGTTCTTAATGGCATCTAGAACAGTGAATCCTTTCCAGAAGGTGTTCAGTTTACTTTGCCCAGATCCATCAGAGGAATCACCATGGCAGCCACAGCCTTACAAAATATATTTCTTAAATAATAAGACTTGAAAGTCAAAATTATTCCTTAATCCATGGAAATTGCTGAATGGATATTGTGTTAGTAGGAATGAAAACTACATTAATCTCATTGTCATTAATCTCCATTAGATCTCTTGGGTGACCAGGTACATTGTCAGCAGTAATACTTTTTTTTAACTTTCATTTATTTTTGAGAGAGAGCACAAGCAGGGGAGGGGTAGAAAGAGAGGGGAACAGAGGATCTGAAGTGGGCTTCATGGTAACAGCAGAGAGCCCGATACAGGACTCTAACTTGCAGACCACAAAATCATGACCTGAGCCGAAGCGGGACGCTTAACCGACGGAGCCACCCAGGCTCCCCCAGGCAGGGACATTTTAAAGGATTCTTTGGGTAATATGTCTCAACAGGGGACTTAAAATATTCCATAAACCACATTGTAAACAGATGTGCTGTCATCCAGGCTTTGTTGTTCCACTTATACAGCCCAGGCAGAGTAGATTTAGCATAAATCTTAAGGACGCTAGGATTTTCTGCATGGTAAATGAGCACTGGCTTCAACCTCAAGTCACCAACAGCATTAGCCCCTAACAAGAGAATCGGCCTGTCTTTGAAACTTTGAAGCCAGGCATTGGCTTTTCTCTAGCTATGCCTAGATGGCATCTTCTTCCAATAGAAGGCTATTTCATCTACATCGAAACTCTGTTTACTGTAGTCACCTTCATTCATGATCTGAGCTAGATCTTCTGGATAACTTGCTGCAGCTTCTACATCAGTACCTGCTGTTTCACCCTGCACGTTTATGTTATGGAGATGGCCTTTTTTCTTAAACCTTAGGAGCCCACCTCTGCTAGCTTCACACTTCTGTGGCTTCCTCACCTCTCTCAGCCTTCACAGAATTGAAGAGAGTTAGAGCCTTGCTCTCAATTAGGCTTTGGTTTAAGGGAATGTTGTGGCTGCTGGTGTTATCTTCTCTCCAGACCACTAAAACCTTCTCCTTATCAGTGGTGAGGTGGTTTCACTTTTTTATCATTAGCATAGTCACTGGAGTAGCCCTTTCAATTTCCTTCAAAAACTTTTCCTTTGCATTCAGATGTTGGCTCTTCGGTGCAAGAGGCCTAGCTTGTATAGTCTGTCTCAACTTTTGACATGCCTTCCTCACTGAGCTGAATTATTTCTAGCTTTTGATTTAAAGTGAGAGACACGTGACTCTTGCTTTCACTTGAACAGTTAGAGGTCATTGTAAGGTTATTAACTGGCCTAATTTCAGTATCGTTTGTGTCTCATAGGAAGACCCAAGGAGAGGGTGAGAGATGGGGGAACAGCCAGTTAAGTGGAGCAGTCAAAACATGCACATTTATCAATGAAGCTTGTCATTTTATATAGGTGTATTCATGGCACCCTAAAACATTTGCAATAATAACATCAAAGATTGCTGATCACAAATCATCATAACAAATATAGCAATGAAAAAGCTTGAAATATTGTGAGAAGTACCAAAACAGACACACAAAGCAAGCAAATGCTGTTGGAACAATGGCACCAATAGACTTACTTGACACAGGGTAGCCACACACCTTCAATTTGTAAAAAACATGGTGTAACTGAAGCACAATAAAGTGGAACACAATTGAATGAGGTATGCCAAATGTGGTCCTTTGTGACTGGCTTCTCTCATTTAACATGTTTTCGGGATTCATATCATAGTATGAGTGCTTTATACCTTTGTATGATTGTGTGATATTCCATCCTGTGAATTTATGTATCTCATTTAGCCGTTAATAGACATTTTCAGCTATTGTGAATACTGCTATGAACTTTCATGTATAAGATTTTTTGTGAGCATATGTTTTCAGTTTTCTTGGGTATATACCTGGGAGTAGAATTACCAAGTCAGATGGAAAGTGTCTGTTTAACTTTTTGAGTTTCCAGGTTAATTATACCATTTTACATGGCTTCCAGCAGTGGACAAGGGTTTTGGTGTCTCCACATCCTTGCCAAATCTTACTGTCATCTTTTTTTGTTTGTTTGTTTTGTTATAGCCATCCAAGTGGGTGTGAAGCGGTACCTCACTGTGGCCTCAGTTTGCATTTTTCTAATGACTAATGAAGTTGGGCACATTTTCATATGCTTACTAGCCATCTGTATTATCTTTGGAGGACTGACTGGGAGGGGTTTAATACTTTGTCCTACCAGTTGAGTGCAAGTCCCTCACCCTGGGAAAAACTAAAGGGACTTGTAGAAATCTGACCTTTATGACCCACTAAGGCTTGTTTCCATGACAGGACCCCTGGTGAGGAGAAACTACTAGAAATCAAAATCGAGCAGGAGAGAGACACAGAAAAAGGAAAGCAAGGATGTAGACCAAAGTCAGGGAGGGGAACAGAGCCAAGAAATCTTGAAAGCAAGTTGTCATATTTGTCAGCACATTTATTAACAAAAACAGACTTCTCAACCTAGAAAGGCTTCCCTGGACCTCACTTTTTCAGGACAACTAATTTCACATAAAAATAACAAAAGCATTTGAGGTGAAATTACATAAATTTTAACTCACAAGAAAGGGAAAGAGTATAGAAACTGGTTTGGAGGCTGGTGGGCAGCATGTTACCATGGAAGTTTCTAATTTAAGAGGGGATGTAGTTAGGTAGGCTCTAAGGGGGTTTTGGTATAATAAACTATTTGAGTAATTTACATTGTTCTGAATGTATATAATATACATTAGGAATTTTTAGGAGCTTTATCCTTAACTAAATTCTTGAGCATTCTGAATGTTTTAAAGTTATTTCTTAGGAAAAAAATTTTCCAGGGAAGAAGTTGTCAAGGGATAGGTGAAATACATCATGGGGATTCAGGAGGGCACTTTTGATGAGCACAGGGTGATGGATGGAAGTGTTGAATCACTGTGAAACTAAATATAATACTGCGTGTTAACTAACTGGAATTAAGGTAAAAACTTAAAATTAAAAAAAAAAGAATATACAGAATAACATCCTGACAAGCAATGAAAGAAAGGCATGCCCACAAAACAGAATCAAACTCTCACCTGCTATTTCAAATCAAGCTAAGAAACATTTTTTAAATGATACAAGGTGTGAAAAAAATACCATAAGTCACAATTAGAAAAACTTCAAAATGAAGTGACAGAATTTAGGAAAAAATCAGAAATGAAAAATTATTTCAGTAATAAAGACTAAACTGGAAAGAATACAAGAGCAAATAAACACAACAACAGATAATGTCTTAAGAGAAATAGATCATGAAGAAGAGGAAATTTCTTGTTCTTGCTTTGGCAGCATATATACTAAAATTGGAACAATATAGAGAAGATTAGCATGGCCCCTACACAAGGATGACACACAAATTCATGAAGTGTTCCATATTTTTGGAATACTACTCAGCCATCAAAAAACCTGAAATCTTACTTGCAACGATGTGGATGGAGCTAGAATATATTATGCTAAGCGAAATAAGTCAATCAGAGAAAGACAAATACCATATGATTTCACTCATATATGGAATTTAACTAACAAAACAGAAGAACATATGGGAAAGGGGGAAAGAGAAGAGAGAGACACAAACCACAAAAGACTCTTAATGAGGAGAACAAACTGAAAGTCGCTGGAGGAGAGGTGGATGAGAGATGGACTAGATGGGTGATGGGTATTAAAAAGAGCATTTGTTGTAATGAGCACTGGGCGTCATATGTAAGTGATGAATCACTGAATTCTACCTCTGAAACCAATATTGCATTGTATATTAACTAAAATATAAAAAGAAAATAAAATAGTATTTCTTAAAAAAAAAAAATGAGATAGGGGTGCCTGGGTGGCTCAGTCGGTTAAGTGGCCAACTTCGGCTCAGGTCATGATCTTGTGGTCCGTGAGTTTGAGCCCCACGTCAGGCTCTGTGCTGACAGCTCAGAGCCTGGAGCCGGTTTCAGATTCTGTGTCTCCCTCTCTCTGACCCTCCCCTGTTCATGCTCTGTCTCTCCCTGTCTCAAAAATAAATAAAACGTTAAAAAAAATTTTTTTTTAAATGAAGAGATAAAAAGATTTTGAGAAAAAAGGCAAAGATCAAACACGAATATGAAGAACTCCTGAAGAAGAAAAAAGAACAAATACTAAAAACTAATTCAAGAAAACTATCTTAAAATTTTAAAACAAAATTTGAAACTGCATTTTGAGAGAGCATGCTCTACACATAAGAATATCAAGGGGCACCTGGGCGGCTCACTGTTGGTTAAGCATCTGACTCTTGCTTTCAGTTCAGGTCATGATCTTATGGTTCAAGGGATCAAACCCTGCATCAAGCTCTGTGCTGACAATGCGGAGCCTACTTGGATTCTCCTTGAGCGTTGTCTTTCTCTCTCTCAAAATAAATAAATAAACTTTTGAAATCTCAACCCAGAGGGGTGCCTGGCTGGCTAAGTTGATAGACCATATGGCTCTTGATCTTAGGGTCATGAGTTCCAGTCCCATGTTGGGCATGGGGTCTACTTAAAAAAATAAAATGCTTAAAAAAAAAGTATCAACCCAGAATCACTAGCATAAAGGGCGTAATTGTAATAAAATTACTGGCCTTTAAATAAAATCGTTTGGGCATCCGGGGGAAAAAAGCCATGTGACTTACAAGGGAAACAAAATTAGATTTTCAGTAGACTCTTGAACAGCAATGATCCATGCATAGAAAAAAAAAAATCACAATAATCAAGGAAAGAATGTGTGGGCCAAGGATTTATAACCAGCAAAACTGACTTTCAAGTTCATACAAAAGATCATAGCAGCTTTAAAAGCCAAAAACTGGATATAATCTACATGTGAATGGATCAAATTGTGTTTTGTCCATACTATTGAAATGTTACTTAGCAATGAAAAGAAATGACTACTGACACACATAAGAATGAATTTTAAAATAATTACACAGAGTGACAAAAATCAGATTAAAAGGTATATATTATAAATTCCATTGATCTAAAATTCTAGAAAAAGTAAACTAGAGTGACAGCAGATCATTTAAGTTTGGGGTAGAGCAGGGCTAGGGGAGGGACTAGGAAAAAGACCAGAGGAAACTTTGAGGGGCAATGGATAGATTTATCTTTTTTCAGTAAAATACTTTTTTTAATCACCTCTTGTTTTTACTGAGGTATCATTGACATATTTTTATTTCAGATTTATAATTTAATGATTCAGTATTTGTATACATTACAAAATGATTACCACAATAAGACTAGTTAACATTTGTCACTGTATATAATTACCCCCCAAATTTTTTCATTTGAGCTTCCAACTTCAACCCAGGTCATAATCCCATGGTTCATGAGTTCGAGCCCCATGTCAGGCTCTGTGCTGACAGCTCAGAGCCTGCTTTGGAGTCTGTGTCTCCTCTCTCTCTGCCCCTTTCCTGCTCATGCTCTGTCTCTTTCTGTCTCAAAACTAAACACTTTTCCAAAGAAGACATGCAGATGGCTAACAGACACATGAAAAGATGCTCAACATCACTCATGTCAGAGAAATACAAATCAAAACCACATTGAGATACCACCTCACAGCAGTCAGAGTGGCTAAAATTAACTCAGGAAACAACAGATGTTGACAAGGATGTGGAAGAAGGGGAACCCTCTTGCACTGTTGGTGGGAATGCAACGTGGTATAGCCACTCTGGAAAACGGTATGGAGGTTCTTTAAAAAATTAAAAATACGCGACAGCCCAGCAATAGCACTCCTAGGAATTTATTCAAAGGATACAGGAGTGCTGATTTGAAGGGGCATATGTACCCTAATATTTATATGTACCCTAATATTTATTTTATATTTATAGTACTATCAACAATAGCCAAATTATGGAAAGAGCCCAATGTCCATCAACTGAATGGATAAAGAAGATGTGGTGTGTGTGTATACACACACATACACACACACACACACACACACACACACAATAGAATACTACTTGACAATGAAAAAGAATGAAATCTTGACATTTGCAGCAACGTGGATGGAACTGGAGGGTATTATGCTAAGCGAAATAAGTCAGAGAAAGACCGGTATCTTATGTTTTCACTCATATGTGGAATGTGAGAAACTTAAGACCATGAGGGAAGGGATGGGGGAAAAATACATAGTTACAAACAGGAGGCAAACCATAAGAGACTCTTAAATACAGAGAACAAACTGAGGGTTGATGGGGGCGGGGGGGGGGCGGTCCAGGGCAGGGAGGGGAAATGGGAGATGGGCATTGAGGAGGGCACTTGTTGGGATGGGAACTGAGTGTTAATATATAAGTGATAAATCATGGGAACCTACTCCCAAAGCCAAGAGCACACTGTATACACTGTCAAATTATATTTAAAAATAAACACTTAAAAATTTTTTAAATAAAATCTAAAAAGTTTTTTCTTGTGATAAGAAGGACTTGTGAGATGTGCTGTCCTAGCAACTTGCAGATAGGCAGTATAGTATTACCTATAGTCACATCTCTGTGACTTATTTTATACCTGAAAGTTTATCTTTTGACTCCCTTTTACACATTTTACACACCTCACACCCCACTTCTGGCAACCACCTATCTGTTCTTTGTATCATCTATGAGCATGGTTTTTCTCATGTTTGTCTTTTTTTTTTTTTTTTTTTACAGATTCCATATATAAGTGAGATCATACAATGTCTTTCACTTCATTTAGCATAATGCCCTCAATGTCTATCCATGTTGCAGATGCCACAATTTCATTTCTTATGGTTGAATATTCCATATATGTGTGTGTGTGTGTGTACATCACGTTTTTGGGTTTTTTTCATTCATCCATCGATGGACACTTAGGTTGCTTTCATGTCCTAGCTATTGTAAATAACGTGCAGGGCACATGGGGGGGTGCAGATGTCTTGTTGAATTAGTGTTTTTGTTTTTGCTTTTTTTGATAAATAACCAGAAGTAGAATTGCTGGATCATATGTTAATTCTATTTTTAATTTTTTGAGGAACCTCCTTACTGTTTTCCACAATGGCTCCACCAATTTACACTCCCACCAACAGTACACAAGGGTTACCTTTTTTCCACATATTCAACACTTGTCTTTTTGATACTAGTCATTCTGACTGGTGTGAGGTGCTATCTCATTATGGTTTTGATCTGCATTTCTCTTATGATGAGTGATGCTGAGCATCTTTTCATGTGTCTGTTCATCATCAGTATGTCTTTGGGAATTGTGTATTCAGGTCCTCTGCCCATTTTTAATCAGATTATCTATTCGGAGGTTAAGTTGCATGAGTTCTTCAGGGTAACGTTGGCCTCGTAGAATGGATTTGGAAGAATACCTTCCTTTTCTATTTTTGGAATAGTTTGGGAAGGCAGATATTCATTCTTTAAGTGTTTGGTAGAGGGTCACCTGGCTGGTTCAGTTGGTGAGCATGCAACTCTTGATCTCTCGGGTTGTGAGTTTGAGCCCCACATTGGGTGTAGAGATTACTTAACAGTAAAACCTTAAAAAAATAAATGTTTGGTAGAATTCACCTGTGAAGCCGTCTGGTCCTAGACTTTTTTTGGAAGTCTTTTGATTACCAATTCAGTTTTATTACTAGTAATCCATCTGTTCAGATTTTGTTTCTTCAGTCTTGTAAGATGTCATTCAGTCTTATAAGATGGTATGTTTCTAGGAATTTATCCATTTCTTCTGGGTGGTTCAATTTGTTGACATATAATTTTTCATAGTAGTCTCATAATCCTTTATATTTCTATGGCGTAGGTTGTAATTTCTTCTCTTTCATTTCTGATTTGAGTCCACTTTTGATGATTGTGGCCAAAGATTTATCAATTTTTTTTTTTTTATCTTTTTAAAGAACCAGCTCTTTCATTGATCTTTTCTGTTGTAGTTTGAGTCTCTATTTTATTTATTCCCTTTCTGATCTTTATTATATCCTTCTTTCTACCACCTTTGGGCTTGCTTTGTTCTTTTTTTTTTTTTTTTTTTTTTTTCAAAATCCTTTTAACATTTATTTGTTATTCAGAGACAGAGACAGAGTGCGAGTGGGGGAGGGGCAGAGAGAAGAAGAAGGAGACAGAATCTGAAGCAGGCTCCAGGCTCTGAGCTGTCAGCACAGAGCCCGATGCAGGGCTCAAACTCACGGACCATGAGGTCATGACCTGAGCTGAAGTCGGGCGCTTAACCAGCTGAGCCACCCAGGTACCCCTAGGCTTTGTTTGCTCTTTTTCTAGTTCCTTTAGGTATAAGGTTAGATTATTAGAGATTTGTTTCTTGAGTAGACCTGTATCGCGATAAATTTCCCCCTTAGAATTCCTTTTGCTATATTCCAAAGATTGTGAACCATTGTGTTTCCATTTTCATTTTTTCCAAGTGTATTTTTTATTTCCTCTTTGATTTCTTCATTGACCCATTGGTTGTTTAGCAGCACGTTGTTTAGTCTCCATGTGCTTATATTTTTCCCATTTTTTAAAATTAATCCCTTTATCATTTGGAATGCCCTTCTTTTGTCTCTTTTTATAATCTTTGTTTTTAATTCTATTCTGTCTGACCTAATCATTGCTACCCCAGGTTTTGGTTTATTTGTTTGCCTCCATTTGCATGGAATATCTTATTCCAACCCTTCAGTTTAGTCTTTATGTGTCTTCAGGTACGAAGTGAATCTCTTCTAGGCAGCCTATAGATGCGTGTTGTTTTTTCATCCAGTCACCGTTTGTCGTTTGATTGGAGTATTTAGGCCATTTACATTGAAAGTGATTATTGATAGATATGTACTTATTGCCATTTTTGTTCATTGTTTTCTGGCCGTTTAGTAGTTCCTTTCTTGTTCTCTTTATGGCTTGATGACTTTCTTTAGTAGTATGCTTAGATTCCTGTCTCATTATCTTTTGTGTATCTACTTTAGATTTTTGCTTTGTGGTTACCATGAGGCTTACATTTATTTATAACATATTTATAACAGTCTGTTTGGAGTTGAGAAGAACTTACACATGAACGCATTCTAAAGCTCTACATTTTTTACTCTCCCTCCACCCACATTTTATGTTTCTGACATCACTTTTTATCTTGTGTATCCCCTAACTAATTATTGGAGTTATATTTTTACTACTTTTGTCTTTAAACCTCCATACTAGCTTTAGCTGTGATTAACCTACCAACTTTCCTATATTTACCTTAACCAGTGAGATTTTTATTTTCAAATGTTTTGTTGTTACTAATCACCCTTTATTTTCAGCTTAAAGAAGATCCTTTAACATTTCTTATATGGTGAGCTTAGTAGTCATGAACCCCATTAGATTTAGCTTGTCTAGAAAACTCTCTCTCCTCCAATTCTGAATAGCTTCACTTCCCTGAGTATTCTGGGTTGGAAGTTTTTTTTCTTTCAGCACTTTGAAACATGTCTGTTATCTTGGTTGTAGTGGTAGTTTTACAGAGTAAACCTGTGTCAGAGTTCATCAGATTGTGCCTTTATGTCAATAATACCTCAAAGCCCTTCATAAAATTTTATATTGGAGTATAAAGGACGTAAACTGTTAGTGCTATACACAAACTCAAGGACTTATTTCCACTCGCCCTTCCTGAGGGATCTACTTGAGAATAAGCTTCAGACAAAAAAAAAAATGATTGGAAAGACATCAAGTATACTTAACTGTAGAGAAATAAGACCAAATGAGTTATAAGGCAGAGTATAGGATGTACTGGCCATGTGCTCTATTAAGGTAGTGGATGGACAACTATTTAAAAAGTGGGCACAAGCAGAGCAGGAGGTCAGAATCTTTTAATGTTGGTACCATACACACAAAACACGCCCCTCCCACCTCCATACATTGGCAGTGACTGAGACCGATGTGTAAAATGAGATAAAATGATTATGTGGCAGCGAGCATCCCTAGCACCAGTCTATAGTTTTGAAATAATTTCTCACCAAAAGAAACCCTAATTCCTGAGGAAGTGGCTGATCTCAGGTCTGAGGCAGGAAATGTACAAGATGAGTCTGTGATATCTTGTCATACTTAACAGAAATAATCAAAGATGTATTTTGACATACTAGAATTATGTCGGAAAGCCAATTTGAACACACACTGCAGTTTAGGTGTCAAAAAAATGAACTGAAACCCATCAGATATGCTTAGATCTATGAGTTCATAATGATATATAAAGAGAGAATCAATCATCCTTGAAGACCGTCAGGAAACCAGTTCAAAAGTGTCAAGCATTTGACCTGCCTTTCCTATCTGATCTGTACCCATGAGGATCCAAATATTAATGAGGGGAATTGCCCCATGTCTAGCTTATTCCTAATAATAAATGAGAAATGAATACAATTACAATATCACCATTTTGTAATGTCCAGTGAATTGAAAGAGACATAAACTGTTGACAGATGCTAATAACATAAAAAAGACAATTTGATGTCATTTGCCTCCCAATGAAAGAATACTGCCTGTAGTGTTAACAAAGGGGTCAAACTTGAGTCTGATCCAGTCTAGGATCCAGCTGACAGTTTTCAGGAATTCAGAGGAAAGTGTTGAACCAAGTGAGAAAGAACAAATCAGCCTGAGATACTGCAGGTCGGATGACTGGTCTTTCTTCAACAGAAAAATTGTAAAGAAAAAAGATCAGAGCGGGGAATCTATAAATGAGGAAATGTAAAAAAGATTTTGAAAAAAAACATTTAAATGGCAAGACCACACTGTAGTGTCTAGGGATGCATATTTGGGTGACAAAACTAAAAAGAAAAAAAAGGTAAGAAATTAGAAGTTAGGAAAATGTTACTGGGGAAGAGGGCTATGATTCACGTAGGACATAATTACAAGGCTTCCTGGGTAAATGGTAATTTGCTATCTTGAGCAAGTAGTGGTTACAAGAATGCTTTAGACTAATTCATTAAGCCATGTATTTACTTTGCATGGTTTTCTGAATCCCTTCATATTTTTGAAAACTGTTCTGTTTCTTAAACTCCCTGGAGTTTCTCCTACTTTAAATATATTGCTGAAAAATAAAGGCACTGTTAGGGCTCCTTGAAAAGCATTATGGTGGCTAATCCTTAATTCATCAAAATAGCTGTCCTACTTAATCCTGTCCTGAGAATTGGAGGGGATATGAACTGCAGCTTTGGATCTGCAGAAGCAGTGCTCTGTTGCAAGTCAAAAGGGCAAAGTCATCCCAATCCCCATCCTTACAGATTGGCTGCAATGCTGTCAGTTGGGCCCCTGCTGTTGTACCTGGAAGCCTCATAGACCAGCCATCGGGGCAGAAGCCCAACTACATCAAGAAGTTTGCGTCAGGCGGCTGTGACAACCTCATCAAGCTGTGGAAGTAAGTGGGGTTGGTGGACTTATCCTCAAGGGGACACTTCTTACCTTCCACCCTACCTACTGCGACTCAGCCACAGTTCACAAGAAACAGGATCACCCTTTTTTCCCCTCCTGCTGATAGAATACCATTTTCAATCTGTCAGAGGACATCCTTTAAAAACAACTTGGCCTTGCTCAAGCATTTTAATTCTTCACCTAATTCCCAATTGCCGGCACCATTGGCTGTGAGGGAACAGAGCATTTCTTGGAGGGTTTCTTTATAGCTGGTGAACTGAGTAAAAATCTACAAGGTCAATAAATGAAATCAGAAAGATGGAATAGCTTCTTGGCCCCTGCAAAGCCCATGGGCTGGGGGTGGAATGGAGGTGTGGGAAAACACCTGGGCTGCAACCTGCTGCATTCTTCCTTTCATCTCCCCTGTCAGGGAGGAGGAGGATGGCCAGTGGAAGGAGGAACAGAAGCTAGAAGCGCACAGTGACTGGGTTCGAGATGTGGCCTGGGCCCCCTCCATTGGCCTGCCCACCAGCACCATCGCCAGCTGCTCCCAGGTCAGCTCAGACCCATGAGAGCCTCCCGTGTTGTTTAATCTCTGAGTAAGTCCCGTCAGCCCTTATAGTCCCCCTAGGGTAAAGTCTTTTAAAGGTAAGGGTAGGGCAACAGGCACCTTTGGACCAGTGCAAGTAGGAGACCCAGGTCATCCTGTAGCGAAGACTTGATCAAAAGGCACAAGTGGCTTGTCTCCACTGAGCCACGAGCTGGGTCAAATTTGGGACCAATTTCCCATCCTCAGCATTGTATGGCTGGGAAATAGAGCTGCCCAGGTACATTCTGGGAGTGTTCCCAAGTGGAGTCTAGGGGCAATTGGAAGTTCTAATAAGGTCTTGGACTCACCTACCTATTCTGTCTTCACAGATCACAAAAGAAAAACCAAGGACAAGCCTTAAATTATGTGCTAACCCACCACTGAAAAGGTTAAGCCAGGCTTCATTTGAGCCTGTTATGTTTCATCCTAAATTTGAGAGGGACTTTTTAAACTTGTCCCTTCTCATTCTCTGAGCTTGGTTTATAGACAGCCATACCTATTTGGTTGAGAAAATATAGACAGAGCCCAAGGGAGCCAAAATAAGGAGGGGACTTGGCAGACAGGAGGAAAACCCAGAGAAAATTTTACAGTTAGCAGCAATGCAAAGTCCATACCTGAAACCAGTATGAGCACAGGAACCTGGGAGACTCGAATGTGAAACGTGTTCCTGGGGTAAAGGGATAAAAGCACGGCTGCTGGGCTGGACACTGGCCATCACAGCTGTGCACACCCAGGAGGGCCTTGGCTGTGCTTTGTGCTGAATCCCCCACCCTATTCCTGCAAAAGTCCAATATGGCTCCAGATTGAGCAGATATCCCCAGTGCAAGATCCCTGCCTTACCTTCCCTGACTTTAGCCTATCTTTTCCCAGGATGGTCGTGTGTTCATCTGGACCTGTGATGACATCTCGAGCAATACGTGGTCCCCCAAACTCCTGCACAAGTTCAATGATGTTGTGTGGCATGTGAGCTGGTCCATCACCGCCAACATCCTGGCTGTCTCAGGCGGAGACAATAAGGTACACCCCATTTCCATGACATGGTAGACAGGGCCCTGTTTGTCTTTACTAGGCCCATTAGAAAGCACAGTTGAATTCCCCATGTAATGAGAGGCTTAGAAGGATCCTTAATGAGGACTGTGTTTTGAGTATGTCTCTTAATTATATCATTAAATTTTACAGTCCCCTGTACCTCCACCCCCAAGCCCCCAGAGGTTGTTTGTCCCCTTTTTACAAATACGAAAGAAGCTGGCAGAAGTGGTTTGACATGCACAGGGGTCACAAAGCTTTTAGATGGCAGAGCCAGCAATCGGGCCCAGATTAAATCCCAAGTCACTGCCTTGATAGTCCCATCACCTTAACCATTTGACCACCTTGTCATATGGTGACATTCAATTAGCACGGCCAAAAAGTAAATAGATTTAAAAAAAAAAAAAAAAAAACCTCATAAACAAAAGCAAAAAGATAGGAGGGTTTCTGTCAGACACCTAAGAGACATATTTCTAAAAATCTGTATAATTCATGAGTATTATTCACCCACCATATACCTCTCCCTACTGGGCTATAAGCCATATAAAGGAAGGGACATGGAGGCAAAGTAGCCACTGGAAAACAGTAAAACAAAGAGTAGTTCAGGACAGTATAGCAACAAAGCAAATGTGCTTGAACAGCCATGACCACTGCTTTGAAACCTGCTTTTTTTTTTTTTAATTTTTTTTTTCAACGTTTTTATTTATTTTTGGGACAGAGAGAGACAGAGCATGAACGGGGGAGGGGCAGAGAGAGAGGGAGACACAGAATCGGAAGCAGGCTCCAGGCTCTGAGCTGTCAGCCCAGAGCCCGACGCGGGGCTCGAACTCACGGACCGCGAGATCGTGACCTGGCTGAAGTCGGACGCTTAACCGACTGCGCCACCCAGGCGCCCCTGAAACCTGCTTTTTAAAGTTACATATGGACCGTCTGCCTGAGAAAAGAGGCGTAAAATAGGGAGATGGCAGTAGCTTGTTACTTCTTCTTTCCTAGAGGCAGCCTTTTGTTTTAATCCTGGCAAAATACATACAAAGTTTACCCATCGTAACCATTTTTAGGTGTACAGTTCAGTGGTTTTGAGTACATTCACGTTATTGTGCGACCATCACCACCATGCGTCTCTAGAACTGTTTACATCTTACCCAGCTGAAATTCTGTCCCCACTGAACACTAACTTCCACCCAACCCAGCCCCTAGACCCCAGTAAGCACCATCCTACTTCCTATCTGTGAATCTACTTTGGGGAACTCATGTAAGTGGAATCATGCAGTAATTGTCTTTTTGTGACTGGCCTCTTTCACTTCCCATAGTATCCTTATCTGTGTTGTACCATATGTCAGTTTCCTACCTTTTTAAGACTAATACTCTTCTACCACATTTTATTTACACATACATTGGTAGACACAGGGGTGCTTCCTCCTTTGGCTGTTGTCAGTAATGCTGTGCACATGGGAGTACAAACAGTATCTCTTTGAGGGGCGCCTGAGTGTCTCAGTCGGTTGAGCATCCCACTCTTGGTTTAGGCTCAGGTCATGATCTCACAGTTGGTGGGATCGAGCCCACATCGGGCTCTGCTGATGGTGTGGATCCTCCTTGGGATTCTTTCTCTTCCTCTCTTTATGCCCCTCCCCTGCTTGCGCACGTGCACGCTCTCTAAATAAATAAATATATATCTATATCTATATCTATAGATATATATAGATAGATAGATAGATATAGATATAGATATCTTTGAGACTCTGTGGGCAGTTTTCATCCAGCCTGGGGTCCCTTTCATGTACAGTAGTCCTAGAAATGTAGCAGGCCTCTACTCCAGGCCATAGAATTTTAGAGCTGGAATGACCCTCAAAGATAACTAATCTAACCCTCTTTATTTCTAGTAAGTGCCAGAGGCGGGACTAGGCCCCAGGTTTGGTGGCACCTAGGACAGCCCAGCCGACCTTGACTTGCCTGAGGAGCCCTACAGTAGTATTTACAAGGCAATGGGCAAGTGGCTGGTTGTATGCACATTCCACATTTGGGTTCTGCTGCCATTATTCTTTTATGCTTCTCAACTCTTCTTTATCACTGTTTGCTACAAAGAGCTCAACTCTATTGCTGTCTGCATAGCATTCCTTCACTAAAGGACTTAGTTTGCAGTCTAGAGCATTCTGCATAGTGCATATGTAGTAAATAGTCTGACTCTAAAGCAGGAATTCTCTTTTTTTTTTTTTTAATTATAAAAAATTCTTTTCAAGTTTATTTTTTGAGAGGGACAGTGACAGAGTGTGAGCAGGGTAGCAACAGGAGAGAGAGGGAGACACAGAATCTGAAGCAGGCTCAAGGCTCCGAGCTATCAGCAGAGCCCAACATAGGAATCAAACTCTCAAGCTGTGAGATCATGATCTGAGCTGAAGTGAGACGCTTAAGTGACTGAGCTACCCAGGTGCTGCTAAAGCAGGAATTCTTAAAATCATTATTATTTTTTACCAGATACACGTACATAGCTTGAAGTAGTTTTTATTAGGTTATAATTTTTTTAATGCAGTCTAATTTTCATTCTCCAGAAATAAACCTTTCCAGTGCTTAGCTATTTATTCCACTGTTTATGTCAGTGTTGAAATAACATACTTAACGCATCTGTTGTCTTCCTCTAGCACACTTCTCAGATTTTAGTATTTAACTTGTTAAAACATGGATTGCCAAGCCCACCCCCAGGATTTCTGAATCACTGGGTCTGGGCAGGGACCCAAGAATTTGCAGTTTTCACAAGCTCCCCATTATGGCAGATGCCCTGGTCTAGACAGCACACTTTGAGAACCACTGCTGTATCCCGTATCCTCTTACAGAACCTGTAGCAACTTGGTTAAAACAACATCAGTATTTGGTTTTTGGTTTTTGGTTTTTTGGGTGTGTTTAATGTTTACTTTTGAGAGAGAAACAGAACGGGAGCCGGGGAGGGGAAGAGAGGGTGGGAGACACAAAATTTGAAGCAGGCTCCAGGCTCTGAGTTGTCAGCACAGACCCTGATGCATGGCTCAAACTCATGAACCATGAAATCATGACCTGAGCCGAAGTCGGACGCTTAACTGACTGAGCCACCCAGCCGCCCCGGGGATGCAGATACTTTTCAAGATAGTCTCTTCATTTTCTTCAGATGAATACCCAGAAGTTGAACTGCTGGATCATATAGTTCTATTTTTAATTTTGTTGAAGATCCTCCGTACTGTTTTCCATAGTGGCTACACCAGTTTATAGTTTCACCAGTAATGCACAAGAGTTCCCTTTTCTCCACATCCATGCCAATACTTGTGTCTTTGTCTTTTTCATGATGGCCATGCTAACATGTGTGAGGTGATATTCTCCTATGGTTGTACTTCCCCAGTGATTAGAGATGCTGAGTGAGATGCTTATCTCTCACTATCACATACCTATTGGCCTTTTGTATATCTTTTTTGGAGAAATCTTCTATTCAGGTCTTTTGCCCATTTTTTAATTGTATTTTTTGGCTTTCTGGTATGGAGTTTTAGTCTTCTGTGGATATATTGTGGCGTGGGGAGTTTTCATTTGTTTGTAAACAGGCTTCACACCCACCGGGGAGCCCAAGATGGAACTTGAGCTCATGACCCTGAGATCAAGACCTGAGCTGAGATCAAGAGTCAAGTTGGATGCTTAATTGGTGCACCAGGGTGGCTCAGGCAGTTAAGCATCTGACCTTTGATTTGGCTCAGGTCATGATCTCACAGTTTGTGAGTTCAAGCCCCATGTCAGTTTCTGGGCTGCCAGTGCGGAACCTGCTTGGGATTCCCTCTCTCCCTCTCTCTCTGCCCGTTTCCTGCTCATGCACATGCACACGCATATGTGCTCGGTCTCAAAATAAATAAATTTAAAACATAAATCTATAAAAACAAGAGACAACCCACTGAGCCATGTAGGCATCCCTGGATATTTTGGATATTAACTCCTCTTCTGATGTATGATTTGCAAATATTTTTTTCCCATTTTGTAAGGTTGTCTTTTTACTTTGTTGATTATTTTGCTGTGCAGAAACTTTTTAGTTAATGCTGTCCTGCTAACTTATTTTTTGTTACTTTTGCTTTAGATGTCACAACCAAAAAATCTTTGTCAAGACTCATGTCAAAGAGTTTTTCTTTTTTTTTAAGTTTATTTTCAGAGAGGGAATACACGTGTGTGAATGGTGGAGGGAGAGACAGAAGGAGAGAATCCCAAGCAGGCATGAACCATGAGAATCATCACCTGAGCCGAAATCAAGAGTCAGACACTTAGAGCCACCCAGGCACCCAAATAGCTTGTTTTCATATATTTTCCTCTGGGAGTTTCGATAGTTTCAGATCTTATATTTAAGTGTTTAATGCAATTGAAGTTAGTTTTTTTGAGTGGTATAAGATAAGGGTCTAATTTTATTCTTTTACATGTTAATGTCCAGTTTACTCAGCACCATTTATTAAAGAGACAGTCTTTTCTCCATTGAGTATTCTTGGCTCCCTTGCCGAATACTAGTTAACTGTATATGCTTGAGTTTATTTCTGGGCTTTTGATTCCATTGACCTATTTGTTTTTATGTCAGTACCATCTATTCGTTTTTATGCCATTACTATAGCTTAATAGCTTGAAATTAAAAAGTAGGATTCCTGGGGCGCCTGGGTGGCTCAGTCATCCGACTTCACCTCAGGTCATGATCTCACAGTTCATGAGTTCGAGCCCCACATTGGGCTCTGTGCTGACAGTGCAGAGCCTGGAGCTTGCTTCTGATTCTTTGGTCTTCCTCTCTCTCTTCCCCTCCCCCATTCATGGTCTGTCTTTCTCTCTCAAAAAAAAACATTTAAAAAAGAATACTTTTAAAAAAAAGTAGGATTCCTTCCACTTTGTTCTTTCTCAGGATTGCTTTGGCCATTTAGGGTCTTTGGTGGTTCCATATACATTTTAGGACTCTTTTTTCTATCTTTGTCAAAAAAAAAAAAAAATGCCATTGGAATCTTGATAGGAATTGCATTGAACCTATAGATGGCTTTGGTAGTATTAAAATTTTAACAATGTTAATTATTCTAATCTATGAACAAGATACCTTTCCATTTATTTGTATTCTCAGTTTCTTTCATCACTGTCTTGTTTTCAGAGTAGAGATCTTTCACCTCTTTGGTTAAGTTCATGAGTATTTTATTGTTTTTGTTATCGTAAGGATCATTTTATTTCTTTTTGAATAATTCATTCTTAGTGTATAGAAACACTACTGATTTTCATTAATTTTGTATCCTGCAACTTTAATGAATTCACTGTTTAGATCTAAGCTTTTTTTAAAAAAAAAATTTTTTTTTAACGTTTTTATTTATTTTTGAGACAGAGACAGAGCATGAAGGGGGGAGGGGCAGAGAGAGAAGGAGACACAGAATCGGAAGCAGGCTTCAGGCCCTGAGCCATCAGCCCAGAGCCCGACGCGGGGCTCGAACTCACGGACCGTGAGATTGTGACCTGAGCTGAAGTTGGACGCTTAACCGACTGCGCCACCCAGGCGCCCCTAGATCTAAGCTTTTTGATGAAACCTTTAGGATTTTCTGTGTATAACATCTTGTCATCTGCAAATAGAGACAATTTTAGTTTTTCCGTTCCAGTTCTGATGACTTTTTTTTTTTCCTTGCCTGGTTGCTTTGGCAACGACTTGTAGTATTACATTGAAAAAGAATGGTAAGAGTGGGTACCCTTTTCTTATTGCCTATTTTCAAGGAAGAGCTTTTGGCCTTTCACCATGGGGTATTGTACTAGCTGTGGGCTTATCACATGACCTTTATTATTGAGGTATGTTCCTTCTATACCTAATCTGTTAAGCATTATCACAAACAGATCACATTGGTTGATTTGCATATGTTGAACCGTCCGTGCATTCCATGTCTGAATCCTGCTTGATCATGGTGAATGATCCTTTTAGTGTACTGCCAAATTCAGTTTGCATCTATATTCATCAGGGTTATTTGTCCAAAGTTTTATTTTCTGGTAGTAGCCTTTTCTGGCTTTGGTATAAGGGCAGTTGTTGGCCTTGTAAAAATGAGTGTGTGGGTGTATTTCCTCCTCTTAAAAAAAAATTTTTTTTTGGAATATTTTGAGGATTGGTATTCATTCCTTACATGTTAGCTTAAATTCACCAGTGAAGCCATCTGGCCCTGGGCTTTTTTTATACAAGGAGATTTTCAATTATTATTCAGTCTCTTTACTGTTGAGATATTGTATTTCAGAAAATTTTTTAATTTTTATAAAATTTTTTATTCAGATTTTTTGTTTCTTCCTGATTCAGTCTTGGTAACATTTCTAAGAATTTGTCCATTTTTTCTAGCTTGTTCAGTTTGTTGACATAGAGTTGTTTCATAGTAGTTTCTTACTTTTCTTTGTATTTCTGTGATGATCAGTTGTAATATCTCCTTTCTCATTTATAATTTTGTTGTTTTGGGTCCTCTTTTTTCTTTGGTTAATCTAGGTAAACTTTGTTAGTTTTGTCAACCAACCAACTCTTCTGGTCAATCTTTTCTATTTTCTTCTCTATTTCATTTATTTCTGCTCTAATATTTATTATTTGCTAGCTTTGGACAAAGTTTGTTCTTTTCTGATTCCTTAAGGCATAGAGTTAGGTTATTTGGGATAGGTCTTGTTTCTGAATGTAGGCATTAATTGCTGTGAACTTCCTTCTAAGAACTGCTTTTGCTGCATCCTGTGAGTTTTGGTATATTGTGTTTTTCGTTTGATTCAAAATAATTTCAGTGTTTAATTTGCATGTGTTTGTGAATTTCTCAGTTTCCTCTTGCTATTGATATCTTGCTGTATTCATACCGTTGTGGTTAGAGAAGATAATTGGTTTAATTTTTTTTTAATTTGCTAAGACTCGTTTTGTGGTGTAACATATAGGAAATGTTCATGTGCACTTTATGTTCTGCTGTCAGAAGGTTATGTACATGTTAGGCCCATATGTTCTGTACTATTGTTCAAATCCACTGTTTCCTTATTATCTATCTGTCTGGATGATCTCCATTGTTGAGAGTATTAAAGTCCCCAACCATTTTTGTGTTACTCTTTATTTCCGTTTAGTTCTGTTTAGTTTTGGTTCATATAATTAGATGTTTCATTGGTGGGTATCTATATATTTATAATTGTTACATCTTCTTGGTGTGTTGATCCCTCTCTCTGTACTATTTTTTAACATTTTATTTATTTTTGAGAGAGGGAGGGGCAGAGAGAGAGGGAGACACAGAATCAGAAGCGCAGGCTCTAGGCTCCCAGCTGTCAGCACAGAGCCCAATGCAGGGCTTGAATCCGTGAACCGTGAGATCATGACCAGGGCTGAAGTCGGATGCTCAACCAACTGAGCCACCCAGGCACCCCTCTCTTTACTATTTTCACTTTAAAGTGTATTTGATATAAATATAGCTACCTCTGCTTTCTTTGTGGTTACCATTTGCTTAAAGTATCTCTTTCCATCCCTACTCCATCTCTGTCTTTAAGGCTGAAGTGAATCTCTTATAGGAAGCATATTGTTGGATCTTGTGTTTTTGGTTTTTTTTTATTCATTCAGCCAGGTGTTGTCTCCCCGGGAGAGTTTAAACCATTTATATTTGAAGTAACTATTAATTATTAAGGCCTTACACAATTGCCATTTTATTTTCTTGTGGTTTTCTTGATACATTGTTCCTTCTTTTTTTGTGTTTTGAAGTTTTATGGTATCAGTATGCTTTGACTTGTCATGTTCTTTGGTCTAATATTACCACAGGTTTTTCCCTTGTGGCTATAAGGTTTACATAAGACATTTTAAAACACTGTGTTTTAAAATAACATCTAAACACTTTGACTTCTCCCCCTCACATTTTAGGTTATTGATGTTACAATTTATATATTTTATAATGTGTAACTAATAACAGGTTATTGTAGTTATGGTTATTTAACTACCATGGTTATTTCTTACTACATTATCTTTTAAACTAGAGCTAGAAGTGAATTATGCACTAACATCACCATATTACAGAATCCAACTTTATCATCACCAGTAAGTTTTATGCTGCCTTGTATAGTGTTAATGAGCATCCTTTTATTTATACTCAACTCCCTTTAGCATTTCTTGTAAGGCAGATGTAGCGGTGATGAGTTCCCTCTGCTTTTGTTTGTCCAAGAAAGTCTATCTATTGCCGAAGGACACTTTTGCCTGGTAGAGTAGCCTTGGTTAATAGTTTTTCTTGCTTTGAGTATTTTGTGTCATCCCATTTTCTTCTGGCCTGAAAAGCTTCTATTGAGAAATCTCACAGTCTTATGGGGGTTCCCTTATATGTAACCTTTTTTTTTCTAGCTGCTCTTAAAATTCTTTGACTTTTGATGATTCTGACATGTCTTTTGTAGCCCTGTTTATTTAGGGCCTCTTGGCAGTTCATACGTCTTCCTGTCTTTAGAGTCCATTGTAGAGCTCTATTAGTTTCATTTGGTTGTGTCACATTTACCTGGCTTTCTATGATCCTCGTGTTGGTGTCTGCATTGGAGTTAAGTGGTCCCTTCTTCCAAACGTTGCAGGCTCACTTTGGCAGATAGTTTGACCGGTCAGCGCAGTTGGGTTTCTGGTCATTCCTGGTCCTTGGACAGGTGTGGCTGCTGTTAGGGTCTGTTTTTTAGTGAAGCAACTGTTTGAGTTCTGAGCATAGAGGGTATTCCACTGGGTGAGAACAGCAGGTAGGACTGCTGACTCGAGTTCCCTGCCCAAGTGAAGCTAGTGGGTGTCAATGTGACCTGGATTCTCTGGTCAGGCTTCCTACAGTCAGGACTGGGCTCTCTACAAGAGTCTGTAAATTGGCTTTCTGGATGAGAGACCAAGAGCCAGGAACTGCAGCAAGTGGAGCTGTGACTCAGCCTTTCTGCCTGGGTGGGGGCAGACCAGGTTCAAGAGCTGGCAGAACTGCACTGTAGAGCATTCCCTGGGGCAGACTGGACCCCCACCTTGGTGCTGTAGATGAGCAGAGATACTGGTTGGGACTACTGCTTGGGCTCTGCAGCTAGGAACTTGGTCTGTTAATAACACAGTGCTGGTTCCGGGAAGCCCACCCAGTGCATGGGCATGATGATTCTATCTCACTTGGACCTGGTGACCGGGAGGTGGACCATGCCTCCCCTGTGGTGTTGACCACTTAAGAACCCCACTTAGTCACCATCAGATTCCGAGTAGTTGAAACCCACAGATGTGCCTGCAGTCCCCATGGGGCGGAGCCCAGAATGAGGGATCCCACGAGGCCATGACTTACAGTGCTGAGTGACTGGATGTCACCCCTGTGCTCCTTTCCCCCTGGAAAAACAAGTTGGATGTGGTGTTGAGTCAACCTGGGTGGGGGCCATGCAGTCAGCATGTAGCCTTCCAGACTATCCTTCTGGTACAAGGAGTTGGTCTCTTTGGTCGGGCAGGGGGTGCTTCAGCCACATTCCTGTCTTCTAGGATTTGCTCAGTGGCTTCTTGTTCATGAATATTTGTTGTTCTTCCTGTGAGGGGGAGCTAAGTCAGAAACATCCTTTGTCACCGTCTTGCTGAAGATCTGGGAAGGTAAGGACAGCAGAGGGAAGGGTGCAGACCTGTAACAGGCTGTGTGCACTGGCTTGCAGGTGACCCTGTGGAAGGAGTCTGTCGACGGGCAGTGGGTGTGCATCAGTGATGTCAACAAGGGCCAAGGTTCTGTGTCCACTTCCGTCACAGAGGGCCAGCAGAACGAGCAGTGACAAGACAGGAAAGGCTCAGCTCCCCTCCTGCTGACTCCAGGACTGCCCTTTCCTGGACCAACTGACCAAACCGCTGGGAGGAATAGCTCCAACAAGATTCCTTCCCCAGGAGTAGTTACAAGTGCAACCAGATAGATCATCTGCCTTAACATGATTTGATATGGTTTGTAATTTAGTGTCCTGCTGAAAGCACTCATGTTAGGAGAAAAAAGCTACAAATGATCTTCAAATCTATTATTTTAAAATATTTTTGGCCATTTTTATGTACCTTTTGGGTTTCAGGCATTATTTGGGGGGTTTTGTTTCCAAAATAGTTAAATAAATTCATATTGCTTATAATTCTTCCTGCATTATCCCAACCCCTCCCTAAAAAGCTCATGTTCACTCCTGTTTGTCAGTGTATTAGAACAACATTCTCCAAGACCCTGGTCCCTGTAGGCTGGCTGAACCCCCAGCCGACATACACAAAGCTGGTATCTGTGTAACATCCTTGTGATTCCAGTCACACTGGACGTGGGCTCCGGTGAGGGGGAGTGTGTCCTCTGGACACATATCCTCTTCCAGAAACTGGGAATACAAGTCTGCCTTACAGAGAAGACTCGGATGAACTAATGCATGGAGGTGACCCATAACGTGCCATGCAAACACAGGGCAGTATTAACCAAATACCCACAATTAAGAGACTGGCCCGGAAAGTGGGTACACTTCGTGCAGATTATGGACCCTGTCAGTGCCGGAGACCATGGTTCTGGTCCTGGTCAACCCTGAACCTAGTATCACCTGTTAGCAGAAGCCTTGAGACCCTCACCTGAATCGGTCGTCACAACGGCGGGTATAATTTATACTGAAACCTATCGCGAGCTGGTACTACACTGGAGCCGTCCTGTGTTGCAACACAACAGACCAGTGTAGGCCTATACCCCCAACTTACCAATGAGGAAACTGGCACTGAAGGTGGAAGACCTGCCCAGGGCTGTCCACCGCCAAGTGGTAAAGCTAGCCTTTGAGTCCCAATCCAGCTCAACTGCAGAGTGGGTGCTGTCAAAGGCACGACTCAGGAAGAGTATGTGAGCAGAGGGCTCCTCAGCTGTAATGTGGGGTGGTGCTCACAGCAGACCTTTATGTGAGTGCACTTAGCTTTGTAAAAGGTCAGGCCACTCACCGCAGGAGGCTGCATGCACAAGGAAATGTGGACCCCTGTTCTTCTACCTGCTCATCCTTCATTTTTCAGCAGCAAAACCCCTGTTTTGAAATAAATATTAGATCATAATGTATAAAATCGGAAAAGGTGGATCGACTGTGCTTGAAGTAAGGATATAGAGGCCACAGCCCTGCCCCTCAGCCTCCATGTCATTCTGTACAATCCAAGCCTTTGGACAACAGTATGAGAACTGTGCTTCTGTTTATTCAGATGAGAAAAGACTCAAGAAGGCACCTTTGTATACACTTCTCAGGGGATAAAAACTACCCCTTAGTTCTAGTTAGCTCTTCTTACATGTCTGCCTTCCCTAACAAGCTCTGTGCTCCCCCCAAGGACAGGCCTGGTCTTCCTTCTGGTGTCTGCTACCATCAACGAGAAGAAATTAGTCCTGTGTCACACAGTGGGTTGGTGGTAGGTTAGTGGGCTCCTGGCCATAAGCTCTGTTTGTGGCTTACACCACAGAGAATCAAGGTAATCTGGAGGTAAGTAAAATTACCACCCATAATGGTTTATAGAGTGCTAAAGTGTTAACTATTCCTGGGGTAAAAGCAAAATCCCTCAAATTTCGTTACCACAAAATAGACTAATCAATTGGAAATACCACACTGTCAGTCTTCAAGGGCCATGCCCAAGTGATATGAATGGAAAGGTAACTTAAAAGGTAGAGAGTTCTGGTTAGGGTAAGAGCAATAGCAACCACAATGGTTTTTAATCCTTTCACAAAAACAAAGCAAACTGGGATAGAAAAATGAGACCCCCAGACAACATTAAGGTAGTCCCTCAAACCCTAGGGCCAAACTCTTCATACCTAGAATACCTGTGTGGGACCAGCATAGGCAAGAAAAAAGGAAGTTGTTATGATCCTATGAGCCAGGTAACCCAAAAATTACCATCAAATACTCATCCATCCCAAATAGAAAACTCAGCAAGCCAATGTGAGAACTAGAAACCAGGGGATTCACAGGTTTTCATTGACAAGTGAGTTCAAAAATGGGGAGATTTCCACTGCCTTCCACACATGAAGGAGTAATGGCTGTAAGAGTTTCCCTAGAAATTAGTTTCCCTAAACAACTAGGAAACCACACAATATACATGAAACAAATGCTTATGGACATAGGACAAAGACAGTGTTTGGGTGAGGGAAACAGGTGAGGGGAGCACCAGCTGCTCCAGCTTACTGCCTAGGAGCAACTTTCAGGCCAAAGGGCAAGGAGACAATCCAGGGTCTAGTGGTCAAGTTGAAGACACAGAGGTCAGAGTCCAGGAATGCTAAGCTAGAACCTAATGAGCAGAGTCCTGGAGAAGAGGGAACTGCTCAGAGCAAGCTCCTCAGATCTACAGAAATGTCTCCTAGAGTCTGACCAAGTCCTAACCTACATGAATAAAAGGCACAACTTCATGACCAGAAACCAATAGACCACACAATTCTTAGAACTCAGAGGAGTGGGAAGAGTTCATGTGCCTGAGACCCAGAGTACAACTTCAGAATATGCAGCGCATTGGGTAGAGTCCTAAGAAAGATCACGCCTTAGTAATAATCTTAAATTAGGTCTAGAGCACAGGCTCCTCTGGACCATGAAAACCAAGCCTTGAGGTCCACAATCATTTCACTTTGTGCCAGATCAAAACCCAACACTTAAAGCAATAACGAAAATTAAGCACTTAGAAACTAAATTCACAATGTCCAGTTTCTAATCCAAAATTACATGTGCAAATAAGAAAATATGACCCATAACCAGAAGAGAAAAAAAATTAATGGACACAAATCAGAGAGACCTCAGGATTAGCAGATAAAGACCTTAACAACAGATATCACAAAGGTGTTCAAGAATATAAAGGAACAGGAACATAAGGAAAATGAGACATAAAAAAGTTGGGAGTTTCTAGGAATGGGAAATTCAATATTTGAAGTGAAAACACTGGACAGGAGGAAGAGCATGTACACACTGCAGTACAACAGATCAGTAAGTCTGAAGATACAGCAATAAAAACTATACAAACAGCACAAACAGAAGGGACCAAAACAAACCTGGCAACTGAAATGTGGGATACTATCAAGTAGTCTTGTGTAAATTAGAGTCCCAAGGAGAAAAAAATTAAGGGGCGAGGAGGATTGAAAAAATATCTGAAGAAATAACACATGTTTCCAAGCTGGATTAAAACTGTAACCATAGAGATCCAAGATCAGAACCCCAAGCAGAATACTAAACACACATACATACATACCCCAAATAAAATTGCTGAAATTTTAAAAACTATGAAAGCCAGAGAAAAAGACACATACTACATAGAAACAAACATAAGAATGGCAGCCAACTTCTCATCAGAAATTATGCAAACCATAAGAAATTTAACACCTTTAAAGTGCTGAAAAAAGAATAACATAAAAATGACTATCAGCCTACAATTCTGTAGCTAGTGAAAATATCTTTCAAAAATAAAGGTGAAATAAGGAGTTTTTCAAATGAAAGCTGAAAGAATAATGACCAGCAGAGCTGCATTATAAGAAATGTCAAAGGAAGTTCTTCAGGCAAAATGAAAATATCAGATGAAAATTTGGATATATACCAAGGAATAAGGAGAACCAGGGATAGAAAAAAATGTGGGTAAATATACTTTTTTTTCCTTTTATCTCTCCAGTATTGATTATTTTAACTGCATTGAGAGGCTTACAACTTCTATAGAAATAAAATAAGTAACAATAGCACAAATAATGGAAGTGGGGGAATTGAAAATACTTTGTTGTAAGGGTCTTATATAGGAAGTGGTATCATATTTGTTGAAAGCATACTGCATTATGTTGAAGTTGTATTTGTGTGTGTGTACTTTTTTTTTTTAAGAGAGAGCCAGCACAAGCAGGAAAAGGGCAGAGAGAATATTAAGCAGGCTCCACACTCACTACAAGTCCCAACACGGAGCTCAGTCTCACAACTGTGAGATCATGACCTGAGCCAAAATTAAGAGTCAGATGCTCACAAACTGAGCCACCCAGGCACCCCTGAAGTTGATTTTTTTTTTAATGTTTATTCTGAGAGAGGGGGGGAGAGACAGAATCCCAAGCAGACTCCACACTCAGTGTAGAGTCCAACACGGGGCTGATCTCATGAAGCATGAGATCATGACCTGAACCAAAATCAAGAGTCAGATTCTTTTTTTTTTTTTTTTGAGACAGAGAGCATGAGCAGGGTAGAAGGGCAGAGGGAGCAGGGGTCGGGGGGAGAGAGAGCGCGCACGACAGAGAGAGGGAGAATCCCAAGCAGGATCCAGGCTCAGCACAGAGGCTAACACGGCTTGATCCCACGACCCTGGGATCATGACCTGAACCAAAAACAAGAGTCACTCAACTGACTGAGCCACCCAGGCACCTCTGAAGTTGTATTTTTAAATCCTAGGTCAAGCATTAAAAGAATAAAGCAGAGAGTATAACTAACAAGCCAACTGTGAAGACCGCATGTATTATAAAATGTACTTGTCCAAAAGTGTCTATGAAAAGAGGAGCACCTGGGTGGCTCAGTTAAGCATCTAGCTCTTGGTTTTGGCTCAGGTCATGGTCTCACGGTTCTGAGTTTGAGCCCCACATCAGGCTCTACACTGGCAGAGTGTGTAGCCTGCTTGGGATTCTCTTTCTCTCTGCCTCTCCCCCACTCATACTGTCTCTGTATCTCTCAAAAGAAACAAATAAACTTTAAAGAAAAAGGGACAAAGAACAGAGGAGACAGATTGAAGGTAAATAGCTAGATGTTAGATTTAAACCAAACTGTGTAGGTCATTGCAATAAATATAAAAGGTCTAAACACTCCAAGTTAAAGGCCCCTGATAAGAGATTATCAGAATGGACTTTTAAAACACAAGACCCCAGGTGCCTGGGTGGTTCAATCGGTAAAGCATGAGACTCTTGATCTGGGGTGTTCTAAGTTCAAGCCCCATGTTGGGTGTAGAGATTACTTAAAATCTTTCAGGGGTGCCTGGGTGGCTCAAACATCCAATTTCGGCTCAGATCATGATCTTACAGTTAATGAGTTCAAGCCCCGTATCAGGCTGTCTGCTGTCAGCACAGAACCTGCTTCAGATTCTCTATCCCCGCCCCCCCGCCCCTCCCTTGCTCACGCTCTCTCTCTCAAAAATATGCATTAGGGGCACCTGGGTGGCACAGTCGGTGGAGTGTTTGACTTCAGCTCAGGTCATGATCTCATGCCTTGTGAGTTTGAGGCCCATGTCAGGCTCTGTACTGACAGCTCAGAGCCTGGAGCCTGCTTCAGATTCGTGTCTCCCTCTCTCTCTGCCCCTCCCTTACTCATGCTCTGTCTCTCTCTGTCTCAAAAATAAATTAAAAAAAAAATTTTTTTTTAATTATTTACCATGACCAAGTGGGCTTTATACCTGGGATGCAGGGCTGGTTCAATAAACACAAATCAATCAATGTGATACATCACATCAATAAAGGAAAGGACAAGAACCACATGATCCTCTCAATAGATGCAGAGAAAGCATTTGACAAAATACAGCATCCTTTCTTGATAAAAACCCTCAAGAAAGTAGGGAGAGAAGCCTTGTACCTCAAGATCATAAAAGCCATATATGAAAGACCCTCCACTAATATCATCCTCAATGGAGAAAAACTAAGAGCTTTCGCCCTAACGTCAGGAACAAGACAAGGATGTCCATTCTCACCACTGTTATTCAACATAGTATTGGAAGCCTTAGCCTCGGCAATCAGACAACACAAAGAAAAGGCATCCAAATCGGCCAGGAGGAGGTCAAACTTTCGCTCTTTACAGGTGATGTGATATTCTATATGGAAAACCCAAAAGATTCCACCAAAAAAACTGCTAGAACTGATCCATGAATTCAACAAAGTCGCAGGATATAAAATCAACGCACAGGGGCACCTAGGTGGCTCAGTTGGTTGAGTGTCTGACATCAGCTCAGGTCATGATCTCACAGTTCATGAGTTCAAGCCCCGCGTCGGGCTCTGCGCTGACAGCTCAGAGCCTGGACCCTGCTTCAGATTCTGTGTCTCCCTCTCTCTGCCCCTTCCCCACTCATACTTTATCTCTAAAAATGAATAACTTAAAAAAAATTTGTTTAAATCAATGCACAGAGATTAGTTGCATTCCTATACACCAAGAATGAAGCAACAGAAAGAAATCAAGGAATCGATCCTATTTACAATTGCACCAAAACTATAAAATACCTAGGAATAAACCTAACCAAAGAGGTGAAAACTCTATACACTAAAAACTATAGAAAGCTTAAGAAAGAAATTGAAGGAGACACCAAAAAAAAAAAAAGGGAAAAATATTCCGTGCTCCTGCATAGGAAGAACAAATATTGTGAACATTTCGATACTACCCAAAGCAATCTATGTATTCAATGCAATACCTATCAAAATAATACCAGCATTCTTCACAGAGCTAGAACAAACAATTCTAAAATCTGTATGGAACCAGAATAGCCTAAAGAAAAGATCCCGAATGACCAAAGCAGTCTTGAAAAAGAAAACTGAAGCTGGAGGCATCACAATCCCAGACTTTGAGCTGTATTACAAAGCTGTAATCATCAAAACAGTATGGTACTGGCACAACAGACATTCAGATCAATGAAACAGAATAGAGAACCCAGAAATGGACCCACAAACGTATGGCCAACTCATCTTTGACAAAGCAAGAAAGAATATCCAATGGAATAAAGTCTCTTCAGCAAATGGTGCTGGAAAAACTGGACAGGGACATGCAGAAAAATGAACCTGGACCACTTTCTTACACCATACACAAAACTAAACTAAAAATGGATGAGAGAGCTAAGCATAAGACAGGAAGCCATCAAAATCCTAGAGGAGAAAGCAGGCAAGAACCTCTTTGACTTGGCCGCAGCAACTTCTTACTCAACATGTCTCTAGAGGCAAGGGAAACAAAAGCAGAAATGAATTATTGGGACCTCATCAAAATAAAAATTTTCTGCACAGCAAAGGAAACAATCGGCAAAACTAAAAGGCAACCGACAGAATGGGAGAAGATATTTGCAAACGACATATCAGATAAAGGGTTAGTATCCAAAATCTAAACAGAACTTATCAAAGTCAACATGCCCAAAAAAATAATAATCCAGTGAATAAATGGGCAAAAAACATGAATAGACACTTCTCCAAAAAAGACATCCAGATGGCTAACCGACACATGAAAAAATGTTCAACATCACTCATCATCAGGGAAATACAAATCAAAACCACAATGAGATAACACCTCACACATGTCAGAGTGGCTAACATTAACAACTCAGGCAACAACAGATGTTGGTGAGGATGCGGAGAAAGAGGATCTTTTGCACTGCTGGTGGGAATGCAAACTGGTGCAGCTACTCTGGAAAACAGTATGGAGGTTCCTCAAAAAATTAAAAATAGAACTACCCTACAACCCAGCTATTTATCCAACGGATATAGGTGTGCTGTTTTGAAGGGGCACATGCACCCCAATGTTTATAGCAGCACTATCAACAATAGCCAAAGTATAGAAAGGGCCCAAATGTGCATCGATGGATGAATGGATAAAGAAGATGTGGTGTGTGTGTGTATATATATATATACACAGACACACACACACACGTATATATGTATATATATGATATGTACATAAAGATGTGTGTGTGTATACACACACACATATGTATATATGTATACGTGTGTGTGTGTGTGTGTGTGTGTGTGTGTGTGTACACTGGAGTATTATTCAGCAATCAAAAAGAATGAAATCTTGCCATTTGCAACTACATCCGGATATAACTAGATGGGTGTTATGCTAAGTGAAATTAGAGAAAGACAAATATAACTTCATTCATATGAGTACTTTAAGATACAAAACAGATGAAAATAAGGGAAGGGAAGCAAAAATAATACAAAAACAGAGAGGGGGACAAAACATAGGAGACTCTTAAATATAGAGAACAGAGGGTTTCTGGAGAGGTTATCAAAGGGGGGGATGGGCTAAATGGGTAAGGAGCATTAAGAAATCTATTCCTGAGATCATTGTTGTACCATATGCTAACTAACTTGAATGTAAATTTAAAAATATATAAATTATTAAGAATTTTTTTTAAAGTGTTTTGAGGGGCACCTGGGTGGCTCAGTTAAGCACCTGACTCTTGATTTCAGCTCAGGTCATGATCTCACGGTTCATGGGTTTGAGCCCCCCATCAGGCTCACACTGTCGGTGCAGAGCCTGCTTAACATTCTCTCTACCCCTCCCCCACTCATGCATGCATGCACTCTCAAACTTTAAAGTATAGTGTCATGTCAAAACCACATGGGAATCATCAAATATAGAAGCATCTAAAGAAATAAGGACTATAAAACTCATTGAAACACTTATATAAAAAAATCCCTAAGTTTATTATAGGAAAAAAACATTGCAGGGACTATAAAACTCATTGAAACACTTACATAAAAAAATCCCTAAGTTTATTATAGGAAAGAAAATTGCAGGTTGCTAAGGCACCAACCTTATTTTGAAAATGAGTAAATAATTTTTTAAAATCCTACATTTATTTTGCCTTTTGGTACAAACTGTATGTGAATTAACAAAATAATTGCTAAAGGAAAAAATACTAAAAAACCTAGAAATCAACAGAACAGAAAATCACCTTTTGTAATTCTTAATAAAACATGTAGACAACAATCAGTGGTACATAACTCCATTATGTGAAAAGTTCATGAGGCTCTACGTGTTGAAGTGTGACTACCAGTTTAGAGAGGCAGGTGGGAGAGGAATAAGTCAGACAATGCCACAAGAAAGTGGTCCACCAAGTCCAGAATGCAGAAAGCTGTGCAGGACAAATAGCCTGTTGTGTAAAATGCATGAAGGGATGGAAGAGAGGGGCAGGTAGGGGACTGTTGTAGACTAAGAGACTTCATGGACTGGTCAACCAAATGTGAGCTCCGGATGTGAACAAACCACCTGTGTATTTTATCTGTGGAGACACATACTCAAGGCCTTTTTTTTTTTTTTTTTTTTTTTAGTTTATCTATCTATTTAGAGACAGTACATGAGCAGAGGAGGGGCAGAGAGGGAAAGAGAAAATCCCAAGCAGGCTCCATGCTGTCAGCACAGAGCCCAACGTGGGGCTCAATTCCACAATGCTGGGATCATGACCTGAGCTGAAATCAAGAGTCAAATGCTCAACCAACTGAACCACCCAGGCACCCCTACATTCAAGTTTTTAAAGCTGAAGTTACACGACTTCTGAGATTATCCCACCCCCCAAAAAAATAATGTGGAAGATAAACAGAGGAAGATGTAAATAAATGTTGAAGCTGATGATGGATGCCTTGAGATTCATTATATTAACCTTTTTTATGTGTTTGAGACTTTCCAGAATAAGGTATTAAAATATATAGGGGGGGGCTGAATTTTCTGCTCAAGGTAACCAATTATTTTACAATCAGAAAGGAATTGCCTGAGATACTTGTTAAAATACAGATCCTTGGGAATAGTCAGAAGATGGTTGTGGAGTAGGAGGACCCTAGAATTGTCCCATCTCAATAACATAACCAGATAACTATAAAAACATCCTAAACATCCCAGAAATTGATCTGAAGACTGACAGAACAAACTCCACAACTGAAGGGAGAGAAGAAGCCACATCAAAGAAGGAGCAGGAGACATAAATGGCTTTTCTAACACAGAGAAGAAGGCAAGACTTAGACAAAATGCAAAGACAGGAATTTATCCCAAATGAAAGCATAAGATAAACCCACAGCCAGAGAAGAGAAGAGATCAGTGAGACCCTACCATAGAGATATAAGAGTTAAAAAAGAATCAGAGAGGAAGAGTACAATAAATGAGATTAGAAACATACTTGAAGCAATGAATAGAAGGCTGGAAGGAACAGAGAAATGAATTAATGACCTAGAAGACAAGGTAATGGAAAGCAATGGTGCTGAACAAAAGAGAGAAAAAAATATACAAAATGAGAACAGACTTAGGGAACTCAATGACTTGTTCAAATGTAGTAACATTCATATTATAGGAGTCCCAGAAGAAGAAGAGAGAGAAAAGGGGGCAGAAATTTTATTTGAAGAATAGCTGAAAACTTCCATAATCTGGGGAAGGAAATAGACATCCAGATCCAGGAGGCACAGAGAACTCCCATCAAAATCAACAGAAGCAGACCCACACCAAGACATATTGTAATTAAATCTGCAAAATAAAATAAAATTTTTAAGCAGTAAGACAAAAGAAGTCATTAACTTATAAGAGAAAACATGTAAGGCTAGCTACAGATTTTTCAACAGAAACTTAGCAAGCCAGAAAGGAGTGGCATGATATATTCAAAGTGCTGAATGGGAAAAATCTGCCACCAAGATTACTCTATCCAGCAAGGCTATCATTCAGAATAGGAGAGAGAGAGAGTTTCCCAGACAGACAAAAACTAAAGGAGTTCATGACCACTAAATTAGCCCTACAAGAAATAGTAAGGAGGACTCTCTGTGTGGAGAGACTAAAAGTGACAGTATAAAGGCAGGAAGCACAAAAGCAGTAAAATGAGTATGTCTCTAAAAATCAGGCAAGGAACTCAGACACACACCAAAAACGGGATATAAAATATAGTAACATATACATACCTAAAACATGGGGAGGAGAGGAAAAAAGAATGTCTTCAAACTAAAACAACCATAAACTTAATACAGATTGCTATTTGCAGAAGGGGGTTATATATAAACCTAATGGAAACTCTGTATCAAAAACCAGTAGGGGTGCCTGAGTGGCTTAGTCCGTTGAGCGTCTGACTCTTGATTTTGGCTCAGGTCATGATCTCATGGTTCATGAGATCAAGCCCTGCTTTGGGCTCTGCACTCATGGCACTGAGCCTGCTTGGGATTCTCTCTGCCCCTACCCCGTTCATGTGTACTCTCTCTCTCTCTTAAAATAAATAAACTTAAAAAAAAAAAAAAAACCACCAAGGGGGTGCCTGAGTAGCTCAGTCTGCTCAGGTCATGATCAAGCAGTCCATGAGTTTGAGCCCCACATTGAGGCTCTGTGCTGACAGCTCAAAGCCTGGTGTCTGCTTCAGATTCTGTCTCCCTTTCTCTCTGCCTCTCCCCACTCACTCTCCCTCCCTCCCTCCCTCCCTCTCTGTCTCAAAAACTAAACATTAAAATCAAAAACAAAAACACTGGGGTGCCTAGGTGGCTCAGTCAGTTAAGCATCTGACTTCTGCTCAGGTCATGATCTCACGGTTCGTGGGTTCAAGCCCTGCACACCTTGAATGTGAATGGACTAAATACTCGAATCAAAAGACACAGGGTGAAAGGATTAAAAAAAAAAAAAGAAACCATTTATATGCTGCCTGTAAGAGACTCATTTTAGACCTAAAAACACCTGCAGATTGAAAGTGAGAGGTTAGAGTTGGGGCGCCTGGTTGGCTTAGTCGGTTAAGTGTGCAACTTTGGCTCAGGTCATGATCTCACGCTTTGTGAGTTTGAGCTCCACATCAGGCTCTCTGCTGTCAGCACAGAGCCTGCTTGGGATCCTTTGTCCCCCTCTCTTCCTGCCTCTCCCCTGCTTGCGCTCTCTCAAAAATAAACATTAAAAAAAATTACACCCCTCTCCCACTCACACTCTCTCTCAGAAATAAACAAACATTAAGTATTTTTTTTTAATTAAAAAAAAGTGAGGGGATGGAGAAACATTTACCTTGCAAATGGACATCAAAAGAAAGCTAGAATATCAATACTTATATCAGGCAAACTAGATGTTTGTTTGTTTTTATTATTTGAGAGGCAGAGAGTGTGGGAGAGGGGCAAAGGGAGAGAGAGAGAATCTTAGAATCTGAAGCAGGCTCCACACTCAGCATGGAGCCAGACATGGGACTTAACCCCACAACCCTGGGATCATGACAGGAGCTGAAATCAAGAGTCAGACACAACTGACTAAACCACCCAGGAGCCCATTTATTATTATTTTTTACATAGGCTCCACACTCAGCATGAGTCCAACACAGGGTTTGAACTCACAACCATAAGGTCAAGACCTGAACTGAGATCAAGAGTTGGACACTCAACTGACTGAGCCACCCAGGCACCCCATGGACAAACTAGACTTTAAAACAGAGACTGTAACAAGAGACAAAGATGGGCACTATATAATAATAAAAGGGACAATCCAACAAGATTGTTTATGCACCAACATGGGAGCACCCAAATAAATAAAATAAAACAAGCATAAACAAACTAATTGATAACAATGCAATAATAGGACACTTTAAAACCCCGATTACATCAATGGACAGATCATCTAAACAGAAAATAAACAAGGGGAAAATGGCTTTTGTTTTTTGGGTTTTTAAAATCTATTTTTATTTCTTTATTTTTAATACTTTGTCAAGTTAGCTAACATACAGTGTATACAGTATAGTCTTGGCTTTGGGAGTAGATTCCTGTGATTCCTCACTTACATACAAACACCCAGTGGTCATCCCAACAGGTACCCTCCTCAATACCCATCACTCATTTTCCCTGCTCTCCCAACCCCCCACCCCCATCGACCCTGAGTTTGTTCTCTGTATTTAAGAGTCTCTTATGGTTTGCCTCCCTCTCTGTTGGTAACTTATTTTTCCTTCCCTTCCCCTATGGTCTTCTGTTAAGTTTCTCATATTCCACATATGAGTGAAAACATATGATACCTGTCTTTTTCTGATGAAATAATAGCTTTGAATGACACACTGCACCAGATGAACTTAAAAGATATATTCAGAACATTCCATCCTAAAACAACAGAATATACATTCCTTTTAAGTGCACATGGAACATTCTCCATAAGAGATCACATATTAAGACACAAAACAGACCTCAACAAATACAAAAAGACTGAAGTCTTACTATGCAGCTTTTCTCACCACAACACTATGAAACTAGAAGTCAACCACAAGAAAAAAATCTGAAAAGACCACAAATACATGGAGGTTAAATAATATGCTACTAAACAATGAAAGGGTCAACTAGGAAATCAAAGAAGAATTTAGCAATACCTAGCAACAAATGAAAATGAAAACATAATGGTCTAAAATCTTTGAGATACAGCAAAAGCAGTTCTAAGAGGGAAGAGCATAGCAATACAGTCCTACTTTAAAAAAAACAAGAAAAATCACAAATAAACAACCTTAACTTAACCTTACACCTAAAGGAGCTAGAAAAAGAACAAATAAGCCAGCAGAAGGAAGGAAATAATAAAGATTACAGCAGAGATAAATGATATAGAAACAAACAAGAAAAAAAGCCCAACAGAACAGATTAATGTAACTGATAAACCTCTAGCCAGACTTATCAAAAAAAAAAGAACCCAAATAAAATCATAAATGCAAGAGGAGAAATAATCAACACCACAGAAATACAATTATAAGAGAATATTATGAAACACTATATGCCAAAAAATTGGATAACTTACAAGAAATTGATAAATTCCTACCAAAACTGAAACAGGAAGAAATAGAAAACTTGAACACACTGGTAACCAGCAAAGAACTTGAAATCAATAATCCAAAAACTCCCAATAAACAAAATCCAGGACCAGATGGCTTCACAGGCAAATCTACCGAACATTTAAAGAAAAGTTAATACCTATTCTCCTCAAATTATTCCAAAAATTAGAAAAGGAAGGGAAACTTTCAAATTTATTCTATGAGGCTAGTATCACCCTGATTGCCAAAAACAGATAAAAACAGATAAAAAAAAAACACCACAAAAAAAGTGAACCACAAGCCAATATCCCTAGTGAACCTAGATGCAAAAATTCTCAATAAAATACTAGCAAACCAAATCCAGTAATACATTTAAAAATCATTCACCACTATCAAGTAGGATTTATTCCTGGGTTGGAACGGTGGCTCAATATTTGCAAATCAATCAACATGATACATCACATTAATAAAAGAAAGGCTAAGAACCATATGATCATTTCAAAAGATGCAGAAAAAGCGTATGACAAAGTACAACACCCATTCATGGTAAAAACTCTCAACAAAGTAGGTTTAGAGAGAACATACCTCAACATAATAAAGGACCTATATGAAAACCCACAGGTAATAACATCCTAGGTAGGGGAAGCAGAGAACTTTTCCTCTATAGTCAGGAACAAAACAAGGATGTCCACTCTCACCACTTTTATTCAACACAGTACTAGAGTCCTAGTCACAGCTAATAATAAAAAAAAAAAAAATACAAAGAAATCAGATAATAAAAAGAAATAAAAGGCCTCAAAGTCAGTGAGGAAGAATAAAACTTTCATTATTTGCAGATGATATGATTATATGTAGAAAACCCACCAAAGACTCCACCAAAAAACTGCTAGCTAGAACTGATAATGAATTCAGTAAAGTCGCAGGATACAAAACCAATGTATAGAAATCTGCTGCATTTCTAATTTTAAGTAGGCACCATGCCCAACATCAGGCTTGAACTCATAACCCTGAGATTACAAGTCATGTGCTCTACCAACTGAGCCATCCAGGCACCCCTGTTGAATGTCTATACACCAATAATGAAGCAGCAGAAAGTTAAGGAATCAATCCTGTTTACAATTGTACCAAAAAACACTAAGATACTTAGGAATAAACCTAACCAAAGAAGTGAAAGACCTATACTCTGAAAACTATAAAACACTGATGAAAGAAGCTGAACATGACACAAAGAAGTGGAAAGATGTGCACTGTTCATGGATTGGAAGGATATTGTGAAAATGTCTATACTACCCAAAGCAATCTACACATTTGCAATCCCTACACAATGCAATCCCTATCAAAACACCAACATCATTTTTCACAAAACAAACAATCCTAAAATTTGTATGGAACCATAGAAGACCTCAGATAGCTAAAGCAACCCTGAAAAAGAAAAAGTTAGAGGCATCACAATTCCTGACTTCAAGTTATATTACAAAGCTGTAACTGATCACTTGCACAAGAATAGACACATTGACCAATATAACAGAATAGAAAACCCATGGGGCGCCTGGGTGGCACAGTCAGTTAAGCATCTGACTTCAGCCAGGTCACAATCTCGCGGTCCGTGAGTTCGAGCCCCGCGTCGGGCTCTGGGCTGATGGCTCAGAGCCTGGAGCCCGTTTCCGATTCTGTGTCTCCCTCTCTCTCTGCCCCTCCCCCGTTCATGCTCTGTCTCTCTCTGTCCCAAAAATAAATAAACGTTGAAAAAAAAATTAAAAAAAAAAAAAGAATAGAAAACCCAGAAATGAAGCCACAATTATATGGTCAATTAAAATTCAACAAAGCAGGAAAGAATGTCCAATGGGAAAAACAATGTCTCTTCACCAAATAGTATTGGGAAAACTGGACAGCAACATGCAAGTTAATGAACCTGGACCACTTTCTTCCACCATACACAAAAATAAATTCAAAATGGACTAAAGAGGGGTGCCTGGGTGGCTCAGTGAGTTAAGCATTTGACTTTGGCTCACAGTTCATGAGTTCAAGCCCTGCATCAGCCTGTGCTGCTTCAGATTCTGTGTCTCCCTCTCTCTCTGCCCCTCCCCCAACTCATGCTCTGTCTCTTTCACTCAAAAAAAATAAAACATTAAAAAAATTTTTTTAATGGACTAAAGACCTAAATGTCAGTCCCAAACCATAAAAACTCTCAAAGAGAGCACAGGCAGTAATTTTTCTGACAGCAGCCATAGCAACTTCTTTCAAGATATGTCTCCTGAGGCAGGGAAATAAAATAAAAAATAAACTATAGGTACGTATCAAAATTAAAAGCTTCTGCATAGCCAAGGAAACTATCAACAAACCTAGAAGGCAACCTAAGGAATGGGAGAAGATATTTACAAATGACATATCTGATAAAGGATTAGTGTCCAAAATATATAAAGAACCTAAAAATCTCAACACACAAAAAAATGGATAATCCAATTTAAAAATGGGCAGAAGACATGAACAGACACTTCTCCAAAGAAAACACACAGATGGCCAATAGACACATGAAATGGTGTTCAACATCACTCATCATCAGGGAAATACAAATCACAAGTGCCAGAATGGCTAAGTCAACAACACAAGAAACAATAGATGTTGGGTGAGGATGTGGAGTAAAGGGAACCCTCTTGCACTGTTGGTGGGAATGCAAATTGGTGCAGCCACTGGTGAAAACAGAATGGAGATACCTCAAAAAGTTAAAAATAGAACTACTCTACAATCCAGCAATTGCACTAGGTGTACCCAAAGAATATAAAAACACTAATTCAAAGGGACACATTCACCCTGATGTTTGTAGCAGCTTTCTCTACAATAGCCAAACTATGGAAACAGCCCAAGCCTCCAATGACTAATGAATGGATAATGTGGTGTATACACACACACACACACACACACACACACACACACACACACACACACTGGAATGTTACTCAGCCATAAAAAAGGATGAAATCTTGTCATCTGCAACAACATGAATGGAGGAGCTCAACAGTATAATGCTAAGTGAAATAGAGAAAGACAAATACCTTATGATTTCACTCATATATGGAACTTAACAAAACAAACAAGCAAAATGGGGAAAAACAAAAGCCAACAAAGAAACAGACTCTTAACTACAGAGAACTGATGGTTACCAGAGGAGGGGTGGGTGGGGAGATGGGTGAAATAGGGGATGGGGATTAAGGAGGACATTTGTCATGATAAGCACTAGATGTTGTATGGAAGTGCTGAATCACTATACTGTACACCTGAAACTAATATTACTCTATATGTTGACTAACTGGGATTTAAATAAAAATTTAGGGGCGCCTGGGAGGCTCAGTTGGTTAAGTACCCTACTCCTGATTTCGGCTCAGGTCATAATCTCACAGTTCATGAGATCGAGCCCTGCGTGGGGTTCTGCACTGCACAGGACATGGAGCCTGCTTGGGGTTCTCTCTCCCTGTCTCTTGCTCTGCCCCTCCCCTACTCACACATTACCCCCCCCCTCAAAATGTATAACCATTTAAAGTAAATAAATTTTTTAAAAAAATATAAACTCTGGGGCCCCACTTAAGATCAGAATCAGGTATAAAAATACCCAGTGTCCTTATAAGCTCCGCCACGAATCCAGTGCAGCCCAGCACAGGCCTGCACCCAGAAACTGAGATTAGACAGCCTTGAAGTCCTCATCCTGAGATCCCATGGCTCTTAGTGGTCCCTAGACTATGGCTTTGCTACCAGCAACACACAGAGAACGGATTCAACACAGGGTGTAGATGGGAGTTCTCTCTGGGGTTTTGAGGGGCCAGTGTACACTAAGGAAGAAACAGGGAGGGAAAGGAAGTTATTCCTGGAGGTGGTAGAGTGAAGGGAAGCAGGCCGGTGCCGGATAGACCCTTGCAGGATTAGAGACCAGGGCATATTTTAAGGCTGAGAGCAGAAGCTGTTGGGGAGGAAGACTGAAAGTAGGAGAAACTAACTCTTGGGGCCCCAGCACCATGACGGCAGGACAACGGGAAGCCTCGGTTGGAAAGACCTGGCTCAGACAGCTGGAGGCATGGAAGAGAGCATGGCTAAGTTTGTGGGAGTTGCAAGAATGATACTCATGATTACCTAGAATGGTGCTGTCCAGTACAGCAGCCACAAGCCACATGCAGCTACTAAGCACTGGAAATAAGGCCAGTGTGAGCAGAGATGTACTGGAAAAAGTTTAAGGTGCACTGAATTTTGAAGATTTCGTAAAAAGAAAACCAGTGTCTGGTATCTCATTAAGCATTTTGTAGATTGATTACACATCAAACTGATATTTTAGATTTATTCGATTAAAGAAAATATATTAAGTTGATTTCACTGGGTTTTACATTTCCTAATGAAATTTAAAATACTTATGAGGCTCTTGAGGCTGGCATGGTATTTCTATTGAACAATGCCAACCTAAAAGTATGAAAACCAAGACAAAAAAAGAAATCCCACCAGAAAAAAATTTCTATCTATAACCCCATCACCAAAAAATAAAAACCCCTTTCTACAACCCCAAAATCTGCCTCATTCAGACAAGAGGTTTGGCCAAACTGATGAAAAAAGTGCTACACAAGCCAACTAAATTGTCAGTAGAAATGAAAGTGTAGTAGAAAGTGTATAATTTGTTCTCAGACACCATTTACATACAGCAATTAATTCAGAGATGATGAGTGCTTCCCATCCATTCATTAAGGCAGGCCCGCAAGGCCCCACAATGGGAAAGAAATCACCAGCCAGCAAGCAATCCACAAGAAGCATGTGCAATGAGCACCCGCTAAGTTCTGGGAAAGACACAGGACAGGGAGGGGCCAAACTGGCCTTGAGATGATCCGTACTTGAAAGGAATGAGGAAGAAAATGAGCCTCAGGAAAGTCAGTCCTTTCCCTGAGTCACACTGTCTTCCTCCAGACTCCCCTTGGCTCCAATGTGTATATGTTCCTCACCGCATGCCTGTCTCTGCTTCCATGACTATGAGTGGGCAGCGAGGAAAGTTCTAGGTGTCCCCTGGCTCCTTCCTCAACAGTTCTGACATCCGTCAGATGTTCCTCCCTCCCCCTACCAGCCTCGACTCTGTGGTATGTGGTTAGGGTCATTCCCGACACACTGGCCATCTCTCTGTCCCCCAAAGATAACAGAGCGAGCAGGGTGTTTGCTGGCCGGTAGCCTTATCTAGGATCAACACTGGCAGCTCCTGCATCCGGATTAAGCAGAGGCTTCATGTCTCAGCAGGTGCCTGGTCACCATAGTTGGGTCTGTGAGGGCTTCTGTTTGGCTTTCCTTTTGGGAAAGGGGCTCTGAAAAAGCTGCAAATCTTCTCCAAGAACTCCGGATTTGTCCACACCCAGGAGCCAAGAGATCTAAGCTCAGGTGGCTGACAAGAGGGAAGGCCTCCTGGAAACATGCTCACATTCTGCTGGGGCTAAAGGAGGGATTCCAGCCCTTATGGCAATCTGGCAATGAGAGGTTTTCCACGAAAAGGTACTTAGTCCCCCACCTTCTACTAAGGGGCTTAGTCCAGACCCTCCCATGCCTCCACTGTCCCTAGAGACTCTACAAGGGTCCAGTGCCCCCTTTAAGTCAGATGGCCAGTCATTTGATGATCAGCCTTCTATTGCCTTGATAGCCTAACTGCATCCCCTGCCCCAATCCCACCCCTCTCACAGCAAGCAGATATTTCTGGAATCCCAGGTTTGCTGTGCAATCAGGATGGTCTATCAGGGAAGACACTGACCTAGCAGCCAGGAACCTGGGAAGCCAGCATCTGCCACTGAAGGCTGTGTGGCTTTGAGGGGACTGGGGCCTTTTTGGTGTTCAGGGTTCCTTCCAGTGAAATCAAAGCTCAGCCTCCCAGCTCTTCAAGGTCTTCCCAACTCTTGTATTCTACAATCCTGTCACTCCTCTGTTCAAGAACCTTCCGGGGCCTCCCTCCTGCAGAAAACGCCCAAATTCCTTGAGCTAGCAAGGCCTTCAAGGCCGTGTATAACCTGACCCAGAACCATCTTCTAGGCCTCTCCTGATGACACCCTCCCCCCCGCCCACGGACACCCTCATCCAAGGCAGCCAACTTTCTAATCTTTACCCCAAACGCTCTACATACACCCACGCCTTCTGTTCACCTTTGCTCACACCGGGTGATGCCCTCCCTTCCATTTTCACCTTCTGCCTCTTTCAAGGAGCCCTTCCTGATCTCCCAGCTCTGAGCCCCTGAGCCCCAGCACGAAGAGAGTTCCTGCTCAGAAATGCTACAATTTCTGTGGAGGCAACTCATTTAGCCCTTAGGAGTCACTGCCTGGGCATCCAAATAGATGAAGCTCTCCAGACAGGGAAGGATTCCCCTGTGATGTTAATTAACTCCTCATCCAAGAATGTGTGACCACAGCATACACTTGCAAATCCCACTGGCCAGAACAGAAGGGGTAGTCGTGTGCATGACACCTCAGAAGATTTTCACATCCATCACCTCATGTCATCCTCAAAGCCACTCTGAGGAGCAGCTCTGACACAAGGCAGATTACTAGTCATCTGCCTGGGGCCCATCACCCTGGGAGTAGTCACCTGTGCCAGCACTGGGCCATAGCTCTTCTCCCTCCAGGGCCAGTCTGTTCCCTCTCAGAACCTGGCTAGGGGAAGGGAGACAAGGCAAGACGTCAGGAAACACCAAGGCAAACCGACGCATTCTGGAAACGATCCCCACGCCGCCTCCTCTGAAAGGACGGTCAGGAGCCTGTGTCACCGTCCCTCCCAGCAGACTCCTCATTCTATCATGGCACTTCCCTGCTTGGGAAAGTGTGAAACTTTCCGGAGTCAGGATCCCCATGAGCTCCAGAGGTTTGTGGAAGCCAAAGCAGCATCAGTCACAGAAAATAACATGTTGGGGCTGGAAAAACTCTTAAAAATCTGGTAACCATCACCTCATTCTAGCCAGGAAGAAGAGGAATTTCAGAAGGGGAGTATGCAGAGCAGCAGAGAACAGCAAAGCTGACCTGGACCCCTGAGCCGCCTCCCCCCTCCCACCTGAACCAGAGTTGGGACCACTTGGTGACAGCTGGAGCAGGTGCCAACACAGCAATCTCTCCGAGCATGTGACCTCCACTGCTGATTTCTACCCAGAGGACATGAGCATATGAGTTCCCAAAGAATGTAAAGCAGCCACAGGAAGTTAGGAAGGGGTTGCTAGTTTAAAACAAACACAGGGCTTCCTACATAAGGACCAGACGGCTACCGGGCACCACTTCCACCAGGAACCCCAGGTAGGTACTCTCTCTCTACTCTTCGTGTGTGGGTTTATGGGTTTAATTTACTGTGACTGCTGGCCATTCACGGGCCCAACTGAACAAAGGGGAGGCTGCACAACGTGGGGCGGCTGGAGCCCCCCAAACCCCTGTATCCCCTGGGGACCCTGCTGGCCCAGCTTCATGATCCTTCATTAAGAAATTCAGCACAAGCTCCCTGGGGCCCAGGACAAACATGGGGAGTCTCAGTGCTCAACAGCCTGGGAATAGAGGGCACACATCCTTTAATTCGCTTCTACCTGGCGGCAGTGAACAGAGGGAGCCCCTCTCTCAGGGGTAGGAAGAGCTTCTCTACTCTGCAGTGACATCCCAGGGCCAAGTCCCCTCACCAGATCTGGGGCACAGGGAGACAGGGGAGGACCCACTGCCTGGACACCATCTGTCCTCCAGGCCCACCTGACACCATGCCCTCCCCGGGGACCGTGTGCAGCCTGCTGCTCTTCAGCGTGCTGTGGGCAGACTTGGCCATGGCAGGCTCCAGCTTCCTGAGCCCCGAACACCAGAAAGTACAGGTAAGATGTCTCCCCACAAAGCCCCACATTCGAATTGGGGTATCTCATCCCAGCCTTGCCATGTAGCTGCCAGCTGTGTGACCTGGGCAGTAGCTCAAACTCTCTGGGCTTCAGCTATCTCCAAGAGCACAAAGGAGGAATCTGGGTCTGACCATAGGTTCACACCTCACTCTGCTTCCAGAAGTATACTGGGGAGAGGGAGAGGATTGGGGCCCTAAAAAGAGAATACCTCTTTCCAGCAGAGAAAGGAATCCAAGAAGCCACCAGCCAAACTGCAGCCCCGAGCTCTAGAAGGCTTGATCCACCCAGAAGACACAAGTCAAGTGGAAGGGGCAGAGGATGAACTAGAAATCCGGGTTGGTTCCTCTGCAGTTTTATGCTTTTGTGGCAGTGGACGGGAGGAGGGAGGAGGAGGGCAGGCTATGAACAGGGATCCACCTACCGACTACTTAAGAAATGTAAAATAGCACAAAACAGTTGACCCTGAACTGGCTCCAGGTCTTTTCCCATCAGGAGGCAGATGTCTAAGAGAAAGGACTTTGCTACAACAAAACGGGACAGGACCGGAGCCATGAGCAGAACAGCAGGGGTGCTAGCTGACACCAAATGATTTCAAAGGGGGCCAGCACGCATGTTGCCAAGACAGACAGCCAGCGAGAGTCGGCTGGTCATGGACTGAAGGCATTTCCCCACAGAAAACTCGTGGCCTCTGGGCCTCTCCAGCCTTTCTTGGGGCTGGAGCGTATGCAGATGGCACCCTGGACAGGCCAGCTACCGCCAGCCCATCTCTGGTGGCCCCTCACCAACCCCCATCTGTAGACAACGACAGGATCGGTGGGGCTTATCATGGCTCCGACAAATCCTGCCCGAGGTGAGGAGCAAGCTTCGAAATAAAGAGAACATGAGGACAGAGAGGGAGTAAAGGGATTTTGTAGGGGTTCTCCATGCAACTTTCCTGAAAGGCTGGCTGTGGTTAAGGCGATGGTTCTGACAAGCATTCAGATGACAGACGCCTCCATGCAGTGGAACCAGAATTCCCCTGGGGGAGTCCTTAATTATCGCACTGCTTGTGTCTATTGACCGGGATCTCATCTGCAAACTGTCTTTCCCTTATCGCACACCATTTAATCTCTACAACAACCTGTGAGGTAAGTAGGGCTGACATTATTGCCCTTGTGGTAGAGACGAGGAAAAGAAGTTCAGACAGGTGAGCACACGTGCCTGACACGCCACAGCCAGTGTGTGGCAGAGGCAGGACCTGCAGTCACGGCTGACTCCAGCTCCCAAGCCCCCCTTCCCCTCACTGGTCTGGCAAACAGAGCATGCACAGTGGCCCAAGAACGCCCTTCCCCAGTCTCTTCTGGCCCGAGAAGCTGGAGGGTGTCCTGCCTTGGCCTCCCTCCCTCCCGCCAGCTTCTTCTAGCAAAAAAGGATGAGCTCCCAACCCCTGCTCTCAGACCCTCAGCAGAACCAAGGGGTGCTCTCAGGTGCCTCCTCCACACCACATGTGAGAGCCCCATTCGATTCCTACAAATCCTCAAACTGGGGAATTTCCTGGTGAGACCGGCAGCCCCTGTGGCTGACACTCACCCCAGTCGGGCTAATGCTCAGTTTGCCCAGACACGGAAGAGGTTTCAGTGGCTTGATGACTCAAGGCAGAGATGGGATGACCAGAAGTTTCCAGTTCCCACAAAGGCTGGCCTTGGAAGAGGTGGACTGTGCTGCCTCAACTAGAACCTGAAATCTGGAGCTGACAGAGGTGGGGAGGCCTGCATCCCTGGCTGCAGGGCTCTGGACCTACTGCCTGAGCCCCTCCTGCACTGGGGCTCCACCTGTCCCATCCCAGGCCCCCACCATCCCCCAGACACGTTCCTCCCGGAATCGACTTTCAGAGCCGTAAGACTTTTGAGACCAAGTCCTGTCCTTTCCCCTGGCGCCCCCCATCCCTGACAGAACTCATGAGGCACTGAGGCCAAATGGACCTTTTCAAGTCACCAGAAGCAAACCTCCCCATTAGCAGTTGCCATGTGGCCCCCCAGTTCCGGGTGCCCTGCCAGCCAGCAGGCCCCCAGACCCATGCTCATGTGGTTCCCAAGAAGTCTGTTCAGGTCACCTGTCAGCCACAGGATGGAAGAGAAAGAAATAATTGCCCATGGGAGAGAACAGATGGGCCAAAGTTTCCTAAAATATCAATCATGTCCTTCCCCATTCTCTCCACCTTCACAGTGGAGATGAGGAAGGTCAGTTTTTTCAACAAGCAGCTATTTGTTTTTCTCACAACCTCTTGGAGCACGTCTGCTCATGTGTGAAATGAGAATGACGGCAGTACCTGCTGGCAGAGGCCCGGAGGACTGCACCCGGCGCGGAGGCAAGGCCTTGGGCCAGCCTGGCGAAGACAAGGGAGCTCCACGCTGGGTGTCACTGCAGCCCTGGACCGGACGAGGCTCCAGGGCAGGCAGCAGAAGGACCAATGACCAAAGGCTCCCTCCCACCACCAGGATCCCCTCAGTGACTTGTTCAGACATCTCGGTGACCAGCATGCAGGTTGCCAGGTACCAAGGCAGCTACTAGAGGAACAGAGATAACGATACAGTCTGCTCTTAAGTAGGGGAATCCATGATGTGGCTGCAAACAGAGCTCTTCCCCATTTACCCAAAGCTGAGCTTCAATAAATCATTTGCTAGAGTGCTGACAGAGCTGGGAAAATAGGGTGCTCCCCTGGAGAAGGGAAGAGACAGAGGCACAGAAAGAAGGGGGCACTTGGCTCAGAGCATCTTTCCAGGCAAAGGTCAGCTTCTTGTCTAACTTCCCATGGAACAAGGAAAGACCTGTGCCCAGGAGAGGAAGAATGGCTGGGAGAGGTGGGGGCAGATGAGGAGCAGAGACCACCACCCGGGCTACTGCTAGGACACTGGCAAGACCCACTGTCCTCCCGGTCTCCCTACTGGAGTCTGAAATTCTACCATTGGCAACCTCAAACTTAGGTCTTCCAAAATTACAAGGGGGAGTGGGAGCAATCTCGGGAACCCCATAGCTTTTATGAGCAACCTCACTAGAGGTAAGCAAAGAGTACAAGGTAAGTCTCCTGAAGATGGCAGGGGCGGGAAGAACAGGCCTAAGAAGGCGAGTAATCTGGCTGAGCAGCCTCTCACTGGCACCTGCTGGGCCCGCACACCCTCCTCCCTCCCTGTCCCTGTGATGAGACCCGGAGAGCCCAGGAAATCCTTTGGGAGGCCTGTGTGTTTGGGGCAGAGGTGGGAGGGTGTGACCTCTGACACTTCCTGGGTCTTCCCCACCCCTCCTCCTAGTTCAACGCCCCTTTTGATGTTGGAATCAAGCTGTCAGGGGCTCAGTACCACCAGCATGGCCAGGCACTGGGGAAGTTTCTTCAGGACGTCCTTTGGGAAGAGGCCGAGGGTAAGTCATTGCCCCAGTCAGGTCACTTCAGTCTCCATGGAGTCCCAAATGGAGCTCAGCCTATGGGTGACACAAGAGAAGTTTTCTTCCCCTACCACTGCCTCGCAAAGAGCTTCTAATTCTTCCTTCCCAAATGTCTGCAGGAGAGCAGACTGGGCTGGGATTTCCAAATGGCTCAGAAGAGAGGTGAACACAGTCTTTGTATTTCAAGAGCACGCTCGCTATGTTCCAAGAACTAGCACACTAACTTTGGGGCCCAGGGAACCCCAATATCCTAACCATAAAATGCAGCTAACACTCAACTGTGAGTGCATAAAATTATACCTTTATTATATAACTTCACCTCGTGAACAAAAGGAATTAGTGCTATCATCAGAATAGGCTCTTCTGCAGCCAGTGAAGCAAAGATTTCTTGCTTTTGTTCTGAATCCCTTCTTGGCTTATAAAAACAAACCATTCATTTGTTCCTGGTCACGGGGGCCAACACCTGCCTTTGGAAGCACATTACAACATGCAAAGCACTTCCCTAACTAACACGGTGTCACCCTGTACCCCCACCAACCACATGAGGTAGGCAGGGAGCATGGCACTTACCTGGGGGGTGCAGAGAAGGAAACCGAGGCTCGGCTTTTAGGTGACAAGATCAACTCACACAGTCCACACGCCAAGGCCAATGCCTCCTCCCCGCATTACAACACACTACCTCCGACATCGCCATTGTGGAAGAAAAGCCATCTATGATGGCACTGGCAGGACAGTGGACACTGAATTTTGACCTTTTCCTTTTCAGAGGTCCTGGCAGATGAGTGATCATCCACTAGAACGACCCACTTGCTTTCCTCCCAACCTGACAGTGCCCACCTGGCTTTTAAACTGTTTCTGCAACAACACCCAGTTCTGAGTGGTACTAGCTTAAGAAGTGAATAAACATTCATGCTGTATGCCGAACGTTCAAAATGGAAATTTATTTCACCAGAGGAAAACTTCACATTTCATTGAAAAAAAAATTTTTTTTTTAATCTATGGTCAGTACAAAGAGCAAGGAGGGATAGGTAGTAAGGCAGGTGTGCATACTTAGGAAACCAAGAGAGGGAGGGGAGGGAGAAAGGGAGGGAACAGAAGACAGACTGTTTTTTTTTAAATACCACAGCTTCCTGAGCACAGTGAAGTTACAATGAGAGCTATTTAGCAATCAGCAAGGATGGGGGACCAGGAAACTTCAGGTGACATTATCAGAGCCAACATCCACTGAAGTGACATCAAGATCAGAACAGGATCCTGGGAATGTGAAGGCATGAGTATGAAGTTATACATAATTGGGGTGCTTACAACGGCTACTAGCCACTGCTAGACAGGGCTGAAATAACCATTTCTCCTTCCTCCCTGTCCTCTCCCAAAAAGACACGGCAAAGCAGATGCCACCTCATGTAGGCCAGGCTGGGCACTGCCTCGGGGTACTTCACTGATACCAGGCAGGTGTTCCTAAACACTTTCAACTCCAGCTCACAGCTGAATTGAGACTTGATCCTTAAGTTCCACAACTTAGTTCCACCAAAGATACCAGCCTTCTCGGGAGGAATGTCAGTTATCAGTGATTTACACTTCCACGTAAAACGTGTGAACTGTCTTTGAAGAGCTGGTGATGACAGACGATGGGTGAATCACTAAGGAGAGAAAAAGGTAAAGAACAAGGAGGCTCCAAATATAAGCACTGCCAATACCTATTAGAAACATGTAGGCCGACCCTCTGCACAGAGTTGGGGTAACATGCAGAGCCCAGAAAAGCCTTTATCAGGGTGCTGGAGGAGCCACGTATCTTCTCGAGTAAAACTATCATCACCTGGCACTGAAGGCACAGCCCCACTGGCACTAACCACTGATCACACTTGGCAGGCACACTGAAATCCAACTGCCACCCTCAGCAACGAACACCACGTGCACCCTGGAACATCACCATCATCTGAGAACCTCTTAGAAATGCAGAATCTTGACCCAACTGTACCAGGATCTGTATTTTAACAAGATCCTTGGGCTAATAAACAGCTTATTTAAAGGTGCTGAAAGACAACTGGATCCTATTCAATTCAGGCAGGACAGCACACAGTAGAACCAGATCACCCACCCAGCACAAACTGGTGTCGATTCTCATATAAAATCTCATATAAAACTTCTGAAAATTCACACCTGGCCAGGTGATATCCTCAACAGAACTGAGAAAACATCATGCTCACTTACCTCCTCCCATTTCTCTAGCCCCAGGCTTGCCGTCATGTCCATCCCTTATGCCTACCACACACACATACTTACGTCTCCCAGAGGTCTAGACGCTGACTATATGACTACATGGGCACTTTGCACACCAAATCCTTGCTTCTGAAAGCATCTACCTCTAAACCTCAGTAGTAAGATTGAAAAGCATTATTCACCATATAAAGAATTTAAGGTACTGGTGAACACAGTGGGAGAAGAGAGGGAAGAGGGAGAAAGGCAGTAGAAATGCAGGGAAATGACCTTCCTCAGCCTCCAGATGGCCACCCCCTAGGCACTGATGTAGAGACTAGCACACTATCCTGGAGATTAGCCACATCCTTAAACTCTGTAACTTAGTAGGGGTGCAACTCTGATCATCACTAACCAGGCCCACAGCCCTTTTTTTTTTCTTCCTAGAAGTGGGTCACTTACATATAACACCCAGTGTCCTCCTTAATGCCCATCACCCCTTTAGGTCTTCCCCCCCCCCCCCACCCCACACCCCACCAACAACCCTCAGTTTGTTCTCTGTACTTGGCAGTCTCTTACAGTTTGTTTCCCTGTTTTTATATTATTTTTGCTTCCCTTCCCTTATGTTCATGTTTCGTATCTTAAATTCCACATGAGCAAAATCATGGGATATTTGTCTTTTTCTGACTTAATTTTGCTTAGCATAATACACTCTAGTTCTATCCATGCTGTTGGGAATAGCAAGATTTCATTCTTTTTCATCACTGAGTAATATTCCATTAAATATATATACCACAGGGGCGCCTGGGTGGCGCAGTCGGTTAAGCGTCCGACTTCAGCCAGGTCATGATCTTGCGGTCCGTGAGTTCGAGCCCCGCGTCAGGCTCTGGGCTGATGGCTCGGAGCCTGGAGCCTGTTTCCGATTCTGTGTCTCCCTCTCTCTCTGCCCCTCCCCCGTTCATGCTCTGTCTCTCTCTGTCCCAAAAATAAATAAAAAGTTGAAAAAAAAATTTAAATATATATACCACATCTTTATCCATTCATCTGTCAATGGACATTTGGGTTCTTTCCATACTTTGGCTATTGTTGATAGTGCTGCTATAAACATTGGGGTGCACGTACCCCTTCGAATCAGCATTTTGGTATCCTTTGGATAAATAGTGCAATTGCTGGGTTGTAGGATAGTTCTGTTTTTAATTTTTTGAGGAACCTCCATACTTTTTCCAGAGTGGCTGCACCAGTTTGCATTCCCACCAGCAGTGTAAAAGGGTTCCCCTTTCTCCACATTCTCACCAACATCCGTTATTGCTTGAGTTGTTCATGTTAGCCATTCTGACAGCTGTAAGGTGGTATCTCATTGTGCTTTTGATTTGTATTTCCCTGATGAGTGATGTTGAGCATCTTCTCATGTGTCTGTTAGCCATCTGGATGTCTTCTTTGGAAAAGTGTCTATTCATGTCTTCTGCCTACTTTGTCACTGGATTATTTGTTTTTTGGGGGGTGTTGAGTTTGGTAAGGTCTTTATAGATTTTGGATACTAATCCTTTATCTAATACGTCATTTGCAAGTATCTTCTCCCCTTCCGTCGGCTGCCTTTTAGTTTTGCTGACTGTTTTCTTCACTGTCAGCCCTCTTCTCAATAGCCAGAGGAGGATCCAAGGCTCACACATGGTCAAAGTGGTCTAGGAAGGCAGCTGGCAACCCAAGAAGCATGCATGGGTTGAGCTCAAGGCAGCATGGGTGTCAGGCCATGAGGGGAATACGGTCACCTGATGCTTCCAAAACAAAAACAAGGGCTTACTCCTCTTGCAAAGGACTCACAAGCACTCTCCCACTTACCTAGGTGATTTGTGGAAGAAACACATGCTGGGGGGTACGGGAGTGGACATTACAGAGGACACTTGTTGGATGAGCACTGGGTGTTATGCTGAAGTGATGAATTATGGGAATCTACTCCTGAAGCCAAGACCACACTGTATGTTAGCTAACTTGAGAATAAAAAAAAATAAATTGAGTGAATGACAAAAAGAAAAGAAAAAGCAAAGAAATAGATGCTTAGCACCCACTGTGGAACAAGTACTCTCACTCCTGGGCCAGGGAGCATGATGTGATACAAAGCTAGGACCTTCAGCCTGACCCAAATTTGAATCCCAGAGGTATGATCCAGACCAAGACAATGAATTTCTCAGGCTCATCGCATGTAAAACACCTATTTCCCTGGGTCACTATCAAGACTGAACATAGTATCCCCCACACGGACACCAGGCACATAGCAGGCATTCATTTATTCAAACCATCACCATTTACTGCATGCCTGCTGTTTACCAGGCATTGTTCTATAAACTTATATGTACTCAACGTAGTCGCAGTTAACTTGCACAAGCCCACTTAAGAGGGAGAAAACAGAAGTTCAGAGAAGTTAGTAACTTTCCAAAGTCAACCTGCAAATCTGTTGCTGACTCCTATCCAGAGCTATGGTACCTGGGTTTATCTTTAGTCCCTGCTTCCCTTGCCTGACTGCCTATGATCCAAGGGGCTTCTTTTGTTTTTCATTTTCCTTCATAATACATCGAAGTGGGGTGAGGACAATTTCAAGTCAACAACTGACAAATAAAATTTAGCAGAGGAAACACTTGAGAAAATGTAGCATTTCCAAAATGGTCCTAGGTCAGCCTTTTAAAAAATTTTTTAATGTTTATTTTGAGAGAGCGAGCGCACACAAACAGGGGAGGGGCTAGAGAGAAGGAGACACAGATTCCCAGTGAGGCTCCGCACCATCACTGCAGAGACCGATGCTGGGCTCAAACTCACAAACTGTGAGATTATGACTAGGTCAGCTTTCTTAAACCCATGCCTCCATGCATCATTTAATGATGCCACTAGCTTAAGTGTCTCTGAAAGAGCATGTATTTATCCCTGGGGGAAGCGACATATTTGCTGGGGGAGAAAAATCCTCCTTATAAAAAACTTTGGTTTTGGAGCATAAAAAAAAAACTTTTTATAATATACCTGCTACAGTATACAGTATACAGTATACAGTAACATGTATTTAACTTACTATACACTTATAGGTGTGTGCTCAGACATTCATCTGACAGCGTGCAAACATAAGAATGAAGACCCACACTTAGTTACCTTCTTTAATCTGGATACGCCCCCAACCATCACTGACGAATGAGCACTCACTGTGATCCAGGGGCTGGCAGGCCACTGACCAACACTTCGGCCATCTCTGTTTGATGCAGTCTGTTCCGTCACTATGTAGCTCAGTGGCCATTTGCCCTTATTTTATAAAACTGATGCAAACGTGAACGTGCTGACGGTAAACAACTGGTAATTGGTCCCAAACTTAATACAGAGGAAAAGATGGAAGCACCACAAGAGCCGAGAGCAGATTTCTAGCCACAAATAGGACTACCCCTGAGCAGATGCCATCAACCGTGTGCTCTCCTGGGAAGGAACGGAGGAGACAAAGTGATGGAATTATATGCTGAAGATGCATCATCGATGACCGTGTCTCGAACGAGGCATCAGCACAGGCGTCAAATCAGCACAGGCATCTGTAGCATTCTTGGAACACAGCCTTCCTTTTTACAGGCTTACTTCTGGCTTGTGCACTTGTGTTCAGTAATACCTTGGCACAAAATTAGAGGACCGACTGAAAGTAGTGACACAGAATTTCCTCCCAAGTTTGCCCAGAGGCATCAGAGGAGGCCATAGTCCAAAGACTCGCCTCACTACAACAGATCTGTCAACACTACCCTTGTGTACTCCGTTTCTCCTACTGCAGTGCTCTGGGGGGAGAAAGGAAAAGCAAAGATCTGTGTACTGCTAAGCAGCAGTACATCGGAATTCCCAGGCAGTAAAATGGGTTAATGTTCGAGGGCAGAACTCTGAAGAAGGAAGGTACCAGTTATTCTTATTACCAGTTTCATTTTGCAGAGACATAACATGTATACCTGAGAATTTGTCCCCAACTTTGGATTCTCAGGTTACAAGGCTGGCCAACAACTTGATTGTTATCACTCTGAGAAGTGTAACCAACCACAGAGGGCACAGGAGCTGGCTAAAGACCCATCACTTTATTTTCAGAAAGAGATGGCCAAAAGGGGCAGGGGGTGGGGGGACATACAGAGGCATTCCGGCAGCACAGCAAAAACAATCAAGTCAGCCATCAAGTCAAAAACAATGCCCACCAGCTTTCACCGCCCACACAAGTCATGTTCCACTGTGTAACAGCACAGAAATGATCATCTTAAATCCTAGAGATGAGAGTACACAGCACCTTGTGCTTTACCTTGGCAGGGAGACTGCACAGGCTCAGAGACATCCACTTAGTCATCACTTTTAGCCCTCTAGCACAGGACCACTCCGCTTCCAGCGCAGCGAGTATTGACTGACAGGGCTTGTTGTAAAGGAGGTGTACAGGCTGCAGTTCACTTGCGGGACAACAGAGCGCTCTGAAATACTTAGTCCTCCAAGCGGGAGAGCAAGCCCCCGATTCCCCGCATTGGCAAACTGGAGGCACAGACAATGCCACGCAGCTGAGCCATGGAAGGCCAACAGTGAATCAAGGCCTGCTTCCCAGGCCAGTGACACGTGCACCAGGCCAAGACAGAAACACCAGCTATGAAACGTTAAGTCCATTCCCTTTCAGCTTACGAGGCTCAAATGCACCTTCCAAAAACCCCTAGAGAAATCCAGCATTAAGTGATGGATTTCACGAATTAAGCTACCGGCCTCCAAGAAACAGACAAGGGACTGAAGGTGTCCCGTCTCACTGTGGGAGATCGGGGTAAAGGATCCTTTTGGACAAAGTGCAGAGTGTCCTCACACTTAACCCTCAACCATTAGAACCTTCCAGGGCCTGTAACAGATATACCAGGCAGGGAGCAGAGCACAGCTTAGAACCTGACGACCCAGCCTCTCAAAAGTCAAAGGAGAGGCACTCACTTCCAACAAGGGAGAAAGGACACAGATGAGGCAAAGGCAAGGGAGAAAGAGCCCTGGGAGGGGACTGAAAGGCAGAGACACCAGGCCTGTTTGTTTGGCATAAGCAACACCATCGCTTCTCGGCCTTTTGGCTAAGATCATGTGCGGCATAAGCAACACCATGGCTGAGCAGCCCCAACAGAGTTCTGAAGAATTAAACTGGTTTACCTCTCAACCCGGGTGGGGCACATAAGGGGCTGTTACATGGGATGAAACAGAAGTATTCTTGGTCCAGTGTTCCAGGAGAATGGGGCAAAAATGGAGCAACAGGCAGGTGGGACGTCCCAACAGCAGACTAGCAGGTCGCATCTGCTGCAAACTGAACCCTTACCAGATGAACACAACCGAGCCGTAGCCCTGGGGGCATCGGTAAGCAGAAACACCTTCTCAGGGGTCCTCTTCCTCCCAAAGGCCTTCTCCTGGAGTCCCCCAGTCTGTCCAGATCCCCCAGACAGTGAGCGTCCCCCGCCCCTCCAGACCAATGGCAGAAGAACCAGTGAGACGAGCAGCCAAGGTCTTCCACTCATGCTGAAGCAGAGCTGAGGCAGCAGCGGGGACAGCCAAACCGAAGCATTATCCAGGGAAAGAAGGGGAGGACTTCTCAGTTGAAGGACCATAAACCTCCGAGACAAGGCTCCAGTTAACGTCCCCCAGAGGAGGTTTCCCACTTGGGAGTTCATCTTTAGATCGGAGACCCAGGAGCGGAGTTACACACACACAGGTGCTCAGACGAGTAGGAGAGGGTCTGTGAAGACTACTCAACGTCGCAGGCTGCAGAGCACCAGGACTTGGAGTGGCGAACTCGCTGCGCCCTCCTCTCAGCCCCTTCCTGCGTCACTGACTGCCCCAGGAGGTAGACCCTACCCGCGCCCTTGCTCCACGCTGCTCCCCACCCCACCCCCGAGCCGGAAGTAGAGCTTTAGGACGGGGCTTCGAGGCAAACATCCTGTCCTGGTTTCCTCCGTTCCAAGGGGCTCTCTTCAGACACATCCCTGACCTGGGACATACAGGCAGAGAGCAAACCAGCCCATCTTCTGTCAGGCCACTGGTTGTCCTGGAGGGGTGGGGAGAGAAAAGGAAGAAGGTCCCAAACCAAGTTCACTCAAGACAGATCAGGCTAAATGCTCACCCTATTTTCTACATTCTCTCCAGTAAGAAGATGCAGAGAAACCAATTTTTGTCCTGATTTTTAAAAAACATGTAACGTGATCTTGATGACCTTTTCTAGTCTGACCTTTTTCTCCTGACTGCACCCTCTCTGCTTAAAGATTGTAGAGGCGGCTGGTGTTCTCACGCAGGATGGCCAAGGTGTGGGAGAGCGGCTGATCTTTGACCCTCGCAATCTCTCGGACCGTATGCAAGGCCAGGCCTGGGTGGGCATACTGGCAGAGGCTTTTGGGAACCTGGAAGACATCAAGCATTCAGAACATCATTGTGCCTTCTGTGCACAGTCATTACACAGATCCCCCCCCCCCCGTCCCTTCCCCAGCAAGGACCTCTTTGGGGCTGCCCTGTAGAGACCCCTTTACCTGCAGGTGCAGGGAGAGTCCTAGTCATGGGGGGCTCTGGGTGAGCAGGGTCCCACGCTTCCTTGGACTACCCTCTACAGGGTAGGGCTTTGCACTGCCTGGAAGAGAGTGGTTACCCTTCAGCTTCTCAGCCCCCTAGACTTTTGGTTCTGCAGAGAACAAGGAGACATCTACACAGCCAAGGGTGAAACCTGGAAGTCACTGGGGCTCTGGGCCTGCCAACCTTGCAAAGGTGACCGCCCCCCTCCCCCCATCCCCGCCTCAACTCAGCCTGATGACCCACCCCTACCTGTCGGGGCAGGAAGTAGGGAGCGTCCGTTTCCACAATGATTCTCTCCAGCGGGATCTGCTTCAGAGCTTCCCGGGCCTCCCAGGCCGAGGAGTAAGTCAGGACTGCTGTGAAGCCCACAGACATGTTGGGGAAGTGCTTCAGCAGAGGCTCGATGACTGGGTAGCTGCCAGTGAAGCAGTGCCTGGTGGGGGGGAGGGGAGGGTTTCCAGATCAGGGACCCTCTCACAGCCCCCTTTGCAACAGCCCCCAACTGCCCCCAAGACACAGTGGCCCTTTCAAATGATTTTGTGTGGACAAATTCCCAGAAACACAAAGATTTCATCCAAGAGAAGGACTCCACGGTAGCCAGACGGGAACACCATGGTTCCAACAAGGTAAGACCCACGGTGACTCTCAGCGATCAAAGCTCAGCAGTTAGCCCATCACTGCGCCCAATCCCACGCAGCCACTCGAAGTGGCCACCACAGGGAATATCCAGCAGCAATATAGGGACAGGGTGCACTTGTAACACGAGAAGAGAAACAGACTTAAAACCTGCAGCCCCTCCAAGATTACAGTTACAATAGGTAAAAAACTATGTCTCTGCAGCCAAATGAACTGGAAGCAAACAAAAAAATGAAGATATCAGAGAGTGGGACTACAGGTCAATTTTCTCTGAATGTGTTATCCATTCATGTTCTTAAGGCACTGTTATATTGTTAACCAATCGGAAAATTCAGGGCTTCCTCCAGCCACAACACCTCGCTGAGCCGTCTTGGCCCTGGTTTACCTGTCCCCCATTAGACTTCCTTCAAAGCCATCCCCAAACAAAGCCATGAGAAGCCAACCAACCCACCCAAAAGGGCTGAGGGACGGTGCCTCATCTCTGGTGTGTGCTACAACAATCAGAGAGGTCGCCCTCTCCACTTGGGCACCTGAAAGGCGGCGGTCTAGCCTGATAATCCACTGCCTTCTGCTGCCTGTCAACACCTGGTTTGGGTTCTAGGCTCCGTTTTTTCAGTTAACCCATCTCACCCATCTTGAAAGAGCCAGCTCAGGCATTACCTCCTGGCCCCTTTCTAGGAAAGCTAAGCTAACAGCCCCTCTTCTGGCTCCCACAGCACCTTATGCACGACTCAGCCCTACTCTCTGCGGAAGTCACTTGCCAGCCTCCACAGCTGCTCCCAGGGACCCCGAGCCAAATGCCTAGGACAGGTAGGCATTGATCTCCCAGGTAGGAGATCAAGAGTTTACCACACTGAGCCCCTAGACACAATTCAGATTAAATGCATAGTGAAATTCAATGGCTAGAAAATGAACTTTCAAATTCAAAAAAGGAAAGAATTTCTTTTTTGGTGCCCTGGAATGATCTCTATTTGCTAAGTCACTGGACAACACAGTGATCTCTCCCCAGATGTAGGGCCTTCATCTCTGAGAGCTCAGACTCCACTGTAGCCTGCCACCAGGGACCAGGGTCACGAAAGCCCCTTTGTTGCTCAGAGGTGATTTAGGATATTAGTTCAAACCATATGAAATTGCCATTGTATAAGTGAAAAATGGTCAAATATCAGAAATCTCACATGATTGAATCTAATACTTCATCTTTAGAAGGGATACTATGTCACAAAGACCTGATAGGATCATCCTCTCCTCAGTGAGTTTTCCTTTTTCCAACTAATATCCTACACAGAAAGAAGTGTTCCTCTCATTTGCCCACCGAAGCTCCAGCCTTCTAACCTATGGATCTTGTAGTCTGAGGGCACAAATTTTTTCATGATGTTCAGCAGATCTTCGTCAGCTTCTCGGCAGTGGATCACCAAGGGCTTCTTCAGAGATACGGCCAGCTGCAGCTGTCTCTCAAACACCTGGGAGAAGGCACAGGGACACCTGTGGGTCAGAGCCACTCCAGAAGCCTGTTACCTCCACAACACCCAGAGCAGTGAGCACCTCCATCGTCCCCAATTCTGCAGACTACATAATGTATTATAATAACAGCTAACGCTTACTGGGTGCTGACTCACAGGTAGAGCTCAGAGCTCTTTAGGTGTATTCCTAAATACTCTTTAGGTGTATTCCTGTGATTCTCGCAAGCACCCTAAGGTAAGGTACTGTTGTTGGCCTGTCATGCAGTTGAAGAAGAGGAGGTTCCAGGAGAGGGCAAGGGATCCGCAACTGGAAGCTGGGGCACCACAATCCACATCTAAACCCTGGCACTCCACAGAGCAACCACCATGCAATGCTTATGTGGGGTTGCAGGGGCAGGGCAGGGCTCAGGGACATCAAGTTAAATGTCCTTCCCCTCACCGTACCCATCTCTACGCCTACCCCCAAGAGGTAATCCCCTTCCACGCAAGTTCCAAAGTTGTACGTGCATACACACACACACACCCGCACAATGTGTGGATCTCAAAAGGTGCTCAAGTATTTGAAAGAATAAACTACCTATTTTCTCCAACTCACTTTCTTTACTCAACCAAAATCAGATATCCTTCTAGGTGAATACCTACTGATACACTACCTTTCATTTTTTTAACCTTTAAAAAACAACAACAAACTCTAGCCACTTTTAAATCACTAGTAAAATACACATATTGTTAAGAATTTAAATAAAAAAGGGGCTAGAACTTATCCTTTCCTCTAACAAGTTCAGCTTTAGAAGAACACGAGTATTAATTCATTATAAACAAATGACCTCATCTAAAACAATGTTTCCATGAGTTTTTTTTTTTTAAACAGTGGAACAGAATTCATGTTTGCATTTTTAACATCAAAAAACTACTATTGGTAATTTGAGTCCTGTAATATTCACTTGAGAATGACATCTTCAAGTCCAACGCTTGGGCTTCCTCTTCTAACAGTGACAGTGAACCAATACCAATTCTGATGTCATTCTTGTTTAACCTGTGTTTTCAACAAAAGGAAAATGACCACAGACACCAAAATCTTAGAATGCTTGGTAGAGTCTTCAAAGACGGTCTAGCCCTGTATCTACAGCTCGCTGGATCCCCTCCCCAACACAGCTGCCCTCCTTGGGTCCCTCCAGAAGCTGGAGGTCACAACAGATTCAATTTCCAAGGCTTAATTCCTGCTTCTAAAAAATTGTTCATAAGGGCAAACTATAGCCTTAGGATAGAATACTACAAAGCTGTTATAAAAAGCCTATTTTTTTCAAAATATATTTGAAACCAGAACCTTTTCAGAAGTGGAAAAAACATTCAAAACTAATTTTTATTTCCTAACTTCTTTTTTAAAAAGCATGGACATATAATTCTATGACAGGTTCTTGTCAGACATGCCATTTGTTCCTTGCAATTCTACAAGGGACAATAATACTAAAAATACAACATTTTGTAAAACATCCAAATTTCAAAAACAGGCAGATGGGAGAAGACGTGTTAGAAGGCAGGACCCTGTGGCTGGGTTGGAGCTACCTAGAGCATTTGTCATCACCAGGAATCCAGCTGACAAACACCAGTAGGGAATCAAGCGAGGGGAAGCTACTGACCCAGCATAATTACTCTTCTGCCTGTACGAGCTCTGGTTCTCCCACGGATCCATTATTTCCAGGAATTCCTGAGTCAATCAGTCTCTCCTAGGGGTGGCCCAGGCAGCTCTTGCATACTCAATTCCCCAGTAATTAATTTCAGTCAAACACAACTAGAGGCAAAAACCGCCTGGATCAGACAGCCCAGGTAGGGAAGGCCAGCCCACTCTCCCTGTCTTTTGAAACCAGATACCAAGAGATTCTGATAGTCATGCTAGCTGATGTGTGCAACTCGTACCTGAACTATCCAGGAACTAACTCTTAGGAGTCAAATAGGCAGTTAAATCTACGAACACACAGATAAGCAAGGAAAAAGTTAACAGTGGTTCACTCTGAGTAGCAGGGTAACTATTGAATTTTCCCCCAATTCTTTTGCTTTCCTGTTTCCCAATCCTTCCAGAAAATACTAGGTAACAGAAACCAAGCTCTAATAACCAACCAGAGCTGGCACCCTATCACTTAGCCAGATACGGTTTCTTCCATCAGCTTATCTTCTTCCCTTCATAAGGTAAAATATTCATCAAGAACTTGTCAACCACTCTGCTTTTAGGTAAATCCAACTCCGTGCAGACATCTACCTATTGTAGCTGTTAGGTCCCACCACTTCTCACTTTGGTGCCTGAGTGTAGACTTACATCAAGAACAAGGCATCCACTTCCTCCGTCCAGCCTGGTGGTCGTCAGTGTTCTACAGAAATATTTTATCTTCCCCTCCCGCTGCCAGCTATGTGTTTCCTCTGAATCGCCATTTTGCAGTCATGAGTCCCCTCTCACCAAGCCAGATGATATCCACAGGATTTTATCACCCTCTGCTACACCTTCAAGATGTCTGTTGCGCAGCACACACGCCCTATGGGCCTCGACGTGCAGATCTGATACCATAGTAATTTTTTTTAATGTTTATTTATTTTTGAGAGACAGAGAGACAGAGCATGAGCAGGAGAGAGGCAGAGAGAGGGAGACACAGAATCCAAAGCAGGCTCCAGGCCCTGAGTTGTCAGCACAGAGCCCAACACTGGGCTCAAACTCACGAACCGTGAGATCATGACCTGAGCTGAAGGTGGACACTCAACCAACTGAGCTACGCAGGTGCCCCGTTACCATAATAACTTAATAAAGGGAAAAGTTACTGTGAAATACTTAGTACGTTTCTTGGCACATAGTAGGCATTCAATCAACCCCAGCTATACAATTAAACACAATACTCTTCTTCCTTCCAGTTGCCTTAGTGCACACATTTCTCAATTGTTCCTCTTTCCATACCACACCTGCATTGAGCCAGGGAAACAAACCAGGAAAGCTGAATATTAAATATTCCTCACTTTCTTAAAAATCTGTTTTCTATGTCTTCAGATTTAGCTATTCTTCCATTCACTTTGGACTAGTTTATGACTGCCACAAGCCAGGAACTGCAAGCTTTCTAGTATTAGCGAAAAGAACTGTGGACACGCAAGAAGTTTGTGTAAGACAAACCTAATTCTGAACACAAACACTATTTACACTAGAAACTCACTAAAGTAAAAAATTGAAAACATTTGCACAAATAAAACCCCACCTGTCTGAAAACAGATCAAGTCAAAATCACCCTGTTCCAAATTTAGTAACCTTAGCAGGTCCTAGAAAACTCATTTTAAAGAGATCCTTTAGGAGCATCTGAGCATCTGAAATCGTTTCTTATGTAAATTAACTCTTAAGCCTTGCACGCAAGTTGGTTGCCATGGACAACTGTATTCAAATTGGAATCTCTCTCCTAAAGGTGTATAAAGGTCTGGAGTCCTTCAGCAGAAGAGTACCACACCTTCTCTAAACTTTCTCTTTGATCAAGGGAAAACTAAGAAACCTCTGACTCTACAAGATTCCCTCTCTTAACTCACACCGTTAACCACAGATGCAAGTATCAATGGGGCACAGTATCAGTGCATGGCAGAGGCTGACCGAGCCGGGCAGGGGACAGTGCTAAAGGGAAAGCTGGCTTGCTAAACTCTGCCCAGGCTGGCATCCACGAGCCCTCTCACCAAGGCCTGGAACGTACTGGGCATGCAGACCCAGCCTACCAGGCATCATCAGCACGAAGACAGCACACAACAAATTCTACAACAAACGCAACCTGGCAGTGTGAGCAGTGACAACGTGGGAGGGTCTTTCCTCTTGTCCTGCTCCTTCCCAAATCAGAAACTTCCACTGAAATACTCGAACCACCCTTCCTCTGGCAAATGTCTGTGCTCAAAAAAATACTTGGACAGGGGCAAGTACTAAGATGGGTAATAGTCGTCATCTCTGGCAGGATGGGAAATTCTCTTTACTTGTTTTTATATTTTCAAAATATTCTGCTACTAACATACTTAACTTTAGAATCGGATTAAAAATATAGTTTGAACAAAATTGGTTGCCTCCCAAAAAGAGTAACAAATGTCTTGCCATATATATATATCATGCCATAAGATGTCACAGAGTACCTATCCCCCTCTCCTACACAATCAAGTGTAAAGAAATAGTTGGTGAATCATGTGACAAGTAACATCTTGAGGGTCTGGACAAGAGCCATCACATTTTTAGGGGCTCTGAATTCTCTAGATACGAGAGCAGAGAAAGCTTTACTGTTGGGTTTCAACAACTGACAGAGGAAATAAAACTGTGAGCAAACTAAAAAGACCCTCATTACCTTGTGCTGTTCTGGGACAGGCGTGGTGCACTTATACGAGTAATCCAAGCCCATTTCCCCAAATGCCACAGCCTTGGGGTGCCTTAAGGCTTGCAAAAGATTTCTTTCTTGACTCTCACTGTAGTAACGTGCAAAATGAGGATGACAGCCAAAGGCCCCCCAAACCAGATCCTCTTTCAAGAGCTCCTCCCACAGGCAATCAGTCAGTGTCCGAGGATCACAGAAGTCAGAGATGCAGCCCTGAAACTCCTTAGGGAAGGAGCTGCTATAAATTTTTCTGAACTTGGTAAAGGACCCTTTGAAAGACAACTTGGAATACAGCATGTCCAGGTGACAGTGGGTATCGATGAAACCCTCTTCTAGGCCTGACCCCCGATGGCTCCTTGGCAGGGAGCCGGATGCGTGGCCTCCGCAGGGACGTGGTGCCATCTCCTCCTGGAGTGCTCTTTTCTCCTTCACTTCTTCTTCCGAGCTTCTGGAGAAATGAAATGAACGGGAGTTCTGGGATGTGCCTTCCTCTGTTGCCTCCTGGTCTCTGGAAGTATTCTGGGAAGTCGCTGCAGAGTTAGGGGGACAATCACTCAGGAGGCCCCGGTTGCTCCGCCCTGCCTGCAGCGTGTCACTGCCGGCGCCCACAGAGGGGTAGCCGCAAGGCTTGGGGCTGCTGGTCCAATAGCTGACGTAGTCACACCACGGACTACTGTACAAATGAGCCGGGTACATGACATAGTCAGTGGGGAAGGCAGAAGGCTCTGGAACTGTGGAGGGTTTCAGCGAGCCGGGCTCCTCCTGAGAGAATCGGACTGTGGAGACTTCATCTACATCAGACCAGTCACTTCCTGAAGAGGTGCGCTCTATCACCACCTCCCTTTCTTTAGGCTGCAGAAAAGAAAACAAACAATGGGTGAGCCCTCCTGTGTGAATGAAGACAGCCTCTCACACTCTGTCATCAGCAGAACATAAACCCTGGCTTGTCTTTCTGGCCACAGTGAAGGCTTTGCATTGGCTTACTTTCTGCCTGGTTTCCTTGTAATTTCCAGAATGTGAGCCAGGTTACAGTTATAACCAGTCATATCAGGTTGAGGAAAACAACTGTGACCACAGTCTTAGAATACCATCCCTAAAGGGGATGCTATTCCTGCACTCCCTTTCTGAATGATCCCTTTGGAGAAAATCTGCTCTCTAGAACACCTGGTGTGCTGGGGATTTTAGAGAAAAGCAGCACCCAGCAAGTCTCATCTCTAACGTGTCTCCAATACATTCCAAATGCAAACCGCACAGTCAAGGTGGGTTTAAGATGTGTCTGCAAATGCTTTTAACACTACTCCCCATTGAGAGGTGGGGTTTGTGACCCCTCCCTTCCCCTCAAACCTAAGGCAACCTAGTGACTCACAGGAGAACACCCAGGAGAGCACAGCAGAAGGGACACTGGACAACTTCCAAGGCTAGGTCAGAACAGCCTTACAGCTTCCCCTCTGTTCTGACAGCTTGCTCCTCCCAGGGAAGCCAGCCACCATACGCCAGAACACGGAGACCATACGCTAGAGAGGTCCCATGTAGGTGCCAGCATCAACTGCCAGCCACATGAGCAAGCACCTTGCCCGTCCAGCCCTGATGAACTTTCGGAATGCAGGCCTCCCAAGAACTGCATGAGAAGCACATGACAGACCACCACCTCCACCCCCAAGCAAGACCTGCCTTGTCCGGACCTTTCTGAATTCCTCACTCACAAAACTGAAAGCAAAGTAAAACATTTAGTTTCAGCCACTACATGGCAATGGTTAAGTGGATCACATTACATTAAATCAATTTAGCTTTGCCTAAAACAGAAGTCCCGAAGGTCATGAATTTTTGGTTTCTTCACTCATATCTTCCAAACACTTACAACAGTGCCTAGCATACCGTGCTCACAAATATTTGATGAATTAATTTGTAGAATAAATGGGGCAATGGTTCCTGAACTTAGCTTCAAATTGGAACCAACTGGGGGCTTTTTAAGGCTACCCCACCCTAAGATATTTTAATTCAACAGGGTCCCAAAGAATCCGTATTTAATTCTCCATGTCACTTTTATACAAATCAGGTTTGAGAAATACAGTAAACACATAGATCTCAACTCATGCCAAAAAGACTGTTCCTAGTTTCTTTTAGTTAACGAAGCCATCTATACCCTCCAGGACCAGTCAGCTTGAGCAGCAAAACACACTTTACAAAGTGTTTTCCTAAAAATACTTGTATAAGCAAATACAAATCACCTAACAAAAAATTTATTCTAAAGAAGCCTGATGAATAAATTGATTACCTCCTTAAAATGGAAAAGAAATCTTTTTTTGTTTCTACTGCGGATACTAATCTTCCATACCTCTACCCACACTCCAAAAGGAAACAAAATGGTCACATTTTATTGGTCACAAAAATGTTAATGAATTATAAACTTCCCATAGGATACTTTCCCACTTTAGATTTTCTTCTTGCTACTCCTTTCCTGAGTAACAGAAATATCCAAACAAGAACCTTTTCTAGGAGTGCCTGGGTTGCTCAGTCAGTTAAGTGTCTGGCTTCCACTCAGGTTACAATCTCACGGTTCGTAAATTCGAGCCCTGCATCAGGCTCTGTGCTGACAGTTCAGAGCCTGGAGCCTGCTTCAGATTCTGTGTCTTCCTTTCTCTCCGCCCCTCCCCTGCTCATGCTCATGCTCTGTCTCTGTCTCTCTCTCACAAAAATAAACATTAAAAAAAAAAATCTTTTTTAAAAAATATTTTCTAAGATACAAGATCACCTAAATTGCAGCACATTTAACATTTAATCTGGACTCCTGAAGGTGGGTGACAGGCAACTGGGTGATTTGTTACACTAATCTATTTACTTTGAATATGCTTGAAATTTCCCATAAAAGGTTTTTCAGGGGCGTCTGGCTCAGTCAGTGGAGTGTGTGACTCTTGATGTCAGGGTTGCAAGTTCAAGCTCCACATTGGACACAGAGTTTACTTAAAAAAAAAAAAAAAAAAAAGTTTTCTACAAGTTAATCTCTAAGGGAGAATAATCCTTCAAAAACCATCTTACTTATGGTGGAAATTTCCACCAACGTAGACAATAAAAACTTGCAGTCTTGCTAGAGCTGGACAAGTTTTTTTTTTTTTTTTTCCTTTTTTCCACTAAGACACACTAGAAACATTACTTTTGTATATGTGCACTTGAAAGTTAAAACCATTCTCAGATGCAATTAACATCTTTGCAATCCAGCTCTTTAAAGTTATTCTGCCATTTCTTTAAATAACTAATCTGATTAAAATTACAAAAAGCACCTGAACAGAAGGTAAGGTTTTATCCCCGAAGATGACCCCTCAGAAAGGGGGCATTTTATATGCTAGTTCTTACAAAGTCTCCTGTATTGCAAGATGTACATTCTTTTATGTGAGGAGGACAAATGACCCCAAACAGACCTCAACCAAGCTAATGTTGGATGCTTATAGGAAGGTTCCCTAAATTCATTTCTTAAAAATAGAGGGGTGGGTTAAGCAAAGAGATGTACCAGATTCAATAATCATTTCTGGAGGATATGACCTCACAGTTTGCCCAACGTCATTTTCAACAAACCTTTTAAAGAGCACTTTTTTTTAATTTTTTTATTTTTTTTTTTTAATTTTTTAACGTTTACTTATTATTGAGAGAGAGACACACGGAGCACGAGCAGGGAAGGGGCAGACAGAGGGGGAGACACAGAATTTGAAGCAGGCTCCAGGCTCCAAGCTGTCAGCATGGAGCCCGACGCGGGGCTCGGACTCACAGACAGCAAGATCATGACCTGAGCTGAAGTCGGTCACTCAACCAACTGAGCCACCCAGGGGCCCCACACTTTTTGTTTTTTAAATATCACTCTTGGGACACCTGGGTGGCTCAGTCGGTTGGGCGTCCGACTTCAGCTCAGGTCATGATCTTGCTGTCTGTGAGTTCGAGCCCCGCATCGGGCTCTGTGCTGACAACTCAGAGCCTGGAGCCTGCTTCAGATTTTGTGTCTCCCTCTCTCTCTGTCCCTCCCCCCGCTTACACTCTGTCTCTCTCTCTCAGAAATAAACATTAAAAAAAATTTTTTTTTAATTATCACTCTTAAAAAGCAATATGGTAAACGATTGCACATAAAGAGACATTGGAAAAATACTTGAGGAGCACCTGGGTGGCTCAGTTGGTTAAGCATCCGACTTTGGCTCAGGTCATGATCTCTCAGTTCACGAGTTCAAGCCCCGCATCAGGCTTTGTGAGGAGAGCTCATAGCCTGGAGTCTGCTTCAGATTCTGTGTCTCCCTTCTATCTGACCCTCCCCCCCAAAAAAATAAATAAAAACATTAAAACAAACAAACAAACATCAATGCCCATCTCAGACCTCCTGAGTCAGATTTTCCATTCTTATTATCAGGGAAGTTCAGGAAATCACACTACTTGACTCAAAAAGTAACTCCAGTGACAGCAAAGACCATGTCAAAGATATGTGCAAAGGTTCAATAAAATTTAATGAAATGAGTGAGTGGGAAAAATAGCAGAGTGGGGAAAACATATGAATTTGAAAATGCAAGTGTAACTACAAATACATACCATAAACAGACTTATGATTATGTGATCTAAGTTCCTGAAAGGCTTAGTCAAGTTGGCCAAGAAAAGGTTTTTGCGTTTTCTTAAGAAAATGGAAGGTTACCTATATTGAAGATTGCCTTAGGTTCACACAAATATGGTAAAATTTAAAGTTACATTTACTGAGGTCCTACTATATACTTAGTCACTGAGCAAAGTGTTTTCATGTATCAGTTCAGCAAACTGTGACCCATAAGCCAAATCCAATGCACTCCCTGTTGGTGTAAACAAAGTTTTACTGAACAGTCAGGCCTGTGCACTTAAATACCGTCTCTGTTTTCATGCTTCCACAGCAAAACTGAATAGTTCCAACGCAGGCCACATAGTTCACAACACCTAAGATATGACCTGACCCTTTACAAAATAAGTCTGCTGATCCTTTTGTTTAACCATGATAAGATTTCAAGAACTGTGATTTTTACACAGATGAAACTGGGGCTCAAAGAGGTTAAGCGGCTTTCTCATGATCACAGTTCAGGTGGCCAAGGTATGACCCCTTATTACCTGATCCCAACACTCAGTGCTTACCTACCATTTCATGCCTCCTCCAAATGCATACTTAACAAAGACAATCTAAATGTCCTGCCTGACAAACAGAAGTCTGGGTAAGTTTGGAAAGTTCATCCATACAAAGGAATTTCAGGTGGCCCAACAAGATCATGATCAACATCAGACAGGAAACGCAGCCATTATATAGTTAGTAGAAAAAGTAGGTTATAAAACATATTGTTCTTGAGATTTCCAGTTAAATATAGCACATGTGGTTTTTGTCCTTCCTGCCAAAAAACCCTTTGAAAATTATAGGAAATGACTTGAAAATACATAAACCTACAAAGAGAAAGCATATAGAATAAACGGCAAAGCTAATTACACAAAAATCAGCCGCTAGAAAGCAGACAGATGAACAGTTATCAGATAAGCAGATCAGAGACAGCCAAAACCTAAGCCTGCAGTGAGAAAAACCCAGGGTGAGCCACAGTACAGGACCCCCAAAAGACTCAGTTGGAAGTATTCGACCTCTGAAAATGAAGGTAAAGCTGGAGATGAAAACAGGAGAATGAGTTGGAATCTGTGATGTTAGGTCCCCAGATCCCTCCTCTCATCCTGTGCAGGTGGGTCTGCCCTTTCTCCACCCAGCAAAAGACTAAGGTTCATACTTGGAAAAGTTGAGCCAAGGAGATTATGGAATAATCAGGGACAATGGACACACAATCAAGGGTGAGGGACCATCGCACGTTAGACAGTTGACAACCCAGGTACCTCCCTCACCCTGACTCCCAGAACAGCAGCAGCCAGATGTATATCTCCTAGGTGGAGGAATAGAGCATTTCCCCTGGGGGACACTGAGCAGCCTGTGAACAGCAAGCCACAGATCCAGTTGGGACCCCCACAAAATTACCCAATGTCATCACTCTATGTTGAAGCCAGCACTTAGGACTTGCAATCAGCTTTTGAAAGCTCCATCTTTAAATATGAACAGACAGCCAACACATCCCAGGAGAGCTCTACCACAAAAGATAGAAACCAAAATACTTGGAAAAAAATGAGAAGGAAACTCAGTGAAAAAGTAGTGCAGAAAGCAGAAGAAAACTCAAAACAAACCTATAATATTCTCAAAGAGATAAGGCATGATAATCTCAAACAATAATAGGATGCTCTAAAAAAGGAATACTCAAAACATTAAACTAGTGTTCCTAGAAATTAAGTATGTCAGGGGCGCCTGAGTGGCTCAGTCGGTTAAGTGTCCAACTTCAGCTCAGGTCATGATCTCATGGCTCCTGAGTTTGAGCCCCACATTGGGCTCTATGCTGACAGCTCAGAGCCTGGAGTCTGCTTTGGATTCTGTGTCTCCCTCTCTCTCTGCCCTTCCCTGCTCACACTCTGTCACTCTCTCTCTCTCTCTCAACAATAAACATTTAAAAATTTTTAAAAAACCAAGACATTAAGTATGTCAAAAATGGGGGGGGGGGGGGCGGGCAGTAAGTATTATATACACCTACCTTAATTACTCACAAAGAAAGCAAAAATGAAAGAAACAGGAAAAGGGGGAATTCTAAGGCAACAACTAAGGCAAGTACAGGGAAGAAGAAAACTGAGATTACTTATTTTGACAATATTGAGGAGAATTTTATGGCACCAGCAGTTTGGGGATGAATTAGTGACAGGTATGAAGAAAACTAAAGGGAAAAAACAAGGCAGTGATGCTCTCAAAGGAAGATAAACTTTTTATAAGAATGTAATCAGGGGCGCCCGGGTGGCTCAGGTCATGATCTCACGGTTTATGGGTTCAAGCCCTGCATCGGGCTCTGTGCTGATAGCTCAGAGTCGGAAACCTGCTTCAGATTCTCTGTTTCCCTCTCTCTCTGCCCCTCCCCCGCTCACACTCTGCCTCTCTCAAAAATAAACAATAAAACAAAACAAAAAATGTAATCAGAGTATATTAGATGATTTGGGCTAGGAACATGGGAATAACAAATCTTCAACAGATTTAGCCAGAAACTGTATGACAACAACACAGGGAGCTGCAAGGAGAAGAGGTAACAGGTTCATGGGTGTGGTGGTGCCAAAGTTAGCGCAGCAAACTAAATTCTCGTCTTCTGCATAGCACGTCCATAGATGTCTACAACTAGAAAATCAATACACAGTGCAAGATCACTGAGAAATATGGAGATACTAGAAGAAAGAGTTAAAGAGATTCAAGGAGCTGCTACTCAAGAGACGTAAGTAAAGGATAAGTAGAGATGGGTACAACAGAGGAATGCTTTTCCCCCCAATTATAAACTGTGTTAAAAATTGCTAGTGTCCCTCCAATACCATTCTTTCCTTCAAGAGCAATAAAGGTGATCTGGGTGTAAATCTCCCAGATGAAAGTTAATTTTCCAGAGTCTCTTGCAGCTAGGCATTGGCCAGGATTCTAGATTCATGTCAATAGATAAAAGCAGAAATGATGTGGACAACTTCTGAGCCAAGTTCTTAAAAGAGAGGGAGTGTACTTTCCTCTGCTCTTCTCCCCTTCCTACTGGCTAGAATGTCAATGTAATGTACTCAGGGTCCCTTCAGAGTAGCCAACTCAGATCACAGATAGAAACTGAGCTGAGGGGGCAGGGCATCAAGACAGAGGGCACCAGTGTCCCTGAAACTACGAAGCCATTCTTCTGAAGCCAGGTTTCTATTTTCTTTAAGCCATTATCCATTTTGTTAGGGCAGGCACACACATCCTAACAAACATAAAGTCTACATTTAAAAAAAAAAAAAAAAAAGGTTGGGGGGTGCCTAGCTGGCTCAGTTGGTGGAGCATACAACTCCTGCTTTCAGGGTTGTGAGTTTGAGCCCCAAGTTTGGTGCAGCGATTACTTAAAAATAAAATCTTAAAGAAAGAAAACTCAGCACTGTCTTGAGACTTCTTAGAAACTCTGGAAGTATTTTAGAAGAGAATCATCAATTTGTCCTGGAATCGTGGGTAAGTCAAATGCTGCTTTTAACGAAGAACACCTAGGATCAAACTACAAAGGCCAAATAACATAAAATCAAGAGAACTAAAAACCTAATGCTTGGTGTAAGTTCAACTCACCTTCTGGCTTTCTAAATGAGAGTCAGAGTCATCCAAAAACTCCAGAGGTGGAGAATGCTTGTCAATGACTGTCCTTCGGTCACCAGGTGTCTCCTCGCTGGGTTTCTCCTGAGGGTCTATCACCACTCTCCTGTCGCAGAAGCTGGTCCTCTCCAGCACAGCCTTTTCCTCCTCTGCTCTTACCTCTGGGGCTGACTCTTTCCCTTTCTGAGGAGGAGACACAGTGGCACTCCTGGCTGGCCCTTCTCCACGGCTGGGACGCTCCCTTGTGTTTGGTGTGGCCCTAGTGGAAGCCTCTCCCTTCCTTTTTGGCATCGACTTTCCCAAGATGCCCTGGATAGCCTTCAGGTAGATCATTGTAGAGCCTTGGTCTCGAAACCTATCCCTCTTCCTTTTCTGGACCTTGTTTGGTTCCTCAATTGTGTCATTCTGACCCTCAGCTTCGGCTGCAAATTCAGAGTTTGTGGAGTTACGAGAACTATCTTTCGAATCAACCTGGAAGGGGGAAAAAAAAAAATCACAGATCATGAAAGGGTTGTCCCAAGGGCGATTTCATATAGCAAGGACTCAGCAAATCATAAATCAGTGGTGGCTGCACCAATCATAGGCAAAGTGACAGTGGCTAAGACAAAGATTCTCTCCTGGAGGTGGTTTCCATCCCAACCTATTGAGAAGTACCACTGTAAAAGGGCCTGAATTGCTGCCATTTCTTACTATTCACTTTCTACCGCTCATTAGATCATACGCTCATACTGTAGGGGGCAGGAATGAACTGAGAGATAAACAGTCTAAAAACACTAGAATGTAAGTTCCTTAAGGCCAAGGACTACCACCAAACACTTCAGAACACACATACACAAAAGAGAACCCCAAAATTTCAGCAATAAAAGGCTCAATTAACCCAATCCCACATCTAAGAGTCCAAGAGACCTAAGGACCCAGGGAGCAATAGACTCCAATCTCCCAAGTCCTGAGGCAGGGTGCAAGCCTTATCGAAATTCTCTGCAAACTCCTTCCCCCAAATCAAAACCTTGGTGCTGGGAGGTGTCTCGTCTCCCAGAGAATGCACCAGGGTCAGTCCAGAGACTATAACTACCCCCGACCTCAAATCTCCTCAGAGACACAGGTCAAGTCTCAGTCCCTTCTTTCCTTCCCCTCAGCACTCACTCATTCCAGGAGCTACACTATTTGTTCTCAATGTTAATTTACTGTGAAATGCATCCAGTCTAATCCCAGCCTGGGGTAAGAACACTCAACACATCTTCCTCTAGAATCATCTCAAAAGCAATGAAGTCCAAACCTTCCCAACCAGGACCTAGATTGACCATTATCCCAAGGCCTTCTATAGTCCCTACAACTTGTTCTAATTCATTTGCATTAAATTCCTCTCAAATATATATATAGAGAGAGAACTCCACACTAAGGTCGCTGATACTTTTTCTCTACTGTCCATCAGGAAGCGAGTGGTTACATAAAGAGGTTTACCCTCTTATTTTACACACCTCTCATATTATTTGAACTCTTTCCAGGAAGCACATATCATCTTTGGTTGTTGTCTGTTTTTTTTTAAGGCTTTTGAAATATATAAATCTAGACACTAACATGGCATGCTATTTTTTTACTAGCAGTACTCAAATTGTTGGCATCTACTAGCTTTGACGAAATGGACGGGAAAGGTGGTTTTTACTTTCATTTTGAACCTCTGAATTTTCTAACATGGTAAACATTTTTTTTTAATTGCCTCGGGGATTATCTGGGAAAGGAGATTATAAACCATTTTTTGGGTACCTTTCCTTATTTGAGAAAATCTAACAAATGTTAAAAATGAACTTGGAGGTTCCCTGGGCTTGCCTTACAGGGCACAGCCACAACTTCCCAGCCTGCTTCTCCACCACCCGCATCTCTACCACCAACCACCTGCCAGCCTCCAGCATCCCCGTCACACCCTCTTATATACCTTTATAGGCAAATCTAATCTCCTTTGCTTGGAATACCCTTGCCTTAGAATTCATTTCACAAACTACTATTCATCCTGGAAGGCTCCAAATCCCTTCTTTGACTTCTCTACCTCTCCCTGGACCATGAGCTACCCCTCTCCTCGCCCTCCAACCCCTGGCCCAGGGCAGGTGTAGGACAGCATGGAAAGACAAGGTCGACAGCAAACAGAGGAGCCCCTGTACTGTCTGATGGGTCATAGCTCCTCATCTCAAACCAACTGCCACCGCTTGTTAGTACAGATCCAGAGTTAAAGATTCTGGTTTTCCAAGTAAAACAAGAAATCTCAAATTTAACTCATTTTTTCATCCAGTCAGCAATTTTTTGTTGAGCACTTACTATATGCTAACAGGCACGCTTCTGGATCTGGGGGTTTAGCATTCAATAAAGCATACCAAAACACCTGCTTACTGCACCTTACATTCTAGTTGGTGAGCAAAGGGAAAACCAGAATAAAGGCAATATATATGTTAGAGAGTGAAAAGTGCCAGAGAGAAAAATAACACAGGAAAAGGGAGTAGAAAGTAGGGAAGGAGAAGAAGGTCCCTCAAGTCCCCGGTTCAAGGCAGAGGTCTGGACAGGAGGCATATATTTTTAATGTGCAATTTCCAAAATTTTGGGTACTTTGAGGACCCAGCAGGCCGCATTCAGCTTATGGACCACCATTTTGCCCATCCTGGTAAAGAAGACCAGGACTATCCTTGGGGGAGAAAAAAGTGTTAGAATTCAAATAACATACCTTGTGTTACCTTGTGACTTACAATTCAGAGATGCCACAGCTGTCATCCCTCTTGTACAGAGAGGGAAACTGCCATATGCCTTGTAAGTGGCAGAACTAGGAGGCAAACTCAAGTACCCCCTAATATCCTGGAAACCAAAGGAGAATGGCAAAAATATGAAAATTGAGAAACAGCAGCAAAGGCTGAGATGTCAAAGGCCGTGAGGACCCGAAATGGATCCAGGTTACTGAAGACTTTCAGAATAGGAGGATATAAAGGTAAAGATTAGGCAGAAAGTTCAACAGAAAAGGCCAACAACCTGGCTCCTTAAAGGAGAGATTTCATTTTTCCTGGCAGCATGGCTTGGTGAATTATCCATCTCTGAAGGTGGGGCAAAGACTCAGTGGAGATGCTGTTCCAGCCCTAGTCCTCACCCACCTGCACAATTGCCAACAGTTCTTACCCAGTTCCTGCCTACTCCCTCCCATCCTTTCTCTAGAGTGCACCAGAGGAATTCTAAAATCTGGCAACCTCACACCTCTGCTTAATTTTTTCTTAATGTTTATTTATTTTTGAGAGGGAGAGAGACAGAGTGCGAGCAGGGGAGGGGCAGAGAGAGAGGGAGACACAGAATCTGAAGCAGGCTCCAGGCTCTGAGTTGTCAGCACAGAGCCTGATGCGGGACTCGAACTCATGGACCATGAGATCATGACTTGAGCTGAAGTCGGACGCTTAACTGACTGAGCCACCCAGGTGCCCCATCACGCCTCTGCTTAAAACCCTTCGTGCTGCATTTGCCCACAGAATACATCCCCACCTCCCGAGCATGACATCGGAAGCCATTCACAGGCTCAACCCCAAGCTTCTTTCCAAGCATCATCTCCCAGCTTTCTCCATACACCCAAGTGCCCGGGAATGAAGAAAGGTGCTGGAGCAAATGCAAGCGAGGGCACCTCTTCCGTGAGGACTTTCTCGATGGTTAGTCATTCATCCCTCTGACTCTGAGTACTTTAAATACCCCTGTTACAGCACTCCACACAATGCTCAGTGATGAATGACTTTTCAGTGTTTCAACCACGGCCTTATTCTTCGCACCTCCAAGCGCTAGCACGGACTACCACCCGAGCGCTGGACATCTGCCGGGTGAGTATGCAGGAACCACAATCACACAGGAAAGCTCTGTCATTCGAGAGCCAACATACACAATGGCTTCCTATGTCTGGGCTGTGCCACCCTGCAGAGAGCTCCTCAAGGGGAGGATCTTGCCCTCCTCATCTCTCCATCCCTCATTCTAACACTGGGCCAGGACAGAGCAGGTGCTCCAGAGGGCCGCACTGGAAAGAACACAGGCTTTGAAGTCCCACGGATCTGGGACTACAGCACAGCTTCGCCACATACAAGCTATATGGCCTTGGTCAAGTTACTTAACATTTCTGAGCCTCCTTTCCCAGAGCCTACACATACTCGGTGCTCAAACATTTGTTAATCGATATGTAAATATTTGTTAACTGACATGTAAAGATATTAATCCCTATTTCACAAGCCTCTCAAGATTATATGAGAGCTTATGGGTCAAACATTGAAAATCATATTTGATAAAGGTCTATCACATCATAAATGTTCAATTTTTTCCCTTCCAGTCTTCCTTCCCTAAGTTGAAAGTAGAAATTTAGGTAGGTCATACTAAAGACTAAAGACCAGGTAGGTGAAGGTGCTCACAACAGATAAATTTAACTCTTACTCTAAGAGTAAACGAAGATCTTCAGCCACCATTAGAATTTGAGAAAACTTCTCCAACAACTGTCCTAGAGAGAGGTAATAAGGAATAAACATTAAGAGGCTGGGCCAGCAGGCATCTAGTGATTCCAAATTGCCTAGTCTAGCCATGGTCTGAATGGGTCCCCCCAAAATTCCTATGGTGAACTCTAACCTCAAGGTCATGGTACTAGGTGGGTCATTTGGGAAGTGATTAGGTCATGAAAGTGGAGGCCTCATGAATGTGATTAGCGCTCTCATCTAAGAGGCCCCAAGAGAGCTTCCCTGTCCCCTCTGCCATGTGAAGACAGAAGGAGAAATCTGCAACCCAGAAAAGGGCCCTCACGCAACCATGCTGACCCCTTGATCTCAGACTCCAGCCTCCAGAACAGTAAGAAATAATTTTCCACTGTTTACAAGCTACCCAGTCTGCGGCATTGTTATTGCAGCCAGAAAAGACTCAAGCAAGCATCTTCCCCTCTGAATATCCTGTGACCTGGCTGAGACCTCAGTGCTGAAACTGGGGAGGAGACAGATGATGCAGGACCCACACACAAAGCCAAGGGTGTACCCCAAAGTTTACAGAGCAAATGAAGAAGAACAGGCGGATAAGTGGGTAGAAAGTAAGAGTAAGGGGACCTTAGAAGGACCTGAGGGGGGAACATGCCATTTTTTTGTGAGTGCCGCTGGGCTGTGCTTGCTGACGGGACTTAGGACTTACGACTTACTAGACAAACAAGCTGGACGTGGCTGCAGAGCAAGAGGGGCAGAGGTGCAGACTGAGAGGAAACTAAGAAAGGCATTTTGTATTTCATCAAGATGAGGCCAGTACCACACCTTTTTTTCAAACTAGCAAGCACTATAGGAACAACCCTTAGTAGAGCTAGAGAGGAAGAATTAGGATTAACAGTATCAACATGCTTATGTTCTATCCTCATGGAACATGAGTGACCTTTCAAAGATGCTAATCTGCCTTCCCCATGTACAGAGTTCTATAGAACTCTCTAATGGCTTAGAACAAAATCCAAACTCCCTTGGCTACTAAAGTCCTGCTGCAACCTACCCTCACCTCGCTCGCTAGCCTCCATCCTGGGCTCACTCATATGCTCCACGCACCACATCACGAGGCAGTCTTGTGACTTCTCAAGCCTCCCCCCAAAACATGTGCTCCTGAGAAGCCATCTCATGGCTCCACAATCCAGCAGAGTGCTTGGTACTCAGGAACCCTCAAGAGCTTATGGACTAAAGGCAAAGCACTAACCTCACGACTTCTGAGACAGGACCGGACTACTCATGACTCCACAGCTAACCATTAAATTGCTTTTGGCATAAGAAGGCCCTTAGGCCTAAATGAGATACAGATGGGTCCATGATAGACTTACACCCACCTGGATCAGAGGCTATATCTTCAAATCTTGGTTCCTGGTCTGCAGGACAGCCTAAGCCAGGAATACAGCACCCCTGAAAGACCAACCAAAGATTCCCGCCCCTCTTGAAGGGCTTCATTCTATCTCTAATTGTCACCAAAGTAAAATTTAATCAATTGACATTATTTTATGCTGTGCCCAAATTAAGTGAATCATGTCAAGGATTAATGGCAAGATTAAATTATATGGGCCAAGACTGATATTCACCTGATTTACATTTGAATCATATTCAATATGTATTCTTATGCCAAAGACGTAAGAATCTGAAATCACAAAAACAAAAAAATCCACGTGCCATACAAGAGTCGTGTGAGGTGCACAGTGAGAACACCCGGCCCACTTCACCTAAGAGATCCACAGGATCAACAGCCAACGACAGCCTAATTTCTCAGTTCCATGTAATTTAACCAGTGAGCCAAAGTTTATAGGTCAATCCACTTTCCTCATTGCCTTTTATTTCTTTTGTAAGATCACTTTATCTGAAAGCAGCTCATCTCACCCAACTATGACTTTTCTTCCACTCCTCCACATACACAACTCCTCACCTTCTAAGGCCCAGAGCTGTAAAACCAGAATGCAAACTTTTAAGAGGGCGGTGATGTCCGTTTTGTTCCTGGAGAATCTCAAGCAACTAGAGCACTGCCTGTGACAATCGAGGCCCTCGATAAATATTTGTTCCAAACCTGACTGGAAGAGTGGATGAAGCTCATGGTAGAGCCGGTGACATTAGCTAGTACTCACCCTCTCCACCGGGGAAACAGCAGACCATGAGAGATGAATTACATTTGCTTCTACTTCTCACAGACTCATGTTCAACGTTCCCTCACCACAACCACCTCCCTCTCAAAAGCAAAAGGCTGAGAAAATTTTATCCATCTTTTTTTAAGTTAATATAAAATGAAGGAGTGGATGAAATGTACCTCCTCTGAGAAATCCTCCTGCATGTTCCTAATGGGGAACTAAATATTTAAGCTCCAAAACAAATGCTACCCTACCCACCAAGCAAAATCCCAAGGTGCTAGAAACCGTTAACTCTGGTGAAAAGCCACACCAAAAACCAAGTTTTTTTTTTTTAATTTTTTAAATGTTTATTTTTGAGTGGGGGGGGGAACACACAAGTGGGGGAAGGGAAGAGAGGGAGGGATACAAAGAATTCAAGCCAGCTCCAGGCTCTGAGCTGTTAGCACAGAGCCCAATGCGGGGCTCAAGCTAAAGACTGTGAGATCATGACCTGAGGCGAAGTCAGCCTCCCAACCAGCTGAGCAACCCAGGCGCCCCAAGAACCAAATTTTGATTCTCAGTTCTGTGACTCAGAAAGGTTCAGATTACAAGGGCACCATTCCTTACATTTACAACTGACATAAACACAGCGGTGTCTCTTGAACTTGCCGTGCCCCTTCTAATGCAGTAATCCTTCAACCTAAACTGCACATTACAGTTACTTGAGGAGCATTTAAAAATCTGGAAACCCAGGCCACACCCTAGCCCAATTAAATGAGAATGAGAAACAGGCACAAGCACTTTAAAGCTTTTCCAAATAGTTTTGAAGCGCTGCCAAGTTTGAAAACTACCTCTCTATGGCACTTTAGCCTGCCCCCTCCCCCCCTCGACCAACTGCTGGGTGTTCGGAGTTTGCTAGACCTCTGGGAAGACCCCAGAGGTCTTTAAAGACATGACCCTTCTTAGTTTCCTGCCACCAATATCTCAAGCCACGTGCAAGGGCTTCACCGACTGCAAGCCTTCCCAGTCACCTACCTTAAGGCTGCAGGCTTCCTCCTCTAGAGAAGCCATTTCTTCCGGAGAGGGGTTGGCAGAGCGAAGAGGGGATCCTCTGGACGATGAAAGGAATCCCCGTGTGCTCCGAATCAGGCAGCCTTTGGGGGCAGCCCCGCCCACACCTGGGCCAGAGGAATGCGAGGAGGAGGAAGAGGAGGAGGAGGAGGAAGAATTTCTGCGGCAGGATGAGCCCCAGGGCAACCTCGGGGTGCAGGCCACATCGTCCTCCTTCTGGGCTTTCAGGCGCTTAGGGCTGCTGGTGCCTCCTGAACGCGACGCAGAGCTAGGAGCTGACCGGCTGGAGGGGGCCACATCACCGGGCTCCCTGAGGCAGCTGCGCTTGCGGGGACACCCTTCCGAAGTGCTGCTCCAGTGGTACTTGACCTTGCGCCGCTCCGACGCCATGGGCACCTGCAAAGTAAAGAGGCGGCCTGGATTCCAACACCACCCCTCCGCAGACCCCCGCCATCCCAGGGTCCCCTGGAGGAGGGCAAGCCAGGTCAGAGCCAGGGGCCTCACTGACCTTTCCCCGTTCTTTCCACTGCCCATCACAGTTCTCAAGGTTTCGGAGATACCAACGCGCTTCTACTGTTCGCGATTCCAAAGCGCTTCGCCTTAGTCAAAACGATCCAAGATTTACTAAGGGCGTCGGTTTGGTTTCCAAACCCCACAACGTGCTTCCGCGATCACCAAGCGCTTCAGTTTGCACAGCGCTACTAGGAGATGTCAAAGCGCTTCCGGGATTACAAAGCGCTTCGATTTAGTTTGCAGTACAGAGCCCTTCCGAGATGTCAAAGCGCTTCAAAAGACTACAAGGCGCTTTAGGGTCCACACATGGCTACCAGACCCTCAGCCTTTAGGGGGTTGGGGGGGGCGCGTGGTCCAGAGGCCTGGAATGCCGAGGGCGGGCCGCAGGGCAGGGCCAGACCCGGCGCGCAGCCCGCCCTGCTCCCGCGGCCCCGCCGACCAGCCCGGGGCCCTAGGGGCCCGAGCCGCCCCTCAGGAGCCAGCGGTGCGGCGCTCGGCCGCCACGGGACAGCCTCCGGCTCGCCCGGTGACCCCTGCCGCCGCAGCCCAGACGCCGCCCCCGCCGCCCCCACGGCCGGAACGTCCCACCCCGGCCGCCCGCTCGCCTCCCACCCCAGTCTTGCAGCCCGCGCCCGGCCTCCGCCCGAGCTCCGGCCACACCGGCCTCCGCTGCGCCCGCCTCCCGGAACGAGCCCTGCGGCCCACCGCCCGGCGTGCGGCGGGGGCGGGTACTGCGCCGAACGGGGGACGCCCATTGCTCGAATCGGCAGGGGGCGGGACTCCGAGCAAGACGGAGCTCGCCTGTTGGTCAGGAGGCTTGGAGGCATTGGTCGGAAGCAAGGCAGGGCGGAGCCACTCACGTGGGCCCGAAGAGCGCGAAGCTAGGGAGGGCCGCAGTTCCGCTCGCCAGTGTTCCACGGCTCTGGGGGAGTCCGCGAACCCGTACCCTACAGTGTCTCTCCCTGCTGCTCAGCGCTTCAACCCTTAGCTAGACGCGTTCAGGTCCCGATACTCTCCTCGAACCCGCACTAACATCATGACCCCATTTGCAGAGCAGGAAACTGGTTCAGAGACCAAGTGACACACCCAGAGAGTGGCAGAGTTGGAAGTTAGGAGCCACAGGGAAAAAAAGACGATACAAAAATCTAAAATGTAAAATTTCTGCCGGGCAAAAAATATCAAAGTTAAAAGAATATTAGAAAAATGCAACACATAAAAAAGGGCTGATGTCCTTACTATGTAAAAAACTGTCTTAATAAGATAAGTATTAAAATAGAAACAGATGTTAAGTAACTGGAATTAAAAACTTAAAAAAAAAAAATAAAATGAACCAAGGAAACAGAAAGGAACCAAGAAACAGACACAAATTACGAAAGGCTCTTTAATATCTGAAAATAATGGCTCCACTTGTCACTTAAAAATACGAATAAAATTATAAATTTTCACCTATTAATCGGCAATGATCAAGAAGCATGATAATATTCTTTGTAGCTGAGGATGGGGGGAAATGCATTCCCATACCTGATTCTGTGTAAATTGGTACAGCCTTTTTGGAAGGAGCACTTTGTAGTAACAAGAATGAAACCACCTCAACATCCAGCATTGGAAGCTAATTATATAAATTATAAAATATCCTTAGAGTGGAATACCAGGCAAAAAGACTAAAGTAATCCAAAAGTACTGTTGAGGAAGAATGGCCAGGAAGGATGTGAAAAAACATGCCTACACTGAAGCCAGAAATTCCAACTCCATGTCTGACTCACAGTTTTGATCTTCGAATGAAAATTTTCTAATGAAATCTAATGATTAATGACGCTAAGCAAAAAGATAAAATTTTCATCATCTTTGGAAGGATACCCCAAACAGCAGCAGTGGTAACTTCTGGAGAGAAGAAGCAAGAGACTAAAACCCCAGTGGAAAAAAGGCTTTTTTCCTAGCATGTAATGGTTTGTACTGGATTTTTTTGGTCATGTACATTTATTAACTTGGGGAAAAAAGGCCTTCCCTCTAAGGATCCATAGAAAGACATCATGGTGCCCATGAGCCCCCCCTGGAATTCATATCCACAAATGTCTATGCACATATTTACATCCTGTTGAGGGGAGAAGGTCTGTAGCTTTCATCAGATTGTCAGAGTGGTTCGTTGACCTCTCCATTTTTTTTAATGTTTATTTATTTTTGAGAGAGAGACAGAGAGACAGAGAGAGCATGAGCGGGGGGAGGGGTAGAGAGAGAGGGAGACAGAATCTGAAGCAGGCTCCAGGCTCTGAGCTGTCAGCACAGAGCCTGATGTGGGGCTCAAACTCACGAACCGTGAGATCATGACCTGAGCTGAAGTCAGATGCTTAGCTGACATAACCCAGGAGCCCCTTCACTGACTTCTCCAGAAATGTATGAAGCCCTATTCTCCAAATGCTGGTATGTCTTGATAACCAGTACCCTACTGGCACTAGTCCTGAAAAGACCCTACTCAGAATTGTAAGGTGCTTGCCACATTCCAGGTCCTGGTTGGGGCATATAACACACACTCTAGTTGACTCCTCACAGCCATTAGAGCTTAAAACAGGGGTGTCAGTACACATGGCTGCCCCTAAGACCGGAGTGTGCTCATCTTTGTTACGCATCAGTACAAAGCTGAACTTCTTGGGGGACTACTGAATGCTTTCACGAAGCAAGTTCTTCCCCTTGGCCTGATGACAAACACATGAAAAGGGTACTTTTTATTCTCTCCATTGTGTAGATGAAGAAACAGAGGCTCAGAGTAACTCCCTAACCTGACACATCACACAGCTACTAACAATCAACATTTAGAGGCAGCGCCCAACTCTTAGACACTCCATGATACCCCGTGGCGCAGGGCACCCTTCCCAAACAAACTCATCTGGATACAATCAAAACTAATTACAAGATATCTGTTAACTTTATCAATGTATTTTTTTAAGTTTATTTGTTTAGTCATCTCTACACCCAACGTGGAGCTCAAACTCAACCACCCTGAGATCAAGAGTCACATGTTCTTCTGACTGAGCCAGCCAGGTGCCCCCCTGCCATGTATTTTTATTTTGCGAAAAGAAGAAATCATTATAATAGTAGGACTATTTAAAACAGGACACACTGAATTTAAAACAGGATGTTTCCCAAAAAGATTTGCAACATGACTTTTCAAAAAAAATACCCACTGCATAAACCTTAAGTACATGGCAGAAATCTATATTTATTGTCTTTTTATTTATTTTATAAAACAGGGCAAGTGCATTTTCAAAGTACTTCTGTAGCCATTTCACCTGTTCCTCCCAACAGCCCCAGGAAGGAAAACGAACAGGTGTACTTACAAGGAAACCAAGGTTCCAGAAATTAAATAAGTGATTTAAATAGCAGAATCAGACATGAAACTAGCTCTCCAGATTCTTCATTCACTCATAAATAATACATACTCTCAAAATAAAATCTCCACTGAAAATATTAGCATTAGTGGGATGGGAGGATAAAGGTGCCGAGTGGGCGTTAAATAAATATCTGTGGGTTACAAGATGCAGAAAGTGGAAAACCTACTGAGTCCTCTGCCAGGTGTCTGGCATTTGTAAAACTCGAGGCCTTGGTATGTGAATTTAAGAACTGCGTTAGGACACACAAGTTGAGAATCTTTCAGGCCATGGAAGTTTGCAGGAGTTGGTGGCAAATGTGACCCAGAGATCTTAACTTTGGAAAGTACAAATGACAGCACTCCCCGGCAGTTCTTGAGGGGTGTGAGCTGGGTAACAGTATTAACACACAGCCCAAACCCATAAAATCGCCCAAATTCTGGGCCCGTGGACCGCGGTTTACACTTCAGTCTCCTAATACTCCGCTCTGACTGACAAATCCCAGAAAGGATGATGACTTCCTGTATTTTTTGTCTTGAAAAGCTGAGGTCCCTTCTTCCCTAGCTCACTCTGGAAGCTTTTCTTCCCGGCCCAGGAAAGCCGGGGGGTGGTGTTTCCTGGGAGATTTTGATTCGGCATCAGATTTCTTGATTTGGTGTTCATCTTTCCAATTGAGGACAAAGATCCTCAGCTGTGTTCTAGTTATCAGGGGCCAAAAAGTTCAAGGCTGTCCAGTTTCCCTTCTTTGTAGAAGAAGATATTCTCCATCAGTTTCCTTTTGGCTTCATTGATCTCAATCTTCCATGAAGTCTCTGTAGCTGGCATTCAACAGAAAATTTAAAGAAAGAACTTGAACAAACGGCATTTAGAAATAGTTACTATTATAATTCTTAGAAGTCAGACTTGGTCAGTTTCTCACTTAAATCAGGTTTCTGAATCAGGCCCTGAGCATAACGAGCATTTTCCCTGCTTCTGCCTTTGCAGTGAAGCCTTGCCACCTGCCCCCACTTTTCAGAAAGGCGGGGCCTTCCACGCTCCTTCTCATGGGTGGGAGACGTTGGCATGAACACTTACACCCTCTCTCTCTTCTCCCTCCTCTCTTCTCCCAATGGGAGGAAGATGTAGGTAGAGGTAGGGCCTGGGACATTCATTAAGCCATGTTTAGTAATGGACAAGGACACTGCATTAAAAAGGTCTTTTTTTTTTTTAATTTGAGAGAGAGAGAGAAAATGTGAGTGGGGGAAGAGAGGCAAAGAGGGAGAGAGAGAATCTCAAGCAGGCTCCATGCCACCACCCTGGGATCATGGCCTGAGCCGAAATCAAGGGTTGGACACTCAACTGACTGAGCCACCTCGGCACCCAGGCCTTCCAAATTTTTATTTCAGAAGGAAGCCTGGGGTGTTTGGAGAGGAGACGGAGAGATAGGAAGAATTCTGACTTGGTCCCTCAGTATGATGGGGAGCCATACAAAGGCTTTAAACAAGGGGTGACATGAGTTGTTTTTAAAAACTACTCTGGCTGGTCGCTGGAGAAGGGACAGGGTAAGGGGCCAGAGTGGATCAGGGGGGACACAGGGAGGCTGTGTGGTCATCCAGCAAGAAGACAGTAGCCTGGCCAAGAGGGGCCAGGCAATGCAGAGAAGCAGATGGAGCTGAGAGATATTTAGGCCAATGGATAGGACTGGGTGATGGGCTGGACATAGGCAGCCAGAGACAGAGGGAAGTATAAAGGATGACCTCCACCCAAGGCTTCTCTTTGTGCAGTCAGCTAGTAGTAGGTGAACGGCTGAAAAATCAAAGAACGCATGAATTAGAGCAATAGAAGGAACAAATGGCAGGCTGAGTTAGAGACCCATAAACGAGCTTGTGTAAGCACTCCATTCTCCACACACTTACCATCCTGGGGAGGCTCCGGACTGGCATAGGCTCCAGAGGAGGAATCTGCCGGCATTCCCCCATCAGCCTGCAGCCTGCCTTCTCTGCCCTCTGTAGGGGGGAGTGAGGCAACATTCCCAGCCCTGGGTGCTGCCCTCATGGAATAGGAGGCATCAAGGCTGGAATTGTCCACATCGTCCGTTTCTTCTGGGGTGTTGGAGGAAGAGCCTGTGCTCTCGGAAAGCCCACTCCAAGGGGACAACGTCTCCTGATCTCTCAGCCGCTCTTCCACAGCGGCCACAGAACCACACACCTTGGAGAGAGGAGAGATAAGAACTTTCTCTGAAATCAAAAATATTACAGGTCTCCTGAGCCGAGAGAAAGAGGGAGACTGAAGAATCAAATGTTGATTCTTGCTGCTTTGTCTAGAAGAAGAGAGCATGTGCCTTTGAAAAGAGCACATGACCAAGATGGACCAAACATTGTATCCCATTCCTCTGACCTTAATGAGTTAAGGTTTGATCACGTGACCCAAGCTGGTCAACCAGAATCCTATTCTGGGACCTTTCTACTTAAAGCTTATTGAGGAAAGACTCCAGTTTCCTTTCTAGTGGTAGATCCAGACTCCTTACCCACACAGAAAACCTGTTCACAGCAGGAAAAATTAAGACCCCCCACAAAGAATAAAACAGAGGCCAGAGAAAGAGATAGATGCGCTTTTGCTGGTTGAGACCCTGTGTCTCCTGTCTGCTATTTGTTTATGTGAGCCAATAAGTTCATTCATTCATTCACTCATTCATATACTCCCTCCCAGGCCCCCTCCTGTGTTGTGGGTATGTGTGTGACTAAGAGTTTGACTTAAATTCTATCTCTTTCAACTGGAAACGCCCCAAGTAATATAGATATTTCCCTTGAGGACATTTCTGACTAGGGAGGTTAGGAAATCAGAGGGAGGCAGGCAAGGAATGTTTCTTCTTTGTATACATACATACACACACACACACACACACACACACACACACAAAGGGCAGACAGATATACCCTTAATAATGATGACACATCTCACTTGCTCAGTCCCTTTGCAACTTACAAAGCACATTTGAATGTGATGCACAGTGAGTTTTTATAGGTAAAAAATTTAAAAGACCAGAGAAATTAAGTTCCCTGCCTAAGGCTACTCAGCCAGTAAGTAACAGAACTACTGACCCCAGGCCTGCTTGTCTTCAAGTCCATGACCCAGATGACCTCTCATCTTCCCAGTTTATTTGTGCAATACTGAGGGCAAGGATCACTTCTCATTCCTCTTTGTATACCTTAAATGCCCTATCTCCTTTATTCTACATAACTAATGCCTCCTCATCCTTCAAGGTCCAGTTCAAATGTCATCTCTTGAGACAAATCTTCAGAGCATGTACCAAATAAATATTCGCCAAGCTAAAAAACTGCATTCCCTTGTGGCTAGGTGTGGCCATGTCACTAGATTAGGCCCTATGGGGTGTGAGAAAAAGTGATGTGTGCATTTCCAAGTCACACCTTTAAAAGGTAAGGAGTGTGTTCTCCTCTTCCTCTTAACCCCCTTTCAATGGCTGGAATGAAGATGTGATGGCCTGAGCTAGAGCAGCCATCTTGGACTCTGAAACGGAAGCCACACAGTAAGGATAGCAGAACAAAAATATAGAGGCGGCCTGGAGTCCCCAGTAAAGTGGCGCTGCCACATCAGCTCTGAACTGCCTGCGTTGAAGCTGTTCAGCTAAAGAGAATAAATTTCTATCTCATTTAAACCACTGTATTCTGGAGTCTCCTCATTATAACAGCTTCATCGAGTGTCCTTTAACTGATACGTTGAACAAAAGAATAAAATAAATGAAGAGATGAAAGCCTGAATGAAAGAATAAGTGGTTCAGGGAGACAGATCTTTTCAGAACATAAATTTGATTACGTCCTGCCCCTGCTTCAAACCCCTAGTGTCTTCCTCAAAATCCTAACTGTGCCTGCAAAGCCCTAAATTATTGGGCTCCTCCTTTCTCAGCAGCCTCACCACAAGCCACTCTTCCCCATGTGCTTCTTGTTGTAGTCACTTACACCTTCTTCCAGACCTTTGACTAAGCCAGGCTTTCTCTCACCTCAGGACATCTGCAGGAGCTGCTCCTTCTGTTTGGATTGCTCTTTGCTTACAATCACTACCTGGGGAAAATCCTCCTGGGTGGGACCCCATCATATGCTATAGTGCTCACCACACAGATGACTACTACACATTGTCTGCGAGCTCCAGAAAAGCAGAACTGGACCTGCCTTGTTCACCGATTTGATCCCCCTGCCCAACACACAAGTACTGAATGAATGCTGTGCCGCTTGGCACCTGGAACAGCTCAGGCGAAGAACAACCACTTGGGTCTCTAGCTCCTGCCACATCCCAGTGCAATATGGTGGACATGGGAATGAACGTGGAGTCCAGAGAGCTCTGACAGAAACTCACTCTGTGGCCTCATCTTTTCCTCTCTGGATCTTTACTTGCCCATCTATAAAATGGCAGGCCTGGGCTACAGCGGTGGTGTTCAAAGACTTTTTTTTCAGCTACTAAGCCCTTTCCTCAAATGAAGTGTTAAGTACTCAGTACAATTATGTGAAGTAAAAGGGGGTGTCTGGTTGTAGTCCTGGGTGGGGCCTGCACCTCCCTGAGCCCTCTTGCTGCCAAAAGCAACTCCTGAGGTAACTGCAAGGAGTCCCTCTCTGCCAAACACCACTTGAAGATCACTGTTAGTCTCAGAGTCCTCTCAGGCAATCATTTGGTCCTTAGAAATACCCAGCATGGACCACAAATCTATACTTGTTACCATGGAAACCACCACTCTATATCACATGCATAGAAAGATGCTGTAGCCCCTGATATGGTTGATTTCTGGGATATCTGCCTGGCCCATGGGTTAAGGATGCTCCCTTCCTCTAGGACTTAGCCCTTCCAGCTTTCTTGGGTTGACCCCCTGACCACCAGGTTTATAAACTGGGCCCCACTCCCCTCGCCTTACTTGACTGGCCAACGGGTGGACAATGACTCTAGGTAGGCCAAACAGGCTCTCTCACTGAGAGACTGGAATTGGGACCTGGAGACTTGATCTCCCAGTCGGGGTAGAACCATAGCATATAAATAATACCCATGGCCATATCTCCTAACCAAAACACAGGTCAAGAAAAGGGAGCCTACGGAGAGGAGAGGAGGAATCAAGCAGATTCAGGGAAAGCAGAGTTCTATTAACATCTGAGTACGGGATCCTGGGCTTCCTGAGGTCCCCAGCACACTGCCCTCAGGTTCCTGAGCTACTCTAGGTCACTGGCTTCCCTGCTTTGCTCTTATGAGCTCCATTAAGTTGTGATGCTTGCAACCAAATAAGGCTCAGGTTTATGAAATCACCGGTAAAGGGCTTGACCCCGAGTGTTAACCTAGTCCCTGGTAAAGCAGAACCACAGGGCCACCGGGACGGGAGGCCCACCCACCCCAGGGCAGGGCTCATCGCCAGGGTAAAGGCTGAGAGTGAGGCTCACCTCTGCCAGGCTGGCATTCCGCCTCCGCAGGCAGAGGCAGGCAGCCATGGCCAAGGCCTGGGCGCAGTCCTCCAGCAGCCTCCCAGCTCTCTTCTCCAGGTACTTCTGGCAGATCTCCTTAGCCATCACCTTTTCCACGCCCGTCTTCCTGCAGCAGAGTGAGGTGGTGCTGCTTGGGATTTCACTGAGGAGTAAATCCTTCTGTGGGAAGAAGAGGATAAACACTCCAGTGTGAGTTGCAGGGATGTGGGATTCAACCCGCACATTCCCCACCATCCCCCGCGACACACCAGGGCTGCAAAACTTCGCAGAAAACAGGATTTTCAGGGGCACCTGGGTGGCTCAGTCAGTTAAGCAACTGACTTCGGCTCAGGTCATGATTTCACGGTTCGTGGGTTCAAGCCCTGCATCGGGCTCTGTGCTGACAGCTCGGAGCTCGGAGCCTGGAGCCTGCTTCAGATTCCGTGTCTCCTTCTCTCTTGGCCCCTCCCCCACTTGTGCTCTGTCTCTCTCTCTCTCTCTCAAAAATAAAAAAAATGTAAAAATAAAATTTTAACAGGATTTTAAGAAATAAAAGCATACAAGGATCCAAGAAACAAGGAAAAAAGCCAGAACTGGAGAACTGATAAGTTCCCTATATGTATGTACAAGGTGTTCCATAATACACTAGTACCACCCAGGGAGGGACTTAACATAGGCCTCAGTTGATTTACCAGGAAAATGGAGATAATAGGACTAACACAAAGATTAAAAGATATAACGCATCTAAGGCATGAAGTGTGACACTCGACACTGAATAAAGATTCAATAGTCTATTAGTGACCATGATAAATAGTAGCAATAGCTATGGTTTATATAGTACTACATGCTAAACACTTTATTTACATTCATAATTTAATCTTATTAACAATTACAGGCACATTTTTTTGATATAAAATACATATTTTAGGGTGTAGGATTCTGACTCATGTATATTTATTTATTTTTTAAAGTTCAAGAAGCATTATTATTTTTTAAAGTTTTATTTATTTAAATAATTCGTACACCCAACATGGGGCTCAAACTCATGACCAAGAGTCACATCCTCTACTAAGTGAGCCCCTAACACATATATATTTAATAGGAGATCTACTATATAAATATTGTGTATACTTACAATTTTATAAATTTTATATTTATATATTATAAGGTTTATAATATTTTATACTACTTAGCAGAAATCTAAACTATGCATATGACAAAAGTTATGCTATATATTTTTATATAAATATATAAACATAAATAGTATAAATTATGTTTCATAATATTTCATAAGTATATATTTACAAATATGTAAATATGTTGCAAATATATTAAATGCATTGATTAAATATATTAAATATAGTATAGGGAACTATGTAATATAATTATGTATATTTACTGACATAACATATAGCATATAGCATATTGCATTCAGCATTATAGCATATTGTTATTGATATAACAATCTGTTGTACATTACACTAACATATGAAGCATTTACATTTATGTTTTATATTTGTGATATATTTATTTGTGTACATAGTAAAACATTTAATATAAATTTTCCACACATATTCTGTTATATATAATATATACTTTAATCAGTATGTTATATGTGTACATATTTGTAATTATATTTCATAGAATATGTAGTATTTTATGTAGTTACTCATGTAAATATATGCAAATATTTCAATGTACTTTATGTTGTATACAATGTTATATGCACTATAAATATTGTACAATATTTTATGCTATATAAAATGCAAAAAGTGATGGAGCTCCATGTCGTAAATAATATAAAATATGAATATATATTTAAATATAAATATAGGGATGTCTGGGTGGTTCAGTCTGTTAAGTGTCTGACTTCAGCTCAGGTCATGGTGTCATGGTTTGTGAATTCAAGCCCCACACTGAGCTCTCTGCTGTCAGCGTAGAGCCCGCTTCAGATCCTCTGTCTCCCTCTTTCTGCCCCTGCCCCACTTGTGCTCTCACTCTCTCTCTCTCTCTCTGAATAATAAATACATATTAAAATATATTTTTAAATTTTTTTTCATGTTTATTTTTTCTTGAGAGAGACAGAGTATGAGCAGGGGAGGGGCAGAGAGAGGGAGAGACATAGAATCTGAAGCAGGATGCAGGCTGTGAGCTGACAGCACAGAGCCTGACATGGGGCTCGTACTCAGAAACCATGAGATCATGACCTGAGCCAAAGTCCACTCAAATGACTGAGCCAACCAGGCGCCCCAAACTATATATACATATTTTAAGAAGTTGTCATGGTGTTTAAAGTTGATACATCAATAAACATCAGAAGGGTGTTATTTACAGATATGGAGGTTACCACCATCTGAAACAGAGTCAGAAACTGTTCAAAACGACTGCCCTGAAAGAATGATAGAGGCAGAAGCTCACCATTTGACTCCCCCCTCCCCCCCCGTGAAATCACGGATCTCATCTGGCAAGAGTCATCAAGAGATGCTAAGAGCACGGGGTGGGGGGGGGGTGTGATGGGGAAACTTAGCGAACTTAGTGGAGTCAGCAACTCCACCTGGACCCACTGATGAACCTCAGCACCAGAAGGAGAAGGATCCACTATGCGCATCGTGTTGTGATGCAGTGGAAAGCACCCAGCACCATCTAGAAAGCAGCACTGAGCGTGAATCTAACCAAGTCTCAGGATAAGAGGAATAGAGAAATAAGAACACCACAACAACATAAAAATCCGGAACATGAGACAGTCTACGGTACAAATGACTCACTTTATGCAAAAATGCAATATGTGGAAAGAAAAAGTGGGGAAGGGTGCAGTTGGAGACTAGAAGAGTTTCAAGGGGCGTCTGGCTGACTCAGAAGAGCATGAACTCTTGATTTTGGGGTCATGAGTTTGAGCCCTGCATGGGGTGTAGAGATTATCTAAATTAAAGAACTTTAAGAAAAAAAAAAAGAAGGGTTTCAAGAAACATAATTAAAGGCAACATGTGGACCTTGTGTGTATCAGTTTCAAACAAACCAACTTTAAAAAGCAATTTTGGAGACAACTTGGGAAATTTAAATATGGAATGGGCGTTAAATGATATTAAGGAATTAAGAAAACTGTATTTTATGGGTGGCATAATATAATACGTGGGCTATGCTTTCTTTCTTTCTTTTTTGAGAGAGGAGGGGGAGGAGCAGGTGGAGAGGGAGAGTGAATCTTAAGCAGGCTCCACCCACAGCGCGGAGCCTGACTCGGGGGCTAGATCTCATCCATGACCAACCATGAGATCATGAGCTGAGCTGAAATCAACCAACTTAACCAACTGAGACACCCAGGTGCCCTTAGGCTATGCTTTAACACACACACACACACACACACACACACACGCACACACACACACACACACACGTTTTTTGGGTTCAAAAGAAATAAGAAAAGCGTGATAATGATAACTGATGGGATGGATCCATGGAGATTCCTTATACTCTTCTCTTTACTTTTGTGCAGCTTCGAAATTCTCCATAACAAAAGGGGCTTTCAAGAAGTGGCCATGCCTGAGGCCAGAGAAGTGGGGGAGAGAGGCGCGGTTGGGTTTTTGGAACCAAATATGCAGATTATCCCTTCAATTTCACTTGCCAAAGGTAACACCTGCTAGTGGTTTGGATTATATTATCCTAGACCTTCTGCTACAGAAGTCTATAGGTATAATTACTTTTGTTACATATTAGTTATATGTAATAATTATTATAGTGGCAAGCAACCACTTAAGAGTTATTAAAACAGCGGTAATCATAGTTAATAGTTAACTCATATAGTGCTTACTATATTTTAGTCACTGGTATTTTTTTTAACTTTTTAATTTCTTTTAATTTTTTTTTGGGGGGGGGAAGAAAGAGAGAGAGAGGCAGAGAGAGAGAAAATATTGATCAGGCTCTACGCTCAGCACAGACCCTGTCACCAGGGCATGATCCCCCAACCTGAGCTGAAATCAAGAGTGGGACACTCAACTGATTGAGCCACCCAGGCGCCGCTCTAAGTCACTGTTTTTGGTACTGTTTTAGGTACATATTACTCAACCTTCACTAAAGCCCCTTAAGTAGGTACTATTATCTATCCCAGTTTGCAAATAAGAAAATGTAAGCTACAAGTTTTTTTTATTCATTCATCTACTTATTGCCAAAGATGGGATTAAACTATAAAGGTATTCTGAACTTGCTTTTTTCACTTGGAGATATTTTCCTGTAAGAACATATGTGTCTTTCTCATTATTTAAAAAAAGTTTTTTTTTCATTTATTTATTTTTGAGAGACAGAGAGAGCACAAGTGGGGAGGGGCAGAGAGAGAAGGAGACAGAATCCAAAGCAGGCTCCAGGCTCTGAGTTGTCAACACAGAGCCCGACTCGGGGCTCAAACTCACAAACAGAGATCATGACCTGAGCCGAAGTTAGACGCTTAACTGACTGAGCCACCCAGGCACCCCTCTCATTATTTTTTTTTTATAAGATGTTTATGTTAGCTTTATTTGGAAGTGCCAAAACCTGGAAGTGGCCCAAATGTCCAACAACTGGTGTTAAACAAATGGTCATATATCCATACATTGGAATATTCCTCAGCAAGAAAAGGAATGAACGACTAGTATACAAAATAGCGTGGATGAATCTCAAAAGCACCACACTAAGTGGAAGAAGCCAGAAACAAACAGGTACACACTCTATGATTCCATTTATCTGATATTCCAAAAAAGAACTATGCGGTCAGAAATTAGATCAGTAGTTGCCAGGGGCTGGAAGTGGGGAGAAGGCATTGACTGTAAAACTGCACAAGGGAATTTTCTGGAATGATGGAAATACTCCATATCTTGATTGTGGTGGTGTTGGTTACATAAATGTCTACATTTTCTAAGACGTACACCATTCTATACGCCTCACAAGTGTGAATTATACCTCAACAGAAATGAATGCACATGTCCACAGTGAGACCCACACACAACAGTACCTAGCAGCTGTATGTGTAACGATCAAAAACTGGAAACACCCCATATGTCCATCAACAGGTGATGGGACAAACAGTGACACATGTCTGCAAAGGAACATTACTCAGCAAAAAGAAACGAACCACTGACACAAAGAACATGGATGTATCTCAGAATAGCCATGCTGAGTGGAAAAATCCAGACAACAAGAGTACTCTCTCTCTGATTTATTTTGTATGAAAGTCCAGAAAACAGAGCCTTGTACAGTGACAAGAAGCAGATCAATGGCTGTGGGGGATGGCAGGGAGGATTACAAAGGGGAAGAGGTAACTTCTGAGGTAGTAGGCACAGTCATGAGCTTGGCTTGGTGATGATTTTGCAGATATATACATATGTCAAAATTTATCACATTATACACTTTGTCCTCATTACTTATAAATATTTATAAACTTATGTTCATGAACTTATTTATGAATAACTTCATGGAATTTCCACGGTGTGTGATTATACTGTCATTTCTTTAACCACCTCCCAGTTGACACATATTTCACTTGTTTGCAGCTCTTTACTAACATAAATAATGCTACAATCAACGTTCTTGTCCATCTGTCTTTCCTCCCTTGTATGTGTGTGTCCCTATGTACAAGTGAAATTGCTGCATCAGAAGGCATGCCCATTTTAAATTTTGATGGAAACCACCTAATGACCTCCAAAAACACTGTGGCCAGAAACACTCCCCCGAGGGTGAAGGAAAGGCCAGCTTCCTCCTACCGTGGACCACACTAGGTGTTACCAGCTTTCATCTCTGACCCAAATCTTAAATACATGTGCAATCTTAATTTTTTTAATTAAGATTTTTAAAAAATTATACCCTCCACATTTTTATAAAGTAAACTCTATGCCCAACATAGAGCTTGAACTCATGACCCCAATATCAAGAGTCTCATGCTGTACTGAGCGAGCCAGCAGGCATCCCTTCCTCCACATTTTTAGAAACCATTAACAAAAAATGCCTTCCAGAAAATTTTACATAAATGTCTCAACAAGCTCCTTCTCCTGTGACATTCATCCAGGGAGACCCAGAGGACTGCTAGGGAATTCACTTCACGAAAACTGTCAGAATAGCCAAAGTATGGAAATAGTCCAAATGTCCATTGATGGGTGAATGGATAAAGAAGATGTGGTACATATATATGCAATGGAGTATTACCCGGCTATCAAAAAGAATGAACTCTTGCCGTTTGCGACTACGTGGATGGAACTGGGGGGGTATTATGCTAAGCAAAATTAGTCAGAGAAAGACAAATATCATATGACTTCACTCATATGAGGAATTTAAGATATAAAACAGATGAACATAAGGGAAGGGAAGCAAAAATAATATAAAAACAAGGAGGGGGACAAAACATAAGAGACTCTTAAATACACAGAACAAACTGAGGGCTGCTGGAGGAGCTGTGGGAGGGGGGATGGGCTAAATGGGTAAGGGGCATTAAGGAAGACACTTGTTGGGGCGAGCAATGGTTGTTTTACATAGGGGATGAATCACTGGCATCTACTCCTGAAATCATTATTGCCCCATATGCTAACTAACTTGGATGTAAATTAAAAAATAAAAAGATAAATAAAATGCAGAAAGAAAAAAAGAAAAGAAAGAAAGAAAGGAAAAGAGAAGAAAAGAAAAGAGAAGAAAAGAAAAGAAAAGAAAAGAAAAGAAAAGAAAAGAAAAGAAAAGAAAAGAAAAGAAAAGAAAACTGTCAGAATAGGAGAAACCACCTCAAATTGCCCCACATCAAATCTGAAACCTACCTCTGTGCAGTATCTGGGGCTCGGTGGCCCAAAAGTGGCAGAGCTTGGGGGATCAGCAAAAGGAGAAGTCATGGCTTCCTGTGTGTAGGAAGGCCTTCAGCCCCCCACCCCAGGGCCCAGGGGATGCTTTTGGGGCCCAGCCACAAAAAACCAACTGCTCTCATGGCTTCACCATCAAGTCAGGAAAGGTGCTCCCCTCTCAAACTGATGAAAAGGATTTGGAACTCTGCAGAAAACATGGGTTCAAATCCCAGTTCTACCACAGATCTCACTGGGGGGCATGAGACAAATCTCTTCACCTTGGCCTTAGTTTTCTCATCAGAAAAATGGGGATGATAATAATCTTGAATTCATGTGGTTGCACTGTCATGAAAATTAAACAGTCAGCCAAGTGTCGGGGTTAAGAACTCAGGATCTGTGGTCCAGAAAGACCTGACGTGGAAGTCCAGCTCTGACACTTAGTAAAGCTGAGATCTCAGGCAAACCTCAGAGCCTGCTTTTCTCAAGTGTGGGTGAATGCAATGACCCTAGCAATCTCGTGGCGGTTTTGAGATGACTTAGAAAGATAATATATGTAAGGTGCCAAACACAGAGTCTGGCTGTGCTGTTATATTTTTGAAATTACACTGTATGTATATACACAGGAATGCTAATTCTTTGAACCCTCAAAATGGAAATTATTGTTTTTATTATATAAACCCATTTAAGAGGACTGAAATTCACTTTTTCCAACTTGAAAACAAATTCTATTTGATTGCTGGATGTGTGGAGAGAAGAAATGGGTTTCCCCTAAACATTCTGAGTTCTCTTATCACAAAAAATAAATTCTTGGCTGGCTGGTAAGTAGGAGAGAAGTTAAGGTTACTTTGCAGATCAAACCCTAGACTGAGGCCTCATAACCAGCTGTAAAATGGGTACAGTAGAGGTCTCTGCCCTCCGGATCCCTCCCCTGCTAGCTGTGAGCCAGAAGTGACTGGTTCCCTTACCAGGTAAACTGGGCTTCGGTCATTATCCATTGCAGGGATGCCGGTGAGGACCTCAGCTAACACCTGGAGAAAACATGCAGTTAGCATGGTTCAGACACTCATGTAGAAGTTCAGACAGCAGATTCTCGCCAAGAGAGACGGTTCTTCTCAGAAACAAAAGCTGAGCTCCAGGCCTGGCTCTGCCATTTGCCAGGACAGACACTTGCCCCAAATCTGGAACATCAGAGTATCACTAAACACCTCCTCCAACTAAACACAACACCCAGCTGCTAGTAGAAGGTTTGAATAAATAGCAAGTCAGGAATGATGGAAAGCAAATATGTGTGTATTACCATGAGTTTTATATGCATATGTATATCCACATAAATATATAATATGTATATTTATATATGCATACTATATATATAAATATGTGTATACACATACTCACATATCTATCTATATACATATATGTACACATACTATTTTTAAGTCTATTTTTTAAGTTTATTTATTTATTTTGAGAGAGAAAAAGAGAGCAAGCATGAGTGGGGGAAGGGCAGAGAGAGACTCTTAAGCAGGCTCCATGGTGTCAGTGCTGAGCCTGACACAGGGCTCGATCTCATGAACTGTGAGATCATGACCTAAGCTGAAATCAAAAGTCTGATGCTTAACCTACTGAGCAACCCAGGGGCCCACACACTATATTTTAAAGATCATTTCACTAAAAAACCCATCCGAAGTGGTAAGTAGGCATTGCTACATCAGTCTCAGGAAAAGGAGGAGTCTGGGTATATATGTCTATTCTACACAGCACGTCTCAGCAGTATCTGTAGCATGTTTCTTCCTCGGCCTTTATTAACATTATTTGTTCATTAATTCACCCACGCACAGAAGGAGCACACCCCTGCACCAGTATAAGACACCACAGCTTTGACAAACCATGATGTGTCTTATTATAGGGAACACCTGCTTTGAACAGAAATTCTCAGCAGACATAAGAGCATAGTGGTTAAGGGGTGTACGATCAGACAGGACTGCCTGGATTTAAATTCTGACTCTCTTCCTTTTTTTTTTTTAAGTTTATTTATTTTGAGAAAGAGAGAGTGTGCATGCACAAGCTGGGGAGGAGCAGAGAGAAAGGGAGAGAGAGAGAGAATACCAAGCAGGCTCTGTGCTGTCAGCACAGAGCCCAATGCAGGGCTCAAACTTACAAGCCAAGAGATCACTATCTGAGCCAAAGTTGTACGCTTAACCAACTGAGCCACCCAGGTGCCCCTGACTCTCTTCCTTAATCACTTAGGTGATCTTCAGGCAAGTGCCTAAAATCTGAGCTGGCATCCTATCCCCAGAGGACAGACCTGCAGGATTAATTACAGACTGGCAGGGGCCAGGAGGGGGCAGCAGAGGGCACCCCGTAGCAAATGGATGGGAGCAAATTGAAATGGGATTCCCAACCAGTCCTGCCAGGAAGAGAGGGAAGGACGAGGGGAAATGAATAAATAGACATTCCCTCTGCCCCTAGTACAGACAGGCTTTGTGCTGAACCTTTTATGGAGATCATTCAGTGTTCACCAAACAAACAAACAGACAGACAAACAAAAACACTGAGAAATGCAGTGTTCCTAACAGGAGGAACCAGAGTTCAAAATCATAGTGTCAGTGGCAGGGCACAGAAAAAGAGTGAAGGGAGCCAGTGGGCACTGAATGAATGAATGCGTGAATGAATGAAAAAAAATTGTTATATCAAGAGCTGAGTTAAAAATTCAAGGGTAGGGGTGCCTGGGTGGCTGGTCAGTTAAGAATCCGACTTTGGCTCAGGTCATGATCTCTCTGTTCATGGGTTAGGGCCCCACATAGGGCTCTGTGCTGACAGCTCAGAGCCTGGAGCCTGCTTCAGATTCTGCGTCTCCCTCTCTCTGCCCCTCTCCAGCTCAAGCACATGGTCTCTCTCAAAAGTAAATAAACATTAAAAAATTTTTTTTTATTTCAAGGATAAAAGAAATCAAGAGTGAGCGTATAAGGGTAGGAATAATAACTACCACTACAATAATAATAATCTTGACATGTGCAGGGTACCGTGCTAACTAGTTTATATATATTATCTTATTAGTCTCCATACCTATCGTTATTCCATTTTACAGAGGACAAAACAGGCCCAGAGTTACAGGTGACCTAGCCGAGGTCACAAAGCTGAAAATAACTAAGCTGGGACTCAAACCTCTGCCCTTAAGCTCTGCACTGTATTGCCCGGTAGCCTCAGGGTTTAGTCCTGCTGGTTCTTAAGATGAGCAGGAGCCTGGCCTAGCCCCACTAAGCATCACTGAGCCACTGACCCCTGATGGGGTCAAGGAAACCAGAAGAGCCAATAGGAGACAGAAGGAAGCAGAATCTGACATATGGAGGTCAGGCTAAGAGCAGAAGGTGGCTTGGGGAAGGCACTAGTGCAAGAGGTGGACAGATAAGAGACTGGGGTCAGAGAGAGGAAGCTCAAAGTTCGAGGCTAGAGAGGAAGAGAGAGGGCAAGGTCTGAGAGGCAAGTGTTTGCTCTTGGCAAAGGTCAATCAGAGACTGTCACTTTTTTTTTTCTCAGCCAGCATTTCCCAGATGGGGCTCCATGGGACACTGGTGCTGAAAGATACCGAGGAAACAAGGTTCCACGGTCAAATAAATTTGGGAAATGCTGTATACCACTTGCCCAGCTGTGGTGAATTCCCAATTAAATTAAAGGCTCATAACTGATGAATGGATAAAGAAATTGTGGTTTATATACACAATGGAATACTAAGTGGCAATGAGAAAGAATGAAATATGGCCTTTTGTAGCAACGTGGATGGAACTGGAGAGTGTGATGCTAAGTGAAATAAGCCATACAGAGAAAGACAGATACCATATGGTTTCACTCTTATGTGGATCCTAAGAAACTTAACAGACACCCGTGGGGGAAGGGAAGGAAAAAAAAAAAAAGAGGTTAGAGTGGGAGAGAGCCAAAACATAAGAGACTGTTAAAAACTGAGAACAAACTGAGGGTTGATGGGGGTGGGAGGGAGGGGAGGGTGGGTGATGGATATTGAGGAGGGCACCTTTTGGGATGAGCACTGGGTGTTGTATGGAAACCAATTTGACAATAAATTTCATATATTAAAAAAAATAATAAAAATAAAAAAATAAAGGCTCATAACCATATTGAAGTCTCTGATTAATTTTGTGATAAAGAAATGTGCTGGACTTTACTTAACCCAGCATTTCTCATATCTATTTAGCCATAAAAGCCTTAAAACACATCCAACCTACAGAGATGCAAGGATGTTCCAGAGAAATACTTTGGAGGCTGTTATAGTCAGACCATGAGCTCCTGGGGGAAGGACTATGTTTTAGTTACATTTATATTCAGAGTGCCCAGCACGCAGTGATGATAGGACAGGACGGTGGGAGTGGTGAGGAGGGAGGGTAGAAGCAGAGGTGGATACTAAATCGGTGGGTGGCTGTTGAACGGATGGATACTGGATGACTAAGTGAACAGATGGTTGGACAGATGGATGGACAAAGATGAACAGACAACTGGTTGGACCGTTAGATGGCTGGCTGGCTGGGAATCAGGGCACTAAGTAGCCTACTAGAAGCTGGACACTCATGAGTAGCTGTACTTTGAGGGTCGGCAAACTTTCTGTAACAGGCTAGACAGTAATTACTTTAGGCTTTGTGGGCCACAAACCAAGTCTCTCTCACTCATTATTATTGTTATTAAATCTTTTATAAATGTAAAAGCTTTTCTTAGTTATAGGTGGTACAAAATATGCCCTGGGCCAGTTTTGGCCTGGGGGCCATAGTTTGCCAACCCCTACTGTACTTTGATGGAATATATCTATGGGCTACTATTATATCTTATGCTTACAAAGGAGCTGTGGGGAGAACAAATAGGTACAGGCCAAAGTCCAAGCACAGAAGGAAGCTCTTACTATTCCACAGCTAAAGATGTCCACTCGCTTTGTCAGCTGTCCCACCCTGATGAAATCCTCTGGCAGATATGCAGCAGAGGCCTGGAAAAGGTGAGTCTTCATCATGGTATATCTTGACCTTTTGTTGTCAGGACACAGGTGAGCCATTGGGTGAGCCAGCTTGGAGGTGAAGTTTTGGTCTAGCAAAACATTGGAGCTGTGGAAAAGAAAGCAGACAGAACTTTCTCAGTTTGAGCTGGAAAGAAGAGGTTGCCAAGGAGACCCTTTTGGAAAACAACTTTGCAGTAAGCAGCATTGGCCCCTACAAGTTAAGGGTCACTTAAGACCCTCAATCTGGGGGTGCCTGGGTGGCTCAGTTGGTTAAGCATCCAACTCTTGATTTCAGCTCAGGTCATGATCTCATCGTTCGTGAGTTTGAGCCCCGTGTTGGGCTCTGCGCTGACAGTGCAGAGCCTGCTTTGGATTCTCTCTCTCTCTCTCTCTCTCTCTCTCTCTCTCTCTCTCTCTCACACACACACACACACACACACACACACACACACACACTAAATAAATAAATAAATAAATAAATAAATAAATAAATAAACAAACTAAAAAAAAAAAAAAAAAAAAAGACCCTCAATCTGGATTTTCTGAGCCAGTCCTGATAAGGGCAGGGAGTGGGAACCCACTCCCACCAGGAAATGAAGACAGAGCTAAGATTAGTTGTGCTGCCCCAGGCATGCCATTGGTGTAGCCAAAGAGGTGTGGCCTTCCTGACCCCCACAGATGTCAAACCCTCATCAACCTCAGTTTGCCAAGCCGATAGCCTATGAGGGCTTGGTCCCTTCCAAAATTGTTCCAACCCCCAAGTTCTGGCCCAACTGACTCAAGTCTGAAGGCCACCGTCCTTTGTGACTAGTCCTGCCCAGATCATGGGGAATAGGGGAAGCAATAAGAAACATTCTTGAGCCTAGTCATCTAATCTGTGGAAGTAAACATTCTCATAAAGTACTTCAAAGGAAAAAACAAACAACAAACAAGAAAACAACTAAGTTACATGTGTGAAAATTATCAAATTAACCCTAAATAGTTGTTTACAAAAGAGACATCAATTCTAATATCCACTATTAGGAGTGGTTAAGTAAATTATGGGTAAATCCTTCAACAGAAAACTAAAAAGTCACTAAAAATGGTGAAATGCAGGGGCGCCTGGGTGGCTCAGTTGGTTAAGTGTCCAATTCCATTTCGGTTCAGGTCATGATCTCACAGTCTATGGGTTCAAGTCCCACGTTGGGTTCTGTGCTGACAGCTCAGAGCCTGGAGCCTGCTTCGGATTCTGTGTCTCCCTCTCTCTCTGCCCCTCCTCCACTCACACTCTGTCTCTCTGTCTCTCAAAAATAAACATTAAAAATTAAAAAAAAAAAAAAAGGATGACAAGCAATAAAGGGAAATATCTGCCTTGTTTAAATAAAGGGGGGAAAAAGAAAATGTGAACTGGTAACCAAGTAACAGTACTCCCTTAAGGCTAAGACTTCTGTGAGGGCAAGGGCTGAAGAAATGGAGGCCAGGTGTGAGTCAGGGTGCCAGAGCCAGAATGACCTCTCACCCTTTCATTTCCTTTCTCGCTATTACAATTGTTTATGCAATCAAACAAAAATCAGGGACAAAAAAAGAGGACAGGGATCCCACTTGCCAAACACAGAACTTTGAGGAAGCATGAGTTCTATGGTTTTGAGGTCAGTTTTGCCAGATTTTCCGGTGTCTTCTGGAATCTCTCCCCATGCTTCCAGTCCCCAGACTGGTCTCTCGTGTTCTTGGGAGCATGAGATACTGGGTTGCACACCTACCCTTCAGGAAGATTCCCTGACACGAGTTGCTCTTGCCAACAGATACACAAGCAGGGGACAGTTCTCCAAGAAGACCCTGAGTGAAAAGCTCAAAATCCCAGGGGGCTCCACCCAAAGCTCAAGGATCAGGTCCAGACCAGCTACTGGGTTGGAAGTAAAATACATCGGCATGTGAGGTGCTCGCTGGGAAAACACCAGCTCAAAAAGACGGGGTGACAGATGGGTAGTTCGTGAGGACAGCAGACGCTGATTTTTGAGACAGTAACAAAGAAAGACAGAAGAGACCCAAGGGAGGTGAGATGGGGAGAGAGAGCCACGGAGAAAAGAGGTGGGGGGGGGGGAGGAAGGGACACAAGAACGTGTGCTGTCTTGTCCCCGCAGCACAGGTGGTCAGCAGGGTGCGGCCCACCTTTCTCACCTCTTGATATTGCCGTGGATGATCTCCAGGCTGTGCAGGTGCTCCACAGCATGAAGCAGCCCAGAGCAGATGCTGGCACGCTGGGGCCAGAGAAGGGGGTCCGAGCCACCCTAAGTAAAGGAAAAAAGAGGAGAGTCACACCTGTGTCTTTTTATTTTTTATATACATTTATTTATTTTTGAGAGACAGAGCACTAGTCGGGGAGGGACAGAGAGAGAGAAAGACACAGAATCCGAAGCAGGCTCCAGGCTCTGAGCTGTCAGCACAGAGCCCGACGCGGGGCTCGAACTCGCAAACTGTGAGACCGTGACCTGAGCCAAAGTCAGATGCTTAACTGACTGAGCCACCCAGGCGCCCCTATGCCTGTTACTTTTTAAAGTCCCAATGAGCTCCTGTCTCTCCTCCAGACCTTCACTTCCTCTGCAACAGGGTTTGGCCAGCATGGAATACTGGCAGGGTACCAGCTTTAACATGAGAAGATCCAGATGTAAATCCCAGCTCAGACACGCATTAGCTGTGTGACTTTGGAAAAGACACTCAACGTCTCTGAGCCTCGGTTTCTTCAGTTATAAAATGGAAATGTTATTAAATGTTAAACCCCTATGCTTTGGGATTGCTCTAAGGATTCAAAGGAGGATATGGTGTAGGAGTATATGGTATGCCCCTAGCATAGTGTCTGCCACACAGTGGGTGCTCAATAAACTACAGCTATTTTTATCATGACTATAGAGTGGTAAAGTCTGGAATTTTCCTCTAGGAGGGGATGGCTGGGAGAGGAGCTAGGGAGCTTGTGTTAGCTCACCAAGCATATGGGCCTTACACCAACTTTATGTGTATTTGGGGAGACCTCACAAGGGCTGATGGGGATTGTGGGGTGAGCTAAAGCCCCCACCATCCCCAGGCACTGCCACAGTTGTTCTAAGACTGGAAGTCCAGGCTAAGTCACTACTTATTTTTCAAGTCTCGTCTTGGGTCCCACATCCTGTAAGAACTGGCCTTGCTAACAGGTTTCTCCTCAAAACCTCTGAAGTTTAGAGCCACATGAACCCTGTTTAAATTCCGGCTCTGACACTTGTCAGCTTTGTTCCTCTGAGCAAGACACTTTGCCTCTCTATGCCAGAGACTCCTCTTTTCAATTTCTTCAAGGTTTATTTGTTTTTGAGAGAGAGAGAGAGAGAGAGAGAGAGAGAGAGAGAAGGGGGTTGCTGAGAGAGAGAGGACAGAAGATCCAAAGCAAGCTCTGCGCTGTAGCAACAAGCCCAATGCAGGGCTTGAACTCACAAACCATGAGATCACAAACTGAGCTAAAGTCAGACACTCAGCTGACTGAGCCACCCAGGAGCCCCAAAGACTCCTCTTTTAGAAAATGGGAGATACCTCTTGGGTTGTGGCAAGGCCTGAAGGAGAAGCCTTTATCATGGTGTCTTGAACACAGCAAGAGCACAATAAAGCTAATGATCATTATTATATCACAAATAATTGCTTTGTCTGGTCTCTGTTAAGGAAAGCAGTAATCTCCTGTGGAATAAAATTTCCCCCTATTTGAAGATTTGACGGGAAGGTGGTTTGTTTGTTGTTAAAACTGTAATTTTAGTAGGTATGATGCTCACATAATATGTGAAAGGCACAAAGGGTATGTAGTAAAAGTTTCTCCCCCTGTCCCATGCCCCAGCTACCTAGCTCACTTCCTCAGAGGTAGCCAAGACACCAGTTTTTTTGTATCTTTCCAGAGATAGTCCATAAATATGGAAGCAAATATATAATAGAATAGTATTCTCTGAAATCTTGCCATTTGCAACTATGTGGATGGAACTGGAGGGTATTATGCTAAGTGAAATGAGTCAGTCAGAGAAAGACAGAAATCATATGACTTCACTCATATGAGGACTTTAAGAGACAAAACAGATGAACATAAGGGAAGGGAAACAAAAATAATATAAAAACAGGGAGGGGGACAAAACAGACTAAAAAATATGGAGAACAAACTGAGGGTTGCTGGAGGGGTTGTGGGAAGGGGGATGGGCTAAATGGGTAAGGGGCATTAAGGAATCAACTCCTGAAATCATTGTTTCACTATATGCTAACTAATTTGGATGTAAATGTTAAAAAATAAAAAATAAAATAAAAAAAAAAAGAACAGAGTGCTATACCTGAGATGCTATTGTAAGTTGCATAGGTGTGCTGTTGGCTAATACTGTTGATTTTTGCATTTTTATTAATAAGCAAAGTGGCTAAATTTTTATTTTCTCATATAAATTAATATTTTATTATTTAATCTTATATAGTTTTCTAAAATTTTTTGAATAATCTTGGAAGCTTTCAAAAAAAAAAGAATAGCATTCTCAGCAAATAAAAATCTGCTTCCTCTTCTCCCATACTCTGTATCTCTTAATTATTTTTCTTGTCCTATTGCATTGACTAGCACCCCCAGAACAATGTTAAATAAAATGAGTGCTATGGGATACCTTTGTCTTGCTCTTGACTTAAATGAAATGCCTCTTGTCAAATAATTTGTATAGGCTTTTATCTGAAGATGTTTAGCCAGATCTTATCTACCCCAACCTAAATTCTCTCTGGATGGCCCCTCTCCCATCTGGAAGTCCTTAAACCTTGAGTCCCTACCTAGATGCTACCTGGTCCTGTTCTCTGACCATGATCCAGCCCCTTACCTGACCCTGGAGTCTGTCCTGTAAAGAACCATTTGCCATATATGGGTAGATCAAGCTGTAAAACTGATTTCCGGTGCAGAAGCCCAGCAAAGGTAAGACGTTGGGGTGGCAGCATCTGAAATCAGGAATTAGTGCAGAGGTGAGGAGTCAGACAGAAAGAATAACCAAAGACTGCTCCACTTCCTCACCTCCCACCCCTCTTCTGCCCCCTCTACCCCTCAGAGGCCACCAGTGGCTTCCCAGGTACCAAATGCTGTGACCCCTGAGGGTTGAGCATCAGGGTAGAGAGATGAAAACTGCCTGCCTTCAACAAGCTTGAAGTCAAGGAGCTCAAGCTTATCCTGCCTCACTGCTTGGTAGCACATAACATCTTAACCACCCCATCTTCTGGAAACAGAGGCTGAGAGGTTAAGGAACTGGCTCATAGTCACAACCAGCAAGCAGTGAAGCCAGGATCAGACCGCAGGTCTGTTTGACTCCCAGGACTGGATTCTTCCTGAAATCCTCTTCTGCTGGGTTCTGAGTCACTATTCCCTCCTGACCCTCTTCCTACCTCTCTGACTGTTCTTTCATGGCCTTTTTCCCTAAGACCCTTCTCCTTTGCCTTCCTCTGAAGCGTAAGTATTCCCCGCTCATCATCTTGTTTGATAAGCTGTGTCTCCAGGGATCTCCCACCTGTATCAGGAATGTCCCAACGTCTCTCATTTCAGCCCGTCCCGAAGGTCCAGACCTGAATGTCTGCAGCATTCCGATGCTGCAGATTAGCAGTCTAGACTCAACAAGTCCCAAACCTGCTCCCATGCCCACGGTTATTATCTCAGCAAAGGGCACCACTATCCATCCAGTTTCGTGGAAACCCTCCTACCTCCCTATCTAATTAGTCAGCATTCACCATCATAAATAGCTTTCCAACTGTCCCCTTCATTCCTCCCTCCTCTGCCTTGAGTTAGGCCCTGATGGATACTCCACAGGACTATTGTAATGGCCTCCTATCCAATCCCTCTGCCCTCCCCCACTTCCCCAGGCCATGCTACTGCACGTTTCACACTAATGAGAGCCATTTACACTCAGTCCCTTCCAGACCCTAAACTTCGACAAGGCAGGGGCTGTGTATTCTTCACAACTGTACTCTCTAGAGCCAAAAAAGGGCCTTGACAACTCAACATTTGCCCACTCAGTGAAGGAGTATCTGCCAACTCAAGAAAGGCACTTTGCCAAAATGGGAAGGGGAATTATACTTTCATCTTTTATTAAATGTTTTTATTTATTTAATAAATATAAAATATTTAATAAATAAATAAAAACATTTATTAAATATTTTATATTTATTAAATGTGTTTATTCACACACATATATGAGTACAGAAAAGATTAAAGAAAATATATCAAAATGCGAACACAGTAGTAGTTATTTACAGGTGCTATGGAAAACAGGTGATTTCTGTTTCCTTATTTCTGATTTTCTTTTTTTCTTTCCTTTAAGTAGGCTCTGCACCCAACGTGGGGCTTGAACTCACGACCCTGAGATTAAGAGTCATGTGCTCTACCAACTAAGCCAGCCAGGCGCCCCTGATTTTCCTTATTTCTTAAAATACTCTCCAGTAATCATGCATTACTCGCCCAAGGCTACACATTGGCAGAGGAAACCCCGACAGTGACTTGCCAAGGTTGAATGACAGCTGGAGTCCAGAGCATGACAGGTGCCCAATACGCATTTGTTAAATTCATCAGTGACGGCAGAGCCAGAATGAGTCTTCCTAGGTCCTTCCCCTTTTCTTTCCCAATCCCCACCCAGCTCTGTGACAGGCAGGCTCACTTCACTTCTCAGCCTCAGTTTCCCATCTGTAAAAGGAGCAGGTTTCAGGATGACTTTTGAAGGCCTTTATTGTTCAAGACTAGAGGTCAGCAAAATATCTCTGTAAAAGGCTAGATAGCAAATATTTTAGACTTTATAGGCCATATGGTCTCTGTCACAATTACTCAGCTGTACTCTATCATACAAAAACAGCCACAGAGAATACAGAAATAGGTAAGTGTGGCTGTGTCCCAGTACAACTTTATTATGGACACCAAAATCTCAATTTCATGTACTTTTCATGTGCCATGACATATTCTTCTTTTTCTTTTTTTCAACCATTCGAAAATGGAGAACTCATTCTTAGCAATCAGACCAGACAAACACAGGCACGGCCAGATCTAGCCCATCAGTCATCGTTTGCCAATTCTTGCTCTGGAGCGATACAGTTTTAAGATGGATTTGCCATTGGAGTTAGAAACTGTCAGTTTCTGCCCATCTCAAAAAATGGAAGGAACGAGCTGGACCAAGTGAACCAAGTTTGTGTGATAAGTCTAATCTATGCATATAGTTGCTACATAGAAAAAGCACGGACTATGCAGCCATTTACTAGCTGTGGAATCTTGAATAAGACACTTAATCTCCCTGGGCCTCAATTTGCCCCTGTGTAAAATAATGCTGATAACAGCAGCTCCATTACAAGGTTCTCGTGAGGATTAAGTGAATTTTTAGATGTGTAATACTTAAGACATGCCTGGCACACAGAAAGCACTATATAAGGGTTAGCTGTCATCATTATTAAACAAGGTATTTCCAAAGGGGGGGCTTACCTATGACAAACTTGTACCTCTGCCTGGAAGAATTTTTCGATAGATCCTGGACCTGAGTAGGCCACCTGTGGGAAAAGACAATGAAACATGAAAATTCAGCCTCACCCATACAGGCTCCACCCCTTACTAGAAACAAAGAAGCGCTCGCCTCTCTGAGCTTCTTGAAGACGAATGGCGTGCCATGCCTTTGCCCTTTGTAGATGTCGGCAAAGGTCCCCTCACTGATTTTGTGGCTTTGGTTGAAGTTATCAGTTGCCTGGACCACGTCTGCCTCACTCCAGAAAAGACTGTCTTCAGCCAGACTCAAAAGTGTTTCCTGCTTAGGAATGGAGACGCTAAAGTCCTAGGAATGCAGAGAGGAGAGATGGAATTTAATATGGAATTAATGTGGAAAATATTATTGTCCCTGGCACATGATTGGGGGTTTTTATTTTTTCCCCAGTTTACAAAGGTGAGAACCAAGGAGGTCAGTCAGAGAGCTGAGATGAGGTCACACAGCTGATCAATGGCTGAGCTCGTGCTCAATATAAATAAATTTATATTTATTAAATGTGTTTATTCACACACACATATATGAATACAGAAAAGATTAAAGAAAATATATCAAAATGCGAACACAGTAGTAGTTATTTATAGGTGTGTGTGTGTCTCTCAAAAACAAATAAAACATTTAAAAAAATAGATGCACAGAAAGTTAACTTTTTTTTAAAGATGTATCTGCTCTTACAGTTTTAGAAAATTGGAAGGGAAAAAAATCATCCATGATCCCATTATCCACTGAACTGCTCTTAATGTTGAAGATAGTTCTTATAAAGTAGATGTACAGATTTATTTTTTAAATTGGGATCATGCCATACTCCTAGTTTTGATTTCTGGTGTTTTCATTTAACATTATACCATGATCATTCTCCCAATTATTACACTATCTTTGAAAATTATTATTTAAAAACACACGCTTCAGTGCCCATCTTCTTTATGGAAGAGCTTCATTAACCAGACCCACAAAGCACTGGCTTCTCCGCCAGGCACCCTGCCCAGGACAGCTGTAGAGGCCCACCAAAATGTTTTGATTTATTTTAAAGTCAGAAGAACAAAAATGAACTTTTAGAGTCAAAGAAAATGTTTTTAATTTTTAATCCAGTTGGATTGTGTTCACCTTTGTGCCGATGCAATTTTAAAATATAATCTTTAGGGGCGCCTGGGTAGCTCAGTCGGTTAGCGTCTAACTTCTGCTCAGGTCATGATCTTGCGGTTTGTGAGCTCAAGCCCCACGACCGGCTCTGTGCCGACAGCTCAGAGCCTGGAGCCCGCTTCAGATTCTGTGTCTCCCACGCTCTCTGCCCCTCCCCCACTCACCCTCTGTCTGTCTGTCTCTCTCAAAAATAAATAAACATTAAAAAAAATCTTTTTATTTTTTTAACAAAGGAAAGAAAAGGCCTAGGAGGGCAAAAGTGCCTAAACACCCACAAAAGTCATACGTGGCCCTGGGCCCAAGACACTGAATGTTTAGGGTAACTCAGACATATACTGGGCTGAAAAAAAGGTTAGAAGAGAGGTGGTTTGTAAGCAAATGACTTAGTATAAATGTAACATTACTTACATATTGTGAGGGGAAAAAGATGCCAGCCCTCATTTAAACACAAATAATGGAAAAGCTCATTAAAAACATGTATTCACTGGGGCGCCTGGGTGGCTCAGTCAGTCAGGCATCCGGCTTCAGCTCAGGTCATGATCTCACAGTCTATGGGTTCAAGTCCCACGTTGGGTTCTGTGCTGACAGCTCAGAGCCTGAAGCCTGTTTCAGATTCTGTGTCTCCCTCTCTCTCTGCCCCTCCCCCATTCATGCTCTGTCTCTCCCTGTCTCAAAAATAAATAGACGTTAAAAAAATAAAATAAAAAAAAAAAACATGTATTCACTGAAATGAACCCTCTTCAGTCACCCCCAACCCCCAGGACCCAGCTGCACTGACAGCCTGCATGTAGAATCTTAGAAGCTTGGAGTAATTCCACGAGTCTCCTTTCTCCCCATCCCCCTAACCACTAGAGCCTAGACTGGTCCAAGGAAGTAAATACATTGCTTTTTTTTTTTTTTTAAAGTTTATTTACGTCATCTCTACAGCCAACATGAGGCTTAAACTTACTACCCTGAGATCAAGAGCTGCACACTCAACACACTGAGCCAGCCAGGCACCCCAATACATTCCCTTTTAAAAAAATTTTTGTAATGTTTGTTTATTTTTGAAGGAGAGAGAGAGATAGAGTGTGAGTGGGGGAGGAGCAGAGACAGGGGGAGACACAGAATCCAAAGCAGGCTCCAGGCTCTGAGCTGCCAGCACAGAGCCCAAAGTGAGGCTCGAACCCACAAGCCTTGAGATCATGACCTGAGCCACCTAGGCATCCCTATACATTGGGTTTTTGAGTGAGAGCCACAAGCTGGGGAGGTAGCACCTGGGGGTGAGGAAGATTTACCTTTGAATCAGATGAAACAGGAAAGTTGGTTTTTAAGGAATGAGGGGCATCTTCGGAAGGAGGCAGGAGGTTGGCTCGGGCTGGAGCAGGCCCTGGAAAGGAGGAAGATAGGAGGGGTCCTCAACCAGTTCCCACACCAAACCAGGTTCTCATTCACTCCACAAACACTTTGTGTCCCAAATGACAACTGCTACTTTCTGACACCCCCAGGGGCCAGCCCACACACTCCTTACAAGTTACCTCAGTGAAGCTCTACCACAGCCCCAGGGTTGGTTCTATGTGATTCCCAGTTGATGGGTGGAGAAATGGAGGCGCAGGAGGTGGCTACGTGCTCAGGGGCACACAGCCAATTAAGTGGCAGAGCCAGGCTTCCAACGGAGATCCGTGTGACTTCCAAGCCCTACTCCGCCCCACCTCCCACACAAGGAATAGTGAAGGACACAGAGGTGATTAGCTAGGGAGCCCTCCTTCCAGTAAACTCCATTGCAGCAGTCATGTCAATAACCAGCCTCCCAAGGGCAGAGGCAGGAGAGGCCACCAAAGCAGTTTGGGAGGCCAAGGAAGGTTTCACAGAGGAAGGAGCATTTGACCTTGAAAGATGGGGAAATGTTTTCGAACAGTGCTTATGAGGTCAGAAGGCATTGAGGGAGTGAGACTGGCTGAGTGGAGGTATGACAGCAGGGAAGCACAGGCATGCAGAAAATATTCCAGGCACACTTAACTAGCGAATACTGTCACGTCATCTAAACCTCAAGACAGTCCTAGGAGATAAGGACCATTACCATCTCCTCTTTACAGACGGTGAAACTGAGGCAGAGAGAGGTTAAGCAACCTTTCCAGGGGCACACAGTCATGACTCTGGAGTCCATGTTCTTCACCGCTTAGTAAATGAAGAAGATTCAGGAGAGAGAAGGCTTGAAGTGTAGTTTGGGGTCCAGTAAAAGCCAGGTTAAAGAGGTGACATTTCCCCACCAGCCTCCGCCAAAAGATTAACCTGAACACTAACAAAGCAGTCTGGAGTCGGATGAACTAGAGCAGGTGCAAGCTAGACATGAGATGGGCTGCGGTGGCTGATCAACGCAGAAGCAGGCCTCAGCCAGAAGCCAGGAGCTTCAGATGTCCCCATGTGGAAATACCCAGCGGCTCCATGGCTAGGATGGTCTCTGAGTAACCTGGGGCCAGCCCTCCAAGGGAACCTGGCCTTGACCCCAGGGTTGCTGGCCCAATCCACTTACTTCAGGTATTTCTGGTTTACAACATCAGGAAATGAGTGATTAATCTGGAACTTTGACCGTAAAAAAAATTTAATTCAGAAGACTGAAAAGGGCACCATGCTGAAACTAATATCAGACTTGCTAAACTATTAACCCAGGCAGCTGATAAAACAAAGCTCACGTAATGCAAGCTGAGGATCTTTTATCCCCACAAGACCCAAGAGGAGGTGCATCCTAAGCCTCTCTCCCTGGGGCCACTGTTCTAGACCAGCTGCTACTTCTAGGCAGCTGACCGAGAGACCTACCGCCCTCTCAAATCAATCCCCCACATTCCCCTGTGCTTCCCATGGGCTGCTCCCCCCAGTGAATGAGTGTGGAGGGGAGATTAAGGGGAGACCCAGGGTCCTGATCTCCCTAAAGACACCAGGTAGGCCTGCCTTAGACACTCCCACCCAAACTTCCCACCCTCTCTCCTTCCCTTGGGCCCCAAGTCTCTCCCAGCCTTGCCCAGCACCTACCTTCCCCATTTTCTCTCAGGCATTTGTCCTGTGAAAATCTTTCTCTTTTTTTAAGTTTATTTATTTATTTTGAGAGAGAGAGAGAGAGAGAAAGTGCACACACAGTGGGGGAGGAGCAAAGAGAGAGGGAGAGATGATCCCAAGTAGAGCCCAACATGGGGCTCGATCTCCGAACTGTGAGATCATGACCTGGGCTAAAATCAAGAGTCAGTCACTTAACAGACTGAGCCATCCAGACATCCCTGTCTGGTGAAAATCTTCCTGCTTCTCAGGTGACCTAGTCCAATGTAGGCCTCTGCTGGCAGGCCCAGGGACCCTGCCTTGGAGTAAGGCTCCCTGCCACCACTGCCTCTACCCATGCCCCTGCCTGCTCTTGGCCTCGGCTCAGTACCCTTGGCCTGTGTCCCCAGACTGTGGTCGTGTTCATCCATCTCTTAACTGTTGGCCATGTCTCTGTGCCGCCTCCCCTGTGAGTTACTTGATGTTTTTCTTTCAATCCCCTTTAATTCACATATTATGTATTTAGCTTTGAAACCCCTAGTTTTTTGTGCATGAGATATACATCTTTTCTAACACGCATGCTCTCTGGTACCACTGGGGAGCCAGGCTCCACACCCTGGGGGACCGCTGCTCTAGGCTGCTCCAGGCCACTCCATTTCCCTCCCGGTTCTTCCCTCAAATTCTGTCCTGTCCCCAGCCCAGAGCTCGCCTCACGACAGGGGCTCTCACTGCACACATGGTCCCTCTTCCTCTCCCTTTGCCCGGTGACTCCCAGGCCAGTACTGGCCTCAGATAAACCATGACCTTCTGGTCTGGCTTGATGCCTGGGGTTCACCTGAAGGCTGTACTAGGCCTCTTGGGTTGGGAGGGTGATCACTGAGGTCTGACCTCGTGACATCTGAGGGCTACTAGTTGGAGGAGTGGCTATTTATCCCTGTGGTTTGTAGGGAAAACGGAATGGGATGTGAGCCAACACCACAAGGTGGACAATTCAGAGAATAGCCAGCCCTTGCTTTGTAAATGCATGGGGGAAGCACTGGGTCCAGGAAGACACTCATCTTCACACAGGTCGTTTCCAAATCACTAACCTTCCATGTGCCAAACATTTACTGGAAAAAAAAAAAAATCCTACAGAAATCTTTCTGGCATGTCTGCTTCCCTAAGAAGAATACCCTGAATCTTGTCCTTCTGAGTTGTGTCACTGAAGGCATGAGGACATAATGTCGGAGTGGTGCTATATCTGATTGGGGGCTTTCTGCATCCGGCCCTGTGGCTGGCAGTGGAGTGGCCTCTACAGCTTCCCCATCTGCTTTGTTGGCGTCAGAGAGAAATGGGCTCAAGTTCTGGTTCCTTCCTTAGTAAGATTTGCACTTGGGTGACTTGTGCTTCATTTCTTTGGGCTTTTTCAAATGTAAAAAGAGAAAGTGGCTCAGTCGGTGAAGTGTCCGACTTCGGCTCAGGTCATGATCTCGCGGTCCGTGAGTTCGAGCCCCGCATTGGGCTCTGTGCTGACAGCTCAGAGCCTGGAGCCTGTTTCAGATTCTGTGTCTCCCTCTCTCTGACCCTCCCCCGTTCATGCTGTCTCTCCCTGTCTCAAAAATAAATAAACACTAAAAAAAAATTTTTTTAATAAATAAATAAAATGTAAAAAGAGCAATAAAAGCCCATTCCTTGTAGAGTTCTCATCCAGACTAAATAAACAAGATGACCGTTACAGAGCACAAGCTCCGTCTCTGGCACATGCGGAGTACCAAACATGGTAAAAATACGTGCAGGATAAGAGATGCTGACTGAGAACCCAATGGCCTCTCCTACAGCTAAGGCTTTGTGACAGTATTTCAAGCTACTAAAGCCCTTGTCTCTGAATCTGTTTAATGAGCTACTCACGTACTTTCCTCCTCCATGTCTCTTCCCCCTTTCCTTTCCACCCACAAGGCAGCCGGCACAGACGGGTTACCTCATGGGTTCCAGGGCAACTGGCCTGGGCTGGATCCTGGTCCTGCCACTTTCACAGCCATGAAGCTTCAATAGGTTCGGCATCCTTCCCCAGCTGTCCAGGGTTGGGGGGTGTGGGGAGCAGCCAGAGCCCCGTCCCTGAGTTACAACTCAGCGGGGCACCAGAAGTTCCTGGGCCAGCGTCTCCCACACAGAAGGGCACCTTTGCCACCACCCATCTCTGTCCTCCCCCGCCACCACCTCCACATTTTCCACCCCAACAAGATAATCAGTCATGTTGAAATCTGGGGCCCGATGGAACCTTAGGGTTTTCCCAAGAGAAGACAAGGTTTGGGTCACTGATGAAATTAATGATTATTTTTAGTTTGGGCAAAGATAGACCACTGGCTTCCCCTTTCTGTCTGTAGACTGTGTTTATCATCTCCCCTTGCAGGGGCACATGTGCTCCCGAGGGCCATTTAAGAGATTGAACAGTGCAAAGGCCTCTCCAGATAAGGCTGGTTTCTACAGTAGGCCAGGTAAGGAATACCAGAAGAAACTGCAACCCCCATCACCTTCTCCATCTGGACCAGCAGTCCCCTAGAATTTCCGTCTTTTACTATCACTCTTTCCTCTGGCCATCAACCATTTCACATTTGCTTTAGGACCATTTCCCCTTATCTCTAACTGCTGCTCAAAGTTCTGCACTTGTTTTTGCTTGTTTTTATCTTTAGCTACAATTAACAATTCAGACTTCCTGCGCCAAAATTATTTTCCCAGCTTCAACCTATCTGGGGTGCCCAGAATGCTGTTAATATTAACTGACATTTGATAAATGCTTACATGGTAGCAACATTGAGGTATTTGATTCCTTACTACAACATGATGCCATAGGCTTTCACTATTGTGCCCACTTTTTTAGATGAAGAAGCCGAGGTACAGAGAAGCTATGTAATTCTCCTGCTAGAAAGGGAGAGGTGGGACTCAAATACAGCTCTGTACAAAACCCCAGGCATGCTCCTCCCAGCCAACGCTGACTCTGGCTTCAGGAACAGCATCGATGAACTGAGATTTCATGGATTTGGGACCTTCAGCTCACAGGAGAGCAGAAGGGAGGCCAGGCCCCCAGGGAGGGGTGGTGAGAATGGACACATGGATGTATGCAGTGGCCCCACCACCACCCCCACCCCCCGGGGAAGTCATCCACTGGCTGAGTCCTTCCATCATTTGGTAAACTGTCCCTGAACCCTTCCATGGGCACAAGTGGTCTGAAAGGCTTGGGGATAGCGGTGTGTGCAGTGGTTAGGGACACGGACATTTAAATCACACTGCTCACATGCTACTTTCTACTTGTATGACCTTGAGCAAATCACTTTTCCTTTCAGTGCCTCAGGTGCTGTAGAACAAAGCAGCAGGGCGCCTAGGTGGCTCAGTCGGTTAAGCATCTGACTTTGGCACAAGTCATGATCTCACAGTTCGTGGGCATTGGAGCCCCCGCGTTGGGCTCTGTGCTGACAGCTCAGAGCCTGGAGCCTGCTTCAGAGTCTAAGTCTCCCTCTCTCTGCCCCTCCCCTGCTCACACTCTGTCTCTCTCTCAGAAAAATACATAAACATTAAAAAGAATTTTTTAAGCACAAAGCGGCAGGCTGGGGGAGTGGGGGCAGGCAGCTCCCATCAGTGCCCTCAGCGCACAGCTGCGAGGGTAAGGCGGCCTGTGGAGAACGGACAGAGAGGTCATCGGGCTCCCAGCCGGAGCCAGCAGCAGGATCAGCCCATGCTGGGGACTTGTAAAACCATAGGTAAAATACCTGGGCCCCAAAGCATTTGACCTCGGCAGGCTGTTTAACCTCTCTGTGCTTCAGTTTCCTCATCTGTGAATGGGGATAATCAAAATACCTAACTTGGACAGCTGAGGATTAAATAAGTCAGCATCTCTGAAGTGCTCCAAACAATGTCCGACACATAGAGAGCCCTCAATTACAGAGTTATTTCTTTCTTTCTATAAAAATGATAATAAACGGTATATGTTCTGTCATTTGACTTTTTTAGCTGTTTTAATTCAATATATCGTGAGCATGTTTCCACATATGTAAAAATATCTACATCATTTTTAACAGTATTATATTGTTATGATCGACTGTCATTAATTTTACCATCCCCATGGTTGTTTCCAATTTTTTGCTATTTTTTTAATTTAAAAAAATTTAATGTTTTTATTTATTTTTGAAAGAATGAGAGAGACAGACTGTGAGTGGGGGAGGGGCAGAGAGGGAGAGAAAGAGAGAGAGAGAGAGAGAGAGAGAGAGAGAGAGAGAGAGAGAGAGAGACACACACACAAAATCTGAAGGAGGCTCCAGACTCTGAGCTGTCAGCACAGAGCCTGATGCAGGGCTCAAACTTGTGAACCATGAGATCTCGACCTGAGCTGAAGTTGGACACTTAATAGACTGAGCCTCCCTGGTGCCCCAATTTTTTGCTATTATATGCTGAGTTGAAAATCCTTATAGATACATTTACTCTAAATTAAAATTTTAATTTAAAATACCCGGGCCTGGCAAGGCAGCTGGCCTCATAGACTGCCCCTTTCCCTGTTCATCTTCAGTGTTTCTTACAGAAGCTGCCAAAGGTCTTCCCGGCTTCATAGCATCCGGGAAAGAGGATTTGATTTCAGGAACTGGTTTCCCTGAAACAAGGTGAAAAGAAAGAAAGTTAGTATTACTCAATGAAGCGGGGTAGCCACCAAGTCGCCGGGTCTAGAAGTCAGAGAGCTGGGGTCTATTCCGGGCTCTCCCTAGAATTCACTGGGCCCCGTTGGGTTCTTTGCCTCCTGGGTCTCAGCCTCCCCAGGAAAGTAATGGGGGGAGACAACAATCTCCTGTGATCGGTCCAGCTCTGACACTGAGTCACACAAAACAGGCTTCCAACCCTGCCAGCTGTGTGACCTTGGACAAGACACTCTCCTTCTCTGAGCCTGTTTCCTCACCTATAAAATGGAGAGGATAATAACGATCGTGCCTGCTTGCCTACCTCACAGGGCTGTTGAGAGGAAGGAAATGGGAAGATAGACGTGAAAGGGCTTTATAGACTGCATGTTCCCCTGAACACATGAGGAAATTAAAGATATTCACTTCACCAAGTGCCTAGTTGAGCCCCTAAATATACAAGTCTGGCAGTCCTACAGTTCCCCTTCCACACACAGTGGAATCATGTGCATCCTTCCCTGTCTCACAGGTGGGAGCCCTGCAAACAGAGGCTACATCCACTGAGCACCAAGAGTTCCAGGGGCATGCTTCAGATTCCCACAAGCTGTTTGCATTTCATCAGGTTAGAAATGAGGAAACAGAGGCCGGAGCAGGTTAGGCGGCTTGCCCAAGATCACACAGCCTGGGCATGCACGACTGGCCGAAGAAGCCTGGGTGGAGGTTCTCCGTCCTTGAGAGGAATCACTTCCCATTTGCACCAATGTGGGAAACCCCAAGGTGCTGCGAGGGTGTATCTACACCAGTTCCTAGCCAGCTTCTCAGAGCCTGCACTCAGTGATACAGAGTGCCTCCTCTTGCCTCCTCTACCACTGTCCGGATGGCGTCATCTCCCCAGGCTGGCCTTTGCCTCTAGCTGTGGCAGCCTCCCGATCCCTTCCCAGGCCACATCTAGCTAAAATACAAATCTTGCCTTGTCACTTTCCTGTTTAAAGCCTTCGTGACCTCCCACTGTCCAAATGAAGTACTCGCTCTTCTCCCAACTCCTTGTATCTCCCCTTTACCTTCCAGACCAAATCCAAATTCTACAGCCCTGCATTCAAGGCCCGTCACCCTATGGTGTTCTTAGGTGGACCCACGTTTGAGAACCACAGAAACAGGGGCACTGAAATCCCGGGGAAAGCCTCCGACTTGCTCACACATGCATCCGATGGGGCTAGGACGAAACGTCTCCAGCCTGTGTATCTCTGGCAGCATTTCTTCTGACAGGTAAACTGTGTATCTCTCTAAACAACGCTGATTATTACCAAGGAGCCAAGCTTTTCAAACCCAAGCTTTGGGACTAGAACAATATTAATAATGCCTAAAAATGCATGGCACTACACTTGTATGGCACCACACAGATTTATTTGATTTTCAGGACAATCTCTGGAGGCTGACAGAAGTGACTGCATTTTATTTTTGAACACATTGAAGTTCAGATACGCGAAATGATTTGTCCCCAAACAACTGATCAGATTCAAACCTGGAGCTGGTTTCGCCATCTACACCAGAATGGCTCAGGCTGAGACACCAACTGTTGTGCCCCACCCCCCACCCCAAACCCCCTACTCCCCTCGGCAGACAGCACCACCCTGTGGCCACGGCACAAAGCAGGAGAAAACGGTGGGAATGTGTGAAGACAGTCTACAGGGAACGCACAGAAGCAGTAGGGAGGTTGAATGGGGGGTAATGGATGACTTTCTCCCTTCCTGACAATGACCTATTTATTATTCTCTTAAATAAAATGATCTTATGGAAAAAGTAGCAGGTCTGCCTGCCTGGCTCAGTCCATGGAGCATGCACCCCTTGATCTCAGGATCGTGAGTTTGAGCCCCATGTGGGTATAGAAATTACTTAAAAATAAAATCTTTGGGCGCCTGAGTGGCTCAGTAGGTTAAGCAGCGGACTCTTGATTTCAGCTCAGGTCATGATCTCATGGTTCATAAGATGAAGCCCCACATCGCTGACAGTGCATGGAGCCTGCTTGTGAATATCTCTCTCTCTCTCTCTCTCTCTCTCTCTCTCTCTCTCTCCTTCTCCCCAACTCATGCTCACTCTCTCTGAAAATAAATAAACTCAAAGAAAAAAAAACTTAAAAAAAATAATAAAATCTTTAAAAAAAAAAAAAAAGAAAAAGCAGCAGCAGAGATGAGCTGATTAGAGTTCAGGCTCTGAAATGGAAACCAGCTCTATCATGTCCCAGCTCAGTTGACCTTTAGCCTCTTTTGTGCGGACTAAGGGACACAGTGCACGTGGTCTGCTTAGCTCCAAACACGGGAACTTCATTGTTGTTGCTGTTATATTTTTTTTAATTTTTTAATGTTTTTTAAAATTTAATTTTGGAGAGAGAGACAGAGTGTGAGCAGGGGAGGGGCAGAGAAAGAGGGAGACACAGAATCCAAAGCAGATCCCAGGCTCTGAGCTATCAGCACAGAGCCCTCCACGGGGCTCGAACGCCCGAACCATGAGTTCATGACCTGAGCCAAAGTCTGATGCTCAACTGACTCAACCATCCAGGTGCCCCTTGTTGCTATTATATTTTAAAAATATTTAGTATAAGGAGGGTAAGATGTGAATCTTAGTTTTCATTGAACACAATTCTGAACCATCGACACTTTTCTTTTTTAGTTTTATTATATCTTTTTTATTGTGGTAAAATGCACAAGACATAAAATTTACCACCTACACCGTTTTTGAGTCCACAGTTCAGTGGCATTAAGTCCATTCACACTGCCATGGAGCCATCACCACCAGATAACTCCAGAACCTTTTCACTTTCCCAAACTGAACTCCGTCCCCTTTAAAAACCAACTTCCCATCCCTCCCCGCCGTCAGACCCTGGCAAGAGCATTCAATTTTCTTTCTCTAGAAATGTGACTGCTCATTTAAATTTTTTAACTTGTGTGGGTTTTCTTTTCACTTTAATAGCAACTAAATGTTTTCCTTTGACATGGAAAGGGGTTAACACACTTTTGAGTGACAGGAGAGTCTACAGACTATGTAACCAGTTTTCTGTAAAATATGAAAGCATAGAATAACGAAGAAAAAAAGAACCTGAAGAATATACACAAAACAGTGAACAGTGATTATGTGAACAGTGATTATTCCTGCAATTGATAATTGCGGTTATCAATTATTTTACATCATGGGTTTGGTTGGTTAGTTTTCCGTTTATTCACACTGTAGAAATTTTCAATGATGGTCATGCATTAGTTGCACAGTAAAGTATGTTTCCTGAGAAGGATAAAAATCCGGAAGCAAGCTAGCTACAATAATGACTGGAACTGAGTCTTCCAAGGTAGAGTGAGTAGTCATCAGCCCCGGAGACCCCTTCTGACCTAGATTAGCAAACAGGCCATCTCTCTAGATTCAGATCTGACTCACTTCTGTTTTTTTGCCACCCACCAAGATGTGTTCTTGATCTTTTCACTACAAATATCCTCACCACAACCCTGGAAGTAGCAAGTAGGGAACCAGCGGTTCAAGGAGGAGAGGAGACCCACCGGAGGGAGAAGGCAGAGGAAAGACTCACTGAAGCAGGAAGGAGGGGAGGCCAGGGCCATGGGCAGGACTCATGCCCACAGCAGGGACCCCCGGGGAGAATGCACACTTCATCCCCCACCCCCTATCTGGGGTCCCCAGGCACTCAGAAAATTGTCTATGGGCCAGGCTGCACCCCCACCCCCACCTGAGGCCGAAGACCTTCTGGCCAAAATTGAGAGCCTAGAAGCAGGGGAGTCCTTTCCAGCAGCAGCCCTGCAGCCGGACACATGGAGTCACACACCTTTGCCTTATGTGACACCTCCACGTTCGTTCCACATGCCCTCGTGCAAAATGACAAAGTGAAAGATCGCCGGCTATGAATGTGAATTGGTGAGCAGAGTGGGGACAGAGCCTCCCGTTTCCCAGGTGGGTATAAAGTGAACCCTGTGCCCCTGCCCCAGGAGGAAGGGGCCACCCCATGCCACTTGGAGTCCTCATCGCCTCTGCCCTCCCCTCTCTGGCCTGGCGCCTCTCCCAGGATCCTCCCACCACACACTGCCCCGAGGCGGGGGCTCCTGTGCTCCTCAAAGGGCCACCATGGTGGTATCTCAGGACATCTGTGTATGAGGCAGAAGGGCAGTGGGGGCTCCTCTCACGAGGCCCGCTACAGCCTGGCCCCAGCTCCCCTCGCAATGAAGCTGGTGAAGGGGACCCGAGACTGCGACTTCCTGCAGACGCCAGGCCACAACAGGAGATGTTCCCGAGCTACACTGCCTTCCTGAAGGTCCTACCTGCACCCTGAGCTGTCTGTGGCCCCAGAAAAAAACAGCACCTTCCCCTGTCTGAGGCCCCGGCTGAGCCTTGGTTTCCTCATCATCAAATGGAGGGGCGGGTGGGGAGGGTGAACATCCTGGCCTGACCTCACTGCAGCGTCCTATTGCTGGGGACTTCATCGTTTCTCTGACTGCTCAAATCTTTGCCTCTCAGTCAGGACATAGCTGACAGGAGCATTGAGGCCACCAGCCCATCTGTGGCTGACCTCTATGGCCTCCACCCATGTGGGAAATAAAGGCTTCATTATGTTTTCATCCTAAGGAGACTTCAGCCTTCCTCTTTGTTTTTCTTATTCTTTTACAGTGACATGCAGTGGCCTACAGCTGGCACCCTGGGTCACATGTCAGCACTCGGGAGTGGGGGTCCCCACACAGAGAGGGGAGAACTGTCCTGTGACATCAGCAGGGTCTACCTGCCAGCACATTCCTGGCTGACACCCACCCTTCCACCCAGTCAACCTTCAAAGGCCACAGCCAGCCACAGAGGTCAGCTGACAGAGCTCCACGTCAGGCCCACAGTGACAGATGGATGACAAATTTCAGTTTCCTGTGAACCCCTGTCTCAGCGTGCTTTTAGATGTATTTTAGGTACTGACAATAAATAAGATGTATAAACATTAAACATCTCCACTTCTCTTCTTGAGCTGCCGGTGCCTGATCTGAGTCGTCGGAAGCTATGCCGTGGGCCTTTGCAAGCCTCCTTTCCCACCTCGAAAACGAGAAGAAGGAGAAAATGTGGCTCTCTACCCTTAATGCCTATAGGAACCTGATCTGTGAGAGCCGGGCAGATACGACACCCACTCTTTCAGGCTGAGACACCTGAGTGCTGTTGAGGTAAAAATAGACCATCAATGACAGGGCAGGGCAAAGGAAGCCAAAGCATTCACGACAAAGGGTTGTGACAAACTTGAAATCTCACCACAAGTTTCCTGTCTGCCAAGGCCAAGACTAGAAACAAACTGGTTATAGCATTTCTATGACCGATGTATAGGCACAGCCTCACACTCTTCTCCCCTGGGATTATATTCTCAAAATGATTCTACACATGTGAAGTTGGTTCTGCAGCATGATGAGATCCAAAAATACAAATTGTATTTTTGGGCGCCTGGGTGGCTCAGTCAGTTGAGCATCCAACTCTTGATTTCGGCTCATGGGACAGAGACCCACATCAGGCTCTATGCTGAGTATGGAGCCTGCTTAAGATTCTCTCTCCCTCGGGGCCCCTGGGTGGCTCAGTTGGTTAAGCGTCCAACTTCAGCTCAGGTCATGATCTCATGTTTCATGAGTTCAAGCCCCACATCGGGCTCTGTGCTGACAGCTCAGAGCCTGGAGCCTGTTTCAGATTCTATCTCCCTCTCTCTCTGCCCTTTCTCCACTTGTTCTCTCTCTCTCTCTCTCTCTCTCTCTCTCTCTCTCTCTCTCTCTCTCAAAAATAAAAATTAAACAAACAAAACTTAAAGAAAAAAGAACATAAAAAAAGATTCTCTCTCCCTCTTCTTCTGCCTCCCCCCCCCATCTCCCTCCCTCACGCACACATGTGTTCTCTCTCTCAAAAAACAAAAAAAAAGAATAAAAATATAAACTGTGATCAAAGAGTAGAACAGAGACTAAGCGTGGGGAAGCTTCCATTTGTTTCCAGATCCAGCCTCTACAATTCCCACCTGTGTGCCGAGGGCAACTCTCTCAACCCTGAACATCATTTGCATCTATCTGTGGAATCAGAGTAATTATAACCCTCCTGTCCCAGGATTACCCCAGGACTCAGTGGGACAGGATATGTAAAGCAGCCAGCCCAAGGTCAGGGACAGGGCACAAACTGCTTCAATGACCATCCTCTGCCCTCTCTCCCTGCCCAAAAGGCACAGAGAAAGAACCTCTGGTTCTCAGCTTAGGGTCTCTGAAGGAAGCATATGGGGTGAATGGCTATTGGCAACATTTTCAGTCCTCTAATGGAAACCGTGACTCTCAGCAGGCAGTGGCATGGTCTCGAAAGGCCCAGTGGCTGTGGGGCATCAGAGCCTGGATGTATCTGAAGGTTCCCCAGGTAAAGCTGAGAGAACCACTGGCTTAACCCAGAGGGATGAGGGTTGAGTTTCAGGCACCAGGGGACAGGGACAGGGGAGCCAAAGCATTTCTCTGTGTCCCCTTCATGGAGCCAAATAGTGAGCTTACAGCGTTTGGCATGCTTCCCACCAGACACAGTCAGGCTCACTGGCGAGGTGACCTGTTTCATGTGACAAATGAGAGGCCCTGTACCCTCACTCCCACGGAGTAGCTGTGAGGATGAAACACGCAATGGCTCAACAGATGTAAGCTATTATTCTTATTTACTATGGTTATTATCACTATCCCCAACCCAAGGTCAGGCTTTGTCTTAAGGGCTTTCCCATACACATGACCTACTTTAATATATATATGTATATGTATATGTATGTGTATATGTATATTTATATGTATATATATAAGTAATCTCTACACCCAGTGTGGGGCTCAAACTTACAGCCCCAAGATCAAGAGTCACATGCTCTTCCAACTGAGCCAGCCAGGCGCCCCTATGCATGGCCTATTTAACAGCTCTGGGGAGCAGGTTCAACTGCTCTCTCTGTTTTATATATTCAAAAAAGCAAAACCCAGAATAGTCATCTTATGTCTGTTTCACTTATTTATGACCCACTTCCTTCAAGTGAAAGGCTGATGCATGTTGAACCCTTGGGAGAGGAGCCTGGGGTTTCCCCCGCAGCTGCTCAAGGACACTGAATACTGTAGCAAACCCAGGAGCCGAACACTCGAGCAGAGGGGACTGTGCCAACAAGGTCTTTCCTCAGTGAGCACAATCTGGAAATCCCTCCCTCCCTTCACAGCTCTCGAGATACACAGTGATGTAATATTTGTATGTGTGTTTTCACACTTCAGCTGACTCATGTGGCTGAAATGTAGCCTTCTAGCACAAATAAAAGTGATTCAGCCATAACTAAAGAATCCTGGTGCCAGCTGGCATTATCAGTGACAAACATAGCTTTCTGGATCTTCCTTTTTCCTTGCCCTTTTCATCTCTGGACTGGACCCTCCTGGATATCCAAAGTCCAACACACACACACACACACACACACACACACACACACCACTCAACTCCCAATTCAAGCTAGACACAAAATTAGGCAAATCTGAGAGAATGACCTCCTAATCAGCCTTCCTAATTGCTCTGCCTCTGGTTTTCCATTGACCTGTACTCCACCAGCTGCTAAAATGATTTCCCCTGCATTCATTCATTCATTTATTCATTCATTGTGTTAGGGACTGGGGATGCCATCCATTATCAAAACTGACATAATCCCAACATCAAGCTAGTTAAATAAGAGATTTCTGATTATAAACTGGGAGAAGTTCTGCGCTGAAAACAAAGTTGAGAGAGGGGAGGGTACCTGACAGACTTACTTACATGGGGTGGCCTCGGAAGGCTTCTGTGGACAGATACTATTTAAGGAGAGACTCAAAAGATGAGAAAGATTAGCCCCGGGAAGAATGCAAAGAGCTGGGGAGGGACCAGCATTCTGAGGAGAACATATTCGAAGGTCCGGAGGCAGAAAACTGCCCGGTGTATCTCCTCAAATGAAGGATGACCCTAGTGGCTGAGCTAAATGAATGAAGGAGAAGGTGGCACAGATGAAGTGACAGAGCTGGGCAAGGGTTAGATCGCGTAGGCCATGGTTAGGTAGAACCTCATCATAAATCCCCGTGAACTGAGGAAACCTATAGGCGAGACACTGCTGACCAAACAGTCCTTTGCTTCCTCTCAAACCCAGGCTCCCTTGCTGGGGCCACGTGACCAGTTCTGGCCAATGGATTTTAACTGGAAATGCTATCATCACTTTCTGGACAAAGCCATTAAGAGCCAGTGAGCCTCTTTCAGCCCTCTCTTCCCCAGCCACGCTGCCCCTGGGAGCTATGTGTTCCACAGGACAAAGCCAGCTACAAAAATGCAGGAGACAGCACTGGACGTTAAGGAATCAATCTTTGTTGTGTTGAACAACTGAGATTTCAGGGTTTATCTGGGACTGCAACATAGCCTAGCCTATCCCGGTTAGGGGATGATCTCAAAGTGTTCAAAACTTGCAACCCAGGGAAGCCTACTTCCAAGAGCAGGAGTTCAGTAAATGGCCGTTCCTTTCATACCAGCTCTTACCTTTCCTCTCTAAAAAATTTGGGACTGGGGGCACCTGGGTGGCTCAACCGGTTAAGCATCCGACTTTGGTTCAGGTCATGATCTCATGGTTCGTGAGTTCAAGCCCCTCACAGGGGTTGCTGCTGTCAGGGCAGAGCCCACTTCAATCCTCTCTCTCGATCCTCTCTCTCTCTCTCTCTCTCTCTCTCTCTCTCTCTGTCCCTCCCCCACTCACTGTGGTCTCTCTGTCTCAAAGATAAATAAACAATTGGGAACTGCTTTAGATGCATTGCATAGACCCTCTGTTCATTCTCACACAACTCCCAAAAAAACCCCACAGTGATTAAAGCCTTGCTTTATTCCAGTGGAATAGCTAGTGTGTGGAAGGAAAGTCAGATGATCTGTCCTGAGCCACACAGCAGTAACTTTTTAAAAACCTCACCAACTCTTCTGTTTTGAAGTTTCCTAGTTTACAAGAAAAATAGACAGGGCAATGTGTGTACCTGTTTTTCGGAGGGGGAAAGCGAGACCTGATACCTACCATCTAGTGACCTACCCCAGTAGGGTGTAAGGGTGTAAGTCCCCATCCCAGCCCATTATTTACGAGCAATGTGGCTCTGGGCATGTTAGTCAATCTCTGAGCCTCAGTTTCCACATCTATAAAATGGGGATAATAAGATTTGTGAGAGAAGATGCCTGCCTGGCACATATTAGGTGCAAAATACAAGTTACAACTAGTACCCAGATGGGCAGACTCCAGGCCTGGGGGAATCCTGGCCAAACACAGTGCCAACCTCCAGGGGCAATTCTCCAGTGACCCTGAATCCTATCCATGTTTTTTTTTATTCCCTAGCAGTTGGAAACGGGCGGATCCTGGGAAGCCTTCCAAGAGAGCAAATGCAGGAGCCCCTTCCGGCCCTTGCAACAGCCCAGGCTCTTTTGGAAAGAAAGAGATCATTCTCTTCTGTTTCCTTTTAAACAGCAGCCAAAAATTCCCCATTCAATGAGAGCCCAGCTCCAGGAAGGAAATGACTTTGGCTGAGATGCCAAACCAAAAGTTAGAAATTGTCAAGGTTGCACAACCAAAACAAAACGTGAAAATTGCAAAAGTCACAAGAAAACTCCGAGAAGACGGTGGCAGCAGGAGGAATGATTCCAGAAGCTTCTTGCTCTCCCACTCAGATTCTCACACCCGGAACCTCACAAAACCTTACTCCACATAGCGGACAGAACAATGGGCACACCCCAGGGACAAGCCCTCCAAAATCTTCCCTTTGCCCCTGAGGAAGCCGACCCTTGACCATGGCCTGTGAGGCCTTGAGTGGCCTGACCCTGCCCCCTGCGCCCTCTGTAGGCTCAGCCCACCCACACTCACATGTCCTTTAGCTGAGACCTCCACGGCCTCTCTGAGTCCTCAAACATCACTCCTTCCCATCTCCAGGCCTTTGCACGTGCTGTGCCCTCTGCCTAGAAATGTTTGCGAGGTCCCTCACTCACCAGGTCCACTTAGCCTTCGAATGGAAGCTCAGTTTTCACTTCCTCAGGGAAGCTTGCCCTGATGAGATCAAATCCTGCGCTCTTTCATGCTATCACCCCACATGCACTTCCCCAAGCACTCACACTGCGGTTGGTTATGGTCTCTGTGTCATCATCCTGTTAGTATTTGTCTCCCACGCTAGACTGCAGGCTCCTTGAGGCCTGGGACCGTGTCTGTATTTTCATTGCTGTGTCCCTAGTGCCTGACATATTGTAGCCACTTGACAAATATTTCTTTAGTTCATTACTGACCCCTGCCCAGCTTCCACGTACCTAACTCTCTATGAGGAGGAATGAGGGAGAATTTTATCTCACGGGCTAGGCACAGCTGGTTTCCAGCCTCTTTCCTCAGAGCTAGAGCCATCTGGTCCTCACCATCAACAGGCTCAGCTCCTAGGCCTGCCTTTGGTGGCATTTAACCAGCTGTAGAGCTCAGCAGTGATGACAGCCGATCCGTCTTTGGCTGGAAGTCACAGCTCCAATACTTTGGCCTCTGTCAAAGTATTCCAGTTCCTATGCACCCAAGATGCTAGAACTTGGGCTCTGGAGCCTGGCTTACAGTCCCCTCCCAAGGCTCAGAGTCTGGAAAAGTCCCTCTGAGGAGTAGGATCTTCATGTTTTGAGCCCCAGGGTGATGGTCAGCCCTGGCCCCCTGGGACAGACTCTTCTGATGCTGAATGCAGCCTGACCATAAAAGTCTGCTCCTGATCCCCTGGTCTCTCCATCATGAGGCCTCTCTGAAATGTCTGGCAATTTCACCATGGTCACCATTCTTTAGAGCAGTGATTCCCACAGTGTGTTGGTTCCGTGGGATTATTTCCAAGTATCACATCAAAAGGGGTCCCATGATCAAATATAAATGGAAACATGGGCCTAAGCAGGTCTTTGCTACAGGACTTATCAGAGCCTTAATATGATGGTTTACATTGTGAATCTCCAAAGGTAGGGGCCACTGATAAAGCATACAGAATTGCCCAAGTTTAGTTATTCATGAGCTTTTGGTTTGCAGCAGGGGTATCTGGCTGGAGTACTCTTCTGAGACCCATGCTTTGGGAAAGGCTACTCTAGACTATGATTCGCCCTGCAGATGCCCTATGCACACAGTACTTTCCCCATCACAGACATCTATCAACCAGGACACACAGACAGCATTCCCCTGCCTGTCCTGACCCTGAGATTAGGGTTTCACCCAAGAGCCAGCTCTTCCCTGTGGGCTTACCAGAGCCTGGAGCTATAACAACATCCATGGAGGACTACTTACAACTGGTCTTCACCCAAAGTTGGGAGGTGAAAGTGGACAGAATAGGGTAAGAAAGGGCAAGAAAATGGGCAATTTCATCTCACAAAGTGGGGAATCAATAGGCATTGCCTAGAGCTGACCAAGAAAGAACCAGAAATGTAAGGATGTTCTTTAAATGTTACAAAAGCAATATACTGAGGAACTAAAAATTGTGACATAAATGTATTAGAAAGGGAGAGAAGTGGGACGCCTGGGCGGCTCAGTCGGTTGGGTGTGCGACTTCGGCTCAGGTCATGATCTTGCAGTTGGTGGGTTTGAGCCCCTGCCGGGCTCTGTGCTGACAGCTCAGAGCCTGGAGCCTGCTTCAAATTCTGTGTCTCCTCCTCTGTCTGACCCTCCCATGCTCATGCTCTGCTCTGTCTCTCAATAATAAGTACACATTGAAAAAAAAATTTTTTTAAAGGGAGAGAAGTTATGTATAAGCCAAATCTTCTTCTAGGAAATTAGTGGATAATATTTAAATTAATAAATATGAAAAGGACAAAAAAATAAACTTTGTATGATGCATTAAAAAAAAAGTTTGTGGGGCACCTGGGTGGCCCAATTGGTTAGGGGTCCGACTCTTGATTTCAGCTCAGGTCATGATCTCACAGTTTTGAGATCAAGTCCTGCATCAGGCTCTGCACTGACAGCATGGAGCCTGCTTGGGATTCTCTCTCTCTCTCTCTCTCTCTCTCTCTCTCTCTCTCTCTCTCTCTTTCTCCATCTCTCTCTCTGCCTTCCCCCACTTGTTCTCTCTCTATTCCCTCTCTCTCTCAATAAATAAACTTTTTTTTAAGTTTATATGCTGAATTTAAAAAAAATAAAGTTTAGGGGTACCTGGCTGGCTCAGGTGGTAGAATGTGCTACTCTTGATCTTGGGGTTTTAAGTTCGAGCCCCATGTTGGATGTGGAAATTACTTAAAAATAAATTCTTTTTTTAAAAGTTTGCATGCTGCATTTAAAAAGAATAAAATAAAGTTTGTATGTTGCATTTAAAAATAAATATGAGGGGCCTCTGGGTAGCTCAGTATGTAAAGCATCCAACTCTTGGTCTCGGCTTAGGTCGTGATCTCACAGTTCTTGAGTTCAAGCCCTGCATCAGGATCTGTGTGGACAGTGCAGAGCCTGCCTGGAATTCTCTCTCCCTCTCTCTGTGCCCCTTCCCTGCTTGTGTGCCCACACTCTCTTTCTCTCAAAATACATAAAGAAAACTTAAAAAATTAGGGGCAACTGGGTGGCTCAGTTGGTTAAACATCTGGCTTTAGCTCAGATCATGACCTCGTAGTTCATGAGTTTGAGCCCTGCGTCAGGCTCCGTGCTGACAGCTCAGAGCCTGGAGCCTGCTTCAGATTCTGTGTCTCCCTCTCTCTCTGCCCCTCCTCTGCTTGCACTGTCTTTCTCCCTCTCTCAAAAATAAATAAACATTAAAAAACTTTTTTAATTAAAAAAATAAAAATAAATATGAAAGGATCAGTATAAACACATTATTTAGAGACAGTACTAATAAGGCAGAGAATGCCCATTCCCCTTGTCTTCACACATTCTAGAAGTTTTAGCTAGACATATGATTGCCTGGCTAAAAACTACACTTCCCAGACCAACAGGAAGCGGGCTGTGCAAGCCAAGTGGCCCTCCCTAAGGGCAGATCTTTCTCACTTCCCACTTCAGATGAGGCCACAGGGAATAATGAACAGGGAAGCTCCCCCCAGTTCCTGCCCCCATCCCTCACCCCTTTGTAAAACATAGACCCAGACCCCACCCCTGGAGTTTCTGAATCTGAAGACGAGGTGAGACCCCAGAATTTGCATTCCTAACAAGGTCAAGGTGATGCTGATGCCTGGAGGTCTGGCGCAGTGAGAACCCCTGATCTACCAAGAAGAACAAGGGGTGCAGATGAATCAAGCCAAAAACTTACTTCCCTTGGCCGGGTTGGACCTTTACACCTGCTGCTCTGCCAGATGTCTACTGCTACAGATCAGTGACCACAGCGTGTTTCTCATTTCAAACGGGACAGTTGTGAGCGTGGCTCCCTGTGCAGATACCACCACTGGGTTCTGAGTGTGCTGGAGGAAGGGGAGCAGGTAACTTCTCTTTGGTGGAGAGGTTCTGGACCACTGGGGGCTGATCCCGAAGACTACACATCACCCACAGATTCTGGGCCTTGAGCTAAAGGAAGAAACTGATTAGGGCCTCGGTCCTGTCTCTCTTGGGGAAGGGGTGAGCATGTTTTAGTTGTGGGAAGACAGGTATAAATGGATATTTGGGTAGCCCAAAGGGGAAAATTCTAGGGAGACTGCTGACCCTCCAATATTTATTCCCTCTCTTCTAGAGTAATAGAAGCTTTAGTTACGCACACAACCTCCCAGCTACAGATTACATTCCCCAAGTCTCCCCTGCAACTAGGTGCTATCATGTGACTAGGTCCTGGCCGACAGCTTGGGTGGCAAGTTAGGCGTGCACCTTATTTGAGTACTGGAGTCTGCCCTTAGTAACAGCAGTGAACCAGAAATGTTAATACAGACAACCACCAAGAGATGGCTCAGAGAATAAAAAGGGGTTGACGCTGGAAAACAAATTTGCTAGAGGAATGGGCAGTTGGGTGGTAAGCCTTCTGTACTAATGTATTCTAATTCTTTTTTTAAGGCATTTTTTAAATGTTTATTTATTTTTGAGAGGGAGGGGAGGGGTAGAGAGACAAGGGGACAGAGGATCCAAAGCAGGCTCCATGCTGACATCAGACAGCCCAATGTGGGGCTTGAACTCACGAACCATGAGATCAGGACCTGAACAGAAGCTGGATGCTTCAGTTGGAGGAACCCAGGTACCCCTATTCTAATTCTTATCACATTTAATGTTAGGAGTTTGGCAAGTAGAATAACAACAGTCTTGGCAATGAAGGTGGAGAAAATATCAAGGGACAGAGACCCACAGACCCAGGTCTCTACACAGTCAGAACAGCGACCACCCACAGTACTTGATTTCAAGAGACTAGGTGCAATGTGGCCCCCAGGGGACCCCACACACTGCCCTTCAGTTCAGATACAATCTTCAGAAGGCCTCTGTTAAATACAAATATAGCACCTGGAGATACAAATACAAATATAGTCTCTAAGGAAGCCAATTTACACCTAGGACCTCTGGTGTGTGCGGTTTCCAAGCATGCTTCTATCAAATCTATTCTAGAGGCCCTTTAAGAAGTGGTAGGCAGACATCAGGTTCTCAAACTGCCGGAAGCAGCTGATCAAGTTCATAAGCAATCTTCCTCAAGCAAATGCAAAATAAGGTTTAGCTAAGTTCTGATTAGGGAAGGGAAAATGGCTTTGACTAGTCAGAATACAGAAACTTAAAACGCTTCACACATATAGAATATGCCCTCTATATTTACCTCCAAAAAGGGGCAGAGATTTATGGCACTTTTTTAAACTAATGACAAAAATAGAAAGGGGAAGTGTCCTGCCTGAGGACGTAAAACAATAGTAAAAACACAACCAGGCTGTCAGAAGAACATCGAGGGGATTTGTGGATGTGGAAACAAGTGTTGGTCTCTCTTCCTCAGGGGCTAAGGGGGAGAGAGGAGAGGTTTGAGGGGCAAAGGTAGACTCCCACAGTCCTGACAGGTTGAGGGCAGCTAGACCAGGAAAGCGGGGATCTGAGTACAATTCTAAACAGAAGAGAGGCTGACAGAAAAAATATCACTGTTGCCTGGAAGCCCAAATGCTGTGTTCAGTGAAGTTTCTGTGAGAAATGCTAAGCATGAGGGCGTTGGATCCAGACACGCCTGGGTGTGAACTCCATCTGTACCCACGACCAGAATTATGCCCCTGGGGGAGTCACTGAGCCATTCTTGGCCTCAGTCTCCTTAGGTGGAGAAGGGGCTCCTTAGAGCACCCACCTCAAGGGGCTTTTGGGAGGAGGCAAGCAGGCAGCTCAGGGCTCAGTCAGTATAGTTAGCTTAAAGTGTCATGCCGCAGTGAGTGGCTTCTTTAAACCTGGCACTACATTGTGTGTTGACCTCAAATCGTTAAGAACATGTTCAAGATTAGTCAACAGTCAGGTTTTGACGTCAATAGCGAGTTGATGTGTCCAACCAGAGGCCTGTCTCAATGCCTGGTACTTGTCTGCTTTCGGGGCTCAGGACATCCCGGTAGTGTTTCAGCCGCTCAGCAGAGACAAAACCAGGGTGTCGTGCGGGCCCCAACCCACTGGCCCCCTCCCCGAAGTGGGCTAGGCTGGAGAAGCCCAGGCCGCTAGATTCTGACTGCATTTGACCCAGTGGCATTTCCCCTCACCTCCAGCGGCCCCTTCCCTCCTTGCCTCTTTTCCAACCCATTAAGAGTTTACCATTAAATCTCTCAAAAGGTGAAAAATATTTGAGCACATAATCAGTGCTAATCGTATCTCCATATCCACCACGTGCCAGGCTCTGGGGACACAGAGAAGCCAGAGCCAGGGTCTGCGCATGGCTAAACAGGGCAGGCGTCGGCCACACCAACCAACAAGGTCTGAGGGACAATGGGGGCCACGGCACCAGGAGTGTCCAGAGGGGGCTCAGACGGCATCCAGCCCACCCCCACTGGACAAAGGCGGGACTAAGGCCCAGGGAAAGGGAGGACCTGCCCATGTAACAATAGGGCTTAGCCACACTGCCTGACCACCTTCCTGTAAAACCACAGCCACCCCCGGCTGACCCGGATGAGGACCTGGCCTTGGGGATGTGAGGGTAAGGATGCTGTCTGACTGGACTTAAGGGAACCCTCTCAGGACAGAAGGGCTGGCAGGGTAGGGAGGGGTTTCAGGAAGTTCCCAAAGGCTTGGGGAGTCTGGGGGCTGAGCAGACCACCCCTCCCCAGTCTGAGGAAGATGGTGAGCTGGGGGAGGCTGGCCAGACAGGGGCAGAGGCTGCAGAAGTTTGGGGGTAGCCATGTTTTGAGATGTGCCCATTCTTGATTCAGAGATTATGCTGCTAGGGCCTGGAGGCAGGGAACAGGCTGAGTCCCACACTGGTGTGTCACTGCTTGCTGTGTAAGCAGGATCTTCCCCACAACCTGCCCCAGGCAGAGAATCCTGCCAGCAGAGGAACGGTCCTTCATCTAATAAGATCTGGTGGGTGTGCAGAAGCCCTGTGTCCCCGGACACCCGAAATCCTGAAGAATCACTACGTGCCTAAGGGCGAGAGATGGTCTCACTGTCCCACTAGCCTTCCCTGCCCAAGAGGTGATCTACCCCTGTGGTGTACCCGAAATCCTGCCTTGGGCTTCATCTCTAGATCTCCTCACCCGCAGGGTCACCCCAATGTCCCTTATTCTCCTGCCACCTCTGAGGGTGGAGGTTTCTAAGCCCCCATCAATCAGCTCTTTGCTCTAGATCCTACCATCCCTCCTCCTGGAAGCCCTCCATGATTCCAGAAGTCCTGAGGTGCAGTCAGGAAAGTGTTGAACCTGTGTCTATTGATTCAGCCAGCTTCTTCCCAGACCAAAAGCCCCAGACAGGATGACACCAGAGCCTACATAGGGTCTTCTGCAGGTCTCTGTGGCTCAGAATGCACTGCTCTTGACTCCCACACCAGCTTCATGCTGGTTCCTTCAAAATCCAGTGCTCTCCCTGGGCTCTCTTACCTCAGCTCTTCACATGGCTGTCTTCTTTCCATCCCTCCAATTTCACCTTCTCCGACTTCTTAGTCTTCCATGACTAACATCTTCTAGGAGACTCTCCTGCCTGCTCACTCCAACCTATTATTTTTATTTACTTTCCTGTCCATTGATTATATCTTCATATGACTATATCCTCCATGAGGGCAAAGGACCTGTCGCTTTGCCCATCACTGTCGTCTAGAAACTAGGACAGCACCAGGCACTAGGCAGGGGCTCAGAAAGTACCTATTAAAAGACCGGCTTGTTGGGGCGCCTGGGTGGCTCAGTCGGTTAAGCGTCCGACTTCAGCTCAGGTCATGATCTCGCGGTTCGTGAGTCCGAGCCCCGCGTCGGGCTCTGTGCTGACAGCTCAGAGCCTGGAGCCTGTTTCGGATTCTGTGTCTCCCTCTCTCTCTGCCCCTCCCCTGTTCATGCTCTGTCTCTCTCTGTCTCAAAAATAAATAAACGTTAAAAAAATAAAAAATAAAATAAAAGACCGGCTTGCTGCCCCACACTGTCTCTTTGGAGACATGAGAAGGGGTGGGTTCTAGATGGGAGTAGCCATGACCCTACCTGCCTTCTGCTAAGCATTGGCTGAACACAAGGCACTTGGCATAATTCTACTTCAATTTTGCAGCATCTCTTCATGGCAGAGAACGATTATTACCTGCTAAATACGTTCCCACCACTGTTGTAATAGCGGGTAAGAAGGTAATTTGGTAATACTGATCCAGATTTTTTTTAATTTTTAAATTTTTATTTATTTTTTTAATGTTTTATTTTATTTTTGAGAGAGAGACAGACAGACAAAGTGTGAGCAGGGGAAGGGCAGAGAGAGGGGGAGACAGAATCCAAAGTAGGCTCCAGGCTCTGAGCTGTCAGCACAGAGCCCGACATGGGGCTCGAACCCACAGACTGCGAGATCATGACCTGAGCCAAAATCAGATGCCTAACCGACTGAGCCACCCAGGCTCTCCAGTTTTTATTTTAGAGAAAGAGGGAGCACACACAAGCGGGGAAGGGGCAGAAGGAGGGAGGGAGAGAAAGAGAGAGAGAGAGAGAGAGAAAGAAACTTAAGCAGATTCCACGCTCAGTGCAGAGCCTGATGCAGGCTCAATCTTACCACCTTGAAATCATAACCTGAGCCGAAATCAAGAGTCGGATGCTTAACCAACTAAGCCACCCAGGTGCTCCAGTAATATTGGTACAAACATTAACCAAAACTTAAGGGGCACCTGGGTGGCTCAGTCATTTGAGCATCTGACTTTGGCTTAGGTCATGATCTCATGGTTCGAGAGTGAGTTCGAGCCCCATGTCGGGCTTACTGCTGTGCTGACAGCACGGAGCCGGCTCTGGATCCTCTATCCCCATGTCTCTCTCTGCCCCTCCCCCGCTTGTTCTATCTCTCTCTCTCTCAAAAAAACATTTAAAAAATACACATAAAAATAATAAAATAAAATCGTTTTAAAAACTCAAAATACAGGAGCACCTGGATGGCTCAGTCAGTGGAGTGTACAACTGACTCTTGATCTTGGAGTTGTGGGTTTGAGCCCCACGTTGGCTGTAGAGATTCCTTTAAAAATAAAATCTTTAAAAAAAAGTAGTTGTAGATGTCACATATATGTTAGCCAATGCACAGAAAACTTCCAGTAAGATAGGCATGACGTTGTTAATAGTGGTTACCTTCTTGGGGAGTAAAACTGAGAATATAGGATGACGACATAAATCGTTTTTTACTGTAGACTCTTTTGGATTTTTGTGTATAGCTATCTTTTTAATCGTTATTTTTAAATGTACTTTTGGAATAGAGAAGCAGACTTTTAAAGGTACAGAAGAACTTATAGAAAAGTCTCTCTCCAATATCTGGTTCCCTGGCCACCCAACTGCTCTCCCAGAGGTAATTTCTTAGTTGGGTGGTAAATTCTGTCAGTTACGTTTTTTTCCTAAGGTGAAGAAAAGTTCCAAGGCCAGAGGGTGCGGCTCCTGCTGAAACCTGCTCGCGGGCGGCTGAGCGGGCCGCCTTGGATACTCACAGTTCAGAATGATCTGGGCGGCGCGGTAGAGCTGCAGGCGGCACAGAAGGTCCACCAGCTGCTGGACGGTGGCCTGCCGCATGCCCCACCACCACAGAAGCTCCCGCGTGATGCTCACGCCCTGCACCCGCTCCATCGACTTGATCTTTCGCAGCTGGGTCAGGTCTGTGATCACATACGAGGCTGGAAGGCAAGCGAGAGGCCATCTCAGCGTCAGAAAGGCAGTACTTCCACCAGAGGGTCACCAGGCTAGCGGTCTTTGTCCGCAGTAGCTTCTCACTCGCTCCCTTTCACACCTGAAATTCTACCTGTAGCTGGGGTCCACAGGCAGCCCGAGTTATAGCACTGAGTCCACCTGACACCCATGGGACTGGCACTTCGACACCTCAGTGTAAATATCAACTTCACAGCCACACAAAACTTAGGAGAGAGCCCACTGGAGGAGAGGGTCAGGGGCGACCTTGAACTTCAGCTGCTTGTCCATTATGGGCAAGTCACCTCACTGGTAGGAGCCTCAGTTTCCTCAACTGTAAGAGGGGGCAGGTAATAGAACTTCTCTTGCCTCCCCTCCTAGAACAGAAGCTCCATGTAGACAGGGAGTTTTATCTGTTCCATCCACTGTTAGATCCCCAGAGCAGAGAACAGCACCTGGTACAGAGTGGGGGCAAGACCAGGACCAAGGTGAGGCAAAGGAGGCACTCAGCAGCAAAACTTAAGGCACTCAGGGGCAAAAGCTCACTCTCAGGGCTGATCTCAGAAGCTAGAGAAGTAGCTGGAAAGTAGGTGCCTCCTTAAATTTTGCCCTGGGCATCTCATTCTCCTCACCCCTAAGTCCTAGCCTTGGCAGCAAGGGAGGGGGAATAATGAATGAATGAATGAACGAATGAAAGAACCAAGGAACAAATGAACCCATGGCCCAGCATCCTCATAGAACTGTTACAGGCATCAAGAAGGACCATGCATCTAGGGGCGCCTGGGTGGCTCAGTCAGTTAAGCATCCAATTTCAGCTCAGGTCACAATCTCATGGTTTATGGGTTTGAGCCCCATATCAGGCTCTGTGCTGACAGCTCAGAGCCTGGAGCCTACTTCAGATTCTGTGTCTCCCTCTCTCTCTGCCCCTCCCCCACTGGAATTCTGTCTCTCTCAAAAATAAAATAAACATTAAAAAAATTTTTTTAATAAAATAAAAAAAAAAGAGAGCTCATGCATCTAAAAGCACATTGCCAACTCAGAAACACTACAAAATTTGCAGGTGGCTGCTGCTGGCAATACTAAATATAAAGCATTCCTGCTTTCCATTTTTCATGATAAAATTAATGGTTGTTCACTAAAGAAAACTTGGGAAAAAAAAGGGGAGAAAAACACCAATATAACATGTTACACAGCATCCCACTAGGGTACTTTCTCTTTCCAAAACTCTCCTCTCCCCTCCCCTCCACACAGGAGCGGTTCTAGATGCACTGTTGCTGGACTGTAAGATTTTGCATCCTGCTCTCATTTACTATCATTACACCATCAGCATTTTCCGAGTTGTTAGAAACTCTTCCTAAATGGCATTTTGAATGGTCACATGTATTCCACTGAGTTTACTAAAGTGAAGGAGGCTTTTTTTGTCCTAATTAGGAATAAAATAATCACGCTTCAGTTCCAGATTTTCAGAAATCATGGAACAGGAATGCATATAAACATCAAGTTGTTCGTTCATTCGTTCATTCATTCGGCAAAACATCACTGAACACTTCTGTGCTCCAAGCCTGTGACAAGCTGTAGAGATACCGTGGTGAATAAACCAGAAGCCCATGGAGATTTCTGTTTGAAAAATACAAACATAAGTGAACTGAGTGGGGAAGGGGAGGCAAGAGATAAAACTCAGGACTACATTAAAGGCCTCGAAGGCCGGGCTATATAGAGTTTGGACTTGATCCTAAGAGCCACAGACACTACCTACAGAAGACCTCAGAGCCAGTGACATGATCACATTGCACAATCCCCTCCCTCTGGAGGAATGGGAAAGACTGAGACAGCCTCAATCTTTCTGCGGAGAGAAAGCCTGTTAGGGGATGGAAAGTTCTCAGTTGCAACTTTAGTCACTGGAAACCCCAGGCCAGATTCCTGGTCAGTGGGAAATGATGTCAGCAGGGTCAGGGGCTGCTTCTAGAAGCTGAGAGAAAAGAGGGGAGGGAAGAGGAAGGAACACCTCCCCCACACCTCTCCCTGCCCCCTTCCCTATGTACCCGGCTATTCACCTGTTCACCGGCACAGCACGCCTCCCACTCTTCAGAGGTAGTGGGAAAAACAGAAACCCTGGTGTGGTGTTCCACCACACCTTTCTGGGGTGCGCTTTCCTTACAGGCAACACAAGAGAAATAGGAACTCAGCCCTGAGGTGCCTTGCACTTTGAACATTTCCATGAAAGCACATTTGCATGAAAGTGACAATTCTTAACGCATTAACCTATCAACATCTAACCAGGCCCTTAAAACAGGGTCAAGGCAAGATAGAGATCTTGGGGGAATGAGTCAGCACTGAGGGCCCTGCTAAGTTCCCAACTCTTTTCTCAGCACACACAAGAAATACTTGGTCATTATTGGCTAACAGGATGAAATCAAAGTCTCTGTGATCATCCCACACTGGTCATACTTTTGCTTCTAATCTTCCAAACTTTTCTACAGATATAAAAATACATATTTATATAAGCAGGACAGGACAGGGGTGGTTCAGGGCCTAGATTTTGGATTTTGAGGTCAGGGTTCAAAATCCTATTCTGCCACTTAGGAAGGACCTTCACCTCTTCCTGTGCCTCAGTTTCCTCATCTGCAAATGAGGATAACAATAGCACCTGCCTCAGAAGCTGTTGCAAGGATCAGATTAGTCATATATAGAGAGGTACTTGGACTAATGCTTCATACATAGAAAATATGATATAAGTGTTAACTGTAATTATTAAGCCATCTACATTCTATGAAAACCTGGTTTTGTTCCCTGCGGTTAAGACCACGAGGGACCATCCCACCGGATCTGAGTCCCTGAATCCTGCAGGAGTTCGTTCACCTGAGAGTAGTAAGCCTTGCCTCATGCTCAAAGCCCTCTAAAACAGATACGACATAGCCTCCTGAAATGATTCCTGGCCAGTGGGAAGTGATGTAGGGTCAAATGACCCTTGTCAGGATTAATGGGACTCCTCCATGGCTAAGAGAAGGAGAAAACACGAAAGACCCTAACATGTCCTCTAAGCATCTCAGCAACTCACTCCCATTTTGTAGATGAGGAAACAGAAGGCTCAGAGAGAGAGGCAGTCACTTGCCCAAAATCACACAGCTAGACCGGGACAAAGCAGGGCGATGCACAAAGGCTAGCACATGCATGACTGAGCAAAACGCAGAGCAGTCCAACAAAGCAACTCCTGCCCTCGGGCCCTTTGGAAAACACCTGGGTGGGTGATGCTGTAAGAAGCCTGTCTTGCCCTAAGACAAAAAATGGATGCCACTGTAATCATAGGGAAATGAACAGGAAGCAGCCACAATGTCTCCCAACAGTTGCCAAATCCAAAGAGCACGCATATGTGGCCATGTGATTTTCTAAATCACCTGACAAAGGATCTTCCCACCCCACGTACCCCCCAGTACCACAATCTGCCCTAAGGGACTATCTTTTCTTTTCTTTTATTTTTTTTAAGTTTATTATTTATTTATTCTGAGAGACAGAAAGAAAGAGAAAGAGAGAGAGAGAGAGAGAGAGAATCCCAAGCAGGCCCTGCACAGTCAGTGCAGAGCCCATTGCGGGGCTTGAACTCACAAACCAGGAGATCATGACCTGAGCCAAAACCAAGAGTCAAATGCTTAACTGACTGAGCTACCCAAGTACCCCTCTTTTCTTTTCTAAATGACTCACAGAAGCAAAAACTCTTTAGCAATGGAAGGACAATGGCGATCACTAGTGCTGATGAAGAGGAAGCCAGACAATACTGTGATCTGGCAAGGAGCAGCTAAACGGGCAACATGGCTAGCTCCCAGCCCAGCGAGCCCCATGCCAACACGGAGAGCTGGTTGACCATGGGCCAAAGCCAATTCAGTGGGGTAAAAAGTGCACACCCACCCCGTCCTTGCCATTCCTACATCCTTCAGCTCATCATTTGTTCAAGTGGCTGTTGAATGTCTGCCCACTGGCCAGGTGCTGTCCTAGACTCTGGGAATACAGGAGTGAACCAGATGGGTGAGGTCTCTGCACTCATGGTGCTTACATTCTCCAGGGAGAGAGACACATAAATAAATAAGGAATGAGGTAATATCAAAGTGTGTTAAGTGGAACAGAGGAAATAAAACACAGTGGTGGTACAGAGTAACAGGGGGGCAGGGTGGGCCTCTGGAATAAGGTGAAGTATGAACTGAGACCAGAAGGGCTATGGCCCTCCAAAGATGTCAGTATCCTAAACCCCAAAACCACCTTGAGTGACAAAAGCGACTTTGCAGATGGGCTCACATTAAGGGTTCTGAGATGGGATTTTCTGAATGATCGGAGTGGACCTAATGTAATCACAAGGGTCCTTACAAGGGGGAATCAGCAGTGTCTGATTCAGAGAAGATATAGTAACAGAAGCAGACGTCAGAGAGAGATTTGAAGATGCTTTGTTGTTGGCTTTGAAGGTGGAGGGAGAGGCCACGAGCCAACGTAAGCATACAGCCTTCTAGAAGCTGATACATTTGGGCAAGAAAATGAATTCTCCTCTGGAGCATCCAGGAAGAATGCAACCCTGCCAACACCTTGATTTTAGGACTTGTGACCTCCAGAATTGTAACATGATAAATGTGTGTTGTTTTTAAGGCATTAAATTTGTGGTAATTCGTTACAGCGGCAAGAGGGAACTAAGCAGCCATGGTGAACACTGGGGGAGGAATGTCCCAGGCAGAGGCAACAGCAAGTACAGAGGCCCTGAGCCTGGACCAGGGAGGCCGATGTGGCTGAAAGCAGGGCAAGCAAGAGCAAGTGTGGAAGGAGAAGAGGTCAGAAGTCAGTGGGGGTCAGATTGTGACAGATCGGGAAAGCCTGGTAGAGCTCGGATTATATCCTAAATCACAATTGGAAGTCTTTGAAGACTTTGAGCAATTCTAGTGTCTCCAGGGTCTAAAAAATCAGAGGTATTCCCCAAAGAGGATGTACAGATGGCCAACAAGTACATAAAAAGATACTCAGCATCACTAGTCATTAGGGAAATGCAAATCAAAATTACAATTACATTCACACCTGCTCAGATGGGTAGCAGTGAAAAGACAGATAATAACAAGTGTTGGGGAGGATATGGGGAAATTGGACCTTCGTACACGGGTGGAAGGACTGTAAAATAGTGCAGACAATATCGAAAACAGTCTGGCACTTCCTCAAAACGTTAAATATAAAGTTACCATATGACTCAGTAATTCCACTCCTACGTATCTACTAAGGGAAATGAAAACATATATCTACATAAAAACTTGTACACAAGTATGCACAAGAGCATTATTCAAAACAGCCAAAAAGTGGAAAGGACCCAAATGTTAACCCCATTAACTGGTGAATGGATAATAAATTGTGCAACATTATTCAGCAATAAGAAGAAATGAAGCACTGATACATGGTACAACAGAGATGAATCTTGAACACTAATGCTATATGAAAGAAGCCAATCACCAAAGACTACACGTTATATGATTCCATTTCTATGAAATGTCCAGAATAGGTAATGCCCAAAGCTGAGGAAAATGAGTGGTATGTGGTGGGAATGTTGGGGTTGACAATTAAGGGGCATAGGGTTTCTTTTGGGGGCAACGAAAATGTTCTAAGATTAACTGTCGAGATGGATATGCAACTCTCTCTATATATTAAACACCATTGAATTATACACTTTAGATGGGTGAATTGTATGGCATATGGATTATATCTCATAAAGTGCTTTTAAAGAGCCACAGATGTTGGGGGCACCTGGGTGGCTCAGTTGGTTAGGTGTCTGACTCTTGATCTTGGCTCAGGTCATGATCTCACGGTTTGTGAGTTCCAGCCCCACATCAGGCACTGCACTGCCAGTGAGGAGCCTACTTGGGACTCTCTCCCTCTCTGTCTGCCCCTCCCCTGCTCACTCTCTCTCTCTCAGAATAAATAAACTTTAATAAAAAAAAAAAGCCACAGGTGTACCTTTTAAATATCTTAGGAACAGAAGTTCCTCTGGTGTTTACAGTCAAGGCCGACATGAAAAAAAAAAAAAAAACCTAGAGGGAGTCTCTTATACAAAATTTGTCCACTGCCCAGGAAACATTCAAAGTAGAGAAGTCACAGGTCATTGGAACAAAGGAACAGTCTAGAAGATCAGGTGGTGTTCTGACTTTCTCAGAGGTGTCCTGACATGTTAGCAGTGACCGCCTCTGGGGAGAGGACTGAGACTGAAGACCCGGAAGAAGAAAGACATTTACCTTCCTCCCCACCCCTGCTGTATTATTTACTTTTATAAATGCATGCGTCGCTTTTTCCATTAAAAATAGTTAACAAAAATACAAGCTAAAAATAAAACCTAAATCCATGTTGCTAAGGAACATTGCTTGGCAAGGAGAAATACCTGAATATTTTAAGTTAAAAAAGCATGCTATTAGAATGTACAAAATGATACAATTTTTGAAAAATGCATGCACATAAGTAAATTTATTATTATATACTAGAAGGTATAAATCACATAGCACTCTGCTAGCACATAGGAAGTAGGCAGCAAAAGTTGTTGCTGTTTATTATCATTATTATATTAGCATCCAAATAAGAATGGTTATCCCTGAGTAGTGGAATTTGAGCTAATCTTTGTTTGCCACGCTATTTTTCAATAAGCGTGTATTATTTTTGTTACTGGTTGAAAACGGGTTTCTGAATCTGAGCACTATTGACACTTTGGACCTGATAATCCTATGTGGAGGGGGCTGTCCTGTGCATTGTAGGGTGGTCAGCAACACCCCTGGCTTTTACTCACTGCATACCCCCAGCTGTGACAACCAAAAATGTCCAGACATGTGTTTCCGAGGGGGCAAAATCGCCTCTGGTTGAGAATCACTAGGTTAAAAGGTATATTATTTGCTCAAACTGATGGATAACAAAAACACGTTCATTTTATTACTATTCTTTCAACTGTGCATATATCATACACTCTTGTATAAATGGTACATACCATAATCTAAGTTCGAAAGAAAATACAGAGATCATTTTAGGGGAACCTAGGTGGCTAAGTCAGTTAAGCGTGAGTTCAAGCCCCGCATCCAGCCCTGTGCTGACAGCTCCGAGCCTGGAGCCTGCTTCAGATTCTGTCTCCCTCTCTCTGCCCCTCCCCCACTAGGGCTCGCTCTCACTCACTCTCTCTCAAAAATGAACAAACGTTAAAAAAAAAAATTTTAAAGAAAATATAGAGATTATTTTAAAAATAAAGTGGTACCAGTTACAATGACTTCAAACACAAACATAATAATTATTAATACTTCCTTATTACTTACAAGAATCTGACACTTAAGTGTCAGGTGCCTTTGCGTAATTTTCATTACTCACAAGAACCTCCAGTTTACAGATTAAGAAGCTGAGGCTCAGAGAAGTGAAGCAACTTGTCCAAAGTCACCAGCTGGGAGGAGGTGGAGACTGGAATGCAGACCTCTGCTTGGGAATCGGAGGACCAGAGGGGCGCAGCGTCCCCCCCGCCCCGCCCCAGATGCCAGGCCCTCTCTGCCTATTACCAAGCTCAAACAAACAAACACACCCAGGAGTGTAGCAACGCCATGCCCGTAGGCAATTTACTCCATCACTCTCTCAATCTGTCTCCACGTCTGTAAAAAGGTGTAAGAGAAACATGCACCTTATAGGCCCTTGTGGGAATTCAATGAGATAATCCGTGTCAGTGCCTGCATCCGGGCGGGACGCACAGTAAGCGCACAGTAATTGCTGATAGAGCTATTAGGATAAGCTTTACCGTAAACAGCAAAGTCGAGCCGGTCATTATTCAGCGACAGATGAACAACAGAAATTTTCTAAGATCGTCTAACACCTTCCAGACAATCCCGGTGGTAGTGGTGAGGAGTAGGGGGTGTCCAGATAAGAGGTGGTGGCCAGCTGAGGATACACGACGAGGCTCCGGCCCGGAACGGCCGCACAAAGAGCCCCTCGGTTCGGGACCCACTTAAACAGGGGTGGGCAGGGGGCTTGGTGGCGGGGTCGCCAGGGGGAGCCCACTCACCGAACTGCATCCAGTCCCACTCGCTGAGCGTGTCCATGTTGCGGCACAGGTCGTCCAGTACCCAGGCGGGCAGCTGGTAGATGTAGCAGGACATGGCTGGGCTCCGGAGGCCGGCGGGCAGGCTCGCCGGCAACTGGGGCAGCCCCGCGGGGACCCGGGGCTTCTCTACTCCGGGGGCGGGCGGGTCCCAGCCAGCCAGCCAGCCAGCCACCTCCTCCGGGGAAGTGGGCGGGCCGGGAGCTTGGCACCACCGCCCCCAGCGGCCACTCGCGGCGCGACACCCGCCCCGCCGGCTGGACCGACTGGCGACGTGGGGCGGGAACGCGTTTAAGGACACACGAGGACTTCAGTGGCAGTCCCAGGAGGACTTCTGACTCCAGTCCCAGTGTTTTGGGCGCTCCGCCACATAGAATTCATTCAACAAATATTCTGTTAATTACCTACTATATGCCAGGCATTGTTCAAGGTATTGGAGATACAGGATTGGAGAAAATCTACAAACTTCCTTACTTTCATGGGACTTAAAACCTAGATGGTGGGAGAAGAAAACTAATGATAAGTAATAAAAGTATGTAATAAATAAGTTATGAGGTGTGTTAAAAGGTAGTAAGTGCTATTGCAAAAAAGAAAAAGGAAAGTTGGTTAAGGGAATTAGGAATTGAGAGCGAGTTAAATAGGGTAGACAAGATAGACTTTATCATAATAACGGTTAGTGTTCATTGAACAGCTACTATGTGCTAGACACTGTTCTAGGTGCTGGCAATGCCTCTGAGGAAAAAAGGACATGGGGCGTTGGATGGCTCAGTCGGTTAAGTGACCAACTGCAGCTCAGGTCATGATCTCGTGGTTTGTGAGTTCGAGCCCCATGTTGGGATCTGCGCTGACAGCTCAGACTGGAGCCCCTTTCAGATTCGGTGTCTCCCTCTCTCTCTGCGCACCTCCCCCCTCCCCTCCCCCCCCACCGCCCGGCTCATGCTCTCTCTTTCCTTCAAAAATAAATAAACATTTTTAAAAAAATTTTTTTAAAAAGAAAAAAAAGGACAAAATCCATACCCTGGAGGAATATAGACAATAAGCAGTAAAATATTAAGTAAGTAAATAACTTAGCACTATAGAACATGATAGGTAACATTAGAGAATAAAAGCAAAGTATGATGAAAGAGAGTGGGGGTGGCACACTGAATTATTATCTTAGAAGGTAATAAATCTTAATGGGGGAAAGCAGAATAAGAGAGATTTCAGGGCAAATTGAATTATTAAGTAGAGTAGAAGGAGAACTTACACTAATAGTGGCTAGTATTATTGATCATTTACGATGTGCAGACTTCACCTGGGTCATTTTAACTACTCCTCTCAATGAACCTATTAGGTAGGTGTGGTTATTACCTCCATTGTACAGATGAGAAACCGAAGCACAGAGAGGTTGGGTAAGTTGCCGAATATCATACAGGTACAAGTGACAGAGCTGGGATTTGAACCCAAACAGTCTGATCACTGGCTACAAACTTCCTCTTTATTATAATAACTACCACTTATCTATACCTATCATGTGCTCTGCATAAATCATTTTCTGTAACTTTCATAGGCCTAGGCTATAGATAGTATTATCCCCCTTTTTTGTTGAGAGAGAGCGTGTGCACACGCACATGCTCAAGTGGAGGAGGAGTAGAGGGAGAAGTAGAGAGAATCTCAAGCAGGCTGCATGCCCACCACAGAGCCCCATGAGGGGCTTGATCTCACAACTGTGAGATCATGACCTGAGCTGAAATCACGAGTTGGATGCTTCACCAACTGAGCCATTCAGGCATCCCAGTATTATCCCCTTTTTTACACGGAAATAGAGAAGTTCCAAGAGATTAGGCAACATCAGTGAGAGCAAATAAACTAGAGTTCCACTTTGTGGCCATAAACATCCGGCTGCAGAAGGAACCTGAAAGGAAAGCAAAAAGTCCTGGGGCAAGCCTTGGTTCTGCCACCAACAGGTTTTGTGTCCCTGGACAACCCATTTCACTTCTCAAACCTTGCATTCCACATCTATAAAATGGTACTGATGAGTTCTATTGCCTAAGGTTGTGAGCTAGAGAAATAGATTAAATCAATTTATACAACCCATATAGAATGCCTACTACAGTCTTTCTTGTACAGAGAATAGACTCGAAAAATGGTAGCTGCCATTGATAATATTGAAAAAAAGCTCCAGGAAGAGTGCTCCCACAATCCATCAGAGGACAAAGGATCAAAGGACATCAAACTCATTTCTAAAAGAAAGGAAAAGAAAAAAAGCATCCACCACCTTAGAATTCTACCTGGATACAAGCGGTAGTTCTGTCACTGTCTGGTACTTTATCCTGAGCAAGGCTGCAGTTTTCTCTTTTGTAAACTGGATATCCTCCCATAATCACTTCGAAGGATCAGTGTGAAGCTTAAATGGACCTCCAAATGCTTGGGATAAACAGTAAAGTGCTTAGCCCAGTAAAGGGTTGATTTTATGTGAGTCCACCCGTTTGATGTTGGAATTAGGGCATATTTTAGTGTTCTGTGACTGCTTTTCATGGGAAGTCCTGTGTTTCAAGAGTGGTTGACAGTGGAATAGAATGGGAAAGCACCTACAGCCCAGAGCATAGATCCTTCTGTTTCTCTCATGTTTTCTACTTGCAGAGCCCTCCTCCTCCTGCCTCTCCCTCTCTTTTGCAAGCACAGAGCATGGGTTGTAGCTTTCCTCCCTTAGTGCCATGAGGCCTCTTCCCCCTGATGGGGCTTTGAAACCACAGGAGATTTGCATTCAGCCTAGTCCAGGATAGACAAGCCCCAGCAACTCCTCTCTCTGCTATTTCCTTGGGTTTTTGGCAAGTTTCCTTCTCATCCCATCCTCAGGGCTTGGAATCTGAGTCCTAGGATTTTCTTCTCCAGAGAGATCTGATCAGAGAGATCAGGGCCTGAGCAGATCATCTTAGGGGCACATCTTGGTCCCCATTCTTTAGAATAAATTCTTCAAAGTAAGATCTTTGTTATTACTAAGTAGTAGAGCTACTGCTCCCCTGCCAAATACCAAGCATTTACCATACATTATCTGGCATCCTCACAACAACCTAATAAGGTAGGTTTAATTGTTCCCATTCTACAGAAGGGAAAACTGAGGCATAAGTCAGTGTAACTTGGCCAAATCAAATTGGCCACGTGACAGGATTCAACCCAATTCTGACTCCAAAGGAAGTGCTCTTTCTACTCTATAATATTGCCTCACCACAAAGAGAAATCTCCTTTGATCCTGCACAGTTCATTTCTTCCCCTAATTAGCTGCTTTCCCTGGCCAATACCCTCCCTCCCACAATCAGTTGAAACAGTTATTGAGGCTGAATGTAATTAGTTATATAGTTATGTCATTTAGACCTATTCACATCTAATTACCTGTGACAAACTGTACATGCCCAGCCTGGCCTCCGAAGATCCAGACTGGGGTGGGACTTGGGCACTGGCATTTTAAAAATCTTCCCAGGTAATTCTAATTATGGGCAGGCAGAGTTGAGAACCGGTGTTTTACACAAAGTTGGGATGAGAAAAGAAGACTGATGATAGGGGATTAACAATAACAAAACTTCTCTGTGTACTTTGCACATGTTTTTTTCTGTCTAATAAAAATATCTTCATTGTTTTTTTCTGATAGTGTAGCAGGATTCTCACACAAAGAGTCGTGACACCGAGGCTTTTCTTTCCAGGAAGCAACTTTATTCCTGCTGGCACCACTCAGTTGGGTTCATAGTTGGGTTCGTATGCAAAGAACTGAGCCCTGAATGCCACCTGGCGTAGGTTTTTATTTATTTTTTACTTCTTTGTTTCCCATATATGGTAACACACAAGCATGCAGTCTGATTAAGTGGTCTCATGTTACAAGGTCGTGAGGGATGTTGTCACGTATGCATATAGCCAGGTTGCCTTGAGGTTTTTTGTTTTTTTGTTTTTTTTTCCTTTAGGGAGGGGACCCTACCACAATAGTACATGATCATTCTCCAGAAGAGTAGGTAACCTTAAACATAAAACTGTCAGTTATTTTACCAGCAAAATTGGGTTCATTCAGAAATAGCAGAGAATTGGAATTCAGGACACACAAGCTACTGCAAAACCCATAGGCAAGTCGCAGAACAAAAGAGAGGAAGTCTCTTTTATAGATGAAAGAGGGGAGTTGGGAGTGCTGTCATAAAGTCCATTAGAGCAAACTGGGAGTTTAAAGTATAGTGGCTTTTCACTGGCTGAGTTGTCTCATTGGCTGCGCTGTTTCTGGGAGAAGAGGTAAACCTTTTTTTCTCCTACTGGGATGGTAAAGTAGTGTAGACCCACAAGGTCCATCTCTTCCCATGGATATGCAACTGATCAGGAGTGGTAGGGTGTGAGAGCTCCCCCTACTGGCCTCCTGATTCCATTTTAGCGAGTTTTCCTTTTATTAATTTTCCCAGAGGGCTTTGAGAAAAAACCCAGTCCTACTCTCTTCTTCTCTTGGGTAGGAAAAAAAACAAAAAACAGTTCTACCTTCTCCTCTATGTTTCTCCTTTACTTTTACACAGAACACTTAGCTTTTGACACTTCTGGTCACCAAATGTGGAGGCAGGGGAGTGATTCCCCACAAGCAATTCTGTGCAACACGGGCTGGGTGTGCTACAACCTAACTTACTTCTAACACTATCTACCTGAAGATAGTGTCAGATCCCACAGATTAAGGGTTCATTCCCACAAAACTGTTCCCTCCCTACTTCAGATGTGGATGGCAAGTAGCAGTGCCCCAGGTCACCCACCACTTCTGTACTACTTGGCTACAGATAGGAGGTTCCCATGACCCCCTCCTTGGGTTCAATTAATTTACTAGAGTAGCTCACAGAACTCAAAGAAACACTTATAGTATTTACTTTTTTTAAAAAAGGATACAGAGGCACATGGGTGGCTCAGTCTGTTAAGCCTCTGCTCTTGATTTTGGCTCAGGTCGTGATCTCTCAAACCCCACATCGGGCTCTACAACACAGAATCTGCTTGGGATTCTCCCTCTCTCTGCCCCTCACCCGCTCCCCCTTCAGCACACGCTCTCTCTCTCTCTCAAAATAAATACACTTTATAAATAAATAGATAGACAGATACAGATGAACAACCAGATGAAGAGATACATAGGGTGCAGGAGCTTCTGTGCCCATGGGGTTGGGTTGCATCACCCTCCCAGTCTAGAGGAGTGCACTGACCCAGAAGCTGTCAAACCCCCTACTGCTAGGATTTTGTGGAGGCTTCCACAGAGGCAGGATCAATTATTAACTCTATTTCCATCCCCTCTGCCCTCTCTGCAGAAGTAGGAGATGGGGCATAGCTGAAAATCCCAAGCTTCTAATCATGACTTGGTATCTTTCTGGTGACCAGCCCCCAGCCAGGAGCCATTCAAAAGCCTACCTAGAGTTGCTTCATTAGAACAAAAGATGCTCCTAGTGCTTTATCATTTAGGAATTTACCAGGGTTTTAGGAACTATGTGCTGGGAACCAGGGGTGGAGATCAATATATTTGCTATTAACACACACACACACACACACACACGGAGGGAGGAGGGATAGGAGAAAGAGAATGAACACCTTCCCTCCTTCCCTTTATTTGGGATGTACATTTATTTTCAGTATTGGGGTCTGTTCCAGAGGAGTCTGCTTTCTTATCTACAAGAGACGTAGGACAGTCCTAAAGTCTATCAAGGAAAACTATAAACCAGTATTTGGAAAACTGCTGCTCCAGGGGCACACCAGGCCACCCTCACAATTCCTCCCTTCTCCCTGTAGTTGTTCCAGGACAGGGTATTCCAGACCTGATAGAATCATCCTCACATTCCCAGCATTCTTGTGTGGGACCTCCTAAAGGTGAAGAATGTCATCTCATGCCACTCCCTCTCAAGCACAATGCTGCTAAGCTATCCCTTGACCAAGGAACTCTCCTTCAATTTATCTGAAGATAAAATGGTTCGCTATGATTTCCTTTGGTCCTTACAGTAGTCTTAGTTCTGTTAACATTTGTGGGGCCAATGCAGGACTCTAAGACTCAACTTCTCCCAAGTGGTGCAAGGCAATCTTTCGTGTTTTCTGCCTGAAGAACAGGGAGAGCATATTGTTATTTGTATGTATGTTATGCTGACATACTTTCCTGAGGTTTCATGTTCCGATATTTTTTTTTTAACATTTTTAAGTAGGGGTGCCTGGGTGGCTCAGTGAGTTAAGCGTCCGACTCTTGATTTCAGCTCAGGTCATGATCTCATGGTTCGTGGGAGTCGAGCTCCATGTCAGGCTCTGCACTAACAGCATGGAACCTGCTTGGGATTCTCTCTCTCCTTCTCTCTCTGCTCTTCCCCAACTCATGCTTGCTCACTCTCTCTTTCAAAATAAATAAATATTTTTTGAAATAATATTTTTAAGTAATCTCCACACCCAACGTGGAGCTTGAGCTCAAACCCCCAAGATCAAGCCACATGCTCCACTGACTGAGCCAGCCAGGCGCCCCTCATGTTCCAACTTTGAAACAAGTTTTGTGGGTTTTTCTTTTATATATCCAGGGCTATTGCCCAAATCCTTTTGATTAACATCGTAAGCTTATCCATTTTTTCTATGATCTGCCAATGGGTTACAGGGTATGTGCGGTGAGGGGAAGCCCCGGAGAAGTGTTCTGTGGGGCAGGCAGTTTAAGTGTGCCGACAGAAAAGGGAACTACTGAAGGGGTATCAGGCAGCCCAGTGACTGGCATAGAGTAGGACTGAGCTGGTAAGAACAGGTTACAGGAATTTTGTGTGAAAGTATCTGAAAAGTTCACATTGGTGCTCACGTGTCAAGAGTGCAAAACACTGCTATCTATTTCATATCCTTAGTGTGTTGATTTCTAGGACAGTGCCTGTCCTTTCATAACCTTCTCAGTATAAGTACTGATAAAATGATAACCACTCAGCTTTCTTGTTCTTTTTTTTTTTTTTTTAAATAGACTTTAAAATCACAGTGTAATTGGGACATCTGGGTGGCTCAGTCAGTTAAGCGTCCAACTTCAGCTCAGGTCATGATCTAAAAGCTTGTGAGTTTGAGCCCCACATCGGGCTCTGTGCTGACAGCTCAGAGCCTGGAGCCTGCTTTGGATTCTGTGTCTCCCTCTCTCTGCCCCTTCCCTAGCTCACACACTGTCTCTCTCTCTCTCTCTCTCTCTCTCTCTCAAAAATAAATAAACATTAAAAATTTTTTTTAATTTAAAAACCACAGCATAATTAAGAGGAAGGTATAGGAATTTCCCATACATCTCCTGCCCCCACACATGCAAAGCTTCCCCCACGATCAACATCCCCACCAATGCAGTATCTTTGTTACAACTGATGAGCCCTCATTGACTCATAATTATCACCCCAAGTCCATAGTTTACTTTAGGGTTTATTCTTGGTGTTGTATATTCCATGTTGCAAAAACTCACATATCTACTATTAGAGTATCATACAGAGGAGTTTCATTGCCCTAAACAAACCCTGTTCTCTGCCTATTTATCCCACCCTCCCCTCCATAACCTGGCAACCATTATCTTTTTACTCCATAGTTTGGTCTTTTCCACGTCACAGAGCGGAAATCATACACTGGGTGACCTTTTTAGATTGGCTTCTTTCACTTAGTAGTGTGCATTAAAGTTTCCTTCATGTCTTTTCATGGTTGACAACTCATTTCTTTTTAGTGCTGATTAATATTCTGTTGTCTGGAACGAGTTTATTTAGCCATGCACCTACTAAAAGACACTTTGGTTCCTCCTAAGTTTTGGTAGTTAGGAATGAAGCTGCTATAAATACCCAAGCATTTAACTCCTTTGAATAAATACCAAGGAGCAGGATTGCTGGAATATATAATAATGTTTAGTTTTGTAAGAAACCACCAAACTGTCTTCCAAAGTGGCTGTACCATTTTGCATTCCACCAGCAGTAAGAATTCCTCTTGCTCTGCCTCACCAACATTTGTTGGCAATCCTCCAGATTTTGGCCACTCTAATAGGTATGTATTGGTATCTCATTTTAACTGGCATTTCCCTGGTGACATGATGTGAAGCATTTTTCATATGCTTACTTGCCAACTGTGTTTCTTCTTCAGTGAGGTGTCTGTTAAGGTTGGTTCTGTTTATGTGGAAGAAAAAAAAACAAACACGTTTGTTCCCAATGTGAGTACTTTTCTTCTTAATGCTTTTCTGTAAGGCTTAATTTTTTTCACAGTGATACTTCATTTTTACATGAAAAATAAAGCTAAAAGAAACAGTGTTTTGAAAAAAATAAAATAAAACACGGTGGGGGGGGGGGGGTGCCTGGGTGACTCAGTCAGTTAAGCGCCCAAATTTGGCTCAGGTATTTGGCTCAGGTCATGATCTCCTAGTTCGTGAGTTCGAGCCCCATGTCGGGCTCTGTGCTTACAGCTCAGAGCCTGGAGCCTGCTTCAGATTCTCTGTCTCCCTCTCTCTCTGACTCTCTCCTGCTCACACACTCTCTCAAAAATAAACATTTTTTTTTGAAAATTAGAAAAAATAAAAAACATGGTGGGGGCACCTGGGTGGCTCAGTCGGCTGAGTGTCTGACTCTTGGCTTTGGATCAGGTCATGATCTCACAATGGGTTGGAACCCTGCATTGGGCTCCGCGCTGACAGCACAGAGCCTGCTTGGGATTCTCCATCTCCCTCCCTCTCTGACCCTTCCCCACTCACGCTCTCACAAAAATAAATATTTAAAAAAATGGCAAGGGGTACCTGGGTGGCTCAGTCAGTTAAGGGTTAAGCATCAACTCTTGATCTCAGCTCAGTTCTTCTTTTTTAATGTTTATTTATTTTGAGAAAGAAAGCACAAGTCGGGGAGGGGCAGAGAGAGAGAAGGAGACAGAGAATCCCAAGTAGGATCCATGCTCAGTGTGGAGCCCAACTTGGGGCTCGATCTCACAACTGTGAGATCAAGACCTGAGCCAAAATCAAGAGTTGGATGCTTAACCAACTGTGCCACCCAGGCACCTCTCAGCTCAGGTCTTGATCTCAGGGTCGTGAGTTCAAGCCCCATGTTGGGATCCCCACTGGGAACGAAGCCTACTTAAGAAAAAATAAGCAAATAAAAATTAAAAATAAATAAATAAAACACGGTGAAAAAGAAAAGAAAGAAAAATTAAAAATCAAACACATACATACATAAAACCAGGGTGGGTGGCCTGGCTGGCTCAGTAGAGCATGTGACTCTTGGTCTTGGGGTTGATCTTGATCTTCGAGCCCCATATTGGGTGTAGAGATTACTTAAGGAAATTTAAAAAATAAAAATAATAAAAACAAAAGAAAAGGGACTGAGCATGAAGACAGTTGCTTGTATTTGCAATGCGCCTCCCCACTTCAAGCCTTTAAAGAAACACAGTTCTCACAACAGAGCCTGTTTGAAGTAATACTGAGACATACCCTACCTATTTTCTTTACTCAGCACCATTTAATGTATTAAAGAACACGTTTTTTTAAACTCAAAATAGGAAAACATCACAGTCTCTTAAGAGCAATACATTTGATACAGTCATAAGATTTCAAATGAAAAACATATTATTCATGCTACAGGTTTTTAATCCTCCTGGACAACACACAAAACAACACAGTACTCAATCTACATGGTTTCACAAGAGAAACACGAATTTCATTTGGACAAAGACAGGTTTAAAAAAAAAACAACCAACACTGAACTAATCCTTACGTTCTTACATCCCCCATCCCATCCCACCCTCAAATATGTACTGCTACCAGCTCCCCAGGATTTCTTTCTTCCCACCCAACAGCTCGTAACACAGCAGACACTGAGAGGTGTGTCACTGAATGAGTGCTACAGTGCGTTTAAGAAACAAAAGCTAATCAATTTGTTGAATGTTGAAAGAGGGGCTTAAGATTAGGTGAAACAAAGTCTAGGGGAAACTGTGGAGCATTGTCTTGTTCATGCTGATTTCAGAGCACAGGAATTGTGCTCAAAGGTTAGTACAGGAACTAGAGATACCAAGAAATATCCCACTGTTTACAAAAGGAAGACCGCACTAATGTCTGAAAAGAGTTTATAATACCATGGGAAAATATTTAAGTTACAAAGTTATAACTGAGAAGGTAGAATACAAAACTGTATATTCAGTATGATTTTAACTATGTAAAACCAAACCAACCACAAGATGCCCTAAAGAGGCTAAAAGTTCAAAATGTTTAGTGGCTGTATTCAAGTAATATATCTACAGTGATCTTTTTTTTTTTTTTCCTTTTACTTTACTGTCTTTACCAAAATGTTCTCTACTGGGGGGATTTTTTTTTTTTTAAACTATTAGTTACCAAAAAAAAAAAATAAGACTGATAGAAGTATTGCATTTGAATTAATCAATTTAAGTCCAGCCTATAAGAAAGGATCTGTACATTTATAAAACTATAAAACATTCTTAGCTACTCCAGGAATCCATTCTGTGTTGTGAGTAATCCCAGAGATGGAGGGCTTCCTTCCTCCACCTCTCTTCCAGCCAGGTGCAAAGTCTCACCAGTTCCTGCCTGATGAAAAATGCTAAACCAGGCAGCCTCGTGAGTCCACATGAACCCAAGAGTGGCTCTCCTCAGTGGTCCCCAGCGCCCAAAACCACTGGCCCCTGGTTAAAATGCTGGCAGCATTAAAAAAAAAAAAAAAAATGCTAAGCCAAACAGAAATGTAATGGATTTACAAAAAGTAACAGAAATATCCACACTTGGCAAAAACCTATTTGCAGTACAGCAGTAGCTCCTTAATACTAGAATTAAGAGGAGAGCTATTTTCTCCTATCTTCAGTTCAGCTGTCAAGTTTAAAAAAAGTGATCACCACAAAGCTAATCCTGGTTTAGAAACAAATAAAAGAGCACTGCAACAACAGCGGACACAGAAAAGCACAAAATTTAGAAAGTTATAAAAAGTGCTTTCTATAAAAGTAATTCCCTTTAAAACATTTGTTTATGGTATACACCGTAAGGTCCCACCTCCCCACCCCCCAAAAAAAGGGCAAAACCTCCAAACACTTTCTACCAAAGTATCCACTGGTTTGTTCATTCAACAAACACTGACTGAAGGCTCATAATGTGTGAGGCACTGGGGTCTCAAAGAGAAGACAGACTTGTCCCTGCCTCAAAGACATGTCTGTCTTCTCCAAGTGGGAGGCTGACATGTCACCAACCACAACACAGCAATTAAAAGCAGATGCCACTGTTTTCTTACAATTTTAGAGTATGCTGCAATTCTCATTGAAGCACTTACACAAAAGTCCTTACATACAAACTTTCCTGACTTACTAGGAGGCAAAATGCAACTACTTGATGAATACCTGAATACTTATAGAAAGGGCAGGCATTAAATTACATTTCGTGACATTTGCCCCTAAACATCACAATGCCTAGTGAAGTCAGTTAACTTTCCTTTAAGCAATGGAGGAATTTTCCCTCCGGGAATGAGACACCTTGAATCTGAGAATAAGTGACCAGTCCTAAATGTAGATCAAGACTAGTCAGTACCATCTAAGGCCGAGACTCAGGAGTGCAAATTTCATTTCAGTTTCATTTCATTTCATTTCAGTCTCCCCTTCCATCCGCTGGTTTTCAATATGCTCCTGTGTCAGCCGCTCCAGGTCTTTCCTTACATTCGGATGGTCTTCCAGATCTTCATAGAGTGATCTCACGATGTCCAGTCTCCTGTAATTCTCAGGCTTGACTAGGCTTCGGACAACCTGGAGGCACCGCTCTTTCAGAGTATACACTGTAAATGCAGAAAACCAAAACCTCAGCAGCAGACTCGGGCCTTGGGACAAGAAATGAGCAAGATGCTTTGCCAACCATAGCAATTCCATTTACTACAGAAGGACCTCACTCTGGAGGAAAAAAAATTGAGTACATGTGTTGTGGCAGAGGGGAATGTGATCGCCCTCATGGACATCTCATGGTATGCATGACCTTGTATAATAACTTCCCCTTATAAGAGGGCTGGGCTTGTGATGTGCTTTAATTAATTGAACGTGGGTGACGTGACATTGTGCCAATTCTGAACCTACGCTTTAAGTAGCCCTGGCAACTTAAGGGCACCTGGGAGGCTCAGTCAGTTGAGCGTCACAATCCCAGAGCTGTGGGACTGTGCCCTGCATCAGACTCTGCACTGAGTGTGGAACCACTTAAGGTCCTCTCTCTCTCTCTCTCTCTCTCTCTCTCTCTCTCTCTCCCTCCCTCCCTCCCTCCCTCCCTCTTTCCCTCTCCCCTGCTCACACTCCAAAATAAAAAATTAAGAGGTGCCTGGGTGGCTCAGTCAGTTGAGTGTCTGGCTCTTGATTTCTGCTCAAGTCATGCTCTCACAGTAAATGAGATCAAGCCCCGTGTTGGGCTGTACACTGACAGCATGGAGTCTGCTTGGGATTCTCTCTCTCTCCTCTCTCTGTCCCTCCCCCGCCCCTCTCAAGATAAGTAAATAAACTTTTAAAAATATATTAATTAGATTAAATTAAAAATTGTTTAGTTTTTAAAAATTAAAAAAAAAAAAGAAGCCCTGGCAACTCCTGCTTTTATGTTCTCAGGAGTCCCGAGCCACCCGGCAGGAGACACCACACAAAGAGGGTCATGCCCTGAGAAAGCATAGGAGAGAGGCTCAACCTCCTGCCAACCTGCCAGCAGAAGTCAGCCACACCAACCACCACCAGTGAGCAGAAACCCCCCTCGCTGATCTCAGCCCAGACTGTAGAATTATGAACAAATAAAAAGGTGGTTGTTATTCTGGGGTAGCTCTCACACAGCAACATATAACCAAACAGTCTGTAACTGGATTTGAGGGACTCCAAGTCTATTTTATTTCTACTTTTGGGGGGCGCCTGGGTGGCTCAGTCAGTTAAGCAACTGACTTCGGCTCAGGTCATGACTTCCTGGTTTATGGGTTTGAGCCCACATCAGGCTCTGTGCTGACAGCTCGGAGCCTGCAGCCTGCTTCGGATTCTGTGTCTCCCTCCCTCTGCCCCTCCTGAGCTCGCACTGTCTCTCTCTCAAAAATTAATAAACATTAAAAAATTTTTAAGATTTTATTTGTATTTTTTATTATTTTTAGTCTATTTTTTTATTTTGACAAAGGGAGAGAGAGAGAGAGAGAGAGAGAGAGAGAGAGAGAGAGCACACAAGCAGGAGAGGGGCAGAGAGAGAAAATTCTAAGCAGGCTCCGCACTGTCAGCGTAGAGCCCAATGCGGGGCTCGATCTCACAAACCCAGACCTTAAATCGAGAGTCAGATGCTTAACTGACTGATCCACCCAGGTACCCCTCCAATTCTATTTTAAGCTCACTGGGAAACTGACACTGTAAGGGTATCCTATAAGGCAAAATTTACTACATTTATCAATTTAACTTACCGATTTTTATACACCTACTTCCTTAAGATAGGATCTATACATACATATCAGTTTGAACCTTATGAAGCTACATGTATTTGGGTGTTTAATATTTTATTTTAAAATCATCTTTACACCTAACATGGTGCTTGAACTCACAACCCCGAGATCAAGAGTCGCATGCTCCACCAAATGAGGTAGCCAGGTGCCCCAGTATTTGGAGTTTTTTAACCCACTAGAACAGTTTATTTGGGTTCAACCTAATAAAATCAATCGAGTTTTGTTTTTGTTTTTTTAATTTGCATCCAAGTTAGTTAGCATATAGTGCAACAATGATTTCAGGAGTAGATTCCTTAATACCCCTTACCCGTTTAGCCCATCCCCCCTCCCACAACCCCTCCAGTAACCCTCTGTTTGTTCTCCATATTTAAGAGTCTCTTCTGTTTCGTCCCCCTGCCTGTTTTTATATTATTTTTGCTTCCCTTCCCTTGTGTTCATCTGTTCTGTGTCTTAAAGTCCTCATATGAGTGAAGTCATGATATTTGTCTTTCTCTGACTGATTTCACTTAGCATAACACCCTCTAGTTCCATCCACATAGTTGCAAATGGCAAGAGTTCATTCTTTTTGATTGCCAAGGAACACTCCATTATATACATATACCGCATCTTCTTTATCCATTCATCCATCGATGGACATTTGGGCTCTTTCCATACTTTGGCTATTGTCGACAGTGCTGCTATAAACATGGGGGTGCATCTGCCCCCTTTGAAACAGCACACCTGTATCCCTTGGATAAATACCTAGTAGTGCAATTGCTGGGCCATAGGTCATTTTCTATTTAAAATCAAATGAGTTTTAAACAAATCATAAACCATGATATTAACATTCAATTTGGTGTGTTTTTTTTAACCCCTGATTGGCATTGTGAGCTTGAGTGGGTTAAATAACATTAAAAGGTACAACACTAGGGATGCCCAGGCAGCTAAGTGTCCAACTCTTGATTTCCGCTCAGGTCATGATCTCATAGCGTACAGCCTGCTCAAGATCCTCTCTCTCCCTCTCCCTCTGACCTTCCTCTACTCACAGGCACACTCTCTCACACTCTCAGAAAAAAAAGAAAAAAAAAAGATACAACACTAGAAGCCATGATATCTCATTCTCTATACTTTATTCTTCTCTAAGACTCTAGGGCATAATTCTGCTCTAAGGCCAGGGAAACGAAAATGTATTCATAATTACATGAGATATTTTACTTATTTATTAAATTTTGTAAGTAATCTCTACTCCCAATGTGAGGCGTGAACTCACAACCCTAAGATCAAGAGTCACATGCTCTACCGACTGAACCAGCCAGGTACCCTGACAATCAGGTATTTTAATTCAGCTCATTTCTGACAAGCCCAAAGAGCTTCTGAGCAACCACATCTTTGTTCAATATAGAAGATACAAATAAATTAGTTCCATTTTATTTATAGTGGAGAAAAGGACACAGAAAGGTTGGATAACTTGACTAGCATCCAGCAAAAACCAATAAAGGTTTGGATCCTTCAAGTTGCTTATTCTCTACTTATTCCAACAGCCTTATCTTTTGATTTATCATTTTTAATTAAATAATTATTTATTTATTTTTAAGTAGGATCTATGGTCAATATGGGGCTTGAATTCACGATGCTGAGATCAAGAATCACATGTTTTACCCACTGAGCCCAGCCAGGCACCCCAGCCTTATCTTTTTATAAAGTAAGATAGAACATCAGTACCTGGCAGTGTGATGTTGGCAAAAATAGGCTGTCCATCAACATTGAGAGATGGCACAAATAGTTCAGTTTGGTTAACCAGAAGCCCATCATATGTCCCTGCATCACGGAAAAGCCAAAGGTGACCTGTTAAAACAAGAAGAGGCTGTTATGTAGCCACACACCCATTTCCTTCATCTTCCTGGATTGACCCTGAAGTCCTTGCCTCCCACACTACTTAAATATCTTACTAAGCCCTCCCAGTAATATTACCTTACTCAGTCCTCACAACAGATCTATTTACAGATGAGCAAATAGATCTGAAAAAGCCAAGTGACTTGCTCAAGGCAACGAGGACAGTAAGGGAAAAAGAGCAGATACTTGAGGCTTCAAATACAGCACCCTTTCTGCTACCATGGTCAAAAAGCAAATACATGCATTGCGAATCACACCCAACACTGCAAACTAAAAGAACTTCACCAACTCTTTACATCTGTGCTTCTCAAGAACAAGAAGATGCAAAAAGATCATGTTCAGAAAAGGAAGCCACACAGAAAAGGGTACATTCTGTATGAATAGACCAAACTAATTTATGGTGTGAAAAATCAAAAGAATGGTTGCCTCTGAAAGGGAGGGGACTGAGTGGAAAGGGGCAGGAAGGAACTTCCGGGAGTGATGGAAATGTTTTAACCTATAGTTTGATCTAGGTGTCGTATTTGTCAAAAACGCATCAATCTCTAAGATCTGTGCGTTTTACTGTATGTAAGGTATACGTGAATTTAGAAACAAATACATCATATGCAAAAAGAGAGAGAGACAGAGACAGAGAGAGAGAGAGAGAGAGAGGAAGAAGGCAACCCCCCCCCCCTTCCCCAGGACTAACATTCTGTTTAAGGCAGGTGGAAAGCATGTCTGAATGTGTTCCTGGGACACAAATGTACTTGAAGATTTGGTGGGAAATTTTAAGAAATGTAAACTGGTAAAAAAAAATTTTATTATAGTAAAACTTACATAAAATTGACCATTTTAACCATTTTAAGTGTACTGTTCAGTGCCATTAAGTACATTCACACAGTAAGTAATTTTTTTTTTATTGTTTATTTATTTTTGAAAGGCAGAGAGACGGAGCGTGAGTGGGGGAGGGGCAGAGAGAGAGGGAGACAGAACTTGAGGCAGGCTCCAGGCTCTGAGCTGTCAGCAGAGCCCGATGCGGGGCTTGAACCCACGGACTGCGAGATCATGACCTGAGCTGGGAGTGGGATGCTTAACCTACTGAGCCAACCAGGCGCCCCTCATGGTAGGTAATTTTTAAAAAGTTTATATTAAGGGGCACCTGAGTGGTCCAGTCAGTTGAGGGGCAGACTCTAGGTTTTGTTGGCTCAGGTCATGGTCTGCCCCTCTCTCTCTCCGCCCCCTCTCTCAAAATAAATAAAACTTAAAAAAAAAGAAAAAAAGATTCTCTAAAAAAAAATTTATGTTAACTCAAGCACAGATAAATTTTGGATGAAAAGAACAAAATTTCACACAATTTCCTAGATAAAATAGAAGACTACAGAAATGTTGATCCCTGGAAGAACTGTGTTCTCCCTCCTTTAATATCAGGGGAAGTTTGGAGTAAAGGTCTGAGAAACATTACCGCGTACTCTCAAGGCAAAACGATCCATTGGAAAGCTGTCCTTAACTGAAACTTACACACCCCTTCCCTTCACTAAGCTAGGTGCCTGCTCCAAGCTCCCACGGGCCGCTGTGCTCCGTTCCTCCTGCAGCAACTGTGACACTGGCTTGTTCTCATCTGTTTATGCATGCATCTGTCTCCCCGACTGGACTGTGTTCTCCATGAAGGGCAGGGACCTAACGCGGACCTGGCCCACTGGGGACACTCGGGAGTGTGAGATTCTCTCAGAGACGTAATGAACAAACGGGCATTAGGTACGGAGCACTTTTAGGGGTAAATATACGTGTAAGGGGGAAAAGCCACCTCCGATACAAATTACTCAGTCCTATAAGAAAGAATTGGCTACCACCTAGTAGCAGCGTCAACCTGGATCTGTCACAACCTCTCTGGGGCACCAGCAGGCGTTCGCGGCGCCCCGGGACAAAGCAGGAGGCGCGGGCCGGGCTGGGCCGGCCCGGGCCAGGGCGACCCCGGCTCACCTACCTCGGTAGCTATGGATGCGGCGGCCCGTGCCGGGCGGCAGCGTCGGGTACGGCTGCGGCTCGCCGTCGAAGTTGAGCCACACTGGCAGCACGACGCGCGGACTGCGGTTGCAGAAGATGACCTGAGACGGCTCGCAAGAGTTCACTGAGCGTAGCACCGGTCGCGGCTGCCCAGCCTCCATCTCCTCCTCGGCTCCCGGCTCTTCGGGGTCAGACTCTTCCGGGCCAGACTCCTCGGCGCCCGACTCCTCCCCGCCGTACTCTTCAGGGCCCACCTCCTCCGCGTCCACCTCCTCCACACCGGCCTCGGCCTCTTCCAAGTTCCCTGCCTTCCGGGGCATTACCTCCCGGAGCCTAGACAACCCGGGCCTCGCCGCCTGGGATTTGTGGGGCCGTACGGGGTGGGGCGTGGCGCGCGTGCGTGCGCGTCCCCGCAAGCGTGCGTGCTGTTTCTGCGCGCTCTCGGTCGGTTGTGGAAGATGGTCGCAGAAATGGCCGGCTTGAGACTGTGCGCAAGCGCAGGTGGAACCTCCAGCCACAGGAACCGAGCATTCAGGAGGCAGAGGCTGACGCTGGGCCACCTCGTCCACGGTTTCCTCTGTAAAGTGGATTCTTTTTTCGCACCGATAAGTTTTGACACAGCATTTCCTTAGCTTCATTTATTCTAAGACCTTCATGGTTTTTGCCATATTCTCCCTACCAAATGCGCTATTTTTTTTTAATGTTTTTTTTTTCAACGTTTATTTTTTTTGGGACAGAGACAGACAGAGCATGAACGGGGGAGGGGCAGAGAGAGAGGGAGACACAGAATCGGAGACAGGCTCCAGGCTCTGAGCCATCAGCCCAGAGCCTGACGCGGGGCTCAAACTCACGGACCGCGAGATCGCGACCCGGCTGAAGTCGGACGCTCAACCGACTGCGCCACCCAGGCGCCCCATCGCTATTATTTATTTAATAATTTTCTCGTTTGTTTTGTCTCCATCTTCGGTCACAAAATTCGAATTTTGTGTAGAAGAATATAATAAAGTCAAAATGTCCGTCTCCTCCTAGTTTCCCCCAGCCACCCATAAAGACTCCGCGGAGACAAGAAGTATTACCAGTTTTTGTGCTTCCTTTAAAAAAAAAAATTTTTTTTTTTAACATTTATTTATTTTTGAGAGAGAGGGAGACACAGGATCCGAAGCAGGCTCCAGGCTCCAAGCTGTCAGCACAGAGCCTGATGCGGGGTTCAAACCCGCGAACCTTGAGGTGAGATCATGACCTGAGTCTGGCGCTCAATCGACTGAGCCACCCAGGTGCCCCTTTGTGCTTCCTTTTAAAGGTATTCTGTACATATGCAAAGCAGTTGAACAAGTTTAAGAAATTTTATATTACTACCATCAGTGGAAATTCGCTCTCATTTGCCACGTAAGAGTACAGTGGGACTAAGTTAAATGAAAACAAAACAGTTAAATTTTATCTATACTCTGTTAAAAGCTCTCAGCCTGCTCTTTCTTGGTTCGACGGGTTAGCCAAGTGTTAGATGTTAAGCACCAAGTATTAGCTGTGAAACCAACTTTGTCCTGGACGTAATCAAAAGGATTAACGGAAATTGAAAATGGGATAATATTTGATACTGCAGTCTATGTGCGATTTGAAATTCACATCCACCTGAGTTCTCATTCCAGGTGTAGCTTCAGATCTGTGATGTTGGGCAGAATTCTTTAAATTCTCTGAGACCTTGCTCATTTTTAAAAAGTATGTCCCAGGGGCGCCCGGGTGGCACAGTCATGATCTCAAGGGTTCCTGAGTTTGAGCCCCACATTGGGCTATGCACTGATTGATGGTGCAGAGCCTGCTTGGGATTCTCTCTTCTCTGTGCCCCTCCCCGACTTGTGCTCACTCTCTCTTTCTAAATAAATAAATTTTATTATATATATATAGTCCCCTAACCAAGTGTTGAGGGGGAAGTGGTGTCTAGTACATAGTAAGCACTCAGAGCAATTCTCAGCAGTTAATATTATAAATTAAACACATTGTCTCAGTCCTGAAAATGTTCACAGGCTACTGGGCAAGCATACAAGACATGCTGTTAGAATATGATATTGATTGTAGAAGAGCAAGGTGTAAAGTCGTTTGCTGGACCTGAAAAATTCAGGCAAGGCTTCCCAGGAGTTTTATCTGGGATGAACTTTGAAGAATAGAGCTAAAAGTTTTCCCTTCCCATTTACCATCAGACAAATACCCACCTAGGATGTCAGATAAGGGCTCATTGGCAGACTTCCCAATCCAGTTTTCTTCTCATTGGTTTTGTATCCTGCCTCTAAGTCCAGGACTCCGACAGTCCTACCACTTACTGAAAATCCATTTGGAGGCCCAAGCCAAAGAGAGACATATATTTATGCTCATAGACCAACACTATGGCCCTAACATTTAAAAGAAATGGCAGAGGGAGAATGGACAAATAAAAATTTTTTGTTTGGCTATACTCCTGGGCAGCTGTTCTCAACCAAATCTGCAAAAGCAGAAGAGGTTTTGATTTGTGATTTTAGATGTATGATGACCCATTGGAACAACTTCATTCCAGTTTCTTCAATTGCCTGACAAGAAAGACTGATGCAAAATTCTCCACAAACCATACTGGAAAATGGCAACCCTATCAAAATGAGAGGCGGCTTATTTAGAGTTTGGAAATGAATAAAAATGCACGGGGCGGGGGGGCACCTGGGTGGCTCAGTCAGTTGAGTGTTTAACTTCTGCTCAGGTTAGGATCTCACAGTTCGTGGGTTTGAGCACCGTTTCAGGTTGTGTGCTGACAGCTCAGAGCCTGGAGCCTGCTTCAGATTCTGTGTCTCCCTCTCTCTCTCTGCCCCTCCCTCACTCATTTCTCTCTCTCAAAATAATAAACATTAAAAAATTTAAAAATACAGGGGGAAAAGCTATCAAATTGTATGTATAGTGTGGTGACCTTTATGCAGTTATTTCCCCACCCCCATTTTTTAGAATATAGTTTTATTACCTTTGTAATGAAAACTAAATCAGTTCCTCCTTTTTCCCCCAGTCTTGAGATATAATTGACCCAAATCAATTTTTTTTTTAATACTTTTTATTTTTAAGTAATCTCTACATCCAACATGGGGCTTGAACTCATGACCCCGAGATCGAATTACATGGTTTTCTGCCACCCCTGGGTGGCTCAGTTAAGCCTCTGACTTCAGCTCAGGCCATGATCTCGCAGTTTGTGAGTTCAAGTCTGCAATGGGCTCTGTGCTGACAGCTCAGAGCCTGGAGCCTGCTTTGGATTCTGTCTCCCTCTCTCTCTGCCCCTCCCACGCTTGCACTCCATGTCTCTCTCCCTCTCAAAAAATAAAACATTTACATATAAATGTTTTATTTTTAAAAATTGGAAGCATGTATAAGGGTGTGCAGACGGTGGTCAGAGGAGTGTGCTGGATTAGAGGTTCATCATCTCCTGCCTTGTTGAAAATGATGGCAAGAGTCCCATCCAAGGAGTCAGGCAAATCTACAAAGGAACACCAGAACCTTGGGTGATTTTGCCATGGAGTTTCCTTGAAAGTACATTATACAAAGTATCCTGATGGCTTCCAGCAGGAAGAGTGGCCAGCAGGGATGACCTCCAGCTATATTGAACATCAACATGGAAACATTTGTGGAGGAAAACCCCAAGGAAAGATAGGACTTCCTGTTAAATTACAATGGTTCAGAGACATCAAAATTTACAAGATTCATTCCAACATACCCTCATTTGTACTTCCAGGTTAGTAAAGTGAAACATACCAGTTTAATAATATTACAGAAATGCCTATATCCGTAAAATGAGAGCAGTTATTTAAATGCAAGGCTTAAGACTGATATTACATCATTGCAAATAATTACAAAGACTATTTAAGAGGAAGGAAAACATGTTTTAGGATATACCAAGGAAAACTAGAGGCTATATTGTTCTTACATTACACTTTCCACTATGCAAAAGCAAACATGAAGAGAGGAATAGAAGAAAATACACCTAAATATTTTAATATAACTGGTTATTTCTCTCCCCTTCTACTTTAATGTCTTTTATAAATTTTCCTTTAGAAGGATACATTCTGCCTTGTTTATATTTTGACCAATTAGAAAATACAAAGAAGTACAAATAATAAAGCAAACACTGATAATCTCACCGTACAAATTCAACAGTATGTTATCACATTTACTTTTTTATTTTTTTCAACAAAACATATGATGAAGCTAAAATCCCCTTTAACATCCACTCTGGTCCCATTTCCCTCCTTCCTCCCCAGGAGCAATAACTATCTCAAGTTGGACGTGTATCTATTCAGGCTCTTTTCCCCCCTAAATTTATTTTAAATTTACATATAGAATTCACATTTTGGTGTATAGATCCAAGTTTTGACAAAACAGTCACGTAACCATCACCACAGCTAAGATATAGAGTATCTCATCACCCCCAAAAGATGCTGTGACCAACCTCTACCTGTAGGCCTAAGCCTTGACAACCACTGATCTCTCTTCTGTCCCTCGTGTTGCTTTTCCCACAATGTCATGTAATGGAATCACGCAGTACATAGCCTTTTGAGCCTGGCTTTTTACTTGGCATAATCAATTTGAGATTCATCCATGTTGTAGCAACAGCTTATTCCTTCTCATTGCCAAATGGTATTCCGCCATCCACTCACTAACTGAAGGACACTGAGTTGTTCCCAGTTTTCAGCAATCATGAACAAAGCTGCTATAAACATTTGCATACAGGTTGTTTTGTGTGTGTGTGAACATAAGTTTTCACTTGTCCTAAGTGAGAATCATCTAGGAGTGAAATCGTTGGGTCACACGGGAAGTGTGTTTTCCCGCAGTGGCTCTATCACTGCATTCTCACCAGCAACGCAGGCAGGCGTGTTCCAGTTGCTCCACATCCTCGCCTGCACTTGGTATTAGTTTTTTTGTTATTTTAAAGTTTTAGCTCTTCTAATAGATCGTATAGTGGGAATTCACTAAGGTTTTAATTTGTGTTTCCCAGTGACTGGCAATGTTGAGTGTCTTTTCATGAGCTTATTTGCCATCGTTTTGTCTCTGAAGCCCTTTGAACATTTATTAGATTTTTTATTGATGAATTTTGATAGTTCTTTTATCCAGGCCAATTTTTAGTGCTTCTCATACACTTATGCATACCTATAATCTATATGCAGTATCGTATGACTATCACAGGTGTTTAAAAAAAACAAACAAACAAACAACTAAAACTAAAGTAACCAAATAACAGAAAAACTTGATTCTGACAAATAAAACTTTAGCCAATGATATCTTTCCTATTTAATAAAGTTGATACTGCATTGTTCCTCTATGTTCTTTTTTTCCTGAGTTTTTAAATGAAATGTCATTTTGGTATCCTCTGGGTTGTTCGATAAAATACCAGTGAACCATGACTACATTATACTCTCTAAGAGCAGGATCTATATGTCTGTTTCTCACCATTTTATCTCCAGTGCCTTACGCACAGGAGACATACAATGTATTTGATGCTAATAAACAACTTCTTAGGCATAGTGTTTGTCAAAGCCAAACTGAATTACTTATTGAATTAAACATTTTCCTTTTAAAAAAAGTATATTAATAAAGTGTTTCTCCTTATAATGCACTTATTGTCCATGTGAACTCTTAAAGTCACACTGGGATTATCACATTAAATGAGTTCAAATTTGGGGATAAAATAAATACTCTCAATTCAAAAATATGTTATATGAATATATATAAATTCTTTGTACTATTCTTATAACTTTTCTACAAGCCTGAAAATTGTTTCACAATAAAATTATTTGTTTAAAAACATGTTATTGTTGGGGGATGCAGATTAAGGCACAATAACAACCTCATACTTGGGTCATCTCAACAAACCCAAAGGTGCCCAAAGAGCCACAGGAAACCCTGCCCCAGAGTTTTTTGATGCAAACACTGATGCCAAAGGGTGACACTTAGCTAAACATGACAGTTGCTCTTTGTTCTGTCAGGTTATCAATGCGTTCCAAGGAGAGGCTGATAAAGGACCAGCACTGCACAGAAAACAGAAACCTGATGTGTGAGTCCTTGAATAGCTCTGCACATAGCGGGGATAAGGAAACCTGGGTTTTAGTTTTGGCCTGGCCTGAGCAGGTAAGTGGATGGGCATGTCACACAACCTGTCTGGATTTGTTTATTCATTTCTAAAATGGCAAGAGTAGACTTGATTATCCCTAAAATTCTTTCTCGTCTTAGTTCTGTGAGTTTTATTGCTAGCTAATCCTAATCTTTAGACAACTTGGTATTAAGGTTAGCTTTTCTTCAGAAAATAAACCTGAGAGCCCTAAATCACCTGATTTTCTGTTATATAATCTACTTGACAACCACACCTGCCTTCAGACAGCAGCTGTATTTTTGTACAGTTCCTAATGGCACCGACTGTCTACAAACTGTCAGAGTAACTCACATTCTCCAAAGCCAAGTTTGGACAAAGATTTTCTCACATGCAACAGTCTGAAACTGAGTACAATAGCTGGGAAGGAGCCTGGAGGTGAACAATGGCCTTTCTGTCCCACTCAGCATGGCCTACAATAACAAATACTGTTTATAAACATGCCTTCAGCTTTATGAAATAAAGGTGGAAAATTCAAAGTACTAAGTAACAAGAGCAACATAACAGAACTTCGTACGTCTCTAATGCCAAAAACATCAGTTCCCTATTTCTTCCTGCTTCTGAAATCTAAGTCAAGCTTAGTTTTTCAAGAGATTGAAAACTGTTTTATTATCAAGAGATGTGTAATCCTCATAGCTCACTGGCTCAAACCCCCTACTTTTTAGTTTTTTGATAAATATGCAAATTAAACCAAATTGCAGGGCAGAAATTATTTCCAAGTATGAGACAATGAAGAGGTTCTCTTGAAGGTTCCTATGGATGGTGAAGAGATTTGTCATAGATAGCTCATTTCCCACTCACATTAGAAAACAGGAAAGTCCTTCAGAATGATCTTTCTTCAGAAATCATTAAGATGTCATAAGGAAAGGAAGAGAGGCACCATGCGGGTAACTTCCCTATGTCAAACCTCAGAAGAAAATGAACTCAATCTAGTTTTTCATTATGATGAGGTGACTGAGAACAACTGGAATTTAGCAAATCTGAGCATATTTTATCCTTCTGAAACTCTATCTTCTTACAGTTCAAATCAAAAGAACTACCCTATCAACCTCTTAGTTTTGTTATAAGCACTGAACATTAGTGTTTAAAAGAAAGACCAGAATGATTTAATAAATGCAGATTAAAATGTAAAATAGAACTTTATCATCCTCAGTAAGGATAAAATATTAGTATTTTGGAACTGTTACTGCTTAAGTTGAAGAAGCTGACACTCTGGAGACAAAAATAAATGGTTGTTTAACCTAACAATACGGACTGCAATGACCTGTGAGCAAAGACTCATATGACATGAGAGTAAATTCCAGTTTCTGGAGTCTGACCAGATAAGGTCTTTCAGAAGGGGGATACAGCTGCTTCTTTTGGCTCAACCCAAAATAGCTGGAGGAAGCACTAGAGTGGATTAAATTCCTTAGGCAAGGCTTCCAGAACATACAGCAGAAAATCAAACCTTCAGAGAAAGGAAGCGGTTAGGAGCAAAACTATGCAACACAGACATAAATGCAAACGGTATTTGCCAGACACAGCAAGGACAGCCTGTGAAGCCTTCTTAACAAAAGAAAAGATGGAAGCATGTAAGGCTAACACAGGTTTGTAGTGTCTCGTGTGAGGACAGTGAAAGGGCACTGGCCTGGGAATGAGAAAATAAATTTTAGATTTCATATACCACAGTCAGAATCAAAGAATGGTTAGAACAGTCTGAGTCAGGTAGGTCCAGGTTCAAATCCTAGTTCCTTCCCTTACTTCGTATGGCTTTGGACAAGTTTTAGCCTCTCAAAACTAGTTCGTCACCTATTACACGGAGATAGGAATGCCTACTTCTTCAAGTCTGAGGATTAAATGAAATAAAGTACAAAAAGCAATGAGCACATCTAGCACATGTAATAATAAATTATAGACAACACAAGCTACATATCCTTGAGCAAACCAGGGCCTCATTTTATAAAGGGAGTGGTAACACAGAAAAGCACTCTCACACCTTGAAGTGCCAGAGGTGATGAAGGGGTTACTACCAGCGGGAGGCTGTGTTCCCTTGTTTCCCACATCAAATATTATTAGTTGTTTTCCTTACAACCAGCAAGTTACCATTAGCAACATGGCATTACTTAGGACACTAACTTTTTTTAGAAATGTTACTTCAGTATCAATAAATTAACAGATTAGTATCCATACAACCATAAGGAATTTATTGAGCATTTTATAAAGGAAGGGTTTTTCCTGTTTCTGTTGGTTACCATCACTTTTTCCCCTATCACTAACTCATGGTATAGTCCTTGCATATAGCAGGAACCCAATAAAGGTCTGCTACTCTGACTGCGGAGCACCAGATGACCTACATCTTGAACTTTAGAAGTACTTACTTCATCCTGGACAGGACAGAGCTATTATGAATAATGAACTCAAGTGACTCAAGTGACTGTTAAGAGCACTGTACTGATGAGCTCAACAGTGTTCAAAAATAACACTATAGGAAAGGATGTCAGGTTTGTCTCCATTGAAAAACACTATTTTTAAATGAAGGTACTACTTAAAATGACCTTCCAAAGGTCTAAGGAGAGGTTCCAAAAGATGTGACAATGCAAAGCAGCTTGGGCTCTACCAGTCAATTTAATTGGTGTTTATTGACCACCCGCCTTCCTCAAGGCACCTAGCTGGGCAATACAGGAAAAGGTACTCATGTATATTACACCAGGTAGACACTACACAAGAGAATGACTCATAACAAGATCAAATCCAGAGCTGAAGTGTAGTGTTAGCATGGCAAGATGGGATGGGAGGGATTGAGAAAAGGAAAAGGGCAGTACTAAATGAAAAGTAAAGTCTAGGAGAACTTTCTAGAAGAGGTTTGACTCAAGCTACCCTTGAATAGCAAATACGATTTGAATGGAGGGAAATGTGTGTGCTTGGAGCATAAGGACTTCTATGTGACTGAAACAGAGATTCTACATAAGAAATAAACCTTTAGAAGTAGGGTGGCCTAAGTTCATAGCAAGTTTTGGATTCCAGAATGAAAAGTTTTAGACCCTTCTGTTTAAACTCTTTGCTTTTCAAAAGAAATAGACATTTAGCTCTTACCTGATAAAACTAATAGTCTGCCCTGGGCTGCGGTTAAACTGTGTGGATGCTGACATTTCAGTAGTCTAGAAGCATCATGCCTGATTCAGTGCTGTAGCTTTTATTGGAGCATGACATGCCTACATAGTAAATACCTGGGAAATGTCTGCTGAATGACCAAATGATTCCCCAGGATGTATCAGTCAGCTAAAAGTCCAAACATGGAGGGGCTCCAGCTGGTAGGCAACCTAGACTTTGATCAAAGAGCAACATCTGAGAGTTTTATGTCAGAGTAATCATCCCGCACGTCACATTTCTGTGGAATGGGTGAGCCCCATCTCTAGCTCCTCTCCCCACCACAATCACAGCAGTCAAATAAAGTTGAGGAGTTTATTAGGGAAATATGAGAGGCAAAGACACCCCAAGTGACAGAAAGAAAATTCTGAAAATGTCCCTTCAAGCCAAGTGGGGGCCTGGCCTTGACCTCCCCAAAAGGACAAGAAACTGGTGGGTTACCAACAACATTCTCTTGTGGCCACCTTGCTGGGGCATAAGTGTCTCAGACAGGACTGCCTCCCACCCCCCCACCAAAGGTGGAAAGGAGACAAAGACTGTTTATAGAACCAATGCAGAGGCAATGAGAGCTGTAAGGAAAGTGTGTGTGTGTGTGTGTGTGTTGTGTGTGTGAGAGAGAGAGAGAGACAGAGAGAGACAGAGAGAGAGAGAAAAGGAGGTGGGGAGGACCTTAACAAAGAGTCCCAGGCGTCTGGCTCTGCACGCCTCAAATACGTTGACAAACAGTTCTACAAAATGTTACTTAAAAGGTAAAATGCCTAATGTTGTTTCCAAGAGTTCCCCTGGACTTCTTCCCACATGCCACATCACACACCGATGTACATGGCAGAGCCCAAAGGCCACGCTTTTGAAAAAAGAAAAACAAGAATAAGCCCTGTTGCTCTTTAAGGAGAGAGGAAGGAGCTGAGGCTGCTGGGGCCTTTCCCACGTAGGCCTGTGTTCTGTAAAGCAACTTCCCAGCAGCAGCATGGCACAGTTCTAGGTGAGGGTCTCACCTTTTGTCACCTGTCAAAGGAAATTGACAATTAGATAAATTCACAAAGAGTAAAAAAATCTTTTTATAGATCCTAGGTAGTTGGGAGTGGTAAGAAAGATAACAGCTTTGGAGTCCAGAAACCTGGGTCAAATCCAGGGAACTGAGTCCATTAACTTCTCTAAGGCTGTTATTGCTTCCATGTTTGTTTCAGTAACAAGTAGAAATGTGCATTCTCTCTGCACAACCCTTGCCTAGCATCATGAGGAAGTACCTTCCCTGACATACTCACCCGTGCTTCAATGTACTCTATTCTCCGTTCGAGGGCTGTCAATTTCTCGTTTAGTGTTGCAAGTCTTGAACGACAAGACATATCTGGTAAAAGGAGACTGATGTTCAGGATTAATGTCATTCCAAATAGAGACACACACACGCACGCGCGCGCGCACGCACGTACGTACACACAGCCCCTAGCTGAAGAGGAGGAATGATATATCATGCAGAGCCCAAATGAGAGCAGATGGGCAAAGCAGGGGAATGCAGAAGAGGTGAGAATTATATTAGGAACACAGCTGCTTAGAATGGACCTGCTGAACTTCCTACCAAGGGTGGTAGGCAGAGAAAATAACCCCTAAAGATGTCCATGACCTAATCCCCCAAACCTGTGAATATGTATCCTACACGATAAAAAGGACTTTGTGGATATGATTAAGTTTAAGGACCCTGAGATCCAGGATTATCCAGATGGACACAATCTAATCACAAATCCTAAATATAAGAGACAGGGAAAAGGTGGAGGAAGAAGAAGAGATTCAAAGTGTGAGGGGAACTCAACCTGCTATTGCTGCCTTTGAAGATGGAGGAAGAAGACCATGAGCCAAAGGATGCCAGTGACCTTGAGAAGCTGCGAACAGCCCTCAGCTGAAAGCCAGCCAGGAAATAGAGATCTCAGGCCTACAGCCACAAGAAACTGAATTCTGCCAGCAACTCAATGAGCAAGGAAATGGATCTTCTCCTAGAGTCTCCAGAAAGAAAGGCAGCCCTGCTGACACCCTGATTTTAGCCCAGGGAACTGATGTTGGACTTCCCATCTACTCAGCTTAAAACAATAAACTTATGTGATAAAAGGGGCTAAAGTTATGGTAACTTGTTATGGCAGCCAGTAAAAACTAACACACCAACACTGTACAGGTGGCTATTTGCTAAAAGGCAAACCAAGAGTTTCAAGAAAGGGGAAGCAACAAGAGGAAGAAAATAATCTCAACAGGGAGGAGAAACAGAGGCCAAGAAAGCAGCAGAGACTGTGGAGAGGAGGAAAGGCATCACTGCTTTTGCTCTAGGAAGGTACTTAATGTGTCATCACTATGTGTGCAGGCATTTCAGAATGAGAAAAAACTTGGGAGAACATCAAATACCCTGTGAAGCCCACATTCCATCTGTGGAAAACAGCAAAACTCCTTTTCTTCCTTTATCCTTCTAATCTTCTTTCTCTACCTCATCCAAAATGAAACCTCAGATTTCCCCTAAAATACCTTTTCCTCTGCAAACTCCTCTAACAGAAACCACTTTACTACTCTTTCCCCAACCATTCTCAACACATAGGAGAAAAGGTTTCTAGACATGCTAATTATTTCCTACCTCTTCAACTTCACTGTTTGCTCATCCTCAATAATCTTCACTTTTTAAGCCTAAAATATCCTCTCTCCAAGACAGTCTCCCACTCAATGATTTAACATTTAGCTCACAACTTCCTCTTCATCTCTTCCTTGTTATGCAAAAGCACTTGGGCATCTATTTCAACAAATTTTCCTTCACCCAGATTTTGCCTCAACCCCACATCCAAATCTTCCCATGTCCAAATCTTCTCCATGTCCAAATCTTACTCATCTTGCCTGTCTAAACATTCTCCTTCAAGGTTCACTTCAAATTGGGCCTCTGAGAGGTCTGTGACAGATGGATATAATTCTCCCTCTGCTGTACATTTATGGTTGAATTTATAGTTTATGTACTTGGTCTTAGTTATCATTTCCCCCTTTGAATACAGATTTAACAAATAAGAATGTTCACCACTTGGGGCGCCTGGATGGCTCAGTTGGTTAAGCATCCGACTTCGGCTCAGGTCATGATCTCACAGTTTGTAAGTTCAAGCCCCACATCGGGCTCTGTGCTGACAGCTTAGAGCCTGGAGCCTTCTTAGAATTCTGTATCTCCTTCCCTCTCTCTGCTCCTCCCCTGCTCATGCTTTGTCTCTCTCTCGCTCTCCTTCAAAAAAATAAAAAATAAAAAATAAAAAAAAGAATGTTCACCACTATTACTTACGAATGATTTCATGAAGTAGGGCATATTTATGAAAGACTATTAAAACCAACCATTAAAAATTACAAGTTTGCATCTTTTTAACAAGTCACTAAAAAAACAAACAAAAAAGGCATCATTTTAACAAATCATTAAAAAACAAAACAAGGGGTGCCTGGGTGGCTCATTTGCTTAAGTGTCCGAATAAGAGTTCAAGCCCTAGGTCAGGCTCTGTGCTGACAGCTCAGAGCCAGGAGCCTGCTTCAGATTCTTCCTCTCCCTCTCTCTCTGCCCCTCCCCTGTGCGCAAACAAAATTACAAGGTTGAATACTCAATGACACGAGAAAATGCTCATGCTACATAGCCCAATGATATTTATATATTTATAATTTATCATTTATTTCCATGTCTGCTCCCCACTAGAATGAGTTCATCAAAGGCAGATACTGACTCTTATTAATCTTTGAAATATTAGTATCTTGCCTGGCACAGAGATGTTTTTGAAAAAAAAAAAAAAAAAGATGGATTCTGGCATATTGGTATCAGTAGAACAAAAAATTGGCTCTAGTGTGACTCTACTAATTCTACAAGTGGGGAAACCAAAGCCCATCTTGGATAACTGATGGGACAAAATAGTAAGTAGCATAGCTGAGTTCAGAACCCAGTTCGCTTACTGCCCTGGATGGTACCTTCCCACCACACACAACATTACCATCTTTAGGAACCTCTGAGGCCGTAATTTATTCCCCACATCTCTCTCTCTCTCTCTCTCTCTCTCTCTCTCTCTCTCAAGTTTGTTTATTTTGAGAGAGAGAGAGAGAGAGAGCATGTGCAGGGGAGGGGCAAAGAGAAAGGGAGAATCCTAAGCAAGCTCTGTGCTATCAGCGCAGAGCCCAAAGCAGGGCTCAAACTCACGAAACTGAAATCATGACCTGAGCCAAAATTAAGAGTCAGACACTTAACTGACTGAGGCACCCAGGTGTCCCTATTCCCCACATCTCTCTTTTTAATGTTTATTTATTTTTGATAGAGAAACAGACAGAATGCGAGGTGGCGGGAGGGGCAGAGAGTGAGACACAGGATCTGAAGCAGGTTCCAGGCTCCAAGCTGTCAGCAGAGCCCGATGTGGGGCTCGAACTTACGAACTGTGAGATCATGACCTGAGCAGAAGTTGGACACTCAACTGACTGAGCCTGGAGTCCCCTCCCCACATCTCTTAAAATATGCTTATAGCCTGACTCTTCCATTTACTGGTTCCTTTTTTTCTTTTTGTTTCCATACTAGGTATTTTCCCACTCACCCATCTTCATTATTCTTTTTTAAAAATAGCCTAATTGATATATAATTTATATACCATGAACTTCACTTGCTTAAAGTATACAATTCAATAGTTTTTAGAACAGAGTTGTACAGCCATCACCATAATCTAATTTTAGAACATCCTCATAATCCCTACATGAAACCTTGTACCAATGAGCAGTCATTCCCCATTCGGCCTTACCCCAACTGCTGGCAACCATTCATCTTTCTGTCTCTATGGATTTGCCTATTCTGGACATTCTCCATTCCTCTTTTAAATCGTTTTGTTTATCTGCTAGTGCTGCTTCTTCTAATTCCTAGATCTAGCTTGAGTACAAAGACCTCAGCACCCTCCTTTTCCTGGATCCACCTTCACTGCCAGGATGGCCCAACAGGACCAAATCTCTCTCAATCTGGTTTTTAGCAGCTCAAAGGCACACCATGTATGCTATTCAGTAAGAGCATGAATGTTACCACTAACAACCTGTCATTTCCCATAAAAAGAAACATGCCAAAATTATCTGCAGGGGGGTGGGGTGGTGAGAGGGAGGGTTCCTTCCTGGACAGCTGTTTCTGTTCTAGCTCTGTAAATTTGGTAATGAATCCGAATCCAAGAACAACACTATGTTACTGACCTAAATGGGTAAGCACTGTTGAGAAATATATAACCTCCAGAATATATAACTCCAGAAACTAGTCATTATTTCAGATCCCAAGAAATACATATTGATTCAAGCAAAACACTGAAAGCACTCAGCAGCTGAACAAATCTGAAACCAGAGCGCATTTATGAGTGTGTTATCACCAGACTTTAACTGAAGACAGCAGCAGTCCTAGCCAGGGTGCTTGATACTGTGTATCCATTACCACTACTGACAAATGCCAGTTACCAGCTCCTCTGAACTCTTAATGCACATAACCTTAGCCTGCAAAAATCAACACTGTCATTCTCTTGAACTGCTGTTGTAGTTACTTCTTACTTCTCTGACAGAATTCTAAATTTCTCAGGAGTGGCTACCATTTACTCTTATTTATTCCTTTTTCAGAGGATGTGTCACATAGCTGGGATCATAACAGGCATGCTACATTTGTTGGCTAAGTATAAAAACTGACATTTAGAAAAATATCACTTATTATTTTTGTTACACTTCTCTGCACAGATTAGCTTTAGAATCAGATAAAATGGTATAAAAATAAAAAGCTATCTTCCGTGACAATCTGTTTTTAGAAGTGTCCCCAATTCAAGGTACAGAACAGGCCAAGTGTTTGGGTGTTATCACTGCCTTAAGATCTATGGGTTCTCAGGTTCAGGTGGGTGGTCCACCTATATTACTCTCACCTGCTGGAATCACAGGGTAAAAGCTATTTAGTCATTAGCTAACAGTTTCCTCTGCAAAGTACACGGCCTACAGAGACTCTCTGTGGCCAGGATGGGGACTGGAGGATTGCTGCCATTTCCAAAGAGCTCCAGATGCCCCCTCAAAGTAAACTCCTGGTAAATCTCTGTACCACCAAATCATATTATTATAAATTCAATATAAGCCCTACATCTACACATCAGAACTGAGGAGTCACACTAAGGACTTAGAGTGGGAAAATATATCCCTCACAAGTTCATCCTGAGTCATTCAATGCCAAGACAATATATTCAAGTGTTACATGATTTATCCAGTTTCTCGGCCTGTTGGTCCTGGTCGAAACTCTTCTATCAATGACATGCTCAGTCTTCAAGAACTTGCCTCAGGTACGCCTAAGTACTAAGTCAAATGGCTTTAGCTTTTTACCTTGCTTCATAATTCCATTCTTAATTGCAATTAATTGTCATTTTTCTTTAAAGGACTAAATTCATTTCCCACAATCTTCAAAAACTATTTAGTAATTACTCCAAACATTAGGCCACTAGCATCGCATTAAGGGAGAATAATGGCTTAAGCTAAGGAAATCCTTAAGATCCAATCCTCAACACTGGAATTGTGTGTGACTTTTCCTCAGTCTAGGACTTGTTGGAAATCTCAAATAAAAAGAAAAGTCTTTATCCTCTATTTGATCACAAAATGTGATTCACACATTTGATAAAATTTCAGTGCAGGTATTCCCTTGTTTATAAAGCAAGAAAAGAGGCATTTCTCCCCTGCAAATCCTGAGCTCAAACTCTTCAATTTCTGGTCAGTTCCAAGCCTCATCTGCTATAAAGCTAGTGACTATAAGATGGCAAGAAGATTTATGTCAAAGATAAATGTACATGAATTAAAAGTTTATTAACACAATTCAGTGCTCAGAAATGAAGTTATTACGTTACCCAGATCCAAATCCGGGGAAGTGACATGCTAGATCACTTTTAAATTTTGAGTAACAGTCCCAGCGTTACTTGTAATTTTAGATGCTTTACTGATTTCATTGACATTCTTAATACTTTGATTGGATTTTCTGATCCTACCAGATAGGTGAAGTCTTTTAATTCTGCTTTTTAAAGTTAAAACTCTCCATGTCAGTGATTTTTCCAACTACTTTCCACTGCCTTTCCCAACTAAGCCAAAGTCTCAAAGCTGTGATCTTATCTTTCCATCTTTCCCCTAGCATGCAATATTTTGGTTTCTCTTCTCCAGCCCTCTCTCTGAAGGAAGATTATGAGTAAAGAATGCTGTGATCAACCTCCAATAATAGTTCAACTCTCCAGGAAAGCAGGAGAAACCAATTATGAGAACTAACATTGAAAGAGTTTGCACAGAACTTAGGAAGAAAGAAACTGAGGAAACCCAGACTATCTGAGTAGCAGGGTAAATAGGTTCAGTATTTCTTAGATGTTTTCAGTTCACTGCAATCCATTAGTGTAGCCTCCGACTTGAGTCTCCTAGCTCCAAATCCATGTATCTTTTTTACTAAACCATACTCCTTCACTCATGGTCCTTAAACAATTTCAGGATACATGAGATCTATGATTTGTTGACTATCATTCCCTCCTACAACCTCTATCTATACCGAGTTATGGGTGCGAGTATGTATCAATTGCATATATATTTATACTGTTCTCTCATGAATACTGCCCTCACCCTCATTCCCTGGTGAGAAAATCCATCATGCCAAGGCACATCAAGATTATAATCTTAAACACTTTGTAAGTAAATACATTAATACAAAACCGATGTTCCGAAGCTGTCATTATTTCATCTTCAAGACAGAAATTCCTTGAAAGCAGGAAATGATTCTTATTCTCTGTCCTCCAGAGTGGAGCTTTGAGAGAGCGCTTTGTACTGAGATCTAGTTTCTCTTGCTGATGCTTTCTAAGAAAATTCATGTTCTGTTACCTTACTCCTCAGAATGCATCAGTCCTCTGACTGGAAAATTAATTACTTTAAATCATTTTTATACATCAGTTTCCACTACTTAGTCTTAGTTGCTTGCGGCTGAAGTGCTGGAACAGGAGCACACTAGTTGGAAAAAGATCACTAGATGTCATCCTTACACCTTGCAATTACTTAAGTAAGTCTACCCAGGGCCTAGTTCGGCTAAAGAAACAGTTGGGAGAAGATGGGATGGGAGTCTCTGTTACATGTTTGCTGTCCAGAAGGACACGGAACAATGCATCAAGAATTTAAGACTATCACAAGCAAGCCACGCCTAGGAAAGATTTTGCCAAAAGCAGAATACCAACTATCGGCTAAATACTAGCAATACAGAAAGCTCCATATCTTTAAAAATCTGGACTTTACTTCTGATCTCGTCTCCTACCACTCTCAGGACAAGAAACACGAGAGACGGGAAGGGGCGACTAAAAGGCATGGCGCTAAAATGATCCTGAAAACGATGAGGAAACTTCAAGAGACTTAAACAAGCAGCGACACGGCTGCGGCTGCATTCTGAAAGGCGCACATTGAGCGCAAAGTGGGAACTGGAATGGAAGCGGGTCACAAAGGAAGCAGGGAGGCTACTGCTGAGAGAAGAAAAGAAGAAAAGAGAAGAAAAGACGGTGGATGGAGCGATCTGAAGAGTCTGGAAAAAGGAAGGACTTGTTAACGGATCTGGGGTGATAGCAATGAAGCCGATGAGCTCAGCCTGGCGCAGGATAACCCCACAGGCACTGCCCAGTGGAGCCTGAGGATCAGAGCGAGAGGGGGAAGGTGGACTCCGAAAGGAGGACGCGAAAACCAGCCCGGAGAAAGCCCCTTCAAAGCTTCTGAGCGCCATCGCCAAACTGCCTGAGTGGCCTTCGACCCACCCTCGCCTCCCCCTGCTCGCCCGCTGACCGAACGAGTTGAGAAAGTCCGCGATTTTCTTGATGCTGCTGGTGATGACCTCAATGTACTCCCGGTTCGCCCAGTCCTGGTGAATCTCCCGCTGCACCGGATCCTCTTGACCCGCCATGGCTGCCGCCTAAGGAGGAGCGACTGCGCAGGCGCCTCGACCCTCCAGGCCAGCAGTGCGTCTGCGCTGCCAGTCCACACCCATGCCTTGACACCCACAAATCCACGAACATTGTGATGCGCCTGCGCGATGTCAAGTCCTCGCCTGCGTTTCAGTTCTGCTCCCACGCCCCTGAAAAAAGTCGCATCAAAAACCAGCGGGGAGACTGGAATGCGCAAGCGCCGAGACACTCCCTACCCATCACGTACCCGACCCTGGGCGGTTTTGGTCGTTGCGGGGCACGTGACCACGTGACACCCACTGCCCTAGCTGCTCCAAACTAAGGTTTGTGTCAGCAATAAGTTGGGTACAGTGAATTAAGCCACATTAAATACAACTCATTTTAAAAATGGCTTTCAACAACGCAATATGATGCCCACCTTGCAACCATCAAATGAACAAAATATTATTTTTTTCTAAACAATAATATCTAGTGGTGGAGAGGCGGAGGGGAAATTGATAGACTCCTAAATAGCTGGTCACACTGTAAACTGGCACAACTCCTTAAGGAAATTTATAAATTGATAGCAAGAACTGTCAAAAAATTCAAACTTTTTTGACCTAAACATTAAGAAAATCGTTTAAAAAAGGGGTGGGGGGAGACAGTTTAAGCACAAAGGTGCTCTTTGTGACATTGTCTATTTAAAAAAACAAAACAACTATATCTCCACAGTTGGGGAATAACTAAGCGATGGTATAGCCACCTACGACGATATCATGCAGCTACTTAATATAATTAATACCATTGCTATTTAAATAAAATGGCAATTATGAACTCTATGACACATCACATACGTGATAAATGAAGGGGAAAACAAAATACAACATTTTCTTTGATTGCAATTATATGAAAATTACATCTGCTTGAGGACAAAAAGTATATACAAAAAATGTCACTGTCTTGTTTACTAACGTAGTGGAATTATGAACAATTTTAGATTTGTTTAAGAGAGTATTTACAGTCTGCTTTGTGCAATACATGCACTGGGAAGAAACCTTTACTAACAGTCCTTTACTCAGAAACGAGATTTTACAAGCTATAAAGCTACTTTTGTAGCTTTTACCTCACTGGACCCTCACAAACCCTGTGGAAGGAAATCAGGAAGAGGTTTCTCTTGATGACAAAGTTAAAGGTCACACAGTCAAATAAGTGGTGGACCTTCACCAGTTGATTCCTGACTCCAATATCTTTTCACTGAACCAATCTGAAAACAGGTTAGGGTCTATCTTGAGCTCTCCTACATATTCATAGAAATGATGCTAAAATAATAAATATCAAGTGAAAATATCGAACCCCAGGCATCCAGAGGGCTATTGCCATTCAAGACCCTGCTTCCTAAGTGATGCTGTTGAAGTTAGTATCTTGCTCACATGTCACAAATATATCAGATAGATCTGCTTTTCCTTTTTTTTTTTTTTAATTTTTATTTTAGAGAGAGAGAGAGAGCAAGCAGGGGAGAGGGGTAGAGGGAGACAGAGAATTTCAAGCAGACTCCATGCTCAGCAAGAAGATTGACATAGGGCTCGATCCCATAATCCTGGGATCATGATCTGAGCCAGGAGTCAGTCACTCAACTGACTGAGCCACCCAGGTGCCTGAGATGTACTTTTTCTTCAAAGGTGGGACATCTCAGTTTCAAATCACAAATCTACCAAAGAGGAGTCACTTCACCCCTTTGAGCTTTTGTTTCTTCATGTGTAATACAGGAGTAACAACATGGATGGATTAGGATTGTTGGGAGAATTCTGTGAGAAAGGATAAATAAAACACAAAGCACAGTGCTTGACTCTTCACAAAAGAGACACTCATGAGTTTACATTTCCTTTTTATGTAGAAAGCAGAAAATTAAGTACACATATCTATCCAACTTTTTTTCCCCAGATTAATGGCCTTCCATGGACAAGTCAGGCTCAGCTCTTCTCTTTTTCCAGGACTTCCTATACACCTATTCTAGGGTCTCCCCTGTAATTCCAAACAACACAAGGATGTGGTGCTATGCTACAGTGAAGAATATTCCTCTGGACTTCTGCAGCTTTTTCCTGTATGCTCATTGAGCTTGCTGTCAGGCAGTCCTTCAGTATGGGTTTGCCAGCATGGGAGTTGTTCACAGTAGAAGTTGTTACCGATGAGTGATGCAGGGCTACAGAGGCAAGCCCTTTGGGAGTGCTGCTGGTGCAACAAGTAGTGCTTCCAGGTGGCAGATTGCCTCAGCATAAGAGAACAAGGTTCCGGTCTTTAGATCTGTCATATGTTTCACAGAACTCAGGGAATCTTGTCAATGACTTCATGGATAATAATCAGAGTGGAATCAAATTCTTGAAGAAATGTGTCAATTGCATTACATGTGGTCATGTGAGTCTTTTTTGCAATCATATGCACTTAGACCATCATTTGTGCAGCTATGGATATAGCATGTGCACCATGGCAATGTTGTTAGCCTCTTTGAAAGAACTGCATCCTCTTTTGGCAGAGCAAATGTGGCTATTGTCATGACAATCCGTGAAAACAGAATGTTGAGCACTGGATCATACAGTGCTACAACAAAGGTGATGTTGTAGGTCATCAGTAACTTGTAACATGGTTTTCCATATATGTGTGATAGACGTGGAGCTGGAGTATCAGAGCCAGAGGTGATAGCAAATTGTACCTCCGAAAATGTACCCTTAGAGCTGGGCAGACTGTATAGAGGGCTGTGGTACAGAATGTCTTAACAGCACGAAGCCCTCTCTAGCCAACAACTTTTAATTATATAATTTTACTTTGGGGGTTTTAATATTTAAAAAACACAACTGTGCAATAAAAACTGTTCTGTTTGCTTTTTAAATAGCAGTGTCTCTTTTTATCAACAAGAAAATAAAAATAAACTTACTGGAAAATGATTTGCAATTCAAATCATTTCAGTCTTTTCCAAGTCTAGACTCATCACTCTCTGTCCCTCTCTCCATTTTCTGACTTCCCTTCCAAACTCTCTTCTCCATTTTCCTTTCCTTCCACAGGGTGCCACACACACACACACACACACACACACACACACACACACACACACACCACATATGACAGTTCTTGATCTCTGCCCCTTAAGACCTCTTGACCCTCAAGACCAAGACCATCTGGTCTTCCAAACCAGGATTTTAGCCTGACTCCACACCCATGCCCCCCATCTCTCCTGTTCAGCTTCACCCAAAGAGCCAGATAAAAGGTGACAGTTCTTATTTATGCTGTGCTCTATAGTTGGAAAAGTGCAAGGGCAATTTCTGGGTAAGGTAAGGGCAGGAAGGACCATTAGTTTAATTCTCGCCACGAATACTTCAACACTGCCACGCACTGGGATAGCCAGGCACAGGAGATATAGGAGTTAGTTGTGTAGACCTGTCTTCCCTCAGCCTTCCAAGGACATTGTTTGCAGTGATGCTTACAAAGTTGTTAAATCACTCACTGTGGTGAAACGGTCAGTTCTTCAGCTTTGTTAGAAAACGACAGCATCGCCTTTTTGGGGGTTTAATAGAAGGCAGAAAAACGATTTTGGGTCAGGAAGTCAAGGAAAGACACGTACCTTTCCTCTTGTTCGTGAGAGGTGAGCATTTATAAATACTGTCTCCTTGTGCTGGGACCACACCAATGCAGCAATAAAAGCTTTCAGCCTGAATACGTCTTGAGCGTGGTTTAAAGCGTGAAGACTGGGGCTCTTGGGAGACTCAGTCAGTTGAGCATCCCACTCTTGATCTGGGCTCAGGTCATGATCTCAGGGTTCCTGAGATGGAGCCCCGAGTTGGGCTCTGTCTGCGCTTACAAGCCAGAACCTGCTTGGGACACTCTCTCATTCTCTCTCTCTCTCCACCCCTCCCTTTGCCCCTTGCCCACTCGCATGCATGTGCGCCTTCTCTCTCTCTCCTCTGCCCCATTCAAAATAAATAAACTTGAAAAAAAAAAAAAAGACTAAAGACTAATTCAACACTAACTACAAGTCCCGGGACTTCTATGCAGGTTCCTGACCACACCTTTTGAAGTGGGCGTGTCGCCCTCCGTGACTATCTGAAAAGCACAAAGGTGTAGCGGGGAAGAGAGGAGGAGGGGGAATGGAGAGGACAGGATTCGAACCGAGTTCTGGACAAAGGGTTCCAAGGCGGTGGGGGTAGAGAATCTAGTCCTGACACCTCCCAAGCTGGGCGCCTGGAGCCCTCATCCCCGCGGCGGCTCGGGCTCCCCCCCTCCCCACCCCCCCCCCCCCCGCCCCGCCCCGTCCTGGGTCACAAAGGCGGTTGCCAGGCGCCCGGGGAGAAGAGAAGTGGCCCGGGAACAGCGGCCGCCACTCTGGAGCGTGCGGCCCCGCGGAGTTCAGCAGGTGAGCCCCCGGCCCGGATGGTGGGACCGGGCCCGGGCTCCCACCGCCACCTCCGCCTCGGCCAAAGCCGTCTGGCCCCCACCCCCGTTTAGGGACCCACAGGGGACAAGCCCCTTCTGCCTGCTGGGAAGGGGAGCCTCCCCCACTCCCGGCAGCTTCAGACTCTCCGGATCAGGATCGCAGTTCACAGTTCACGAAGATCTCAGCTGCACCTGGACGTTCACTTCCCCTTTCCCAGGTGGGGAAATCGAGGGACCTATTTCCTTGGAACGGGAAGAGCCTGTAAAGGGGAAGACTTTTGGCCAGGAGTACAAGGTGTTCCGTATCTGGGAGCTATTAAAGCAGCTTAAACAGACTTCCAAGGTTGAACCCCTACTGGAGTGGATGACGATGATTTCAGGTGGTGGGAGTGGAGGAGTGAATCGTCTTGATTTAAACCTTGTGTGGAAGTGGTGTGATCTGGGTTCAGAAGCCCCCTCTCAACCCAGGTTGGTTCTGCCCAGCACTTAAGCTGGGCATTTGATAAAGCCTTTTACCTCCAGCCCTATCTGCTCTTAGGAGTGAAGGATTCAGGAAAAGGATCCTGGGATTAAGTAATCTTTTTTGGTCATATGCTGAGGAGTTGTTAACACCCTGTACATTCCACCTTGCCATGGTGTTGTACCAGTGCAGCCCTGATCTTCTATGTAGTGGGTGATGACATCAAGCATCAGAAGACTTTCACAGGATGTTTGTAATAGACAACTATCCCTTCAGTGTCAATTGCTCATCCTAAGGCAGTCCAGATATTTGAACACAGTACGTGAAGGAATGTACAAAGACAGGAAAAACAACAGTTGAAAGAAATCAACAAACCTCCTTTATGCTAAGCACTGTCAGGGAGAGGTCTTCTGATTTGAAATGTCACCAATAACTCTTTTGCTTTTATTTTACTCTTTTCTCCAAAAAGAGGTCTTAATATATGCATGTATGTATGTATGTATTTTTATTTCTTCTCGTTAACACACAGTGTAGTCTTGGTTTCAGGAGTAGAATCTAGCGATTCATCATTTACATATAACACCCAGTGCTCATCCTAACAAGCGCCCATAACTCATTTTCCCCACCCCCAACAACCCTGTTTGTTCTCTATATTTAAGAGTCTCTTATGGTTTGCCTCCATATTTTTATCTTATTTTTCCTTCCCTTTCCTTATGATGTTCTGTTGTTTCTCAAATTCCACATGAGTGAAATCATGTGGTATCTTTCTCTTCTATGGCTTAGCATAATACCCTCCCTCCAGTTCCATCCACATTGTTACAAATGGCAAGATTTCATTCTTTTTCATTGCCAAATAGTATTCCATTGTATGTATGTGTGTATGCATATGCAAATCATAGACACATGTATGCGTGTATATTATGCACATATATATGCATGTATCAATTCGTCAGTTGATGGACGTTTGGGCTCTTTCCATACTTTGGCTATTGTCAATAGTGCTGTTATAAACATTGGGGTGCATGTGCCCCGTTGAATCAGCATTTTGGTTTCCTTTGGATAAATTCCTAGTAGTGCAATTGCTGGGTCATAGGATAATTCTATTTTTAATTTAAAAAAAATAGTGAGGTACCTCCACAATGTTTTCCAGAGTGGCTGCACCAGTTTGCATCCCCACCAACAGTGCAAGAGGGTTCCCCTTTCTCCACATCCTCGCCAACACCTATTGTTTCCTAATTTTAACCACTCTGACCAGTGTGAGGTGATTTGTCATTGTGGTTTTGATTTGTATTTCCCTGATGATGAGTGATGTTGAGCACCTTTTCCTGTGTCTGTTGGCCATCTGGGTTTCTTCTTTGGAAATGTGTCTATTCATGTCTTGTGCCAATTTTTTCACTGGATTGTTCTTCAGGTGTTGAGTTTGGCAAGTTCTTTGTAGATTTTTGATACTAACCCTTTATGTCATTTGCAAGTATCTTCTATTCGTCAGTTCCCTTTTAGTTTTGTTGTTTCCTTTGCTGTGCAGCAGCTTTTTATCTTGATGAGGTCCCAATAGTTCATTTTTGCTTTTATTTCCCTTGCTTTCAGAGACCTGCAGCCGAGGTCAAAGAGGTTATTGCCTGTTTTCTCCTATACAATTTTGATGGCTTCCTGTCACATTTAGGTCTTTCATCCATTTTGATTTTATTTTTGTGTATGGTATAAGAAAGTGGTTCAGTTTCATTGTTCTGCATGTTGCTATCCAGTTTTCCCAGCGCCATTTGCTAGATTTTTTTCCATTGGATACTTTTTCCTGCTTTGTTGAAGATTAGTTGGCCATATATTTGTGGGTCTATTTCTGGGTTCTCTCTTCTATTCCATTGATCTATGTCTGTTTTTGTGCCAATACCATACTGTCTTGATGATTACAGCTTTTAAAAAAACATTTTTTTAACATTTATTTATTTTTGAGACAGAGAGAGAGAGAGAGAGAGAGAGCATGAACAGGGGAGGGTCAGAGGAAGAGGGAGACATAGAATCTGAAACAGGCTCCAGGCTCTGAGCTGTCAGCACAGAGCCTGACGCGGGGCTCGAACCCACAGACCGCGAGATCATGACCTGAGCTGAAATCAGACGCTTAACCGACTGAGCCACCCAGGCGCCCCGATGATTACAGCTTTGTAATGCAGGTTAAAGTTTGGGGTTGTGATGCCTCCAGCTTTGGTTTTCTTTTTCAACATTACTTTGGCTATTTGGGATCTTTTGTGATTCCATACAAATTTTAGGATTGTTCTAGCTCTGTGAGAATGCTGGTGCTGTTTTGATTGGGATTGCATTGAATATATAGATTGCTTTGGGTAGTATTCACATTTTAACATTTGTTCTTCCAATCCATTATTTCCGTTTCTTTGTGTCTTCAATTTCTTTCTTAAGCCTTCTATAGTTTTCAGCGTACAGACCTTTTTACCTCATTGGTTAGGTTTATTCCTAGGTATTTTGTGGTTTTTGATGCAACCGACAACTCTTTTTTAAAATTAACTTTACTGTCTTACAAACTATGGTGGAGGAGTCAACTTTTCACATTTCTTGGGCAATTACTAGATAGGATGGGATCAGATCTGCTGCTGTTACCTTTTGTGGGAGAAGAGAGAAGGGGCAGAGAAAAATACTTGACTGGAAAGAAAAGGGAACTGCTATGCCCCGTAACACAATACATAGGTGCTCAAAAATGTTAGCTTCTTAATTCAGTAAAACCTTTTATATATTGGCAATTTTAAAGCAGAATGATGGAAAATCCATTTTCTACTTGAATAAATTTTGAGTTAGCAACATCCTGCCAGCCCTTTCTTTTTCCTTTAAGGGGGGGAAATCACAATCTTAACCACTGGGTCTCCCATAACAAACCAAAGTCAAAAATAAAACACACCTAGAAGAATCAGAAAAATGTTTAAACATTTATTTAAAGACTGTCCTTTGGAAACCTTTTTTCCTTCTAGCCTGGTGTAATTCCTCTGAGGTGGTACATAAGTACCTCAGAGCTCTGAGAGAGCTGTTCCCTTATGTTAAAAAACAGGTTTTTAGGGTCAAGAGGAGACAGTCTCCACAATGAAGAATAATGAAAACCTAAGTTCCTTAAAAGGGACAGCATCAGAAGTTCTCAAATAGTAAGTGCATCCGAATACCCTGAAGGGTTTAAATGTAGATTGCAAGGCCCTACCCCCAGTTTCTAATGCTATGGGTCTAAGGTAGGGCCCAAGAATGTACATTTCTACATTCCTAGATGGTGCTGAAGCTGCTAGTGCCAGGATCATACTTTGAGAACCCCTGGTATAAATAAAGTACATGGGATTTAGAGTCACAAATATCTGGTAAGATATGGCCTTTCTGAGCTTCTGACCACTTCATCATGAATTGCCAGCATCCTCTGCCACCTCAGAGGTGTAGATTCTGTCTTTAGCAGTTATAATGGTGAACTGGGGTATTCCATTTTGGACAAACCCATTTCCTCACCTGTAAAATAGGTTAAAACCTACCTTCAGAGGCCTGTGATAAGACTTAATAAAGTTTTAGTATACATAGTAGTTGCCAGATTCAATACTTGTGACCATCCACTACTGCACTTTATAGAATTACTAGTATCCTTAGCATCTATTGGAGTCTGTTAATGAGAACTACAGAATAAGTTAAAGTCAATAATGAAACAACTAAATGTGAATTTAAATGGCCATGCCCTTCCCAAAACCATGCTAGGGAAATTCCATGTTCTGATTCCTCTTCTTTAGGACTGTCAATGGCAGGATACCAGCTCTGGTCACCATGGACCCCACTGGACGAGAGCTTCCAATGGCTGCGGCACACAACACCTACATCTTCTTCAAAGCACCCTTTTAGGGCTTCCCCCTGCTTCCCACATACCCCTTCTGACCTTGAAGTGCAGCTTTGCTTTCAAGAGGTCACTCTAGTTCTAGACAGCCCATTCCTGGAGCCTGGGGTGAGTCCCAAGTTACCCTGCCACACATCAGAGCTCCAAACCATGAACAACAAGAAAGGGCTGGTCAGGAAGCCCCAGGCTGTCCGCCTCAGTGGAGTGGATTCCGTGTTTGGCAGGGTCATCACAGCTCAGCCACCAAAATGGACCGGAACCTTCAGAGTTTCAGACAAATCAGCCTTTTGCAAAATCATCAGCCGGGAGCACCAGTGGCCCACTGGACTTAAGGAACCTCAGATTCAGATGACAGTGACCATGTGCAAACAGATGCTGCGCTCTATCCTCTTACTGTATGCAACATACAAGAAGTGCACTTTTGCCTTACAACACTCCAAGTAAAGGGTTCCCATCTGATTCCTGTTCCTTATACCATGCTCTTTTACTATGTGTCTGAAGTTTACAGAAACCTGTCTGTGTAAAGGAAACTGACATCACCCCAGCAATCTTGCTTTTCTGTCACGCAGTGACAATTCAGGAACCCCTTTATTTCCTTTCCCCTCCAAAGAAGGCCAGTGACCGGAGCAAAGGAGAACATTTCCACTGTAAAGCTGAACAACATTTAAAAGAGAGTCAAACTAGCGTGAACATGTACATGTGATAAAGAACCATTAAACCATATAAACCAATGAGCCTAGTGTGAACTCACTTCAACATCTAAGACGACATCATGTTCCCCAAAAATGAGTTGGGGAAACAAAGGGGTGTCAAGGAAGGAGATTATGGATTTCCACGTACATGAGGACGAAGGGATCAAAAATTTATAGATGGTTCAAGGATTAAAAAAAATAATAAAAAATAATCCCCCCCCCCCCCCCACCAAATCAACAACAAAAAACCCTAACAACCACATCCTAATGCCACTGGAGAGTACTAAAGTGGGTAGAAATATTAACAAATATTAAATAAATATTTATAGCCTGCCAAGAAAGAACTTGGAGGCAGCAATGAAACTGGGCTTTCTGGCGGAACACAAGAGAGCTCCCCATTTTAGCTGGTGTACTACTATTCTACTTCTAATAAACAACAAGTAATTTCGTAGCATTCTTGTAACTAGATTATAGGTATAACTCAGAATAATGTGGAAATAAAATAAACATATATACAAAGTCAACATGAGTTTGATGGTGCCTTTTCCCTCTTTCTCTTGTATCTATAGGATGACCAGAGAATTTTTAAAAAGCAGCCAGAATTTTCCTTTTGACTTTCTTTGGGAATTGTCCAGAAATTTGTCACTCCTCGAAAAATATCACAAAGATTTTCTCATCTCAAGTAAAGATGGTCCTTAGAATAGGAAATATGTGATTTTAATTGGTAGAAGTGATGTGTTCACACCAATTTCCATTATTTCTCTGCATAAACCCCAACTGAATCCCATGTAATACTTGACTTATGAAGGAAATTCAGAAAGAGGAATGAGGTAGTTCAGGCAGAACTTAAAACAATTTATTTGTAAAACTGGTACAATCCTAAATTCTAAAAGTTTCAAAACTAGCTCCCAAAGCCCAGTATCTGTTCCACAGCATAGCACTGCCACGTTTGCCCAAGACCGATAAGTAATGCTACAGTGGAATCATGAGCCAAGGTCTTTGATGATGATAGACAACCTATGAAATTCAAATTCGGCGGATTCAGCAAAGCCCACCACCCCAGTGACAAAACAGGATGCTTCCAGTAAGGAAGGCAGACAGATTTCAAACCCTAAACACAAAACAGGAAGAGGCTAGCAGACATGGGGAAGGGGCAGCAGTCTCTCTGTGGTCTAATCGGAGTCATCATCACTCTCACCACTATCTTGCTCCTTTTCTCCATCACTTACTTCATCTTCACCATCCTGAGGGGTAAAGGATAATTAGATATTTAAGGTCATCTGAATAACCCCATGAATTACAAGACTGCTCCCATAGGATTTACTGTACTGTATCATCATTAAAACCAATGACGGGTGTTAAAACATTCATCTGAAAAAGGAATTGAGGCTCACCTGTTATTTTTCTATTGTGACCTCTTAAGCCAAGACTATGGAGGAAGGCCACTGGGATAGCAACCTATGACATTTTGCAACTGAACCAAATTCACAGGATTTTTACATAAGCCATGGTCCTCCACCTCTACTGCATGTGTGTGATATAGAACAAAGTAGGTACTCAATATAGAATGAAATGTTTGCTAACTTAAAAATTCTGGTGTAGGGGCTCTTGGATGGCTCAGTCGGTTGAGCGTCCGACTTTGGCTCAGGTCATCATCTCACTGTTCATGGATTCGGGCCCCACATCGGGCTCTGTGCTGACAGCTCAGAGCCTGGAGCCTGCTTTGGTTTCTGTGTCTCCCTCTCTCTCTGCCCTTCCCCTGCTCGCACTGTCTCTGTCTTTCCAAAAAAAAAATGAATAAACATAAAAAATAAAACAAAATAAAATAAAAATTCTGGTGTATCTTGGGACACTTGGGTGGCTCAGTCGGTTAAGCGTCCAACTTCAGCTCAAGTCATGATCCCGTGGTCTGCGAGTTCGAGCCCTGCATCGGGCTCTGTGCTGACAGCTCAGAGCCTGAAGCCTGCTTTGGATTCTGTGTCTCCCTCTCTTTGCCCCTCCCTCACTCATGCTCTGTCTCTGTCTCAAAAATAAACAAACATTAAAGAAAAATTGGGGGTGGGGGGGACCTGGTTGGCTCAGTCGGTTAAGCCCCCGACTTCAACTCAGGTCATGATCTCGTAGTTTGTGAGTTTGAGCCCTACATCCAGCTCTCTGCTCTCAACACAGAGCCTGCTTCAAATCTTGTCTTCCTCTCTCTCTCTCTCAAAAACAAAGATTAAGAAAAAAAATTTTTTTTAATTAAAATAATTCTGGTGTATCTCACCAGAGGAATTCAGCATAAAATTCTTTGGTCAGTAGGGGCACCTGAATGGCTCAGTCAGTTAAGCATCCGACTACTGCTCAGGTCATGATTTCACGGTTAGTGAGTTCAAGCCCCCAAGTTAGGCTCTGTGCTGACAGCTCAGAGCCTGAAGCCTGCTTCGGATTCTGTGTCTCCCTCTTTCTTTGCTCATCCCCTGCTCGCTCTCTCTCTCTCTCTCTCCTCTCTCAAAAATAAACTTTAAAAAAATTAAAATCTTTGGTTTCCAGTTTTAATCTGGGAGGCTTGCTTAGGAGAAAGTACCAAACTAATAAGATACTGTTTCAAAAATTTTTTTATGAGAACAAGGTAGAGGTATACTATACAAATACAACAGAGGACCATGTCATAAAAGTATTTTTCATATTAAATGATCTTTCTGCATCAGCCTCAAATTGCATTATAGAGAGGCTTTACAGGAGGGGTTCTTAAATTTGAGCTTCTTGGTGTCTATAACCCACCTGAATTGTAACAAAATTCAATAAAAATATCCATTTTTCTTCAGCTTTCTGTAAAGTCCTGAAAATATCTGTAATAGCCCAGAAAAGAATAAGGACCCCTTCTCTTACTGTAGTCCTTAGTGACTGCAGCTTTTGATTCTGTGCTTTAGTTTCCACCAAATGCGTTCATGTTTCTATCTTATATATTCACAAAACATATTTAAATGGTTTAACTCATTCTTCTCAACACTCAGAGAACACCAGACTGCTTCTTTTTTCCTCTATAAAATGGTATTTTCAACTCGACAACATATGCCACAACTTGAGAGAGTCTTTTGGCCCCCACAGAATTTCATATAAAAAGAGAAGCTTTTCTGGAGGCAATGGTGAAGAGCATAGAAGTCTTTGATTACAAACGTAAGCAGGGTGGGGTACCCGGCTGGCTTAGTCAGTGAGTTGCAACTTTTGATCTTGGGGTCATGAGTTCGAGCCCCATGTTGGGTGTAGAGATTACTAAAATAAATAAACTGAAAAAAAAACCACAAAACATAAGGGCGCTTGGGTGGCTCAGTCAGTTAAGCATCTGACTCTTGATTTCAGCTCAGGTCATTCTCACAATTATGAGATCAAGCCCCACACTGAGCTCTACACTAAGTGTGGAGCCTGCTTGCACTCTTTCTCTCTCTCTCTTTCAAAAATGTATAAACATTGGGGTGACTGGGTGGTTCAGTCAGTTAAGCATCTGACTTTGGCTGATGTCATGATCTTGCAGTTCCTGAGTTCAAGCCCCGCATTGGGCTCTACGCTGCTTCAGATCCTCTGTCTCCCCCTCTCTCTGCCCCTCCCCTGCTCCCACATGCACACTCGCTTTAAAAAATAAACATTAAAAATATATATAGGGGCACCTGGGTGGCTCACTCAGTTAACCATCCAACTCTTCTTTGGCTCAGGTCATGATTGCACAGTTCGTGAGTTTGAGACTCACACCAGGCTCTGCGCTGACAGCAGAGAGTCTGCTTGGGATTCTCTCTCTTTCCCTCTCTCTCCCTCTCTCTCTCCCTTGCTCATGTTCTCTCTCAAGATAAATAAATAAACTTAAAAAAAATAAAATGACAGACAAAAAAAAAAAGTAGTGCCGACTCACAAGGATTTAAGATTAAAAAAAAAAAAAAAGCAAGTTCTATACTTTCTACTGACTTAAAAAAATACAACTGTCAACTGCACAGTCTGGGGCCTTATGCAGAGATACCTCTGTTGCTTTGCTCTTGGAGACCTGGGATGTTGTATTATCCTCACTCTCCTCGGCTGTGCTCTCCTGGGAATTCTGGGATAGTATCTCTTCACCCTAAATGCAGATGGGCCAAGAAAAATGGTGGGTTACAATAAACATATTCGGGGGCTCAAGGTGAGAAAGGCTTGGTTTGTAGATAACACAAGATATTCTAGCCATTCAAACATGGTCAAATACAGACACCAAACTGTGATCTAGTACCTAAAGAAGTGATAATCACACTCTGAGGTAAGTGTGGCTCCCATATAATATGTAGTTTTATAAGAAGTCTATTGTCGCATTCTAGTATCACACTAGATTTTACAAGGCCAGGACATACTGGTGACTCATTTAATGTTGAGTATCATTCTAAAATTTCCCAAATACCTTAAGGTATATGACCACCAACACACTAACTACAAATGGCCATGTAGAAGCTGAAACACCGCATACAAAGTGGTTTAAAGACATCAGCTTTTCATCATTTCTGTTTGGACTCAAATCCTGGCACCTCTCACTTACCGCTAAATGACTTTAGGTAAGCTACTTAACCTCTCTGAGCTTTACTCTTCTCAGGGAAACGACAGTATTGTTTTATTATAGTATTTTGTTTAATAGTATTGTGCAAGAGGCACCTGGGTGGCTCAGTTGGTTAAGTATCTGACTCTTGGTTATGGCTCCAGTCATGACCTCACGGTTTCTGAGTTTGAGCCCCGTACTGGGCTCTGCACTACCAGGGCGGAGCTTGTTAGGGGGTTCTGTTTCCCTCTCGCTCTGCCCCTCCCCTGCTCGTTCTTTATCTCTCTCTCAAAATAAATAAACTTAAAAAAAAAACAAACCAGTACAGTGGAAATAACAGTACCTCATAAAGCACATGTGAAAAAAGGAAACTAATTCTCTGGGGTGCTATTCTTTTCATATATGAGATTATAAAACCCTGAGCTATTGTATATGTGAATGAGAAGAACTTGTACCCTATATGACAATTTCTGGGGCGCTGGGGTGGCTCAGTCCGTTAAGTGTCCAACTTTGGCTCAGGTCATGATCTTGCCATTCATGAGTTTGAGACCTGAGCTGTCAGCACAGAGCCTGGAGCCTGCTTCAGATTCTGTATCTCCCTCTGTCTCTGCTTCTTCCCCACTCACACACTCTGTCAGACAGGTGAAAGACCTTAGAAATATTTACTTGTTAAAAATAGGCAGAGAATAATTTCAGAAATAAGACAGACTGGTTAGGGAAAAAAAAAATGAAAATAACTTTTTAAAAAAATCTGTCCATATAAAAAAATGTTGTGAATCTACCCTCAGTAGATTCTCAACAGGAGCCCACTCTGGTTGAGGAGAGAGGTTTTACTGATCTGGCTCTTCTATCTCTGAGCCATTGTTATTATCAGTGGCATGTTTTGGTGCCTTTGCTGGCTATGATGAGGGGTGGAGCCCATGACTAAGACCATAAGACCATGACTAAGACCAATCTGCCCTAACTTTAAGAGCAAAATGGCCATAGCCTTAAGAGAAAACAGTCTTGAGAGAACAGGGCTCAGTTGACCTCTTTGACATACCTTCTGATGCTCTCACAAAGAACAGGAGTAGATTATCACTGGCATGCCTCTAGGCTTACCTGCAAGTCCCGGTTTTTGAGGTTGCCCAGCCAGAAAGCCTCCCTGCAATTGTTGAAGATGAGCATGGCTTTCACTCTGCAAACTAACAGCTCCAGCGTCTTTTTGAGCAAAGGCACGTGTTTGGTGAGTTTCATGTCTTGGTGAATCTGAATAGAAACCAATGCACCCAACTCACTTGGACTACCATTCTTTCACATTCCTACACAGAAACTTGTGAATTCCTGACATCGTGAACACTAAAAAATAGCACATGTCCTCCCAGTACAGGCCAGAGACACATTTCTGTTAAACAGCCATCTCTAAAGAGAATGGCAGCTCTCCTTCAAGCTAAAAGAGCCTAGAAGACCTAACACCGACACCTTAGGTTCTTCTTCATAACCTCTTATTGACTAATTATCAAGGAATTCACCTAAAATATTCTTGAATATGTATTATACTGATATTAAACAACAGAGTATCCCTTATAACTCCACTGTTCAGCACCTTCTAAAGTTAGAACGAAGTGAAGAAGTGAGCCACAGGAATTATTTGGTTTGCCTGTGACTACAGAGCTCTGTGGTTCCGTATGCCTTCAGACAAAAAGTGACAATGGTTCAACTGTAGGCTTCAAGTGGAAAAATCCTCTAATGGTAAAATGTTCTCACAAGAGACAGATGTGTTCTTTGACAAGTTAGTAGAGCCTGAAAAGCTCTACAGATGGTTGCTTTTAGAACCACCTCTTGTCTCTAGCAGAAAATCATCACTTATATAATATTCCTCCCACCCAGAGGACTTTATAGCAGCAACACATCCACCAACATTCTCTATCTCTCACCAAAGAGAAGCTTCTACAGGAAACAGTGCTATGGAGTTTGAGTCAAACTTCAGAGCCAGAAACTTCTATGTGATTGCCCAATTTCAACTAGCAACTAAGGATCTGACCACTCTGAATTAAACTGTCTCTGGACACACACAGTCTCAAAAATAAAGACTCAAGAAGGGTAAAAAAGGATGAAGGAAGTGGAGCCCATGGATCTCTTGATCACACTGAGATTAAGCCAACAGGCAGGATGATGCAATGACTTGCTCTCCCCTCTTACCTTGGAATGCCCACACAGATGATGAAGCAGCCTCGTATCCAATTGGAAGGTTTCCAGTAAGCTCAGAACATCTTCCTACAACCAACAAAATTCATAAATACCATATTAAATGCTCTCATTTCATTCTAGATGCAACCAAGGGCTCCAAAGAGGATAAACCTTGCAGGTCCCAGCCTTGTATTGGTAATTATCTCAATTTGGCCCTCAAAGTGAGGACTAACTAGCTATCCTCCCCTTTCTCTTTCTAGGTTATAAGGAGGAACCAACCAAATACTGTGAGAGTGTCTTGCAAACTTGCTAAATATGTGTAAGGAATCATCCTTTGTTTTTATCCTTATTTCACTACTCTAACCCTGAATCTCACTTGGCCAAAAAAACTCTCCAGACTATCCATTACAACAGCAAAAAGTTTATGACACAATGAGCTGTTTACTACTATTACTATTATTATTATTGTTATTTCCGAGGGTAGACCTAGAGAAATGCAAAGGAATAAGCAAATGACACACTGATCCATGAGGTGCTGGGAATGCAGCAACACAATAAAATCAAGCTAAAAGGAACAACTACCCCCAGATCTGGAGTAAAAGTAGAAAGGTGGGTTTAAATCAGAGTGGGTCTGAGGAGTTTAGCCTACTTTGAAATATTTGGTCCAATATGGGCATCTTTGGTGATAGCTGAAGTGGACCAAAGGAGCCCCAGTAGAATGGTGGCCCAGATCCTAGGAATGGGACCACCCCCATTCCGAGCTCAGGAGTCACCATGGATGTATCTTCTGAGTAACTGTACAGAGCACACCTTTCTTCTGTGTTCTCAGTTCTTACCCGGTGTTTTCTAAAACTGAAGTCTAGGAGTGGCATACACTGCTTCAGAAATGCTTCCACAAAGAGACGTCCATACTGAAGAAGAGAAGAGACACACTAGTGATGACCTCTGTTGAGGCCTTTCACCAGAACAGCCCCTGCCTGAGGTAGCATAGCATCACCCAGCCCAGGGGCTTTATCTTATTTTTGTATATAAAAAATAAGCAGGGAGGAATCCAAAAGGTTAATTTGGAGAATGTAAGTTTAATTCAAAAACTAAATGGGCCTGCTAACTAAGCCTCAGAGTTAGGCAAACTTACCTACCCTAGACACAGACAATGAGCAGAAGCCTTGATCCATGTAAGAATAAGAGCACAGAAAACAGAGGAGGACCGCATCTCCCTAAGGACCACTTACACCCAAAAGGAAAAAGGTATAGAGATGAGGAAGCACATAATCAACTGCCAAATTTAATGATCAGATAAACCACTCTCTCTACTCACCCATCTCCCACACTGGGCCAGGGCAGAGAGAGTAAAGAGGAAGAGAGGGACTAGAAGATAACAAGAATAAGGTGCTATTCACTTGGAAGGAACCATCAGGAGTCGGAAAGACACATTCTCCCAATAACATTCCCTAGTTCCTGACCCGTCATCAAATCTAAGGCTAATATGGGCTCTCCCCTTGGGAGAGGAGTTCAGTGGTTATCAGGATACCAGCTTCCACATTCATGAGGCCAGCCGTGGGCTTTAAAAAGAGCAATCACCCACTCCTCCTTCCTCCCTGTTGCCTGGGAAGGAATGGCAGGAGTGACTTTTGTTCTTAAAGTCGCCCGCCCTGAATCCACTCCTGCTAGTTCTAAGACTCAAACCAAAAATTTTCAAACTCATAGCAAAATTAGCTTCTCTAGTCATCCAACTAGTATGGGAAAACATATCCATTGTCTTTTCTAAACTACCACCTGTTAGCACAGATTCTGAAAATTCTGGCTTGTGGACAAAGTATTAAGCAACTCCTTTCTGCTGAGGCCATCTCTAGAGATCCACAGGAACAATAAATACTAACGAAGGCCAGGTCATTTTCTCACCTTCAAACATACATGCAGAACAGGACGACTATCAAACACCTGGAGACACAAAAGACAAGAAACCAAAGCTGAGGTCTGCTCCTTTGAGCACCCCCAGCCTCTTCCCCATTGTGCAAATCACAGCTCTGGGCGGTGTAGAGAATTCTAAAATGAAAAAGGCATGTCAACAGTTAATTACAAAACAGAAATTAAAGTAATCACCATCACTGAAATTCAAAAAAAAGGAAGAGGGAAGCAAAGAAGAGTAAGAAATTTACTCTAACTCAGGGATATTAACTCAGGGATATTAAGATGGCATTGTAGAGGTCCAAACCTTGAAGTGAAGCCTTAAGACAGATGGACTGAGAGGCAGAAAGGGGAGAGAATGACATTCTGAGCTGGGAGAATACCCTAGCAAAATCATGGAGTTGGTGAGAGTACACATTGTGTTTGAGGGATAAAGAAGGCATTCAGGATTGGAAAAGGGAACTAGTGGGAATGTACTCAGATCACAGAGGACCCAAGACAAGGTGAGATCTGTTTAATAGTACTGTGGCACAGACAGAGAAAGAGGAAGGAAGAGAAGGAAAAAGACATTGCCTTTTCAGAGAAGAAGGGGTTATCCAGGATGGGTAGAGGAATAAGGGAAGACAGGGAAAAACAAACCCCAAGGAAGGGTGGGGAAAGGAGCAGGAAGGTCCATTTTGGAAGCCAGGACCCTTGTTGGTTTCTACAGTTAGCTGGTGAGGTGGGTCAAGGAGCCTCCACATTCACCTTTATTAGGTTGATGAGGATACTGAAGTCTCGAACAGCCATGTTCCAGTAGAGGAGCTTCTCTTCATGAATCTGGGGGTAATCAAATATATAGGCACTTCTGAATCAGCCAAGTACTTCTATTATTGTATTCCCACTAATATATGGGTCTTGGATTACAAAGCTATTCAGAGATTAATTTAAGCCAATTATTCTTTCAGAGATCTTACCAGTGCACCCACAAGATGGCTCTGAGGCCCGCATACATATAACACTAAGGTACCTCAGAGAGAGTTTCTAAAAAGAAAACTCCTCTTCAGTAACATCTAAATAAGAAAAAGCCTCTGTAACACACCTGCTGATGTTCAGATCCCTGTGGCTTCTCTGATACCTATGCTGTCAGCAGTCTAGCTCAGCTCTGGTTAGCAGACTGCCAAGGCCCAGCGTGACAGCATCTTAAACAGGCCTGCTCACCTCGTACCAGCTCACAAGCAGCAAGCTGCCAGGCATGGGACCAAAGACATTTTTTCCAGGGCTATGGCTTATGGAGAAGCCTGAGCATTCCCTTGGGTAGTAGCCAGGGAATACAGAACCCAATCCTCTCTCAAACTGACAGGAAAGAAATTAAACCAAGAGTTCTTTGAAAAAGAATCCTGGATCTCTGTAACTCAAAGGAAGTAGCTTAGAAGAAAACCTGGACCCAAGAAATAGAAGACACAGAAGCTTCCTAATTAGTCAGGTCTACTTCTTGTGCTGGGAGTATGTGACCCACCTGTTGCGAGTCTGCTGCTGTGCCAGCCTGAAGACCTTTCACTGTCTTCTCTAGTTCAGCCATCATCACTCGGAAGAAAATGACAAAGGTGTGCCTAAAAGGGGAAAACATGCACACCCACACAAGGATGACTAGTTAGATAGAACTTCCTAGGAAGAAGCCAAGGAACCAAAAATCATTTCCTTCTCCACCTCTTTGAATTTCCTTTCACTAGGGTCCACTGTAAAAGAATGGGGGTGGGGGTTGAAAGGATTAAAAAAGGAGTCCAAGAAGATGGCCTGTGAAACAATGGAATTAACTTTATGAAGGGAAACGGTGTAGTGGCATGGAAAGAGCCATGAAGTGGTGGTAAAAAGATCTGAATTCAAGTTCCTAGTTCCATAATTACTGCATGTTTAAGTCTGAGTAAGTTCCCTCTCTAACACTAATTTTCCTCATCAGTACAACAGGGATAATGATACCTACTCACAGAATCGATGCAAGGATTAAATGACATAAAGAATGTGAAAGTGATTTATAAACTTTGTATGAGACAAAAAACCCACTGAGATGTACACATGATTGGATACTATAATCACTTTATCCTAAAGGTGGTTAAAATATTAGTCTCACTTTTAAAGGATGAAAGTACTAACAAGACACATTTGGTGACTAAATATTTATTGTCTTTGAAGACTCTACTGAAAATTCATTCGTCACTAAGGTCCTTTCACATGGGTTGATTGAGAACCCCTTGGAAAGAATGCACAGTATACGTTCTATGTGTTGAATTAATTACTGTACCTACCATCTGTAATAGAATTAGATGAAGGGTAAGGTAGTTATTTGGAAACCACATACATTGGACAATGTGATTCTAACTTAGGGAAAGAATTGGAAGAGAGAACTCCTTTACCTGGTTAGGGTGGGGAATGTGGAGGAAGATCCATCTTTAGGAGAACTGATCAGTTCTGGGACACCAACCCCAGCAATCTCCTCTATGGCCTTCAGAACACTGTCTGTATGCTCCAGGTAGATGCTGCATTGAGAGCAATAGGAGTATGAACACATGTTACAGAATTCCTAAATCAAGATTTCCTTCTTGAGATATTACCAGATATTTAGCTTTACAATAACTACTAGCATTTATTCTTTAAAAAAAATTTTTTTTAATATTTATTTTTGAGAGAGACAGAATATGATTGGGGGAGGGGCAGAGAGAGAGAAGACAGAGAATCTGAAGCAGGCTCCACGCTCAGAGCTCTCAGCACAGTGCCTGACATGAGGCTTGAACCCACGAACTGTTGAGATCATGACCTAAGCCAAAGTGGGACACTTAACCGAGCCACCCAGGCACCCCTAGCATTTATTCTTAATAAGATGAAAATTCCAGACAATTGTCAGGAGGTAAAGGAAATGATGTTTTAATTGGAAATACAGTTAGACACTTTGGAAGTGATGGATGAGTCTTGGATATAGTAGGCAATACATAACGACGTAACTCTGGGGACGCCAGGGTGGCTCGATTGGTTAAGTGTCCAACTCTTGACTGTGTCTCAGGTCATGATTTCGCAGTTTGTGAGATTGAGCTCTGCATCCAGCTCCCTGTTGACAGTGTAGAGTCTGCTTGGGATTCTCTCTCTCTGCCTCGCCCCTACTCATGCACTCTTTCTCTCTCTCAAAATAAATAAATAAACTTAAAAAAAAATTACAAAACTCTGGTTAACAAGGCACAATACAACTACAGACGCCTCCATTTTCTCCTCTATAATTTAATAATAAGGAACTAGCTGACAATATAAAACAGAACTAGAGGATCTTACAATCCACATATTCCAAATTGTTAATTATTTTATTTTTCAAGTATAATCAACATATCATGTCACATTAGTTTCAGCTGTATGATACAATTATCCAACTTTTTGTTAATTTCAAACCTACTTCATGGTTTCCAAGTTCCCCCTAACCACAGTAATTCCTCAGTCTTTGACCAGGCCAGAGATCCCAACAGTGACAAAATGGACTATTTGGCTCATGTAAAGAAACCGAGGCTCTCACCTGAGCAAAGTATGGAGCTGCTCAGTAGAGATGCTGCTCTTCTCTTTCTCCCCACTTGGCCATACCCGACAGAGGAACTGTTTGGCTAATGAAGCTGTTGGAGAAACAAGACAAACGCATTTCACGCATGGAAAATTGACCAAACTCTTCTTTTCCAGTCTTTTGGGGGGTGATTAATGATCAAAAGGATTATTATTATTTACTTTACTTTTGAGAGAGAGAGAGAGAGAGAGAGAGAGAGAGAGAGAGAGATCGTGAGCAGGGGGAGCAGCAGAGAGGGAGGGGGATAGAGGATCAGAAAGGGACTCTATGCTGACAGCAGAGAGACCCATGCGGGGCTCGATTTCATGAACTGTGAGATCATGACCTGAACCAAAGTCATACACTTAACCAACTGAGACACACAGGCACCCCAAAAGGATTATTATTATTTTTTTATATTTACTATGAAGTTCCTAGTCTAACAGACAATTTGAAAAAAGCTGCCATGGGTTCCTGCTCCAGTGGTCCTTCTACCAGAAATAAACCTAAGACTCAACATGTTCCGCCCTCTTACCCTGTCCTGACACACACAAACATAAACTGAATAGACACACACTGCTGAGCAGTAGGAAAACCAATCTTGTTCCTCCTGGGCAGACCAATAAGCCATGGCAACCTCAGATTCACACCAAACGCTCCCCTTGAAATTAACAGGAAGTAATAAAAGGTTTGTTTTGCATTTTCTTCTGGTGTTCTGTCTGTACTGCCAATTAGGATGTATAAATCAATGAGTTGCATTCTAAGAGCTATGACCAAAGATAAAGATTAGGAATGGGGCTCAGCTTTTCTTTAAACTTAATCTTGATTTGTTCTCCTTCTCCCACCCATTTTATTTACCTTGTAGTTTGTATCTCTTTTTGTCAAATATCTCAGATGATTTACCAAAAAAAAAAAAAAAGACATGAATAAACAGAAGGCAAACAGAAAACTACCTAGCCAACTGAACTAACCCAATCAGACTAAGCAATGTCAGCAGAGATCAATCACAGTTCCTTGATATAGCAAGAGGGCACACCCACAGTTATGGGGGGGATTTACATGTAAAACGTACAAGTTCCTAAGAAGCACTAAGTTTACAAACTTGAATTATTAATCCTATTCATGGAAAAAAAAAAAGATGATCTGAGTCCATCACCAATTTTTTCTTTGTTCTTAGTAGCTGTAGATTTCTCCAAAATGACCATCAAAAGTCTGATGAGATAAAGAGCACACTGGAAACTGGGAATGCTGTGAGAGAAATTCTGCAAGTAATTGAAGCTCTGGCTGTAAAGGAGACAACAAAACAAAAAAGATACCACAAATATTACAGATATGTCTAAATTCATGAGTTGTTCAAGTCCACTTATGTATTTAATGGTCTAATCATTTTCAGGTGCTTTTGTGGCCATCACCTTTCAGGACCCTGATAGGGAACTGTAACCTTGTATGAAGAAAGCCAGGGCAGAATAGAGCCCAGTGGATGGAGTGCTGGCCTTGAAGAGTCACATACACCAGAGACCCAAATAGGAGTCTATGCCATGCTTGTATGAGCAACCCTAGACAAATTATTTGCTCTTTAAGGCCTAGGGCAACACAATGAGAATAAGGCTTAAATTCTACGTTTATAGGGACAAGAGAAAGGAAATTATAAGGCAGAGAAAGCAGAGCTTTTAAATAAGCGTGCCATATATGGTCAGTTTTCATTGTACTGAAATAATGGGAGATAGGGAGTCACAATTAATTCAAATTAATTCAAAATTGTAGTTGAAATAAAACTACAGTCAACTCTCTGATTGACTATGGAAAGGAAGTCAAACAAATTTAAAAGCACTATATTTAAAACAAAGTAAGGTCTTGCCTGATAGGGATGATAAATAATGACTGCAGACCCAAAGACAGCATAGAGTAGGTTAGAGAAACACCAAATTACTCGGGGAGAAGCTGGGATAGGATGCTGGGAGCCATGCTTCTTAGATCTCCTCACCTCCTTCCTCCACTGCCTGCCCTCAGCCTAGGCTTCTCTTCTTCCAAGATGGAGAGAAGATCAGTGGTAATTACTGCTACCTAACTACCCTACCGTACTAAAAGAGTAGGTTCCTGGATAATCAAGAGTTCACTACAGATTACTAGTGTTTTCAAGATCATTACCTGAAAAGGCAAACTATGGGGATGAAGGATGCACAAAGATTTAGTAGGACTGTTCAACAGTTTCTAATGTTTCAGGGTTTATCTGAATACATATGTGACGAAGCTCATATAACTGAGGAAAAGCAGCTGAAAACATCAATTTCTCTCACGACTACTGGGAGACACCCAAGTGGTTTCCAAAAAATCTTGCTAATCTTGTTCTAGGAGTTTCTTGGGACAACACTCTGTAATATGTAGTCTGACCCACCTGAGCAATTCCTCCAAGGCCTGGTCAGGTTCTCCTTGCTTCAGTCGGTTAGTAAGGACCTCAAGGGCTGAGTACAGTAAATGAACACAATGAGGCTGGAAAAATCCATTCCTAAGGGAAAGTCAAGGTAAGATGGTTGAGCTTAGTTTTAGGAAGATTGCTTGGACAGCATTTGAGAATCCTGGCTTCCAGGCTATACCATCAACAAGTTCATGGAGAAAATGGAGAACTAGAGCACTGAAAGTACCCAGGTGACCAATTCAGTCACAGCTCTGAACCTCATATTACAAATTAAAGTGCACCTCAAACAGTCTTGCCTTAAGGACCCAACAGTCCTCCTAAGTTTTTTTCTTTTTAAAAACTTTTTTTAGTAATTATTTTTGAAAGAGAGACACAGCATGAGCAGGGGAGGGGAAGAGAGAAAGGGAGACACAGAATCTGAAGTAGGCTCCCGGCTCTCAACTGTCCGCACAGAGCTCGACGCTGGGCTCAAACCCACGAAATGCAACAACATGACCTGAACAGAAGTTGGAGACTGAGCCACCCAGGTGCCCCCTTCATTTTCAAGAAAAAAAAAAAAAAAAAAAAGCTCTCCTTCATACCTTACACTTTAGAGAAAGTCTCACCCTTCCTCCCCAGAAAAACCAGGAATAACTTGGTCAACTGTTAAATCAGTATCAAATCCACAGAAGTGCTCAATAAAAAACTTACTCCTTGGGGCGCCTGGATGGCTCAGTCATTAAGTATCTGACTTTGGCTCAGGTCATAATATCACAGTTTGAGTGAGCTCAAGCCCTACTTTGGGTGAACATGAGCCACACACGTCAGGTAAAATCACGAATGCCACTTTGGGTGAGCCCCGCTTTTCTTTTCTTTTCTTTCCTTTCTTTCTTTCTCTCTCTCTCTTTCTCTCCCTCCCCCCCCCCCCCCCCGCCTCTCCTGGGATTCTCTCTCTCCCTGCCCCTCACTGACCTGTGCCCTCTTTATCAAAAAACAAAAACAAAAACAATTACTCCTTCTTCTAGAAGTCTTGACAATTCTATCTTCAGATTATCTCCTACTGTCCCTTCCTTCCCAAGCCTAGGCCATCCTCTAAAGCAGGCCCTTATCATCATCACATATGTAGATCAGACACCTTTTGATTGATCTTTCTGCATCCCTTTCCAATCTGTCTTGCACACTGCTGCCAAAAGGATTTTTCTAAAACAGCGATTTCATTATATCCTTGCTCTGATCATAAAACCAAAATTGCTTCTCTGTACAACATCCAAATTCTTCTGACCTTTAAGACCCAGCACGATCTGAACCTCTAGATCTTCTACTCCTCTAGGAACATCTCCATATCACCAGTGGTAGTCCTTCTGTCTTGCAACAAATGTATTCTGAGGGACTATCATAGGTCAAGTTTTGGGGGGGTAACAGCTTATTGAGATAGACCTGACATCCAATAAACTGCATGTATGTAAAATGCTGATCAGTTTGCTCAGGTGACATATATAAACCCATGAAACCAACACCACAATGAAAATAATGAACAGGGCACCTGGGTGGCTCAGTCGGTTGAGCGTCCGACTCTTGAATTTGGCTCAGGTCGTGATCCCAGGATTATGGGATCGAGGCCTGTATTAGGCTCCATGCTGAGCGTAGAACCTGCTTGAGATTCTCTCTCTGCCCCTTCCCCAACTCATGTCGTCTCTTAAAAAAAGGAGGGGGGGAAACATATCCATTACCCCCAGGAGTTTACTTATATTCCTTTGAAATCCATCCTTGACTCCATCCTCCCACCCAGTAACAGGCAACCACTGATCTGTTTCTGTCACTACAAGATTATATGCTTTTCCTTAGAGTTCTATATAAATGGAATCAAATGTTATATACTCTTATGTCTTGCTTTCTATTCAGTAGAATTCTTTTTTTTCATCTATGTTGTTGTGTGTAGTATTCCATCATATGAAAATTTGTTTATCCATTTACCAGTTGGTGCACATTTGTGTCTAGTTTGGGGCTATCACAAATAAAGTTGCTATAAACATTTGTACACAAGATTTCGTGTAGATTAGACATATGCTTTCATTTCTCTTGAGTAAATACCTAGTAGTAGAATGGCTGGGTTTTGTGGTAGGTGTACATCTTTTATATATATATATATATATATATATATAACTTGTTTTATTTTTTATTTTTTTAAGTTTACATCCAAATTAGCATATAGTGCAATAATGATTTCAGGAGTACATTCCTTAGTGCCCCTTACCCACTTAGCCCATTCCCCACCCCCCATCATAACCCCTCCTGTAACCCTGTTTGTTTTCCATATTTATGAGTCTCTTGTTTTGTCCTCCTCCCTGTTTTTATATTTTTGTTTCCCTTCCCTTATGTTCATCTGTTTTGTCTCTTAAAGTCCTCATATGAGTGAAGTCATATGATTGTCTTTCTCTGACTAATTTCACTTAGCATAATACCCTCCAGTTTCATCCACGTAGTTGCAAATGGCAAGATTTCATTCTTTTTGATTGCCAAGCAATACTCTCTCTCTCTCTATATATATATACCACACATCTTCTTTATCCATTCATCCATCGATGGACATTTGGGCTCTTTCCATACTTTGGCTATTGTTGATAGTGCTGCTATAAACATGGGGGTGCATGTGCCCCTTCGAAACAGCACACCTGTATCCCTTGGATAAATGCCTAATAGCATAATTGCTGGGTTGTAGGGTAGGTCTATTTTTAGTTTTTTGAGGAACCTCCATACTGTTTTCCAGAGTGGCTGCACCAGCTTGCATTCCCATACATCTAACTTTTTAAGGAACTACAAAACTGTTTCAAAACTGGGTGCACCATTTTACTTTTCCACCAGCAACATGTCAGAGTTCTAGTTACCCCACGTCCTCACTAATACTGTCTTTTTAATTCAGCTGTGCTGTAATTTTAACTTGGAATTCCTTTTTTTTTTAATGTTTATTTATTTTTGACAGAGAGAGACAGAACATGAGCAGGGGAGGGGCAGAGAGAGAGGGAGACACAGAATTGGAAGCAGGCTCCAGGCTCTGAGCTGTCAGCATGGAGCCTGATGAGGGGCTCGAACTCACAGACTGCGAGACCATGACCTGAACCGAAGTCAGATGCTCAACCGACTGAGCCACCCAGGAGCCCCAACTTGGAATTCCTTAATAACTAATACTACTGAACATTTTTGCATTACTTATTTGCCACCCATACCTATCCTTGATGAAGCATCTGTTCAAATCTTTTGTCAGGCACTGTTCTTAAGTACTGAGGATATAATAATGATTGGTTTCAGCTCCCAAGGAGCTCATGGTCTAGCAAGGAAGACAGATTAGCAAGCAATTACAATAAAATGTGCTAAATTTTACCATAAGAGGATACCAGAGTATTTTTTTTAAGTTTATGTATTTATAACCTCTACACCCAATATGGGGCTTGAACTCATGACCCTGAGACCAAGCGCCACATGCTCCACAGCCTGAGCCAGCCAGGGCCCTGAGAATACCAGAGAATTAGGAAAAAATTAGGGGTTAGAGGGAGGAAGGAGGCTTACTTGTCCTAGGGGTTGAGAAGATGACTCTGAGGAAATGAAGTTTAAATCCAGATCTCAGAGATGAGTTAGAAAAGACTGGTGATCAAGGAAGATAGGGATCCTGGTAGAAGGATGAGTATGCGTGAAGTCTTCCAGGTGAAAGTAATATAAGGTGCTGAAATTAGTTCCATATAGCTGGAGGGCAGAGTGTAAAACAATGAGTGGAAGAGCAGGAGTCAGATAATAAGATGCCTTAGAAATAAGGTAATAGTGTTTGCACTCAAGAAAAATCTAAGGACAACCAGAACCAAAGTTGGGATAGAATAAGGTTGGGTTTGCACTGGAAAGACCACTCTGATGTGCGAACAAAAGGACTGAGCGAGGGCAAATGGAGGCAGAGACCAACTGTGAAACTAATCTAGTCCAGGTGAGAGATGATGTGAGTCTCAAAGCAGTGCAGAAGGAGAGGAACAGATAGCTAGATGGCTATTTAGATGTTATTTAAAAGATAAAATTAACAGGGTTTGGTGACCCAATGTGGAAGAGACAGGAACAAAGAGTAACTTCTGGTTTCTGGTTCAGACAACTGGCGGTGCCATCTACATAGATGGGCAAGGCCGAAGGAGCAGTGGTGAAGATGATAAATTTCATTTTGGATGTGATGTGTCTGAGGTGTCATTGACACATCTAAGGAAGCATTGAGTAGGCCGTTGGATATAAATGCTTATAGCTCAGAAGATAAATTTCAGCACGAATTTAAGCTTGGGTGAGGCTGCCCAGAAAGCCTCTGTAGGAGAAGAGAGGAGCCAGGGCCCAGCCCCGAGGAGCAAAAGCAATTAAGAGATGTGTCTTCTTTATTTCTACTTTTATCCATGCCATGCCTTGCAGCCCATTCCTTTACCTCCCAAAGGCCATCTATTCTTCAGGGTCCCATGAAGTCCCATTCCTTCCACAAAGTATCTCTAAATACCCCAGGCTCCAAAATGTATTCAGCTCTTTAACATATAACCTGGAATTTATCTAAAAGTTGTTTAGTAACAACTTTTTTTTTTAAGTTTTATTTATTATTTATTTTGACAGAGAGAGAGAGAGAGAGAGAGAGAGAGAGAGAGAGAGAGAGAGAGAATGTGTGGGCCTGCACAAACAGAGGAGGGGCAGAGAAAAGGAGAAAGAGAATCCCAAGCAGGCTCCAAGCCATCAGTGCAGATTCTTATGTGGGGCTTGAACTCCCAAACAATGAGATCATGACCTGAGCTGAGATCAGGAGTCAGACGCTTAACCGACTACACCACCCAGGTGCCCCAACAATTTTTTTCTTTTTAAGATTTTATTTTTAAGTAATCTCTACACCCAACGTGGGATTCTGAGATCAACTCACGGCCCTGAGATCAAGAGTTGCAAGCTCCACCAACTGACCCAGCTAGGTGCTCCAGTAACAACTTTTTTTTTAATGTCATTATTCATTTTGGGAGAGAGAGAATGAGCACACAAGAGGGAGGGTCAGAGAGAGAGAGAGAGAGACAGAGACAGAGAATCCCAAGTGGGCTTTGTGCCAACACAGGGCTCAATCTCACAAACTGTGAGATCATGACCTGAGCCGAAATCAAAAGTTAGACACTTAACCAACTTAGCCACCCAGGTGCACCCCCCCACCCACCCCAGTAACAACTTCTTAAGTTAACAATCTCTCCAGCATTATTACAGAAAACCTGCCATAGCAAACCTAGCTAAGAATCAGATGCCCAGATTTGTTACAATATCAAGTCACCTAATTTTTTAATTTTTTAACATTTATTTATTTTTGTGAGACAGAAAGAGATAGAACACAAGCAGGGGAGAAGCAGAGAGAGAGACAGAGGGAGACTCAGTATTCAAAGCAGGCTCCAGGCTCTGAGCTGTCAGCACAGAGCCCGATACGGGGCTCAAACTCACGGACCGCAAGATCATGACCTGAGCTGAAGTCAGTCGCTTAACTAACTGCGCCACCCAGACACCCCCACCTAATTTTCAAATGAGTTATAACACTGGTCGCATAAGATACAGAGGGTACAAGATCAAATGAAATGATACAGACAAAAACACTCCAAAGAGAACAAGTACCATATTTATATAAGACTTACAGATGCTTTCCCTTATTTTCTCTACCTTGGTGCCTTGGTGACTGTCAAGTAAAAGCAAGTACATACTTAATTATTTTCACCTACTGTATCTGCCACTTACTCACCAAGCAAAAAGAGCATGAAAAATCTGCAGTAGCCTCTGATAGCATGAAGACATTATGTGGTACTCCTGAACTTTCATTCCTGGTCCATCAACTACACTTTGATTCTCAGCAGATAAGCACTAAAAGGGAAAAATGTTTTTAGGACAGTTGTTTCAGCAATTGCCCTCATTTTCCTTCAGTATTTTTCAACCAAAAATGAAATCTCTTGTTCACTTTGTAATTTCTAAATTTCTATAATAAGATAGGCTGCTGACCTGAAAATAGTTGTGAATGTTCTCCAGATGGTTACACATTGGAGTCAGCAGTTGAACAACACTATGTACAATTTGTTGGGCAGATCTCTGATGGAGATGTGAGAATCCAATATTTCGGTGTCCTTTACTCTATAATAAATTCAGAGTTACTGAGGAAGAAACTGCTGGATAGCTTCTCTGAAACTAAGAATTTGTTAAGGAGTTTACTCAGACTTACGTCACGAGGTAGAAGTGGACAGAAGAAAGTGGTTATGTGCCCAAAACTCTTTTTGGACAAAGAGATCTTGTTCCATCTTCAAATTACATTGGCTTTTGTAGAATACAAATTGTTTGCAAAGAATAGACCCATAATTACTGAGATAAAGCTCACATAAAAATAGAAATCACTTAGGCTGAAAAGACCATTAAATAGTAAATGGTACAAAAATGAATCAAATAACTGGATATATTAAGTTTAAATGTTTACACCTAAACCTTTCATGTTTTGTTGTTTGCATCACCCAACTGCTTTATCAGATGCTTTGTGCACATCTGTACATTATATACACATGTGAAGTTCTGGCTTTCTCTAGATAGCCAACTACTACATTGAAGGCTTGGGCACGGGCTTAGTTTGGGAGGCTTTTAAAACAAAACCTAAGTAAAGAAAAGGATTCAGGAATGCTCCAGGCATTTAGAAATATGTATCTTGTTTGAGGTAACTTTTTTGATTTGTTTCAGAGTTCCTTTCTAAATCAAGGTGAATGGTCTGGAAATGAGGCTGCCAGTCATGGTACCCAATGACCCAAACACAATGCCAGAGAAAGTGAAAACTTATTCACTAAGATCTCCTTGTTGCCAAATTCATTAAGGCCAGGGCCTGTGCTTCTGCCTATACGAACCTTGAGGAAGGGGATTCTCCTGGCAACAGAAGGTATCAGCATATTCTCCAGCTTCTGGGAGAGATCTTCCAGCAAGAAAAGTAGCTCAGGGGGCTGAAGTTGCACAACTTCTGTAGCCTGTCATAAGGAGGAAAGAGAGGATAATTCCGAGCATGTCCTAGCCATCTTTTCTGGGGAGCACATTTCATGTTTACTCTTCCCAATGGGTGAAGAATCTGACCATTCCCAAAAAAGGGGTAAATTTCCCTACCTCATATAAATGGCTGTTGTGCTCTGTCAACAAATCATAAAGTCAAGAATTCCCAAAGTAAAACAAATTTCAAGTTATTAAAATAAGAATCCAAGCGAGCACAGTTTTAGAAGACATACTTTTTCTCTAGAAGTAAATGTCTCTGTGTATCCTTCCAGTTGTGGCCTCGAGGTACATTTCCTAAGTACCTGGGGCAAAAAATGACTAATTCAAGGGAATTTCATTTTTCTCTGTTTACTTCCTTCCATATTTTCTTTCTGCTAATGTTCTGCTACTACTAACTCTGGACAGGATCCCTATACGTGTATTACACTACCAGAAGCAGAATGAGCCAAATACAGTCTCACTTCAAACTATTCGTTCAATATACATTTACGGAGAATCTTCAAGCTGATGTACAAAGACTGGGGTTGGGAAGGGGTGATCCTATCTCTACTTTAAAGGAGTATACATTTTTCTAAAAACCTATGGTAAAAAATTTCATGATATTCCTCTTTTTACTTGTTTTATTTTTTTAAGTTTTTATTATTTATTTTGAGAGACAGCAAGAGAGCACATAAGTGTGAGCAGGGGAGGGACAGAGAGAGAGGAAGAAAGAGAATCCCAAGCAAGCTCTGTGCTGTCAGTGCAGAGCCTAACTCCTGACCTGAGCCAAAACCAAGAGTCACACACTTAACCAATTAAACCCCTCTTTTTCTGAACCTGGAGAAACTACTCTGGTGAAATCCCTTATCAAAAGTTACCTTTTCCGTGAAAATGTCCTCTACTTCCCAGTTCACTATAAATAGCATTCTCTCCTCAGAGTTTCACTGGTACTTGGTTCAGACCATCAATATAGCAGACACTGCTAACTATGTGTGCTTCCCTTATTAGATTGTGAGCTATTTGAAGGCTAGCATTATGCTGTATGCTCTACTGAATTGCCAACATCTCGATTAGTGGCAAACACAAAAAAAACCTTGGTAAGCATCTGATGGAGGCTGAACAAATGTCATGAAAGAGTGAAAACAGCATTAACCTCTATAAACCAGAACAGTGCTGCTCTCCAAGAATAATCTAAAAAGCTTATTATTTGTAACCTAGGGTAAGGATCATCTCTTTGGCATGATTTTTCATAATTACCTAACACACTGTAAAAAACTTAGATTTATAAACATCTAGATGATGAGGGGGGTGCCTGGCTGGCTCAGTTGGTACAGCATGTGACTCTTGATCTCTGATCATGAGTTCAAGCCCCACATTGGGCCTAGAGTTTATTTTTTTTATTTTTTATTAAAAAAAAAATTTTTTTTTAAAATCTTTATTTATTTTGAGAGAGAGAGACAGAGTGTGAGCAGGGGAGGGAGGCACAGAATCAGAAGCAGGCTCCAGGTCCTGAGCTGTCAGCACAGAGCCTGACGCAGGGCTTGAACTCATGAACCGTGAGATCATGACCTGAGCCGAAGTTGGACGCTTAACCAACTGAACCACCCAGGCACCCCGAGTTTACTTTAAAAATAAATAAATAAACAGGTGCCTGAGTGGCTCAGTCGGTTGAACATCCAACTCTTGATTTCAGCTTAGGTTATGATCCCAGGGTGGTGGAACTGAACCCCGTGTTGAGCTCTGGACTGAGTACAGAGTCTGCTTAAGAGTCTCATTCTCTCAGGGCGCCTGGGTGGCTCAGTCAGTTAAGCGTCCGACCAGCTCAGGTCATGATCTCACGGTTCATGAGTTTGAGCCCCACGTCGGGCTTTCTGCAGACAGCTCAGGGCCTGGAGTCTGCTTCAGATTCTGTGTCTCCCACTCTCTCTCTGCTCCTTCCCCACTCATGCTCTGTCTCTCTCTTTCAAAAATACATAAACATTTAAAAAAATTAAAATAAATAAAATTAATTGTTTACCTTAAAAAAAATTATGAGGATGATTATTTGAAATTACTTTCACTACATATAAAACCTCTGGAAGCCAGAGTCTAACTTCTCTCAGTGCATAGTACTCTTAGTAAAATAAGAGTAGATGGGGCGCCTGGGTGGCTCAGTTGGTTGAGCGTCTGACTTCAGCCTGGGTTACGATCTCGCGGTCTGTGAGTTCGAGCCCCACGTCAGGCTCTGGGCTGATGGCTCAGAGCCTGGAGCCTGCTTCCGATTCTGTGTCTCCCTCTCTCTCTGCCCCTCCCCCGTTCATGCTCTGTCCCTCTCTGTCTCAAGAATAAATAAACGTTAAAACAATTTTTAAAAAAATAAATAAATAAAATAAAATAAGAGTAGAGATGAGAAATTTTCTGAAAGAAGATTAAATTCTAGGATTTCAGCTCTGTCACTTACTTCAGTGTGCATTTCAGTATCAAAGATGAACTTGGTCACAAGCCCACAATGCAGGATAGAGAAGACCTCAATGTCCAGTTCTCGGAAAAAAAAACGGTAATTCTGTAGTGACACTGATGGCTTTTCTTCCTTCCCTTTGAACTCCTGGGGAAAAAGTAGCAGCAAACCAACAGAATAAATAAAGCTTCTATATTAACCTGATTTTTCATGAGGACTTCAAAATGCAATTATGCATTCATTTTGTGCAAAAGTTACTTTTTCAGCATATCACCATTCTCCTTTCACCAAAGTCCCTAAATATTCCTAAGACAAAAGCACCTAATTTAAGACTGGGATAGGGGTCACCTATTAAGACCCTTTGTTGGTTTCTACTTGGGTATGAACTACTAGACAAACCAAGGTGTCATGGCATGGTACAGAAAATGATGAGCTTTGGCACCAGACAGGTCTGCCTTCAAACCCTTGCTCAATCACTTATTAACTGTGTGAATTTGGACAAGTCACTTACTCTCTCTGGGTCTTAGTTTCCTTACCTATTAAATGTAGATACTACTACTAATCTTGGGTTTTTAGAAGATTATAGGAGCTATCCATAATAAATACTCAATAAACAGAAAATAAAAAACAGAAATAATTGGAATCGATGTGGTTTAGGCAATTTCATAAACATATAACCTACTCTGTGATTGGTAAAGTTATAGGAAAAAAGAACTATTTATTAACTATCAGAAACTGTCCTAAGCATTTCATGTTATCTCAATTCATTGAGAAGCTGATAATCTCAGATCAGAGTGGGGAAGAGGCTAAAAGCAGTACATCTAAAACCATATCCTAAAACAGAATTTGATAAATGCCACAAAAGGGAATTAAAAGTACTGCTGGGGTATAAAACAGGGAGTGACACATTCAAGAAAATAACTAGAAAACACTGTGTGGTAGTGATAAAGACTCAGAGTCTAACCCTAACTCTGCTACTGGATCACCCCAAAGCCTAGGAGAGTTCGTTTGCCTCTCCTTTCCCTGATATTTCTCTCTGTAAAATGCAGAGAATAATGCTGGTCTTTTGTTAATCTTACTGGGTTGTCACACACCTTCATGGATACCCATCATTCCAGTACCTTTTCCAGCTGGCTTCTATCAGATGGTGTAGGGACACACTCTGAACTATCCTCCTTTGAAAGTGTGTCAGAGGAAGATGTTTTGCTGCCATCTGCTTTCCGTTTCCTTCCTCCTTTTGTTTCAAGAAGAGAAAAGTGACTCAAGTAATCAATAATCATGTTTGCTAAATATCATGCCTTTAGGAAACAACTTGCTGAAGACTATCTAGGGGTAGAGGAGGTAATCTCATAACCCTGTATTATAGTTCATTTTATAACCATGCCAATTAAAGATTCAATGACATCATCTCTCCAGTTAATGATGCCTCGGTGCATATGACCTCTTAGGTTAATTCATTATGGCTCCTATGGAGATACAGAATAAGAAGGAGAGAACATACCTATCTTTCCTTGTTTTCTGATTTTTGCTGAAATAGCAGCAGCAGTAATAGGTGTTACATCTAAAGTTTCCAAGTCAAAGTGTGCAAGAGGAGGAACATAGTATGGGGTGACTGGAAAAGAGAAGAGACAACGCTCAATGCATACCAATCACATAACCCTGTTAGAATGCATCGTCTGACTGGCTGAATGCTTGTAAGATACATACAAGTTACCCAACATTAATTGTTTTGGCATAGCAAAATGATCAGAGATGTCTTATAGGAGTATCATATTAAATGATTATCATCAATTAACATAAAACCATTCTATAAAATGATATAAAATATCCAAGCAGATAAGGACTAAAAATAAACTAACCTTTATTTAAAATCTAAATATATTTAAATTAGGTCACACAGAGGTTTGTTTTACACATAATTATTTAGATGAGGACCTGAGGGAGACTCCATGATTTCCCCAGAGGATCTACCTAGCATTTTATTTTTTTAAGTTTACTTATTTAAGTAATTCCTATATCCAACATGGGGTTGAACTCGCGACCCCAAGATCAAGATCAAGATCATGACTCACGCTCTTCTGACTGAGCCAGCCAGGCACCCATCTACCTAGCATTTTAAAACAAGTGTACAATATTGGTCAGAGGTATCATTTTTTAAGTTTTTTAAAATTTTATTTTTGAGAGACAGAGAGAGAGCACAGGGGAGGGGCAGAGGGAGACAGAGAATCCCAAGCAGGTAGCACATTGTCAGCATAGAGCCCATGAACTGTGAGATCATGACCTGAGCTGAAACCAAGAGTCGGATGCTTATCTGACTGAGCCACCCAGGTGCCCCAGTCTTTTAGCTTTACTCCTGGTTTATAACTATGTTTAGGAAAGTAAAGGGCACTGAAAGTTTGCCTTCTTTTTTATTATTTTTTTAAATTTTATTCTAGAAAGAGAGAGCGTGCGTGTGAGCAGTGGAGGGTCAAAGGGAGAGAATCTCAAGCAGGCTCCCCACACAGTGTAGAGCTTAACGCAGGGCTGAATCCCATGACCTTGGGGTTATGACCTGAGCTGAAATCAAGAGTGGGGACGCTTGAACCTAGATGCCTCTGAAATTTTGACTTCTAAAGAAGAAAAGTTACTTTACAAAAGCCCAACGAATGCTATTTTTCATTTTCTCAAGCAAACAGATTTCTCAGAGGTAACTGGAGGTAACAAAGGGAGGAAAATGGATATATATACATATACGCATATATATAGATATATGTGTGTGTGTGTGTGTTTGTTTGTTTTTAATTTTGAGTATACATTTCTTGTTCCAGACGAATAGAGGATGGCTATCATTGAGCCTGGCTTAAAAGTAAAGTTCTTTAGGGGTGCCTGGGTGGCTCAGTCGGTTAAGCGGCCGACTTCGGCTCAGGTCATGATTTCGCGGTCCATGAGTTCGAGCTCCGCGTCGGGCTCTGTGCTGACAGCTCGGGGCCTGGAGCCTGTTTCAGATTCTGTGTCTCCCTCTCTCTGTCTCAAAAGTAAATAAACGTTAAAAAAAAAAAAAAAGTAAAAAAAAAAAGTAAAGTTCTTTATCTCATCATTGCTATCCTAGCCAGGTTACAGTAAGACACTTTCCTTACCTGCTAAGTACTTTTCCAGGATTCTCTGGAGCTCCACAATATGCTTTAACCGGGTGAGCACTTTCCCCTTCATCTCAGGTGATGTTTGCCGGCAGAAGGCATTTACAACCTGGCAAAGGACAAATTATATTCTCATTCTTTGAATGGTTCCAGTTTTTTTTTTTCTTTTTATATCTATTTATTTTTGAGAGACAGAGAGAACACAAGTGGGGCAGGGGGAGGGGGAGCACAGAGACAGAAGGAGACAAAATCCAAAGCAGGCTCCAGGCTTTGAGCTGTCAGCACACAGCCCGATGCAGGGCTAGAACTCACAAACCACGAGATCATGACCTGAGCCGAAGTCGGATGCTTAACTGACTAAGCCACCCAGGTGTCCCTGAACGGTTGCAGTTTTAACCCTGTTTGCATTATTCATCCAGAGCTTAAAAATGCTGGGGTGCCTGGATGGCTTGGTCAATTAAGCATTCGACCCTTGACTTCAGCTCAGGTCATTATTTCAGAATTTGTAAATCTGAGCCCCACTGGCTCTGTGCTGGCAGCCCAGAGCCTGCTTGGGATTCTCTCTCCCTCTCTCCGCCCCTCCCCTGCTCGCATACGCTCTCTCTGAAAATAAACATTAAATTTTTTTTTAAAAAAATGCCATTCAGTGGCAGTATCTGTGAGTTTAATCTGTAATGTAAAAGTGTTCTCAGTAAGGTGCTATAGAGGAGAAGGAAAAAAAAAAAGCCCTGGGCCAATACAGGAGATCTGACTTCTAATCCTAGTTTTACTGATTTCTAGTTAAGTAGCAAGGTGGAACAGCAGTGAGTAGACAGCACACACTTTGGTGAAACAAGTCCTATTTTGCTACTTGCTAGCTGTGTGAACCTGGCCAACTCATTAGCCTTTCTGAGTTTTTATTTATTCAACTATAAAATGAGAATGCAGTTATTATATGGATTTAATACTGTAAATAGAGAAATAAGCCCAGCATTTGGCACAACGTAAGTACTTGAGTACTTACTGACTTTGAACTCTCTTGTATCTGCAATTCCATGGGTACAAAACAAGGATAACAACACCTATCCTGCTTACATCATAATAGAAATGTAATCATAAGAGGAGATAATTTAAGTGCACATTCTCAGAATAATATACATAAGAAAGGGAGATATAAATATATGTTACTGTCATTTTCATATTTCATTATTATGAATTTCACTCAACATATTTTTTTAAATTTTTTTTACTGTTTATTTTTGACAGAGAGAGACAGAGCATGAGTGGGGGAGGGGCAGAGAGAGAGAGAGACACACACACAGAATTAAAAGCAGGCTCCAGGCTCTGAGCTGTCAGCACAGAGACCGACGTGGGGCTCGAACTCACAGACTGCGAGATCATGACCTGAGCCGAAGTTGGACGTTCAACTGACTGAGCCACCTAGGCACCCCCAAAACATATTCTAAAGGAAGGGGAAAACCATCACTCACTTGATCTCACTGAATTAAAACATTAAGTACGTACCTATGCAAGGGTGAACAGTATTTTCACAGTGAAGAAGGTGAGGTTATTCCAGGCAAAAGGAAGAATACAACAAAAAGGCTTGTAGTAGTAAAGCATGAACAACTTACTAAGTGAATTCTAAGTATTTTGATTTGGCTACATCAAAAGGTACATGTAATTGGGGAAAAGTGGGACATAACAGCTGGAGAAGCACACAGGGGTTAGTGCTAGTAATTTTTTCTTTTTAAGTAGGCTCCATGCCCAATGTGGGGCTTGAACTCATGACCCCCCTGAGATCAAGAGTTATAGCCTCTACCCACTGAACCAGCTGAACCAGCCAGGCGCTTCTGTAGAGAGTCCCATGAGAACCAGGAAATAGTTTCCTTTCAAGAAGAATTATAGACAATAGGTGAAATTCCCAGTAACTATGTTTACCTCTCGGAACCAGTTGAGAGTAAGAAACATGAGTGAACACATGAATGAGTGCTCTTTAACAGACATGGATGTCAACCTCTCTCCAGGCTCCAAGTCAGTGAGGAATATAGGACAATCTGAAAGAGAACAAACATTTTTAACTCCCTTTATTTCGCGTCAACAGAACCTGGATGCTACCCCTAGAGTTACATCTCCTATACTTACTTTCCCCTTTAACTTATATTTGAGGGTGAAGCTTTGGGTAGTCTCAAAATTACTGCCTTAGTATGTAGCCATCTTTAATATCATGAAGAAGTTTTTACAAAATTAGATGCAAGGACCAGAAAGCAACAAGGAACTATGATGATGATTGATCTGTCAATATGATGGGAATCTTTATATATCATCTTTGCAGTTTCATTATTAGTGCTATTTTACTTTGTGAAGTTCAAAAATTCCTTCCCCTACACACCATGTACTGGTTTGCTCCCTCCCTAAGATTACAGAGAAAGGTTACAAAGAAGAAAGGATCTGATAACTTCATCCTATACCTAATAAACCATCAATCTCCTCCAAGCTTCCATTATGTTGTTTCTCCACACAAAGCCTCAGTAACCGGAAATAGGGAGCCAGGCACAACGGAGACACCAATCTGGGAAGGAAAAATCCATTTCTAAACAATATTTTATAGGCATATTAATCCATGTTTATAAAGAACCCCACCTTATAATTAAAGCGTTTTGCCCAAAATAAATGTCTACTTTTTAGAACATATGACAAGAGCTTAATGGGTGCTCAGTAAATAAACAATGAACTAAACTGGAGGAAGACAGAGGCTGAATAGAGTGAATGTCCATGAGTCAGGAGAAGCAGAGATAAAATGGAAGGAGGGAGGGAAACAAGTATGTTCATGGGAGGGAGAAAGAAACAAATGAAAATAGCCTCACAGAGTACCTGTTGGCTGTCATTAGGCAATGCAGACCCAACCACAGGGACTAAGAAAAAACAAGGAAACTGCCACACTCCTGCTAACCCCTACAAATATCACCTATTTTAGGAGAAACCCTTTTCCATCAAGTTCCCAAAAGGTTGCAACAAGTGTGGAATACCCCGTGAACATTCAAAACAGTAACAGAAGTTAAAGAAAAAGTACACTGACTTTTGGTCTGATTCCTGTGAAGTCATTCTACCCCCATCTTTTGCAAAGTCCTGAGAGTACAACAGTGGCAGGAGGTTGATGGCGATCCCATCACGACTACTGTATTCTTCTAGTCCATAGAGAGCTTTCACAGGAAATGGATAGTCACTGTAAAGAGAACCCAGAATTTGATGCCCCAAAGGTATACAAGTCTACGGGGGAAATTACTAAAACAAACCAATCTTCTCTCTTAGGAAGAGAACTTCTCTGAGGAGAAGTGAGAAACAAAAAGAACAAGTGGGGAAGCTTTGAGCAACTCTGGAGCTGGGGTGTTGGGGCTGGGAGGAAAGAAACTATGGGATTGGGCCAGACTTGGCTGAGGTCAAGAGCATTCTCAAGTCTGTACCATCCATCGACATAATTTCTTCACCAGTACAATCAAGTTAGTGGGTAAACAGTACTTACCCTTCTGGAAAAGCACAGAAGTCCACCACAAAGGCATCTTGGAAATCATTAAAGATGGTCTGCCCAACCCATTCCTTCAGGAAGCAAACAAACAAAAAAGGCATACAGCCCAGGAGGTACTTGCTATAGATCCCTAGAAAAACTATTACTCTTTCTAAGCTTTAGTTTCGTCATTTCTAAGGAGGAAATAGCAATAATATGTACCCCATTATTATCAAGTGGAAAACATATAATACATGAAAAATGCTTAACACGGTGCCTGGCACAGAAAACATGGCGGCTATCAACATTATCAACAATATTATCACCAACCTCATCTTTGCTATTATTATTGTTACTATGTAAAGGAGGCCTTAGAGGTGAGGCCTATGGAAGGGCTTTCCCAACTAGAATATGGGAAAGCTCTCAGGATGACCTATTTTTTTTTTAAGTTTATTTATTTTTGAGAGAGCACGCGTGTATGCGTGAGTAGGGTAAGAGGCAGAGAGAGAGAGAGGGACAGAGGATCTGAAGCAGGCTTCATGCTGACAGCAGAAAGCCTGATGTGGAGCTTGAACCCACAAACTGCGAGATCATGACCTGACCCGAAGTCAGACGCTTAACCGACTGAGCCACGCAGGCACCCCAGGATGATCTATTTTTGCACTGCAACAGACAGAAGGGCTTGAAGAAAGAATACGGAGTAAAGCAGCCCTCATGCTTCACTACTTTAAAAGATACTTGGCCTTACCAAGGCTTTTGGAGCCAGATTTCCTCTTTGGATCAGAGTAGCAAATTCATCATAATACAGTGCGGACGCCTGGGGAGACTGCTTACTGCAGGAATGAACCAACTGCAGCAACGAGGTCACCTGGAGCAGCCAAAGAGAAAGAATGGTTCAGCAACTGGGCTGCCAACACTTCCTAAACACTGTTCACCCCAAACAGTAGTTTTTCCTTCCAGTATCACTGGCAAAGCTCTTACTACCTCTCGCCTGAGGTTTTCCTGACCTTCCTGACCAGCCCATCTGTTTCTAAACTCATCTCTTTTCCAATCCATCAGACACCCACAGCCAGATTAATTTTTCTAAAGCAAAGCTTTGATTATACCATGTCCGTGCTAAGAAACCTTTAAAGAATACCTCTGTGTAAAAAATTACATCAAAATGCCTTGATTTGCACATTCCAGGCCCTCTGTTTTCTACCTCTGGACTAGCTTTATCTCCAACTCTCCAATTTTACATTTACTTGTCCCTATGCTCCAGTCAATCTGCTATTCTGCAAACATGGCTCACTGTTCTCGCTCTCTAGGAATTTACAATTTAATTAAGGAGATTAGATACAGAAATAAATGTAATCCACGCCAGTAGATTCTAGGTGCCACAGTAGTGGTACAAATCACAAAAGCTATGAATTCAAGAAAACAGATTTGGGGAGGGAAAAAAAAAGAAGTCTTTTTGGTAAACTGCCAGTGACCAGAAGCAACTCCTCAGTTACCCATATACATACCCAAATACATTACAAGAACTCACCTGCGTGTACTGTTCATTGCTCACGTCTGTTCTCCCTTGGGTCAAACTTGAAGATCTAGTTCTAAAAACAAGGCATTTTAGGTTCACTTCTGTAATATTTTGTAAGAACTGGCAATAAGTTTTTTTGTTTTTGCTTTTTTTGTTTTTTTAAGTACTGGCAATAAGTTTATGAGTCCTGCCATCCCTGCAATGTGAGTGGAGATAAAAGTACATGAAGGCACAGAACTATTTATATACAAAATGTGGATTAGAGCAGATAATGGCTACCTTAATTTTTTTTTAATGGCACATTAAATTAGTAATAATCATAAGAGTGAGCACTGGGCATTATTCTAAGCATTTGGTGCTCTCAAGCAGTATGGCTCCAATGAATGAACTCTTAATCAGTACGCTATGTAGCCTCCATGAATTACTAATGTTGATTCTAAGGATGTCTCCTGAGGTCCCAGGAATTCCTTAACAAATTATCTCTAAGAAGCATAAACGGAATTCCAAAGTCATTTTGCAATGGCAACATCTTATCAAGACCCAATACAGATGCTCCTTTAGGTGCTACAATTGTGGCATCAAAGTACAAGAGAGGAAAAAAATATCTATAGAAAGACCTTATTTGCATCAAACACGATGTCCCAGACAGAAAAACACAGCAATGGAGAAACCTATAACGTCTAGTGCCTAGGAGGCGTAAATGCAGAAAAATGCATCCCAGGAGGCTCAGGGTTCCCCTTTTGTAGAAATATTTCTAGAACTTTATTTCTTGGTAATCCCTAGTTTTTAACCATCAGATTGTAATAACTATAATCACATTCTGTAAAAAATTATATTAGTATATAGAGTCAAGATTAGAAGAGAAAATAGAAAAGTTGCAATAAATACTTGCTTACTTCTCTTATTACGGTTTTAATATTTACTTGTGTAAACACTTTTGCCTACACAACGTACACTTTATTTGTAAGATGGCAACTTAATTAACTGACTTTGAGCCACAGAAGTCAGAATTTCCATGCATACCTGTCTGCCGCCATGATGCCAGCCATGGTGACAGCACCAATAATACCAATGAGTTTGTATCTGACTATGGTGCTAGAGAGCTGCTTTCGTATCACCAGGTGCATATCATCCTGCAAGGAGATATGATAAAGAAAGATGAAAATGCTAGAATAGTACAGCAAAAGAGCCTGTGGATATTGGAACCAAAATAGCTAAAATGGCAAGGGTTCTATCATTTACTGTGTGGCTCTTGGCAAGTCACTGCATCTGAGTCTCAATTTTTTTCCATCTATAAAATGGGGAAGATTTTATGAGAGACAAATTACAAAACTGTCCTAGAACAATGTCAAAAATAAGGCAGATGTTCAAACATTATAGCTATTATTAATGTTGTGATAGTTGCTTGATAAGGATATGTATATTATTGTAATGTTGTCTGCTCAGCTAAAATAATGAAATAGAAAAAAAAATACTTAGGAGTAATTTAACCAAGGAGGCAAAAGACTTGTACATTAAAAACTATAAAACAACAATGAAAGATATTAAAGAAGACCTAAATAAATGGAAAGATATCCCATGTGCATTAATTGGAAGACTTAATATTGCTAAGATAATGACAGTACTCACAGTGACATCCACATTCATTGTAATCCTTATTAAAATCCCAATAGAATTTTTTGCAGATATAGAAAAACCCATGCTAAGATTCATATAGAACTTTAAGGGACCCCAAATAACCAAAACAATCTTGAAAAAGAACAAATTTGTTCTGTCAAATTTCTTTTTTTTTTTTTTAATTTTTTTTTCAACGTTTATTTATTTTTGGGACAGAGAGAGACAGAGCATGAACGGGGGAGGGGCAGAGAGAGAGGGAGACACAGAATCGGAAACAGGCTCCAGGCTCCGAGCCATCAGCCCAGAGCCTGAGGCAGGGCTCGAACTCCCGGACCGCGAGATCATGACCTGGCTGAAGTTGGACGCTTAACCGACTGCGCCACCCAGGCGCCCCTGTTCTGTCAAATTTCAATTTTGAAAACAAAAAAAATTTTTCTTTTTTTAATATTTTTGAGTGTGAGAGAGGGAGATAGAGAGAGAGCAAGCACAAGCAACGGAGGGGCAAAGAGAGGGAGACACAGAATCTAAAGCAGGCTCTAGGCTCTGAGTTGTCAGCGCAGAGCCTGACGTGAAGTTCAAACTCATGAACTATGAGATCATGACCTAAGCCACCTAGGCACCCCAAAGAAAATAAATTTTCAATTTTGAAATTACACATACAATCTTTCAATTTCAAAATTACTACAATGCTACAGTAATGAAAATAGTGTGCTACTTGCACAGGAAGCCCATACACACTAATGGATAGAACAGGGTCCAGAAATAAACCTTATTTGGTCATATATGGTCAACTGATTTTCTGCAAAGGTGCTAAGACCATTCAAAGGGAAAGGACAGTCTTTTCAATAAAAGGTGTTAAAACACACACACACACACACACACACACACACACACACACAGAACAGGCGCTGAAAAAACTGGATACCCACAAACACAAAAAACAAAACTGAACCTTTCCTTACACCACATACAAAAATTAACTAAAAGTGAATCAACAATATAAATTTAAGAGCTAAAACTATAAGACTCTCAGCAAAAAACACAGAGGGGGAAAAAAAAGAAAAAGAAAAAGAAAACACAGGGGAAAATCTTTATGACCTTGAATTTGGGAACAGTTTTTCCTAAGTATGACACCAAAAGCACAGGCAAAAAGAAAAAACACATAAATTGGGACTTCATCAAAACTCCATCAAAGGACACTATCAAGAGTAAAAAGATAATCCACAGAATGGGAAAAAATATTTGCAAATCATGTATCTGATAAGGGACAATACCCAGGAAATATACAGAATTCCTATGCGTCAACAACAAAAGACAGACCATTTAGGAGTGCCTAGGCAGTCCAGTTGGTTCAGTGTCTGACTCTTGATTTCGGCTCAGGTCATGATCCCAGAGTTATGGGCTTGAGTCCTGCATCAGGCTCCATGTTAAGCGTGGAGCCTGCTTGGGATTCTCTCTTGCTCTCTGCCCCTCCCCCACTTGCACTCTTTCTCAAAATGAACATTTAAAAAAAAAAAAAAAGATGTTCAAAATTATCAGTCATTAAGGAAATGCAAATCAAGACAACCATTTGTCATACCATATCAACCATCTGAGATACCATTTCACACCCAGTAGGATGGTTATTATTACAAAATGGAAAATAAGTGGGGTGCCTGGGTGGCTCAGTAGGCTGAGTGTCTGACTTCGGCTCAGGTCATGATCTTGTAGTTCCTGGGTTTGAGTCTCACATCAGGCTTTGCGCTAATAGCGCGGAGCCTGTTTTGGATTCTGTCTCCTCTCTCTGCCCCTCACCAACCCCTCGCATGTGTGGTCTCTCTCAAAAATAAAAATTTTTTAAAAATGGAAAATAAGTGTTGGTGAGGATATACAACCATGGAATCCCCAACTGTTCACGGGAATGAAAAATGGTACAGCTTTTGTAGAAAATGGTTTGGTAGTTCCTCCAAATGCTGAACACAGAATGAATATAGGACTCATCAACTCCACTCCTAGGTATATACCCCAAAGAATTTAAAATAGGGACTCAAAAAGATATTTTTATACCAATATTCATTGCTGCATTATTCACAATAGCCAAAAGGTGAAAAAAGGCTAGTGTCCATCAAGAAATAAATGCACAAACTAAATGTTCTACATATATACAATGGAATACTATTTAGCCATGAAAAGGAATGAAGTTTGATATATCTTACACCATGGATGAACCTTGAACAGATTACGCTAAGTGAAATAAAAGGAGAAATGATATGACTATTTCAATTAGGTACCCAGAACAGGCAAATTCAGATACAGGAAGTAGATTAGAGGTAATGAGGGGCTGGAGGAAAGAAAATGAGGAATTACTGCTTAATGGGTAGGGTTTCTGTTCGGGATGACAAAAAGTTCTGGATAGAGACAGTGGTGACAGTTGCACAACATTCTAAATGAACTTAATGCCACTGAATTGTACACTTAAAAATGGTTAAAATAGTAAAATTTGCTATGCATGTTTTAACCACCATTAAAAAATAAAATAATGATGTAGCTCTACATTACTCATGTGAAGCCATCTCCAAAATACACAGCTAAATGAAAACAGTAAGATGCAGAACAAAAGGGTAAAAAGTGGAATATAGGTAAATACACATTTGTAAATGCTCGGACATCTCAGAAAGCTATAAACTAATAACAGCAATTGCCTTTAGAGAACCAAATGCTTAAAGGACTGAGAGGAAAGGAGACTTATTTTTCACCACTTTCTATACCTTTTGAATTTATGTATGTATATTACCTAGCCTTTTTTTTTTTTAATTAACAAAAAGTGTTGGTTGTTCAAAGTCACAGTCCAGTATGGATATTGCCACGGGGTGGCACTAACGGTACAAAAGAGCTATGAGCTATGACTGCAACCTAATCTCTAGTTTTAGTCCCTTTGCCTGCCTTTCTCAGTAAATGGGGTCCACAAACGAAAGCAAGCCCAGGTGACGTTCACGTTAGAAGCAGATGCTCCCTAGGAAACAAGGTAATTCTGTGTCCCCACAGCACTCAGTACAGAACCTGAATGGCTTTTGTTAGTTCCACGGTCAGCTGATTACAGACCCTAATAGACTGAGCTACTTGAGGGTAGAAATTCTAATATACTTACCATTTCAGTGCTTAGTTCACAGTAGGCATATAATGTTTGTGGTAAGAAAAGAATGAGTAAGTGCTCAAACTATGGCTGTGTACTTGATTTCTATTAGTACACAGGCTGGAGTGATTTTGGTCAGTGAATTTCAATTCAATAAGTTTAAAGGCTTAAAGGTTTCTCAATACACTGCATGTTACCTGGATGTGACTGCTGGCTTCATGCTGTTTGCTAAATGCCAGTGTGCTCAGAATATAGAAGAGTTTTCGTATCTGCCGAGGGGACATATTATCCAGATAATCTAAAATGCCCTGTGAGAAAAAAAAAAATGCCAACAATAAGGCCAGCAACTAATATTTTCTTCCTTTAAATAAAAAAATTAAAATCCTTATAAGAAGCATAGACAGATAGCCAGGCATCCATTCCACAAAAGCTCAAGTTCTATCAAGCTGCTCAGAGCCCAAAGGGTTAGTCATCCTAACATACCTCCTAGTTCTCCCTACTTTCTCCACCCTTCCCTTCTTCTCAGTGAAAACAATACTCTGCCACAAGTTATATCTCTGACCCTATTCCTTATCAGCTTCCACTCCATGAATTACTTATTCATTCTCTACAGATGTGGAAGGAGTCACAAGGAAACTAATTACTTTTTGACCTTGGGCAAAACTTCAGTTTTATCATCCCTAATATGGGGATAACAAGGCCTACATAGTTACCTTTCAAAGCCCAGACGCAATTATGTCAACTCCTTGTTAAAAGCCTGTAATAGCTCTCTATGGTCTATAAAATAAGGTTGAAACTCTTTAGGGGCGCCTGGGTGGCTCAGTCAGTCAGGCATCCAACTCTTGATCTCAGCTCAGGTCATGATTTCACAGTTCTTGAGCTCAAGCCCCATGTCAGGCTCTGCATTGATAGCGGAGAGCTTGCTTGGAATTCTCTCTCCTCTCTCTGCCCCTACCCGACTCATGCTCTCTTTTGCTCTCAAAAATAAACTTAAAAAAAAAAAAAAAAAAAAAAAGCTGAAACTCTTCAGTGTGGTATTCGAGACTCTTCTAATCTGGCCCTATCCTGTGTCTTCCCAGCCTCACCTCCCAACACCCCTCACCATTTATCCCATTTGCCAACCATGTTAGTCTACTTGTCATCCTTCATGTATACCAAAGACCTGGGTGCCAGTTTGCTTCTGTTTGAACTGTCCTCTGCCTACATGCACTTCCTTTACTTTCTCCTATCAAATCATTCCCAACCTTCAAGAATCACTGAAATCTATTCATTGAAGAAATACCCAGTTTCCCAGGCCAAGTTAATTTTCTTGCCAAGTATATCTGTAGCACTTCATCTTTCTAGAGATCTCTCATGTTGTATTTACAGTGACTTCCTTATGGACATAGTTCTACTATCACCAAAGGCAAGAACTAAGTTTTATATACAGAGCACCCAGAATAAAGCCTGCACACAGGCATAAAGAAGTATCTGCTGAATGCATTAATACATACATAAATGAGTCATTTCTTTCTATTATTTGCCCATCACCTCATCTCTTTCCCATCCCCTCCTACCAATCACAGCACTTAATAGCTAGAATACAAATTAAATTGTTACTAATGGATTCCAGATAACTCTCAGATACATGCAAGAAAGAAAAACGACTCAATATATGTCACCAGAGGGACTAGATACCTTCACAAAGATGGCATTCAGCCTCATAGCAGATAGATTTAGAACTACCAACTCTAGGAGGACATCCAAAGCAGTATCCACTTCAGCTTCATTCCCACTGCAGACATGGGTCACTAGGGCACCAACCACTTCCTACAAAGTAGAGTCAAGAAACAGTGTGGATAAAAATATGACTGAAACCATTATGACTCAGGTTGATGCCTGGTATCATTCCAATCTCCACTTGGTGAAAATCCCAACCTACCCTATCCTGTTGTCTAATTCTATAATGTAATTTTCATTCATGTTGGATTCAGAGGTTTAGGATTATGCCAATCTAACTATAGTACCATCTACTCTTGACTTATTTCTCAAAATTTATCTGTGAGCATCATCTAAGCCCTCCTGATTTTGTTCCCTGGAAGTCTTTCCCTTTCTTTTCTCATACGGGTTAAATACTACGCTTTAAGCTATGGTTGTATCTATTAAAATGTATTAAAAAGATGGAACTTAGGGCACCTGACTGGCTCAGTTGGAGGAGCATGTGACTTTTGATCTTGTAGTTGTGGGTTCAAAATCCATGTCAAGTACAGAGATTACTTAAAAATAAAATATTATGGGCGCCTGGGGGGCTCAGTCATTAAGTGTCCAACTTCGGCTCAGGTCATGATCTCACAGCTCATGAGTTCAAGCCCCATATCAGACTCTGTGCTAACAACTCAGAGCCTGGAGCCTGCTTCGGATTCTGTGTCTCCGTCTCTCTCTGCCCCTCCCCTGCTCACTCTCTGTCTTGCCCTCTCTTTCTTAAGAATAAACCTTAAAAAATTTTAAAAACTAAAAAAAAATCTTAAAAAAAAAGATGGAATTCAAAGAGCTAAAGGATTTTAAGATTACTATAGGTTAGACTTGTATGTTTCAAGCACCCATGGGTCATGATAGTATCTCTAAGACATTAAGATGGTTCCAAACAAAATACCTCCCTTTCCTTTATACTACTGCTCCACAGAGGCATACAGTTTTCTCAACTGCAGTAGCTAGCTCATGCCAGCTGAATCTACTGCTCTGCTTTAAGATTCTCAAAATTCTTTGTTTTTACAAGTTCAATTCAAATGTTATAACATTGTTAACAGTTAAGTATAGCAAGTACAAAAAATGCACATTAAGGCACTCTGTTCTTTGTTTTCATAATCACTTTCCAACTTTCCACAAGTACAGTCTTCCCTCTCTACACATGTGCTATTAAATTTTGTGTCTCATGTTCGTACGAATAGGATTATGTCCTCAGTTATTTCTCCTTCATTTGTTTTTCATCACAGTTTTTTCTAGATAACAACTTCAGGATCAACTGGCAGCTGATTATTTGCAGCTAAGTTTTAAAACTGGTCTTTCTGTACTATAAAAACTGCCTGATAACCCTAGCCCTTTCAGCCAAGGTTTACTCAGAAATAGACTAGATGAGATGTTCATTTTAACCCAGAGAATTTTAGAGCTCAAAACGCAGAGTTAGATCTTCTAGTCCAGTTTCTTCACTTTATTGAAAGTAGACTACAACTTAGTTTTCCCAACTCCCAGTTCAGAATTCTTTCTACATCAGTGCCTTCCAACCAGCAAGAAATAAACACGAGGGGCGGCTGGGTGGCTCAGTCAGTTGAGCGTCCAACTTTGGCTCAGATCATGATCTCGCAGTTCCCGAGTTGGAGCTCCATGTCGGGCTCTGTGCTGACAGCTCAGAGCCTGAAGCCTGCTTTGGATTCTGTGTCTCCCACTCGCTCTGCCCCTCCCCTGCTCATGCTCTATCTCTCTCTCTCTCTCTCTCTCAAAAATAAACATTAAAAAAAAAAGAAAGAAACATTATCACATGCAAGTCACTTGGAACTGCATTTCTTCCTGTTCCGTTCCCTCCTTTCCAAGATAAATATTTCAACATACCTGCTGGCAGTAAGTGTCAAAAAAATTAAATGCATATTTGTAGAGGAGACTGCCAAACAAAATGATATTCTGGTCTAGGGAGTGCACGAAACTCTGAGCCAGCGACAGAATGGATGGACAAATATCCTTAAGGACCTTAAGGGGGAAAGAAGAGAGAAAAAAAGAAGCTGTGGGAGGAATTTAGTTAACACAGAACCAAGAGCTGCCAACCCTTATAGGATGTCAGAGTTCTCCTGACCAACTCTCACTTTAACTTAAGGAAACTTAACCTTTGTTTTACTCAAAATTATCCTTCATCATGGAGTCTTCTCTCAGGATTGGTGGGATTTGCCATATGGATAAGAATTAACCTAGAAGCTCAAAGAAGTTAAATTATAAGCCTAACAGCATTGTTCCTATCTGCCCAATTTGAGACTAGAATCCAGATATTCTAAATCCCAATTTCCTCACTCAATCATACTGTCTCCCTAGGCCTGTTCTGCCACGGTTATGATTTGAAATCAAAATATAAGGCTCAATACTAATTAATTAAACCGATTTCTTTTAAAGAAGATCAAAAAGAGAACTGATCATGTCTCACCAATAAGGCAGAAAATGAACATTAATGGACCCAAAGTAAATATAACCAGTTTAGGTCTAGCTTCTTTACTGATACCATGACAATACCAAAAAAAAAAAAAAAAAAACCAAAAAACAAAAACCTTAAATTAAGCACTGAATTGGGTGTAATACTTTGCTGAAGAAAATGCAATAAAAAATTACTTATGGTTTCTGCCTTCTAGAAAACCATAGCCCAAAACACGTATCGTTGCCAGAAATAAGCACAGAAAGGACTGTAAGATAACACAAACACTAAATCCAGTCTTAAATATACAATATATATTTTTTTAATGTTTACTTATTTTTGAGACAGAGAGAGACAGAGCATGAATGGGGGAGGGTCAGAGAGAGGGAGACACAGAATCTGAAACAGGCTCCAGGCTCTGAGCTGTCAGCACAGAGCCCGACACGGGGCTCGAACTCACGGACAGTGAGATCATGACCTGAGCCGAAGTCAGCCACTTAACCGACTGAGCCACCCAGGTGCCCCCTAAATATACAATTTTAAAACTCAACTGCATATTCTCATTAGTTCCTAAGCCATAAACCACTGGGTACCCAGTTTCCTAAAAAGGTATACACTGTTTATACACTGAAAATTCACCTAGAAACACCATTCCTAGTTTGAATTTCCAATTCAAAAGGTTTTTATTTCAACAGGAATAATCACCCAAGGGTCACTTTACTGAATGGCCAAATAGTGATGGTTTAAGAGATGCAGAATTATGTCTCTATTAGCATTCCTTTGGTCCTGTTATACTCAGCGTTTTTAAAAACTGCTTATGGGGTGCCTGGGTGGCTCAGTTGGTTAAGCCTCTGACTCTTGACTTCGGCTCAGGTCATGATCTCACAGTTCGTGAGTTCAAGCCCCAGACTAGGCTCTTCACTGACAGAGTAGAGCCTGCTTGGGATTCTCTCTCTACCCTGCTCTCTCCCCAAAAATATATAAACATTTAAAAACTGCTTAGAACAGGATACAGAAGGCAAGTTTGTCAAAGCTACAGATCACAAAGAGCTAGATAATTAAAATGTTTAATGCAAAGTTAAGATTCAAAAGTCTCAATCCACTTGAACAATGGGCTGAAACAAGATGAAATTTTTATATAGGAGCTGTAAAGCCTTCCATTGCAGGTTAAAAATCAAGTTATAGAAGTATGTAATTAGAAGACTTGAACTAAGGAGAGCCTGGGTGGCTCAGTCAGTTAAGCTTCCAACTTCAGCTCAGGTCATGATCACATGGTTTGAGAGTTGAGCCCCACGTCAGGCTCTGTGCTAACAGCCCAGAGCCTGGCGCCTGCTTCGGATTCTATGTCTTCCTCTCTCTCTACCCTTCTCCACTCATACTCTGTTTCTCTCTCTCTCTCAAAAATAAATAAGCATTAAAAAAAAAAAAAGAAGACTTGAACTAAAACATTTCCTATAAAACAGAATTTGGAGCTTAAGAAGTTCAACATGAACCAGTTCTGTGACATTTTTCCTAAAAAGATGGGACACCAGTCTTAGGTTGGTTTTATTAACATCATATTGTCTCAATCAAGGTAAGTAATAACCCTACTATGTTTTGCAATATATTGAGCTGTCCAAGATGAAGATCCAGGAAAGGTGGTATTGTCAGGATTCCCACACTGGAAAGGAAAGGTTAAATATGACTTCTCTGTAACTTTCAGACTAATGTCTGATTCTCTGATACTTACCATGTAATGAATATAGAATGTACTCTGTAGCAGCTGTTCTTCAAAGCAGCCTGATCGAATCTTATTTCTTAGCACCCTCTCAACATACTTCTTTACCTGAGTATTGGTGCTATAGATGATGAAAAGTATTGCCATGTCGAAAATCTATTGTCAATGACAAAAGAGAAATAGTTTAATGTATCAGTACATCTATTTCCATAAAATAGTAGCTCTCAACTTTTCCCCATGAAAACAGAAAATGGGTGATACTCATTTGTTCAACATACTCCATAGGAGTATCTACATTTCTTTTCCTCACAAAACCCACAAATATTTTTCAGAGAAATAACTGCCACAATTATTAACCACTGGTATCTTTTATGAAATCACTGGAATGTAAGTTGAAGTGATACTATTACAGAAATAACCTTGAATATCTTCACATTAAGGAACAATCACTAGCCAACCTCGGTATATATTTCATTATTAGAAAAATACTTTCTCAAAATTTAGAGAGACTGTAAACGCCTGTAAATATGAAAAAAATTAAATTCTTTTCTTAAATTTAAATTCTTGGGGCACATGGGTGGTTCAGCTGGTTAAGCATCCAACTTCGGCGCAGGTCATGATTTCATGGTATGTGGGTTTGAGCCCTGCATCGGGCTCTGTGTCTCCCTCTCTCTCTGCCCCTCCCCAACTCATGTCTCTCTCTCTCTCTCAAAAATAAACATTAAAAAAAATTTATTTCAATTCTTAAATTTAAAAAATTAAAGTCAGAATATTATGCAGCCATTAAGAAGAACAAGGTATACTATATTTTTTGACAGATATTCATGACATTGTAAAGTTTTAAAAAAAGCAACCTGCAAGACAATAACCATAAAAGGATTTTTTTTTTTAACTTTTTAAATATTTATTTTTGAGAGAGACAGAATGTGAGTTGGGGAGGGGCAGAGAGAGACAGAGACACAGAATCTGAAGATGGCTCCAGGATCCGAGCTGTCAGCACAGAGCCCAATGTGAGGTTCAAAGTCATACCTGCACTCACACACAAATACACCTTGTATATAAATAGGAAATAATCTGTAAGAGTAATTATACAAGAAGAATGAACAGACAGTAAAGAGAAACTTTATTTTATTTATTTTTTTCAAAAGAGAATGAGCATGCAAACAAGCAGGGGTAGGGGGTAGGGAGAGAATGAATACTAAGTAGGATCCATGCTGTCAGCACATAGCCTGACCAGGGGCTTGAACTCACAAACCATGAGATCGTGACCATACCTGAAATCGAGTCGGACACTTAACCAACTGAGCCAGCCAGGTGTCCCATGGAAACTTTATTTTTAACATTTTTAGATTCTCCCCAGTTTTTTCCCCCAATTAGCTTGAATTAACTTTGTTTAAAATTAAAAAAAGGGTTAAAGAGGCACCTGGCCCCTCTAATATCCTGAAAATTCACCTAGAAACACCATACCTAGCTTATAAAATTCCAATTCGAAAGGTTTTTATTTCAACAGGAATAATCACCCAAGGGTCACAACACTGAATGGCCAAATAGTGATGGTTCAAAAGATGCCTAATTATGTCTTTATTAGCATTCTTCTGGTCCTGTTATGCTCAGGGTTTTTAAAAACTGCTTATGGGACGCCAAACTGCTCTTTCTGTACTACGAAAACTGCCTGATAACCCCAGCCCTGATTTCAGCCAAAATTTAGAAAAGTAAGTAACTCATGGTCTTGGGGTTGTGAGTTCAAGCCTCACATTGGATGTAGAGATTACTTAAAAAAAAAAAAAAAAAGGTTACAAAAGTCAAGCAGGCCAAAAAAAATCTACAACTCAAGGGCAAAAGATCAAAAGATGTACTGAGGATGTGGACAGACATTTTTTCAAGACATACTAATGGCCAACAGACACAAGAAAAGATGCTCAACATCACTAGTCATCAGGCAAATGCAAATCAAAACCACAATGAAGTATCATCTCACACCTGTCAGAATGGCTATCACTAAAAAGACAAGAGATAACAAATGTTGGCAAGGATGCAGAGAAAGAGAACCTTTGTGTACTGCTGGTGGAATGTGAGTGGTACAGCCGTTGTGGAAAAAGTATGGAGGTTCCTTAAAAAATTAAAAATAGAAGTATACAATCCAGAAATTCTACTTCTGGGTATTTATTCAAAAAACCAAAAGTACTAGGGGCGCCTAGGTGGCTCAGTCAGTTAAGCATCTGACTTTGGTTCGGGTCATGATCTCATGGTTCGGGAGTCGGGCTCATGATCTCATGGTTCGATCTCATGTCGGACTCAGAGCCTGGAGCCTGCTTTGGATTCTGTGTCTCCCTCTCTCTCTCTGCCCCTCCCCTGCTCACACTCTGCCTCTCTCTCCAAAGTAAATAAACATAAAAAAAAAAAAGCAAAAAACCGAAAGTACTAATTCGACAAGATTATCTGCACTCCATGATCCCTGCACAAGACATGGAAGCAACCTAAGTGTCCACTGATGGATGAGTGGAAAAACAAAATGTGGTATGTACACATATGTACACACATAAACACACACTGGAATACTATTCAGCCATAAAATGAATGAAATCTTGCCATTTACAACAACATGGACAGAATTTTTTTTAAGTTGATTTATTTATTTTGAGCGGGGGAGGGACAGTGAGAGAGGGAGAGAGAGAATCCCAAGCAGGCTCTGCGCTGACAGTGTGTAGCCTGACACAGGGCTCAGACTCACCAACGGTGAGATCATGACCAGAGCCAAGATCAAGAGGTGGACGCTTAAATGACTGAGCCACCCAGATGCCCCAATATGAACAGATCTTGAGGGCATTCTGCCAAGTGAAATAAGTCAGACAGCAAGACAAATACCTTATGATCTCATAAATAACAAAACACACAAAAAACCAAGTTCATTGACAGAACAGATTGGTGGTTGCCAGAAGTAGAAGGTGAGGCAAAATGGGTGAAGGGAAAGGGCAACAGAATGGCTCAGTCTGTAGAGTGCAACTCTTGATGTCTGGGCTATAAGTTTGAGCCCCACATCAGGTATAGAGATTACTTAAAAATAAAATCTTTTTTTTTAAGTTTATTCGTTTAATTTGAGAGAGCATGTGAGCTTATGTGCCAAAGTGTGTGCATGCTCTAGTGAGCATGGAAGGGACAGAGAGAAAGAGAAAGAATCCCAAACAGGCTCCACACTCAGCAGACAGCCCAATGCAGGGCTGCATCTCACGACTCCAGGTTCACGACCTGAGCTAAAATCAAGAGTCGAATGCTTAACTGACTGAGCCCCCCAGGTGCCCCTAAAAATAAAATCTTTAAACAAAAATGGGTAAGGGGATCAAAAGGTACAAATTTCCAGTTATAAAATAAATAAGTCATGGGGATATAATGTATAGCATAATGACTATAGTTAATAATACCGTATTGTATAGGTATTGCTAAGAGAACAGATCTTAAGTATTCTCATAAGAAAATAGTTTGTAACCATGCGGTGACAGATGTTAACGAGACTGTGGAGAGCATTTTGCAATAAATACAAATGCTGAATCATTATATTGTATACCTAATACTAATGAAATATGTCAATTATATGTCAAAAAAAGACATTTTAATAAAGGTTAAGTGTTTTAATTAAAAAAAAAATTACTTGGAACATCCCTTCACTGAAAGCCCAATTCACTTAGACACCAAAATTGAGAATCATTATACTAGAATACAGCTATTAAAAATGACATAAAAACAATGCACAAGCATATAAAATGTTTATGACATAAATGTCAAGAGAAAATCAGAATACAAAATTATATTTATATAATAATTATATATCTGTAAAAGCAGGTATGCAGGTGGCCAAGGGTTATGCAAAAATAAAAACAGTTGGGGCATCTTGGTGGCTCAGTTGGTTAAGTGTCTGACTTCAGCTCAGGTCATGATCTCATAGTTTGTGGGTTTGAGCTCCACGTTGGGCTCTGCGCTGACAGTGTGGAGACTGCTAGGGATCCTCTCTCTCTGCCCCTCCCAACCTCAAACTAAATAAACTTAAAAAGAAGATAATCTTAAAGAACTAAAATAAAAACAGTTGTGTTGGGGTATTTTGATCCCACCTCCACAAAAAAATATTGAGTTTCATTGTTTCATTTGGTATCATAAAGGTTTTTAAAAGTCAACAATTAGATAATCTAACAAAACCCCACAAAACCAGATTCCAACTAAAAGAAAAATCCTTAATGGGAACCAATTAGTGCATAAGAAACTTAATCACCTGGCTTCTTGACATAAGAAAAAAAATCCATAATTAAGACAAAGTCAGTACCCCTGTCTTGACAGTGAATGGATGGATTCACTCTGGTCAGGGTGACATGAGCAAAGGAAAGTAAAACACAAATGCCATTATCTTGACAATGCCATTTGGTAAAAGGAAGAGTAATCTGATAGATACAGGGACCTGACTCGTGCCCCAGGTGAGTCCTGTCTTCACTTCATCTATGGGGACTTGGCTTCTTAGGACTGTAACTTGCCATGTATGTGTGAAATGTTAACATTTTCCCTTATGGATAGTTTAGGTTTATTTTATTGCCCAAATGAGTAGCAAAGACCATGTGGCAAATCATCCCCTCAGATTATCTTCCCCAGACAGCTAATGTTGATTAGAGTGGCTACAGAAGGCACAGAAGGGATGACTGGAGAGAGGGAGAGGAAAGAAGAAAACTAGCTAGGATAATTAATTTCAAGCCTGCAGTACTTAAAAGTCATAGTATGTGAATGTTACCTTGTGTTCAGACTCTGAGGCAGTGCTTTCAATTGCCTAGAAAAATAAGGGTCACAGAAATATTATAACACATAAGTAGAACACGTTTCACCTTCTTCAGCATGCCCTGTTCTCTTATTGGAGAACCAATCTGCCCATGTGGCAACCATCTTCTATCATGTCTACTTGACTGACTTTTAACACTTTTATTTCCACCTTTACTTACATATCTGTCACTGATTGCCACCTACTTTCTCCTTAATGTTCAAAGTCACCAAGATCTCACTTACCTTAATCCAGGCTTCCGAAATGATTTTCTCATATCTAACAGCCGACTTTATTACATCAAAGAAGAGAGTAACACAGTCCTGACCGCTGTTTTCTTGATTTCCTGAAGAACTACAAGTAGCAAAAGGGGGGGAAAAATCATTCTTCCACTTACCAGAGACAGACATATAAGATCTGGATTCCTGTTACTAGCCATTTGCCTGTTTCAAGGCACAACTTCATGTTGTGGCTAATAACTTGTACTGCAGTCTAATAAATTTGTACTGCAGTCTACCTAGAATTGATTTGAAAAGCTAGAATAATACACCCAACCCACACATGTATACATGTACACACACATTACATGTACCATGTACACAGGATTTGAACCACTGTATGGTAGAGTACATGTCAACAATATTACTACCAGTATTTGTAGTTCCAAGTATTCAGATCTACTGTCCTGGCTTCAGGATAAATGTCAGAAAACTTTCCTTGACTGTGTGAGGAAAAGGGTGGGAGGTGTTGATGACATACCTTTGTCGTCCTTTATTTTTCAACTTGCTTTGTGAGGCATGAAACCATGATGGCAAAATAAAATGCTGCAGATCCAACTTCTCCCGCAGATCAGAAATTACCTGTAGAAAATAATTATTAAGCTCTGTGTTCTGCCCTTTCATAGGGGATAGGCACGGTCCGTTCCTTCAATAGAACCCTAACAATCTCCTGAAAGACTAAGAAAAATTACTAAATCTTAGATAAGACATCTTGAAAAGGAGAGCTGATGACAATAGCTAATGCAAGGATAGTATGTCATGCCCTTCAAAACTATGCCACTCAGAATTCCTTTAGGTATTATACTGAAATAGCAAATACAACCTGTAGCAACTTATATGCAACAATAAATCAGACTATTTCCATTCTATCCCCTGAATATTATCTGGATTAATCAGCATTATCAATTAGTTTGGGGACAGAGAAGAGCAATTAAAAACTATTAGTTTAAATAATGTATCTTGATGCATCTTAATCTAGATAAGTCTCTTTCCTACTACTGAGTTTCACAAGGGCATTACTGCTATACTCTGTACTCTAAAGGATCTAGCACCCTGTTGGTGTTTGTTGAGAAATAAAAGCGTACCTCAAGTGCATCTGTGGCTGTTACAGAATGAAGAATGAACTTGATTATCACAGGTAAATCATCCAATGAGACAGATGACAGCTTACCCATCACCAACTGGCGGACCTACACATAAAAAGCAGGAAAACCTTAAATATTTTTTGTTAATACCTCAATAAAGAACGGACCTTGATGTAAAATTAGAAAACTTACTTCTCTCAGTTTTCTCACTTGTAATTTAGGAAGAAAAACACTTCATGTTATTTTTATCTTTTGCAAATTGCAAGCTTTCCATTGTTAATGCCACAGCTTCCTCAAAACCTGGTGATAAGGGGCACCTGGGTAGGTCAGTGGTTAAGCAACCGACTCAATTTCAGCTCAGGTCATGATCTCATGGTTCATGAGATCCAGTCCTGCACGGTCTCTGTGTTGACAGCATGAAGCCTCCTTGGGATTGTCTCCTGTCCCTCCCCCAGCCCTCCCTTGCTCTCTCTCTCTCTCTCTCTTTCAAAGTAAATAAACATTAAAAAAAATAAAATTAAAAAAAAAAAAAGATTCTTTCTCTCTCCCCCACCCCCACTCATATACAAAAGAAGAAAAGGACGGAAGGACGGACGGACGGAAGGAAGGAAGGAAGGACGGAAGGAAGAACGGACGGAAGGAAGGAACAAAGAAAGAAAGAAAGAAAGAAAGAAAGAAAGAAAGAAAGAAAGAAAGAAAGAAAGAAAGAAAGAAAGAAAGAAATGCCTGGGTGGATCAGTCGGTTAAGCATCCAACTTCGGCTCAGGTCATGATCGTACAGCTAGTGGGTTCAAGCCCTGTGTCAGGTTCTATGCTGACAGCTTGGAGCCTGAAGCTGCTTCGGAGTCCTTGTCTCCAACTCTCTCAGCCCCTCCCCACTCTCATTCTGTCTCTGTCTCTCTCTCAAAAAGAAATATTTAAAAATTAAGAATAAATAAAATAAAGTATAACTATTAAAAAAAAACAGGTGATAAATGTAAGTGTTATCTTACAATTTAGAGCCTAAATTTTCCACTAGCTGGAGGAAGACACGTAAAAATGTTATTCCTATGGAGAGCAGTGCACAAATATTATGCAAAATAGAAGATATCCATTAAAACTTACTGCTTTAAAACAGAAAAGTGAATCCATCACACTATGGCAAATGAAATTCATCAAAAAGAGAAAAAAGAGATGAAATATCATTCAATATTGTTTCAAAATCAAATTTTCATGTATGACTGCTTCAAGGCAATGACTGACACTGGTTCTGGGAGGCAAGAAAGTGGGCTCTGTTTCTGTACAGCACAGTCCTTCCTACCTGAGACAGGAGCTTTGGGTCAAGTCGGAGGCTGGTAAGGACATCCAAGATAGGAACAGTGAGTAAAGTATTCTCCATCAAAAGGTCACTGTGAATGGTGGAAAAAGAGAAAATCTATGCAGCTTTTAACAGAGTTGGGCAGATAATTACTTAGAAAAATCACTCAGAGAATGGGAAGAGAAGATACACTTTGTTTCCACTGAATTTGTTTACAGTTTATTTCATTAAAAATTGTTTCGATTTTTAAAAAATACATGCTCATTACAGAAAATTCAAACAACAGAGTACAAACAAGAAGCTCTTCCTCACCATCTCTAGTACCCTGAGGTAACTACTACTGAGTTTGGCACATATCCTTCCTGAGAAAAGGAAAAAGAAAACCTACAACAGGAGTGTCTGGCTGGCTAGGTTGCTAGAGCACATGACTCTCAATCTCAGTAAGTTCAAACTCCACAATGGGCATGGAGCCTACTTAAAAAAATAATAATAAAGCAAAAAGAAGAAGAAGAAGAAGAAGAAGAAGAAGAAGAAGAAGGAAGAGGAAGAGAGGAGAGGAGGAGGAGGAGGAGGAGGAGGAGGAGGAGGAGGAGGAGAAGAAGGGGAGGAGGAGGAGGAGGAGGAGGAAGAAGAAGGAGGAGAAGAAAAAGAAAACCTACACCAATTACAATGAAGTATGGCAAGTAGGATAGATATACATGCAGGGTGCTACAGGAGCAGAGTAGAGAACAATGATGGATTCTAAGAAAAGGCTATGCAGAACGACAAGCTGGAATTAATCAGGACAAGTGGATGGTATAGTGCTATACCCAGAGGGAGCATACTGCCCAAAAACACAAAGGCAAGCAATCACTGGACATTTCTAGAGGTAGCTTTGCAGACATCTAAAGAAAAGGAAGTATTACAAATTGAATTTTTAAAAACTATTTCAAGGATAAGCAAGAAATTGCATTAAAACAGAAACCCTATTACATAGGGATAGTGTTCTCCCTTCCTTAATCACTGCCCTACCAATTACTATTTTTCACATAAATGATAGTAAGCAATGCTCTCAACACTGGGTCTGATGTGATGTACATCAGAATGAATCATTTAAGGACCAAAGAATATATGGATGTTTGATAAGCTCCACAAATGATTGGGACATGCAGTCACAAGTGAGGACTCCTTGGGTGGAAGATATGCTAACAAAACAAAGGGATTATGTTTATACGCCTAATCATAAACCAGACTTCATATTCACAACAGGTATACCACTTTAAAAAAAGTAGATGGGTCTACTTTATGCATCAAATATATACTCATTATTACAAAAACAAGTCAAATCCCATACCTGTTCATGGAAGGTAGATGCCATCAATATGTTACCACTACTGTTTCATACTGCAGCAATAAGGCTGCCAGAATGGGAACTTACTCACCTCAGTTCTTTCCCCACATCACCATGCTGGGAATCCCCTAGGATCTCAGGTAGGCTGGTAACAAAGTCATGCTGCAGGTACAGTGGAGCAATACTGATCAGCTGCATGACCTTGGTGGTGAGATCCTGCAGTGGAAGAGGCCATTAGAACTGTTGCACATTACCAAGAACAGAGAAAGACTTCCTCCTCATTAAATGTATAGCTGGAATTATCTTGTGTATCATATGACACCTATATATAAACTCAAAGCCTAAATGGAGAGGTAAATGACCCAGGAATTTTCACACATGGGATGGTACATTAAAAAAAAAGTACAGTGGATACTATATTATCTAATGGGTCTGTTATATACTTTACTTCATTTAATCTTCACAACTCTGGAGTCTGTGTGACAATTCCACCGCCCCCGTTTTACATTTTTTTTTTTTTTTAAGTAGGCTCCATGCCCAACGTGGGGTTTGAACTCATGATCCAGAGATCAAGAGTTGCACCCTTTACTGACTGAGCTAGCCAGGTACACCGATAGTTCCCATTTTTAAAATGTGAGGATATGTGCTGTTCAAAGATACACAAAAAGTGACAGACCCAAAATTCTAGCCCACAGGAGATTCTAAAACTCATGTTCTTCCAAATAAAGATTTAGCCTTAGAATGTCTGACAAAAATTAATAGAATGAATTAATGAATTCTGAAAAGAAATAGGCCTTAACCCTAGGCTCAAAAAAGATCCAATTTTACCAAGGTGCTTAATAACAATTCACATTAATTGCAAAAACTTTCTAAAACTTTCCTCATATGCAATCAAATTAAATATTTGCAGTGCGGTAGGCTGGTGTGGGATCTCATACCTTTTGAGAAATTAAACATAGTAATCTCTCAACTTTGGACAGCTACTTAACTTCTTTTCAATTCTTTCAATTTATTTAATAGATGATATCTACTCATCATAATTAGAAAAAAAAATTTTGGAGAAATTTAAAAGGTGAAATATCCATGATTCTCAAATTATGACAGGAGAAAAAAGCTAACAAATAAACAGAAAAATGTGAATTTTCAGTTAAGAAAAAAAACCCTGCAATTCCAAAAGTTTGGTTAAATTTGGAAAACAGACTCTCTAAATCTAAGAGACAGAACAGGTCCCAAAGCCTACCTTGCCATCCACAATTTTGTCAAGCCATTTCAGCTGACTGATGATGAGTCTGGGCATGTTAAGTCCATCACTGTTCACACTGAAATGTTAGGACAAGAAGACAGAAACTGAGCCTTTCTGACTTACACAACAGCAAGCCTTAATACTGCACAAAACATTTCAGACACTGAATGAACACTTACTGAACATTTACACATTACAAGCTGTGTTAGACATACATATGATACAAGAAAATCATGAGACGTATATGTTGAGAAAGATCCAAGAAGATGCACTAAACTGTTAACAGTAGCTGCATCTAGGGAGCATTTAAAGAAAGGTTAAGAAAGGTCTGTAGAGTGGGGCACCTAGGTGGCTCAGTTGGTTGGACGACCGACTTCAGCTCAGGTCATGATCTCACAGTCTGTGAGTTCAAGCCCCACATCAAGCTCTTGCTGACAGGTCGGAGCCTAGAGCCGGCTTCGGATTCTGTGTGTCCCTCTCTCTCTGCCCCTCCCCCACTCACACTCTGTCTCTCTCTCTCTCAAAAATAAAAAGAAAAAAAGAAAAAAAAAGTTAAAAAAACTTTAAAAAAAAGGTCTGTAGAGTATTTCTTAATAATAACATAAACAAAAAAAATCAAGGCGATAAATTTGAATAAACTGAGTAAGAAGAATATTTTTATTTATTTATTTATTTATTTATTTATTTATTTATTTATTTATTTATATTTATTTTTTAATGCTTCCTCATTTTTGAGAGAGAAACACAGGGGAGGGGTAGAGAGAGAAAGAGACAGAGGATCCAAAGTGGACTCCAAGCTCAGAGCAGAGAGCCACATTTGAGGCTCGAACTCACAAACCATGAGATAATGACTTGAGCTGAAGTCGGGTGCTTAACCGACAGAGACAGCCATACGCCCCTATTTATTTATTTTGAGGCGGGGGGGGCGTTGTGGCAGAGAGAGAGGAGGACAGAGAACCTCAAACAGGTTCTGTGCTGTCAGCACTGTCAGCGCAGAGTCAGATGCGGTGCCAATTCCACAAACTGTGAGATCATGACCTTAGCTGAAATCAACAGTTGGACACCTAATCGATTGAGCCACACAGCCCCAAGAATATTTTTAAAAGGTAGAATATTAAATACATCACTATGATAAGCACCAATAAAAGCAAGCCCTGTGCTTTGGAAACACAGAAGGTCAAATTGGATTATGTAAAAGTACTGAAAATCATTTATAGATGAAGAAATTCTGGCTCACTTATTATTATTTCCCCCAAAATGACAGTCTCTGCCTTCCTCAATCTCCTATGTCTACAGTTTTGGACAACCTTCCATTCCTTTCCTTGACAGTGTTCTCAATGTTTGTTTAGTGCAGTCAAATGTAACTGCTGAAAAAGACATAAAGCAACTAGTGTGAGCCATTCAGGCAAAGCACAAATTTGTAAAGTACTATCTGTAAGTTTACTATTATTATTATTATCATTGTTATATACAAGGCCTAGAAAAAACACATATTAGGGGTGCTTGGGTAGCTCAGCTGGTTAAGTGTCCAACTCTTGAATTTGGTTCAGGTCATGATCTCACAGTATGTGGCTTCAGGCCCCATGTCAGGCTCCACGCTATCAGCTTGGGATTCTGTCTCCCTCTCTCTCTGCCTGTACCCTGCTTGCTCCCTCTGTCTCACTCTCTCTCTGAGAATAAACAAACTTCAAGAAAAAAAAAGAAAAAACACACATTAAAAACGAGAAAGTAGGGGCGCCTGGGTAACTCAGTCGGTTAAACATCCGACTTTGGCTCAGGTCATGATCTCATGGTTCGTGGGTTCAAGCCCTGCATTGGGCTCTGTATGACAGCTCAGAGCCTGGAGCCTGCTTTGTCTCCCTCTCTCTCGGCCCCTCCCCTGCTCATGTTCTGTCTCTCAAAAATAAATAAACATTAAAAAAAAATTTTTTTTAATTAAAGAAAAAAAGAGTATGCAAAATCTAAGGAAGGTTTTGATACACACAACCTAATACCCTTCAGAATGACTTCAACCAGTTTATTATGTTCATTAGTACTGTACAAGCATGACTGTTCATTACACTGAATAACAAAGATTCTTTGAGAGTGGAAAAAAATGTATTTATTGTTTTAAATTTGTATTTTTGATTATTAATGAAACTGAACATTAATTTGTTTTCAGTGTTTATTTTTGACAGAGAGAGAGACAGAGCATGAAAGGGGGAGAGTGAGGGAGGGGCAGAGAGCAAGGAAGACAGAATCTGAAGCTGGCTCCAGGATTTGAGCTGTCAGCACAGAGCCCCATGCGGGGCTCAAACTTGCAAACCACAAGATCATGACTTGAGCTCAAGTCGGACACTTAACTGACTGAGCCACCCAGGCACATCCCCCACTTTTTATTTTTTTTAAATGTGAAACTGAGTATTTAAAAAAATGTTTGACACTCTTGTATTTCTTTGTGAATTATCTATTTGTGACCTTTTTCTACTTTTCTATTAGGTTGTTAATTAAAAAAAAAAAAAAGTCACACACATACACCATAAAATTGAAAAGGTAAAGAATGGTATTCATAGAACATCTGACACCAAGCAATTGGCTCCCCTCCTTGGAGACAACTATTACCAGTTTATGGTATATCCTTCTAGGAACACGCAGTCATATAAACAGATTACATTTTTTTCAAAATATACCTCAGTAAAATCTTAGTAGTCACTTAAGAATCTGGTGTCACGATCAATATGACTTTTAGAGAAACCAATGTTTCACAGTAATCTTTTCAGAGAGAAACTTAAATACACAAAAGTAATTTAAGCATTCCAGAGTAATTCCACTTACTTTTCAAAAAGAAATTCTGGCAACTTTTCAAATAAGGTTTTGATAATGGCAGGCTGAAAAAGAAGACATAAGGAGTTAGGAGATGGTCTTGAAATATACAACAGAAATATATAATTAGCCATAATGTGCTCCAACAAGAGCTCTGGGAGGAACAACTCTGGTATAATTAAAATCTCATTTTAAGAATGGCCACTTAAATGCTGGCTATATCTCGAATATAAGTTGTTGAAATACAAAGACTTGTCATTAATGTATCTTTAAAAAAATTGCAAAATGATTTATGCAGTATTAAAATAATCAGATAATAATATTATTAAATATGATGACAACTGTTAGTTCATGAAATGCAGACTTAAAAAATTATCCAACAGTTTGCAAAAAGAGAAGATTTCACTCCAGAGGAACAAGAGGGCTCTTAAATTTAATCTAACTAAATTATACTGAAGATTTCCAAAGAGAAGGATGGGATATGAGTGTGGGAAGATTAGCAGTGGGAAAGAAAAAAAGAGAAAAAAATGGAGGACAGGGTAAACCAAGAATTTCCACTGTATATGTTTTTATAATGTGAAACATTTAAAACATGTCAAAGCATTATCCACTCAACATATTAAAAGAGAGGAGGAGGAAAAGGGTAAATCAAGTTAATAAGCAAATAAAAACCTATATAGGAGACAATACAGATATGAATATGGCAGAGATATATAAGGTACACAGACACACAAGAGGAAGCTTTACAAATCAAGAATCAGAGGCTGAGGGAATATAGAATATTTTAAAGAAATGTACTGAGCTAATTAAATTAGCTCAGTCCAAAGCTGCAGATATTGGCTTACCAGATATATTTCTGCAACAGGGCTATGGTAAACTACTGCAAACCCAAACTCTCCGATTAACCCTACCTGACCCTTTATGCCATTTATACTTGGGCATACACCACAAATCACATCCATCTATTGTTCACAGAAAATGTGGCACAGTCTCACCTGTAATATGTCAATTCCCAGAAGCAATTTAATGAGGCTCTTAGAGTAAGATGCGCCCATGCTGTTAAAAAAAAAAAGACATTCGTTTTCTGTTCTGTTTTCCCGTTTTAATATTTTTACCATCTTTTCTTCATAAAATTGGTTAAATATACAATATTTAAAAAGAAACTATCCTCTTATACCAGAAATACAGTACATGAGAAGATGGCTCTTAAACCAGGCTCTTAGTTAAAATTTTATCAACACAGATGAGACACACTCCAGAAAACACCCTGGCTCTTAGTCTCATAAACATAAATTAATAATTTAAAGGTTAGGTTAAAACTGAAGAAAAAAGAGTTGCTTTTTCTTCTTCTTTTTTTTTTTTTTTTTTGAGAGAAAGAGGAAGAGGGGCAGACTGAAAGAAAGCATCTCAAGCAGGCTTTATGTTCAGCATGGAGCCCAACGCAGGGCTTGATCCCATGACCCTGGAACCATGACCTAAGCCAAAACCACGTGGGACACTCAACCAATGAGCCACCCGGGTGCCCCAAGAAAAAAGGGTTATAAAAATAAAGTGAAATTACAAAAAAAATGCATTCTCCCCTCATCCCCAACCCGCAATTTGGTTAACGTTAACAGCTTAAACTTCAGCAAGATGCTATGCCTCCACTCCCTACCTGGCTTCCTCATCCTGCAGACGTTCACAAGACAAAAGGCAGTTCCTGAAACTGTCTTGGTCATCGATGTAGGATTCCAGGCCACTAACAAATTCTTCTATTATCTTAATGACATTGAAAAAAAAAAGGTTAAGAGTTAAGATTTTTAGTTTAACATTTGCTGTAGATTAACTAAAAATCATTCTAGCCCATTCAACTTTATGCCTGCATCTTTATTTTTTTTTAATTTTTTAACATTTATTCTTGACACAGAGAGAGAGAGTGTGTGAGCAGGGGAGGGTCAGAGACAGAGGGAGACAGAATCTGAAGCAGGCTTCAGACTCTGAGCTCCCAGCACAGAGCCCGATGTGGGGCTCAAACTCACTAACCGTTGAGATCAAGACCCAAGCCCAAGTCGGACACTTAACTGACTGAGCCACCCAGGCACCCCTATGCCTGCATCTTTAAATCCCCAATTCCAGAGTAGTGCTGGAAAAAGCAAAAGTACCAGGAAGAAACACATACTTGGGGATAAGAAGGATGTTTCCTCAGAGTCTGAAAGAGCTTCTTTTGGAAAACAATTTGATCCACAGCTATGAGGAAAAAAACAGATGGTCACCAGAATCTTTAATATCTCCCACTATACTTTTACTTTCCTAAAGACCTATGTTTCCTGCCTGATGAAGCCAATAAAGATATTTTCAACCTAATTTCAGAGCTAAATTTTCTAAACCCATCGTAAAACAGATTTAGCTCTGATAGAGGATAGCTATTAAGTGTACCAAAGAAGATACGCCATAATCTTAGCAGAATAAAGTAATCTATGCCCTAAAAGCAGGGCTTTACATGGCTTTATAAATTTTCGTTTGAAATTATTCTGACACAGATCTAATTACTCTCTTGAGTATTAATTTATTTTTCCACAATAAAACACAAATACAAGTATATAATTTTTTCTAAAAAAAATTAGAATTACTTTACTTAACATGCATTAATCAGAACCAAAAACTATAACAATATTCTCTAAAAAGCAATTTCAACGTTAATTTTGTCTCAAGAAAGACAATACTTCTATTTTTAATCTTCATTGCCTCTATTTTGAAAATCCATGATTCAGTGCTGAGCCCTGCACCAAACCCAGAGAAAAGATTTAAATTAAAATATTACTTAGTTGATTCTGACTCTCTCCTGTTTTAAGAATAACTCCTGATGTTTTAAGAAGCTTTATAAAAACATTGTCGTTTTCTTCCACTTCATTGTGAATATGAGACTTCTTTGTCTTCTTGGAAAGTGGTTGCTTGCTGGCTTCTGAAAACAAACAAAATTTTCAAGAATGTGACAAACAGTAAAGATTAAAAAATGTAAACTTTAGAATAACCCTAAAAGGAAAGTTGATGGGTTCTTGAAGAATTATATTGAAATTGATGCTATAGTAAAATTTTATCTCTAACAATGGTCAGACATAGTGGCGTACAAATAAAACAATCAATAAATAGAATTATTTTTATCTATTGCATTTTGATTTGGAGAATTCAAAACATGCCACTTCTAATAAAAATAACCATGGAACTGTTTAATCACCCAAATTCTAAAGCAGTCAGGGTGCCTCAAACTGTTGTTTGCAAACCACTGCACTGGAATCACTAAGAAGCTTATTAAAAGCACATTCTTGGGGCACCTGGATGGCTCAGTCAGTTAAGCATCTGACTCTTGGTTTCAGCTCAGGTCATGGTCTCACGATTAGCGGGATCGAGCCCCGATGGGTTCTGTGCTGTCAGTGCAGAGCCTAGCTTGGATTCTTTCTCTTTCTTTCTCTCTCTCTGCCCTCCCCTGCATGTGCATGCTCTCTCTCTCTCTCAAATAAACTTAAAGGGGCACCTGGATGGCTCAGTCAGTTGAGCGTCTGACTTCAGCTTAGGTCATGATCTTGCAGTTTGTGAGTTCCAGCCCTGCATTGGGTTCTGCACTGACAGCTCAAAGCCTGGAGCCTATTTCAGATTCGATATCTCCCTCTCTGTCTGTCCCTCCCCTTCTTGTGCTCTGTCTCTCAAAAGTAAATAAACATTAAAAAAAAAAGTGCATTCTTAGATCACATCCCATAGTTACTCAATTAAAATCTCAGGTATGGGTCCTGGGCGTGTGAATTTTAAAAAGTTCTCCAGGAGGGGGGCGCCTGGGTGGCTCAGTCAGTTGAGCGTCTGACTTCAGCTTACGTCATGATCTCGCAATTTGTGAGTTCGAGCCCCGCGTCGGGCTCTGTGCTGACAGCTCGGAGCCTGGAACCTGTTTTGGATTCTGTGTCTCCCTCTCTCTGACCCTCCCCCGTTCATGCTCTGTCTCTCTCTGTCTCAAAAAAAAGTTCTCCAGGAGGTAATAATCTTGATGCACGCAACTTGATGCAGGGGTAGAAAGAATCAGGCAGGTTCTCCTGCATCAAGCCTTTGAGTACAAAGCCCAGAGTGGTTTTATCCCAAGGTTTTCAACCCAAGAGAAGTAATAAAACATAATAAATGGGGCGCCTGGGCGGCTCAGTCAGTTAAGTGTCCGACTCTTGATTTTAGCTCAGGCCATCTCATGGTTCAAGAGTTCAACCCCGCATCAGGCTCTGTGCTGATACTGCGGAGCTTGCTTGGGATTCTCTTCCTCTCTCTCTTTGCCCCTCTCCTGCTCGAGTTCTCTCCCTTTCTCTCTCTCAAAACAAACAAATAAATTTAAATAATGATAAACAAAACAAACAGATACTTGAAATTAAGTATGATTATTTATTCTTCTCCTTTAATGATGTAACAAGTTACAACTACCTTAACAGAGTAGATGAGTATAATAAATGAAAAGACAACCTCTTTTCATGAGAACTCTTAGGGCCTCTGTCCACCACATTCTCATATGGACAGAATTTACACTGTTTCTTCACCCTTAATGTGTTTGCTTTGATATGATGCCTTTCCTTCATACATCAGTCTATCTGTATTGTAATTTTTTTAAGATTTTACTTTTAAGCAGTCTCTACTACACCCAATATGGGGGGGGGGGGTCAAACTCATAACCCCGAGACCAAGAGTTACACACTCTATTGACTGAGCAAGGCAGATGCCCCCATAATTTCTTTTAAGGGAGGAAAGGGACCACAAGTTTAAAGGATACAGACTATGTTGTACCTTTTTCTCACCATCTAGATGATGTAAGTAGATGAGCTCTATAATACTCATTCCTCTTAGGGATGTGGAGACAGAAGCTCAGAGACAGTGGGCATGCCCAAAGTCATACATGGAATCAGAGGCAGAAACTCAATCCCAAATCTCCTGATACCAGATTCTGTGTGTTCTAACCATTAAGTTGTGATGATTCCCAGCTTGAAAGGAGGAACTTTCTCTGTAAGTGCCTCACACATTTGTTATAGGAAATAAAACAACAAATAACTAGATACTTACTGGAAGCCTCTTCTGTCAGGCTTTCTTTATCCTCCAATTTTGACGGCCTTCTCTTGGGAACCATTCTGACCGAAGTCTTCTGCAATTAAATTACTTTTGAGAGCAAAGTCAGAGGGTAGAAGTTACCCTCTAGAAGCCAGATAAATTCTGAAAAGTCAAAGCTATAGCTCAAAGAAAACTACTCTATCAAAAGCCAAAGAACTTCTACACTTCTATGCCAAAGAAGTCTTTACATTAATACTGTCTAAATCCAGGTGCTGAGAGAATTTCAACTCCTGTATCTGGTCAATACTCCCCTGCTTTCAAGACTTTACCTAGTTGCCTCTATAGCCAGACCACTTTCTTCCTGCTGAAGGATAAAACCCAGTTCTCTTTCTGACATTCGAGATCCTTCATCATCTAGCCCCAATCTATCATCTCCTTTAACTCATGAATACAGGATTATATGTTAGAGACTGTCCCAGGTGCTGGGGTTACAATTGTGAACAAGACATGATCCCTGCCCTCAGGGAATTTAAATTATAGTAATGAATGGTCTTGATGTAGTTACTTCACTACATTGTGTAAGTGCTACAAAAGTACAGGGTGCTATGAGGGCTTACATGGACATTTAGTCTAGATATGGGTAGGGGAGATGAAGAAAAGCTGGGACAATTTTTCAGGGATCATCTGAAAAAATGGTATTAAAGCAGGGACCTGAAGGCTGAAACAGGAGATTACCAATAGAAGATGTATGAGAAGAGTAGTCCAGGCAGAGAAAAACTCAACAGTGAACAAGTAAGGAGCTTGTAGTCAGAAATGAAACCGCAGAGGGGTGCCTGGGTGGCTCAGTGGGTTAAGCATCTGACTTCGGCTCAGGTCATGATCTCATGGTTGATGGGTTCGAGGCCCACATGGGGCTCTGTGCTGCCAGCTCAGAGCCTGGAGCCTGCTTAGATTCTGTGTCCCCCCTCTGCTCCTCCCCCGCTCACGCTTCTCCCACTCTCGCTCTCAAAAATAAATAAGCATAAAAAAAAAAACAAAGAATAAATGAAACTGCAGAGGTAGGGGAGGGCCTGAACCACATTAAGGGCCTCCTAGTGTCTCTCATAAACCAGAACATTCCTGGTCTCAGCACTTTTGCATAAGGTTTTTTTTCACCTGAAACGCTCCTCTCTGCTTGGAAACTACTAATCCTGAAAGACATGGCCAAATGTCATCTTCCTTGAAAAATGTTCCTCCTATCCCCAAGGGGGTTTGCAACTCCAGCTTCCCTGTTCCACAGAGTGTATCTAGGATCCCCTACCACATCACATTAGACTGCAGGGCTCCTTCACAACAGGAAACCGGAATGACTTATCTCAGCATCCCCAGTGCCTAGCACAGTACCTGGAATAAAATTTCGGGAAATATTCGCTAAATGAGAATGGCTGGCAGGCAAGTAAATATTAATAACTAACAAGAACGATTTTAAGTGCTTTATAATGAATACCTCACAACTCACTAACCTTTTGGAGAGAGGTACCATTATTATTCTCCTTCAGTGGCATAAATGGGGTCCTAAGGCAGTCTGACTCCAGAATCCGCACTACCTACCACCGATACTCACTCTTAATTAGAACGATGTCTTCCAAAAATAGTTAACATTTACTAACTACCACGCACCCTGCTAAGCGTTTTCTTCATCCGCTGCCTCGTGAAGTATCTATAACCCTTATCAGCCATTTTATAGACAGAAAAATTAAGGTAAATCATGGCCGTCTGATATCAGGGCGCAAGCCCATAACATGCCTCCTTTCCAGAGAAGCCAGAACAGACTGGTGGGCTGGGCCAGCTGTCTGGACTAAGTCTTTCGGAAAAGAGTTGGGGGTAAAAGCCTTTCTCATTTTGTTATTTTAACGACGCAGGGAGGTACCTGGGGGGCTAAATTCCACGACAGGGCAGATGAGGAGGCCGACGTTCGGGGCGCGGAGCCCCAGAAGGAAAGGCCGGACTCGGCCGGGACCTAGCGACCAGACCACAGACGCGCGGAGCCTCGAGAGACGACGACCGCAACTCCTCTCACCCGCGGAGAAGCCGTCTCCGCCCCTCGTTTTCGACTTGCGCGCCCGGCGCTACGCCACGCTTACGCCACCAAAGCTCGCCTCACCGTGACGCAAAACATCCGCGCCGGAAGTGCGCGGCCGGGCGGCCCGGCTGGGGCAGTGCGCGAGGGCCGAGGCCGGAGTAGAGTTTGGGGCCAGCCAGGCTGAGAGGCGGGAGAAGGCCGGGAGGCGAAATCGAAGAGCGACCTCCGTACCTCGGGGAAAAGAAACCCGGCTACACCTGGTGGGAGCAGGCTCTCTGTGAGATGGCGGGGCCAGAGCTGCTGCTCGACTCCAACATCCGCCTTTGGGTGGTCCTGCCCATCGTTATTATCACCTTCTTTGTGGGCATGATCCGCCACTACGTGTCCATCCTGCTGCAGAGTGACAAGAAGCTCACCCAGGAACAAGTCTCCGACAGGTCAGCGCCTTCCCTCTCCGGCGGCCTCACTCCCCCGTGACCTTGGGCAAGAAAGTACAGGGGTTTTATCAGTTTGTCTGGGTTCACATCGCGTTCCCTCTGGCTGGGTGACCTTGGCTGTGTTGCTTCTGTGTTTCACGTTCGTCATCTGTAAAATGAGGATAACGGAACATGCCTCATAGAGCAGGCGTGGGGATTAACTTTTATATGAAGGCTACAAAGCCTTTAGTAAGGGGCTTGGGGCGTATTAAGTGCTCAAAAAAATTGTTGCTGTTAATGTTGTTAGGCCAGTCGCTAACCCTCTTATCTATGAACTATATAAAAAGTGGGTGTGTTTATACTACCCGTTTTACCAAACTACTGTGGCGGTCAGCTAAGATTAAGTAACCAAGTGCTGTGCAAATGTAAAACTGCCATAGAGATGTGAGGGATTGTAATTATCATTTCCCTTCCAAGAATAGAGGCAACTTGTTACTCATGTGCTTCATTACAGTATTTATCTGTGGGGAGAGGTAATTTGAGATGATTTTAGGAATCTAGACGTGTGCCCCCTCCATATTAAAATAAAAAACATTTTCCAGCCAATCGTTGTGATTATTTTCAGAGACCGTCCCAGGTAAATGTTGCTGTTTCTTCAACACTTCCGTAACACTTATTAATCTCCCATTTTAAGAAAGAGCAAGCCTCAGACTCAGAACTTTCCACAGGCAGTGGTATCTTGCTAAAATTTATTAAATTTTGTTTTCATTGTATTTATGTTAAAAGTTCTATTTGTGGCAACTAATACTGTTTTTCCATTGGTTGGCAATTTCGATATTTATTTTAAAACATGTAAGTAGAAAAAGTTGACATGTAAAAAATACTTTTTAAGAGTAGAAGTGCTAAATAAGACAAAAATCATAACCATGGAACGAGAGTGACTGAAGTTTGGGAAGCACTGCTTTATCATTTTCAGTTGTACTTCCCAATTATGCTGAGAATAATAACAAACCAACATTTCTACCCATGCTAAGCACTTGCATTTATTAACTTATTTAAAATTCAGAGCAACTTTATGAGATAGATGCTGCTGTCCCATTTTACAGAGACAGAGGCTTAAGAGGTTTCATGGTCACAAAGGGTGACATTCATGACTTGAGGCCAAATTTTCTGGTTCCCAAATCTGGAGTTCTTTCCACTACACCACAGCAGCCACTTCAATTATTTTCCTGTGGCATCAGTTTCAGAACTGATGAGAACCGATCTCCTAGAGATAACCTGAAGTTAGTTCACCAAAGAAAGGATGGCTATAGAAAGATGCAATACGACGTTTATTATTGACACCAATAAATTGTTCTTTTTTTTTTTTTAAGTTTATATATTTTGAGAGACAGGGAGAGAGAGAATCCCAAGCAAGCTCTGCACTGTCAGCGCAAAGCCTGATGTGGGGCTTGAACCCACAAACCGTGAGATCATCATCTGAGCTAAAGTTGGATGCTTAACCCACAGAAACACCCAGGTGCCCCTTAATTGTTCTCATTTTATCCTCACAATAACCCCAACTTAGATAATTCTGAACCCAATTTTACAGTTGAAGAAAAGAAAGCCAGAGAAGTTAATTAGCCTTTCCAAAATAACCAGAATATTGTGCCTGTATTTTAAGTCCAATCAGTCTCACTCTCTAAGTTGGATTCTCAACCACAATTCCTGCTGTCATAGCTTCTCTGCCGGTTTTCTGTTCTTGGTTCACTATGTGATTTCAGAATGATAGCACACCGACAGCCCCTTTTTCTAGCCCAAGATGAAATTCACAGTTCATGCAATCTATAGAAAAAAATGTTTTTTTAAAAAACAACCTAATGTTTGTGACTACGTGGATGGACTGAAAGGGTATTATATGCTAAGTGAAATAAGTCAGACAAAGACAATTACCAAATGATTTCCTTTATATGTGGAATCTAAAAAACAAATGAATAAACAAAAACAGAAATACCCATAAATACAGAGGACAAACTGATGGTTGCCAGAGGGAAGGGAAATGAGGGATGGGTAACATGAGTGAAGGGGAATGGGAAGTACAGGCTTCCAGTTATGGAAAGAATAAGTTACAAGGATGAAAGATACAGCATAGTCATTGGTATTGTAATAGCGGTGTATGGTGGCCTATGGTAGCTGCACATTTGAGCATAGCATAATGTACAGAGTTGTCAAATCACTGTTTTGTACACCTGAAACTAATGTGACACTGTGTGTGGACTATGCTTCACTAACAAAAATGACATAATGCTCTAGTTGTAACAGTAAGGAGCAATAAAATAAAACTAATTTAATTTTTATTTCATAAGTGCTTGTTCACAATGATCCTAAAAAGCGTAATGCAAAAGTCACAGCATGCGCCTCACTGTAAAATCACCTTAAGTGGAACAGGTTCAACTGTAGGCTGATACAGTGTGTTAGCTACTTAGATACTACACAAGGCAGTGTTTTGGATGTGATTTTACTAAATGGTGAACTACTCTTGATAAAGTTCTGAACAAAAGAAAGTGCAATTTTCCCTATATATACTTGGTAGTTGCATACCTGGAAATTGAATATATATAAAAATCACTTGCTCCTTCCCCTGTCCAAAAAAAAGAAAAAAAATGGAATTAGGTTTGAGGCTCAGATAATTAAAAGCAATTCGATGAGATATTCAAAATATTATGAGATACGAGACAGTTCTTTGAATCGCACAACTGTCTCCAGCATTGAGGAATACTTAGCATCCCTTTCCTCTAACAAATAAATGACAGTTACATGTCCTTTCTTCTCTGCCCCATCATTTTGACAATCAGAGAAGTTCAACAGGGGCGCCTGGGTGGCTCAGTCGGTTAAGTGTCCAACTTCGGCTCAGGTCATGATCTCACAGTTCGTGAGTTTGAGCCCCACATGGGGCTCTGTGCTGACAGCTTAGAGCCTGGATTCTGCTTCAAATTCTATGTCTCCCTCTCTCTCTGCTCCTCCCCCGCTCATGCTCTGTCTCTCTCTCCTTCAAAAATAAATAAAAACATTAGGGGTGTCTGGGTGGCTCAGTTGGTTGAGCGTCCCACTTCAGCTCAGGTCATGATCTCGCGGTCTGTGAGTTTGAGCCCCGCGTTGGGTTCTGTGCTGACAGCTCAGAGCCTGGAGCCTGCTTCGGATTCTGTGTCTCCCTCTCTCTCTCTGCCCCGCCCCCCCGCCCCCCCCCCCCCCGCTCATGCTCTGTCTCTCTCTCTCTGTCAAAAATAAATAAACATTAAAAAAAATTTTTTTTAAACATTAAAAAAAAAAAGTTCGACAGATTTCCAGAAGGCCACCTACAGGACAGTACCATCCCCATGGAGGACCACTGTCTTGGAGAAAACTCAAACATCTCTGGTCATAATTATTCCTTTATGTGAGATATCTAGACCATGCTAGTTCTGACATGGTGTGACAGTACCCCACCAAGTTATCCTTTGAACTTGGATAGAATGCTGAGCACTTGGTTCTAAACCTGCCAAAAACCAAGGCAAAGTGTTTTCTGGTTGTAAAACACTCCTCTAACTCAGTATAAGTTGGGGCGCCTCTGTGGCTCAGTCACTTAAGCATCCTACTTCAGCTCAGGTCATGATCTCTCAGTTCAACCCCTGCATTAGGCTCTGACTGACAGGCCAAAGCCTGGAGCCTGCTTCAGATTCTGTGTCTCCCTCTCTCTGTGCCCCTCCCCGTCTTGTGCTGTGTCTGTCTCTCTCAAAAATAAATAAACATTAAAATATAATAGATAAATACAGTATAAGTGTCCGTTAGACTGAATGGTCACAAAATGGGACATTTGGTTTCATAAGTTATTAAGCTTTTAGTGCCTCAAAACTTACTAAAATTTTTCTAAAATATATTAAACCAAAATGGAAAGATACATAGATAAAATATATTAGAACGTAGTTAGGAATACAATGTATGTAAAAAATGGTGCTCAAGCTCAAAGAATATACGGACTCTTAGGAAAGGAAAAAAAAAACAACTCAGGTCTTTAATATATGATTAAACCCCAGTTTGAGAAATACCAACTTTAAAAACTAAAGCTTCCTTTTAAGAAAAGTGTTTCAATTGCAAATCAGCAATGCAAGAGAGCCACTTTGTCTTTATAACCAGTATGAGAACTTATTTTTCAATAGTAGTAAAAATGGGGGCGCCTGGGTGGCTCAGAGGTTAAACGTCGGACCTTGGCTCAGGTCGTATTCTCACAGGTTTGTGAGTTCAAGCCCCGTGTCCAGCTCTGTGCTGACAGAGCCTGGAGCCTGCTTTAGATTCTGTGTCTCCCTCTCTCTCTGCCCCTCCCCCCTGTCCATCTCTGTCTCAAAAGTAAATACTTAAAAAAAACCAGCAGCAAAAATGTAAAATTAAAAATGTCTTTGGGGCGCCTGGGTGGCGCAGTCGGTTAAGCGTCCGACTTCAGCCAGGTCACGATCTCGCGGTCCGGGAGTTCGAGCCCCGCGTCGGGCTCTGGGCTGATGGCTCAGAGCCTGGAGCCTATTTCCGATTCTGTGTCTCCCTCTCTCTCTGCCCCTCCCCCGTTCATGCTCTGTCTCTCTCTGTCCCAAAAATAAATAAACGTTGGAAAAAAAAATTAAAAAAAAATGTCTTGTAGCATTTGCAGACCTCAGAGAAAGTGAGTGTTTAGAATATACAAGATAATTTAAGTTTACCTTGATTTAGGGTTGAAATGCTTCAGGGTCATGGTTTTAACCCCAATTCTACGAAATTGCTCAGCAGTGTAAGTATAGGAGATGTACCTGAGTTTCTTTGATCACAGTATCTGCAGAAGTTCTGAATTATCTACGCTGAACAAGTTTTTATTGATGACCTGTTATGTGCCCTGTGCTGTACCATATGCTGTGGGGTATAAGATAAGACAAGGTCAAGACCCTACTGTCAGGGAGTTTCAGTCCAAGTGATAAAACATGCAAAAGAAAAATAACAAATACCATTAACCTGGTGCTTAGGATATGCCAAATACAGTGGTAATCACTTTAAACAAAATAACATATATGAAGAACTCAGTTTAAAATCCTCAGTATTTCTCCTTTTTTTTTTTTTTTTTTAAGTACTCCACACGCAACATGGGGCTCGAACTCACAACTCTGAGATGAAGAATTACATGCTCCACATGGGGCGCCTGCATGGCTCAATCGGTTAGGCGACCTACTTTGGCTCAGGTCATGATCTCACAGTTTGTGAATTTGAGCCCCACGTCATCAGGCTCTGCACTGACAGCTCGGACCCTGGAACCCGTTTCAGATTCTCCCTCTCTCTGCCCCTCCTCCTGCTCACACTCTGTCTCTCTTTCCTTCAAAAATAAACAAACATTCAAAAAAAAATTAAAAAAAAAATTACATGCTTCACAAACTGAGCCAGACATGTACCCACTCATTTTTTTAAATTGTGGTAAAATAGGGGTGCCTGGGTGGCTCAGTCGGTTGGGCGGCCGACTTCGGCTCAGGTCAAGATCTCACAGTCCGTGAGTTTGAGCCCCGCGTCGGGCTCTGTGCTGACAGCTCGGAGCCTGGAGCCTGTTTCAGATTCTGTGTCTCCCTCTCTCTGACCCTCCCCCGTTCATGCTCTGTCTCTCTCTGTCTCAAAAATAAATAAACGTTAAAAAAAAAAAAAATTTTAATTGTGGTAAAATATACATAACATAAAGTTTACCATTTTAACTATTTTTAAGTATACAATTTAGTGGCATTAAGTACATTTTCACTGTTGTGCCATCATCTGTCATCCACTTCCACAGTATTTTCATCATCCCAAACAAACTCTGAACATACTAAGTAATAACTTTCCATCCCGTTTCCACTCCACAGCATTCTTTCTGTCTTTATGAGTTTGACTACTATAGATACCTTATGTAAGTGGAATCATACAATATTTGTCCCCCTGTGCCCATCTTATTTTCCTTAGCACAGCATTTTCAAGGTTCATCTGTATTGTAGTATGTCATAATTTCAGGGTTTTTTTACAGCTATGTGAAATGTAGAATATGACAATTTGACATACATATACTTTCTGAATTGATTACCATAATCCAGTTAATTAACATTTTTTTAATTGATGTTGAGAATGCTTAAGGTCTACTCTTTTAGTAAATTTCAAGTACATTACACAGTTTTATGAACTCTAGTCACCATACTGTATGTTAAATCCCCAGAGCTTACTCATCTTCTAACTGTACCTTTTGGCCAGCATCTGTCCATCTCCCTCAGCCCCCAGTAACCACCATTCTATTTTCTTTTTGACTTTTTATTTTTTTTTATTCCATATAAAAGTGAGATCATACAGTGTTTGTCTTTCTCTGTCTGGCTAATTTCACTTAGCATAATCCCCTCAAGTTTCAACCATGTTGTTGCAGATGGCGGGATCTCCTTTCTTGTGCCTGATAATATTCCATTGTGTTTATATATGTATACGTACTACTGAACTTTGTGTTTAAATATGATTACATTGGTAAATTTTATATTATGTATTTTTTGCCACAATTAAAAAAATACAGTGGGACCCATGTGGCCTTATGTATAGTGTGGCTCTTGTGTATCTCTCAAGTCTCATTTTCACCATGTTTTCTGTAGTTCTCTTTCTTCTAGCCATGTGGCCTTTTCTCAGGTCCTCAAAGACATAGTGCTTATGCCTGCCTCAGGGCTTTTGTCCATGCCTTCCCTCCAGCACTTTGCCAAGGTAATCTCTAGTCATCCTTAAGATTCCAACTTAGTCATACATCCTCATCAAAGCTTTTTTTCAGACCCTGACTTCCTAGACTTGATCAAATCCCTGTATTATACACTCCCATCATATCCATCTCTCCTTCCTAGAACATAACAGGGGAATTTCACATTTATTCTTATGGTTATTTGATCAATGTCTTTCTCTCCCACTAGACTTTAACCTTTATGAGGTATTTGCTTTTTGATCACTGTTGTTCATGCACTTAATATGGTACATGGCATTCAGAAGCTCAAAAAGTATTTGTCTAAGAATAAATCTGTTGGTGTACAGAATATGAAAGGAGACATGGGGAATTTAAATGACTCACCCAAGATCACATAGCTAATAAGTGGCAGAACCAGGATGTGAACCCATCTGTCCAACTCCAGAGCTTAAATTTTTTTTAATGTTTATTTATTTTTGAGAGAGAGCGCACACGCACGGGCGCACACATGAGCAGAGGAGGGGCAGAGAGAGAGGGAGACACAATCCAAAGCAGGCTCCAGGCTCCCAGCTGTCAGCACAAAACCCGACGCATAGCTCGAAACACCGCACTGCGAGATCATGACCTGAGTTGAAGTCAGATGCTCAACCAACTGAGCCATCCAGGCGCTCCCAGAGCTTAAATTTTTACTGTTACTCTAGACTCAGTGCTGCCTAAACATCAGTGAAGGTCCAGTTTTTTGATTTTTTGATTTCTAATCGATCATAGACTGGTGCTTTTGTAAGATATTTTAGTATATATTTGGATGTTGTGGAATAACAAATTACTGTAAAGGTTTTTTTTAACATGTTTTTTTGGTTTTGGGTTTTTTCTTTTTTTATTTTAGAGAGCACACAGGTGCACAAGTGGGGGAGAAGGACAGAGGGAGACAGAAAGAGAATCCCATGCAGGTTCCACACTCAGCACAGAGCCCAACATGGGATTCAATCCCACGACCCTGGGATCATGACCCAAGCCGAAATCAAGAGTCAAATGCTCAACCAACTGAGCCACCCAGGCGCCCCTATAAAAGTTTCTAAACACTTACTCTCAATGTCTGCACTTAACCTCATTCATCACAGACCAGCATTGGTACGTAGGCCACACTTGGAGTAGTTTTAGATTAGCTCCCAGGGGCAGAACATATTACATGTCACCTCTGTAGGCCTGGGTATAGAGCCAATGAAGTCAAGAGGAGGAAGACCAGAGAGAATTCCATGAGGGCACTAGGCAGTTTCATGGAGAAGGTGGGGCTTGAAGAAGGTGTTAACATATGATGGGGTAGAACTCCTGAAGGAGAGTGGCACTAGAGCATTCCCAGCAGATGGAGAGGCTAGAATATGTATATGGTGACAAGGGGACCCTAAGGGGACTGACTGACTGATTAGAGCAGGTGGTTTATACTAAGGAGGAGAGAGAGAGAGCAGGTCTTTTCTGCCCACTGGTCCTATCCTGTGCTTTAACAAAATCACCTTTTTTTGCACAAAACAAAACCAAACAAACAAAACACCTAAGGAGGAGAGAGAAAACCAGGCACACAGCTTTCATTTTGTTCATTTCTGTCTGCTTTTTTTTCACTTTTCAAGAAGGATTTCCATTAACTTGAGGTTTTTTCCCCCCAATAAAACAACTTTTGAAAACCTAGCCAACATTAGTATTTTGATCTCTGTTCTGTATGGTATGTGTATCTTAGCACCACCCACTTGTATCACTGTCTATTATTCTATTATCTTTAATGATTTTATATTCAGAAATCACCAAATGATGTACTAATTCAGGAAACGTTTATTGAGAGTTTACTAGCAGTCTGAATCGTGATGGAATTTCTTCTATTTGTTGTCTGTCAGATAGCAACCCTGTCAAATCCTGTAGTCATGTCTCTGTAGGGTTTAAAAAGTTTGTTCTTTTATCTTCACCCTTCCTCCCTCCTCCTGCCCTCACATCTTCTGAGGAGCATCCAACTGTTACTCTTTTTCACTCAGAGAAAGTTCCTTCTTAGCTTATTATAAAGGAAGAAAGAGCAGAGTGTGATGTTCCAAATATGTCTTCCTAAGAAATCTTTAGTCATGAACACTGTGACTTCTGAAAAATGCTTCTTTGAAAACCTAATTGTTGGGTTAAATATGTTATATTGGTTTTAAGGACACTCGTGTTTTGACAAGTGTCCCCACAGGACTGTTGCCAAATAGGCCCTCTCTTGTGTTTAAATAGGTCTACTTTTATTCTCTCATTTTCTTCTAGTGTTTCGGTTTTAAAAATCTCATTGTCTTGGTTGTATTTTTCAGTCAAGTCCTAATTCGAAGCAGAGTCCTCAGGGAAAATGGAAAATACATTCCCAAACAGGTACTCATTTATCTTTTATTAAAAGCTCCCCAATTCACTGTTGAGGGCAGTAGATATCTGAATGTTTTATAAGGGAGGGGACTCTTTGGGGAAAGCTGAAGTCTGGCAAATCTGTAATTAAGCTGTGGTCTGGTGGTGTCTACTGTCATTGTGACCTCACCCTTCTTAGGAAATTGTTTTTAAATGTGACTCAGCTAAAGTGTCAGGTTGGCTGCCAGCTCTGAGTGCAACAGCCTATTCCAAAGGCCTTCTGACTCAACCTCTGGGGAATAATTTGACAGTTTGCTATGTCACAGTTTTAAAACTTAAAAAGCTCTCTTTTCTACTAGTCTTTCTTGACACGAAAATATTACTTCAACAACCCAGAGGATGGATTTTTCAAAAAAACTAAAAGGAAGGTAGTGCCTCCTTCTCCTATGACTGGTATGTTGATTCCTTCTGTCACCTTTAAGGAAGATACTTAACATGAGTTGGGGGGAGGGGAGGGAGGATGCTGATTTATTGAAATGTTAAATTGTGTAAGATAGTAATCTAAGGGACCTTAGAGATATCTAGTATGGGGAACCTATGCAAGTGGAGTTCTCTTTTTCAAATAAATCTTCTGGGAACCCCAGTGTATAAAGTGGATTTTTAAAAAAGAGCTCTCGTCTGGGGGTGAAGAGGCTAGAGCCACCGTCCCTGTGTCTTCTTCCCTTTGCTGTTCCCCAGGACCCAGGGCTCTGCGGAGCAGAGTCGGAAAAGCATCCCAGTCCCAGCTCCCACCCAGTGCCTGGATCCTGTTGCTGACAGATGGCCACCCGGCTTCTGCCTGAATGAGGAGGAGCTCTTACCACTCCCCCAGCCCAGCCATTTCTTTGTCAGACATGATTGCTTGGCCCACCCTACAGTTTTTGCTCTCACAGATTTCTTCCACTCATTCCAGTCATGTGAAAAAATATAGCACTTTTAAAGTAAAACAGAATAATTTATTATTCCGTATTGGCTGTTCTCGCATTTTAATACCCATTTCTCTAGGTAAGAAACCCAGACAGAAGGTACTGGAATTGATTTTAATAAATCTTTTAGAAAACCCATAAGAAACAAGACCTTTACGTGTGTGAAAAGGTACTTGACTTCGCTAAAATCCACAGGATGAAAATTAGAACAAGATGTCCTTTTTAGACTGTTAAACTGGCAAAGATCGAAAGCTTGACAAAGCTGCTACTGTCAAGGTCATGGGAAGTCAGGCCCTCTCACTATTGTTGAAAGACAGTCTGACAGTATCTGTCAATTTTAAATGTTCAAACCCCTTGACCCAGAAATTCTTCTAAGAGTTTCTCTTACAGAAACACTTACATAAACATGCAGATTTGTGTACTAGGTAGTTGTTGGCAACAGTGTTCATTGCAAAAAAGAAAAAAATTAGAAATAACCTATAGATCCACCCAAAAGTAGTGTGACCACACACAGTAGACTCCTATGAAGACACTGAAAACAGTAAGAGAGGGACATTATACCAGTCACAATATATTTATCTTTTCAAAATTAAGGAGTAGAATTTAAGCATAGTATCCTTTAACTGCATATATATAGAGAGAAACTATTGTGTATGTACATATATGTGCATATTTTATATATGTATGTATAAAGATGGAAAGATATGCAACACAGTTAAAAGTGTTTAGAGAGTGGGCTCAGAGAAACTGTCTAAATCTTATGTTTCCATGTCATTTGACTTTTTTACATTGAACTTGTGTATTACTTTAATTATCAAATAAATTAAGGGGCACCTGCTGGCTCAGTCAGAGGAGCCTGTGACTCTTGATCTCAGGGTCATGAGTTTGTGCCCTACGGTGGGTGTAGAGATTACTTAAATAAGTAAACATTTAAAAAAATAAAATTTACACAAAATCAGGAAGAAGTCTTTGTTGACAGTCATAAAATGTAGTGGTCTCTTGTTTTTGTTATAGATCCCACTATGCTCACAGACATGATGAAAGGCAATGTAACAAATGTTCTCCCTATGATTCTTATTGGTGGATGGATCAACATGACATTCTCAGGCTTTGTCACAAGTAAGTTATAGACCCAGAATACTTCAGGTTTACTTCATCTATGATCCTTTCCCATGTCCTTGTTCAGAGAAATCCCAGTGCTGTTGAGACACTAATATAATGGGCCCCATATTCTCTATTGGAAACTAATCACATTCTTTGAATAAAAAAATTTAATATCCTGTGATTTTTTGTCTCTTATTCCAAACTCATGGTAAGTTCATGATATGGATGCTTTTTCAAATAGGAATTTAAACAAATGGCTTGCTCGTTTGTATCCAAAATTAATTCTAGTTAAGTAGGATTAAGGGAAGCATGTTTTGACTTTATTTTCTAGGTGTTGGGGTGAGTTGTTTGTCTTTGTTTATAATTTTTTTGAATCAATTTTGTTTCTTAGTAACATAGTTCTCTATGTGTACATGTTCCAATTTGGGTTTAACAGATTAGTGCAAGTTTCTTTTCTGATTGTAGGTCATAGCTCAGAGTCCCTGCTTCGCAAGCATTGGAGAAGCTGGTGTTCAAGGAACTATAACAGAGTGACATCTGACAGTTATTTTTTCAGAAATTGACACAAATTTCCTGGTAGAAATCATTTTCCAAACTCTGTATGGTACAGAGTTCCCACCTCATCAGGGAAAGATTACATGCATCCACACTTAAACTATTCTGAAAAAAGCAAGGAGGGATTGTGAACTTTTTCTCTCTTTTCTTCAGCCAAAGTCCCATTTCCACTGACCCTCCGTTTTAAACCTATGCTACAGCAAGGAATTGAACTACTCACATTAGATGCATCCTGGTAAGAACTTTCTTTCCTTTATAAAAACACAAACCAAAATGTAAAAGTGGTGTTGCCTAAAGAACAAGATTTGTAATTTGCACACTTCACTGGAATAGGTTTTTGGTTTTTCTCATTGAAACTCCACTCAAAATGCCAGGGGTGGATTATGCCAACTGTTACCTACCCCAAATGATTTCTTTACAGTCTCTGATTTCTTTGTATACTCTTTGAGTGATAGAAAAGTGTCAACTATTTTAATGCTAAAATAACTCCCTACGTTGTTTCACTTTTGCTCTCTAGGGTGAGTTCTGCATCTTGGTACTTCCTCAATGTCTTTGGGCTTCGGAGCATTTACTCTCTGATTCTGGGCCAAGATAATGGTAAGAAATACGTTGGGTTTAATAAGCAAATATTTTGATAGACGAATCATTCACGCCAGGGCCAGAAGACTCACATAGTTTGTGCTATTTGTTGACATAGTTCAGTACAATACTTCACTCCTTAAACTTATTCTTAAGTTTCTAAGGTATCCTACAAGAGTCTTAAAAATTCCAGGGTCAGGGTGCCTGGGGAGCTCAGGCGGTGGAGCATGTGACTCTTGATCTCAGGGTTGTTAAGTTCAAGACCCACGTTGGGTATAAAGATGACTCAAAAATAAAATCTTAAAAAAAAAGAATAAAAATCCAGGGTCACCTGAAGATCTGAACTCTCTGTGGCAATCACAGGGACAATATTTAGTTCCCTGAAGTCTGATACCCTCATGTGAGGAATCCAGGACCAGTGATGCAAGCCTGTAAGCTGAAACTGAAAGAAGGCCTGGTTTGGCCAGTTGGTTCATTGACCTGCGTTCTTGCCAACACCAATCCTGGCTCTCCTGTTTAATGGCTGGGACCTCGGGCAAGTTACTTAACCACTCTAATCCTCTGCCTGTTTGTACCTTAGAGACCTTAATAAGTAATTTCAGGGTAGGTTGTTAAGAGATGAGGTAGACTATGTAAAGCACTCCTGACATGAAGTAGTTGCTCAATAACTGATAGATGTTGTTATTGTTTAAATTTGAAAGAAAGTTTAGCACTTCCTTTGGTTATCTTCTGTTATTCCCCTGCCCATTTTTCAGGAGAGGTAAGTGACTTTCCCTAGGTCACATAGCCAGTGTGTGGCAGGGCCAGTTGTGGTTCTCTAACACACCACTGAGCAGCTGCAAGTATTGTGTAAGGGCTGTTCTTCCCTGAGGGTGCTGGGTGCTTGCTGAACCCTGGCACTCATGTAGGTGTATCTTACCCTGCAGCCGCTGACCAGTCACGGATGATGCAGGAGCAGATGACTGGAGCAGCCATGGCCATGCCTGCAGACACCAACAAAGCTTTCAAGGTACACTTACACCTCCTTCTAGCTTCACTGAAGCTCTGAAAGGCATTACCAGACAGTTACTTTAAAGATAAGTTCCCTCAAGTGAGTGTAGTATGTGTGGTTCCATCATTTAAATTTAAATTTAAATTTAAATTTAGCAAAAAAATGTATTTTAAAAAGTTTACATGTTTCCTGTTCCTGAGACAGTCAGCTGTTAAGTGAATTGGAGATTCTTGGTACTTTTACTAATTTTTAAATGTTCACACAAATTTAACCCACACTGTAAATGAAACTGTAAAAACAGTCCTTTCAGAGGCAGCAGGTAAACTTTTAGAATATTTTGAACTGTTTGGACCCTGTGGACATCAGATATAAATTTCATTTAAAAAAAATCTATACTTAGAGCCTTTTCATGAAATGACTCTGGAATATATCCAGTATATATATCCAGTATAATTTTTGTACAGAAAAATATCACTAATTTTTCATGATAAATACTAGAAATGGGGGGCTCAGTTAGTTAAGCGTCCAACTCTTGATTTCAGCTCAGGTCATGAACTCAGCAGTTTGTGGAATTGAGCCCTACAGCAGGCAGGGTGGAGCCTGCTTGGGATTCTGTCTTTCTTTCCGCCTCTCTCTGCCCCTCCCCTGCTTGGGCTCTCTCTCTCAACATAAATAAATTTAAAAAACAAACAAACAAAACAAACAAACTAGAAATAGAAGAGAACTTGCTCATCTCTATGAAAGGCATCTAATGAAAAACGCACAGCTAACTCTGGTGAAACACTAACAGCTTTTCCCCAACAATTAGGGACAAGATAGGTACATCCACTCCTGCCACTTCTGTTCAACATTGTGCTGGATGATCTAGCCAGGGCAGTTAGGCAAGAAAAAGAAATAAAAGACATCCACGTTACAAAGGAAGAAGAGGGGCACCTGGGTGGCTCAATCGGTTGAGCATCCAATTTCGGCTCAGGTCATGACCTCACGGTTCATGAGTTCAGGCCCCGTATTGGGCTCTGTGCTAACAGCTCAGAGCCTGGACCCTGCTTCAGATTCTGTGTCTTCCTGTCTCTCTGACCCTCCCCTGCTCACATCTGTCTCTCTCAAAAATGAATAAACATTAAAAAAAATTTTTTTTAAAAGAAAGAAGAAAACTACCTCCATTTGCAGATAACATTGTCTTTTATACAGACTATTGTAAGGAGCCCCCAAGGTAAACTATTAGAGGTAACAAACAAGTCCAACAAGGTTTTAGAAGATGCAAAATAAATATGCAAAAATTCAGTTGTATTAAGGGGCCCCTGGGTGGCTCAGTCAGTTAAGCATCTGACTTTAGCTCAGGTCATGATCTCATGGTTTGTGAGTTCAGGCTCCACATCAGCCTGTCTGCTGTCAGCATAGAGCCTGCTTTAGATCCTCTGTCCCCGTTTCTCTCTGACCTTTCCCTACTTGTGCTCTCTCTGTCTCTCTCAAAATAAATAAATAAACTTTAAAAAAATTTTTTTAACTTCTAATTAAAAAGTTAAAAAAAACAGTTGTATTTATACACACTGGTAATAAAGAATCTGAAAATGAAATTAAGAAAACAGTTCCATTTACAATAGTTTCAAAAAGGATAAAATACTTAGGAACAAACTTAACAGAAGAAAGACAGATTGGTATAGTGACTACAAAGCATTGCTGAAAGAAATTAAAGACCTGAATGAACGGAAAGACACCCACGTTCATGGATTAGAAGACTTAATATTATCCAGATGGCAGTACTCCCAAAATTGATCTACAAATTCAATACAATCCCTATCCAAATTCCACCTGCCTTTCTTGCAGAAATTGACAGGCTGATCCTGAAATACACATGGAAATGCAAGAGACCCAGAATAGCCCAACTAGCATTTAATATGAACAAAGTTGGAAGACTCATACTTCTTCATTTTAAAACCTACTTCAGAGCTACAATAATCAAGACTTTGTGGGACAGGCATAAGGATAGACATACAGATCAATGGAATAGAATTGAAAGGTCAGAAATAAACCCCTACATTTAATATCAGTTGACTTTTGACAGAGGTGCCAAGACAGTTCCGTGGGGGAGAGAACAGTCTTAACTGCTTAATGGGTACAGAGTTTCTGTTTCAGGGGATGGAAAAATTTGGAAATACATAGTGATGATGGTTGCACAACATTGTGGATGTAATTAATGCCATTGAATTGTATACTTACAAAGGTTAGAAGTGGCAAATTTTATGTTACATATCTTTCTTGCCACAATAAAAAAAGGAAAAACTTTGAATGGTCAAAGACCTAAATGTAAGAGCTAAAACCATAAAACCCTTAGAAGAAAATGTAGGTGTAAAATGTTTGTGATGCTGGATTAGGCAGTGACTTCTTAGATGTAACATTAAAAGCACAAGCAACAAAAGGAAAAGCAGGTAAATGGAACTGGGTCAAAATGAAAACTTTTGTACTTCAAAGGACACCATTAAGAGAAAGAAAAGAGTATCAGAGAAAATGTTTACGAATCATATCTCTAATAAGGGTCTAGTATTCAGAATAAAGAACTCTTAGAACTCAACAATAAAAAGACAACCCAGTTTAAAAGGGGGCAAAAGTTTTGAATAAGCATTTCTCCAAAGAAATTATATAAATACCCAATAATCTCATGAAAGCATGCTCAACACTGTTAGCCACTGGAGAAATGCAAATCAAAACCACAAGGAGCTATTACTTCACACTCACTCCATGGTTATAATAAAAACAGATGGGCACTAATAGGTATTGACAAGGATGTGGAGAAATTGGAACTGTCCTACTTGCTGGGAATGGTGCAGCCACTTTGGAAAGCAGTTTTAACCTTTCCTAAAAAAGTTATACATAGCTACCATATGACCCAGCAATTTCACACTTAGGTAAATAACCAAGGCAAATGAAAACCTATGTCCACACAAACTCCTAAGTGCACCTGGAGTTAGTGGAGCATGCAACTCTTGATCTCAAGGTTGTGGGTTCAAGCCCCATGTTGGGTATAGAGATTACTTAAAAATAAAGTCTTAGGGGCACCTGGGTGGCTCAGTCAGTTGAGTGGCCAGCTCTTGATTTTGGCTCAAGTCATGGTCCTAGGGTTGTGGGCCCACATCAGGCTCTGCATTGGCCACAGAGAGCCTGCTTAGGCTTCTTTCTCTCCCTCTCTATCCCTCTCCTGCTTGTATCATGTGCTTACTTGCTCTCTCTCTAAATAAATAAACTTAAAAAAAATAAAATGAATAAAATTAAAACAAAAAAATCTTTTTTTTTTAATGTTTATTTTTGAGAGAGAAAGAGCCCGTGCAATCAGGGGAGAAGCAGAGAGAGGGAGACACAGAATCCGAAGCAGACTCCAGGCTCTGAGCTGCCAGCACAGAGCCCGATGTAGGGCTCGAACCCACAAACGGTGAAATCGTGACCTGAGCCAAAGCCAGACGCTTAACTGACTGAGCCACCCAGGTGCCCCTAAAATAAAATCTTAAAAAAAAAAAAAAAAAGAAAGAAAGAAAGAAAAGTTCAGAGCACTAAGAATAATATTCTAAGAGTAGAAATAATGCACATGTACCGTCATCTTATGAACACATAAACAAAATGAAACATTTGGGAATAATAGTACAGTGTATGTACAATGGAAGTATTCAATGAAATATTTAGTCTTAAAAAGGAATGAAGTACTGATACTTGCTACAACAGGAAGGAATCTTGAAAACATCCCAAGTGAAAGAAACCAGTAAGAAAAGGCCACATATTCTATCCTGAATACATGAATCCAAAGATACAGAAAGTAAAGCAGTAGTTGCACTCTCGCTCTCTCTCAAAATAAATACATAAAGTAAATTTTAAAAATGGAAAAAAAATGTAATCGGTTACTCACTTAGACAAATTATTTTTCCTATTTTAGCCTTATTCTCTTCACCTATAAATTGAGCATGGAGGCAGACCGGGCAATTAGCAGTATCTACCTCATAGGATTAAATGAGTTTATACGTGCAAATAGCTTAGTCCAGCTGCTAGGCGGAATAGATGCTCCCAGGTCAGCACTGCTCTTAGTAACAGCCCTCCTCTCCCTGCCCTGGTGTCCTCTTCCTTTGCAGACAGAGTGGGAAGCTTTGGAGCTGACGGATCACCAGTGGGCACTAGATGATGTCGAAGAGGAGCTCATGGCCAAAGACCTCCACTTCGAAGGCATGTTCAAAAAGGAATTACAGACCTCTATTTTTTGAAGACCAAGCAGGGATTTGCTGTATCAGGAACTCAGAGTAGTACTTGACTTTGTAACTTTGGTTTGAGCTGGAGCCTCTCGGAATAAAAAGGAAGATGCATGAGCTGGCAGGTGTGCAGCAAGAATTGTTCTTGTCTGAGCTGGGTTCCCCTGTATGTCTGAAGCTAGAGATTTGAGGAGTCTGTGCTGGATGACTTGCCCAGAAACAGCTGTTTTTAAAATGTTTTACATTTTCCTTCTGATGACTCTAGTAATGAAAGTCAAAGGGGGAATACTCAAGCTAGTAATAATATATAAAACTTAGCGAAACTTCAGTCTTTGGAAAAAGCATTGTCAATTATACCTAGTTATTAAGTGCAATCAGCCTGACTTCTGACCACAGTGAGCGCTTGTTTTCTTGGGATCCAAACACCCTGTGTTTTACCTTTAATTTTTTGTTAGTATTTGTACAACTTTCTTTACACAAATAATACATTTTCATTACTGAAAATTTAGGAGCTATGGATGAGCAAAGTGAAAGCTCCCTGTGTTGTTCCATTTTGAGCCTACAGAGTGACATAGACAGCAAACATGTCAAAACCTGATTCAAATAAGCTCTTTGCAGATTGAATACCCAGGGCTAGGACAGACTTAGCCAGCCTTCTATCTCTTTAACACTGTCCGGTGAAAATCGGCGACACTGAGACACTGCCGGATTCTCAAGTGCCTTTGGGATCATCAAAGATAGGTTACATAATGTGAGGTCTTGAGCTGGAGTTCAGAACATATCAAATCCGTTGACAGATCCACAGTGCTGTACCGAATATGGCTATCAGTTGAACAAAAGACCTCATTTCCCAGTTATTCTGGGTAAGAGTTTGCATATCGCTGTAAGAAGGGAGAAAGGGCAATTGCTGGCAGACATGTAGTTAAGGGCGACCTAGGAATCATTCTGTCTGGATTAACTGTCCCAGGGAAGTGGCAGGGTGCCATTTCTGTACCAAGAGGCGAATGTAATTTGCATGTTGAACACTGTAATCAAGAACCAACAACTCTTGACTCTACCAATTAAACCATCCTCTTTTCTCTGCCTGTGAAATGTTGCTTCTGTGGGTCACTAACAGCCTTCTGCCACAGTTATGAGTGTCCATTGTAGATCATTGCTGAAGAGTCAAAGATGAAAAAGATGTGACCCTTGCCCTCAAGGAACTCATCGGAGAGACACATAAGAAATTGGTGGTTCTGACCTTCCCCCCTCCACAGTAATGCACACAGGCACAGACGCACAGAGTTCCCAGACAACTCCAGGAACCTAGTCCAAAGCCTAGTCATAGTGACCTACAGACCTACACTAAGAAAACCCGACCTTTAAAGATATTTAAAATAGCTGCTTAAACACAATGTTAAAGGAGCAGGGGTTCACAGGGGGAGCTAACCTTTGACCTCGGTCTCAAAAGAGTTCTGCAATGTAGAAGCTCATTCCAAGCAGACGGGATAAAACCAGCAAAGGCCCACAGATTAAAATGTCCACAATTGGGGAGCCTGAGTGGCACAGTCAGTTGAGCGTCTGACTTGATTTCGGCTCAAGTCATAATCTCCTAGTTTGTGAGTTCAAGCCCTGCGCCTCTCTCTCTGTCCTACCCCATTTGCACTGTCTCTCAAAATAAACTTAAAAAGAAAACCTGTTTTTAAAAAAACGTCCACAATTTGCTGGGCTCTGAATAAGTGGGGTGTGGTATAGTATGTACCGAAAAAGGCAGGTTGTGTTGGAATACAAGCAGTACTTGATGACTGAGTGATGTCACCCTCATTCCCATGAGGCATCTCTGAATATTTCATTTTGCTTCCACCCACACAAAGTTTGTCTTTTTCCCTGTAGCAAAGTTGGGTGGATAAAACGTGAGCTCTTTCTGACCCCTCATGTTGATGATAAATGCACATGTCCTTGGCAGCAGCTAGTCAAAGGAAAAACCTTTGTTCGTTTTATCAGGCTCTTCTCAGAATCAGCACACTTGTTCAGCATACAGTGCTCATCGTGTGTGTTTCCTGGAGTTCAGTTTGGGCCAGGCTACTAAATGAGCACCTAACCTTTCCATCAACCTGGACTTAACACCTAGAATCATTTAAGACAATCTGAAGTGTCCATTTACTGATCATGGTGTGGAAAGTACCACACATAGAAGTCTTAATATGGACAGTCAGAGATACAACACAACTCAGAAAAATAATCATGACTTAGATTTGAGAATAGTAGGTAAACTTGCATTTGGGGGCAAAAACCTGTGTGGTTCTTCTATTTGGTCAAAAGGGGTATGATGGGTGGGTATATAAGTGAATGACATGGAGGGTTACTGTGTGAGAAATGCTGCAGCTGCAAGTTATAGAAACTCAACTTGGCTTAAGCAATTTTTTTAAAAGGAATGTAAATGGCAGAATGTCCACTGGTCAGTTGGCTTCAGATATAGCTGGATCCAGGTTCTCAAATGATGTCATTATGACTGCATTGCTTTCTCAACTCTGCTTCTAGTCTGAGGCAGGCTGTCTTCTTAAGGAGACACGAGCTTAGTGAAAAGAAAACACTCCTTTCTGAAAATTTCCAGTAAGTCAGGTAATTGACCTGATGTAGGTCATGTGTAAATTCTAGGGACTATTTAGCCCCACCTAAACCAAAAAGACCAAAGGTGGGAAAGAGGTGATTCCTTAGAGGAAAACTGGGGTACTGTTGCCAGAAGAAAGTGGCAAGGGCACCAGACAAGAAAAAATAATAATTTTTACCTGTTAATCACACAAACTGTCTGGAATGTTACCAGAAGGAGGTATTGCCCTTGTCCTGGTAAGCAGTAAAGTCTGCAAACGTTTACGGGACTTCTACAATATGCTCAGTGTCGTGTTACATATTTTCAGATCTTTCTATTCACTTGTTCACTGACCATCTGCCAGACGCTGCATGTGAACAAGCCACACTCCCAGACCTTAAGAGTTCAGACTGATGTGTCAATGCCATGATAGGGTGATCCAAGGGACACTGAGGGAATGTCCTGCAGGCCATCCATCCAGCCTGGGTGGTCAGGAAAGGCTTTCCAGCATAAGTATCATCCCAAGATATGAAGGATCACAGGAAATATATACAGAACCAGGGAAATACTTAAGGAAAGACTATCCCAGACAGAGGAGACAGTGTGCAAGATCCTGAAAGCAAAGGTGATGGCATTTTCACAAAACCAGAACAAGGCCTGTGTGGCCCTGAAGGGTAGAGAATAAAAAGATGTGAGAGCATTGGGTTAGACCCTTTAAATGAGTGAAGAGTCTGGTGTGTGAGTTAGGTTTCAATACAGTAGCTTTAAAAAAAAGATGAGATGAGGCAGCATGGGGCCAGATGGCAGCTTGTAAATCATCCCTCAGAGGTGAACTGGATCCTGATGTGATAGCAGGGAGCCTTTGGGAGGGACTGGTGTGAAGGGATTTGCTGCTGGCTGGCAAGGAATGGAGAGGGTAACAGTGGGTGAGGGCGTGGCAGGGTGAGAATGGGCAGGGACTGGGGCCATTTACATGATTGGCTCCTGCTTTCTTGCACTTAGAGTTCTGTGTAGCTTTGCATAGGACATTTGCCTTCTCTAGGCCTCAGTTTCCCCATGTGTCAAAAGCAGATCATATGGTGTAGCCCCTTGGGATAATAGTCTGGCAGTTCCTCAAAAGGTTATGCATAACATAAGGTTTCCATATGACCTAGGAATTCCACTCTGTACCCAAGAGAAGTGAGAACACACATCCACATGAAAACTCACATATGAATGTTCATAGCAGCATTATTTATAATAGCTACAAAGGAGAAACAATACAAATGTCCAAATAAATAGATAAATAAATAAAATATGGTACATCCATACAGTGGAATTTATACAGCGATAAAAAAAGAATGAAATGCTAATACAGCCTACAACATGGGTGAACCTTGAAACACACTAAAGAAAGAAGCCAATCACAAAAAAACCCACATTTATGATCCTGTGTTTTATGTCCTGTCCATGGAGACAGAACATAGATTAGTGGTTGCCAGGGCCTGGGGGAGGGGAATGGGAAGTGACTGCTAATGGGTACAGGTTTCTTTTCAGGGAATGAAAGTGTTCTAAAATGGAAAGTGGTGACAGTGGCACAACTTTGTGAATATACAAAAACCACCAAATAGTACACCTTCAATAGGTAAATTTTGTACATGTGAGTGATATCCCATTAAAGCTGTTAAGGCGGGCAGGGGTCATTAGTCCTCGGCCACAGACATCAAAATCTCTCGTGACCATGGCTATGAGAGGCTCGTGTAGACTATACTGACTGCAGACGGAGTCTGGCTGCAGAGGGTCTTGGGACAGCTGGTGTGTTCCTGAGCTTCTTAGGTGCTTTCGCCCCCAGCCCTGCCACCCCTCCTGGTGACCTAGCTCTCACCCTGATCTACCTGCCCACCTCCCTTCCAGGTCTCTTGGCTCTGCCTCACTGGAACTGGCCTGGGAAGACCAGCAGGGTTCAGAAATCTGGGTTATGTATCCATGCTCCTCCAAGATGGGCTAGTCCCCAGTAAGCAAAACGTTTCATTTTTGCAGTCAGCTCACAAAATGCCAGCCCTGTACTACCTTTCCTTTCTCCCATTTCTTTGTGAATTTCTTTATCATTTTTAATTTTTTATTACGGAAAATTTCAAACATATCCAAAAGAGGGAAGAACACATAATGATGTACCTATCACCGTGTTTTACTAAGTGTCAATATTTTGCCAATCTTTCATGTATCTCCCAAACCCATTTTTCTTTTCTGGAATGTTTTAAAAGTAAATCCTATATTTCACACGTAAATATTTTAGTAAGTGGAGTGCCTGCGTGGCTTAGTCTGTTAAGCATCTGACTCTTGATTTTGGCTCAGGTCATGATCTCATGGTTGTGGGATCAAGCCCTGCATCAGGCTCTGCACTTAGTGTGGAGCCCACTTGGGATTCTCTCTCTCTGCCTCTCCCCTGCTTGCTCTTTCTCTCTGTCTCTCAAAATAAATATATAAATGTTAGAAAATATATATTTTAGTAAGGATGTCTAACAGATAAGGAATTTTTTAAATATAACCCACAGTACCATTATCTTACCTAATTAGACATTCTTTAGTATGTCCTAAAGCCCAATCGTGTTCAAATTTCCTGTTATCTTAAAATGTCTTTGTACAATGGGTTTGAATGAGGATCCCCAAAAGGCCCCCATGTAGCATTTGATGGCTGTGTCTCATAACTCTTATTTTTTTTCTTTTAACTCTCTTTTAAATAGGTGCCCCTCCTCATCCATTTTTCAAGCCACTTATTTGTTCTGTAGAATTCTGTGAGTCTTTAAAAAAATTTTTTTTTCATGTTTATTGTTTTTGAGAGAGAGACAGAGCACAAGATGGGGAGGGGCAGAGAGAGAGGGAGACACAGAATCTGAAGCAGGCTCCGGGCTCTGAGCTGTCAGCACAGAGCCCAACACGGGATCGAACTCACAAATCGAGAGATCATAACCTGAGCCAAAGTCACACGCTCAACCAACTGAACCACCCAGGCACCCCTGTGAGTCTTTTTTAAAGTATTCCTATTTAGGGGCGCCTGGGTGGCTCAGTCAGTTAAGTGCCTGACTTCAGCTCAGGTCATGATCTCACAGTTCCCATGTCCAGCTCTGTGCTGACAGTTCAGAGCCTGTAGCCTGCTTCGGATTCTGTGTCTCCCTCTCTCTCTGCCCCTCCCCTACTCGTGCTCTGTCTCTCTCAAGAATAAATAAACATTTAAAAAAGTAAAGTATTCCTATCTCGATGGGAAATCAAATCTTCAGATTGTTTTTCACTTCAAGAAAAGATTAAGGAGACTAAACTAGTGATAGATGCATAGATGCATATTTTTAAACAAACAAAAAAACAAGCAATACCCCTGGAAAACAACATCTAACAAAGGAATTGTAATCACAGTACACTTCTTGAGTCAGCTTGATTCATTGTTTCATGGTTCTAGTATTGTAAATGCAGAAGAATAATGACATTAACAAAAGCAGTACAGAAAAACGTAGAAATGTGGAAAGCTAAATCTTCATATTCCTTAGTGGCAATCAATAGATGAAAGTCTAAATCTGAAAAAAAAAAATTACATGAGCAGTACAAGTCTGGCACTTAGATAATAGATATAAAAACCAGAAGAGGGCCGTCTGGGTGGCTCAGTCAGTTAAGTGCACGACTTTGGCTCAGGTCATGATCTCATGGTTCGTGAGTTCGAGCCCTATGTGGAGCTCTGTGGCTGACAGCTCAGAGCCTTAAGCCTGCTTTGGATTCTGTGTCTCTCTTCTCTCTCTCTCTCTCTCTGCCCCTTCCCTGCTTATGCTCTGTCTCTCAAAAATAAATAAACATTAAAAAAATTTTTTTAAGTAAGAAATAATCAGAAATATCAGAAAGAGTTGACAGGAATTGGAAGTGAGAGGGAATGGGCTAGGAAACAGTTGGTTTTAAAGTGTATACCAGATTATCATATTTATTCACACCAAAAATATCTTTTTAAAAGTTTCACTCAGCTGATATCACTGGAGGCTAAAATCTGAAAAAGAATGAGTTAAGACTCCAGAAACCCTTGTGGCTTAATTTGGCAAATTCTGTGAAGGAGTGTAACTCTCCACCCAACCCTCCGAGTTCACAGCACAGAGAAGGTTCATCTGGCTGCACCTTCTCCCACCTGTTCTGTCTTTTTGCTGGTGCCTGCCAGAGTGACCAGCCAGAATGAAAATGCCAGCCAACTGTCCTGGACATTGTCTAAGCAGGAGACTTCATCATTGCCAGCCACATCACCTTTGCCTTTTCCTCCTCTCTCCCCTTCCTTAGGAGCCTCTAAGGTACTTTTCAGTGGCTGCTCCCAACAACTCCCAACTTTGTTGGAAGATCCTTCAAAAGAGATGTACTGGAGTCTATTTTCATAGCCCAACACAGCAGGGCCACTTGGAAGGGCTGGGATGTTCATCTCCCTCCCATCTACCTCTCTGAGGTACTTCCTCAGGGATAGGATGGTGCCATCAGTATTAAGAGCACTGGTTCTAGGGGCGCCTGCATGGCTCAGTCAATTAAGCATCCGGCTCTTGATTTTGGCTTAGGTCATGATCTCATGGTTCGAGTCCCGTGTCTCTCTCCCTCCTCTCTCTGCCCCTTCCCCCACTCATGCATACACACATGCTCTCACTCTCTCTCTCTCAAAATAAATAAACGTCAAATAGAAAAAAAAAGGGGGGGGGGTGCCTGGGTGGCTCAGTCGGTTAAGCGCCGACGATTTCGGCTCAGGTCATGATCTCACAGTTTGTGGGTTTGAGCCCCGCATCAGGCTCTGTGCTGACAGCTTAGAGCCTGGAGCCTGCTCAAATTCTATGTCTCCCTCTCTCTCTGCCCCTACCCCGCTCATGCTCTGTCTCTCTCTCTGTGTCAAAAATAAATAAACATTAAAAACATTTTTAAAAAAATAAGAGCACTGGTTCTAAAGTCAGACTTATAGCTTGGTCTCTTATGTGCTGTGTGACTTTGAACAAATTACTTAAGCTCTCTTGAGTTTCAGCTTGCCAGCTGTAAAACGGAGAGCATAATAATACATAGGTTCTTGTAAGGACTTAAAAAGAATAACACGTGTAATAAGGTCTTCATGGCCAATTAAGTGCTTCACAAATGGAGCTATTAACCATCTCCCAGATACTTGAATCATCCCCCACCTATCCCTGACATCCCAGAGTCTCCAGGATGATGCTGACAGCTCCTTTTGGAGCCAGGATACTCCCCACCCATACCTGTGCTCCCCATGTTCCCCATTTATACTTATCTCCACCCCCAGCCAGTCTCCCCTTTCCATAGAATCAGCTTACATCTTGGCCTCTGGCCAAAGGGATCATAATCTCACTTGCCTTTGTGTAGAATCTCAAATCCCCTACCAATAGATGGTTTGGAAACAATGAGATTGGGGCTCCTGCCTCCAAAGAGAGCACTCAGGGAGCAGCTGGCTGGTCTTTTGTGGATTGTAGGATTGGGCACTATCAGGCCAGCAAGACTGCAGGGATGAATGGGTAGTCCTACTCGGGGGAAACTGAGGAAGAGAACCAGGCCAGCTCTGAACCTGCTGAAGGAATCTCAACATCTCCAAAGAAATCTCACCAGAGAGTTCACAGGAAACAATGACAGGAGGGACTTGGACCCCTCAGCTTCTGTAGTGGGCCCCTAGAACTACCTTCCCCTTAAGACTGCCCATGGGGGTAAAAACACAGTTTCCTCAAAGGAAGTTAGGATGCCGTCAGGAAGAGAGATGGATCTTGGAAAATGCGTTAAAAAATGCCAATTATCTATTATGTATAGAATCAGGATCCAGATAACTTCTCACAAGATCAGAACAACTGGCTAGATCTAACAAGAAAAAAATAAACAAGAAACAAATGTGAAGTCCTACCCTGAGGGTCAAGAAACCAACTGCACACAAAGAGGTGGGGAGGACCTAGTAGACTGAGCAACAGTCTAGACTGGACCCAGTAGACTGGGCAACAAAGTGATGTGGCTGCCAGAAACATGAATTCAGTGTGAGGTCATATTAATGGAAGAGGAGAATCTGGGAAAGGGAGGTGAAAGTCCAGCTTTGTCACCAACTGGGTTCAGTTCTAAGAGTTATACTTTAAGGGGGACATTGTTGACCTGGTAAGAAGCCAACAGAGAAAGATGTCAGAATGCTGAGAGCCCAGAATCCTGTCCTTTGAAGAAAGGCTGAAAGAATCTCATTCTAGAGGAATGAGAGGTGCCTTTACAATTCTGAAGGGGTTCCCACAAAGAAAATAGTAGAGCTGGTCAGATGATCAGGTGAACTGGGAAAAGCCCAGTTTTTCTCCTAGAGTCAGTTAGAGCAGCTGGATTCTGGGGGCACCTGGGTGGCTCAGTCAGTTGAGCATCAGACTCTTGATTTTGGCTCAGGAAGTTATCCCAGGGTTGTGGGAGCCTGTCTGCCTCGCTCTCTGACCCTCCCCCACTCAGGCCCAGAAGAAGGAGAAGAAGAAGGAGGAGGAGGAGGACAAGGAGGAGGAGAAGAAGGGGAAGAAGAAGGAGAAAAGCTGGATTCGGACTCCACCATTTACCAGCTCTTAGGGACTGAACACTCTTCAAACTGCAACATGTCAGACACAACTGAGGGCTGAGTGTTGCTATTCTGTGAGAGCCAAAGGTAGGCAAACACCGGGAGGAAAATTTCAGCTCGATGCTAGGAAGAATTTTTTTCTTTCTTTTTTATTTTATTTATTGTTATTTTTATTTTAGAGAGAGAAAGTGCAAGCAGGGCAGAGAGGCAGAGGGAGAGAGAGAATATTAAACAGGCCCCAAGCTCAGTACTGAGCCCTATGTGGGGCTCAATCCCATGACCCTGGGGTCATGACCTGAGCCAAAATCAAGAGTTGGATGTTCAATTGACTGAGCCACCCAGGTGCCCCTCTTTCTTTCTTTTTTAAGTGATATTTAGCATTCCTATCTCTGATCACAAAAGAAATACATGGTTGTGTAGAATATTGGTAAAGAGAAAAGCAAAACTAAATAAAAATCACATCAACTACTATTTACCTGCTAATAATTAGGGATAGGATAGGTAGGATAGGTACACAGATAACATGGATGATAGATAGATACATCCAGGTAGATATTAACAAAAATGGGATCATACAAATAATTATCTGAGAGAACAGAGTATCGCCACATAAAGATGTATGTATTGGTATGTAAGGATGTTTATTGCAGTATTGTTTCTAGTAGAAAAGAAGTAGCTGTAAACCAGCTAAATACTGTTCAGTAGGAGAATGTTGGGAATGTGCGTAAATGACAGTGCATCCACACCATGCAGCACTCCACAGCTAGTTGAAAAAAAGGGTGGAGCTAATAAGTATGCATTGCCTTCAGAATGTTTCCAACATATATTGCTTAAGGCCAAAAGAAAGTTATAGGATAATATGCATAGTATGATCCTATTTTTGTGAGAAGAATAGCATGCACATACATGTTTTTATAAGTAAAGGAAACAACATGATGCTAACAGTGGGTACACCTGGGGAGGCAGACTTGAAGAGGCCACAAGTAAGACATTGAATGTGTTCTTTGAACGTTTCTGTGTTGACTTGGGACAATCAGCCTACATGATTTTTACATAGAATGACTGAAATTTAAATAAATAAACAATAATCTACCCTGGAAATTTCTCCATGGCATTAAAGATTTCACATCATATTAACGACCACATGTATTCCTTGTGTAAATTTCTCTTAATGTTACTGAACCCGATGGTGGACATTGAGTACATCAGGAGCTGTCCAAAGAGGGACCAGGGGCATTCTGACAGTGTCTATCAAGACCTGAAAATGTGCAGACTCCTAGATCTAACCATACCTCACGTAGGAGATTATCTGACAGGCACACTAGTGCTTGTGCCCCAAGATGTCTACCCAAGAATGGCCCCTGCCTTATTATTCCTGCCAGCAAGAGGCTAGAAACAATCTACATCTCCAACCTCAGGACTGGATAAATTAAAAGTATAGGCTGAGTGCATGCTTCAATTCTCAACAGCAGATACAAGAAATGAAATGGATCTGTAGAAATTTACATGGAAAATGTGCCAGCACATATTCCACCGTGAAGAAAGGCAAGTTACAGAACAGTATGTACAGTGTGATCTCATTTCTATTTAAAACGTATATGTGACTGTGCATTGAAAAAGATCTGAAGGATAAACAGCAAGCTGTAAGTAGGATTTACCTCTAGGTATGTATGTATGTATGTATGTATATATGTATGTATGTATATATATATATATATATATATATATATATATATATATGTATATGTGTGTGTGTGTGTGTGTGTGTATATATATATCCCTATAAGGATATAGGTATACAGGTATAAAGACAGTGAGCTCCACGAGGTGTGCAAACCAGGATTGGCTGTCCCTTATTCAGGGATGCTGCGGAAGGGAACCTCGGTTCCCCTCTTAGCCCTGAGAATCTCCGAGAGAGGGGAGGTCAGGACGGGGAGCAGAATCCACCCCTAAGGGGAAAGGGTTAAGTGGGGATGGCTTTCCTGTGGGCGGGCTCGGCGATCGGCAGCGCCGGGCTCTGTTAGCCAAGTCTGAGCATCGCGGAGGATGCGGCGCGGGGAGCGGTGCAGGGACGCGCGCAAGGTGAACGCGGGGGCTGCCGGCTAGGCGCCCAGGTGAGGAGCTGGCCGAGGGAGGGGGCGATGACGGGGCCCAGGCAGGGAGCATGGACTGCAGCCCCCTTTCTGGGCGCGAGCGGCAAGGCCTGCACCAGCGCCCACCCCCACCCGGGACACTGCGGGAAGGCGCGGAGCCAGGGGAGAGGAGCCGGAGGAGGAGAGGTAACCCGAGATGGACCAGGTCCTGGAGGCTGCCCTGCGGCGGCCCTCGCCCTGCCCCCAGGCGGGCCTCTCTCCAGTCCCTAGGGCAGAGAGATACCCCCTACCCTTTACCCCATCCCCCCATGAATCTGTCCTGTAGCGGGAACCCAGGACTGGGCAGCCTCCTCCGTGCCCATAAATGCCTACATCTCATTTGAATTGCGGGCGGTTGAGCAGATGGCATATGCTTATCACTGAAGGCCTAACTCAACTACCTCCTCTGAAAAGCTTTTGGACCCCCTGTGCAAAATGAGCCATTGCAGGTCTCACAACACCTAGTGTGGCCATTCGCTGGCTGTGTGACCTTGGGTGATTTGCGAAACCTCTCTGAACCTTGGTTTCATCCTCTATGAAATGGTTATACCCACACCTGCTTGTGTTGAGAGGGTTGGGTGAGATGGAGGACAGGCAGCTAATCTTAGCGCAGGAGCCTTACTGGGTAAGTGCTCAACACAGGAGCACTATTATTAACCAGGACATATGTCAGTGGCTGTTCAGTCCTTCCTCCTCAGCTACCCCCCCTCCCCAATCCTGACACTGCAACTGAGGCTTCTCTTTGGGTCCCCAGCACCCAGCTAGGAGCAGAGCAGAGTGAATGCTTGAGAAATTAACAAGACTTTAAGGCAGAGTCTACTTTGGGGGATCTTTGAACCCCCTGAAATTGTCCACAACTTTGGATGAACCTTGGCATTTTTCTGGAGAGAGCACCTGGAACTTTCATTGGTTTCTCAAGGGGTCTGTGAGCCACCAAAGATGAGAAGCCAGGGAGTCTTCCCAGAGAAGAAAGGAGCAGGGCTTCTGCCCCTAAACACACCCAAGCCTCTCCTCTCTCACAGTTGCTGTGCCCTGGCCCTGCAGTCTCCTGGCCACCTTCCTGCCTCCCTGGCTTAACTAGGGACTCAAGAAGAGGAAACTTGAGGGCGTATCTACCCAGGGCCAGGCATGTGCAGGGGGCCTGAGGCAAGAAATAAAGATGCAAAAGCAGCCCTTGAAAAGCCCCAGGCCAGTGGAGGAGACCTGAGATTGCATTATGTGACCTGGATGATAGGAAGGGGTGGAGGTGGTGTCAGGGAAAGAAATGTCTAAGCTGAAACAAGCCACTATTATTATCTTACCTGGATTTCTGCACTGGCCTCCCTCCCCCTTTTCAGTACACTTAATTGGACCTTTTTGCTTCCATGCTTAACATCTACATTGGCTTCCTGTAATACTTAGAATAAAATCCAGGTGGCTTATTGTGGCTTACAAGGGCCCTTGTGATCTAGCCCCACCTTCTTGATCTTATCTCCCTTCGCTCCTTTCTCCTTCCTTTGCTCTGCTCCAGCCACACTAGCCTTTTCATTTCCTGAATTCACTTCATTCATTCTGCTTCAAGGCCTTTTGCACTTTCTGTTCCCTTTGCCAAATACTTTTCCCTCGTTATCTTCAAATGGCTGGCTCCTTCTCATCAGCATCTAGCTTAGATGTCACCTCTCAGAGGTCTTCCTGCTGTACCACCTGTGTAAAGTAGCCCCCATCAATCTCTTAACCTGTTTTATTTTCTTCAGCGCTCATCTTATTTAAAATTATTCATTGTCTGCCTCTTACCCTAGAATGCCAGCTCAGTGAGGGCAGGAATCTTGTCAGTCTTTTCACTGCTTTATCCCCAGGGCCTGGCAGATAGTATGTGCTCACATATTTTGTTGAAATAGGTCAGGGGGCTGGTGGAAAGAAAGCTTTCTGGACAAAGGGAAAAGTAAAAGGTCTCTAATGCTTATTAAACTCCTATTATGGGCCTGGCCTATATAATGTGTTTTGTTAGGTAAGTCTTGGAAGAGCTCCTTTGAATTAGGTACTTTTCTTATACCCATTTTACTGATGGGAAAACCATGATTTGCAGAGGTGAAGTGACTCACCCAGGAAATAGCAAAGCTGGGATTCAAACCCAGATCTCTCCTCAAAGGCAGGGACATGTTCTTCTCCCTCTTCACTGCTCTGATATTTGAGCCAGGCCTTCAAGAATAGGGTTTCAGGGGCACCTGGGTGGCTCAGTCAGTTGAGCATCCAACTTTGGTTCAGGTCATGATCTCATGGTTCATGAGTTCAAGCCCCACATCAGGCTCTGTGATGACAGCTCAGCTCTGTGAGTCTTCAGATTCTGTGTCTCTCTCTCTCTCTCTCTCTCTCTCTCTCTCTCTCTCTGCCCCTCCCCCACTCATGCTCTGTCTCCCTCTCTCTCATAAATAAGTAAACATTTTAAAAAAAAAAAAAAAGAGGATTTCAGCTAGTGAAGAAGAAGGGAGAGGGCAGTCCAGGCTGAGGGAACAGCAGGAGCAAAGGATTGGGGCATTGGACAGCCCAGTGGTTGTTGAAGGGGATGAGCAGCCTGGTGTAGCCTTGGAAGGCTAAGAGAGAAGCTTATATTATTTCCTGAGGGTGATGGGGAGCCACCAAAGGTTTTGAAGTAGGGCAAGTGGCATGATCAGAGATACATTTTTAAAAGGTCACTCTGGGCAGCATGAAGGGGTTGAACAGGAAGGGGTTAGGGAAAGGGGAGCTCTCTTTGTTTCTTTCTTGCCACCACCCGCCTTGGGACAGCTATGGATGCTCCCAATGCTCACATGTCATCCCCCTTCTCCTTTTTTTAGGCTCATCCAGTGAGGACTGGAAGTTGAGTGTTCTAGGCCCACACATCAGAGTGGACCATGGCCCCCAGCCCATGGGGCCGTGTATGTGGCCCCCTACTGCTGATGCTGCTGCTCTCGCTGGGGCCTGGCCCTACTCTGGGCCGGCACCTTCCCAAGCCACTTGAGGACTCGGAACCACACCTGATCCTAGGAGATGACCCCCAGGGCCCTATGGGCACAGAGCCCCATGCCCTCGACTTCCTCTGGCAGAAGTCCAGAGATGAGAGCCCCTGGAACTCCAATGTCCCCCAGGTCCCTGCCGAGGAAGCACCTGAGGCGCCCGCAGATTCTCCCCTTGGCCCAGCCCTGCACGGACCTAAAGCAGCCCATAGGGCTCAGAGAGAAGGACTCCCAGTAACTGATGATCTCCAGATGGCTCGAGGGCCAAGTTCTCATGGCTGGACAGGACCTCCTGACTCACAGGAGCCTATGGAGCAAGAAGCACCAGCTCCCCATCCAGTGGGTCTCCCCCATCTCACTTTCATCCCCATAACTCCCAGACTCCAACTCAGGATAGCTACAGTTTCTCCCTCCCCAGGGCCAGAGGAATCTGGAGGCCAAATGGGACAACAACCACCTAAAGATGAGGGTCTGGTGGCCGAAGCCAAGATCAGAGTCTCAGAGATATCCCCCTTAGACCACCAGGGCCCTTCCCAGACTCTTGCCCCCAACTTGGGCACTACCAAGACGCCAGGGCTGGAAGAACAGGGTGGGGGCAAGGACTTCCAGGAGGCAGCTCAAAGCCCCCTCTTCACCCAACAAGATCCAGCAGCCCCTCATGTTGGTTTGGTATCTCCAGCTGAGGTGGCGTCCTCTCAGGAGCCTGGGCCCCAGCCAGACCTGGCATTGGCCAAAAGCCTTCCTCCTACTGAGGAGCTACCACTTGAGCTCCCCAAGAAGGCTGGAGGTGGGGAGACCTGGGAAGTCAGTCTTCCAAGTCCCTCACCCAAAGAGGCTGATCTTTCTGATGTGAGGAGCTCACCAAGACCCCAGCCCTCAGGTCCCCCAGCCACAGAGACTCCTGACGTGCAACCTAAGCCAGGTGGGTATCAAAGTGGAGGTTTCCCAGTAGGGCTGGGAGGGGACGGTGTTCCAGCATAGCTGGATGCCCCAGTTTCTATGTGACCTCTGGTCTCTCTGGGTCCCATTTTCCTCATTCTGGCAAATGAGTGTGATTGTGCCTCCCTTTGGGGGGACTAGACTTTGGGGACCACTGCATGGTCAGGCAGTGATAACTGCTTTTGTTATTTCAGAGATAGCAGCAATGAATGGAGCAGACCCCATCTCCCCCCAGCGGGTGAGAGGAGCACTGGAGACCCCAGGTACCCCCAAGTCCCTCATCCCTGGCCCCTTGGACCCTGGCCCAACTACAAATCGAACAGAGAGCCCTGTGGGGGCCCTGCAGCCAGGTGAGGGGATGACTAGGGGTTTGGGGGAGAGTGGGTACTCTGTCTAATAATTAAAAACCGAGGTACATGGGGGGAGTGAATGGGAACAAATACTTCCTTAAAGGAACTGGCCAGGACTTCCTTCAAAAACTTAAGGATAATAAACTAATGCTGGGTACTCTGGGACAAGTCATTTGCCCTTTGGGGATAGAATATTCGTAAATGTAACTTGGATATATTTAGTGCAGTGTCTCCAACTCCCACAAATCACTGGAGGAGCTTTTAAAAAACTCCAATACCCAGGCCCCATCCCAAGGAATTCTGATTCAGTTCGTCTCCAGGTGATTCTAATATGCAGCCAATGTTGAGAACTGCTGGTATATTATTAATAAAAGTGATAGGTCATGTCGTTTAACATTACTGGGTGTTGGGCACTATGCTAAACATTTAATCTTCCCCACAATCCAATGAGGTAGGTGCTATTACCATCCCCATTTCACAGATGTGCTTAGAAAAGTGAAATAACTTGCCCACCACACTAGAGAATGTGGGAAATCAAAAGCACTTTTCAAAGGGTTATTCTGATATTGTTATTATTGCAGATGAAGCCGAGGAGTGGCCGGGGCGCCCCCAAAGCCATCCCCCAGCACCCCCAGTCCAGGCCCCCTCGACGTCACGCCGGGGCCTCATTCGGGTCACTACGCAGCGCGCCCTGGGCCAGCCACCCCCTCCGGAGCCCTCAGCCAGCTCCATGGCATCAGCCCCAGCCACCAGCCCCCCGGCCAATGCCACCGCCCCTCCCCTGCGCTGGGGTCCCCTGCGGCGGGTGCTGAGCTTTTCCTGGGAGCTGCACGTCTATGGGGTGGGGGTGCTCTTCCTGTTGCCCGCGTTGTTGGCACTGGCCTCACTGGCAGCTGCCCCTGCGGGGCCCCGGCTGGCTCTGGTGGCAGCGGTGCTGGTGCTCATAGCGTCGGGGCTTCGATCTGCCTACATGCTCGCGGACCCATACGGCTCTCAGGCACGGCTGGGCTTACGCACCGGCCTGGTACTCTACAACCTGCCCTTCCCCTTGCTGCTCACTGCGCTGGCGGCCCTGACCCTACTCGGGCTGGGCGCGGGGCTGCCACAGCAGCTGCAAAACCCGCTCCTGCTGGGAGCGTTGGCGTTGGCGCACGGCGTGGGGTTGCTGACTACTGACCTGTTGTCAGTGAGGCCTGCGTTCAACCTCCTGGCTCAGGGCTTGTCTTGTGCCTGGGGCGCGGCCGTGGCTCTGGGCACACTCTGTCTGTGCCGTCGCCGCCTGCTGGACGGGCCGCGGGGCTGGGATGCCAGCCCGGGCCCGCGGCTGCTGGCCGTGGCCGGCGCGCTGGGGCTGCTGGCCAGTGGCTTGCAACTGGCAGCGGCGCTCTGGCTATACCCGGGCCCAGGTCGGGTGGGTCGCTTTTCGTGGGCCTGGTGGGGCGTCCACTTCTGGCTGCGCCTGCTGGAGCTGACATGGGCCCTCACCCTTGCGCTAGCCGCTGTAGCCGCCGCGCGGCCCAGGCCGCCCACAGAGCACGCTTGCTGGGCTAAGTTGCTGCGCCTGGCGTGCCCCACGCCCTCGGGCAAGAGCGAGGTGCCTGAGCGACCAAACAACTGCTATGCGGGGCCTAGTGGCGTGGGTGCAGGCAGCTTGGACATAAGCAAGAGCCTCATCCGCAACCCAGCAGAGGGTGGGCCGCCTGCCACGCCCAGTTCAGGCGCCTGGGGGTCGGCTGCGTCGTTGGGCCGCGGTCCCCAGGGTGGCCCTGGACTGTCCCGCAGCAGCGTGGGGCCGGCGCCGTCGATGAGCGAGCTGGACCTGCGGCCGCCATCACCCATCAACTTGAGCCGCAGCATCGACGCCGCGCTCTTCCGAGAGCACTTGGTGCGAGACAGCGTTTTCCGGCGCTGTGGCCTGCGCGGTCTGTCCTCCCCGCCGCCCGGGGGCGCGCTGCGGCCGCGCCGGGGCAGCCACCCCGACGCCGAGCTCGAGGGCGCAGGCTCTTCGCTCCTGAGGGGCCGCTGCCGGTCTCTCAGCGACGTGCGCGTGCGCGGCCCGGTCCCACCACATGTCGCAGATGAACCTGACGGGGCGGTTTCTGGCAGCTCCATGGACAGCTTCTCCCGGGGCTCGCTCAAGATCAGCTGGAACCCGTGGCGTCACGGGCTGTCGTCGGTGGACAGTCTGCCCCTGGATGAGCTGCCCAGCACGGTGCAGCTACTGCCTGCCCCAGCCCCTGCTCCTGCCCCCACCCCCTCCCGGTCCGGGGAACCTCAGAGTGAGGTCCAGCCTCGCTGCAAGCCCGGGGACTCCCGCAGCGCCTCCAGTGACACCATCGAGCTCTGAGGGGTCCAGGGATGCAGGACCGGGGCCCTACCCTCGATGGCCATATGGCTTGGCCGACTGGGACAACTGAACATTTGAAAAACTGGCATTCCCGGGTTTCCATCTAACTACAACCCCTGGCAACATTGGGGCATGAACCTAACTGCCCCCATTTTTTGTTTTTTAAATATCTATTTTTTTTCAGTGGGTATTTTGCACAGAGGCTGTGACTTATGCGGAATACAGGGTGGACATGCATGGATTTGGGTGTGGGATATGGGGTCCAGGTACCCCCAAACACCCCTCCAGACTCCGTAGTGTGGAGATGAGGTTTGCTTGCCCAGACTGACTGTCCTCTTTGCCAAAGAAATAAACCCTTAGGACTTGGCTCATGCCTCCCTCTGGCCATGCCAGGATCCCGTTCAGAGAAGAGGTAGCAGTCCCCACCCCCGACCCCCAGCAATCCCAAGTCCCCTATATGTTGGGGAGGGGAGGACCCAGAAAGGAAAGGTACCCCACTGTGGGAAGCCTTAAGAATAACAGCTACAGAACATCTATCTGTTGTACACGGTTTTCAGCTCTTCGTATTTATCATCTTCCTTAATTCTATTAAGCCTGAGTGGAAAGCATTATCATGCCCATTTTATAGATGGGAAGAGTGAAGATCAGAGACAAAAGCAATTTGTCCAGGGTCCTTTGGCAAATGATAGCTGGCAATGAACCCAGGAACCTCCTCTCCAAAGCCTGGTTCCTCCATCCCCTTCTCCTAACACTACTTCAGGGCCAAGCCCCTCTGTCCTCCTTATACTGCTCCTCCATCACGGTAGCCCTCAATTTCCCAGGGTTTTAGAAAATTTCCCCAAGGGTGGGGTGGGGGGGGCTCGCAGTAGCTCAGGCCAACCCATAGGGAGTAGAAGGCAGGTAGTGAGACTGAAGTTTCTCCATTTTCCAAGACCTTTATTTCCTGAGATGAATAAATAATCAGCGGCTGAGGGGCAGGGGTACAGAACAGGAGCTGGCAGCATGCAGCTGGCAGGAGGAGGCTATGATGGGCCCACCCCTGGAGGGAATCCCCCCTCATCCTGGACAGGGGCCAAAGCCCACTAGCAGCCACCACAAGGAGATACTTTTTTAAAAATTCACACACATTGTGAAGCCTACCCAGTTCCCCCAGGCCAAGATCTCATGGCATCCATATTTAGGGCTACTTTTTCACCCCAAGGGTCTCACCTGCCTAGGTGTGAGGTGTGGTATTTACCCCGCTCAAAAATAAAGCAAGCTGCCTCAAGTGTCCAGGCAGGAAAGAGGCCTGACTTCTGGGGGCAGCCTGGATAGGAGGAGATCCTGCAAATGTGGCAAGGATTATCTGCCCTTGATGAAGCCCTCCAGCACACGGTCGCTGCGCTCTGACAACCAGTAGCCAGTCATGGCCGCCACAGCCCCAATGAAGATGGCGGTAAACACCAAGTCACCCTTGGCAGCTAGTGTGGCCAGTGCACAGATGATGACACCGAAGAACATCTGCTGCAGCACCACCAGCTCATCCTCTGTCATCTCCGAGAAGAAGCCTGCTGACTCTGTGAGGAACAAGAGAAGCACCTGTCACTCCCCCGCTGTTCCTGGAGCTTCCCACGTACCTCATCATTGCTGCCACATGGTTGCCCAGCAAGCCGGCACATGATGTCATTTACTGCTGAGAACAACTCCAACGGGCAGTTATTGTCCCTGTCTCAATAAATGGGAAACTGAGGTTCAGAGCGGTGAAGAGGTTTGCCCAAGATCATGTGGTGGGCAAGTCTGGAGACAGCCTGTGTACCAGCCCGGCTCCAGAGCCAGACTGCATGGATTTGACTCGCAGCTCTGCAACCTGCTTGTCATGTGGTCCTGGGCAAGTTATTTCATCTGTCGGCATCCTAGTTTCCACCCTGTAAAGTGAGGATGAGAATAATACGAACAGCACTGGACCTATTGTAGAAGCGAAATAACTTAATACATGCAACAGGCTTGGAACAGTGTCAACACATGGTAAGAGCTGTGAAGTAGTCACCATCGTCATCATTGTGGTTGTCCTTCATCTCAGAACAACAGCCTGCAACAGCTGTCAGCAGCCCAGGGTAAGGACTGGCCCCAATGGACAGATAAGAAGGGAGGTAGGGGGGATTTGACACCAAGTGCCATATTCTTTCTGCCTTGGGAGGTGTGAGGCCGCTAAAAGTCAGCCTGGGGATCAGATGTAGGGTTTGGGTCTCAGTGCAGCCTTATGGGGGATGGGTGGCAGTGGGGATGGGGCAGGGCCTATGGCTGCCTGGAGAAGGGGCTTGCCTGCCCTCCCCCTGGATGAGGACCTCCCTTCCTCAGGTTTCTGGGGGCCACTACAGGGCTCACCTGGGATCTGCTCCTTCACACAGACGCCCTCCATCTGTTTGTAGCCCTCGGCACAGACACAGCGATAACTGCCCTCGGTGTTCTCGCACTGCTCGTTCTCTCCTGGACACACCTCTGTCTCACATTCGTCCACATCTTGAGGGAGGGTGAGGCGGGGTCAGACCCCCACTGCCAGGGTCCCACATATGGCAGCCCTGACTCCATCTCATTCATATCCGGACACCCCTTTGCCCTTGCCCAAACAACATTCCACCCTTCCTTCCCCTGCCCTGTCCACATTCCAGCTCTTCTCAATTTGTGGTGGGCAAGGCACTTCACGGTGTCTGTGCCCCACTGGCAGGAGACTCACCGAGACACTTGGAGCCCACCTGCTGGTAGCCAGGGCTGCATTTCTTACAGCGGCCTGGCCCTGCCCCCATGCAGCCCAGGCAGGCCTTGGCACAGTCTGGAGAAGGGATAGGAGAGAAGAGGGTGAGAGCTGGCTGCCCTTAGGCCGGAGGCGGGTTGTGGAGGGGGGGAAGCCTTGCTCCAGAAGAGGTCGGGGGCGGGGGGCGGTTTCTGGTGCCTGAGAAGGCAGAAACTTGGGGGAAAGGGCATGGAGCAGCCCCTTCTACCCTTCCCACACTCCTTCCTTACAGGATCAGCACTTACCTCGGCACTCATAGGAGCCCTCTGTGTTCACACAGAACTGGTTGGATCCACAGCTGGCTCGTTCCGTGCCACACTCATCGATGTCTGCAGGGAAGCAGGCAGGATACGGATTTCAATCCCTATCGCACTAACAGGGAAGCTGAGGCCAAGGTTGTTGGGGAAGGGACCTGCTCAGACTCAAATAGCTTGGCAGAGACTGCTGGCTGTGTGCCAACACGAAGGCAGAGGTGCAGTAGGACTTCGGGCCACCCAACTAAAGATGACATTTTCCAATCTGCCTTGCAGCTAAGTGTGGCCTAATGATTGAGTTCTGGCCAACAGGATGTAAACAGAAATGATGTGCTCCACTTTTAGCTTGGCCTTAAAACAACAGAAGTGGACTCTTCCATGCATTTTCTTCCCTTTCTCACTTCCTGAGTGTTGGTCATGGAACATGGAGGTATCTCAAGCAACAAAAACATCCCAAGGGGATGACCACACTGTAAGACAGAAAGTATCTGGGTCCTTGAATGCTTGTAACAGGTGGAACTTCCTTGCCAGCTTGGACCACTTGTTTTAAGACTGTGGTATAAGATAAAAATAAACCTCTATATTCTTTAAGTCATAGTCTTTGGTGACCTTTCTGTTGTAGCAGCTTAGCCTTTACCCTCGTTTATATAAATAGCTACACAGAGACCAAAACCAAGTCTTGAACCCAGGCTTCCTGACCCCAGGTTAAGTATCTTCATTTCCCTGGCTAACTCTTCCTCAATTTTCAAGACTTGTCCTAAGGGATACCACCTGCAAGAAGCCTTTCCTGATTCCCCACCTCTACAGAGCTGGATCAGGGGCATCTCCAACTGTACAAAGATCGGTCTGTACTCTAGGTTACTTTTCTGCCTTCCCGAACAGGTTGAGATCACCATGAAGTTGGGAACTGTGGTGGTCTAGCCCAGAGATGTGTGTGCTGATGGGGACCAAGTCCAGGCTGCTGCTTTCCTCCCCAGACCTAGGGCTAGGGCCTCACTCACCTACACACTTGAGGTGATGCAGTGCCCAGCCCTTCTTGCACTGTAAACAGTTGGACTCCTCAGGTCCCGAGCAGCGGGCACAGGGGCCAAAACAAGCTGGGTCAGAAGGGGGAAGTGTGAGGGTAGGCAGGCAGGTAACCCATCTGCCCTTGCCCAGCCCTGTGCCTCTTGGCTACCTACCCGAACATACCAGATGGCTGGCGTTGCGCTCTGCCTCAAAGTAGCCGAGGCCACATTGGCCACAAGCCTCGCCCCCATAGCCGGCCTGGCAGTCACAGTGCCCGCTGCCCCCTCGAGTCCCTTCCCCTTCACACCGCCCGTGGCCACCGCAGGGCTTTTCTGCGCCCCCAGGACAGGCTGTGGGCAGATACCAAACCGGGTGAGATCATAAACACAATCGTGAATACAGAGATTATTTCCCCATACCATTAAATATTTTTGGAGAGCAAACTCAATTTTAATGGCAACATAATATTTCATCATAAACTATATGAAATTTACTTAACCAATACCCCACTGTGGAACAGGTTATTTATAAATCTTTTCTCTTATAAAGACTGAATTATCATCTTAGTCACTCTCCCTTTGTTGTTGTTGTTTTTTGTTTTATCTATTTTTTATTCTTTGTGTCACTTAGTCTTTTATCTGAATCTTCCAGACTTTTCTAAAAGGGGCTGGTAGTAGGTTTAGCTCCTCCCTCAGGACTGTGTGATGACAATGGGGGCTTCAAAGCAGCACCCGCCTGTCCCTAGGAAGATCGCCTTAGTCCAGGGGATGGGGCCTGGTCTGATCCATGCATGGGAAATGGGGGGTGGGTGGGGCCATTTCTCACATACATGAAAAAAACCATAGTCCCATCTGACTCAGTCTAGCCCACTTATCTTTTTTCAGAGCCGTTCCCCACTGATTTGCTCATCTCAACAGCTCTCAAAGGCAGATGAGAACAAAGGTCCAGAGAAGTTATGAGGGCAACCTGAGCTCACACAGCCAGCTATGCGGTAGAGTCAGGACTGGATCCCTGACCTTGGCAGTCCCCTCATCCCCCAAGAGGAGCTTGAAAAACTCACGGAGGCAGGAGGGCCCGAAGGTGCCAGAGGGGCAGCAGAGCTTCAGGGAATCTGAGCAGAGCCACTGGAAGAGGTCTGGGGCTTCCTGCTGCCTGAGGGGGTTAGCGGGTGGGGATGATAGTGAGGGGGGCTGAGACAGTGTCAGAGGTGCTATCCACCCCCCACCCTCCCAAAGAACCTGTGATACAACCCTTCTTGGATATAAGACCCATAACACTGCCCAACCAACACCCTCTCCCCATTTGGCAGAGGGGTAAATTGAAGCTCAGACTGAGAACTTGGGTACCCCCCCAAGTCCTTAGCAGACCTAGGTTTGGAAAAAGGAGTCAAACCAGGACACAGGCCCCAGCATGCACCCCCCTCTTTTACCACCAGGTCCTGCCTATGGCTCCCTCCCTGGGAAGCCCCCCAGTAACTCACTTGTGAAACCACCAGCTCTCCACCAGCTCCTCACTCAGCTCTAGCAGGCGGTGGCACTCAAAGTCCGATTTGCTGCACACACTCTCGAGCACCTCTACCAGGCGGGTCTCACTGACCGGACAGGGCAGGGATCGTATGAATATGTTCTACCCCATCCACCACCCTCCTTAAGGTCTCCTCTCCCCCCACCCTCATGCCATGACAATGTCAAAGGAAAGGCCGTAGGGCATAACGGAAGGGGTACTGATTAGCGAGTCAGACAGACCTGGGTTTGAATTTAGTTGAGTGACCTTGGGCAAGTCACTTAACCTCTCCTGAAACTCTCTTTTCTCATCTGAAAAATGGAAACAATACCTGCCCTGCACGTTTGTTGTAAGATATCTCAGTTCCTGCATTTTCACAATGGAAGATAATACCCTTGCTGCGTATATGTGATTAAAAATACATCATGTAACAAGTGTTGGCAGGATGTGGAGAAATTGGAACCCTCCTACATTGAAGGTGAATGGTGAAGGTGAATGGAATGAAAGATGGTGTAGCCACTGTGGAAAACAGTTTGGCACTTCCTCAATAAGTTTAACATGCAATTACCATATGAATCAGTAATTCCACTCTTGGTTATATATCCAAAAGAATGTTCAAACAAACACTTGTACACAAATGTTTGTAGCAATACTATACACAGCAGCCAAAAGGTAGAAACAACTTGGGGCGCCTGGGTGGCTCAGTCAGTTAAGCGTCTGACTTTAGCTCAGATCATGATCTCACGGTTCGTGGGTTCAAGCCCCGTGTCAGGCTCTATGCTGACAGCTCAGAGCCTGGAGCCTACTTTGGATTCTGTAGGCTCTTGCTCGTCCCCAGCTCGTGCTCTCTCTCTGTCTCTGTCTCTCTCTCAAAAATAAACATTTAAAAAAAAAAAAAAAGGTAGAAACAACCCAAATATTCATTAACTGAAGAATGGATAAACAAAATGTAGTATCCATACAATGAAATTTTATTAAGCCTTAAAAAGGGGTGCTTGGATGGCTCAATTGGTTAAGTGTCTGAGTCTTGATTTCGGCTCAGGTCATGATCTCATGGTTCATAAGTTTGAGCCCCACACTGGGTTCTGCACTAACATTGTGGAGTCTGCTTGTGATTCTCTCTCTCTGCCCCTCCCCAGCTTGCTCTCTCTCTCTCTCTCTCAAAAATAAGTAAATAACTTTAAAACATCATGACAAGTGAAAGAAGCCAGACATAAATGGGTTCCAATGGAATCAGCAATCCAATGGACACAGACAGCAGAGTAATGGTTGCCAGGGGCTGGGGGAAGGGGAGAACAGGGAGTGATTGCTTAATAGGTACAGAGTTCCTTTCTGGAGTGATAAAAGTGGCCTGGAACTAGAGAGTGGTAAAGACTGCAAAACACTATAAATGTACAAAATGTCTCTAGTGGTAAATTTTATGTTATATATACTTTACTGTAATAAAACTTTTTTTTAAATATGTATACACACACACACATATATTATATATATATATATATATAAAATGTATTTAAAGGGTCTGGCATGTGCCTGGCATATAGGAGACGACGACTTAAAAAACAAAACACAAACAAACAAAAAACAGGAGCCACTATACAGCCAAAAGTGCTCTTCAGGTTATCTTGCCCAATCTCATTCCTAAATGAGGAAACTGAGGCCCCTGAAGGGAAAGGAAAATGACCAATGTTACATGATAACAAAACCTTTTGTTTCCAGTGGGCATCACCGTTTAATCCTTACCACAATCCTATGAGATAGTCAAAGCAAGTATTAACATCCCCATTTTACAGATGAGGAAACTGAGGCTCACAGAGGTTAAGTGACCTTCCCTAGGATACACAGGGTCACAACTGACATCCAAGTCTGTCTAACTCCAAGTCTTTGCTGATTTCTTCTCTTCAACTTGACTTTTTTTTGTTTATGTATTTATTTTGAGAGAGGGAGAACAAGTGCACATGAGTGGAGGAGGAGCAGAGAGAGAGGAGAGAGAATCCCAAGCAGGCTCTGCGCTGGTAGCACAGAGCCTGACACGGGGCTTGATCTCACCACGAGATCATGACCTGAGCTGAAACCAAGAGTTGGATGTTTAACCGACTAAGCCACCCAGGTGCCCCTCAACTTGACTTTGAAAAGTGGGAAGGCCTAGGACTCAGGCCTTTCATTCATTATAGTCTCAACTCATTCCATGGTTTTATAATACTGACTATATGCTGATGACTCCCAAATTCATATTTCTAACTCCTACATTTCCCCTGATTTCCCCACAGCTAAATCTAACTCTACTTGGCTGTTTAACAGACCTCCCAGCCCAATATGTTCAAAGAGAACACCTGATTCCACCCCTCCTCTAAATCTGGTCCTGCCTCAGTTTTACCTATACCGTAGAACAGCCGCACTATTCACCCAGTTGCTCAGTCCCAAAACCTAAGGACTTTTTATTCTACTTTTTCTCTCATACCCCATAATGATTCCATCATCAAACCCTATCAGTCCATCTGCAAAATATACCCAGAATCTGACCCGTTCTCACCATGTCCACCACTAGATTCCACACTAGCTCATGCTGCTGTTACACTTAAGACCAGCCTCCCAAATGTTCTCCCTGCTTTCTCCACTCTGGTCCCTACAGTCTTTTTGCTACATCGCAGTGAGTGATCTTTTAAAGGTATAAATAAGACCACATCACTTCCCTGCTCCAAACCTTCCAATGGCTTACCATTACACTCAGAATAAAATCTAACTCCGTTCTGTGACCTTCAAGGCCCTCTGGCTTCATGTTGTACCATTCTCTCTTCTGCTCACTACCCCTCAGCCTCTTCTCAAATACATCAAGCTCAGTCCCACTCTGTCTAAATCCCTTCCCCGACTGTCACATAGCTTGCTTCTTTACTTCAGGTTTCTGTTTAAATTTTTTTTTAACGTTTATTTATTTTTTTGAGACAGGGAGAGACAGCATGAACGAGGTAGGGTCAGAGAGAGAGGGAGACACAGAATCTGAAACAGGCTCCAGGCTCTGAGCTGTCAGCACAGACCCTGACGCGGGGCTCGAACTCACGGACCGCGAGATCATGCCCTGAGCCGAAGTCGGATGCTTAACCGTCTGAGCCACCCAAGCGCCCCCTTCAGGTTTCTGTTTAAATGTCACACCTTGAACATCACACCTCCCACCATTCTGTAGTCTATTCTTTCCCTGATATGACATTATCTATTTACTTATTCACTGTCTCCTCTACTAGAATGTAAGCTCCTTAACAATGGGTTTTTGCATGCCTTATCTACTGCTGTACTATAGATGTTCAGTGATATTTGTTGAATAAGGACTCCCCAAGAGTCTCCAGGCCCCCACCAGTAGAGCAGAGATTGGGAGGTGAGGTGTACAAACCCACCTCTCCAGCCCCTTACCTGTCTTTGTATTTGGACAACTTCTCTTCCTCCCAGGCAGTATTTCCACCTCCGAAGTTGTCCCGGATTGTTCTCTCCAGGCCCTGGAAATGGAGAACATTAGTAATGGCTAAGTACAGTGCCTGACACATTCTAGCACTTTGGTATTTCACTCACCAGGGAACTGAGGCAGAGAGGCAAACTGCCCAAGGCTATATACAACTAGTAAGCAACCAAGCTAGTACCTGACTCATGCAGACTTGCATCCCAGAACTCCTCTCGACCCCTGTGCTATAATGGTTAGGCCGCCCCCCACAAGGCTGCTCATGCACCCACCTTGTTGAAGCTGTCGACCAGTCCACGGCAGGTATGACATGGATGGAGCTCAGTTGGGGGAGAGGACTGGGGAGACGGAGAGGGCTGGAGCCAGACGGGGCCTGGGAGGCTAAGGAAGAGACTTAGGCCCCAGAGCAGAGGTGGGACCAGGCCTCTGGGGGGCAGTGAGGCCATCTCTGACCCAGGCTGGGAACCTGTAGATAGAGGGAATGGGGATGACTCACTGGAGGAGCCAGGTGAGAAAAGGGTTGGCTCTGAGGTGCCGCGGGTCTGGGAGCCCAGATGTGTGTTATTATAAGAAAAAGAGGCTAGACTCGGGGGTTCAGCTGGGGGAGGGGAGGTGGTGAGGAAGGAGCCTATTCTGCAATTCCAAGACGGTAATAAGTTATCCTTGTCACGATGGGAGAGGTGGCCTGAGTCCTTGGCAAAGGAGAAGTCAACTCATTGTTTTCAGGCCTGAATATGGGTTCTTAGGCCAGGATCAGCAGAATTAGGGAGAATGGGTCAGAGTCCAAGTAATAGGAGAGTAGAGGCCGGATGGGCGGTCTTGGGGGGAGGAGTCCGGAACGGAACCCGGGTCTTGTGGGGAGGAGCCCGGATCCGGATATGAAGAAAGGGGGTCAGGTTAGCGGCCCGCAGGCTGCAAAGACGCGGCCCACTAGTCGACAGGGGACGATCCAGATCCGCATAGGCTGCGGGGGAGGAAGAGATGACCCACCCAGCCCGCGGGCGCCGACGGCTGAGTCTCCCCAACGCCACCGCAGCCGCTGGCTGCGTAAGACGTGCAGCATCCGCCAGCTCCGCAGTCTGGGGGGCGGGGCCTACCCACAGCCAATGGTGGCGGCCCATGTGCCATTGCGTCATCCTACGTCAGCCAACCGGAGGCGGCGCCGGGCTGCACCTGTCCGGGTGTTAAAGGGCCGCTGGTGTGCTGATCGGCTAGTGGCGCGGTCACAGACACATGCCGGAGGCACGGATAGAAAAATAGCGTCTGCCTTTATTCAAGTTGTCTCCCCTGCCTCACGTGCCATCCCTCGTCCCGTCCTCAGGGTCCCCGGGATCCCCGGGAGCCTTAAGCAGCTGGTCCAGGGCAGGCTGCAGGGCCTGAGACACTAGCCTCGCCCTCTCTCTCAGCAGCCCCGGGCGGGGGTCGCCGGGTTCCTGCAGGGTCCCCAGGAAGCCGGGCAGCTGGGAGGGCAGGGAGAAGACCGGCACGCTGCGGAAAAGGGCAGGCACGGCATCTGAGTGGAGCAGTCCGTCGAAGTAGGCCCCGACGTAGCGGCCAGGCGCCCGGCCCTGCAGGAAGTCAGGCAGCACGCAGCTGAGCGAGGCGGCAAAGGCGTCGTGCGGGCCCTGCGGGGCGGGAGTCGAAGCCCCGTCCTGCAGCCACTCTCGGCACAGCACCACGGCCCCAGGTGAGAAGAGCAGCACCACCACGCCGCCCTCCTGAAGGGTCTGGCGCCTCTGCGCGTGGAACCAGGCCAGGGGTCCCTGTGCGCTCAGTTCACGACGGCTCCACAGGTCCACGGCCACGCGCAACGGCAGCTGGCACAGCGCCGAGGCCAGGGCGCTCACTAAGCGCTCGAAGCCAGAGTCCTCCGCCGAGTAGAGGAGCAGAGCCGCGCGGCCCCTGGTGGCAGCTGCCAGAAAAATCGAGGGGAAGGGAAGACGTGAGACGGCCCGAGGCCGGCCCGCTAGGGGCGGCCCCCCGCCTGGCACTTGCTCACACTTACGCCCCGCGCGGATGTCCTCCTTCAAGAGCCTCAGCCACCCTGTTAGGGGAGAGGGGCGGGGAAGCCCATGAGCTCGGCTGCCACCTTCTCAAGGGGAACTCCCAGCCCTGTCTCTGGGGAGTGCGGAAGCCCGGAAGCGCTCACCTTTCACTTGGTCCTTTCTGAAAAGGAAGAGAAGGAAAAGCACAGCGACAAAGAGTAGGCAGGCCAGCCACACCAGAGCCCAGCGCTGGTGAACGTCTAGGAGACCCAGGGGAGAGGATAGGCTAGTTAGATACCACACACTTTCACCCCAGTTCACAAAGGAGAAAAACTCAAAAGATTTAAAAGATCTCGGGGGCTGCGATATGTGACTGACGGACTCAGAGAAATGGAAAGATTTGCCCGAAGTCCACAGCATGTAGTGTCAGAGTCAATATATGAACATAGATCCATCTATTTGGGTGACCTTGGAAAAGTCATTTCATCTTCTGCCTCAGTTTTCACCTCTGTAAAACTGGGTTAACACTAGTACTTATTTCATAAAGTTGTTGTGAGGACTACATGTATTAATACTCACAAAGCACTTACAATGCTGGGCATAGTAGGTGTTCAAATGTCAGCTAAGATTGTCTCCTAAGCCTAGTGTTGCTGGACCCTTGACCTCACTCTCTTGATGGCTCCAACAATCTTCCAAACGGTGTCCCTGACCTCTTTTTTGCCTCCAGTTCATTCACTACATGGCAGCCCCAGAGACCTTTTTAAAATACAAATTTGATTATAGCCTTTCAGGAAGCTCCCACTGCTCTTAACATAAAATCCAATTCCTTACATCAGCTCCCAAAGCCCTAGATGACCCTTGCATCCTTGTGATAGAGGTCTGCCCCTCGAGACCCTCTAGCCACAATAGCCACCTTGAAGTTCCTCAAAAAAGCATTTTTCCCCCACTTCACTCAGCTCAGCCTTCAGAACAGGTCAAACCTTTTTCCGGCCTCACCCCATCTAAGTCAGGTCCTCATTATTTGCATTCATGGTTTTAGACATTTTATAGCAAATGCTTCAATAACTCACATTTACTAAATGTAAGTGATTGTTTAGCTAATGTCTTTCTAGCTTTCTATGGCTGCGGTGGGGGCAGGGATTGTGCCTTTTTGGTGATGCTAGACTCTGTGTGAGCTCTCTTCTTGGCTTTTGAATGAAGGAAGGAGTGTCCCTCTGATTGATCTGAGCCAGGGAAAGACAGGCCATTGCATGTGCTGCCCCTAAGATTGTCTAGATTCCAGCTCCTGGTACGGAGGGGGAAGGGCAATTCTTGTAATACTCACACTTGTCCATGGGGCAGGCCCACAGTGCCCTCAGGTCATCATCCCACAGCTGTAAGACAAACAAAACCAAGACCATGGCCCCACAACACAAGTTCTGGCCAGCCTGATCTCCAAATTTCCAGCCTCAGCTATGCGTATTTCACACACACACACACACACACACATACACACACACACACACACACACACACACACACACACACACACACACTGTAGTTCCCCACAAGCCTCTCTTCTCTGCCTTTGATCATGCTATGCCTACTGCCTGGACTATTGCTTTCCTCCTTGCCAGATCTGGCACAATGTCCCTTCCTTGAAGCTTTCCATGGAACCCAATGCTTAGCACATATGAATTTGGTTATCTGTTTTCTGGTTTCTAGCCAGCAGTGAGCAACTTGGGAACAGGAACTATGCTTCTTCAACTCTTGGCTTCCCTAGGGCTGGACACACGTAAGCACAAATAGATGGTGAGTGGGTACTAGGGGGACAGTGAGGAGGCCCTTACCTAGGAAGAGTGAGAGTTTCCCTGGTGCCCTCTGTGAGGCACAGGAAGAGATGGAAGAAGTTAAATACAGAGTTTTAGGCCTATTGCCCTTGGGCATTGGAGCAGGGCCCTCCTGCCACCTACTCACCTGCAGACACTGGCCTGACTGCAGATCTTGTAGTAATTGCTCTCCAAGGCGAGCTGCCCTCTGCCAAGACAAAAGGGGACTATCACACAGGGGTACCACATTTAGGAGACCACCAAGCTGCAGCTGAGCAGAATAGTGGGGGAATGGGGCATGGAGATTACTAAGAGGCCTCTGAGAACAGGAACTAGGTCTGAATCACCCCCACATTCCCAGACACCAGCACAGGGCCGGAACCGAGGAGGGGAAATTGAATATTGTGAAAATTTGAGGCCAGGCTTGAGACAGAACTGGAAAGGTGCATGGAGGAGGGTCCCCTAGCCCTCACCGTGGAGGCCCTGCTAAGTAGTGGGGTGCAGCCACTGGGTTCCAAGGCACAGAGGGATCTGTTGTTGTGGGGGTCTCGTGTCTCCACCAACAGCATATCATCCTTGAGGGGCCCAAGGGAGTCTGGAAAGGGTAAGAGCCCAGTCTTGAGTGAAACCCAAACTTGCTGGAGCCTGCCACTTGCCCCCCCCCCACCCAGTCCTGTGCCTGACCTTCACCCCCCAAGAGTTGGCACTTCTAGGCTTCATCCCTATTACAGTGGCCCTGCCCCAGCCTTCTCCAGGCTTCACTCACCAACCCACAAGCACTCTTGCAGCTGCAGCTTCTCCCAGCTGCTCACCTGCTTAGAATGGGCCAAGGTTAGGAGCACAGGAAAAAGCGAGAGCCAAGGCCATAAAGGGTAGGACAGTAAAGGGAGGCCTGTCATGTGGGGGGGGGGGGGGCGGGTCTGCACTCTGGACCTAATCTTAGGCAGATCAGGGTTCAAGGCTGGATAATTAGCAAATACTTCATTTTTCTCAGCCTTAGCCTTGTGAGAGTGTCTGTGCTAAAGGGCCTTATGACCCTAAATTAGCTCTTTTCATGTCTTTATACATTCCCTTCTCATCTAACCACCTTCACCAAGAGGCCTCATCTGACTGCTCCACTTGAAATTGCAACCCCCACCCTCCTTTACCCTTCCCCACCCTTCCCATAGTATTTAGATACAATTTTAACATAGTGTGTAGGTCTATTGTCTGCCTTTCTCCATTAGAACATAAGCTCTACAGGGTGGGAACATGTATTGGTTTTAGCCACTACTATGAAGTATTTACTATTATCATCCCCATTAAACAGACTGACATTCAGAGAGGTAAAGTGACTTGCCCAGAGTCCTATGGCACTGCTAAAATCAATACTGGAACTCCCAGAAGTAACTACTTTGTTCCAGTGAATCAAGGATAAAGTGGGTCCAGAAGACAGTGAATTATCTGGGGGGGTCCACTCTGGGTCCTGCCCCTAGCCCAGAGCTCTTATGCCCCCTTCTTACCTGGACACAGAGGTTGGGGTGGACATTCAGCAATGGCAATTCAAGTGCCTTCTGTGGAAAAAGAGTAATAGGTGGGGTCAGGAAATATGCCCCCCTGGGCTTCCACTTCCTTCCAGGAGCCTCCCACCACTTCACTTACGTTTACAGTGACATTTGCTGGGGGCAGCGGCGGGACCAGCGACTGGCAGGGGCCCCCGCCTGGTGCCTGCCAACACAGAGTGGCCTCAGCAGGCAGCGAGCAGGGTGCATCTAGCCGCCAGCCCCTCGGGGGCAGCAGCTGCAGCCGGGCTGCACGCCAGAGGTTCCGATGTGCCCGGGGGTCTGCAAGGAGAGGGCTGGGTCACTGGGCACCCAGAACTCATCCACCTGCACTGTTACCACCATGGCCCCAGCCCCAGTTTGCTCACCTTCCCTAAAGGGGCAGATGCTTGTCCTGACAGAGTCGGGCTCTAGCGGCCACACCTGGAAAAGAAACTGGGTTCTACAAGTCAGTTCAACTGAGCTGACCCTCCAGGAGCCTAGCCTCTGCTACGCACTGGGGATGCATTCATTCAACTGATATTTCATAAACACTCGTCCAGTGTTTTTGCCCTTTGCAAAGTCCTAGAGTTGCACACATTTATTCTTCCAGCAAGCTCTATGCCAATTATCTGGCAACATCTTCATTCAACAGACTTTTAGTGAGTATCTACTATGTGTCTTAGCACTGTGGTAGGCACTAGGAACATTGATAATTAAATCCATGATCACTTTGTGTGAACCTACTATGTGCCAGGTGGTATGGTAGGTGTTAAGGACACATTCATTTATTCTTTCAGAATAAAATATATATATACTCTTCTGTAGAAAAACAGTAATGCATATGGTCAGGAAATATGGCCCCCGGGCTTCTACTTCCTTCCAGGAGCGCATAAATGTGTGTGTGTGTGTGTGTGTGTGTGTGTGTGTGTGTGTGTGTGTGTGTATTTTTTTAATTTATTTATTATTATTTTTTTTTAGTAAACTCTACCTGAAGTGTGGGGCTTGAACTCTCAACCCTGAAATCAAGAGTCACATGCTGTATCAACTAAGCCCGCCAGGCACCCCATTTCTTTCAATAGACTTTTAAAGCATATCTATTCTTTGCTTAGCCCTGTGCTAAGATATAGAGATAATACATTAATTTACTCAGCACACTTTTAATTAAGACCACCCACTATGTAGCAGGCATTGTGCATGGCAGTAAGGACGTTTATATCACAGCAAACGTTTCATGAACGTCTGTTATGTGTCCTATCACAGTGCTAGTTAGAGAGTTTCATTCATTCATTCCTTTAACAGGCTTAATTAGCACCCACTACATGCCAGGCATTGTGCAAGGCTCTGGGGGAGTTACTAAATTTGAATTAGGTACTATTTCCTTACCTTCAAGGAAATTACAAATTCTCAGTTGTAGTAAGGATAAGACATGTATATATATATTAATAAATTGATCCCTCATTTATTGAGCATCTGTTATATGCAAGAAGAAATGAAACAGGTGCCCAAATAAGAAAGGAAGTGACAAATGGACTAGGAATAACAAGTGCAAGAAGACTGGAAGATAGGAGAGGCCAGGGAATTGAGGTAAAGCTCTGGGAAAGAGGTGGCACTTGAGTTGGAAGGATTTGATTATACAGAAAAGAAGGGGGTGGGGCATTTCAGGTAGAGGGAATGACAGACATTAATGTCAGAGGTAAAACAGATGGGACCTGATGACCATTTAGACATAAAATCAGATATCTTTCAGAGGAAAGAGGGGCACCAAGCTGGTTCAGTCGGTAGAGCATGTGACTCTTGATCTCAGGGTTGTAAGTTCGAGGCCCACACTGGGTGTAGAGATTACTTAAAAAAAAATCTTAAAAAAAAGAAGAAGAAGAGGGAAGAGCCAACATACAGAAGCCTGGATAATTCCTTTTATAAGAGTCCTATGAAGTTGGTATTGTTAGTCCCGTTTTACAGACAAAAAATGGGCTCAGAGAGGTGAAGTGACTTGCATGAGGTCACACAGCTAGCAAATGGCAAGAGTCAGGATTCAAATCAGTCTGAGTTCACAGCACATTCTCTACCTCCAGGGGAGCACAAAGAGACAATTGGAAGAGTAGGGGAAGGCTTCAAGGAGGAGGTGACATTTGAATGGGGCCATGAAGCATAAGTAGGAGTCCTGTGGATGGAGGATCAGGAAAAGCATCCAGAGTCTGCAACAGGCAGAAGACAGGACAGCAAAGGTCAGGAGGGGGCTAGTCACCCTAGGGAGCAATAGTTCCCACCTCAAAGAAGAGAGTGGAGGGTGGTAAGACAAGGAAGGTAAGGGGCACCCCCCTCATTAATTCTCCAGTACCCTTCCCCTGGCATCTAGCTGGACTCTTCTCTTACCTGAATACAAAGGCAGGGAAATAGATCTGTATGATTCAAGGTAATGGTTTGTGGCCCAGTCTGTGGGACAAGCAGAAGGGGGAAAGTTGGAGAGATGAGGAGGAGGAAGGCTGGAGGCCAAAGTCGAGGAAACCAGGCAAGTAGCTATTCCCCCACCAATATTCCTTGCTTTGGGTGGGGGTCGCTGTGTTGTATTCAAGGGTCCCTTTTGATAATGCACTCACATCCTTAGCATGGGCATCAGCCTAGAGTGGGAATGGACTTAGGGACAGGGAGGCCTCACCAGGTTTCTGTGCCACCAGGGTTTTGTAGGACCCTGGACCTGGTTCCAGTACAGCGAGAGGCCAAAGCGCTGATCCTCAGAGACGTCCAGCACCAGGTGCACATCATCACCATCGGCAGACACATTGAGCCAGGGCAGGGCTGTGCGGGAGGCAAAGAGACAGAGACCTCCATCACCTCTTTTACATACCCAAGCCTGGTCACACCCCTTTGACTGACCCTTTGGAGTTCCTTCAAATTCCTGAGACTGGAAGGCCCCTAGAGGGCAGAGCCTGTGTCCTCATCTCAGACCAGACTTTGTCCCCAGCAGCCAGCCCAGTATCTTGACACACTCTTCTCCCTCTGCAGCCAGAATGATCCTGTAACCACTGTAGGATAAATCATCCTCTGCTCAGAACCTTCTGATGACTCCCCAGATTACTTCCAGAGTAAAAGCCAGAGTCTTTATAACGGCTTGCAAGACCTTACACAATTTGGCTGCCCTGACCACTCTAACTTATTTCCTAGTACTCTTGTCCTTAATTAATCTAGTGCAGACACCCTGCCCTCTCTACTTAAACACACCAGATACACTCCTGCTTCCAGGCTCTTTGTACTGGCTGTTCCCTCTGCATATGGAACCCTTTTCCCTCAGACACCCATATGGCTCCTTCCATAACTTCTTTGGGTCTTTTTTCACTAGAGTGAGGCTAACCCTGACTGCTGCAACTCCCAACCACCTTATCCTCCTTTCCCCTCCCCAAATGTTCTCCAAAACACTAATCAAGCTAACTTACTGCATATTTCACATTTCCTTGTGTTTATTGTGTCCTCCATCACCCCTACCTTGACCCTGGCTCTCAGCTAGAATGTCAGCTCTGTGAAGGCAGGGATCTTTGTCAGTTTAGTTTACCAATTAATCTCCAGTGCCTAGGACTATTCCATGGGCAGAGTAATCACACAATAAATATCTGCTGAATAAGTGAATCATTCTGAATGAATGAAGATATGAAATGCATGATGTGTATCTGTGGCCTCAAAGCTCTGGTGCTGAGTAGTTTCTAATGAATTACCAAAGAGACAGGCCAAAGTTAAGTTAAGGAGCCAAAAGGGAAATAAAATTGAAAAAATTTAAGAGCTCAAGAACATCACTGCTTATAGCTTGACGTGGGTGGTAGTTATGCAAGTGTATACATATGTAAAAATTAAGTGAACTGGACTTTAAAATCAGTGCTCTTTACATACTTTTCTGTATGTATGTTATACCCCAGTTCAAAAAAAAAAAATGAACAAAGCAAAAACAAAATTCAAGTAGTACCTGGGAAAAACCATCAGAGCCTTGACTTTCTTAGCCCTTATTTTATGGCTTAACATTATTGTTATCTTGATATATGGTGTGTATGTGGGGGGAGGGTACCATAATCTTGACAACATTTTGGGCCTCTAGATGTCCCTGGTACTAATAAATAAATTTGTCATAAGGGAGATTCATCTTCATAGTCCCAATGCCTGGCACAGAGTAGGAGCTACTGCAGTTCATGTGTGATGAATTAAATGAGCTCTGTGAGCATTTGGACTGTGGCAAGCCCAGACCTGAAGCCACCTCCAAGGGTCCCTCACACACCAGACCCTGTCCCTCCCTCCTTCCAGCCCCGTTGGCCATAGTCCATCATACCCCAGCAGCTCTGGATGCTGTCCCGGACTTCCAGCCCCTTGCAGTCTGGGGAGAGATCACAGAAAAGCCACCAGTGGGGTTGGGGGCCAAAGAAAGAAGAGGAGTGGTCTGACCCATGGGGAGCACTGGGAAGGGCTCCCTTCCCCTAAATACCACCCCATCTATCCAGGGCCCAAAGCACCTTCCTCAAACACTGGGAAGCAGTATCACCTGGGGAGAGGAGACAAGAGGGATAGACCCTGGGGAGGATAGGAGCTCAGACACCTGCCTGAGAACAGATGGGACAAGGAAGGGGATAAAAGCAGAATGGCAGTGGCCAGACAAGAAAGAGACTGGGGGCAGTGGGGCAGGACCTGGAGCCACTTACCAGGCAAATGCTGGGTGAGGTTGAGTTCCTTCTGGTACCTGGGCTGAGTGTAGGACCAGATTCGCACCTCAGCCCCCAGAGCAGCCTCGAAGCAGTCAAATACTACAGAACCCTGTGAGGAGAGGGGTGGCAGAAGGCTGGTGGTATAGGGCTCAGAATACAGGCCAAGGGCTCTGAGCTCCTGTCCATGGACCACTCCACTCATCCCTTTCCCCAACCAATGATGCTATACTGTATAGCCTGAAATTCTCCCATTAACATTTCCTTTAAAGGCCCTCAATTCTAAACTAAAAAAAAAAAAAAGGCTCCCAGTTCTAAAGCACACCCCCTCAGTAGGGGTGTCAGCAGGGCAGGGATAAGGGCCCTAGCTATTTGAGTCCCTGTGCCCAACCCTGCTGTCCTGCATCATGTGGTCAAAGCTAAGATGATCAGAAACCCCTTCTCACACCCAGTGCCTCAGGGGTCCTCATGACTGCCCATTGAGGTGGGCCAGCAGATGTTCTCTGATTCTGTAACTTTCCAGGCAAGAGGATATTGGCTGGGAGCTGGGGGCTGGAGGGGAAGTCAAAAGGCTTGAGTGATTTGGCCCGGGGTGGAGATATATCTTCCAAACACATGTGGCCTCCTGAGGTAGGAAGAAGCTCCAACACCCTGCACCACAGTATGTACACGGAGCAGACATGGTACAGCAGGAAGTCCAAGAACTAGATCCAGCCCACAGACTTCCTCTCTCCAAGCCTCAGTTTCTCTCTCTGGAAAATGAGGGTAATAATAATGCCTCGCTCATGGGTGTTTTTTTTTTTTTAATTTTTTTTTCAACGTTTATTTATTTTTGGGACAGAGAGAGACAGAGCATGAACGGGGGAGGGGTAGAGAGAGAGGGAGACACAGAATCGGAAACAGGCTCCAGGCTCTGAGCCATCAGCCCAGAGCCTGACGCGGGGCTCGAACTCACGGACCGTGAGATCGTGACCTGGCTGAAGTCGGACGCTTAACCGACTGCACCACCCAGGCGCCCCTGTTTTTTTTTTTTTTTAATAAGTTTATTTACTTTGAGAGAGAGAAAGAGAGAGCAGGTGAGCACGGGAAGGGTAGAGAGAAGAAGAGAGAGAATCCTGAGCAGGCTCCGCGCTGCGCGCTGTCAGCACAGAGCCCAACATGGGCCTCGATCCCACAAACTGAACCATGAGGTCATGACCTGAGCCAAAATCAAGAGTCAGACGTTTAACCAACTGAGCCACCTAGGCACCCCCATGGGTACTTTTAAGGAGTACACAAGAAAGGGAAAATTAAACTTCCTGAGACTCTTTACTGCTGGGCATTACATCAGGTGTTTTACACATACCAACTCATCTATTTCTCACAACAGCCATATGAAGTAGGACTATTCTTATTCCCATTGTACAGACTGGAACACTGAGGCACAAAGGGCTGAAAGGGCTTGCCCACAGCCTTGCCATCAGCAAACAGAGCTAACGCACATGACAGCGCCTCATAGATGTCATATTTAGAAGATGGCTATTGGTATTATCATTATTTTGCATACCACAGACTGACCAGGCTGCACAAGGGCAGCAGGCACTTGCACCTCCAGTAGGACGCAGCGGGCGGTGGGGTAGGCCTGGAAGGAGAGCACGACTTGGGCCTGGAGAAAGGCTGTGAGCAACAGGGCAGGGGTTTGGTCAGGCCCAGGGGCCATGGGCAAGGCCGTGGCAAGGGGCAGTTGGGTCAGCCATCTTCTCCTCACCGTTTCTAGACTCCTCAAGCTCTGGATCAGCTGCTCCTCCAAACTTTTCCTCACCTTTAGGCTCTTCCCAGTGCCCTAGAAGGGCCCAAGAGCAAGACCCAGCTCAGGCCCCAGCTCTGGGCTGGCTTTGGGCTTGGCTTCATTCCAGAAAGCCCAGTGCTGAGAAGCAGGGGCCAGGCCTGGGGGGAGGGAAGGGGGGCAGGGGGGTGGGTAGACAGAGAGACCAGGCTGACATGGGGATCTTTTGGCCAGTGCTCTCCAGGAGAACACTGAGGATGCACAGGACTGCCTGCCAGACTCCCCAGTCCTTGTGCCCATCCCAGACACACTCACATGGGAACACACACAGTTATGGGATGACATGCTCACCATGCACAGCCAAGTGGATGGCCACTCGCACACAGAGGTCACAGTCAGTCTCCTGGTAGCACCTCAGCACCAGCTCTGTCTGCAGGCGTGTGGGCACCAGCACAGGGCCTGGGGCAGACACGATGCTCCCAGGTAGGCAGAGCACGTCACCATCTGTGCATAAAGGGCAGACTGAGAGCTAAAGCTGTTCAGAATCCATAGGGTAGTTGTACCTGACACCCCCAGAGGGCCAAGGGGCTTTGGGCTCTTCCTGGGCTTAAGGTGGGTGGTGAAAGGCATGGGACTGGAACATCCCTTCCGCCAACCTGGGCAGTTCTTTTATGTCTAAAAGTAGGGCTACTCACCCCAGAGGTGGCAGGAAAGGCCCTGGGGAGAAGGTAAAGACGAGTTAGAGTTTATGCCACCGAATGTAGCCATTTTTCCCTGCCTGAGATCCCTGCCCACCTTTCCAGGGCTCCTTGTTCAAGTCCCTTCCAGGAGAAGACAAACTCAACGCTTGCCCCCTCCCCATTCTTCTCTTAACCCATCAGCACCAGACAGACCAGCCAGGGCAGTTCTGGCAGTAGTGACAGTGACAGGAGCCAGGCTAGGGCCCCAATGGGCCGCAGACTGAACCCTGAGCCTTCCCCAACACTCCCAGTGCCCCAGACTTACCGGAGAGCAGCGAGCAGTATCCTGAGGCCCCACAAGCCTCTCCAAAGAGAGGACCATGGGGCTTCGGCCCAGTGCCAAAGACAGCAGGAACCAGGGCACAGGCATCTTCCAGGTGCCAGAAGGCACCAAGGCCCAAGGCCCTGTCCTGCCCCCCCCAGAGGGGGGGGCAGACACGGTACCTTTATTCCCACTCAGCCCCAGGAGGGGCTGGAATCCCTCCTCAGCCTGGGGTCCCAGTGCGGGCTTGAGCACTCCCTCTCCTGGGAGTCCTGAATCCCGTCCCAGACCCAGCCAGAGTGCTTTCGTTTTGGCTCCCGGCAGGCAGCTGGCTGTTCCCGCCCCGCCCTGTCCCTCCCACCAACACCAGGCCTGGGAGCCAGCAGCCTTGGACTGGGGTGGTGGCCTCACCTCCTTCTTTCCCTCTCCTCCTCCTCCTCCTCCCCCTCCTCCTCCTCCTCTGACACCTAGCTGGGAGGGGCCCCTGAAGAGTCACAGCTGAGTAAGGGAGCTCTTACTCACCCTGGGAGTCCCTAAGGAAGAGGGCCTGGGCAATCTTAGGGCATTTCCACTTGCCACGTGAATCTGGGATTTTGGTGCCTATTGAATCTCCTCATACTGGGCACTCCAGGTCCCTTCTCACATACTCCCTGGGACTTAGTGACCCTTTGTGGGACAGGAGCTCTAAAGGCAGGGACGAAGAGCACCAGAAAGTGGGCTTTTCACCACTTCCTGGCCTCTGCTCAAGTGTGGTATGGAGGAAAGGAACTCAGAGCCAGGCAGACAGGGGGCCCCATTTGTGCTGTTGTCATGCGCTGGCTACATGACAAATGCACCTTCCTGAACCTGTTCACAGTGAGAATTTCCAGGTCCTCCTTTGCCTTTTCAGAGGCATTGCTTGTGAGAATGTGAAATATGTGGTTGTAGGTGTGGACACGCAGGGTTTGGGCCCACAAACTGATGCATAACAACCCCCAGGCAGGGCTGTGCTGACCCTCCCTCCAACTCAGCATCCTGAGCACAGTAGAGAAGCACATTGTGTCTCTTAGCTTATCCATTATATTCACCTTTATTTATTTTTCTTGATCTTAGTCACACCTGTGTCCTGGCCACTCAAGGCTGAAACCTCTTTCCCTGATCAGGCTCTCTCTCTCCCTCCATCCTCCTCTGGGCTGGACTCCAGTCTGGGAAAGCAGTATCCTGGCTCAGAAAGGGGTTTTCTCCCACCCCCTGAAGTCACCCCTCGCTCAGAACTGCCATAGCTCCTGCCTCCTCTACCCCTGTCCCACAACCTCTCCAGCCTGGACTGGTTCATGTGCAAAATACTCTTTCCGGAATTTTGAAGAGAAGTGGGAAGATTCCCCCACCCCCACAGGACTGGGGTCGGTGGAGCCCTCAGTAAAGACCAACTCTCCCTGCTGGTTCTGAAAGGGTAATCCTAAGGAAGAAGCCAGGCACACGTGGGTAAGGGGCTGGGGCAGTGAGGGAGGTGCTCTGCTCCCAGGTTGGCAGACAGCGTAAGGATTTTTGGCCAGTAGTCCCGAGGTGGCACCCCAAGGATTCAGGGTAGAAGGCTCATTCAGGGGTTCCAGCCAGTACCCCTACGCCTGTCTCTGCTCAGCCTCAGTTGGCAAAATTTGGCGGCCTCCCGTTCCAGCCGTCGGCACAGCTCCAGGCGACCCTGCAGGCACGGACGAGCCCCGAGGCGGCCCCAGCTGGCGGCTTCGGTGGAAGGTAGCGCATCTAACGCCTGCAGCAGCCGCGGCAGGTCGCGCAGCAGGCGGTAGCGTGGCAGGGCGCGCAGTGGCGGGGGAATGTCGCCCTTGGCGCAGAGGCGACTGAAGTAAGCGAGCAGCAGCAGCGGGCGCGGGGCCGCGCGGAGCAGGGCGCGCAGGGGCGCTGCGCCGGAATCGGGACCACCGGCCAGACTGGGGTCAGCACTGCTCCACAGCAGCAGCACGGTGCCCTGCTCCTGCGCCACGCGCGCCCGCGCCGCCCACAGCCATGGCAGCGGGCCCACGCGCGCTACGCGCGTAGCCTCCCACAGGTCCACGATCACGTCGCACCCGCCGCCCAGCGCTGCCCGAAGCAGTTCAGCCAGTGCTCCCACCAGGCGCAGCTGCGCCTCTGACTCCGCCGCGTGCAGCAGCAACACCGGCCGCGCGTGGCTCGGGCCTGGGGGCGGGAGCAGATGAACAAGGTGGGGGGAGGGTAAGAGACACCCCAGCACTTCCCCTCCCCCACTCCCCGCCTTGGGGCTACATCATAGGGTGCCTAGGAACTAGTATGATGTAGGAACCTAGTTCCTTATCTACGCTGTGGATGGGTAACCAAGGCAACTTTAGCCTATACTGTGCCTTTGGGCTAATAAGATGAAAGCTCCCTAGAAGGGGCCAAGTCTAGGTGCCAGGTTTGGCAGGTGCAGAGCAAGCTGGATTTCCGCCCGAATAGTCTCGTGCGCAGAGACTCAACAGTAACCACCTGCACAGAGGGACCTTTGTTCTGCCTTAACCATTCCTGACCACTAGGGGGCCTGAGGCTCCCCACTCTGGGTAGCAGAGAGCTTGGTGCAGCAGCACGGACCTGACTATCCGAGAAGGGAGTCTAAGCAGGGGAAGGGTGGGGGGCAACCAGCCTAGACGTTGTGCAGATCTGAATCCTCAGGTTACCCCCGAGTGTGCTTACCTGACAGTGGGCGCCGGCAAGTGAGGACCAGAACAATGCCCGAGAGGGTGGTGAGTGCCAGCAGTGCCAGGATCAAGAGCCCCAGGTGTCTATGAGAGACTGAGTCAAACAGCGTGAGGCCAAGCCAGGGTCCTCAGTGCCCATCCTCCTTCTTACCCCACCCCACTCTCCCAAGAACTCACCATCCGGACACAAAAGGTGCTTCCAGGAAAACTGAACATCTGACCTCCACACCTGAAGGCACAGAGCCCCCCCCATCCCTGTAAGCCAGGGTGGCCCCTCCTCCCAGGGGAAGTTGAATGGGGACAGAAGGGGAGTTCCACTGGACAGGGAATTTCTCCAGCACAGGGTGTGTTTGGTCCAGCCCTGGCTGGGCACACAACAGGTCAAGAGTGGCAAACTCAAAAAATAAACTCAAAGTTGGCCAGGGTGTCCATGAGGACCCGGAGGGCACAGGCCCTGAATGAAGTAATCAGATGCCACTGAGCTCAAGCCCATTGTCACCATGCCTGAATGTGGACACAGTACCAGGTTTTCTGATTTTCGAGGAGAAGCCAGAAATCAGCTTTTTAAAATATGAACTCTCCAATATTTAAATGGTGGCAACTAATTCCAATTTCAAACACCATGTTGGCCAAACCAAACATTTTTGCAGACTGGATTTGCCCCATGTGCCCCCTGAAGAGTAGATGCTAAGGGGGAATGTGCAGAGTGAGGGTAAGATTCCTTACCAGGACACAGCTCCCTGGCTTCAGGAAGGGAATGATAAGGTCTAGCGTCACTGGGCTTGACCCCTGAGTCTGTGGGAACAAAGAACAGAATGACTATCCCCATAGAGTCACATCTGGCTCTGTCCAGTCTGAGTCTTAGCCCATGCTCTTCCTCCTTTCTACTCCCCTCTACCCCCACCCAAATCCTACCCAGGCTTAAGGCCAAGTGCCACTGCTGACAAAAAAGTCTTCCCCCTGCTTCATTCTCAGATCCTGCTGTGATCATTCCTGGATCTGAACCACTGAACAGATACATATTAATCAGGCGATCAGGCATTCATCAACAAACATACTATGGGTGCCTACTCTGTGTCAAGCCCTGAGGAAAGAAGACACAGATGTCATCTCTGTCCTCCAGCAGCTCGCAAACCAAGGAGGCTAATTATACCCTGCCTCCCTTCTCTGTCCCACATGTCTGAGGGGATGGCTTGTCCATGGGAAAGAACCTAAGTTGTGAAGTCAGAAGACCACAATTTTAAAAAGTCAGGCTTAACTCTTGCCTTTGTGGTTCCTAGCTGTGTGATCTTTGCATGGAGATAGGTTACCTCTCTCCCTGACCCTCAGTTTCTTCATTTATATATGAGGACTAGTAATCTTTATTTTACCAGATTATTGAGAGCATCACATGTGAGTGTGCATGTGAACACCCTCTATCTTCCACAGTGTAGTGTGTATTCATTTAGTACTGAACTCCTTAGGGGCAGAGACTGTGTAAAATACTTTTCTTGTAGCTCCCAAAGTCTAATACAGGGTAGATACAGAGAAGGGATGTAATAAATACATGTTAAACTGGACAGAATTGATTGCCATCTGTTTACAGGCAGGGTATGGCTCCGCCCTACATTCTGGGTGCTGGTTAGGGAGTTGACCAGAGTCTCCATCTTTTGGAAACTCTCTCCACCTCCAACCCCTGTACCACCTCTGTCCTAGACCCCATTCGCCAGCCAGATGTCAGCAGATGCTGACACAGTGACTCTCAAACCACGGCTGAACTCAGTGAAGGTGCTCTTTCGCCAGCTCACAGAGAGAGATGAGTCCATGGCTTTAGCACTCAATCTTAGGTTATCCCATGTGACTTTGTCTTAAATCTTAAGCATGGCTTGGTGTTAAATCTTAAACATTTGCTACCATCTGTCTGCCTGGGAGCCCTCATAGAATACAAAACAAGTAACCAAGCTGCAAGTGAGCATTTAAGAAAGAATTGGAAAAAGCTGACCATGCTTAGTCAGATTGGTGCTATGGTTTGGGGGATATATTTTATTATGGTTTTTATTTTAGATCCTCAGAAGAAAGTCTGCTAGTCAAACTGTTCTCAGTTCACATAATAGAGTTAAATCTGTCAGTGGTTTACAGTATTCTGCAAAAAGGACTTTAGCTTCCAGGGACTCTGTCTCCCAACACAGGGAACTTCTGCCAAGTGCCTTGTGGAGGCAAGCAGGAACACAGGGGAAGAGGACAGGGGTTTCCAGAGAGGGCATTGGTATAAAATGTGGCAGCAGATTGACCGGGTCAGAAGACAGCTGGATGTAAGAGGGTCAGCCTCTTGCCTCTGTTTATTCCCTGGAAGTTCAGAAACTAAATGGATTAGACACTGCCCCATTAAAGACCCTGCTGACTGGCAGAGAAACCAGCCAACAAAGGCTGATCAAGTAAACAAATAATCACATGATGTAAGTCAGAGGTTTGCTTGCCTCCACCTGCTGTGCTCCTAGCAACACGACCTTGGGTGGGGGTGGGGGACAAACCCTGGCTACTAGGCCATACCTGGCTAATGCTATACACAGGGGGCACCAAGCTGTCCTGCCCCAAGCCTGGATGGCTCCAGGCAGCACTGAAGGTGGCGTGCATCTTCGAGGAGAAGTGAAGGACCAGCTGCTGGGCCTGGGTATCCATGCTCACATTCCAGGATGGGGCTGCCAGGGTGGGAAAGAGCATAATACAAGACATTCTGTTTGTAGGAAGTGGTAGGAGCTGGGTTGTGGTTGATAGAGAAGTCAGGGCAGGGCTAGAGTCTGGCTTGGTCACAGTTGGGTAAGGGTTAAGCAGTGGAAGGGGGTCCCAAAAGGGTCATTTATTGGCTCACCAGTCCCACGGGGGCATTCAACGTGGCTGCTATTTCCAAAAGAGAACTGAGAAATCCAAGAATGGCAAGTCAGCAAGCTCTAGGCACCACCCATACCCTTCCCCATCCCCTGTCACCCATGCTTGTACCTTGAAGCAGAGCTGGGGGTGCAAGTCTACTCCCTCCAAAACATACCACTGTGGTAGGAGAAGGGAGTTAGTCAGGGAGCAGAGCCCTGGGCCCTAGCCCTTCCCACTCAAGTCCTGGGCAGGCCTGTCTCACCCCCTGTGACTCTCGAGCCGTGGCATTGGGGAGGTCTTCACAGAGGGTGTGCCAGCCCTGCCTCTGGCAGAGGGAGGCCTCCAGCTTCAGTGGGCAGCGGAGTGTTAGAGCCATGACCATCTGACTGTGCTGGCTGTAGTCAGTAAAGTGCACTGACTTCCAGAAGTCCAAGCCATCTGGGTAGGCAGCAGGCAGGGGCAGAGAGTGAGGCCTGGGGAGGCCTAGGCCCTGCTTCAGCCTCACCCTCGCTTTGCACCCCAATCCCCAGAGCAGCAGGGGATGACTTTTTGAAGACAGCCAGCAGAGTTGCTGGAATGTCTAGGTACCCAATAAATGAGCACGCCTTCTCCAGACCTTTTATGACCTTTTCTACTTAAACTGTCTCCTCTCCTTCCTGTGCCTCCATTCTGGCCAGCTCCCTGCTGCTACCCAAACTCAAAATCCATATATTTTTGCTTAGGTTCCTCTTAGAACCAGGAATGTTCCCCTCCCTATTCTCCTTTTGAAATCCTGCCCACAGATTTCCTTTTGACATCCTGCCCATGGGGATCCTGCTTGGGTGAGCATCAGTTGGTTGAGCATCCAACTTTGGCTCAGTTGTGGTCTCATGGTTTGTGAGTTCAAGCCCTACATTCAGCTCTCTGCTGTCAGCATGGAGACTGCTTCAAATCCTCTGTCTCCCTCTCTCTTTGCACCTCCCCCACTTGTTCTCTCTTTCTCTATTAAAAATAAATAAACATTAAAAAAAATAAAATCCTTCCCATTTTCTGAGCCCACCTCAGGTGTCATCTTCTATAAGAGACCTTCTCTGCTCAGACAGCCTGCATGGGATTCTCCCTTTCCTGAGTTCATGATCTACAGCCTAATCCTTAATTATAACAATGGCTTGGACTGTAGGCTGCTTTGTGCTTCTCATTTATTATGTTTCAGGGTCCTGTCTCTTTAATTTGGGGATAATAACATATATACAGCATTTTAGACATCACCAACCACTTTCACATAAATATTGAATTCAAGATTCATTTCCTCAACAGTTGGAAAGTAAGGCAGGGAAGGTATCACTACTTTACTGACGAAGAAACTGAGACTCAGAGAATAAGTGGGATGTGACCCCAAGATTTGTGGTCCATCCTCTTAGGACACCACCTGCTGGGTCTCATATTTCTGAACCTCTCACAGTGCCTAATACAATGTTCAATACTGATATATTGGCAGGCTGATTGGTAGATGTGATAGCCCTTTTCCCCCACCAACTCCATGGAAAGTGCCTGCATGGCTTCTGGGGCTTCCTCCACAGCATAGGTGCAAAGTGTGTGTGTGTGTGTGTGTGTGTGTGTGTGTGTGTGTGTGTGTGTGTAAGAGAGAGAGAGAGGCTGTGAATACACAAGAGTGCATATGTACAGCACTTACAGGCTTCAGGCCAGTTCTGGAAGGGGCATTTTTTGCACCTCACAGTGTCCTCTTGCAGGTAGGATGCCTGCGGGGACAGGGGAGAGCAGTCAGGGAAGTTCATAGGAATGGCTTTTCCTGTATCACTCATATCTGAAACTCATTCTGGCTTGACCCTTCCCTGATGCAAGCTGCCTGAGCTGGCAGAGCATGGATGAGGGGAAGCAGGGCAGTGTATGGGCAAGGGTAAGTGGTGTGTGACCAGAGTACAGGAGCAAGACCAGTAAGTATGGGGCTGGGGTTGAGTCCTCTTCTCCCTGGAGAGCAGAACCTATCCTCCCCAGAAAGAGGAGAGGTCCATGTTCCTCCACTTTTGGCTTCCCTGGCTTCTGCCCTCAGTGATTCCCAAGGTGTCCAGTGCGCTGTGTGGACCCCTTCCCCTGGACTGCCCAAACACCCTGGCTGTTGGTTTCTGCCTCAGGTATCTGCCTGAACCTTCCCTTTTGTCTCCTCCTGGTTAACAAGGTCCCCTGAGTTTTCTGTTTAGTTCAAATAAATCTTAACGCCAGGCACCTCAGCTTCATAAGAATTGGAGAGCTGCTATGGAGAGCTTATGGGGACAAGACTTTTGGAGCCACATGAAACCTTGCAGTGGCCACATGTGCCTCCACTGTGACTCTTCAGAACACACAGCGAAGGCAACTGTGTATTCTGTCTCTGTGGGATGAGGCCAGTCTGAACCAGGGAAAGCTGGGTTTGGGTAGGACTAAGTTGGAATCACCCCCCAAAATGTCCCATGTTCAGCAGGACACTTCCATCTCTGTCCCAGTGTGTGGCTCACAGTCAAGTTGGTAGCAGTCTTCCCAAGCATCTCATCAATACCCAGTCTTTTTAAGGCCTGACTTACTGGAGATATGCTTGACCAACTGTGCCTCTAGGAGTCCTAGGATTGGAGCCATGGACAACCCATACATTTTCCTCTGCTCACCTCTATGCACAGACACGGCAGAAAGAATTCATAAGGCAGGTCTACAGCATGGCCCCCAGACACAATTTTCTGTTGACAAAGCAGCAAAAGGAGTGAAGAGGTGCCTGCCGAAAGAGTTTAGGCACCCTGGACAAGGGCAGCAGGAAGCTGGGAACTTGGCCAACACCCCCCATTTTTCCTCTTATAGGAGAGTTATTTCTTTCACCAAGAAACTTCCTCCCAGGGAGGAGGGAGGTCCCTGCTCTGGGTATCTCAATATATGGAGTGGGGAAAGGGAGGAAATAGGGAAAGGATTATACATTTCTGGAGACCCTACTCTATGCCAGGTAGGTGCTAGAAGCATTAACTCGATTAATTAAATGCCAGCATCTAAAATGATCTTTGTTTTTATAAATGAAGAGAGCTGAGGGAATCAGAGGTATAGCCTCATTCCCTGCAAATGATACCAAGTGCATACAAGGGCATCCACAACAACTGGAGGTTCAAGTGGGGTATCAGGGCCCAGGTTGAGTGAATGGGGAACAACTCATTCTCTGAGGTGCAGCAACAAAAGGAAGGAGATGGAAGGGTACCAAGACAGATGTGACCACTTCCTGGCGGCGGGGGGGGGGGGGGGGGGATTGAAAAGCCTTCTTAGTGCAACCTGAATCTCATTAACGGTCTTCTCACTGGGGATAAATGCCATATTCATTTCTCTGCTAGGCGTTCATGGCTGCTCCAGGTGTCTCTGTCTGCCCTTTCCCTTCTGCATTTTCTGTCTAATCCAAAGAAGGCTTAATGCTAGGCACTTCAGAAATGTAGTAAGGTCATAAACAATTACTGTCCCTCTCTGGGCCTCAGTCTCCCCATGTATACAACAGAGAGGTCCTTTTTGCTGCAGTGCTGTGTGATCTGGTTTTTCAAAGGGAGACAACACTCCAAACCTGGGCCTCGAAGAGACTGCTCAGCTCCTCGCATTCTAGTGCCCACTGGTGACAAAGACGCACGCTGACCTCGGGTCCCGGGGGAATGGTCACTCGAATAGCCCGTGCCTCAGGCAACAATTCAAAGGAGAACTCTGGCCCTGGGGAGAAGGAGAACTGGTAGTCTTGTCTCTTGGCCTTAGCGCAGTCACCATTACTTGGCTGCACCCATCTCTGGTCATACCCCATGCCTACCTCCATGCCTTTGTGAGCTGGGTCTGGGGAGACCTTCCATTGCCTTTGCATATGAAGGTTGGGTCCTTTTAGAGCGTGATCCCTTGTGAGAGATGTCTGGGAAGGGGACAGCAATGTGATGACCCTTCTCAGACAGGCAACAGCTATTCAGCAGTTTCCTCTGTAGGCAGAGAACAGGGTTGGCCTTAGGCCAAGAATCGGGCTTCTATTACTGCTTCTGGAACCTGGGGTACCACAGGCAAGTTGCTCAACCTTTAGACCTCAGTTTCCCTAACTCTGTAACAGACAGAATAGTCTACTTCATCACCATGTTCTCTATCTCTCATGTGGCTAGAGAACAAAATGAAAGGCCAGAAAGGAAAGGGCTGTGAGGTATAAGGCAGGGCTGGAACTGGCAGGGGGAGTACCTGAGCAGATGCTGGCATCTTGTGTCTCCTACAGAACCAGAACTTGTATGACTTTTTGTATTTCTGCACCAGGAAGTGGATCCAGCCCCCCTGGAGGTCTGCGCAGGAAAGGACACATTGACTATCCAGCCCTTCACTGCCCCTCCCCTACCTGGAAGTGTGGCCTGATGTTAGGCAGGAAGTCATTTGAGATCATGGAGGGTAATGATATCAAGCTTCTTTAGTCCTAAAAATTATGATATAGTCAAAAAAGGATTAATTCCTTAGGTAGAGAAAAAGCTATATATATGCAAAGATGTCCACTGTAGCATTATTTACAGCAGTGAAAAATTAGAAACTGCCAATTGTTAAACAGTGTCTGGGCATTTAGTATGTGCCAGGCACTAAGCTAGGCAATTAAAATACAGACTTGAATTAAGAAAGATCTTACTTTGTGAAGAGAAGGTAATAATAGGAAACTCACAGAACTAAAACATTTTAATGCCAAGAATTGGTACCAGTGGAAAGGAGAAACACCTTCACAAAATGATAAAAGTGAACCCATGAATATCAGTCATGCTATGCTATTTTAGGATGACCTGTCTCTGTTGAGGTTGACAATAGGACAGACATCTGTTCTAGGATGATAAGTCCCACTTTCCTCAGCCTGCCGCACCCCGCCCCCCGCCTCCCGCCAATGCTCCTAATTCCCATCTCCACTGAGAAGGGCCCAAAGGGCTATTTCTCATACCTGAAGGATTTGACATCAGATGCAGGTGCAAATAGCAGGCGGGGAGCCAGAGCTGAGCACACCAGGACTTTAGAGACACAGGAAGGGCCAACTGGGTATGGCAAGGAATATGAGCAGACCCTCCTGGGAAGGATGATAAGAAAATCAAATGATAGGGTCCAAGAAGGTCCCTCTTGCCTCAGACAAGTTGCACTTGAGACTGAGATGTGTGGCTTTGAGCAAGTGACGGATCTCTCTAAGCCTCAGCTTCCTCATTCATAAAGTAGGACTGTTGTCAAGATCAAGTAAGATAATATGTGGGAAAATGATTTGTAAACCAGAATGTACCATAAGATATGAAGGAGTGTTGTATCTCCGACAGGAATGAGGGATCAGTTAAGGGAGAGAGATTATCCTCTGTCTCTCATTTAATCCTCCCCTCAGCCCAGGGGCAACAGTTTTCATGGTACCATCATTTCTACCGCACTGCTCTACCCCTCAGAAATGGAGAGTCAGAGGGACTAAGGGCACTGCTTGCAGCCACATGTGGAGTATGTGGTGGAACTGCAATGCAAATCCAGGCTTGTCTTGATTCTAAACCCCGTGATTTTTCCTTGTTATGCTACTTCCCAATTTGGGAACAAAAATGACTAGCTCATTAGGGATCTGGAACAAAAGGGACAAAGAAGAGAATCAGGGCAGGGAATGAGACTCACCAGTGAGTGCGTCTTCCTGAAGGCACAGGGCCCAGTAAGGGTAAGAAAAGAGAGAAGAATTATTAGTAGAGATTCCCATGGGGGGCATTCTCCCTGAGGTCTTTGGCTCAAATCACCTAATTCTAAGGTCCATAAGCTAATAGCCCATCCACTCTAGCTCTTTTCTTTCTAGCTCAACCCTGCCCAGGCCCTCAGCACACCAGAACCTTGGCTACCCCTTTGAGACCATATAAACGACACACTGGGGCTGTCACCAGGGCACAGGGACTTGGAAGGCAGAAGAGGACAGGCCGAAGAGTGGGGACCTTTACCAGCCTGTGGCAGGCAGCTGTCCCCACTGGGCAGTGGGGGTATCTTACCATGTGCGAGGCCAGCAGACAGTGGGTGCTCCAGTGCAGAAGATAGGGGCAGCCAATCCCAGAGGAGGCAGAGAGGCCAATGAGCAGCAGGAGAGGCAGGAGCAGGGCTGCCAGTCTGGGGCTCCCCATGGACTTCCGTGGGGTCAGAGCCCCCAGAACATGGCTGCACAGCCTGAAGGATGGCAGGGACTTGCTGTTCAGTAGCAGAGAGTTCAGGGAGCAGGAGCCCTCGCCTCAGCCTGCCACTGCCCCGCCCTGCCCCAAAGCTCCTCCTAGATCCTAGATCCTAACCAGCCAGCCAGGCCACATTCCTTCCCCTAGCGGAGGGCCGGAGGGACGCTTGCTCGCGCCACCCGCCCCCCCCCCCCCCCGCCCCCTGCCCCAAATCCTACTACCCCCACCTGGAGGGCAAGGGGCTCCTGCTCTGGCAGAGAAATAACAGGAAAGAGGCCAGCACAGGGTTAGGAGGATGGAGGGCTGTACCTATTTCTTAACCCCTCCTACTGCCGCAACACCCGCCCACTACCGCTCTTGGACTTGGGAGCTTCCTTGGAGACGTGCTACATCCCCTCACTTAGAGAATCAATAGAGCTTTTAAGCACTGTTCTGCAATGGGGCCTGGAGACAATGGTGACGAAGGCACCACTTAGAGTTGAACAGAACAACAAAAAGTCATTACAGGATGCATATAAATCGCACATGCTCCCATACTCCTCCTGCTCCCTACCTGGGTGACCCTCAGGACTATAGACTAGCTTCCTCTCTCCACCCAGCTCTTCTGGGCAAAGGGCTCCAAGCCAAAGGGACCTCCAGCTTCAAGGATCCTCTAATCAGTACTGTCTGTTCAGGAAGCCCCAGAACTCATAGCTGAGCCCTGGAGCTGAGGGAGCAGGCCCCACGCACTGACCTGGTTTTCTGTGGTTTCTGATGCTGACGAGGCTCCAGGCTTTGTGGGGACCCTCCCTATCATCCCACAGCTTCCTCCTGCTCATGGAGCATTTGAACTGCTTTAGTCCTCATTTTGGTGACACACATAGAAAGCAAGTTTGGGGCACACCTACAGGGTTAAGTCATCTTGAGATTGTAGCCTGACTATAACCTTCTTTAGGCCAATTCTAAGTCTTCAGGTCCACAGTCTGAAGACCCATTGTACTCATTATCCTAAAAATACCCTCTAACTTTTGAGTTCCTCAGAAGATAAGGACCCTTTCCTATTAGTTAAGTTCTCCAATGCACAGCAGTGGATGTCAAGAAATACGTGCTTTGGGCGTTCCTGGGTAGCTCAGTCAGTTGACTCTTGATTTTGGCTCAGGTCATAGTCTCGCCTTTGTGAGTTCCAGCCCTGTGTCCACAGCCCTGTGTTCCAGCCCACTTTGAGTGCAGAGCCTGCTTGGGATTCTCTCTTTCCCTTTCTCTCTGTCCCTCCCGTTTCTCTCTCTCTCTCTCTCTCTCTCTCTCTCTCAAAAATGAATAAACTTAAAGAAAAAGAGAAATAGGTGTTTTGTAGTTGAATAAATATAAATGATACATTTAAGTAGCATTTATCTGCTTCACATTTCACAAGCACTTTCATATTTGATCCTCCTAATCACTTCATGAGAGAGGTAAGTGAGAATTATTCTTTTCATTTCATAAAAAGAGAACATTTCAGGGGCACCTGGGTGGCTCAGTTGGTTAAGCGCCCGACTTCGGCTCAGGTCATGATCTCACAGTTTGTGGGTTCAAGCCCTGCGTCGGGCTCTGTGCTGACAGCTCAGCGCCTGGAGCCTGTTTCCGATTCTGTGTCTCCCTCTCTCTCTGTCCCTCCCCTGGTCACACTCTGCCTCTGTCTCTTTCAAAAATAAATAAACACTAAAAAGAATTTAAAAAAGAGAGAGAGAGAACACTTCATAAAAAGGAAACAGAAAGAAGAGTGATTTTGTCAAGGTCAAGGTTTCTAGCCCAGGGAGCTCCAATTCTGCCAGCCTCCCACAGTTCATCTCATTTTCTACCATCCTGTAGTCTTTCTTCCCACTGCCTCATCTCCCTCTGCTCCTGGGAACCTAAAAGAGTTTGCATGGCAAGGATCTGTTTTTTGGCCTTGGAGCCCATCACTGCAAAAACAGATTAGTTAAGGGGCACCTGGGTGGCTCAGTCGGTTAAGCATCCAACTTCGGCTCAGGTCATGATCTCACAGTTCAAGAATTTGAGTCCCTTGTTGGGCTCTGTGCTGACATCTCGGAGCCTGGAGCTTGCTTCAGATTCTGTCTCCCTCTCTCTCTGCCCCTCCCCCACTTGCGCCCTCTCAAAAATAAACAACAAAATAATATTTAAACAAAAATAAATTTAAAAATCCGATTAGTTAAGATATGAAGGAAGAAAAATGTGGTCTGGCCATACTAAGGATAGGTTAAGTAGTTTTCCCCCTCAATTTTTACCGAAACCAAAGTGGTTTAGATCTACATAACTAATGCAATTTCCAACGCTAAGGGCATAAAGTAAGAGACTTGGTTCTATTCTAGAATACTTTTCTTTCTTAACCTCTTATATCTTCTGCTCTGTCACAGTGAAAATATTTCCTTAATTTCTCCCTGACCCTGGCTGAAGTATGGTAGGAGAAGCAGAAAAGAAACAAAAAGGACCCACATTCACACATAAAAAGGAAAAAAAGAATAGAAAGGGAAGAACACAAGCACCTAGAAAAGGAAAAAGAATAAAGATGAGTAAGAAAGATAGAAGAGAGAAAAGAAGGTGTGTTTTATTTATTGTCTGCTAGTTTGCCTATTGACTGAAGAGTCTGTTCCAAAAATGATTTAAAGTAAAAAGCACAGAAGGTGAGTTCCAACACATCCTGGGAAAGAGTAGGGAATCAGTTCAAGATTTGCTAAACTCTTACTATCAGGCTCTGGGCCGTATCTCATTTTATGAGTACTACAAGCCTTGAGGTCAGTCTTATTAAACCATTTTACTGACTGGAAAACACTAGGAAGATTACGTAATTTGCCCAAATACAAAAATGGAGAGCTGGGACTCACCACCCTATCTTTCTGGCTCTTTCTGCCAGAACACACTGCTTGGGGAGATCTGTGGGAAGTCAGAGGGTTTCTGGGCCCTACGGTCCATGGAAATACTAGATTTAGCAATGTGATGTAGTTAGTAGGGTTAACAATGTGAAGGAAGGATTTGGAAAGAACAGGTCTTATGACAGTGAATTAGTGGTCAGACTTCCAAATGAGCAGAGATTGTTTGGCAAGTGTCAACCCAGGAGTAACTGGCTGGAAATAAGAGGTAGCCAACTAGAGTAAAAGCCAACTGTAGCACAGAGGCCCTGTCCTCTTGCAAGATGGCTGAGCCTGCCTAATCTGTGGTTTGTGTCTGAAGGAGCGGACCCCAGACTTCATGCTCTAATAACCTTTACTTGGGGACCAAGCCAGCAGCTGAGGAAGTCTTGGCAGGCCCATGAACATGCTCAGAGACAGAGTACACTGTGGGGGCCGTGGACAGCTGTTTTTCTTGAGCCTTAACTCTTATATGGACTCTGGTCAGACCATGCAGCAGCACCTCCAGGCTCTTTCTGTAATGGCTGATTCTTAAAGTCTGTTGGGGCAACTGTGCCTACTACTGTTAGGACACCTTGGACAAGAGGGGCCAACCCATTAGACAAATGTAAACCAAGAGTGGACAAGTGTCCCTTCCTCATTTCTGCTGTTCCAGAAGGGATCAGCCTCTAGAATTCCAAGGCAAGAAATTATGCCTAACAGAGGAGGTAGGGACCCCCAGTGTGAGAAAGGGAAGTTAACAATGCTCTTCAAGGAAAGGGATCTGGATATTTATTAAGCACCTGCTATGTATTTTATTTAATCCTCACAATCCCGGTAGCTACTATGATTCCCACGTGTCAGATCAAAATCAGAGACTCAAGTATCTTGCTCAAGGCAAAAGGTAGAATTCCAACCTAAGTCAATCTAATATCAGAAACTGTTCACTCCACTACACCACACTGCCTTTCTCATGGACCAGATGCTCTCTAAGGGTCCCTCCAACGCCTATATTCTAGATGTGCAAACATCTAGATTTGTACCATTCCTTACATTTCTATACTGTTACACAGTTCACAAAACATCTTCATAATACTTCATTTGTCTTCAAAACAATCCTGTGAAATATGCAGTGTTGATCCTAGCCATAGGACTAGGTGTGCTGGTACTTGAACCCATCTTCCACCATCCAATATAGTGTTCTTCCCATTAACTCAAGATCTCTTTCAAAGGGGATCTTGTTTGCTTTGGGGAATGCTACAGCCTTGAGGCAGGAAAAAAAATGAATGGAAAAGCAGATTCCCAATAACCCAACAAGCAGAAAACAAAAATAAACCAAATGGCTTTTTCCCCCATTCACAGCCATTCCATAATAGGTCTTCAAAAGCACTCTAAGCCTATAAAATATCATTCCAATAATCAGAGAAAATTGTAACATTATTTATTTTTGAAAGTTTTCACTTAAAAGTTTTTATTTGCATCCCAATTCTTTGAAAATAAGCAACTTGTGCCTGATGCACATAATTCCATTACCCACACATTTCCATCTGCTTTCCTTCACTCTCCAAATTCTACTCCTGCCGCAGTCTAATTTTTTCCTCTATGCAATACATCCTGACTTCACTCTACAGTAGATCAAGTTACTTCATTCAACAGAGTACACACTATGTGTCAGGTACTGAGCAAGGGGTGAGGAAAAGACATGTAAACAAGTAATTCTGTCAATAAGAGGTAAAATAAAAATGCCATGTGGATTCAAAGAAAGAACTCTTTACTCCTCAAATTGAAGCAACCAGAAGGCTCCAGAATTACCATATAAACTGAATCTTGAAGGATAGGCAATAAAGGCATATGAAGGTATAAAGGGGACATATTTAAGCAAACTGGGAAAACATGAAAGCAATATGAGGACTCATGAGGTTGTACTGACCGAGAAAGACTGCGTGAGAGTATTGGGAGATAATGTAAGACTGGTACACTGGAATCACATCTTGGGAATGTCAAGAGATGGAAGTATTTTGATTGTTCAAAAAATAATGGCACAATGTAGACTTGATGATGATCTAGAGCTGTGCTCTTGGTGTACTCGCTTGCACCACAGGGATGCAGGAAGAGGTGTGGGTATGAGGTGGAAGACAAGGAGCTAAGTTTGGTACACACTGAGTTTGAGATGACAATCAGAACATGTAGAGAAAAAGCTTTTGCAGAAGTACTACCAGTATCTAAGAGTGAGAGAGTGTATACCTAATATTTATGGAATAAAAGAATGAGTTAAAAAGATGACTAGAACTCTGGAGAGGGCAGAGATCTGCCATTAGAGACCTGAACATCATCCAGAGACGATAATAAAGTCAAGTGGACAAGAACAAAGGGACACACATCTTTCCTGCAATAAATATTTACTGTATGTCAGACTTTTAGGTGTGAAAAGAGTCTTTAGTTCACAAGTCTCTTTCCCATTTCCATTTTTAACTTATCTGTTCCATGCCATCAGATCCCGTGCTCATTAGTTGTTTCACATGTATATCATGCTTCACCCAGATTGCAAGCTCCCTTACATGCAGGGATACTTTAAAAATCTTTTGGATGCCATAATATATTATTAGACACATAACTGACGATCTGTTAACAGTGAATGATACACATGAATATCCAACCAAAAGAACCCATAACCCAAGCAGGATAAATGAGACTGGACCATTTTACAGGTGGAGAGATTAAATGTACGGCCCATGGTAGTTTCTGGTAATCAGTTGCAGGGCTGCTACTATGACTTATGTTCCCTATGCCCACTTCACTTCTCTATGGCTACTTCCAGGTTTCTCAGGAAACTACCTACCTCCTAGGGCCTAAGGCCACTCAAGCAACATACCTTTCACACTCTGTCAAATCCCAACACAAGGCACAGGGTGGACAAGGCAGTTCTAACTTTATTGAAGTTCTTTTCATTAAAATGCCACAGCCTGCAGGGGGAGCCTCGCAAATGATTCCTGCCCCACAACCTATAGATTGAAGTAGAATTTGATTTATTCCCTATCTCCTTCAGTCTTGGTGGCTAAGGGGTAATTGATGAAAGTGGAGAGAATGACCAAGAGGCAAGGATGAGGCTCGGTCTTAAAGAAAACCCCAGAAGGGCTTCAACTTCAACAAGTTTGTTCTACAGTTGTTGATCACCCAGTTCCAGCCAACCAGGAATAAGTTAAATATAGTTTTGCCACCTTAGCTGATGGCAACAGGAGGGGCTTTCCAGAACGTGGACTGCGTTTGCACTAGCTGCCAGCATCACGGCTGCCAAAATCACCAAAGATTTCAGAGCAGCTCCTCTACTTCTCACTCCACTCAATGGGAGGCCCAGGCTTCTACCCCACAGAGCAGTCCATCAGGCAGGCTTCATTTACGCTTCTTCTCCTGTGTGCTGGTGAACCAAGAGTCTAGGAGCTTCTTGCTGTAGTATAACTGCCAGGCATGCACTTGGACTGCCAGCACCAACACCAGGTACATGACAGAGACGGCAGAAAAACCAAAGAGGAAGCGGTAAGCCTTTCCATGGCGGTAGAGCTGCTGTGCAGCAGGGAACATCTCCATGCTGCCATAAATGAGAGGAGCTATGGAAAAGAGCCCCATGCTGATCATGGAGAGCACCAGGTAGCTAATGTTGTTTCGAGGGAAGGAGAAGAGGCCCAAGAGAGAGGGCACAATGCTCAGCAAATACGGATATTCCCACTGATAGGGCATGGCCACCTGGTCATGCGACAATAGCCTCAGGTGTCCCACACTCATCTTGGCAACCAGCAGCAGCCATATGACCAGATGCACGTAGATCAGCTTCTTGATTTCATACTTGAGGGTCACACTGTGGGGTAGAGCAGAGGAAGAAGCACCTTTCATTCAAAATTTTCTGACCACCAACTATATGCAGGCAACTATAACAGAACACTGGGATACAAACATGAATAAGATACAGCCCCTGCCTGGAGGCTTGGGGAAAAGGAACAAAAGAAAAAATAATAGGAAAATGAAGTGGAAGAGGTCTAGTAAATATATATTGCAAGATATATGAGATCACAGGAAGGAGTAATCAGTTCAGCTTAGGATGGGATGTCTGAGAAGGGGCGCTGGAGGAGAGTGATATTTGAGCTCTGAAGGGTGGGTGGAGCTGTACATACCATTAAGAGGTAATAACATGCAGGCAAAAAGACATTAGCACTGTGTTCCAGGAAAGCAGGTGGTGCAGCAGGAATACTTTGCAGTGGGAAGGGGAGTAGCAGGATATGAAGTTGCAAAGACTATGAGTCACATAAAAGGCAAAAGAGTAACTCAGAGCTGTGTATTTTGAGAGATGATTTTGACTGCACCACAGGAATATAGCCTAGAAGGAGATACTGGCAGTGAGGAAATCAACTCAGGCTGCTCATTATTTCCCCAGCTAGAGTAGATTTTATATCCAAAGGAAGCACACATATTTCTCTTATTCTTCTAATTCTCTCAGGTCCTAAATGTGTCCTCTTCACACCCCTGAGGGCAGTTTCTGCTCTGAACAGTCATCAAAACACTGGTTCGGATTGTGATATCTCTTGGGCAGGGTCCAAGGATTAACAATGAAAGTAAAGTCCAAAAAGCTTGTCATTCTTCAAAACTCTGGAAGGATGTGAAAAAACATTCTGGGAGAGTTTGATGGATTTAAGGAAAGAAAATCAATTTTTCCAGGTTTTTATTTTAAAAGTATTCATTACAGAAAATGATAGAAAATGTGGAAAGGTAGGGGTAAAAAAATCAGTCACCTGTAGACTTCGTGCTCCATGAAGGCAGGGACCAATTTTGTCTTTTTTAAAAGAAACTTTTTTATTGAAGGTATAACATGCATACAAAGACCATATCTGTTTTTGCTTATTACTGTTTCCTCAGTGCCTAGCACAATGCCTGATGGGTAGAAACTCAATAAAGATTTGTTGAATAAACGAATGTAAAAATACCCCTTACAGGGGAATGTTCATAAAATTCATTCTAGGCAAGTAAACGGTGGACTCTATGGTCCACATTCCCCAAAACGGCCCGAAAAAGAACAGCTACCATGTATTGGACAGACTCTCTACACGAATTACTAGCTCACTAAATTCTTCACCAAAACCTAAATAGATTACTTTTCCTTTCACAGATAAGGAAACTGAAGTTCAATTAAAAATTGGGTTTCCGAGGTCACAGGAGCCAGCGTCGGAAGACTCAGGAGCCTAGAGGGTAGGGACTGGACCCTCCCAAGGCAAAGGGAAGATCACGGGGTGGCGTTTATGGCAGCAGTGGGGCTTCCCGAAATTGGGGACAGGCCCTAGGCCAACATGCGAGGAGGGGACTTGGCAGGTGCGCACTGGCGGGATGGGGGGTGGAAGTAAGACCCCGAGGCCGGCCAGCGTCTCTTCCCAAGCCCTACGGGTTCCGGCTGGAGAGAAGGGCTCCGTGCTTCCAACCTCACTTTCATACCTCATCTGGTAGTGCATGGCGACGCGCTCCCGGTGCTGAAAGTCGCTGCCGTCGGTACCGGCCGCTCGCGGGCCTGCCCGAGATGCCATTATCCCCGCCCCAAATCCCGGAGCCCCTTACACCGACCCTCGCCGCAACTACCGGGCCAAGAACCCTAAACACCCGGTTACCACAGCCTCCACTCTCCACCCTAACAGCCGCGCGGTTCTGTGGGGACAACTTCCGGCCTCTCTGTCTCAGGAGGACCGACTCTGTGGTCACGTCCTCGCGCACGCGCACGCTCTCTGGACCAGGCCCCATCCTGACTCTGCCCTTTTGGAGTGCGGAAGCAGTTAAGCGGCACGGAAGGCATCTTTTTGCCATCTTTCTGCACCGTATCTTCTAGATTATCAAACACGTTCACCTTTTAAACTCTAATATGAGTTCAAGACAGCAATGTCTCCACTTCACAGATGGGGAAATGATACTTTAAAAAGGTTATGAAACTGTCCCAAAAGCACACATCATTGACACATGGATTACTTAATCATTGCAAAGAGAAAATGGTAACTTTATAGTGGAAAAACCTGGGGTGTACCCCTTAACCAAGTAAAGTTAACTTGAACAGTAATAAGACAAACTGACATCCTGTTACATTGAGAACACAGCATCACTTCTGTGATCTTTCTGGCAAAAATACTTAATCTGAATCTAATCATGAAGAGATGATAGATTAAATTTAAGGATATACTATAAGATAACTAGATTGTATTTTTTTAAATGTGAAGGCTATGAAAGAAAAAGAAAATCGTGTCTTTTTTTAATGTTTATTTTGGAGAGAGCATGAGCGGGGGAGGGGCAGAGAGAGGGGGAGGATCTAAAGCAGGCTCTGTCTTGACAGCAGAGAGCCAGATGCAGGGCTCCATCTCACAAACCATGACATCATGACCTGTGCCAAAGTTGCATGCTTAACAGGCTGAGCCACCCAGATGCTCCAGAAAATTGTGTTTCTTAAATAGTAAGACTTGAAAGTTGAAACGACCACTCAATCCAAGGGCTGCAGAATGGATGAAACAGGCATGAAAACATTTATCTCCTTATACATCTCTAGCAGAGTTCTTGGATGAGCATTGTCAATGAGCAGTAACATTTAGAAAAAAATGTTTATTTTGAGAGAGAGTGAGCATGGGGGGGGGGGGGGGGAAGGAGAGAGAGAATCCCAAGCAGTCTCTCACTAACAGAACAGAGCTTGACATAGGGCTTGATCCCTATGACCTAAGCTGAAACCAAGAATCAGAAATCCAACCAACTGATCAACTCAGGCGCCCTGAGTAGTAATATTTTGAAAGGAATTTTTTTTCTGAGCAGTAGTCTCAACCAGCTTAAAATAGTAAAGCACATTACAAACATCCATGTTATCATCCAGGATTTGTTGTTCCATTTATAGAGCACAGTCAATAGATTCAGTATAATTTTTAAGGGTCCTGGAACTTTTGGGATGGTAAGTGAGCACTGACTTCAACTTAAAGTCACCACCTGCATTAGTCCCTAACAAGAGACGCAGCCTGTCCTTTGAAGCTTTGATGCCAGGCATTGACTTCTCTCCAGCTATAAAAGTCCTAGATGGCATCTTCTTCTAATAGAAAGCTGTTTCATCTACATTGAAAATCTGTTGCTTAGCATAACCACCTTAATTAATTATCTCAACTAGATCTTTGGATAACTTGCTGCAGCTTCTACCTGCTGCTTTACCTTGCACTTTTATGTTACAGAGATTCCTTAAGCCTCATGAACCAACCTCTGCTAGCTTCACACTTTTCTTCTGAAGCTTCCACACCTGTCTTAGCCTTCATAGAATTGAAGAGAATTAGGGCCTTGCTCTCAGTTAGGCTTTGGCTTAAGGAAATGTTGTGGCTGGTTTGATCTTTTATCTAGACTACTAAAACTTTATATCAGTAATAAGCCTGTTTCACTTTCTTATCATTCGTGTGTTCACTGGAGTAGCACTTTTACTTTCCTCCAAGAACTTTTCCTTTGCATTCACAATTTGGCTGTTTGGTGCAAGAGGCCTAGCTTTCAGCTTACCTTGACTTTCAACATGCCTTCCTCACTAAGCTGAATCATTTCTCGCTTTTGATTTAAAGTAAGAGACTTGTGATTCTTCCTTTCACCTGAACACTCAGAGGCCACTGTAGGATTATTTATTGGTCAAATTTCAATCTTCCTATGTCTTAGGAAATAGGTAGGCCTGAGGAGAGGGAAGGAGATGGGGAGAGAAATGGCCAATTGGTGTAGCAGTCACAACGCACACACTTGTCGGTGAAGTTCTCTTTCTTATATAGGCATGGTTCATGGTGCACCCAAGCAATTATAATAGTAACATCAAAGATCACTGATCACAGATCACCATAACAAATATAATAATAATGAAAAAGTTTGAAATATTGTGAAAATTAACAAAATGTGACCCAGAGACATGAAGTGAACAAATGATGCTGGAAAAATGGTGCTGATAGAGTTGCTCAACACAGGGTTGCCACAAAACTTCAATTTATGAAAAATGCAATATCTGCAAAGTTCAGTAAAGCTAAGCACAATAAAGTAAAGCACAATGAGGTAAATTATGCCTGTATCTGTCCCCTCTCCCTATACTCTCTAGAATGTCTTTTCTTGCCCTATGGAAATCCTGCTGACCCTTTAGAATCTATCTCATTACTCCAGCAAAAATCACCTGCTCCCACATCAGTTCCCATGGTTCTTGCCCAGTATGTTGCAGTGTCTGTTAAGCCTGGTCTAGGACCATCTGTGATAGAATCACCTGGGATTCTTATTAAAAACATGTATTTCTGGGTCTTACCCTTACCCAAATAAATCATTCTTCAGAGTTGGGCCTGTGATTTTTTATTTTTAATGTGAAATGTTAACTAGATAATGCATTTATGTGGTCTAGAAATCAAACAATATAAATAAATTTATGCACAATGAGCACATGAAAAGATGGTTGGCACCACTAGTCATTAGGGAAATGCATTTCCAAACCTCTATCAAATACCACTTCACACCCACTAAGATGGTTAAAAAAAGACAGACAATAGCAAGTGTTGCCATGGATGTGGAGGAACTGGAACCCTCAAATATTGCTAGTAGGAATGTAAAATGGTACAGCTACTTTGGAAAAATAGTTTGGCAGTACCTCAAAAAATTAAACATAAAGTTACTGTATGGCCCAGCAATTCCATTTCCAGATATATACCCATGAGAAGTGAGAACATACATCCACACAAAAATTTGCACACAAATGTTCATAGCAGCATTACTTAACAGTAGTCAAAAAGTGGAAACAACCCTATGTTCAATAACTGATGAATGGATAAAAATGTAGTGTGTTCATAAATGGAATATTATTTGGCAGCGAAGAAGGATACATTCTACTACATGGGTGAACCTTGAAAATATTATGCTCAGTGAAACACTAGTCATAAAAGACCTCATGTTGTATGATCCCATTTATATGAAATATCCAGAATTGGCAAAGCCATAAGACCAAAAGTAAAGTAGTGCTTAACAGAAGGAAACAGGAAGTAATTGTAATAGGTATGCAGTTTCTTTTTGAGAGTGATAAAAATATTCTAGAATCATAGGGGTGTGAGCCTTGCATTGGTTTCTCTGCTGTCAGCACAGAGCCCACATCAGATCCTCTGTTTCCCTGTCTGTCCTTCCCCTGCTCGTGTGTGCTCTGTCTCTCAAAACTTAATAAACATAAACAATATTCTAGAATTATGTAGTAATGATCATTGGACAACTTTGTGAATATACTAAAAACCTTTGAATTGTACACCTTTTTAAAAAATATTTATTTTTGAAAGAGTGCAAGTGGGGGAGGAGCGGGGGGGGAAGACAGAGGATCTGAAGCGGGCTGTGTGCTGACAGCAGCAAGCCCGCTGTGGGGCTTGAACTCATAAATCAGAAATCATGACCTGAGCCAAAGTTGGATGCTCCACTGACTGAGTCACGCAGGTACCCCGAGTTGTACACGTTAAAAGGGAAAACTTTATGGTATGGAAATTATATCTCAATAAAGCTGTTATTTTAAAAATACAAATGTATTTTAAAATACAAAAACCTGGATGGTTTAGTTGGTTAAGCATCCGACTTTGGCTCAGGTCATGATCTCATGGTTCATGGGTTCAAGATCCACATCAGGCTCTCTGTTGTCAGCACAGAGCCTGCTTCAGATCCTCTGTCCTCCTATCTCTCTGCCCGCCCCACCCCACCCCAGCCCCACATACACACAATGGTTCTCTCTCTCTTTCTCTCAAAATAAATAAATAAACTTTAAAAGTATACAAATGTTCAGAAGGGAAGGGCAATGATTGAAAAGTATGATCATTTAGATCAGTGATTTGTGACTGCTTTTGTGCAGCAGTCTTCCTTGGAAGCCTGGGGATCCCTACTCAGAATGAAGTTAAAAAAAATTTTTTTATAGATTTATTTATTTTTGAGAGACAGAGCACAAGTTGGGGGAGGGGCAGAAAGAGAAGGAAGCACCGAATCCGAAGCAGGCTCCAGGCTCTGAGACATCAGCACAGAGCCCGATGCGGAGCTCGAACTCCGTGAGATAAGGACCTGAGCTGAAGTAGGACGTTTAACGTTTAACCAACTGAGCCACCCAGGCGCCCCCAAAATGAAGTTTTTAAATGCACAAAATAAAATATATAAGATTACAAAGAAAGCAAATTGTATCAAAATGAAGTTCTCCAATTTTTAAAACATGTACAGCAGTGAAAACTCCTACCCTCAACTCTGCTCCACATCTTCCCAGGTCTCAACCCAGTCCACGTGACTCTACCCAACAAAGGAAACATTTTGTGTTCATTTTAAAGTTACTGTATGTATTTCCAGAGTTTAAGCACATACAACCAAATGTAAAGTCATATTCTTATTTTATCCTTTTTAAAATACAGAGGCACTGTATTATACACACTATGAAAGACCTTGGTTTTTATTTTCACTTAATAATATATCTTGGAAGTCGCCTGGGTAGCTCAGTCAGTTAAGTGACCGACTTCGGCTCAGGTCATGATCTCGTGATTAGTGAGTTCAAGACTCACATCGGGTTCTGTGCTGACAGCTCAGAGCCTGGAGCCAGCTTAGATTCTGTCTCCCTCTCTTTCTGCCCCTCCCCTGCTTGCACTCTGTCTCTCTCTCTCTCTTTCAAAGATAAATAAACATTAAAAATTAAAAAAAAACAATAGATCAAATTAAAAAAAAAAAAACAATAGATCTTGGAGATTTTCCCCAGATCATTCTCACTTTTTTTTTTTTGTAGCTTCCTAGTGTTATTCCATTATATGAATATAAGATAATTTATTTAACCTGCCTCTCTTGTAGGATTTTTGTATCATTTCCAATATTTTTCTATTACAAACAGCTTCAGTTAATAACCTTATGCACATTTCATTCATGGGCAAGTAGATCTATAGTCTGGAATCCCAGAAGTGTTATTGCTGGGTCAAAGAATATATGGTGACTGTAATTTTGATAGATCTGACCATATTGCCTCCCATAGCGGTTAGACCAATTACATTCTCACCAACAATGTGTTAATCTGTCTGACTCCTTGCTTCCCCACAGCTTTGCCAACATTTGCTAGTCTGATGGGTGAAGAATTGCATCTCTGAGTACTTTTGTGTTGTATTTCTATTTATTTATTTTTTTTAATTCTATACGTGGGATTAAAATGTCTCTTCATATGTTTAAAGGTCATTTGTATTTCATTTCCCTAAACTACGTTCATATCTTTTGCCCATTTTTCTACCGTGTTTTTGGTCTTAGTTTATATATAGATAGACGAGGAAGGAGAGAAAGAGAGAGAGAGGAGATCAGCATCTTGCCTATATTAGTTGCAATATAGCTTTTTTTATGTCTTTTGACTGCTCAGGTATGACAAGTTGAACATGCAGAATACTTTTTAAATGTAGTTGAATGTGGGGCGCCTGGGTGGCGCAGTCGGTTAAGCGTCCGACTTCAACCAGGTCACGATCTAGCGGTCCGTGAGTTCGAGCCCCGCGACAGGCTCTGGGCTGATGGCTCAGAGCCTGGAGCCTGTTTCCGATTCTGTGTCTCCCTCTCTCTCTGCCCCTCCCCCGTTCATGCTCTGTCTCTCTCTGTCCCAAAAATAAATAAACGTTGAAAAAAAAATTAAAAAATGTAGTTGAATGCATAATCTTTAATGACTTCTCAGTTTTGAGTCATAGGTACAGTCCTTCTCCACTCCAAGGCATCACAAATGATTTCTAGGCACTTCAGAGTTTGAGAACTGCTCAGATATTTGCCTCTCCCACTGGAATGTAAGCTCCCCAGACAGGGACAAGAACTGAGTCATCTGTGTCCCCAGCAGCCCATAGTGCCTGGCTTAGTATAAATGCTCAAGAAAATGCTTGTTGAATAAATAAATGCCAACGGGCTCCAAACCATCCTCTTCTCCTGAGCACTGTGAAGAATTATCAGGTCCATGGAGCCATCCTCCACCTTAAGGCAGATGCTCTTGGGCTTTACCTTGTGGCTATCTTTTTCTATAAAATTTTTTTTAACGTTTATTCATTTTTTGAGAGAGAGAGGGAGAGAGAGAGTCAGAGTGTGAGCAGGGAAGGGGCAGAGAAAGAGGGAGAGACAGAATCTGAAGCAAACTCCAGGCTCTGAGCTGTCAGCACAGAACCCAATGTGGGGCTTGAACTCGTGAACCATGAGATCATGGCCTGAGCCGAAGTCAGAAGCTCAACTGACTAAGGCACCCAGGTGCCCCTATGGTTATCTTTTTCTTATCTGTGTCTGCTTTCCATGATACACAGGGATTCATCAGGGCCAGACTGCTTCTGAGTCATTCATTGGCCTACCATGGGACAACTAATCACATGTTAGACATTCAATAAATGTTTGAGGTATGAATGTCCAAAGGAGGGGCCCAATCCATTTCCCAGTACAAACTACTGTTTGTACTTTTCTTCCGACTCTTGGACTGTCTTTTTTTTTTTAACATTTATTTTTGAGCCAGGGTGGAGGGCAGTGCAGAGAGATAGTGGTGGGGAGGGCTACAGAAAGAGGGAGACAGAGGATCTCAAGTGGACTCTATGCTGATGGCAGTGAGCCCGATGTGGGGCTCAAATTCATGAAACATAAGATCATGACCCGAAATTTAAGATACAAAATAGATGAATATAGGGAAGAAAGCAAAAATAATATAAAAACAGGGAGAGGGACAAAACATAAGAGACTCTTAAATACAGAGAACAAACAGAGGTTTGCTGGAGGGGTTGTAGTTGAGGAGATGGGCTAAATGGGTAAGGGGAATTAAGGAATCTATTCCTGAAATCATTGTTGCACTATATTCTAACTAACTTGGATGTAAATTAAAAAATAAATAAATTATTAAAAAAAAGAAAGATCACGACCTGAGCTGAAGTCAGATGCTTAACCTAGTGAGCCCATCCAGGCACCCCGACTCTTGGACTGCCTTAAAGTTTAGTGACCCATGCTCCTGTATCCTCACCCTGCTCATTCCCTTTGCAAATCCTTTACACTGATGTTTCCTTTGCCTCGAATGTTCCACCAGGACTTCAAACAGATTGGTTCTTAGTGGTAGGATTTAGCTTGAAGTTCACCTCCTCTGAGGCTTTGCCTAAACCCAGAGACCAATGTAAATTGCCAGCCATTTGTTATCATACCACTTTATTGAACATCATTATCTGAAATTCTTCTGTTTATTTTGCATATTCATACATGGTCTGAGTGCCCCTTGACCCTGGGAATGTCCACTCCTTGAAGCATGGGACAAGACTATCTTCTTCCCTGCTGCATTCTCAGCTCCTGGGAGGACTGGCACATAGTAAGTGCCTAATAAATATTTGCTAAATGAACGAATGAATTACTGATGGCTGTCTGGGAGCTCCTCCAGGAAAGGATTTAGATAATAATAATAATAATAATAATAATAATGATTTATTGAGCCTGAAGGATGCACTAAGTTTAAGTTTTTTAATTTATTTTGAGAGAGAGAGTGAGTATACGTGTGAGAAGGGGAGGGGCAGAGAGAGAGAGAGGGAGAGAGAGAATCCCAAGCAGGCTCCATGATGTCAGTGAGGAGCCTGACACGGGGCTCAAACTCATGAACCATGAGATCATGACCTGAGCCCAGATCAAGAGTAGGTCGCTTAACTGACTGAGCCACCCAGGCACCCCAGGAGCTATCTTTAATTCCCATTTATCAGATCCAACTGAAGCCTAGAAAAGTTACATCACACAGCTAATGCTAGACCTCTAGTTCTCAAAGTGGGGTTCCTGAGGAGTCACACCCTCAAGATCACCTGGGAATCTGTTAGAAGTGCAGTTTCTTAGGCTCCACCCCCGTCATACTGAGTTGGAAACTCTGGGATGGGGCCTAGCAATCTGAATTTTAACAAACTCTGGGTGATGATACACAATGTGAACACTTTTTTAATTTAATTTTTTATTTTATTTTATTTTGTAAGTGTATTTATTTATAAACTTAAAGGGGAGAGGAGAGAGAAAGGGAGAGAGAGAATCCCAAGCAGCTCCATGCCCAGCACAGAGCCCTACGTGGAGACATGGGGCTCGATCCCACTACCCTGAGATCATGACCTGAGCGAAAAGCAAGAGTCATTCAACCTACTGTGCCACCCAGGAACACCTGAACTCTTTTTTTAAAAAGTCTTATCACTTATAAAAGTAGCAACAAACAAACAAATAAACAGCTTTATGGAGATATAATTCACATACCACACAATTCACCCACTCTAGTGATCAAGTCAATAATTTTTAGTACATTTTCAGTTTGTGCAACTTTCATTAAAATAGACAGTGACTAGGGGTGCCTGGGTAGCTCAGTTGGTTAAGCATCTGACTTCGGCTCAGGTCATGACCTCACGGTTCATGAGTTCGAGGCCCACATCAGGCTCTGTGCTGACAGCTCAGAGCCTGGAGCCTGCTTCAGATTCTGTGCCTCCCTCTCTCTCTGCCCCTCCCCTGCTTGCTCTCTGTATCTCTCAAAAATAAATAAACATCAAGAAAATTTTTTAAATAGACGGTAATTAGATTAATTGACTAGAACACTTTTATCTCTCCTGAAAGAAACTCCACTACTCCCCATTAGAATCATTCCCCATCCCCCTTCCTCCCCAGATCTAAGCAGCCACTAATTTATTTTCTGTCTTTATAATTTTGTCTATTCTGGACATTTCATACAACAGGAATCATGCAAATATGTATGTGGTCTTTGAGATTGGCTTCTTTCACTTTGCATGTTTTCAAAGTTTATCCATGTAGTAGCATGTATTATTTTTATTGACAAATAATATTACATTATGGATATGCCATATTTTGTTTTGTTTCAAGTTTTTATTTAAATTCTAGTTAGTTAACATATAGTGTAATATTGGTTTCAGGAGCAGAATCTAGTGATTCATCACTTAAACATAACACCGACGCTCATCATAACAAGGGCTCTCCTTTGTGCCCATCACCCATTTAGTCCATCCTCCACCCACCTCCCCTCCAGCAACCTTCAGTTTGTTTTCTATAGTTAAGAGTCTCTCATGGAGCACTTGGGTGGTTTGGTTGGTTAAGTGTCTGACTTTGGCTCAGGTCATGATCTCATGGTTCGTGAGTTCCAGCCCCCAGTCAGACTCTGCGCTGACAGCTTGGAGCCTGCTTTGGATTCTCTGTCTCCCTCTCTCTCTCTGCCCGTCCCCCACTCATACTCTGTCTCTCTCAAAAACAAATAAACATTAGGGGCGCCTGGGTGGCTCAGTGGATTGAGCATCAGACTCCGGCTCAGGTCATGATCTCACCTCACGGTTCGTGGGTTTTAGCCCCGCATCAGGCTCTGTGCTGACAGCTCAGAGCCTGCAGCCTGCTTCAGATTCTGTGTCTCCCTCTCTCTCTGCCCCTAACCCACTTGCATTCTGTCTCTGTCTCTCTCAAAAATAAATAAACATTAAAAAAAATTTTTTTAACAAATAAACATTTAAAAAAAGAGTCTCTTATGGTTTGTCAGATATGCTACATTTTTATATTTTTTACATTTTATATTTTTATTGATAAAATCCATTCACCAATTCATGAACATTTGAGTTGTTTCTACCTTTTGGCTATTTTAAACAATGCTATGAACACTCGTGTATAAGTTTTGGTGTGGACATATGTTTTCATTTCTCTTGAATACATATATATATGGAAAGAGGAGTTGTGTCTGTGGCAAGCAGCACAGAACAGAGAGGAGAGCAGGGGAAAGTGAATAACTTCTCTCTATATATTTATATGGACCAATGTGGAAGACACAAAGACTTGTACTCATGTTAGTTGCCCTCCCAGCACGTGCATGATCTGTTCTGCTGCCCTCGGGTTCCGTGATGTTCCCTTCCCAGCCCTCAGTCGCTGACTCAGCTGCTCTCCCATAGTTGGTTATTTTTTATTTGGGGCTTTAGCCATGTATAGGGAGGGGAGGGTGTTCTTTCCAACCTCAGGTCCCAACTGTCTTCACATTGTTAACTCCATGTGCCCTCCTCCAATAAAACTAGCTAGTTGGGTGTGGTTATTTTATATATATAAAATAAAGATTGAATGAGATACAATGAATATATATAGGAGTAATATTGCTGGGTCAAGGGTAAGACCTTATACTCTTAACCACTACACATTTCAGCTAGCTTTAGTCTCTACTATTATTATTATTTTTTTGTTGTTTATTTATTTTTGAGAGAGAGAGTGCAAGCGGGGGAGGGGCAGAGAGAGATGGAGATAGAGGATCCAAAGCAGGTTCTGTGCTAACAGCAATGAGCCAGATACGGGGCTCGAACTCATGAGCCATGAGATCATGACCTCAGCCAAAGTGGGACACTCAATTGAGTGTCCACCCAGGCACCCCTCTACTATTATTCATTAATAATATTACAACACCAATACTCACTTCTACCTATTATGTGTCTCTGTTGCAAAGCCCTTTACTTTTATTATCACAAATCCTCACCTCAATCCACTAACACAGGAATGATTATCCCTGTTGTACAGGTGAGAGAAATGGGTTCACAGAAGTGAGATAATTGGTCTACACTCAGTGAACTCAAGTGGAGCTGGGAACACAAGTCACATCTGCCTGTTTTCTGTGCCCTCTGTGACTGATATCACGTCCTGAGCCTGGCCCACAGCTTACAAAACATGCCTTTTCCCCTCCTTTCGGGCCTTTTCTGGAAGTTAGGCTGGCCCAAAATCCCAAGGGAAAGAACTGCACACTCATTCCCCTGCTCTTTTCCCCAGCTGGGGCTGAAGACCAGGGGAGGGGCTTCCCTGGGACCTGGAAATAAAATGGAGGGAGGGCTGGGCTGGGCCAGGCAGTGTCTTAAGGAAGTAAGGAAGCTGTGAGGGGGGAGGTAAGTTTTTGGGGTCTTGATGGGGCAGCTCCTGGAGAGCAGGTGAAGTGAACTTGGCAGAGTTTGGCTTTGGACGGGGAGTGAGGAGTGAGGCTGAAGCAAACGGACTTGGGTAGTGCTAGTTGGGGGGTTCACAGATAGGGCTGGCCTAGAGAATCCCCAAGTTGTCAGAAGGAATGACTGATTTTACCTGACTGGGGAGGGGGCTCTTTGTTCCATGACCACTCCTTAAGCCCCTTGCACTGTGTCAGGCCCTCTCTGAGCTTGGAATAGGGAGAACATCTCAGGGAGAGTCACCCAAGGATCAGTGGGGGTAAGGCAGAAACAGACAATGAGGCACACTTGACTAGGAAGTAGGAAGGGCAAGATGAAGAGGGGACTGTGTGAGCCATCTAAAATGGCTTTCCAAAGAGTGGAATATAGGGAAATTGGGGTTTCAAGGTTGCATATGTTTAGCCCTGGGCCAGAGGAGTATGTTGCAGGTGGAGGGAGCTGTCTCCACAGACAGTTGGAGCTTGAAAGAGCTGAAGCAGAGAGGTTTAGGAGAGAAAGTGTCAGGTGAGCCCAGGGCTATCAGATAGCTGGATCTCTACTGTGCAGTCTGGTTGCCAGTAGCTATAAGCTACAGTGGCTATTTCAATTTAAATTAGTTAACATTAACTAAAGTTAAAAATCTAGCTCCTCATTTGTACTGGCCACATTTCCAGTGCTCAATAGCCACATGAAGCTCGCAGCTCTGGGACTGGGGAGAAAGGATATAGAACACATCTATCATCCATCGTCACAGAAAATCCCTCTGGCCAATGGAAAGCCTCAGGAGGGGTTCAAGGACACACGAAAGAGAGAGCGGGCTTAGACTGGGCTGCCTGGCCTGTGTGAGCCTGGCCTGTGAGGTCTCTGGACTGTAGGTGAGGAAATAATCCCCAGAAGACGGAGGTGGTGTGACTCACCTCCTGCCAGCGTAGCATGAACTCTGCTCCCAGGGGCAGGAACTAACCAGATAGGGCCTCTTCAGACCCAATTGGGGATCCCTGATCAGTGTGACCAGAGCCAGGGTTGGAGAAACATGGAGTGAGTAGTCCTGGGGAGAAAGGAGGAGCTGCCGAGTGGGGCTGAGCCTGGGTCCAGAGGGGCTTTCCAGTTTGGTTCCAGTTGGCAAGCATGGGATTGGACAGGAGGGCTGGGAAGGCATGTGTGAGTTGAGAGGAGAGACCAGAGTGGAGGTTCACTGGATGGAGGTGAGGCTGCACTGTGTTGAATGATGAAAGGGACCTTCTGTTCCCACCCTAACTAGCTTTTCTATTTCGTTCTCAGGCCCAACACTATCCAGGTGACAAGGATGGAATATGCCATGAAGTCCCTCAGCCTTCTCTACCCCAAGTCCTTCTCCAGGTGAGGAGAGCCAAGGGTAGAAACAAAGGGGAGCTACCTGTGAGCTATAAGGCAGACCTTCTCAAACTTCAACAAGCTTCTAAATCACCAGGGCATCTTGTTAAAATGTAGATATTGATTTAGGAGGTCTGGAGTAGGACCCAGATTTTGTACTTTTGACAAGCCCTCAGGTGACTTTAAGGTTGGTATCCTCTCCCCACACTGCTACCACATATTGAGTAGAAAAAGGTAGACACTGTGCTTGGACCTTCATTCTTGATCTCATTTAAACCTCATCACAACTTTGGGAAGTGGGGATTATTACATCAAATTAATAGATGGGGACACTGAGGCACAGAACGGGTGCTCTTCATCACCTAACAAATGGGTAGTAGAACCAAGATTCAAACTTGGGTCTGACTCCAAAACCAAGGTTCCCCCTCTACTCTTCTGGTTCTACATCATGTATATCAGAATTCAAAACTATCTTACATTGACCTCAGCTTTGCCACTTCATTTCACTTTACGGGTGGGAAGAAAGAGGCCAAGAGAGGAAAGTTGGTATTGGGGAACGTGGGATGGGTCTCCTATCACCTTGCTACTCATCATGGTCAGTGTCAACCAACAGCATCAATGCCACTCCGAAACTTATTAGACATATAAAATCCCAGCTTCCACCCGGACCTCCTGAATCAGAATCAGGTCTCCTGAGGACTTAATATGATCACTGAAGTTTGAGATGCATTGATCTAACAGGACTTTTAGTGATACCGGTAAGTCTTAGAGCAAGCCTGGTGGGTGATAGAGGAAGAAGAATATGATGAGCTCAACCTACAGGGAGGGGTAGGGGAGTGAGTTCCCTGAGAGGGGTGAGGGCTGGGAGGCAGCAGGCTGCTCATTCTGATGCTCCAAATTGCCCGCAGGCATGTGGCAGTTAGCACCTGCACCTCAATGGTGACCCAGCAGCTACTGACCGAGTCCAGCCTGGAGGCCCCCAAGGCCCGGCCCTGCAGAGTAAGCACTGCTGACCGGAGTGTGCGGAAGGGCATCATGGCGCACAGTCTCAAGGACCTCCTCCACAAGGTGAGGGACAGGACTACCCTCAGCACAGCCCAACCACTGGGACTGTGGCTGAGAGCTGGCCCTGCTGGCTTCCTCTGTCCTCTGAGTCATGAGTTGGGACTTCAGCAGGGATGGAGTTCATAGGTTAGATGGTGAGAAGATTTCCTTTCTGATGCCCACTCTAATGAGTTGGTAGTGCCTGCCTGGAGTGCTGTCCAATGGATTAATGATGTCTGTCTGGTGACAAGGCGAGGGCAGTATACTGCAGCAGAATACCTATAGGATTGCCATCCTATATCTACAACAGTAGATCAGTGGCATTTTCAGAGCATATTTTTCTTTTTTTTTTTATTTAAAAAAATTTTTTTTCAACATTTATTTATTTTTGGGACAGAGAGAGACAGAGCATGAACGGGGGAGGGGCAGAGAGAGAGGGAGACACAGAATTGGAAACAGGCTCCGGGCTCTGGGCCATCAGCCCAGAGCCTGACGCGGGGCTCGAACTCACGGACCGCGAGATCGCGCCTGGCTGAAGTCGGACGCTTAACCGACTGCGCCACCCAGGCGCCCCTTTTTTTTTTTTTTTTTTTTTTTAATGTTTATTTACGTTTTGAGACAGAGTGCGTGCAAGCTGGCAAGGGGCAGAGAGGGAGGGAGAGAGAAATCCCAAGCAGACTCCACACTGTCAGTGCAGAGCCCAACATGGGGCCGAACTCACAAACTGTGAGATCATGACCTGAGCTGAAACCAAGAGTTGGAGCCACCAGGCGCCCCTGAGGCATATTTTTCTCACTGGAAAGACCCTTAGGTTCTCTTTTCCATTGTACACATGCCTGGAAGTTGGGGAAATAGGTAAGATTTTAGAGATTCTCTTCCCCATTTCCTCCCTTCAGCCAGGGCAGTTCTTCCATCCATCTCCTACACTGGCTTTCCATGGCAGGCTTTGTTAACCGCTGTGGAAGACTCTTCAAACTATTGATCAGGTAAGCTTCTAGAGCAGGAAACAAAAGACACACAGCTCTCGTGGATGGTAGTAACAGCCGCCAAGAATGACACCCTTCCCTGTTTCCATGTTCCCTCTCTACTAGGCTGGGGATAACTTCTCCCCAGCCTCTCCTATAGCCTCATCTAATCTTGCTCTTTATTAGTCTTGTGCCTCACTGCCTCATTAGCTTATGCACTCTAGGGGATGTCCCAGTTGCCTGGCACAGATTACACATTTGGATTAGGCTTCTGATTACTACAGTCTGTTTAACATATAGAAATCATAGCTTACCTAAGCCTCTATTCTGGAGTCCCTCCCCTGTTTCTGTGAATTAGGTCTGTTCTTCTTCATGGGAGCCAATCTCCCCTCTCTTGTGAGGCTTGTGGCTGTGACACACCAATTTTTTATGCCCTGAATCAAAAGGACTTTTTCACACTTGAGTCTAGACTTGGTAGTGTTTTTTCACCTGAGGGCTGGGGACCACTTCCTGTGCTAAAATGGACTTGTCACACATGGCTTCCCAGAATGCACTCCCTGGGACTGATTAGGTCATAAGTGAAGGCGAGGAGTTGTCATTTTAAGCAGTTGTTTCAGGAGAGTCTTATAGCCACTGAGTTTGGGGACCCCAAGTCAGAATCCTAACTCCAAAGGATGCAAGGAGAAACAAGAGTGAGGGTCTATCTTTCCAAGATGGAACACAGGTCAGAAGTGAATCTTACTAATGGAGCAGGGAGGACATCAGCCTATCTAGACTGTGTTTTCCAAGTTTGGCAATATAAAGAAAGGAGCAGAGAGTGAGGGAAAGAGGGTAAGGTGATATGGTTGGCAGTGACCAGAGTATAAGTCCCTTATTGGCCATGGAAAAGAACAGAGGGATTTCATTTTAAAAGATAACAAGGGGCGCCTGGGTGGCGCAGTCGGTTAAGCGTCCGACTTCAGCCAGGTCACGATCTCGCGGTCCGTGAGTTCGAGCCCCGCGTCAGGCTCTGGGCTGATGGCTCAGAGCCTGGAGCCTGTTTCCGATTCTGTGTCTCCCTCTCTCTCTGCCCCTCCCCCGTTCATGCTCTGTCTCTCTCTGTCCCAAAAATAAATAAACATTGGAAAAAAATGAAAAGATAACAATAAGCCTTTGAAAGATTTTTAATTTATTACTATTATTTTTTTAATGTTTATTTATTTTTGAGAGAGAGAGAGGAGGGGCAGAGAAAGAGGGGGATAGAGCATCCAAAGCAGGCTCAGCGCTGACAGCAGAGAGCCGGGTGAGGGGTTCAAACTCATGAACTGTGAGATCATGACTGGAGCCGAAATCAAGATTCAGACACTCAGCCGACTGAGCCACCCAGGTGCCCCTCAAAATTAATTTTAAAAAATCTTCCAAAGGGGCACCTGGGTGGCTCAGTCAGTTGAGCGTCCAATCTTGATTTCAGCTCAGGTCAGGATCTCACAGAAGACTTAATGTTAAGATGGCAATACTTCCCAAATTGATCTGCAGATTCAGTGCAATCCCCATCAAATTCCAGCTACTCTTTTTACAGATATTGACAAGCTTATCCTAAAATTTACATAGAATTATTTCTATGAGCCAGAACCAAAATAGCTAAAACAATCTTGGAAAAAGACAAACTTGGAAGACTCACATTTCCTGATTCCAAAACTTACTACAGAGCTACAGTAATCACCTCTGTGGTATTGACATAAGGAAAGACACTCTATTAGTTTTCTAGGGCTTCCATAGCAAAGTACCACAGACTGATACTTAACAGAAATTTATTTTCTCTCAAATCTGGAGGCTGGAAGTCTGAGATCAAGGTGCTGTCAGGGTTGGTTTATTCTAAGGCCTCTGTTCTTGACTTATAGATGGCTGCCTTCATGTTTACATGGTCTTTCTCTGAGTATGTCTCTGTATCCTAAACTCCCCTTCTTATAAGAATACCAGTAATATTGGGTTAGGGCCCATCTTAATGACATCATTTTAATTACCTCTTTAAAGACTCTATCTACAAAGACAGCCAGATTCTGAGGTACTGCGACTTAGGATTTCAATATGTGAATTTGGGAGCTCATAATACATACAAATCAATAGAATGGAATTGAAACTCCAGAAATAAGCCCATGTATCAATGGACAATTGATTTTTTGACAGAAGAAAGAATAGTCTTTTCAATAAATAGTGCTAGGACAATGGAATATCCACATGCAAAATAATGAAGTTGCATCCCTACCTCATGCCATGAACAAAATTAAGTCAAAATGTATCAAAGAGTTAAAACTATAAAACTCTTAGAAGTAAACAGGTGTAAGTCTTCATGACTGGTTTCTTAGATAAGGCATCGAAGCACAAGCAATCAGAGGAAAAAAATCAATCTTCATCAACATTAAACACTTCCGTGTATCAATATGTGTTATTAACAAAATTAAAAGACAACCTACAGAATGGGAGAAAATATTTGCAAATCTCATATATGATAAGGATCTAATATCAAGAATACATAAAGAACTTCTATAACTCAACAATAAAAAGATAACCCAATTAAAAATTGGCCAAAAAAACAGGGTGCCTGGGTGGCTCAGTTGGTAAAGCATCCAACTTAGGCTCAGGTCATGATCTTGCGGTTTGTGAGTTCAAGCCCCGCGTCGGGCTCTGTGCTGATGGCTCAGAGCCTGGAACCTGTTTCGAATTCTGTGTCTCCCCCTCTTTCTGCCCCTCCCATGTTCATGCTCTGTCTCTCAATAATAAATAAACGTTAAAAATTTTTAATAAAAAAATTGGCCAAAAAAAATGGAATAGACTTTTCTCTAAGAAAATATATAAATGGGGCGCATGGGTGGCTCAGTCAGTTAAGCGTCTGACTCTTGATTTCAGCTCAGGTCATGATCTCACAATTCGTGAGTTAGAGCCTCATGTCAGGCTCTGCACTGACAGCACAGAGCCTTTTTGGGATCCTCTCTCTCTCTCAAATATAAACATTAAAAAATTAAAGATAATATATAAATGGCTAATGACATATGAAAAGATGTCCAACATCATTAGTCATTAGGGAAATTCAAATCAAATCTGCTTCATACCCACTAGAATGGCTAAAATAATGGACAGACACTCCCTCTCTCTCTGCCCCTCCCCTGCTCATACTCTCTCTCTCTCTCTCAAAAATAAATAAACATGAAGGAAAGAAAGAAAGAAAGAAAGGACAGACAATAACAAGTACCAATGAAGATGTGAAGAAATTGGAATCTTCACACATTGCTAGTGGGAATATAAACTGATATAGCTGCTTTGGAAAATAGTTTTGCAGCTCCTCAAAAAGTTAAACATACAGTTAATTGTGTGACTCAGCATTTCCAGTCCTAGGTATATACCCAGGAAAACTGAAAACATATGTTCACTCGCAAACCCGTACATGAATACTCATAACAGCAGTACTCATAATACTCAAAAAATGGAAACAACCCAAATGTCTATGTTAACTGATGAATGGATTAAAAATGAGATATACCTATATAGTAGAATATAATTTGGCCAGAAAAAGAAATGAATCATGTTACAACATAGATGAACCTTGAAAACATACTGAGGAAAAGAAGCTAGTCTAAAAAGACCACATATTATATATGATTCCATCTATATGAAATGTCCAGAATAGGCAAATCCATAGAGACAGACAGTAGAGGTTGTCATGGGCTGGGGGATGGGGAATGACTGCTAATGGGTACTGGGTTTCTTTTGGGGTGATGAAAATGTTCTGAAATCAGATAGTAGTGATGGTTGTACAATTTGGTGAATATTCTAAAACACAATGAATTGTATACTTTTTAAGTTTACTCATTTATTACTTTGAGAGAGAGAGCATGAGCGGGGGAGAGGCAGAGAGAGAGGGAGAGAGAGAGAATCCCAAGCAGGCTCCACACCATCAGCACAGAGCCTGATGTGGGGCTTGAAACCACAAACCACAAGATCAGGACCCCAGCTGAAACCAAGATTCTGAGGCTTAGCCGACTGAGCCACCCAAGCACCCCATTAATTGTATACTTTAAAAGGGTGAATTTGGGGGCACCTGTGTGGCTCAGTCAGTTAAGTGTCTGACTTAGGCTCAGGTCATGATCTTGCAGTTCATGGGTTCAAGCCCCACATTGGACTCTGTGCTGACAGCTCAGAGCCTGGAGACTGCTTTGGATTCTGTGTTTCCCTCTCTGTCTGCCCCTCCCCTGCTCGCCCTTTGTTTCTCTCTCTCTCTCTTAAAAATAAATATTAAAAAAATTTTTAAAGGTGAAATTTATGATACATGAATTATATTCATGTATATTATATTATATTCTCAATAAAAAATTACATATGTGATTCCCATTATATTTTTTTGGACAGCACTGTTCCAGAACATAACCATGAAGCCAGGTACCAAGAAGGACCATAATACAGAATCTTTGGATTGTGATTCCCACAGCAAGAGCCTGGATTCCAGGCCTTTTTCCCATAGATCCTTATCCACTTTCTCTTTCGCTGGCAGCTAAGATGATGTAATATGGATTTTCCTCATGCTCTGTGGCTGTATGGGGATGGCAGAAACATCACTGATCTTATTCTCCAGGTCCGGGACACCCTGATGTTGGCAGACAAGCCCTTCTTCCTGGTGCTGGAGGAAGATGGTACAATTGTTGAGACAGAAGAGTATTTCCAAGCCCTGGGGGATGACACAGTGTTCATGGTCCTCCAGAAGGGGCAGAAATGGCAGCCCCCATCAGAGAAGGTGAGGTTCCCACCTGTGTGGTAGGGAGAACATTGGGAGTCTGGGAGAAGTCCTTTTTTGGGGTGTGGGGGATAGGTTGCCAACCACAGGCTTCTCTTGATACAGAGTACTAGGTACCAACTCTCCCTCTCCCGTAAGCCTGGCAAGAAGATTGATGTGGCCCGTGTAACCTTTGACCTATACAAGATGAACCCACAGGACTTCATTGGTTGCCTGAATGTGAAGGCCACTCTGTATGGCACCTACTCCCTTTCCTATGACCTGCACTGCTACCGGGCCAAACGCATCATGAAGTGAGTGAATTGGGATTAGCTGGGGATAGGGTGGGTATTCAGCAATGAGAGAGTCCCTCTCTGTTCACATGGACCTCAGCTTTCTAGGGCCTTGGACTAGTGTTGATGCTGACAAAGCATGGCAGCATTTTCTAGAACTTTATGGCTGAACTGGTGCTTTAGCAGATGCCAAAGGGGTACACATATCTCCTCCAGGTGAAACTGGGATACATTATTTTTCTAATTACCTTCCACCATAACAACTTATTTTTTCACCTAAAATAGTAAGTTTTCCTAAGTAGTCTTCTAATTGGTTTTTAAAAAGTGAACACATGTCAAAGATTTTATTGAACTCTTTAATTAAGGGGAGAACCAGGAAGAAGTTACAATCAGTTCAAAGGAGAATTCAATATACACAGCTCCATCAAGACAGATAAATTCACAGATACAAAACTGGATTTTTCCATGGGGGTGGGAGGGGTGAAATAACTGTTCTTCCATAGATGGAATTAACTTGCAAGTCTGTGGACAATACTCATTTGTATTGATGAATGAACTTCTTTCAAACTTTCTACTTTACTGTGGAAGTCTAATCAAGTAACATGGGAAGCATGAGAATATGTTAAATCATAAGACAAATACTGTTAGGGTACAAGTACTGTTAGGGTGATGTTTCCCAATTTCAGCTGCTCCACTGGTGTTCTAATGAATTCCTACCCCATCAGGCGGATGCAGCCACTGAGGCAGAGGCATCCAACGATGCCAAAGCCACAAAGCTAGGGAATAGCAGAGCATGGCTTCTTGCGAGTTTCTTCTGACAGATTCTAGTCCTCCCCAATTGCTTCATTTAGCATCTACTGAGCACACAGTGTGTGCCTGGCCCTATGTGGTAAGCTTAAGACCCAGAGATAAACAAGATGTCAGAACAAGCTCCATTGTTGCCCCCAGTACCTTGATGAATGCCAGCACATAGCAGTAATTTGAATGAATGATAACGCATATGATCCTTGTTCTTAGAGGCCTTCTGAGAAATCCTGCTCAGGGTCCCCAGAGCTCTGTCAGAACACACGTAGCTAGAGCACACTAGACCTTTTGGCTTTCTGAGTTAATTCTGTGCATATCCAGTCTGCAGATGAGGGACCTGAAGCCTTGCCAGAGATGACATTCAGTGACAGGCTTGAGCCTAGTTCTGTGGCTAGAAATCCCATATTCCTCCTACACCATATCATGCCCCATCTTGATCTGGGCTTGCTGCCGGTAGTTTTCAGATTTCAAAACCTAGAATAGAAGCTTCAGCCTTTAAATTCAGTGCATTTAGGGGAAGTAAGACTCTCAGACCTGAACCCAAAAAAACAAAACAAGCTGAAGTAGGTGTGGTGACTTAATGGTGTCAGCTTTTTATTATTTTTTTATTAATAGTTTTATATTTATTTTATTTTTTTAATAATAGTTTTATTTTTGTTGTTCTGTTTTAAAATATATGTAACATAAAATTTACCATTGTAACTGGTTTAAAGTGTACAATTCAGTGGCATTAAGTACATTCACAATGTTGTGCAACGGTTACCACTATCAATTTCCAGAACTTTTTCATCATCCTAAACTGAAACTCTGTCCCCATTAAACACCAACTTTCCACTCCTCCTTCCCCCAGCCCCTGGTAACCTGTGTTCTACTTTCTTTTTCTTCTGTGTGTGTGTGTGGCGGGGGGGTTCTACTTTCTTTCTTGTTAAGTTGCCTAGTCTAGAGATCTTACACAGTACTTGCTCTTTTGTGACTGGTTTCTTTCACTGAGCATAATGTTTTCAAGGTCCATCCATGTGGTAGTCTGTGTCAGAATTTCCCTCCTATTTATGGCTGGTCAGCTGGTTTTAAGCCGTAGTACTCTAATTTGAGAAATGGGTATACTTCTCAGGTATAGCCTTGAACATTTAAAAAAAAAATTTTTTTTTAACATTTATTTATTTTTGAGACAGAGAGAGACAGAACATGAACGGGGGAGGGGCAGAGAGAGAGGGAGACACAGAATCGGAAGCAGGCTCCAGGCTCTGAGCCATCAGCCCAGAGCCTGACGCGGGGCTCGAACTCCCGGACCGCGAGATCGTGACCTGAGCCGAAGTCGGACGCTCAACCGACTGAGCCACCCAGGCGCCCCTAACATTTTAAAGAATTTTCATGTGTAGATGTTTAGAGTTCTGATCATCTTTGTCTCCCTATACCTTAACCATAAGTTCATTTATTGAATGAAGGTTAACAGTTTGTAAGTTTTAATACCAGCCAGAAAGTCTTTATTTTCCTTTTGTTTTCCCCTCCCTGATCTCCCCTAGGACTAAACACCCCTAGTGACTCTTCCTCGTCTATCTCTTTTAAATAGATTTGGACAAGAACTTGGTTGAAGTAGTCAAGCATTCCACCAGCTACTCTTGACCCCACGTTTACCCTACTCATCTACCTATTAGGCTCCACATTAAGTGACTTAGGTTATTTCAACCTCAGAATGCTGTGAGGGATCAAAATAGTATGATCTTATTTTATGGTTGGGGAAGCGGAAGCTCAGAACTATAGCAGTTTGCCAACCTTCACACAGCTGATAAGACTGGATTAGAACTCTGGCCTATTTGACTCAAGTTCTGTTCTCATTACACTGCAATACCAAGTATGAAGATCTTCATGTCCAGCACTCTGAACATTAGCTAGACTACATATGACTTGGAAAGGTCTCAGAGTCTAGAACAGAGGTCATGAAGGACAGAGCCATGGGATGGAGATTAATCTGGCTGGCCTAAAGCAGTATTACAAAAATTAAAGGTCTTATTAAATGAGGGTGAATTTTCCATGAGAAAATAGGGAGGTGACGGACATCTCAGTTAAGGCATGATTGCAGGCAATGTCTGTAGACCCTTTCCCATTTGCTAAGGGAAGGCAGCATCTGTTCCTGTTGACACATCACTCTACAATTTATGAAATTATGGAGGCAGCATTTAGAGGCTGTAGGGAGGGGTTTTCTTTGTGTTTTGACTCTAGTGCCTTTTTCTTCCACCCAGGGAAGCTCTTCGTTGGGCCCTCTTCAGCATGCAGGCCACAGGCCATGTGCTGCTTGGCACATCGTGTTATATGCAGCAGTTCCTGGATGCCACAGAGGGAGGGCAGCCCCCTGAGGGCAAGGCCCCATCGCTCATCCCATCCTGTCTGAAGATGCTGCAGTGAAGACCCAAGTCCTTAGAGGCTTTCCCCAGAGAAGGACTAGATGGGGGGCCCCCATGCTCAGCTAGTAGCACCTACAAACCCAGTTAGGCAGCTTCTTATCTTGCCACAACTTCCTCACCTCCCAGGACCTCGAATGAAGAAGGCTTCCCAAGGGAAAAGGTCAGAAATCTGGGATAGGCCGGGAAAGGAGAACTGAGTGTTCTTAGCCTGGCCCAGCTACTTCCTGTCCAGGGTAGTTTAGCTGACCAAGACGGGTCACCAGCAGGCTAGCATGAGGTCTGCCCCTCAGCTACCTGTTTTCACATGCTCTACTTTCATCGCGCTCCCCACTTCCTGGTCCCTCAGCCCTAATACTCCTGAGTGAACTGTCAAGTCCACTAGTGTATGTTACTAGAGAGTTTGCATTAAATTATTTATGCTAATACATCTTTGCCTGTGTTCTTTGGGGGTGAGGGTGGGGTTCTGCCTGGAAGGTTGGAAAGGTCTAAGGGAGGAGAGGAATCTACTGTCAAACCATTCTTCAAAATGTGGGGTTATAGGTACAGGACTTTTTCTGCCAAAAAAAAAAAAAAAAAAGAATTGCAATTGATTCTGGAACTAATGTCTGCTTCATCAGAGACTTGAGCAGACCACATAACCAAAACAGTAAAGGACAGTTTCCAGAATAAATCTGCCTATCAGAAGGGCTTTGAGTGACAGGGTGGGACTAAGGCACTCTTCTAATTTCTCAATATTACATTTTATTACACCCTTTTAAGTGTTTAGGTGGGAACATACTTATCAGGCTGTACCAGAACCCTCCATCAACGCTCTCCGTAGCTTGCCAGATAGTTTACCTTTCATGTTCAGCACTGTCAACTTCAGGATTTCAAAATAAGCTTTTCTGTAGCCACAAAAAATATTAGTTTCTCATCAGTGTGAGCTGGCATTTTTCCACAATAGGGCAACTCAAACAAGATAAGCATGAAAGGCAAAGTTTGCAGGTGACTATGCTTTAGTCTATGACTCTCACATTCAAAAATGTGTCATTTATGACCCTGAATATAAAGCCTAGATGGGTTTATTAAGTATAAAGGCCTGTGTTGCCAAAGCTAGAGTCTGGAGAGTTATTGCTGGCAGCTGATCCAAACCTGCAGCCATGTGTGGGAGGGGTGCAGAGCTAACAGGAAAATAGTTTCTATTCTGGGCTTTCCTGCTCTTGCATTTATGGCTAGAGGCCTGGCTCAGTGCTGTCCTGGCTCTGCAGGGTAGGCCTTTCCATGTGGAGGCACCATGTTCATACAAGCACATGCAGAGGCTACGACCAACTTGCCCCTCTTCTTTTCTTCTTTTTTTTAACATTAATGTATTTATGTATTTAATTAAAAACGTTTTTTCTAATGTTTATTTTTGAGAGAGACAGAGTAAGAGTGGGGAAAGGACAGAGAGAGAGGGAGACACAGAATCTGAAGCAGGCTCCAGGCTCTGAGCTGTCAGCACAGAGCCCAATGCGGGGCTCGAACTCACAAACCGTGAGATCAACACCTGAGCCGAAGTCGGACACTTAACCGACTGAGCCACCCAGGCACCCCTATTTAGTTTTTAAGTAAACGCTACACCTAATGCCCAATCTGGGGCTTGAACTCACAACCCTGATATCAAGAGTTGCATGCTCTACTGATTGAGCCAGCCAAGTGTCCTTTTTTTTTTTTAATCTTTTTAAAATTTTTTTTTAAGTAAGCTATCTGCCCCTCTGGTGAAGTTAGTCATAAGCCGAGTTGGGCTAAGGGTGGCAGAAGTTTGGAATGTGTCCAATCTTTCCTCCTCCTAAGACTCAGAGTTTCACAAGTAAGTTTTGAGTGACTGACCACAGTCTCTTGGCATTGAGCCCTCTCAGCTCAGGGAATATTAGGTTCTTCCTTTTCCTCCAGGAACCTGGAGACTAATGGAGTCATACCAGCTGTGGGCAGTGAACAGGAGAGGGCAGTCTTTGATGAGGCTAGTGTATATGAAAGAAAAATTCCAGAGAGCACGGGACCTCAGAGAGCCTGAGGCCAGTCCAACTGGGGAAACGGCCTCTCCCATGGCCAAGTGCCCTCAGTGGAGGAGAGGTCTGTTGCAGTTAAGGCACACCGTGTACCAGCCCCTGGGCCTTAGTCTTTCCACTTTTGCTCAAGCTGGTACTTATTATGAAAGCACAGGAGGCCTTTCAGAAGAGGGTTTTTAAAATGCTGTGGGGCCTTATGACAAAGCACAGTACTGTCTGAGCCCAAAACAAGATAAAAACCACTTGCACTCTTGCCAAATGTCTTGTCAGTTCTGTCTCTATTCGGGTACATCTATTCAAAAAGTGATTATTTAAATCTTTGAATTAAAAATAAAAAGATAAGTTTCTTGAGGTATAATTTACATAAAATGAATCTTCCCCTTTTAAGGTATAGACAATTAAGTTTGGGTTTGTTTGTTTTTTAGTTTTGGCAAATTCATACTGTTATGTAACCACCATTTCTAGCATGCCAAAAAGTTCCCTTATGCTCTACTTCCCAACCTCTACTCACCCCACCCTTGACTCTTTTCTGCCAATATAGCTTGCCTCCTTTTCTAAAATGTCATGTAAGTAGAATCATATAGCCTTCAAAAAAATTCATTTCTACTGTTTTCTTTTTTTTAATTTTTTTTACATGTATTTATTTATTTTTGAGAGACAGAGAGAGAGACAGAGCACAAGCGGTGGATGGGCAAAGAGAGAAGGAGACACAGAATCTGAAGCAGGCTCCAGGCTCTGAGCTGTCACCACAGAGCCCGACACCGGGCTCGAACTCACAACTGCAAGATCATGACCTGAGCCGAAATCAGACGCTCACCCAACTGAGCCACCCAGGTGCCCTGTGTTTTTTTTTTTTCTTTTTTCAACGTTTATTTATTTTTGGGACAGAGAGAGACAGAGCATGAACGGGGGAGGGGCAGAGAGAGAGGGAGACACAGAATCAGAAACAGGCTCCAGGCTCTGAGCCATCAGCCCAGAGCCTGACGCGGGGCTCGAACTCACCGACCGCGAGATCGTGACCTGGCTGAAGTCGGACGCTTAACCGAATGAGCCACCCAGGCGCCCCTCTTTTTTTTTTTTAAGTAGCCTTCATGTCTACCCTGGAGCCCAGCATGGGGCTCGAACTCACAACCCTGAGATCGAGACCTGAGCTGAGATCAACAGACAGATGCTTAACTGACTGAGACACCTAGGTGCTCCCCCATCTACCTAATTTTACTTAAAATTATTTGTGGGGGGGCACCTGGCTGGCATTTAAAACATTTTACGAATCATACAGTCTTTCATATCTGGCTTAGATTTTTAAACCAGCAAAACATATCAACAAGATTAAAAAAACTTACACGATTCCAAAGGGTAAAATCATTATTCATCTTCTCACCCTGATTCCTTCTCCAGAAGCAAACACCATCTCGTTTTTGTGTGTCCTTTCAGAAATGTAAAGGCATAAAATGTAATACATATATATGAATCACACACACATATGCATATTCTAGTCACACTTGTCCTCCCTTTTCCTTTTTTGCTTTAATATATTTTGGAAACCGATTCACATAAGCAGATACAGACATACACATTCCTTAATCAACGGCTGCATAGTATGGATATGCTACAACTGACTTAGCCACTCCTCTGTTGATGTTCGGTCTTTTCCTGAACAATGAATTGAAAGTTACAGTTTTTTTAGTAAATAAACAATACACAAGCTGCATGTAAGTTTTGTATAGGTGTAATTATAGGATAAAACCCATGTTCTTTGTTTTTCACTTAACATCTCATTTCTCCTGTTGTTCCCTGCCTCTGCCTCCCTTCTTCCCAGTACCTGTTCCTCCTGGTGCATTTCTAGTTCTTCACAACCCTTCTGTCACCACACATGCTGGAACTTGCTCTCTGATTTCACTCAGCTCCTCTCCTTTTACTCTCTCAGCATCTGCACAGGGTTTAGCAAGGTGGGCTGTGGTGTGCTGTGTGTGCTGTGATCTGTGTCCACGGGGTGAACTTCTTGTTGTCAGGGCTTGCCTTGTTGATCCCTGATTCCAGCTCAGAGATGCCAGGGCCTGGTATAGAGTTAGCGTTAAAAAAATGTTGAATTGGTGATATATTAGATTTATGTCCCCTACAGAGCTAATCATAGGACAATTTATGTCTTCAGTTTTGAGATTTGTTTTGATTTTGTTTTGATAAATAATGCTGTAGTGAATCTCATTCTCCCTCAGGCCCTTTTCTTCTTTTGGATTGATTATGCACCAGGCTGTTCTTCCAAGCAGGCTTACTGGACCAAAGGGGACTTTTTTTCCCCCTCAATTTACCTTACAAAATTGGGCACAGTGGTATTTTGTTTTAAGATTTTAATTTAGGGGTGCCTGTGTGGCTCAGTCGGTTAAACACTGGACTTGGACTTGGGCTCAGGTCATGATCTCTCAGTACACGAGTTTGGGCCCCGCATCGGGCTCTGGGCTGACAGCCTGGAGCCAGCTTCAGATGCTGTGTCTCCCTCTCTCTCTGTGTCCCTCCTCCGCTTGCGCTCTTCTCTCTCAAAAAAAAAAAAAAAAAAAAAAAAAGACATTTAAAAAAAGATTTTAATTTTAATTAATCTCCACACCCAAAGTGGGGATCAAAAATCCTATGCTCTACCTACTGGGCCAGCCAGGCGCCCCACAGGTGGTTTTTTGAAGTCAGAAGCTCCTATGAATTGGAATGGTAATCAGAGTACCTTAATCTTTCGTTCCTGTTTTGTCCTAAGACAAGTCCTGTGATCGTGAGTAAATTCCTTAGCTGCTCTGTGCCTCAGTTTCCTCAAAAGCATAGACTGGGAGTAAAACATTTTCTGCCTGCAGGAAGGCAAATCTCCGCCTTCTCACGCCTCTGAGCCAGCCGGCTCGCTAGTCGTATTGACAGGCATTCTGACCAATCAGTACGCTGTGGGAGAGCGGGTCGGCCCTTCTCCACACATGCGCACTGTCCTTGCTCGGGAGATGGGTGGCTACAATGTTTTGGGCCGGATCTGGGGTGTATGGCGGCGGCGGCCAGGGGTCCGCGCAGTGCCCAAGGCCCCAGGCTTTGGCACCGAAGCCGGGTGATTACCCCTTCTCCCGCCCCTTCGTGTGGGTGGGACGGTGGGGCCGGGGTAAAGTGTGTGTGGTATCTGGACTTAGGTAGGCATGGGTTCTAATCCCGCCACTATTGTGTGACCGACCCTAAACTACTCACTTGGTTTCTCTGAGTTTCAGTTTCCTCCTCTGTAAAATGGGGCTAGATGTGCCTGAACTTGCGGGAAGCTCACCCCAGGCATTCTGAGGCATTTGTAGGAGGTGGCAGTATATAAGGTGTGGGGAGATAAGAATGGATACCTCTCAGGAAACGAGTGATCCTTCCTACTGCGTACTCTACCTTTTTCAGACATCGGCTGCGACCCCGAGGCTCCAGCAAACGGTCGAGGCCCCTGGGGGGCCAGCCATTCCCGGGGCTGCTGCAGCTAGAGAACCTCAGTCGGGAGGAGCTGGTTGATGTGCTGAGGGCTGCAGTAGTGGACCAGAAAGGTGAGGGGTGGGAGGGGCAGCTGCACACAGACTCTGGAGGGGTGCCTGCTGCTCAGAGCCTTCTAGGGGTTGACAGGGCTCCCTGCTAAAGTCTTTGGGGTCATATCCTCGTGTTGCCTCCCACTGGTGGTATGACCTAGAACAGGCCTCATAATCTGTCTGAGCCTCAGCATCGTGGGGATGGGGGTGAGAGGGTGCAAATAACTAGAGAGTCTTCAACATAGTAGGCACTTGGTAATAGGAATTGCCATAAGAAATTGTTTACCGATGGACAAAACACAGGCTTTGGAGTCAGATCGAGGCTCTGTAATGAGCTTACTGTGTGGCTGTAGGAAAATAATTTCTCTGAGCCTCAGTCTCCATTCAGTGATTTGTTAATTCTCTCAACTGTTTATTGAGTAGAGGCTTTGTACCAGGCACTGTTCTAGGCACAGGTATACAGTGCTGAACAAGATAAATGTGGTTCCTGCTCCCAGGGAGCTAATATTTTAGTGGCAGAAATGGATTCATCAGGAAATAAGTGAACAAAGTACTTACTAGTGATCAATGCTATGAATAAAACAGGGTATTATGACCATGTGGCAGACATTAGGTTGGGGAGTCAGGCCTCTCTGTGGTGGCAACATTTGAGCCGAGATGATATGAAAGAGTCAGACATGTGAAAATCTGGGACAGCAAGTATAAAAGCCTAAGGTGGCAACTAGCTTAACATATGCGAAGGACAGAAAGAAGTTCAGTTTAGGGTGTAGTTGATAACTCAGGTCTGAGAGTTGTAGTGGGGTCACAAGATAAAATGAATTGAGAAAGTACTTTATAAACTCTAACTGCTGCTTTTGTGTTGCTCATGCTCATGTAATATATGTTTTAGGACCTCTAGTGACATTGAATAAGCCACCGGGTCTACCAGTGACAGGTACGGGCAGGGGATGGGGATGTAGTGAAAGAGGGTTTGAAGGTTCTGAGGGAGGGGATACTGAAGAGAATGGGTCAGTGGGATAAAGCCAAAGGCCTCTGAGAGCAACTTGTACTTTTCCTTCCTTTTTTGTCCCCCCAGGAAAACCAGGAGAGTTGACATTGTTCTCAGTGCTGCCAGAGCTGAGCCAGTCCCTGGGGCTTGGGGATCAGGAGCTCCAGGTTGTGCAAGCATCTGGGAAGTAAGTGATGGTGGGGGCAGTGATAGGAATGTAGGAGGACAGGTATCCATCTTGGGTGAGGGAACACTTGCTTGGGAGTAGGTCGAGACATTTTCCACAGGCTGGTTTGGGAGCACAGAGGAAGGATGCAAGGAAAAGGAGGGAGTGAACAGATCTGGGTTCAAATCCATACGCACAAACTGTGATCACAGGCAAAGCATGAAAACTCACTGAGCCTCAGTTCCCTTAATAATAAAATAGAGCTAATCATACCTATGCTCAGCGTGCAGTCACTTCTCCAATACCATAATCATGGCAGGCATTGCTCGTTGACCCATGATATTCTTTCCTCTAAAACTGCTATCAACTAGAGCCGGTACTTGGATGAAATATTTCTGAAATTCCACAAACTCATAGGCTTGTGGGGAATTTAATTATTTATGAGCTATTATACACAGAATTCCTACTGTAATGCCTGGCACATTGTAGACATTCAGCAGTGGGGGTAATTGTTATGACATTTGGCTCTGAGCTCCTTGGGGACCAGGGCAAAATGAGCACATTAAATTATGTAGTCTTAGTATCAAACATGAGAAAGTCTTTCTTGTTTCTCAGGAGGAGGTCTTGAGTTATAGTTCTGGTGTGATTGCTTTGCCTTAAGCAGGCCAGTGTGCCTTCCCAAGCATGCTCCCTTTTTTGGGGGTGAGCCCAAGGGACTTCAATTTTGTGATTTATCCTCTTTCTCCAGAGAGACCTCTGGGCTTGTACTCCTCTCCAGTTGTCCTCAGACAGCCAGCCGCCTCCAAAAGTTCTTCATCTATTCACGGAGAGCCCAGAGGCCCACAGCCACCTACTGGTGAGTGGTGCTGGGAGGCTCCCATGGCAGTAGGGAGGTCCTGGCAAGCCACTCTGTGACCTCTTCCTGCCTCTTTCTTAGTGCTGTCACTGATGGGATCCCAGCTACTTCTGAGGGGAAGATCCAAGCAGCTTTGAAACTGGAACACGTTGATGGCGTTGATCTTGTGAGTCATGGTCTGGCAGGGAGCAGAAGGGGACTCTCCAAATATATTATCCCTACAGAGGAATCAAGGGTAGAGACTTGGGGGGGGCGGCTGGCTCTCCTGTCCCCTAAAACAGGCAAGTAACCACTACTTATACTATGGCCCTGTCTATTAGCAGCAGCGAGGGTCTGGGCTTAGGTGCCAGGTGTGTGTGAAGCTTGTTCATTCTTGGGGGCTGACACCACAGGTAATTCCAGTGAAGTCCCCATCCCGAAAAGACTTCCAAGAAGGTGTCAAGAGGACCCTCAGCCACTTCCATGTGGTGGCCATGGGCTCTGGCTGTGCCTTGGTCCAACTGCAGCCACTGACAGGTGGGTCTGGAGCCCCAGCCAGCCTTCATACCTCTATTTGGCTGGAGGAGGCAAGGGGGATGGAAAGAAGGTGGTGGTGTTAATGGAAGCCTGGGGAGCATTTGAGGGACCCCAGGGGTAGGTAATCAGGCTCATCTGGAGGAGGTAGCACTTCTGTCAGTCTGGTGGTCATTCCTTTGTAGCTCATCTTATTATTTTTTTCATACCGATCTCAGGATCTTTTCTTTGTCTTTGGTGTTCTGTGGTTTCACGATGCCAAGTCTGATAGGTATGTGGGTTTAGTTTTATTTATCTTGCTTGGGATTCACCTGAATCTGAACATTAATATATTTCATCCATCCTGGAATGTTCTTTCTCTCTTCCAGTGTTGCACCTCTTGCATTTTCTCTATTCTCTTCCTTTTGTATGCCTAAGAGATGTGTCTGACCTTCTCATTCTCCTTGCTTGGTCTCTTTTCTTTCATATTTTTCATTTCTTAATCCTGTTGCATTCTGGGTAATTTCTTTAGCTGTGTCTTCCAGGTGAATAGTTTTCTCTTCAATTGGATCTAATCTGCCAGTTCAGCCTATCCATTGGCTGTATTTTTCACTTCTAGAAGTTCTATTTGGTTGTTTTACAAATAAAAATGGCCTTTAAAAATATATAGCATCTTTTTTTTCTCAATTGTTATTTTTTGTCTTTAACCATGTTAAACACACTTGTATGTTGTATTTCTATATTTTCATTGTCTAAGATTCTGGAGGGTCTAATCCTGTGATGTTTCATGCTGACTCTAATACTTGGTGAATGGTTTTCTCATTGCTCTGTGATTTAGGATTGTGAATTCAAGTTCAGCTAGGCCTTTATCTTTGGAAGTCTTTTGTTGCCTCACTGTAGATAAGCCTCTCGGGAGAGGTTCTTCCTTTGCTTCTGTCAGATGCCCCAGGGCTGTCACTAGTTCAGGATCTCTCTAAATATTGTCTCCGTTGGAAGTTCATAGATCACTCAAGTAGTGTTAATTTGAGCCCCACACCTGTGTGAGAGCAGGCTCATGGTTGCGAATTCTCAGGGGAAACTTTCTCATTCCCCACTTATCTACCGTTGACTGGCTTTTGCTCCTAGTCCACCCCATCACTGGAGATGTAGCCCCTCTAGTATTTCATTTGGGTACTAAGGCCTCACCCCTGGCCCCTGGGTAGCTACTTAACCCCAAGGGCCCTGGATACTCAAGATTGGCAGTATCCCTAGAATAGGTGAAACGTTGGCTCTGTGTGCTCTGGATTTGTTTTCCCCTGGTTTTGGTCTTGGGATCTTACTTTCCTATATGCCCAGATGCATATTTAAAAGGATGATTGTTCTATTTTTCTGGTGTTTCTAGGTGGTTTATAGCAAGAGGGTTTTTAAACTTTTTTTAAAGTTTATTTGGTTTGAGAGAGAGAGTATGAGAGGGGCAGAGAGAGAATCCCAAGTAGGCTCTGCACTGTCATATATGGGGCTTGAACCCATGAACTGTGAGATCATGACCTGAGCCGAAATCAAGAGTTGGATGCTTAACTAACTGAACCACCCAGGCACCCAGCAAAAGGGTTTTTAGATTATCCAGTCCACCATATTGCCGGACATGGAAGCAGAGTATAGCTCCTGGGTTTGAATCCTAGCTTATGGTGGTAGGCAAGTCACTTCTCTTTGAGCTTCAGTTTTCCTATGTGTAAGATGGGAATGATGATAGGATCTGCTTTATAGGGCTGTCATGAGGATTAAATAAGTTTACATAAGTAAAGCATTTTGTACCATGCCTAGCACACAGCCCCCCAATTCTGTATTTGTCAAGGTACTTTTGGTTGTCAGTTTCCCAAAAACTTGTTCAAATTGGTGTCAGCCAAAAACAGGGAATGTATTGGTTCATACAACTTAAGTTTAGGTGTTCCTGGATCAAGAGGCTCAGAGGACGTCCTCTGGAAGCTGTTTCTCCATTTCTTCTTGCCTCGGGCATGTCGGCTTCTTTCTCCCACAGGCTATCCTGTGGTGAAGGTAGAGATGGCCAGGGCTCCAGCAGCTCCTGACCTGCACCCCACCAGTTTAGCACCCTCACAGGAAAGAGCATTCCTTGTTTCCAGTAGCTTCAGCAGTAAATTCAGGGTTGTCTCTCTTCACAAGCGAATCCCACAGGCCAGGTGGATTGATAGGACTGTCCTGACCTGGTCTTTCACCCTGCTCTGGAGGTAGGAGCAGTAGCATTGACGTCACTGAAACCACATGATCTGGGAATGGGAGCGGAGTGGTGTTGTTTTCCCAGAGGAAAGGGGGAGTGATGAACCTGGGTGGGACAGATAGAGCAGCTGCCCACCCTGTCATCTCTCTCCTGTCCCCCAGTGTTCCCCAGTCAGCTCCAGGTACACATGGTACTACAGCTCTGTCCTGTGCTCGGGGATCACACATACTCTGCCCGCGTGGGCACTGTCCTGGGTCAGCGCTTTCTACTGCCAGCAGAGAGCACCAAGCCCCAAAGACAGGTACCCAAGCCTACCTACCTGCCATTTCGGGGGGTGGGCAGCACCTTCAGACATTAGCTATGAAATTTGGGACTGAGGTAGCCCTCTTGGCTTCCAAGGCTATCTGTAGCCCTATCTTGCTGTGTGGCCCTGAGCAAGTAACATCCCCTCTCTTGGGCCTCATTCTGCCACCCATCTGTTCAATAAGGAAATTTAACTTATTGAAGGGCCAGTTTCTCAAGGCCCTTCTAAGTCAGCTGTCCTTTGGGTCTCTTTGGTATAAGGGGTAAAAGTAGTGGTGTATGTGTGCGTGTGTTAGGGTAACTATCTGCTTTAACAGAGTAACCCCAAAGTGCCAGAGTCTTAGCACAGTAATTTCCCTCCACATTAAATATAATTAATGGGGGTGGGGTGGGTGAGCTTTACTCCAAGCAGTCACTCAGGACCCAGGCCATTGCTATGCAGCCAGATGAAGGGAGACAGGACAGTGCGGGTTCACGTGGGAGGTGTTCGTGGGCCAAGTCTGGAAGTGGCATATGCTTGCACTCCTGTTCCATTGGCTAAAACTATCATATGGCCTCACCAAACTGCAAGAGGGACTCAGAAATGTTTACCTGTGTGCACAGGTGGAAACTGATTTAGTGAACCCTACCCAGTCTCTGCCATAGCATGATTGTATGTGTGTGTGTGTGTGTGTGTGTGTGTGTGTAGAGGAAGTGAATAACAAATTATGGACATGGAGCGGGGGAGAAAGGGAGGAAGTCTTTGCCTTACTCACATTTTGGTTAGAGCTGTTGGAACTCAACCTGGCTGAACGCTGACATGCCTCTCCCACCCCAGGTCCCGGATGAAGCCCTCCTCAGACGCCTCTGCCTGACCCCCTCCCAGGCTGCCCAACTGCCCTTGCATCTCCACCTGCATTGTCTCCATCTTCCAGGCATGAGGCCCGGGGAGGCCCCCATGAAGCTTCTGGCACCCTTGCCCTCTTATTTCTCCAGGACCCTACAGTGCTTGGGGCTCCACCAACAATAATGCTCCTTCTGTTCCTTTTGTTTCTGCTGGAAAGCAGTGGGGATGGGGTGGGAGATGAACCTACGATGAGGCCTGAGGAGAATGAGGTCAGTACTCAACATGCAGTAAGGCCTCGCTTTAAGATCCTGGGCTCTGCATTCGGACACACCTAAGATCAAAGCCTGCCTAGGCCACCTGCTGCATGGGTTAGGCAAATGACTTCATCTCTTTGGACGTGCATTAATAAAAGTACCTACCTCATAGTATGGTTTTGAAGATTTGCTAAGAAAGTGAGTATCATGGAGCACGCTTTCTGCTGAGTTCAATATGTGGTCTTTTTATTTGGCTGTTTCTGTCCCAATTCTAGCTGGGAGGAAATGTTTGGTTTTTTTAATTGTGATAACATACACATAGCAAAATTTACCATTTTAACCATTTTTAAGTGAACAGTTCAGTGGCATTAGGTACATTTACACTGTTGTGCAATCACATCATCTTACAGAACTGAAGCTCTGCCCCATTAAACACTGATTTCCCATCCGCTAGTAGCCCCCATTCTCCTTTGTCCCTATGAATCTGACTACTCTGGGGACTTCATATTGAAATGAAGATCTCAGATCTTTTATAGTAAAAAACTGAAATATATCAAACATACAACGAGTACATAAACATCTCTGTGATTTAAAGAATTACAAAGTGACACCCATATAACCACCACTCAGGGCACGAAACAGAAACATGCCTCTTATTCCTTATTAGGGCAGTAGTTCTCAACCCTGGTCCCACAGTAGAACCCCCTCCTCCTCCCTCTCAGGAAGCTTTAAAAAAGCGCTGTACCCTCCCTGTGATTCTGCACCCCAAAGATACCAATTTAAGCAGTCTGGGCCGGAGATCCTGGCATCAATCTTTTAAGTTCCCCAAGGGGTTCTATTGTTCATCCTAGGTTGGAAACCCTATCCTGACATGGAAGTTTCCCTTGTTTGTCTTGTTAAGGTTTTCCACATACATATGCATCCCTAAACAATACACTTCGTTTTGCCCGACTTTGGTGTTTCCATAAATGGAGTCATGCTGTGTATGTTCTTTTGTGATTTGTTCTTGTTCCACGCTGTGAAATGCATCTGTGATGTATGGTGTGGGTTTGAATTCCACTGCATGGCCACACCAGTCTATCCATTCTACTGTTAATAGACAGGTCATTCGGCTATTGGCACAACAGTGGTGTAAACTCACTTGTATGCATTTCCTGGTTCGGTTATGCAAGAGTTGCTGGATCAGAGTATATGTATCTCCACTTGACTAGTCTTGTTAGTTTCCTAGGACTGCTATAACAAATTACCACACCCGAGTGGCTTAAAACAACAGAAATCAATTTTGTCATAGATCTGTCTGGAGGCCAGTCTGAAATCAAGTTGTCAACAGGGCTGTGCCCTCTGACGCCTCTAGGGGTGAATCCTTCCTTTCCTCTTTCAGCTTCTGGTGGCTCCAAGCCTTGACTTGTGGCTGTATCACACCAGCCTGCCTCCATCTTCACACGGCCTTCCAGTGTCTGTGTCTTCTGACTCTTATAAAGACACTTGTCATTGGATTTAGGGCCCACCTGGATAATCCAGAGTACTCTCATCTCAAGATCTTTAACTTAATCACATTGACAAAGACTTTTTTTCCAAATAAAGTTATTCACAGTTTCCTAGCAGATATATCTTTGGGTGTAGGGAAGACTACCATTCAACCCACTACAACTAAGAAATACTAAAATACTACTGATATTTCCTTTTTAGGCAACCATGGCCCCTTGCTAAGGAAGGGAGAGACCCACTCCCTCTGGAGAAGGGCTGGGTTTAGGCAAGGTTCATCCTTCTTTCATCTTACGTTATAAATCTAACACCCTTAGATGTCACTCTGCTGCTAGCCCAGCTTCTCCCCTGGGCTTGGAGACTGGGGATCGCCCAGTGGTGAGCAGTCTGGCAGTGTGTCCTAGTTTTCTCATTGCCATATGATCTTGGGCAAGCCATGTCTCTCATTCAGATTCATCTATAAGTTTCTTCATCTATAAAGTGAGGCTTATCCCCCCATCCAAAGGTCAGAGATGTCAGGGAGTCCCCGAATAGGAAGCCCCATATCTGTCGCTAGTGAGGCAATTCTGGCCCTTGCTTTGTGGAAGGTTGCTGATGGCCTGTAGCTCTCACTCTGGACCTTGGGGTACAGGGCCTTAGCCTACCTTCTCTTCAACCTCCAATAGGAATGGAGCCAAGCCCAGGATACTTCACTTGCTCCTTTTTATTTGGCACTGCATCCAGGATAGGGGCAGTGAGGATCAAAGCAAGGGCTTCTGTAGCCTCACGTCCCCCATGCTCCCTAGACCCTGGTATGCACTGATCAAGGACAGGGGTCTTGGAAGGCTGTCTTCATGAGGCATGTCTCAGCCTTGGGTCTGTCACAGAGTCTGGCCTTGAACTTGCCTTTGGCCTTGATCTTTCTGTGGGTGCTAGGAAGATTTCCAACTTCGAAGGGTAGAGGCCACAAGGAACTTCCAGGACAGGGACCACGAAGGTGCTGGGGAGCAACAGCCTCGGTGTGAAAGGGGGGAAGAGGGAGGAAGAGATGATCAGGAAATCTGTTCAGGAAGGGGGTTCTGAGGAAAAAAGCCCTTCCCTTGGGGCTCCAGCTAGTCAGGGAGCTGCCCTTGCCTGTGCCCTCCAGCCCTAACCCCAGTATTCAGCACTGCCCACCAGGGTGTGAGTCACGGCTCAAGGCCCACCTTTCTTGGTTTCAGGACGCTGGATGCCAACTTGAGTTCAGGGTTAGGTGGAAAGGAAATCAAAACCTTGGTGGTAGGTAGAGTCATCGAGGCCTTGCCTGTGGTTGACAGGGCCTTAGAGCCCACCAACTTGCTGTGCTGCAGTCTGAGCACCCGCCCCTGGGATCGGAGCACATGAGAAGGCAGCCCGGCCTTGGTGTGAAGGCTGGGGAAATGGTAAGGGGCTGTGGGAGCAAGAGGGGCCGTGAGGGCCTGGGGAGGCCCCAAGGTTGATCAGCAGCCCCTCAAGGTGTGCGTGGAGGGTGGAGAGTGGGGGAAGAGGAGGGCTGGGGTGTGAGATGGCAAATGGAGCCCTCCCAGTTCCTCCTCCAGAGGCCATGGGAAGAACACAGGGTTTAGAGCCCAACAGACCTGGGTCTGCATCCCAGCTCTGCCCCTTCTGAGATGTGCAACCTCAGGCAGCTTCCTTAAACTTCCTGATACATCGGCTGGAAAATGGGGATAATAGCACCTACCTCGCTAGGTTGTAAGGACTAAAGGAGCTGGTTGGGTAGCGGCACAGTGTAAGTTGTTAAGTGCTGAACAACTATTAGCTCCTTTCCCCCAGGGGCAACTTTGCGTGGAGGCAATGGCAGAATACCGCTGCAGGAAAAGCTTGGGCTCTGAAGAGAGATGGACCTGGGACTGAGTCCTGGAATCTGTGAATAAGTACCACTACCTTGCAGGGTGACTATTTTGGAGGGAACGATACTCATTTGGTCACACATTTTTAGAAAATACTTTGTAAGTGATGGCTTTTACTTGCTACTGGTGTCTTTTTGGTGGGGCTACGGCGGGGTTGCAAATCTAGGTGGTTAGGAGGGGCTTGGAGAGCAGGAAGAAATTGCCTTGGGACCTTGGGGTGTTTTGGGGGAATGGTCTTACCCAGGGCTTGGGGGTTCTTCAGACTCAATGGCAATCTGTTCAAGGGGTGGGGTTGCCTGTCCCCACTAGCAAAGGTCATGGTGAAAATGCAGCCCATCCTGGTGCTGGGGGGTTCCCACTTCCGGAGATTGGGGTAGACCAGGGCCGAGGCACATTTCGCCTTGACTTTCTTCCCCTTTCCGGGGGCCGAGGTGGTGGCAGTGGAGTCTGGCTTCTCAGTGTGCCCCAGGCTCCTGGCCCCAGCAACCTTCCTAGGAGCTGACCTGTGAGTAACAGTCCCCAAATCCTTGCCTTCCCCAGAGGCTCGCTGGGTCAGCAGGTGAGGGAGTGCTGGGCGGACCCCCATCCGCCGGTGACACATTGCCAGGGGCTTCTTGATGGTGGAGCCCTCTATTAGGAGTCGGATACCCACATACTGGGGTACCTCCACGGCAGGCTGTGGGAAAGAAGAGGAGATGAGGCCTGTTCAGACAGTGGTGCTGGAATCCTAGGCCCAGAAGGAATCAGGACAGAGATGGATGGAATTAATTTCTGGGTTGAGAAACAGGGAGCCCATCTCTGTTCTCTAAAGGGTCTGGCTCGAGAAGCCTGAATCAGTACCTAGAAAGTCACAGAACCCCTGGGATTAGTAACCCTGTGGAGTCAGGGAGTCTTAGTCATGCCTCTATTAGGACCCCCTACCCTTTGCCCTCCTAAGCTCTCCCAACCCCTGCTGGAATGTGTAGGGTTCTGCTTCATAAGCCACTGCTGATGGACAGCTTCCTGAGTTAAGCCAGATTCTCTGCAGACAGAATTTGAGTTATGTCACCCAGATAGCTAAGAGACTTGGAGCCTGCCTATAGCCTTACACGAACCTATTATGGGGAAGGAGAAACTGAGAGCATTAATGAAGGCATTCTATTGAGAGAATGAAGTAGAAAATTTGCATAAGGAGGCAGAGAAAGAGTTCCAGAAGAGGAGCCTCTGTACAATGTTCAGTTCTGATTAAGCCAGCCATACATCCTGCAGCTGGGCTCCAGGACAGCCTCCCTGTGTCTTGCTAATGACCCGTTTTTAACCTTGAGCTAGTGTGAGGTGTTTTCTGTGTCAACAAAGGATCCTGATTAGAATCTATCAGAATCACTTGCAGCTTGTAAAAAATACAAATATCAGAGTTCCTACAAAGCCCCATTAATCAAAACTGGGTATCAAAATAAGTCAGTGAAAAGGATGACAGGAAAATGTGTCATGTGCACCTAAGTATCACTTTACAAAGTAACCGATCATTGCAAAGGGGAGGATGCAACGTACAATGGAGAGATGTGGTAGCTACCACCTTAACCCCATGGCCAGACTTAGCATCACTAATCACGAGACACACCAACAGTGTGTGCTTTGTGATACTATATGAGGTACCCAGCATCACGTCTCAAGTGTTCTTGCCAAAAATGTCTAACCTGAACCTTAGCAAGCTGTTTGGCCCAACTTCTAGTTTATAGGACACTGAGATAACAGAAGAACAAGCTAAATAGCATCACAAAGAAACAATCAGACAAATCCAGAATGTGGGACAGTTCTACAAAACAACCAACCTGGTCCCTTCAAAAGATCCCAACAAACTATTGGGGGTGGGAGAAAACAGTGCTGCTGCTCTAGATTAAGAGATTAAAGAATACCAAAAAGAACAAAAGCCTGTAATAAATTTAACCAAGGAAATGAAAGGCCTGTACACTAAAAGCTAAGATACTGATGAAAAAACCTGAAGACACAAATAAATTGAAAGACATTCTGTGCTGATGAATTGGAAGAATTAACATTATTAAAATATCCATACTACTCAAAGCAATCCACAGACTTAATGCAATCTCTGTCAAAATGCCAAAGGAATTTTTCACAAAAAGAAAAAATCCTAAAACTTACATGGAACCACAAAAGACTCTGCATAGCTAAAACAATGTTTTTTTTTTTTTTAAGATTTTTATTTTTAAGTAATCTCTACACCCAGTGTGGGGCTTAAACTTACAACTCCAAGATCAGGAGTCACACACTCTACCAACTGAGCCAGCCAGGTGCCCCCAAAACAATCTTGAGAAAGAAGAACAAAAGCTGGAAGCATCACACTTACGGACTACAAACTATATTACAAAGCAATAGTAATCAAACAGTATGGTACTGGCATAAAAAAAGACACATAGATCAATTGAACAGAATACAGAGCTGCCCAGAAATAATCACACATAAATGGTGAATTAATTTATGACAAAGAAGGCATAAAAATATTCAATGGGGAAAGGGCAGTCTCTTCGATAAATGGTGTTGGGAAAACTGGACAGCCACATGCAAAAGGATGAACCTGGACCACTACCTTGTAACACACAAACAAACCAACTCAAAATGGATTAAAGTGAATTTAAGACCTGAAACTATAAAATTCCTAGAAGAAACCATAGGCAGTAAGCTCCTTGACATGGGTCTTGGCAATGATTTTTTGGATTTGACATCAAAAGCAAAGGCAACAAAAGCAAAAATAAACACGTGGGACTACATCTAACTAAAAAGCTTCTGAACAGCAAAGGAAACTATCAACAAAGGGGAAAGGCAACCTACCCAATGGGAGAAAATATTTGCAAATCATATGTCTGATAAGGGGCTAGTATCCAAAATATACAAAGAACTCATACAACTCAATGGCAAAGACAAATAGTCTTATTTAAAAATGGGCAGAGGATCTGAACAGACATTTTTCCCAAAGATGACAAAGAGATGGCCAACAGATACGTGAAAAGGTGTTCCAAGTCAAAATCAGCAGGGAAATCCAAATCAAAACCATACTGGGATATCACCTCACACCTGTTAGAATGGCTATTATCAAAAAGATAAGAAATAAGTATTGGTGAGGATGTGGAGAAAAGGGAACACTTGTATGCTGTTAGTGGGAATATAAATTGGTGCAGCCACTGTCAAAATAAATAAACTTAAAAAAAATTTTTTTATAAATAAGAATTAAAACAGTATTGAGGTTCCTCAAAAAATTAAAAATAGAACTGTGATATGATCCAGCAATTCCACTTCTGGGTATTTATCTGACGCAAGCAAAAACATTACTAACTTGAAAAAGTATCGGCACCTTCATGTTCACTGCAGCATTATTTACAATATCCAAGACATAGAAACAACCTAAGTGTCCATCAATGGATGAATGAATAAAGAAAATATGACTATCTACTATCATGGAATATTCTTCAGCTATAAAAAGAAGGAAATCTTGCCATTTGTACAACATGGATGGGCTTTGAGGGCAGAAATTATGCTAAGTGAATTAAATCAGAGAGAAAGACAAATATCTCATGATGTAAATTATATGTGGGATCTAAAATAAAAAAAAAAAAAAGAGAGAGAGAAACAAAACCCCTGAATTCATAGAGACAGAGAACAGATTAGTAGTTGCCACAGGCAGTGAGCAAAATGGATGAAGGGGGTCAAAAGGTACAAATGTCCAGTTATAAAATAAGTAAGCCATGGATGTATAGTTAATAATACTATATCGCATACTGGAAAGTTGCTAAGAGAGTAGACCTCCTAAGTTTTCATCAGAAGAAAATAAAACCATCACTATGTGTGGTAATGGATATTAACTAGACTTATTGTGGTGATCATTTCACAATATATACAAATATCAAATCATTCATTATGTTGTATATTTGAATGTAATATTGCATGTCAATTACATGTACGTAATAAAAAAAACTTCAGACAGATCTAAGTTCTTTAAAGCAGCTACAGATCTTTTAAGCATTCCAAGGGCATACCTTTATGTCTTATGTTTAAGTCTTTAACACATTTTGAGTTAACAGGGCTGTAGGCACTCTCTGTTAACAGTAGGGCTTCTATAATTGTGAGGGCTGTTGTCCTACAGTAGCCTCACAGAGAGAAGAGCTATCTAAGAATTGTGGATATGGCTTTTGTATAATAGAATAGATTATAACTTCATACATAAGAAACCCACAAAGTTTTAAAAAACATGCACTTGGACTGAATGGGACAAACACAATATGAAATCAAAGAGGCTTCTATACTCCCACACTTCTATGAGCAGGTAACAGACTAAGAACTATTGAGGTTCATGGGAAAGGATGATTTAGGACTGAACTGAGATCCCAATGGATGAAAGCAACAGCCACAGAGAATTCCTAGGAAGTAATGATGGTCCAAATAGCAAAACTGGAAATATATGCGAGGCTAGATTTCAGAGTGGCTATGGACCAATGCTTCCTGTGTACTTCCTACTCTGCCTCTCCTTTTTGAGTGAGGTAATCTATAAAAGGAAAAAAGGAGGACAAAATAAGACAAACACAACCAATGCAAACAGTGAATCCTCATCACATGTTGGTTTAAAATAACAAAAACAGGGGCTCCTGGGCAGCTCCGTCAGTTGAGCAACTGACTCTTGATTTTGGCTCAGGTCATGATTTCGTGGTTGGTCGGTTGGTCATGAGATGGAGCCCCACATCGGGCTCATTGTGGGGCATGGAGCCTCTCTCTCTCTCTCCCTGCCCCTCCCCGACATGTGTATGTGCGTGCTCTCTCTCTCAAAATAAATAAACTTAAAAAAAATTTTTTTATAAATAAAAATTAAAAACAAAAACAAAAAAAGCTATGAAAGATTTTTCAGGACAACTAGGACATCTGAAAAATGCAGATGTGTAGTCCCTAAGCCAGACATTTCAGAACAGTCTCTGGGGGTGGGGCTTCCTGACTCCTGTACATTTGGAAAGCTTGCCAGGTGATTTTGGCCTGTGAACCAGCATTTGGGAACCATTGTTCTAGAATGTTCCCTTCCCCTTTGGTTTTGTCTTATTTTCCTGCCCTTATATTTGTTTTTTGAAACCAATATGCCAATATTAATTTATGATCAGTAACTGTGACAAAGACCAGGACACCTGGGTCATGTAATCAGCATGTTCTCTACCTGTGACCAAACTCTGATAGAAGCCAAATCCTTTTTTTTTTTTTAATGTTTATTTATTTGGGAGAGGCAGTATGAGTGGGAAACAGGCAGAAAGAGAGGGAGAAAGAGAATCCCAAGCAGGTTCTACACTCAGCACTCAGTGCAGAGCCTGATGCAGAGCTCGATTCTACAACAGCCAGTTCATGACCTGAGCCCAAATCAAGGGTCAGACGTTTAACCAACTGAGTCACCCAGGTGCCCCAATAGAAGCTGAATCCTAATCAGAACGATACTTAGAATTAGGATATTGAATTTTACTACCATGAGAAATTGCAGAGTTCAGCAACCCTTGAAATTGGTTTTCTGACTGATTTTTAAAAACTGTATTCTATTCCAATAAGTGGACTCAAATCTCTTTCTGGAACAAGGTGAGTAAAATTATTATACAAGGAATAAAATAATAACAACAATAATAACAACAGCAGCAGCTTCCACTAACTGACTCTTACTGTATGTCCAGGCATTATAAGTGATGCCGTCTATCATGAGACACCTGAGGACCTTATTAGGTAGTAATAATAGCTAAAACATGTAGCATTTATGATGTTCAAGTGCTGTTCTGAAGGGCTTTACCTATGTCCTCATTTAATTATCACAACCTTATGAGGTAGAGATTACGTTCAGTCCTGCTTTACAGATGGGGAAACGGAGAACCCTAGGGGTTAGGGAATTGTCCAAAGTCACACAGCTCATAGTTATTGAGCAAGGATTTGAAGCCATGGAGGTTTTGCTTTTAATATTTTGCTATATGCATCTCTAGAAACATGATCCACATGTATATTTTTGTTGTTGTATTACAATTAATTTTTTTTTGTTTTAATTCCAGTGTAGTTAACACAGTGTTATATTAGTTTCAGGTATACAATATAGCAATTCAGCAATTCCACATATTACTCAATGCTCGTCAAGATGAGTGTACTCTTAGGGGCGCCTGGGTGGCTCAGTCGGTTGGGCATCTGACTTTGGCTCAGGTCATGATCTCACAGTTCGTGAGTTCGAGCTCCGCGTCCGGCTCTGTGCTGACAGCTCAGAGCGTGGAGCCTGCTTCGGATTCTGTGTCTCTCCCTCTCTCTGCCCCTAAGCCAATCACACTCTGTCTCTGTCTCTCTCAAAAATAAATAAACATTAAAAAAAAAAAAAAAAAAGATAAGTGTATTCTTAATCCTCTTCACCTATTTCATTCATCCCACCCACCCCCCCCCCCCCCCGGTAACCATCAGTTTGTTCTCTGTAGTTAAGAGTCTGGTTTTAGGTTTGTCTTCCCCCCACCCCCTTTCTTTATTTGTTTTGTTTCTTAAATTCCACATGAGTGAAATTATATGGTATCTGTCTTTCTCTTCTTGGGTTATTTCACTTAGCATTATGCTCTCTAGATTGATCTATCCATGTTGTTGCCAATGACAAGATTTCATTTTTATGGCTGAATAATATTCCACTGTATATACCACATTTTTTTAATCCATTCATCTATCAATAGACACTTAGGCTACTTCCATAATTTGGCCATTGTAAATAATGCTGCAATAAACATATGGTGCATTTATCCCTTCAAATTAGTGATTTTGTATTCTTTGGGTAAATACCCACTAGTGCAATTACTGGATCATAAGGATGATCCACACATATTAACTCATTTTCACTCTCCCAAACCCTATGAGAAAGATGATAACAGCATCTTGATTTTACAGATGAGAAAATGGAGGCTCAAGGAAAAGTGGCTGTACTGAGTCACTATGGCAGGACCAGAACTTGAACTGGGACTGTCTGACTACAGTGCCCTGTGCTTCACTACAGGGATGCGTGGAAGAGGGGACAGACTCCCTGGGGTCTTGCCTAGGCCCAGCAGCCTCACCTGCTTGTAGATGAGCTCGAAGGCTCCCGTGTCGCAGTTGCGGTCTAGCCGCCGGTCAATAACTACACGCAGGGTGTCAGCTTGCACACCTGCACAGAGCCGGGCGGTGACAGCCGTGGAGGGGGCCATGGTGGGGCTGGCATTGATCTCAATGAGCCAGGGCTGGAAGTCCTCACCAAACACAAAGTCAGCACCGTAAAGCTCGAAGCTGGCCTTCCGGCACTGCACAGTGTCCTGGGAGGTCTGTAGGGCATGGATCACAGCAGCCTTCATGCCAGGCACGATGATGGTGGACCAAGCGTTTGGGGCCCCCATCTCCTGCAGGTGGACCTGGAACTTCTGGCTTGACCACATGTTGTCTGAGGGCAGCATCGGGTGTCGATGGCATGAATTCTCCAGGTGCTTCTGGATGGAGTTGTTGCACAGGTGCACTGAGCTGGGGCAGAAAGCAGAAAGCTGAGGTCTGGCTCCCTGTGCCTCTCCCACCCAAATGCGGGGAGGGCAGGCAAACCCTGGAACCAGCCCTGGGCCACCCTGGACTGTTCACCTTGAGATAGGGCTCAGCTAGGGTAGACAAGAAGGACAAAGATCTGGGTGCCACCACAATCTTCTAGGGCCAGAACCAGTCTTATCCCTTTGAGGGCACTACCTATGGGGCCACAGTATTATGTACATTAGTCCCAGTTAACCCTTCCAGCTCCTGGAAGGTAAGGTGGGTGAGAAGTATGGGCCCTGTAGTCAAACTGCTCAAGTCCCACCTTCACCACCGACTAGTTGTGAGATCTTTTCACCCAGGTGCTCCTTCACATCTGTCCAATGGGGTAGTAATAGTACCCACTTCACTGGGTTTTCATGAATGACTGAGATAATATACATGAAACACTTAGCACCTGTCACATACACAGCATTCAGTAACCGACAGCTATGAGTTTCATAATACTGCCTCCATTCTTCAGATGTGAAAAAAGAAGCATAAAGAGGTTTCACTTGACCAAAGTCACACAGCCTAGAAGCTGCAGAGATGGAATCTGAACCCAGGGCTCAACAAGACTTTCTCTCAGCCCCCAAGTTAATACTGCGACTTGACTCTCTGCTCTCGCATTCTCCTGAACCCCCGACCCTGCTCTACAGTCTTTTTTTAATAACATGTATCATTTTATTACCTATTAGATAATTCTACTTATTACATTCATTGCTTATCTATGAGTAACAGCATTAAAATGATGCCTTATAAGCATAAGATACTTAACATTACTTGTTCTAAAAACGATAAAATTAAGACAACCATTTTCTACTTAGAGTGGCAAAAATAATCAATAGCGTTGGGTAGGACATGGGCAGACACATTTCATACATATCCAGCTTATGTGCGGGAATGTGAACTCTTCAGAGCTGGGCTCTTGTTTTGTTCACTGCTGTATCTCAAATGCTAAAACACACTTGGTAGGTATCTGTTGGATGGATAGGGGACCTGCCTGTGTGCAGTCTGTGTGTGGAGCCCAGCATTGCACTGGGGAACCACCTGTTGCTTGTCAGCTCTCCAGCTAGACAGGGAGCTCACAGGAAACAAGGAATGGGGCTCACTTGTCCAGGTTCTTCAAGGAGAAGGGCTGTGTGGAGAAGCGGATGTAGCTGTCACGGTAGAACCACACGGTAAGTGGGTTCCAGTCAGTCACCAGGAACCACTGTCTCAGGTCAAACTTGGTGCCAAAGATGAGCAGGGGACGCTCAATATACTTCTGTACCACCCACTTGCCGTCCTTCATCATCGTGGGGTTGCCGTCTACCAGCTTCAGCATCTCCTCCAAGTGGTCCATACACATGATGCCTATGGGGGAAACAGGGTGGTCAGGGATCAGGTCAGGCTTGGGCTAGAAGGGCCAGGGGACCATGGAACTGATAGGGCCAAGTACGTAAGAGTGCTTCTCCAGAACCCTGTTCTCTTTGGCAAAGCTGAGAATCTGCTAAAGATTAAAAAAATTGGGGGGAGGGGGGACACCTGGGTGGCTCAGTCAGTTAAGTGTCCAGCTTCAACTCAGTTCATGATCTCACAATCCGTGAGTTTGAGCCCCACATGGGGCTCTGTACTGACAGCTCAGAGCCTAGAGCCTGCTTCAAAGTCTGTGTCTCCCTTTCTCTCTGCCCCTCCCTGACTCACGCTCTGTCTCTTCCAAAAAAATAAACATTAAAAAATATTTTTTAATTAAAAAATTGTTTTAATTAATCACTTCTGTTTAATTGAAAAGTAATATATGCACGCATAAAAATTCAAACCATATTGGGCTTTTTAAAATACCATATGCATATATGACTTTGATTAGTTTTTTCCCAATAATTAACAGAATATAAAACATAAAAGCAGGCAGTACAAAGGGTACACAATTAAAAATACTTCTTTCCCAGAGGCAGCCAACTGTTGCTTCCAGGTCCAATGGATATCCTTCCAAGTTATGGAAGATTTTACATGCCTCAGTTTGATAAGATTCTATACATCTAACTAAACATGTTAAGGATTCAGAATAGTTCTTGGCCCATGGTGAGCATTCAGTAAATGTTAACTCCTATCACTATTATTAGTTACCTGTAGAATAAATTTCTAGCTGTAGATATGCTGGCTCCAAGGGTATGTACATTTTTTTCATTTTATATTACCAAAGATGTTCTACCAGTCTGCACTCCCAGTAAAGTATATGAGATTATGTATCTTCCCACATCCTACCCAACACTATTGATTATTTTGGCCATTCTCTTAGGTACAAAATAATTGCCTTATCTTAATTTTATCTCTTTTATGCAAGTGACATTAAGTATCTTATACTTAAAAGGCATCATTTCAATGCTGATACATATCAGAATCACATTGCAAACATACATACTCACAAGTCAATCTCATTCCTTCATTGTTTGGCACCCCAAGCAGACTGATCACCTGCCAATGGCACAGAATAACTTGTGTCTAGTTCCCAAACCAGATCCTTTCTCAAATGGCCAGAATGACCACCAAGATTCCCAAGAATACAACGCCTTGTATAACCAAAAATTAAGGCTATTCATGTCCATTGACCCAGCAATTTCATTTTTAAGAATTTATCCTAAGCCCAAAAGATATTTGCACAGGATGTTTATCATAGTGTTGCTTGTAACAGCAGTCAATCAACAATAAATAGGAAAAAAACTGGCAGCCATCTAAATATCCATCAGAAATGGATTAGGTAAATCCATGACAGTGCATCTAAACAAGAGTGAAGTATGCAACTGTGAAACAGAATGAGATAAGAGAGTACATACTGTACTTTTATGTAACATCTAAAACTAGGCAACACTAATCTATAGTATTATAAATCAGAATAGGGGTTACCATTTTGTGGACATAGAGACTAAGAGGGGTCCAGGAGGGACCCTCTAGGGTACAGGTATTTTATTTCATAATCTGGGTACTTTCCACAAGTGTGTTCACTTTGTGACAATTTGTCGAGTTGTATGCTCACACCTTTTCATTGGAATATCACATGTGCATTTCAGTTAAGCTTTTCTAAAAAATGGAGATACAACTTTGAAATTTGGTGCTAGGTACATGGGGATTCACTGTGTTATTCTCTCTAGTTTTGTGTATCCTGAATGTGTACATAACAGTAAGCTAAAAACAAGAAAAAAAGAAAAAGATCTAGATGTACTAAAATGAAGTCCAAAACTTATTAAGAAAAAGAAAGATGCAAAAAAGAGATGAGTTATACTAACTGACATGGAAAGATATAATAAATGAGAAAAGAAGGCTACAGAATAATATGGTGTTTAAAACAGGGGAGCCTGGATGGCCCAGTCAGTTGACCATCCAACTTTAGCTCAGGTCATGATCTCCTGGCTCATGAGTTCAAGCCCCACATCGGGCTTTGTGCCGACAGCTCAGAGCCTGGAGCCTGCTTCAGAATCTGTGACTCCCTCTCTCTCTGCCCCTCTCCTGCTCATGCTCTGTCTCTGTCTCTCAATAAATAAATAAATGTTAAAAAAAATTATTTTAATAAAACAACACACACGCGCGCACACACATGCACCCTCCCTCACTCTCTCCCTCCCCAAATGCAGGGAAGGAAGTATAGAAAGAAACACACCAAAAGGTTAATAGTAGTTATCTCAGTGAAATCAAGAGTGGCTTTTGCTTTCTTTTTTCTATATTTCTGTATTGTCTAATCTTTTTTTAATAATAAATACATATTTTTATAATTAGAAAAAAACAACACAAGTATTTTCAAGGTAGGAAAAGAAAAGACCAAGATGCTGGTTTTGAAGTGACATGGGGATGTCACTCAGTGTCTGGACTTTAACAGCTTCACCTGGACATGAACAAACTCAGTATCTGGAGGATCTGGTGCAAAAAGTCTGTTTTCCACATCTCATGAGTCCTTAACCAGTTTTTTAAGGCTGGGCTAATGCATCACCCCAACTTGTTGGCTCCCCTATTATAATTCCATTCATGTTGGGCTGAGCAGACAGGATAAAAAATAATAGCACATATACAGCAGTTACTATGTAAAAGCACATATTATACTCACTTATCCTCTGGAGTAGGTAATATTGGCTCCATTTACCGAATGATGAAATGAGGTAGAACAGAGGTTGACTCTCCTGCCCCAAGTCTTACAGACAGTAGGAGGCAGAGCTTGGGTTTGACCTGATGTAGTCTGGCTCTCAGCATCCATACTTTAACCACTGTGCTATACTTCACAAGGATGCACTGGTCAAATCAGAGAGCCCATAGATGACAGACCACTGCACATGACTATCACCAGACACACCTAAAGCATTAACCCAACTCTGAGGGCAGGAGAGAAGATGACATCGTCATCACAGCAGCCAACGTTTGTGAGGTGATTACTCTGTGCCAGGCACCATGCTGAAATTTAGCCACAATACCTCATTTAATCCTCACCTCACAGGAGGTTATTATCATACCTTACAGATGAAGTAACCGAGGTTCAGAGAGGTGATGTAACTTACTCAAGATCACACAGGCTATTAGTAGCAAAGCTGGGATTCAAACCCAGGCAGTTTGGGTCCAACACAGCCTGCACTACTAATCTCCCTAGCCTCTAGTTAGAGACACAAGCTGTAGGGTGCTGTTGCAGGAAGCAGGGGCTGACTCCCACCTCGTCCTCGGGACTTGGCTCCCGGCTTCACGATCCAGACGTTGCGATCTCCTTCCATGTCTATCTGCGGCACCACGGCCCGCAGCTGCTGCAGGATGTCCTCACAGCGCTGGATCTGAGTGTCGAGGTGCCTGAGCTCTGCCCCCTCGCTGTGGGGAGATGATGGGACTTGGGCAGGGATGGGTCTGGGGGCAGCCTGGTGGACAAGGCAAGAGGAAACACAAGCCCCCTGGCCATGGTCCAACCAGCCTAGGTCACACCCTCCCCCGAGAGAGCCAGATAGGTCTCCTCCAAACCTCCATCCCACCCTCAAGCTGCCCCCCAAATTCTAACTGGCCTAGGGTGCCATCTGAGAATGCTAGAATATGAAAGAAGGGGGATATTCCACTTATTACATGCCCTCCTACTCCAACATTCCAACTTCTGCAACCTACCTTCTGTTACAATAGAACTGCCTTCAGCTGAATTTAATCACACCAGCATCTGATGATGAGGCACTGCTATGTGCCAGGCATGGTTCCAGGGGTTTCACATATATTATCACTAATCTTCTCTATGGCCCTGCCAGGGAAGTATTACTGTGTAAACTGAAGCTGGGAGAGTTCAGAGACTTGCCCAAGGCCTCATATTGAGTTAAGTGGCTGAGTCAGGATGCAAATGCTGTCCTGTATGATCCCTCCACCCACAGGTGCTTTTTGGGGTTCATATTCCTCCAAACCTGGACCTAACACCAGTTGATAGGTGGGTCCCTTCCTAGTCTAATTCTTCCTAAGCACATCTGTATCACACATCTTGGCTTGTTTCTCGTCTCATCACTTACCACTCCACACCTATGCTTATTTGGTTATTGTGTCTGTCTCCCTCCCCTGGAATCCAAGCTCCATGAGAGCAGGAACATTTTTTACAGTCACTATTCTGCTGTATTCCCATCCCCCAGCAGTACACCTTTTAGGTACTCCCCAAGTCTGTTGAGTGGATGAATGGTTGCCTGCCTCAGCAACTGGGCTGTGCAGATAAGAGTTCATGGACAAAGACAGACTCTGTTCTCTACAAGACACAAATGTACTGAACTAAACCAAGTCATGAAATACTCTAGATGGCAGCCTCATCCACACTCTCCCATTCCTTTTCTTCTGACTGAATAGGAAGGAAGCTTCCATTAGATGCTAATGCCTTTTTACATCTTAGCCTTATGAATGTCTGCAGCCTTGAAGAACTTATACCTCTTTTAACAATGAGGCAGCAGCACCCAATGGGGAAGCACCAGAAGCAGAGACAGCCAAATGGTGGGGGCTAGGCATGGCCTCTTAGGAAAATTCACACTCGAGTCCTAAATCTTCTATTTCCAGAGGGTTTGCTGGAAACTTTTCTGTGGGCCATGGCATAGGGAATCTGCTTAATAAACCTGTGATTTGGCCCAGGGAAGTGTCATATGATGGTGGCAAGGGCATGTGTCATTTGAAAAAGTACATTAGACATAACAATACCATTTTTATATTTAACAACAAACAACAAAAAAGCAACTGGTGTTTTTGTGGGAAGTCAACCTTGATAAAAGCCTGGCTGGTGAGCCATGTATGTGTTTTTAAAAAGTTGAAAACAGGGGCTCCCGGGTGGCTCAGTCGGTTAAGCAACCGGCTCATGGTTTCAGCTCAGGTCATGATCTCACAGTTTCTGAGTTTGAGTCCCACATCAGGCTCTGCACTGGCAGTGCGGAGCCTGCTTGGGATTCTCTCCCTTTTCCTCTCTCTCTCTCTGCTCCTCCCCTACTTGTGCTCTCTCTCTCTCTCTCTCTCTCACTCAAAATAAATAAACTTAAAAAAGAAAAAGCAGTTGAAAACATAGCCATAAGTACTGCATAAATTAATGAATGCTAACTATCCATAACTTCAGTGAGTGAACCACTTAACAGCATTTATATTTGACTGAGGCAGCCATGTACCCCAAAACCTTTTTTTTTTTTTTTTTTTTTTTTTTAAGGTAGGCTCTATGCCTATCATGGGACTTGAACTTATGACTCTGAGATCAGGAGTTGCATGCTCCACCAACTGAGCCAGCCAGGCACCCTTATATGATGTAATATTTTACATAATCCCAACTTTTGAGAAGTGCCTAAGGCTCTCTAGAACTTACCTCACATCTAGAAATACAAAGGACTCATGTTCTAATGTTCTTAGTCTTGAGAATTCTTAGTTTAAGAAGGAGGGGCTTTTTCTGATACTTATCTGGTAGTTAAGGTAGTATAGGGTCACCTAGTTTTTAATTTCTAACATTTAAAACAGATACAAATGAATTATTTATCAATAATGAAGGTTTGCTCAGTATGTCATTCATTCTAAGTTCATTTATTAATTCTTTAGTCTCCCCTATCAAAATCATTGTCTGCCCATTCCTTTCTATTAAAACCACCCCAGCTGAGGCCCTTAGCACTCCGACCTGACTTGCTGCAAGCCTCCCCACCTGAGCTGTACACCCACTGAGGGCAGGGACTACACTTCATTTTTGGAGACTGGCACAATGCTGGGCACACAGGAAGCGCTCAATAAATGCTGGGTGCCCTCCTGCCTTGGGGGCGCTTCTCCCTTCCTCTCTCCTGCACACCTCTGCTGAATCGAATTCCTGCCTCAACTCAACTCCCTTCCTCTGATTGAGAACTTTTTCCCAAAGTGTGTTCTGAGAACACAACCCCTCAGGATGCTTGGGGTAGGGCGGGGGCTGGGGTCACAAAAGTATAGGATATAGTGCACAGTCTGTCTCTTGGAGGTTGACATCACCCACAGGTTCTGAAAAGTCTTGCATCAAGGAAACCTAAATTCATTAACTTTGTTTAACCTGATGTTTTCCAAATGCAACTGACCACAAAAGCCTTTCTTTCATCAAATCAATTTAGGTCCCACAGAGCTAAGCATCCTATGGAGCATCCTTTGGGAAACACTGGCCTCCAGGATAAATCCCAAATGACTTGACAGACTCTCATTTTGTGAATGAATCCTGGGAGTTACACTGAGTGCATAACACAAATTATCCTGTCTAATCCTACCTTGGAGGCAGACATTATTTTGCATGTGAAAAGTAAAGCTCAGAGAGATGACCTTTGCCAAGGCCAAAGAGCTTGGAAGGTGCTAAAAGTCAGGACTATCTGACAGCACAGGCCATGATCTCAGTAATTATGGCACGTCAACCAAGATTGAGGAAGAATGGTTTGGGACCTGTCATGAAGGCAGTGGGAGCCCCCGGGGGTTCTTGAACAGTAGAGGCAGGGCAAACAAAAGTGGGAGGCCTGGGGAGGAGAGAGTCTATCTCTGAGCATCAGCTCAGAACACAGAAGCCCCCTGAGGGCCAGGGGGAACCTGCCCACCCCGCAGCCCTGCGGCAGAGGTACTCACTGGACCACTTGGTAGTAGCGCTGGAGGAAGAGGGACCAGCCCTCAGGGCTGAGGTACAGTGGCGCCTCCAGGCCCTTGTCGATGTCCATGTGAGCCAGGTTGCTAAGGTGCTCCTCACAGGCACACAAAGCCTCATCCACAAACTCTGGGGACACTGTCGCTGGCTTTTTCTCCTGTTTCTTGGGCTGCTTGTCTCCTGAAGACAGAAAGGGGCCTGTCACTATCTGACACGCAAGGCACATAACCTGACATATGCCACAGCCTCCAATGCTCTAAGGCCTGTCATTTGCCTTAGGCCCAGTATACACCTGTACCCTATACTGTCCCGGGACCTGTCACTTACCTGAGGCTTTGTTCTAAATTCACCTGTGACCCTAGTACTCACCCTTGGCCCCACTGTTCCAGGACCTGTTATTCACTTGAGGTTCTACCCTAAATGCCCCAAAGCCTCTCAGGATATAGCCCCAGCACACACCTGTAGCCTCTCTGTTCCTGGGACCTCTGACACACATAAGGCCCTTGTGTCCCTGATCCTGGCACACAAGTCTTCTTTTCACCTGACACACCCAGGAGACAGCAATGGAGAGAACTCTTTCTGGAAGAGGCAGGAATTTTCCTCTATCCAGGAGAGCTGCCCCCTACTTTCCTGAATCCATGGCTGATAGGCCCTTGGATAATAGGATGGACACTCAGAGGTAGGAACTAAGTTCAGAGACAGAAAGGGCAGGCAATGGGTTGAGCCAACATGCAGTAAGGGATTCTCTGTGTACCCCTGCCCCCTGCCACAAGGGACAAGGGGTCCTCAGACCACATAAAAGTACATGGTTTCACTGCTTCTTCCTCATCCGAGACCTGAGCTCCCCACAGGCAGGGATGGGCCATGTCTTCTTAGTCTGTCCTCTCTATACTGCTTGGCCACATGCCAGGCCCATGGGATGGCTGGATGATGCAGTGGATTAATTAACAAGTGGATCAGAAGACAGGTGGGTGATTGGGAAAGAAGAACAGATGAGTGGGTGGAGTGGAGGATACATGGATGGTGGATAGGAGAATGGAAAAGCAGGTGGGTAGATAGGTAGATGAGTTTGTGGCAGGATGGGAAGGAAGGTAGGTAGAGGAGAGGATGGATCAATAAGGAGTGTGGAGCTGAGAGAAGGTAGGTGAATGAGTAGATCAACAGTGTGGAAATGAATGATAAATGGATGGGCGGGTGAATGTGAGCTCAGTGGGTGGGGGTGGGGGACTAGGCAGGTAGACAGGTGAGTAGATGGATGGATGGACAAGTGGGTGGGTACATGTATGGATGGTGGGTGGGAAGAAGAAAGATGATGGGGAGGGGCAGATGGATGTGGCTAATACATAGACAGATGTGTAGATGAACACATGGATGGATGGGTGGAAGGATAAATGAAACAGGTAGGGAGTGGAGGTAACCATAGTACTTACCTGGGGCCTCTTCCTCTTCTGCCTGGATAGAGAACGACTTCCATTTGGACTTCACCACCAGCTTGAGAACGTTGCGGGCAGCTGTCAGCCAGAAGTCCTCTGCTCCCGGGGCAGGGGATACCCTGCTCAGCCCCTAGGCTCAGGCCTGTTCTGGTTCCGGAACCTGATCATAACTTGCCCCATTTTGGATCCAGAACCTAACTACCTTCTGACTCTAGACTCTGGGGTTAGAACCTGGCTCCTGTTGCAGTTGTAGATCCAGGCCTAGAATCTGATGTGGTATATATACTGCCTTCAGAATCTTGCCTAGACCTGTTGTCTCATTTTCCCCTTCTGTTCCTTCCGATACACTTTTGACACTTATTCTAGCCTGAGAACCAGACCTGAGCCTAAAACCTATGTCAGATTTGGAGATGAATTTAAACCTAGCATCTAATCTGAACCCAAATTCTGACCTGAACTTGGAACATGTTCTGAAGTTGGAAACTACTCTGCCTTAGAAGTCCAAAGTCCACAGCCTTTTCTAGATTTGGAACCCAATCTACCCAGTGGAATTTGCCACAGGCCTGGAATATACAGTGGACTCTAAACTCAACCAATCGACCAACTCTGGGAACCTGCTTTAGAATACAAATTAAGCTATCTGAGCTCTTCTGGAGGTCTGGGTTGACCAAGCTAGGAAGTTCATTATGGGAAGTCACATTAGGGAAGATAAGGATTGGAAATGGAGAAGGAAGTCGGCTGGAGTGAATGAGAGCATCTAAAGAGAGGCCTTTTGCTAACACGAACCAGGGTTTTAGCCTGGGGGTCCAGGAATGGGGCTGGCATCTCCTTACCTATGAAGGCCTTTTTGTCATCCTCAGCACCCAGGCGGTAGCAGCGTGGAAAGAAGGAGTCAGCATCAGCCTCATCAAACCACGGCAAATTCCGGAGATTGAGACACAGACCCACCTATGAAGTTAGCCACTGAGGGGGCACAGTGGGACTTTCCCAGAGCACCTCAAGGGACTTCCCACAATCGCCACATGCCCAGACAGCTCAGGGAGACCCTGCTTAAATGTTCTCAGAGCCTCTGCTGCACTTGATAGGCCTGACTCACTCATCCATTTCCTTATGTATGCCCATGCAGTTTGCTCTGCCAAGAATGCCGTATATCCTTCTTATCCATCCTTCACATTCTTTTTAAGTTTATTTATTTTGAGAGAGAGGGAAAAAGAGAGCATGAGCAGGAAAGGGGCAGAGGGAGAGAGAGCAGAGCCGTCAGCACTGTGAGATCAAGCCTGAGCCAAAATGAAGAGTTGGATGCTTAACCCACTAGGCCACCCAAGTGTCCCCATCCTTTCATATTCTTAAAGACCTGCCTCCTTTAGGATATCTTCCCAGCCCGCACCAATAACATACTAGTAGGTTCTAATAATAAAGCTCTTCATTCTTGCCAGAAACCTACAAAATAGGTGGTATTGGTATTCTCAGCACCTGGGTGGCCCAGTGGGTTGGGCATCTGACTTCAGCTCAGGTCATGATCTCCCAGTTCATGGGTTTAAGCCCTGAATCTGGCTCTGTGCTGACAGCTCAGAGCCTGGAGCCTGCTTCATATTCTGTGTCTCCCTCTCCTTCTTCCCCTCCCCTGCTTATGTTCTCTCTCTCTCAAAAATGGATGAAGAATAAAAATGAAAATTAAAAATAAAAAAATAAACAAGAGGAAACTGAGGCTCAGAGAGGTGAAAACACTTGTTAATAAACCCAGGTAAGATCGAATGGAGCCATCAGCCAGATACCCCTTGCTTAACTGGTAAGGGGTCTCTTGTTTACAGTCATTGGATTTGGTGTTTTCTTGGCTCCAGATGCTGTTTGGATCCCGGAATCTATCTTAGTCATTATGTGTACATTTGCCAGATATGCTGCAGGGGTTGGATTTGAACCCAGGCCTGCCTGACTCCAAATTTCACTGAACTATATACCTCTCCACCTCCTAAGAACTCTTACTGACAAGGAAAGCAGGGAGTGGGGTTGCCAGCCCAAGGACTAGTCGGTTAGAAGCTGCTATGCCCTCTCCGCTGGGGAACCCACCTTTGTGGTAAAGGAGCCAGCCCGGGCATAGTGGTTTATCATCTGATCCTTGGAGAGGATTTGACAGTCCAACACATCCCGCCGAGTGGTCCAGATGAAATAGGGGATCTCGTCCCGAACCATGCGGGACTGGGGAGAGCAGAGGAGATGGGGGAGACTGGTGTTTCTCAGCACAAGGCCTGAGAAACTTCTCCTCACTCTGTTGAGCCTGTGTGTGGGGGTGTGTGTGTATGTGTGTGTGTGTGAATAGAAGAAGAGTATGCTTCCAAGGTGGCCTCTAGCCCACACCCCATCTTGGGATAAGGTAAGAAGAGACATCTCTTCCTCCAGGGCACACACTTGTGAGCAGAAAGCAGGCTGGCTGGCAGAACTCCTTTGGTCAGGTGCCCCTAGGCAGTGACTGAGCCACACAACCGAATGCCACACTTTTGTTTTGGCCCATGGCTATCAGTGACAGGACAGTGACTCCAAGCTGATGGGCACAGAGTGTGTGACAAAGACTCTCTCAGGACTCTACCTCCTTCATCCTTCCCACAATTCTGGGAGGTAGAATTACTAACAGGCAATGACATCATGTGTCGGGCCCTGTTCTAAGTGCCTTTTTTTTTTTTTTAAGTGGTTTTCCTATCAATTCATTTAATGCTCATAAGAACCCCATGAAGTAGGTGCTATTGTTATCCCCATTTCACAGATGAGGGAACTGAGGCAGAAGCAGGGTAAGTGACTTATCTAAGAGCTCACAGGCTCGAGCCACATGAAACTGTCAGTGTTCAACTTTTTCTGACATAAAAAAATGACAATTTGGTATAGTTCAGCTTAGTAAGTGGTGGTGCCAAGATTTAAAGCCAAGTCTCCTCACTTCAACACAGAGGTGTCCTCACCTCCATAGCATCATATCAGCGCCTTTCAGAGCTTTTTAGGCACTTCCTTCCAGCCTTCGCTTGCCAAGGGCAGAGAAAGGATGTGAAATAAGGGGGTTTTATTTGGAAGGGGGAATTACTAGGTGGGCAGGTTATGCTGGCTTATAACCTAGCAGAGTTCTGATCCCAGGCCAGCCTTGTCTGAGCCCCACTGTGTCCCTCACCACTCTGCTGGCGCATCCAGGCTTTATAGAAGCAGTTTTTACTATAGATGAGGAAACTGAAGCCCAGAGAAGGAAAGGACTTCTCTGAGGTGACCCAGCTGGACTCTACTGCTCTCCCTCTAAGTCCCTCACTGCCAGCCCCCGGGGCCCTCACCATCAGAGCATGTGTCCCATCTAGATCATCAAATTCCAGTAAATCATCAAAGTCAAACAGCTGTGGTGGCCGAAACGCCTCGTCCTGGTCTTCATCCTCTGTGGATGCAGAGCCCAGGCCTGGTGAGGCCCCTGTCCCTGCTCCATAGGCCCATACCAAAGTCTCAACCCTGGGATAGAGGGAGCCAAAGGAAAGGGCCTCAGGAGGGGCAGCCTGTGGAAAGGGAGGGAATGGCTCACCACCCTCAGTGGTGTCACTATCACCCATTACTGAGCTATCCAGATCCTTCTGGGGTGGCAGCAGGGTGGTGCCTGAGTGATGGACCATCTTCTTCTCCACCCAGCCTCTCCGGCGCAAGAGGCACCGTATCACTGGGTAGCGGCCTTGGATCATAAAGATCTTCTTCTGCTGTAAGTTGAGAGAAGGATACTTATTCAGTGAGTATCATCCAAGTGCCAAACATATGGGATATAGTGGTGAACCAGACAGTTCTGGTTTCTGCCTTCAGGAAATGTTTATGTTCTAATAGGAGAGACAAATTATAAACACATAGAGAAATAAATATGCATAGTAATAATTATAATGGTAATAGCTAACAATTATTGAGCACGTACTATGCACTGCTTAGCTTATATGCATTATTAATAATATGTATTCTTAATAGATGCTATTATCCCCATTTAAGTGGTTATGAAACAGAGACATAGAGAGGTTGAATAGTTTGGCCACAGAGTAATTAAGTGAAAAAGCATTTAAATCCAGGTTGGCTGCTTCCCAAAACTGGATGCTCAACAGGGACCTAGAGAGACTAGAAATACATACATGGGAACGGTAAGAAGGAGTGTACAGAACTAGGCAAACGGCAGTTCAGGCGGAGGGAAAAGCATGTACAAAGGTCTTGAGGCTGAACAGAGATCAGAAGAAACTGGAAGGAAGCCAGGGAGGATAGGGTGTGGAAAATGAGGGCAGAGCTCCTAAGGAAGCAGGTAGTGGTAGCTTCAGGAGACTGAGGAAGGCCTGCAGGCCTTGAACAGACTTGAATTTTATATTGAGGGTAGCATGAAGCAATAAAGGCAAAGTGAGGACATGATATGCTTGGAGGCTTTATAAGTTTGGCTTGCTGCTATACAGAGAACAGATGGAGGGGAAAGGGGTAGGTAGGAGAGGGGACCAGGGAGACCAGTTAGAAGGCTGTCGTGGTTTGGGCAGGAGAAAAATCACAATAGCATTCTAGAATGAGGGTGAAGATGTGGAGAAGGTGACAGAGTGGAGACTCGCTTTGGAAATACACATGACTGATTTTGCTCATGGGGTTAGATGTGTAGTAGGTAAGCAGGGTGCCTGGCTGGCTCAGTCAGTACAGCACTCAACTCTTGATCTCAGGGTCGTGAGTTCCAGCCCCATGCTAGGCAGAGAGTTTACTTAAAAACAAAAACAAGAACAAAACATGGTTATCTAGATGTGTGGGTGAACAAACAGAAAGATCATATTTCTGGCTTGATAACTCGGAGACAGGAAGACCGGAGATTAGGGAGGATGACACGTTTAGGCAGGAAAATCAAGAATATGGTTTGGGGCATGGGTATGAAATGCTTCTAAATTCTCTCTGGGTGGACATGTCAAGTAGGGGGATGGATCTAAGGAGTGTGGAGTCAAAAGAGAGACAAGGGCATGTAGAGGGCACGGCATGTTGACCGGACCCAAAGCCAAGAAGATCGGTGTGGAGAGAGATCCAGGGAACCAGGAAAGCCCCGTAGAGCCTTCAAAGGCTGAAAATTAGCAGCGAGGGAGGGAGAAAGGAAAACTAGGGGTGTGCAGACAGCCAAGGGGCAAGGGTATGTGGGGCAGCAGTGTAGAGTGACACAAGGTACCAGACCAAGATTAAGACAGAAAGGGGGCTGCTGGATTTGGCTCCTTGGAGGTCAGAGTGACTGGGACGGATGGGAGTGGGTTAAGGCTAGAAACCAGAGGCTAAGAGCTGAGTGGTGAATCCCAGGTAATTAAGTTAGACAATTCCACAAAGAAGGGGTACTGAAGAATTGGGAATATTTTAAGATGGGTGTGGGATCAAGGTTTTTGGTTTTGTTCGTTTGTTTTTAAAGAATGAAGGAACACAGTTCGGAGAGGCAGATTAAGCCATTTTCAGGGCCCTTTCTAGACACCCCCCAGCCCCCTCCGACCTTGACAGCTCTCTCCACGTGGATCCTGGCGTTTCTGAGCCGGCCCATGTGGTGAGACGCCTTGGAGAATCCTCGCCAGAGGACAAGGGAACCTGCAGAAAGATGCGGAGTGGGCATGGGGCAGCCTGGGAGCTCGGCCTAGCGTCTCTCCGGGCCTCCCGACGCCCACACTCCTTTCTCCACCCTTCATCCGTATACCCACACTCCGCACTTCTCCCGACCCCTCATTCCCCCCACCCCAAGTCGTCTCGTCCTCTCCACCACCTCCGACCAGGATGGGCAGGCCGCAACGGGCCTCATCCTCCTGTGACTGGGCATCATCCAGGGCCGAGGTGTGCGGGGACCTGAAACGGCAGAGATCCTCGGTGCTCTGCGCGTGGATGCCGTAGGCCGGCAACTCGAACGCGCGGCTTAGGCCGCGCGCAGCGGCGGGGCTCCCGGCCCCGCGTTTGCGGCCTGCGCGAGCCCCCTCGGGACGGGCGGAGGCAGGCCCAGGTCCCGGCAGCTTCTCGGGAGGCTGGAACTCGGTGTGGTGCGCACACGGCCATGGGGCGGAGGTTCTGGTGCGTGACTCCGCAGGCTGCGGCTTCCGCCGCCAGCTGCACACCGGGCCGCCCTCCCGGCAGAACCAGGCAGCAGAACCCCGGGGCGCGGCCCCCAGCTCCCCCACGCTCAGAAGCAGGGAGGCGCCGGGGCCCTGCATGCGCCGCTCACGGCAAGCGCTGTCCTGGCGCTCGAGAGCCCGCCTCCCCACTGCACACCGCCTCCACTCAGGGGAGCGCCCAGCGGAGGCTGGAGAGAAGCCCTCAGTTCCGAGGCCCCGCCCTCTGTTTGCTGTCGCCCTGGAAACCATTCCCCGGGCACAATCAGGGCTCAGGTAGTGGGTTGCGGACTCCCTCCAGCGGGCTAAAATACGGACCTCACCGAAGGTGGAAGCACAGAGCACCGCACTGCCAGTTAACTTCAGGGTCATGGTTCCTGTGGTTTGGGTCATTCCACAGTATTTATAGAAAGCAACCGTGATATGCAGGCAGCAAGCTAGGTGCTGGAGACTGGAAGAAGAAACTAGAGGTGACCCCTGACCTCATGGGGGTTACAGCCCAGTGGAGGGAAAACAAAATAGCAAGCAACAAAGAAATAAAACAGCTGTAGGTATGATAAGGGCAATCAACAAGCAGTAAACTGAAACCAGGAAGGGGATAAAGTTTAGAGAAGGCAAAGATGTCCTCTCTGAAGAGGTGACATTTAAGCTGAAGACTACACAACGCAAAGGAGGTCAGGAGTTGGCTAGGGAAAAGGAATAGTATTCCAGGGAGAGGAAAGTCTCAGCAACAGCCCTGAGGAGGGTAAGAACCTTCCCTGGGAACTAAAAGGCAACCAGTGTGGCTGGAGCCTAGTGAAACTGGATCAGATCTACAGAGCAAGGCGGATGGGCCTAGGGTAAGGTCCTTGGGGACTGATCTGAAAGCCAGGGCAGTATATGGGGGAAACAATGGGAAAGTACAGAGTGCAGCACAATCTCCCCCTTGCCCCCACCCCACACCACCAACTCAGAAATAGGAAAACAGATTATTGTTTGAGTCAACCACAGAAAAAATGTAACAGCGACAGCCCTCCAGACTGCAAAGACTTAATAACCTTTTTGGAGGTTGTGGCAAAGTATGATCTTCCAAAGTCACAGGTGACATAAGGCTCCAAAATGTTAATTCGCCTAAAATCACACAGGACAGCCTGCAATGGAACTCAGGTCTGACTCCAAAACCCCACTCTTATTTAACATAAGTACACATTATCACTCAGATGGGTTACCTATTAGGCACAAAAGTACCAAAGGAGCAATTTGAGGTACAAACTCCAGCAGTGCTCATTCAAGCAGAGTCCAAGTAAGAGTACTCGGGTCTAAGAACCCAGCTTTGTTAACTACGGGGTAGATCTGCCAGTACAATGAAGGTGGATCCTCAACCTCACTGTCCAGCCAACCTCAACCTGAGATCACTCTTCCCAACCTCCCTTGGTTGGAGACTGGGCTTCCCAAAAGGAATGCCCCCAGAAGGTGGCAGGCTGTTGGCGACCATCCAGTCTGTTCTTTCTCCTCAGCCTCAAACCTGGTTTTAGGGGCTCTGGACCCTGGGAGATGGATCTGTGAGAAATGGCTGGCTCACCTTGGCAATGCTGTCCTGTGAGGGTTGTGTGAGCAGCTGCCATACTCTAGTGAAAATCCAGCTTCACCATGAGCATCTTTAACATTTACTGCAAAGCTAGAACATAGCCATGTGCCCCAGAGGAGGGCACACCTAATTCTGTAAGGCAGCAGTTGGGGAGGTCACAGAGGTAATGTCATAAAAGGGATGATAGCTGTTCAGGTTACTCCCACCTCTATCCCTCTTCCCTTTAACATTACCTCAAGACTTCTTTGGTGATTTGGAAGAAACTCTTTTGAAAGCTCAACTCAAAGGCTAATAACCCTTCTGAAACTTTTCCCAAACCTCCTCCCCTTCCATAAATACACCCACTGTAGACTGCCAGATTTGTGAATATGAAAACACTTCAATACACCAATTTACACACTTAGTTTTCACTACCCATCCCCCAACTCTCTCGAACGGGCATAAGGTCTCTCCCCCACCTCCATGCCTAGCACAATGAAAATTATCAGTTTAGATACTGTGCTGGTGGAATGATCAGCTATCATTTATTTAGTGCCTATTTGAAAAGTACTGTGTCAGATTGTTTACATTATCTCCACTTTATAGATTAAGAAACTGAAGCACAGAATAAATAGAACTCACACAAATTCAGTCTTGAGAGTCAGGACTCAAACACAAGTGTTTGTTGTTGTTTCTTAACTTCAAGCAGTCACCAAAGTCTAGTGGTGTCCAACAGAACTTTCTCCAACAATGGAAATGTCACGCATGTACTCTCTGACATGGTAGGAAGTAGTCGTTTGTAGTTATTGAGCCCCTGAAATGTCTCTGGTGGGACTGAGGAAGTGAATTTTAAGCTTTACTTAATTGTAGTAAGTTAAACAGCCACACGTGGCTAGTGATTACAGATAGAGGCAGAAGCCCTGGATTTGAAGTCTACCCTCTTGCTCACTAGCTGGGAGATTTGGGCAAGCTGCTACATCTCAAGGAACCTTGGTTTCCTTAGTCATAAAATGGAATTATTATCTCTCTGAGGTTACCTTTTAGCCCAACTGAGCTCTTTATATGAAAAGGACCAAAGCTCTGTATAGGCAGAGAGCAGTTTCAGAAATGAGTGGTGCTTGGACTATAATGGGGTCTCTGGGTGCGGGCCCTTGGCACAACATAATGTCGGCCAATCAGGAGACTACCTCTGATGGGGACCCCCAGGCCTAAGTATACCAGCTATGTGGTCTTGGGAAGAAAATGCCCCACCTCCCCTCCTTTCATACACACAGTGCACAGACCTCATGCAGCCCCAAAGGGGCAAGAAGAGACTTTAATCAGGGGAGCAGGGGGGATCCACCAGAATAAGAAAAGGTACAGCGAGCGTGGGAGCAGAGGAGCCAGAGCAGGCAGGAAAGCCCCAGCTCAGGAAGCTCTGGAGGACTCACCTCTCCACCTCTAGCACAGGCACTGCACTGACAGACAAGGCGAAACAGTGGCCCCTCTCAACTGGGAGGGCACAAAGTGGCCCCTATGGCCAGAGGTACCTGGCTTTCAGGGTCCAGCTCCTGGACATGGCTGGTGGCCACCAGTTCAGCCCTTGTCCTCAACCAGTGCTGGGTGGCCATTTTCAGGTAGAGCTCAGAAAGCTGGCAGAGGGTCCCCACAACTTCTACTGGGACCAAGGAGGCTCAGGAATAAGACAGCAAGGGAAAAGAACTGGAGTCTGAAACCTTCCTCCTTCCCTCTCTCCCTCCCTCCCCACCTGGGGCTTGGGGAGGGGGTGATTGGGAAAGGGAGACAATAGTCGCCTTCTGGCTCCAGGCCCGCCCAGACCCACAGCGACCAATATGGTACAATCACTGGGACCAGTCACAGCCACTGGAGGTGGAGGTTGTTTGTTTAAAAAAAAAAAAAAAAAAAAAAAAGACAAAAAGGTTTCAGTCTCCTACAAGCACAGAATTTAAGTTTCAAGACGTTAAAAAAAATCTGTCCCAGTCCAGGGGACTGAACATCAGAAGCCAGCCTGACCAGGCACCTGTGGCCTTGGGGCAGGTCCACTGCTGCTTTGTTGCCCAGCTAGCAAGCACACCACCCACCTCCCGCATCTAATGCCCACCCCGACCCAGCTCCCCCGCTCTGCCGCTGCTGCTTGCTGCTGCTGCCTCCGCCGCCGCTCTAGGGAGTAACTCCAGGATGCCTTTGCAGAGACACGGGGGAGTCTGAGGGGGAAGGCCTCAAGATCCAGCCAGATGGTTTAAAACTGTCAAGAGAACCAAGAGGCAGTGAATGGTGGTTATTACAGTATGTATCTTGGCAGGCCTGCTCTGGGGAGGTGGGCTGATCTGAGAGCTGCCACTGTGCTCAGATTTCTGGGGGAAAGGGCTGGGTCCCAGGACACCTTGGGGACGTGCTCTAATTCAGTCAGCCTTCAGCAGTGACCTTCAGGGCACTAGCCTTAAACCCAGCACTAAACACAGCAGAGAAATTAAGGGTGAGGTGGGCTTTTCCCCAGCTCCCCTTAGCCCTGTCATGGAGGCTGCTATAAAGCTGTCACAGTGCCTCACTTGGTGAACTGAGGTTGTCTTCTTTAGAGATGAGAGGCCTAAATGCAAGCGCTTTGAGGACTCAGGGGGCCAGAAGAGCAGAGTAGAAGGACCCAGGATCTGGTACTTAGTGCCAAGCTCTGGGTGGATCTCCAACCATAACAGGCCCTTGAAATGTTTTCTGACCTCAGGTATCCTTCATGGTACCCAGAACTGCCCTGGACATTTTACAGACCAGAAGCTGTGGTCCAATTGGCCCACAAACTGAACCCAGCCCAATAATGAGCAATGTCTGGCCCATAAAGTATTTTTAAAAGATAGGAATTAGTTTACAACCTTGAAAATATGCAAGATGTTGCATACAAATCCAGACTTGGGGATTCTTTTGACAAGCTAGAAGATGAAACCATAATGAACAGGAGCTCTGTGGTAGCGGTCCTCTTCAGAGAAGACATATGCTTACCAGGTTCCCAATAGCCCACTTCACTCACGCACATTATTACCTGCCTGACCCATGCATGCACTTGAGTATGTGACCCCTGCCAAGTGCCATGGTACTATCTTTGATTTTTGAATCTGAAAACCAAGCTCCAAGTCCTGGTTTCTCATCTTACTAGCTGAGGGTCCTGGATAGGTGATTTGACTTCCAAAGCCCAGTTCACTCATCTATTAAATAGGGATGACACCTGACTCAAAGACTGTTTCAGGGATTAAACAACAGAAATGCAATTATTATGATTAAATGACTCTTGAATGAATAAGCCAAATAATAAATCGGGACAAGAACTATTTTCTTTCGTAGTTGAACCTAAAGGCCTCCTGGTGCATTTGCCATAAAACTCTGGTGCTACAATACTTGGAAAGCTTACTGTGAACCAGGTGATCTGCTCTGTATATACTTCCTCATTTAATGCTCAACCATACTGAAAAGTATGTATTAACAGTCTCATTTCACAGCTGAGTTAACTGAGGCTTTGTTGAGAGGTTCAGGAACATGCCCAAGTAGGCAGCAAGGCCGGACTCACACAAAGTCTGTGTGATCTGAACAAGCACACTGCTCTGCATGCACAGGGCAGCTACTTTGTACACTGGCTGCCCTCCGTATAATTAAAGCCCAGGGGAAGCAGGCGTAATTTCCATTTTTAGGAATCTGAATTCCTTCTGGGCTGGATCTGTATGCACTGCTAGGAGTAAACACTTAATCTACCATCTAGGGATCATAGTTGACTCTGAGCAGAACATGTCAACAAACCAAAGACTGGTTGGAAGAAGAAAAAAAAAAAAGGCAGGATATCTTGAATATCTAAATTAGAGCAACTGTGTCATCAGCTCCTCAGTGTAAACAATTCCTCCTCTTCAGAGGACTGTTGTCCTTTCAGTTAGTTAGGAAGACACAAACAAATGAAAGAGAGATCTGGAGGACTGAAGCCATGAAAGTAATCATGACTATAAGCCTGAGAAACAGACACTGAAGAAAAATATTTAAGTCTGTCTGAGAAGGGGAATTACACTATGATGAACTGCCCTATATTCCTGGAAAATTCCCATGTGGATTTAACTTGCCTCACCTGGGGTTTGAACTAGATACAGAGAAGGACTGTGTACATTTTGAGATGTACAAAGGAGCATCTAAGTCTCCATGAGAGACTAAGGGAGGTGTCCTGGAGACACTCACATACAGAAAATGCCCTGCAGCTCACAAAGATGACCCTCAGGTCCTCCAGCCCCAAGGCACCTGGCTGACGTGCCACCCACCAGAAGGTCCTAGAGGCCTCAGGAAATACAAACTGCTGGCACCACTTTACTGCCAGATTCTAAGTTCTCAACCCATGGCACCTCCTCCCTCTGTAGGGACACCAGTAAGTCCTCCCACTTACATTCTTGAGGAACTCCTCAGCCACGATGCGTGCACGAGCATTGACCGACAGCTTCATCTCACTGATTTCCTTGTCGATCTCTTCCATGAAGTGGATCACAAAGTCCACCAACTTGTGTTTGTACATCTGCTCTGTGTGGAAGTTGGTGATGAGAAAACTGATGTCATATCCCTGGGGAAGGAAGACAGTAGGAAGAAGAGAAAAAACAGGAGAGAATTAGCTTTCCAGGGCACTTAGTTGACCATGTCCTCTAAGGTCACTCAGCTATATGCTTCCTACTGGCTGCAATCTTCTCCCAAGTCACATGTCCTTCAGGCAGCAGCCCACCTGCTCTGCTAGGGTATCTATGCTGGGTCCAAGGAATGGACCCCAGGTGAGAATTTTGTGTCAGGCACCCCTGGAAAGCTGTTTGTGATACAAACAGCTGCATGCAGAATGAGTCATGGGAGAATGAAGGAACTTGAAATCTTCTAACAGAAGAATCTAATCAACCAGAGAGAAGAGACACTATGGGATAAGGATGGGATTGGTTGTGTGTGGAGGAGCAATCTTATTTGTTCTGGGTGGCCACAGAGATTAGATCTAGGAGCAGGAAGAGACATTTTATTTATTTTTATTTTTATTTATTTTTTTAGGAAGAGAGATTTTAGCTCAGGATGAGGATGAGGTTGGCCAACACATCTGATGGTACATGTGGCTCTGCATGGTAGTTGCTCAGTCACTGGGGATATTTTAAGTTGATTTGGCACAGAATCTGTGGAAAGTACTCAAGTACAAAGTCAGGCAACAACGTGAGCCAATGTCAACTGTGGCCTTGAGAGACAATGATTTAGTGGTGGCAGAGCTCAGAAAGGATTTGATTCATCGTGCCCTTTCTGCCATTAAGGCTCTAGGAAGATGAGCAATGCATCTCATATTTTTTGCCTTTCCCATGGTTGAGGTGGGCCCAACTTCTCTTAAGCTTCTAATCCCTCTTACTCCCACTCCAGCCAAAATGAAGGCCCACTCTCAACTCAGGGAGCGGTTGTCCTACAGTTGGAGAAGCAATCCAGGTTCTGTGAACAATCCCTGGCCAGTGACAGCAGACTTGGTGGAAGAACCTTGGGTATTATGAACATGTGGGTCATATAGTCTCACCTCCACTGGCTTCCTTCGAAGGATAAAGAAGTTCTCTGCTCGCATCATCATGAAGCGCATGAACTTATGGCATAAAATCTTCTCGATCTCATCAGCCTAGTAAGAGTGAAAGATAAACAGGTCTCCCTAAATCTGACATCCTAGGCTAACAGAAACCTGTAGCCCTGATCTCCTGACCTCAATTTCTCCTAGGCTTGCTGCAAGCAGTGGGGTTTGCCATTGGGAGCAAACACTGCCTGAATTGTGGAGCACCTGGTTGCCAACTGAATGTCTATTACATTAGAGCGTCTTCAGCTTAACAGGGCATTATCACAGTCTCACTTTTGCCCATTCCAGAGAGGTAATTCTGGCAAACCCGAGGTTTTTATCCGCTCCTTCCAGAATTCATACCTACATTCTGAGCAGCCTCTTCCTCACCAGTGCTGCATTTTCCAAAGTCTATGACATATACCATGTGGGGCTATCAGAAATAAATTTAGGTGATCTCCACTTTAATAGCAATGAACATCAAAAACTCCTCAAAGTTTTTCTCTGCTGAATTCTCATTATTTCTAATGGAAGAATTTTGCAACTAGGTGCTGGTATGCCCTGAACACCTCCCAACACTTGTTAATCTCCCTTTTTAACAGAGCAGGCCCCCAAGGACAGAGTTTTCTGTAGGCAACAGTATCTAGTCTAAAGAACAGCTTTGTTTTCTTTCAATGAACTTATTTTTTTGGAGTTCCCTCTTCTTGTCAAGTGATGTTGCTTTTCTACTACAGCACGAAGTTTCGTTTTCAAACAAATTTAAATAAAGAAAAGTAAGTCAATTTAAGGAAATCCATTAAACAAATAACTGGCCAGATGATACATAAATATGGCAATAATTATAAGGGTGATAGGAATATCACACACTTGTGAAACATCACCTGAGAAAATGTAAGAAATTACACTTTGTTCTTTATCCTAAATCTCTTTTTCAGAGGTTATAGCCATTAACTTGATACTGGTACTATTTATTTTTATGAACTGGATTTATTCTCCCTTTCTTATAAATGATTCTTGACTTCACACTAAACTGTCAATGGCCTTGGCTGCTATGTTTCCTGACTTGTAATCCAGAGCAAGGCCTAGAAGACAGGGTTGTTCTGTCTACTCTACTGACCTGCTGAATTTGGCAAATCATTCCCTAGGTACAGTCAAGAAAATAGAGCCTGGGTTTCTTTGCACCTTGAATCTAGCACAGCTCTCTCAGATGAGGATCCCTGGCCTCCTAAGGAGGCAGGGGCTCAGTGGTGAGCTCACCTGTTTCACAGCAATGCTGACCCGGACAGAGTTGATGGAGCCCTCAATCAGAACCTTTTCCTTCTCATTCCTGCTGATGGTCACAGGTTGCAATAGGAGCTCTTTGCTACTCCTGAAACACAATGTCACAGAGGCCTCTGTACTATAGAGGAACAGAATGCTCAGGGAGACCCCACAGCAGGACCTGGAATCTCTATCTGAGACCATAGAGTCCAAGGAAGAGGAGACTCACAAGTAGGGGTGCTCCAAGATGGGGGCCAGCGAGCGTGTTCTCCAACAGAAGGAGCAAGGCTCTGGAGTCAGGGCGAAAAGGTTTTGAAATCCAGTCTCCTCTGTTACTTTCCTTGGACAAGTTACCCTGTTGGAATCTCAATTTCCTCATCTGTAAATGACTGATTCCTATTTCACTGGCGAGGATTGAGAGAGATCAAAAAGGGTCAATTGTCTAACAGAGTGTGGGGCACATGGTAGGAGCTTTACAAATGACAGCTCTTATTTTAATAACTACAGGCAAACCCATACACCATTTAGGGAATGAGAAGAGAGAGGCTGCCTTAGGGATAAAAGGGCAAGCTAAAAACAAAACACAGTTTGGTCTCCTTTATCAATTCACGAATGATTCACTTATTTGGCATCAAGACCCCTCTCAGCTCAGTTCCCATTTTGATGCCTCTGAATCTACAGTTATGTGTACTGGCAATTAAAATGCCTAGTGGAAAACATATTTTAAGTAAAACAACATGACGCATGCTAATATCTTTTCAGTATTTTTAAATTCAATTCATTTCAACTTGGTGTGGTAACACTGCTTATCTCAGTTATGTATGTCTCAGATTAAACTTTAAAGGGAAACAATATTTAACAAAACATAAATCAGATAAGAGAAAATAACCCAAAATACGGAATATCTGAAATAAATGATGAGTCCAGGGAGGCAGGGAAACACAGCCCTTGAACTTTAAATTACAAAAGAATGGAGATGGGATCTTGGATAACAAAATTCTCCACCCTCTCCTTAAACTGGGTTCAGTAATGCCACAGGAGATACTTGACCAACAGCCCCACTCTGAGAACTCACACCTTGTGCCAAGCAATCTTGGTTCCAGAGGAGTTTCTCCCCTGGGTTTTGTCCTGCCAACCCACTGACCCTATTTTCCGAACTGTGAATTGGGAACCATTGTTCATCTGGCAACAAGACAAAATAAGTGAACTGCAGAAGTGTAGCTGTCTCCAGCTCCAGGATGCGACTTTGTGGTAGCCTCCAGACAACTGCCATCTCTGGGGCTGAGTCCATCATCCCCACCCTGACCTTTCTCTGCCCTACCTGACTTCCACCTCGGGCTTGTTGTGTCGTTCCACAACCTGGGAGGAGAAATTCTCCAGGCAGAGGGCAGCCTGCAGCGTGGCCCGCACGGCACTCAGGTAGGGGCGGAGAGTGGCAGTCTGTAAGAAAAAACCAAAGGGAGGATCAGAGTCTGTCTCTGCAAACCCACTGCCCACTGCCACCGCCCCCCCCCCACCCCGCCCCACACTAGCTACAAAGGAGCCAGACGGTACTGACAGTACCTGCCTTTTAGACCACATGAACCAAACAGAGTAAGCCTTCAAGGTGCATTTCATTCTAAGTCTAGAGCAGTGGTTCTCAACAGGGAACATTTTTCTTGCCAGGAGACATTCAGCAATGTCAGGACATTTTTCACTGACAGGACTGGGGGTGGAGTGGGAGAGCTACTGGCAATGAGTAGAGACCAGGCATACTGCTAAACATCCTACAATGCACAAAAAAGAATTATTCAACTCCAAACAGTGCTGAGGTTGAGAAACTCTGGTCGAGAGGCATGCAGGTGAAGGACTATTCTCAATCTGTCTTTTGAGCCAACAATGGATGTTTACTGTGTGCCAGGCACTGATCCAGATGCTAAGAATTTAAAGACCACCTCTACCTTTAAGGGTGGGGGAAAAAATAAAACATAAAGACAATCTCTACCTTTAAATAGCTCCACTGGGTAGAGGAGACAGAAAAAGTGACTATGATATAAAGGAGGATGAAATGTGACATAATTATACTTACAAATTACATTTCCAGAAGAAACTGGTTTGGACGTGAAGATGAAAATAGGATCAGAATGATTTTACAAGGAAAAGTAGACTAAGGACATTCCCATTAGAGGGATCAGCTTCTACCTACACTGGCCTATCTTCAGTTTCTTGTATTAACTAAGTTCTTTCTCACCTCAGGGCTTTACACAGGCTGATCCATCTACCTGCAGGCTTTTTTTCCCCTCTCGGCCTACGTCAGCCCTTAGATCTTGGCTTATTTAGGGAAGGCCTCTTCCTTCTTTACAGAGGCCTTTCGTGACTTCCCTCTTGATAGCATTTATTGTAATCTACAATGACACATCTTTTATACTTATTTAATAAGGTGATTTCTTCTTCACTAGACTTTAAGCTTCCTGGTCTCCTTTACTGAAATCTATATTCCTTGCACCTTGCTCAGTACCTAACAAATGCAGTGCTACTCCTTTTCTAAACAATATTATGGAAATAGCATAAACAAGGTTAAAATAACACAAAAGGGCATTAAGAGTTCCAGAAGTAGCGATGAGTACAGTGTTGCTGTATACAGGAAGCATTTTTTTCCTTTTTAACTAAGTAGGCTTTAGGCCCAGCATGAAGCCCAACGTGGTGCTTGAACTTACAACCCTAAGATCAAGACCTAAGCTGAGATCAAGAGATGCTTAACCTACTAAGTCACCCAGGTGCCCCTAGGGGAAGCATTTTAGGTTCAGCAGATGAGGCTGCAATGGTAGCCTACAGATTCATGGCTAATTTCAAATGCCAGACTGTTGAGCTTAGCCTTTCTTTTAGGTAGTAAGGAACTGTTGGGGCTTTCTGAGGAGGAAGTTACATGACTACAGTTGCATGGGGGCTCTGCAGAGAATGGACTGGAGAGGGAAGTGAGACAAAAGGCAAAGAGGGTTATTCAAGGAGCAGTGATGAGAACCTGGACTGGGGCGGTGGACAGGACAAGCAGAGAGTCCTCACAAGAGTTGGACTGACATAAGATGTAGAGGATAATGGAATCAAAAAGCACCTCCCACCAAACCATGGTTCACCCATTTGAGGAAACACTACTCAGCAATAAATAGTATAGAAAAGATTCCTGATACATGGAACATAGATGAATCTCAAGTGCACTATGTTAAGAAACCACATTAAAAAGCCCACACACTGAAGAATTCCTTTTATATGACAATATGGAAAAAGAATACTATAGGAGAAAAAAAAAATCAGTGCTGGAATGAGAAGATAGGACTGATAACAGAGGGACGTGAGGGAGTTTTTTGAGGAAACATTCTGCTGTCTTGATCGCAGTACTTACGTGATCGCGTTTGTCAAAAGTGATAAATCTAAAAAGGATAATTTTTAAGGGGCAAGGCTCATGACACCTGCCCTTGTACAAATAAAACGTATTCTCATGTAATAACTCAATAAAGCTGACTTTGAGAAAATCCAGGTTTCTAGCTGAGGTAAGAAGACACAAAGCCACAGCACCACAGAAAGAAAAGCAAGTTTAGGAGAAAAAAATGGGTCTTGATCTGGAGGTCTACTATGTACGTGTTATCAAGATTTCCAGGCAAACCTTAAAAGAGAGCGAGGAAGGCAGATTCAAGAGTCACCAGAACACACAAGGTCACCAAAGCCAAGAAACTAGATAGGTACCACTAGGAAAAATGTAAAGAGGAAGGTGGTGAGCCAATCTCAACTCCCAGGAACACCCAATTTATCAAAGGGGAGGATTTCCAGGAAGGGAGGGATCAGTAGTATCAGAGCTCACGGACTACGGTAAGGCTAACACGGGTTGAGTTCTGACCAGGAAGAGGTCTGGGTGGCGACAGCATAAGAGATACTTCGGTGGGATAGAAGCAAAGCAGGGGATAAGGAGAAGAGTGGGATACGGAAGTGTAGACACTTCCTTTGAGAAACTGTGGGTCAAGCAGGCAGGAGAGAACAGGACAGTGTATTTAGTGAAGTTCTATTCTAGGTGAGGAGGTGACCCTACTCTATGCCTCAGCTCCCCTACTGTGGGCAGTGAGGCCTACTACGTGTCTTCGAGGCGCTATCACCAGCCCCACTTCCGGCGTCCTCCATGCCTCACAATTCCCCACCTGCATCAAAAGCCAGACCATGAAGCTGCAAGGCCTGCTTCTTACGAGAGCGTCCCCCGCTCGCCCCTTCCTCACTTTGGCTCCCGCCCCGCCCTCTTTCTCCCAGCCTCATCGCGCCCCCACACCCCACAGCATCCCTCGGCCCCGGGCCTCTCCGTTGCAAAACCGCATCTCCCCCAGACCCAGAGCTTTGAGGCAAAACAGCGGGGGTCCCTGGCCCGGGGCCCGGCTCTCTCACCATCGCGGGCGCTGGCTGGGCCGGAAAGCGGAAGTGCGGAAGTGGCCAGCCCCGCGACGCCAGCCCTTTCGCGAGACGCGCAACCTCAGTCTCCGCCCGGACTTCCGGAAGGTACCATCTATGCTCCGAGCGGAGAAGGGGGAGCCTAGGAGCACTTAGTCCTTTTGAAGTTTCTCCGCTAGGACTGCCTCGGTATTTTTAGACTCCTGAAGCTTCAGATCAATACTCAAGCCTATCCCGTTATGAGTGTAGCTCTCGCTTGTGACTTTGGCCTTCTTGTCGTCTTTGCTGTCTTTCCCCATAGTCAGGCAATGGTGCAGCCCGGCCTCAGGTTGGGCACCATATTAGGACAAGGCGAGGCAGAGGAGCTCTTCGTTCCTTCCGGTTCCGCGCCCCTATCTTTTCTCTGGGCCCCTCCTACCTGCAGCCCCTGGGGCACGGCGGAACTAACTGCCGGGCTAAGGTCCCGGCTGCCGAGCCCCGCCCCCAGCCTCCGGCTGTTCCCCAGAGTAGGCCCGAGGCATACCCCCGCCCCCATCCCACCTGCAGTGGGCTCGCTCGCGGCCTGCAAACCCTTCCCCGCAAGCCATATTGGGCTCTCCCTCGCGTCTCCCACCCGCGCGTCTTCTGCAGGGGGCCCGCCCCTAGCCAGTTCCGGGGCGGTTGCTCCCACCAACCGGAACTCCCCAACCCCTCCTTCGGCCTGGGGGCCGTAGGAGGCTGCAGGAGGCTGCAGTGAGGAGGTAGAGGGGGCAGGGGCCGCGTTAGGGGGTCCCTGGAGGACGGGGACCCTGAAGGCGAGTCACTGGGGCGACCCACGGGAGGGGCCAGACATTAAACAGGCGCACTTCTGTGTCAGGCACTGAACTGTGCTCTTGACGAGTATCCTCTCTTAATCCTCAGAACATCCCGGGGAGGTAGGTACTATTGTGATCCCCATTTTACAAATTCAGACTGCTTATGGGGAAACAGACTCCGATTTCTTTTGTCCCCATTTTGTAGATGGGAAAATCGAGACTCAGGAAGATTAAAAAACATAATCAGAGCTATGTAAATAGGAAATGGTAAAAGGCTGGGCTTGAACCCAGGTATGTCCTGTTTATCAGCCCACATTCTTTTTTTTTTTTTTTAACTTCTTAATGTTTATTTTTGAGGGAGACACACAGAGCACGAGAGGGGGAGGGGCAGAGAGAGAGGGAGACACAGAATCCGAGGCAGGTTGCAGGCTTCAAGCTGTCAGAACAGTGCCCAACCTGGGTCTTGAACCATAACCCGGGAGATCATGACCAGAATCAAAGTCAGATGCTTAACCAACTGAGCTACCCAGGCACCCCTTACCATCCCACATTGTTAACCACTGTCAGGGGCAAAGAGAAGGGACAAAGATGGAAGGGGTGAAACAAGGAGAGTCTGGGAGGCACAGAGAACATTAACATTGTAAGAATGGATGTTTGGAGTTCAGGGGCTTAGCAGAACCCAAATGGAGAACAGAAGAGCATCAGAAAGGGCATAGTATATCATGGTAATTAGTGACACAGACTCAAAACTACCTGGATTCAGATTGCATCTTGGTAAACTTGGGCAGGTAAAATCCTTGGAGTCTGAGTTTCCTTATCTGTAAAGTGTAGGTCACCATTGTCCCTGCTTATGGGGTTGGGTGAGGAATTGATGAGAAACCAGTAAAACGTCTGCCCTTAGCTTAATGCACAGTAAGGGCTCTCTGAGTAGGAGCTGTGCCATTGACCTTGTCAATAGGATACTGAAGCCTGGCTTTCCCCTTGAAACTGTCCCTAGATGGGAGGGAGCTCTTAGACTTTTCTTGTCCCATTTTATCTCCTATCCATGGCTCTCTTCTCTCCAGTTCCACAGGGTCCCGTATCCTGGGCCATGAGTGAACTGAAGGACTGCCCCTTGCAGTTCCATGACTTCAAGTCTGTGGACCACCTGAAGGTTTGTCCACGCTACACGGCAGTGCTGGCCCGCTCTGAGGATGATGGCATCGGCATTGAGGAGCTGGACACTCTGCAGCTGGAGCTTGAGACCCTACTTTCCTCTGCCAGCCGGCGCCTACGGGTTCTCGAGGCTGAAACCCAGGTGATACCCTACAGAGAGGATATCACCAGGTGGACTGTGACAAGTTATGGGATGGGTCATTGAGTTAGCCCCACCAGCTGAGGCCTTGAGATACAGGAGCTTAGAGGGGTGAGGAGAGGCCTAAACTGGGCTCGGGTGACATGTAGAATACACAAGAATGTGCACAATCCTCATAAATTTCAAGATTTCTAATTTACTGACCTCTGAACCCCCATTATGTTTTGGGTGCTAGTCATTAGAAGTAATTATTAGGACACTTCTGGTCTTCAGGGAGTTTGCCAACTAAAGGGAAAGGGAGGTCAGACAAATACAGGTGATGTTGGTTATGGTTAGAAGTACTAAAGGAACGGGACTGAGGAGACCTGTATTTGAATCCTGGCCTAAGCACTTGCTAGTGTTGCTGTTTCCTAGCTGTATGATTTTGGGACAGTTGCCTCCTATCTCTGAGCATCAGTTCCAAATCTGCAAACAGGGATGAATCATAGGAAGTGCCTCAGAGCTTTTGTGAAGATTAAAAGAGATACTTTTGCAAAACATCAGTTGATGTCTGACACTGAGTATTTCAAATGTTATTTGGTACTACTCTGATCATTTCTGTTGACAACATAAATATCCCCTCAGCCCCGTGGGCCAGATACTATGCCAGATCCTGGGGAACAGAGATAGTTAAGATAAGTTTTCTGGTCTCCAGTAGCTTATAGTCTAGTTGAAAAGACAAGGTATCCCGTTCATTCCAGGTTGACCAAACAACACAATTGGGCCTGCAGTGGAGGTACAAAGTGTCAGAGACACAAAGAGGCCTTTTTATTTGGAGCTCAAAGGATGAATAGTTAACTTGTGATCCCTGGGAGTGCACTGAAGCTTTTTGATCAGGGCTGTGGCATAATCAGTTGTATTATAGCTTCTAAAAAGCTGGGTAACTGATGTCGAGAAGGCTTCCCAGTTGTGGTGACATTTGAAGTGAAGGTTTGCTGGGAGGCTTGTTCGCATTCCCCTGAAAGTTACCACCAGCATATTCCAGTGCTAACATGCACTAGGGCATGATCATTTGTTTGACCTAAACACTGTAAGTGGTTTGGGTGATACAGAGGTGAGTCAATACAAACAAATGAATGGAATGATGACAAGTATATGAATAAAGTTCTGTGAGGCAGGCACAGAAAAGGAGCTGAGTTTTGAAGGATGCTTAGGAGTTTACTAAACAGGAGATGGGTAAATAGAAAGACCTTGGAGTGTTCTCAAGTTCTAGATCCTAATTCTTCACTAGGAGAAAGAATTGTCCTCTCATTTCCTTTCTCCCTCTCAGTGACAGTCCTCTGTAAATTTCAGATCCTCACTGACTGGCAAGATAAGAAAGGTGATCGCCGATTCCTGAAGCTGGGTCGAGACCACGAGCTTGGAGCTCCCCCCAAACATGGGAAGCCGAAGAAGCAGAAACTGGAAGGAAAAGCGGGACATGGGCCTGGCCCTGGCCCCGGACGGCCCAAATCCAAAAACCTTCAGCCCAAGATCCAGGAATATGAATTCACTGATGACCCAATTGACGTGCCACGGATCCCCAAGAATGATGCGCCCAACAGGTTCCGGGCCAGAGAACATAGAGGGGCCTTTGGATTCAAATAGTAAAGGCTGTGGAGGGGTCTGGGACTGAGGCTGGTGGGACAGGAGGTTCCCATTCAGGATCTGCTTCTCCCTGCAGGTTCTGGGCTTCGGTGGAGCCCTACTGTGCTGATATTACCAGTGAGGAGGTACGCACACTAGAAGAACTACTGAAACCACCAGAAGATGAAGCTGAACATTACAAGGTAGAAAGATTGGACCTTAGTAGACATGGTGACAAACTAGAGGACTTGAGAAGTGCCTCAAAATCAAAGATCTCAAAGTCATGTATCTTCTTCCTTCCCCCACCCTGCCCAACCTCCTATCTAACGCATTAACCCACCCAGGCACCCTGGCTCTAATTGTCAGCTTTCTTCTTGCATTATTTCCTCTCTATATCCTCCAAATGATCACCACATACATCCTAATGGATCTCCTTCAGTGAGGCTGTTCTTTGTACCAACATCTCCATCCCCTCTGCTTTTTTTTTTTTTAACGTTTGTTTATTTTTGAGAGAGAGAGACAGAATGCAAGTGGGGAAGGGGCAGAGAGAGAGGGAGACACAGAATCTGAAGCAGACTCCAGGCTCAGAGCTGTCAGCACAGAGCCTCAGTAGGAGCTTGAACTCAGGAATGGTGAGATCATGACCTGAGTTAAAGTCAAACGCTTCACCAGCTGAGCCACCCAGGTGCCCCTCTGCTTTGATTCAAGACTTCATCAGTTTTTGTCCAAGTGGTGTCAAGACAGTTCCCTGTCTCCAAAGGGACTTTTTTTTCTTTCTGTAGTATGTAAAAGTTAGGTTTCTCATGATGTAAATAAAACAGTTTCCATCAAAGAAAATGTAGAAAATAAGAGAAGTGTTTGGGAGAACTCTCCCATAGTCCAGCTGTCATGATCAGATGTGACACAGCCCTGTTCCCAGGCCTCCTCTGGCTCCTCTTTGGCACAAGATCGATTCCAAGTAGTTTGGTCCTTGGTGACACAGACCCACCACCCGTTTCCAGTTTCCTCAGTCATTCCCCCTCCTCACTGCTGCATTTACCAGCCCCGACAAGCACCTTACTCTCACTCTAGGCCCACACAGGATCCTTGCTGGTCTCTGGGCCTCTGTACATGCTCCTCCTTTTCCCTTGGCAAACTAGCTCATCCTTCAAAGCACTCATCTCCTCTTATCTCCACCAAAATGCCTTTGCAGATTGCTTGCAGAAAATTTCTCTTTTATGTGCCACAGCACCTTGACCTACCTCTAGCACGTCAGTTCTTTGAATTTTTAAAAAACTTACTTGAAAAAAAAATTTATTTGAAAAGGTAGTCCATATAGGCAGTAGTAAATTCAAGTAATACAAAAGACAATTTCCTCTCCTGACCCTAAGCTTCCTAGTTCTTTCTAGGGACAATAGCTGTGACTTGAGATGGTCCATGTACACATACCATTCTGCACCTGTATCTTGGAAATTTTCCATACTGGCCCCTGTGTGTGTCTTAGTTCATTATGTACCTGTCTTCCTTACCAGACTGTGAGCATATAGATTTTTATCTCCTTTGTTTCTTCCCATCTACGCAAAGCATAGGCTTCGGCCCTGGGGTAGGTACTTGGAGACAGATAAGTGAAGGAACGAATCATGAGCTTTTTGGCAGTGCCCAAATGTGCAGAGAGCCCCTACCAACCCCAGGCATGGCTTGCCAGTGTTTACCCTTTGTGGGCCGGGTGGCATCTCCCCACCAGATCCCACCCTTGGGGAAGCACTACTCCCAACGCTGGGCACAGGAGGACCTGCTGGAGGAACAGAAGGATGGGGCCCGGGCAGCAGCTGTGGCAGACAAGAAGAAAGGCCTTATGGGGCCACTGACCGAACTGGACACTAAAGGTAGGCCCCTCACCTTCCTGCCCACACCAGGCCAGGACTTGAGTTCCCAGAAGAACTCAGCCCACCTGTGTACCACTTCTCTGTCTACTTCAGATGTGGATGCCCTGCTGAAGAAATCTGAGGCCCAGCATGAACAGCCTGAAGATGGGTGCCCATTTGGTGCTCTGACACAGCGCCTCCTACAGGCCCTGGTGGAGGTGAGCATCCTAACTCAAGACAGAATTATGCATGCTTTCTGTTTTAAGGTTTTATTTTCTTTTGAAGTATATCACATATTTATAAAGGTGCAGAGATATTACATGTATAAATTGGTAAATTTTCACATATGAGCACACATGTATATATAGCCTAACAGAAACAAAGCTTGCCAATATCCTACACAAGCCTCTCTTGTGTCCACCCCCCCAGTCTGTAACCTCTCCCAGAAGTAGCCACTATACCACAGTTACTTTTGCTGAATGTTGGCTAAGGGCTGACCCCTGTGCAAGGGGCTTTCCACGCATCCTTTTGTTGAGGCAAGGACAGTGGTTTGCTCCATGTTACATACTAGAAGATTGAGGCTCAGGAAAAGGAACTGTTTGCTAGGAGTCATGCAGCTAATAAACAGAAGCAGGATTCAAACCTCAGATACAGAGTCCCTTTCTTTATGCCCACTATCTGGCCTTAGGCACATCCTTTCACCTCACTGAGCCTTAGTTTTCTCCCTGGCTCAAACACAGTAGTGTTTTTCTCTCTCGTGTAACAGTCTGGGCCAGGTGTTCCAGGTTGGCTGAGGTGGGGGAGGGGAGAGATCTCAGCCCCACCCCATCAGACAAGGACCCCATCTGTGATGGTTTTGCCACCCTAAACCTGCTCTGCACAAGGTCATTCTGGGTATGATTACTACTCCAAGCCCACAGAAAAAGAGCAAGGAAGAATGTGTGAAGGAAGGTTTATGGGGTTTATGGCCATGACTGGCTGTGGCTCTTATCTCTTCTGATCGCTTTCCACTGGAGAGAGTTTGTCACATGGCCACATCTGACCACAAGGAAGTCTGGGAAATGTAGTGTAGCTGGACAGCCAGCAGCCTCTGTCACAACATGCTTAACATACATTCCAAACGCTTAACAAACCTTGGCTCTTCTCTTTACTGTTGTTGAGTGTTTTCTCATTGCTCTTCTGTGTTGTCTTCTTTTGGTATCAGTACAAAAGAGGCATTTCTAAAATGATCAGAGCTTCCTAGAATCAGTTTGGGAAGGCTTCCAGAGCGATGGGAGCAATGAAAGAATATTTCTGGTCTGTGAAGACTGAAGACTCTGACTGTAGGTCAGGGAGGAGCAAGAAAATGGAAATATTACAGCTCTTACTCTCTCCCTCCCATTTCTTTTTTTTTTTTTTTTTTTTTCTGTCCCACTTCTGTGTTCTTCTAGGAAAATATTATTTCCCCTATGGAGGACTCTCCTATTCCTGACATGTCTGGGAAAGAATCAGGGGCCGACGGGGCAAGCACCTCTCCCCGCAATCAGAACAAGCCCTTCAGGTGAGTGACAACCCTGTCCACATTCCTACTATCTGGTCCCTGCTTCTGTTGACTTCTTTTATCCTAACATGGGAAGGTCTTCATTAAGAGAGAGGTTGAGGGCATTTAGATGAAGCCCAATGAAAGTTTCACATGTGCATGCTGGCTCAGCATTTCTGCATGCACAGACTTAAGTACAGGTTGTTCATCATAGCCCTGTTCATACCACAAACAACCTAAATGTCCAACTGAAAGGGATTGTTTGGCTAAATTGATATAACTCCATATGATGAAATTACTTATAACTACTAATCGTTTTTGAGAAACACAGTTAATTGACATGAAAAAAGGTAAACACTAAAGTGATAAGTGAAGAAAAAGTTGTAGCACAATACAGTTTGATCCTGTTTTTACTCATCATATATTTAAATGTGTGTATGTAGAAAACTAGAATAATATAAAAGATAGGAAATGACATGAGACAAAATCTGGGATATAGATAGTAAATAAATATATAACAAAATATAAACATATTTAAAATTTTTTTAAGTTCATTTATCTTGAGAGAAAGAGTACAACCAGGGGAGGACCAGAGAGAGAGAGAGAGAGAGAGAGAGAGAGAGAGAGAGAGAGAATCTGAAGCAGGCTCCACAGTGACAGCATGGAGCCGATGCAAGGCTCAAGTTTACTAGCCACAAATTCATGACTTAAGTGAAACCAAGAGTCAGACACTTAACTGACTGAGCCACCCAGGCACCCCTAATAAAACACAGTTTTATATGTGGAATGTTAATAATAGCAAAATAACAGTAATGTGTATAATAGTGACGTAAATAATAGTGGTTCTCTCTGAGTTGTTAGCATTATAGGTTTTTCTAGATTTTTTTTACAATTCACATGTGTTGGCCTATATTTGAAATAAGACCATGTGTGTCTCTCTGTATTTTTTCCAAAATATTGAGAAAAAATTGACATACGTCCTTGTATAAATTTAAGGTATACATGTACAATGTACAAAACACGTACATGGTCTGATTTTACATGTGTAAATTACGTGTGTTGTGAAATGATCACCATAACATGTTCAGCTGACATCCACCTTCTCGTAGACACAATAAAAAGAAAAGAAAAATTCTGTGATGAGAACTCTTAGGATTTACACTCTTTTTTTTTTTTTTTTTTTTTTAATTTATTTTGAGAGAGACATTGGGAGCAGGGGAGGGGCAGAGAGAGGGAGAGAGAGAGAATCTCAAGCAGGCTCCACACTGTCAGTGCAGAGCCTGATGTGGGGCTCAAGCTCACGAACCGTGAGATCATGACCTGAGCCAAAACCAAGAGTTGGATGCCTAACTGACTGAGCCACCCAGGCGCTCCAGGATTTACACTCTTAACAACTTTGTATATAACATACAACAGTGTCAGCTACAGTCATATTATATCCCAGTGTTTATTCATAACTAGAAGTTTGTACCTTTTGACCACCTTCCCCCAATTCCCTTCCCCCCACCCTCCTCCTCTGGTAATGAAAAGTCTGATTTCTTTCTATGAACTTTTTTTTTAGATTTCACATATAAGTGGGATCATACTGTATTTGTCTTTCTCTGACTTATTTCACTTAGCATAATGCATTCAGAGTCTATCCATGTTGTCACAAATGGTAGGATTTCCTTGTTTTTATAAGGCTGAATAACAGTCTATTGAATGTGTGCATTGTGTGTGTGTGTGTGTATATATACATTCCACAACTTCTTTATTCATTCATCCATTGATGGACATTTAGGTTGCTTCCATATCTTGACTATTGTAAATAATGCACCCCCAGTGAACATGGGGGTGCAAGATAACCTTAACTAGGGATGTTGAGCATCTTTTCACGTATCTACTGGTGTTTTGTATATGTTCTTTGGAGAAATGTCTGTTCAGGATCTTTGCCCATTTGTTAATTGGGCAGGTTTATTGCTTTTGAGTTATATGAGTTCTTTATTTTTGATATTAACTAATCAGATATATGGTTTACAATATCTTTTCCTGTTCCATAAGTTGTCTCTTCACTTTGTTGATGATTTCCTTTGCTGTGCAGAAGCAATTTGTAGTTTGATGTAGTCCCACTTGTTTTTTATTTTATTGCCTGTGCTTTAGGTGTCACAGCCAAAAAGTCATTGCCAAGACCCATGTCAAGGAGCTTTACTCCTAGGTTTTCTAGGAGTTTCAGGGTTCCAGCTCGTAACATTTTCTCTATATTTTTATACCTAGATAGATAGGGAGTGCCCAAAGAGAAAGGAATGTGTCACTAGCCTTGGGAACCTTTCGGGTCCCCCCTCTAAGCTGGCCCTTGAGCTAAGCGCTACCTTCCTGTAGTGTACCACATACCAAGTCCCTGGAGAGCCGCATCAAGGAGGAGCTGATCGCCCAGGGTCTGCTGGAGTCTGAGGACCGCCCCGCAGAGGACTCGGAAGATGAGGTCCTCGCAGAGCTGCGCAAACGGCAGGCCGAGCTGAAGGCGCTCAGTGCCCACAACCGCTCCAAAAAGCATGACCTGCTGAGGTTAGTGTGGATGGGATGCATGGGTCTGGGAGTGGCTGAGAAGGCTTTGGTCGCTGCTGGTCACCTTCTGGGCGCTTTACAATAGGCTTCCCTGGGAGGGCCTCTAAATCACCAGGAGAGCCTTGAAAAAAATATTGCCAGATACCACAGACTCTAAGGCTTAGATATCTGTGATTTATTTATTTACCTACTTATAATTGTGGTGAAAGAAACACATAAAATTGACTCTGTACCATTTTAAAAAGTACATTTCAGTGGTATTACCTATATTCACATTGTCGCATGGTTTATTTTTTTAATCTTTTCATGCTTATCTTCTTTTCCTCTAACATTTTTATGAAAAATTTCATAAACACAGAACATCTGAAGGAGTTGTATGGTAAACGCCAATATACTCTGTACCTAGATTTATCAACTGTTAACATTTTGTTGGACATCCATGAATATTATTGGCTCTTCACTGGAAATTGCCTTGTTTTAGGATCAGTTCTTTAAGAAATTAGTCAGAATGTCTTTCATTTCATTTTGACTCCCATCCATCTTGCCCTGCATTGGTCATGACAAAAGTATAGGTGATCTCTGGAGGGAGATTATGGTAGTTGTTGCCCTTTTTGAGGGGAGGTAGAGAAGTCGTCCAACCGAGCCTCCTTGCTTCTCACGGGCAGGTGTATGTCTTTGCCTCACAGAGCCACAACGGGCAGGGCACACGCATTTGGCCAGCTCTGCCTGTCTCTTACACGTTGTACTGGGGGCTAGGAAGAGGGACAGCAAATGGCTTGTGGTCTACAAGCAGGTAATTGGTAAAGAGGTGCACCATTAAAAGGAGAGGGAACTGCTTGGTGACAAACTGCTAAGGGAGTGCTTAAGGATAAGGGTTACTGAGTGCCTGCTGTGTGCCAGGGACTTTATCCTCCTGTTTAATCTGGACTACAGTCCAGGGGGTAGGTGGTATTTCACCTCTTTACTAGATGAGGAAGTGAAGGGCCAATGAAGTGAGTACTCTGCTGAAGGTCACACAGCCAGTCAACAACCAAGCTGCAACTTGAGCCCAAGGCTGAATGCAAAGCCTCTTTCTAGTTCCCTTTCATGCAAGGACAAGAAGAGGAAAAATAACAGGTGAAAGAGATACTGAGTGGGGTGGAGAGGAGAGAAAGATTGAATGAGCGGGAGAAACAAAGATGTGCAGATATAGAAGTAGTGGACACTGGGGTGCTTGGGTGGCTCAGTCAAACGTTCAACTCTTGATTTTGGTTCAGGTCATGATCTTGCGGTCACAAGATTGAGCCCCACGTCCGGCTCAGTGTGGAGGCTGCTTGGGACTCTCTCTCTCTCCCTATTTCTCTGCCTCACCCCCCACTCGAGTGCGCATGCGCTCTCTCGTGCTCTCTAAATAAATAAACAAACAAACAAACAAACTTCTGGAGCACCTGGGTGGCTCAGCTGGTTAAGTGTACAACTTCAGCTCAGGTCATGATCTCACAGTTTGTGGGTTCAAGCCCCGTGTCGGGCTCTGTGCTGACAGCTCAGATGGTGCTTTGGATTCTGTGTCTCCCTCTCTCTCTGCCCCTCCCCCGGTCATGCTCTATCTTTCTCTGTCTCAAGAATAAATAAAACATTAAAAATAAACAAATAAACAAACTTCTAAAAAAGGTAGTGGACAGTGAAAGAACTAGCTTGGGTTGTTAGAAGCCTAGAATCCAGTCCTCAGCTCTGCTATTGACCAGCTCCAGGGCCTTAAGCAAGGTATCTCCTACCCTGAGCAGCAGCTTCCCCTTCTGGAAAATTAACACGTTGGACTAGATCACATCTCTAAGCCACCTTCCAGTTCCACCAACAGTGGAATTGATAGGTCAGATTTCATTTACAGGGGTTGGTTTGGCATCTCACCCACTCAGGGTGCCTAGACCCTTAGGTTGCTCTGGAATTTGGATACTGAAGTCAGCAGGTCTTCTGCTAACACTAGAATACCTTTTAAAGATGATTGCGTGGAGCCAGCCTGCCTTAGTTCAGATCTCCTACTCACTAGCTGTAGGATTTAGGAGTGTTTTTTATTCTCCTTGACCTCTTTCATCACTGGTAATATCAGAATAATAGTACCTACCTCACAAGGCTGTTATGAGGATTAACTGTGCTGACATATTTGAAGGGCTTAAGGTAGTAACTAGCACATAGTATCGTAGAAGTGTGGGTCAGTAACTTTGCTTTTTGGTATGAAACAGCCCACAAGAGTGCCATCCTGGGGTGGTAGGTGGGTTCAGTCTGGAAGAGGGAGAGGGACCCCACTATGGAGGTGGGCTTCCCATGACACCTTGGTTGGCTGGTCCCTACAGGCTGGCAAAGGAGGAAGTAAGCCGGCAGGAGCTGAGACAGCGGGTCCGCATGGCAGACAATGAGGTCATGGATGCCTTCCGGAAGATCATGGCTGCCCGGCAGAAGAAGCGGACCCCCACCAAGAAGGAGAAGGACCAGGCTTGGAAGACTCTGAAGGAACGTGAGAGCATCCTAAAGCTGCTGGATGGGTAGCCTTCACCCCTGCCTCAGACTGTCTTCCCCTGGCCTGGGGGAAGGAGGGCTAGGGAGCCCACTTCTTTCCTTGGCCTGCCGGAACCCTAGGCCTGTGACTGCCTGTTAATGTCAAATGATGACAGTCTGTAGAGGTCTGTGGCCCTTCCCTGAAGTCATTGGTCTAGCTCTGTACAACCAGGACATGGGAGGCCCTGTTGGGCTGGCCTGAGGCCCACTCTGTGCTTCCCCCTCTTTACTATCCCCCACTCCCTCCCCTCTTTCCCTCAAGGACTTCTCCCTTGTGGTTTTGTAAAGTGCAAACCTAAAAGTAAAGTGACTGCTGTGGTTTTTTTTTTTTAAAGTATCCCAAATCTTTGAATGTCTGTTAACTACAGGTTAGAAAAGAACTGGTGTGAAAGAAAGAAAAAAAAGAAAACAAAAGAACTAGTGTGGGTGGCAGGGGAGGGCATGCTTGGTGGCTCTCAGCCTTTGGACACTCACCCATGTCATTCATTCAGGAAGAGCTCTCAGGGTACTTGTGGCTGCAAGTAACAATACCCTCAGCTCCAAGTGGATTCATAACAAGGAAATGTGTTGGTTTGGGGCTTGGTGGTCCTGGGGCAGGATGGCCTCCAGGGTTGGCCAACCCAGCATCTCAACAGGGCCATGAAGGGTCCAGGTTATCTCTGTACTGCCTTCTATGATGTCAGCTTTTGCCTAAACTGAATTTTCTTCCAGCTGTGCAGCCAGTAGCAGTCAACATCCAGCACAAGAGAGGACAGGAAGGAGCCAACTGGTTTCACTGGCCCACCCAAAAGCAAGAAGCCTTTCCCAAATACCCTTATGTCTCGCTGGCCCAAACAAACTCTCACATGCCTATTCCTGAATCAGTCACTGTGGCAAGGGATGACTCTGATGGGTTTTAACTAGTGAGAGTGGAGTCTGCTTCCCCACCAAGCCCAAGGCAATGGGGAAAGACGGGGGAACTCAATAAAGATCTGAGTAGGAATGGGGAAATGGATGCTGGATAGGCCACCAATAATATCTCTTCCACAGCCCGGGAAGGAAACAAGGTATAGGCGATAGAGATGAATAAATGTGCTCTCATCCCTGTCTCAAGTTGGTCCCAGATTAGTCAGAGAGTCAGAAAATAATTTGTAAATTTACTGTGGGAAGGTTGAGGTCTACACAGGACAAGGGAGGGGACAGTTCCCTGAGGAAGTGACCTGTGAACTGAGCCATAAAGAAGGATGGCAAGGACAGGCAACATTCTTGTATGCTCAGCACTACTGTTAGACCTGCCGCTTCCCCATTCCATATGGCTCTTGTGGAACTGTCAAATTAGGATGGATACATGACCCCAACTTGGCCAGTCACAGCACCCTATTCTTTATCCATGATAACTGGTCTAAAGAACGGACATCTGACTTGAACTGGGCCAATCAGAGGCCTTCCATAAGCTTGTTCTGATGCTGAGAGAAGAGGATTTCTCTTCTTTTGGATCAAAAGCCTTAGAATGTAAGCTTAGACCACCTGGTGACCCACTTCCTTGCCATGGGGAAGAACCTGCCTGAGAATAAAGCCAACTCAGAAAAGCAGAGCCAGGAGATGGAGAAGAAGATAAAGTTTTAATGATGTAGCTGGAGCCCTAGATCTCCCATTGGACCTTCCAATTACATCAGTCCACAAATGCTTCTTTAGGCTTAAGCTAGGTCGCTTTGGTGTTTCATCACTTGTCAACTAAAAAAGGGCCTGACTAATGAAAGTGGACTTTGGCAAGAAGGAAGGCTGGAGTGGAGTTCTGAGAGAGGACAGCATGAGGGCCTGCCTCCCACTAGGTGCAGAGTCTAGCTGCTGTTTTTCAGTGACTCATTGTTTGCAGATTGCTTAGAACCTTCTCAGAAAAGACACCTAACACTTAATTTCATTAATGAATTTGATTAGTGAGTTAGCGATAAAATTAAGTACTCAGTAAATGTTAGCTCTATACCAGGCACTGTTCTAAACTTGTTGAGTTACAAATCTCAGCTACCCTACATGGTGGGTACTAATAACATCCCGTTCACAGATGAGGAAAACAAGCCTAGGTGATCAGCAGTTAATAAATCATCGTTGAGGCAAGATTCAAACTCAAGTCCATTTGACTTGCAGACACAGACTCTTCATTATAGAACTCACTGGGGCCCCACTCCCTTATGGCCGATATGAATGACACTCCTAGGTTTGGGCACTGCAGAACCTGTGCAGCTTGCAGATCCCCTGCTTAACCATTCACTTCCATGTTCATTAAGCCAGACCTCCCCAGAGAAGCATCACTGGTAAAGAGTTCCAGGAGCAGAGACCATTTTATGGAGGAGGTAGGATAACAGATCCCCAAATTGGGTAAAATTGTGAGAGAGGAAGGCAGGTATTATAAATAGGAGGAAGAACCCCAGAATTCTGACTGGGCCTGGTTCATTAGGGAAAAGACTTTGAAGGATCAGTTGCGAGAACACTATTCTCTGTCGCACACCTACTATCTGCCTAGTACTGCACTGGGCCCTCTACTGGCATGTTTTGATGCTCACCACACACCTACAAGGTGAATAGAACTATTTCCACCCTGCAGAGGAGGACAATGAAGCTCAAAGAGGTGCAATGCCTTCTGAAACTATACAGCTGTGGTGCAGGAAATGCTCAGCACCATCGCTGAGTTGACAACCACAGTGGGACAGGGAGTCCCTTCTAATGGCCACATCCGTGTCTGCTGGAGCCAAAGGAGACTTCCTTTATGGGGGTTGGAGGAAGCTGGGTTCCCCATGGCGGGGGAGAGAGTAGTTCTAGCACCTCAAACCTACTATTTTAATTTGAAACAACCCTGACACCTTATCACTTGTCTGGTGAAAAAGCCTTTTGTATCTTGGCCCTGAAAGGCATCCACCATCATTGTTTCTCCACATTCCCAAATGTCTTATAACTGACTTTTGGAAACACCAGCGTGCATGAGAATAGGGAGGATTGAATGGAGGTTAAGCCCTGATGTCAGGAAATGACCCAGTGTGAGTCCCCAGCCCCTGCCAGCTCCTGAACACTCTGGGGGATTGGCTTGATGGATACTGGGTCCCAGTTAAATCTTGCTAAGAAGTAAGTGACGGCTGTAACTTTGTACTAATGTGGTCAGGGAGTAATTTCCCTTTCTGCTCCAGAACTCAGGACTTAATGGAGACAACCAAACACAAATGGACCATAAGTCACCTGTTCATGTATTAACTCATCATTTCTTCTTTTCACCCACCTCCTTTGTTCATTCACTCCATCTAATTGCCTCCCTTTCCTCATTCATACTCCTGTTTCCTCACTCAGTGACCTTGTTGCCATGGCTGAGAGCTCTGTGAAGAACAATAATAGAAGAATGTACAAAGTCTGCAGGGACCTAGGGCACAGAATGACTTAACAACAGTTTAGAGGGTCAGGAAAGGATTCAGAGAGGATGTGGAAAGGAAGTTGCCAGGCAGAAGACATTGCAGACAAAAGGAACAGCAAGGCACAAAGGTGTGAATAGCTGGCCCGCTTAGAGAGAGGTGAGAACTGCACTGTGACTGGAGCCTTGGGTGTGTGGAGGGGGAAGGGAAGGATAAGAAATGAAACTGGAAAGTAGGCTGAGAACAGGCTGGCTGTGAATAGCAGGTTAAGGGGCATGGGATTTAGTCTCAAGTTCAGTGGTTCTCAAAGTGTGGTCCGGGGGCACCTAGCTGGGTCAGTCGGTAAAGCATGCGACTCTTGCTCTAGGGGTTGTGAGTTCGAGCCCCACATTGGGAGTACAGATTACTTATAAATGAAATCTTTAAAAAAACAAAAGTGTGGTCCTTGAGCCAGCAGCATCAGCATCACCTGGGAACTTACTAAAGATGCAAATTCTCAGGTCCTAGACCCACTGAATCAGAAGCTCTGCCGGGGGCTTCAGACATCTCTGTTTTAACATACTCTCCAGGTGATTCCTCATCCATGTTAAAGTTTGAGAATGACTTCTCTAGGTTCTAGGGATTCAGGGTTGGTGTGTGAGCAGGGGAGTGCCATAATAGCACTCCGAATTGGAAAGCACTTTGATAGCAGCATGGAAGCCCGACTGATTAGAGGGGGTGAGAGTGAAATTAGGGCAGGCTGGAGTGTAATCATGTGCAAAAAATACATCCGAGATGGTGGATGCCACAGAAGCTGGTAGATATCCTTCAAAATCTATTCTATAGTTAATAGGGTTCCTGAATCTTAGTGGGACATAGCACCTCAAAGACTAAATATCCCAGCTTCTCTTGAAGTTAGATATGATCATGTGATTTAAATTTTGGCCAATAGGATGTGAATGGAAGAGACGTGTGTAACTATGAGGTCATGAGCCCCAAGGCATGTGCCCCCCATGTTCCCATTTGTCCCTGGCTGGGATGAGACTTGGTGGCAAGCCATCTTGAAACATGTGGTCAGGGGCGCCTGGGTGGCTCAGTCGGTTAAACGTCTGACTTTGGCTCAGGTCATGATCTCGCAATTCGTGAGTTCGAGCCCTGCATCAGGCTCTGTGGTGACAGCCTGGAGCCTGTTTCAGATTCTGTCTCCGTCTCTCTCTGCCCCTCCCCTGCTCATGCTCTGTCTCTCTCTGTCTCAAAAATAAATAAAAACATTAAAAAAAAATTTTTTTTTAAAAGAAACATGTGGTCAAAGACGACACCATGGGAACTCTGGAGCAGCAAGATAAGAAGAAGCCAGGATCCCTCCTACCTTGAGTCATACCAGCCTGGTATGACTACTTATGGCCAGATTGCTATACACTTCCATTTTATTTAAGTCACAACTATTCTCCGTGTCTATTAGAGAAATCAAACTTATATTTTAGCTGCTACAGTGGGCCAAGTATGCTTTTCAAAGTATACCTTGGGGCACCTGGGTGGATCAGTCGGTTAAACATCTATCTCTTGATTTCAGCTCTCAGGGTCATGAGATCAAGTCTTGTGTCTAGCCCTGAGTTGAGTTCCTCGCTGGGTGTGGAGCCTGCTCAAGATTCTTTTGTTTCCTCTCCCTCTGCCCTTCCCCCTCCTTGCACAAGTGGTGCGCCCTGCGCGCACACACACACACACTCTCTCTCTCTCTGAAAAAAAAAACTATACCTGACTCCTTCCCTTTTTTTCTCCCTTTCTTTTTAAAGTTTGTGTATTTTGAGAGAGACAGAGACAGAGCGGGCATGTGCATCAATGGGGGAGGGGCAGAGAGATGGAGAGAGAGAACCCCAAGCAGGCCCCTCACTGTCAGTGAAAAGCCTGACATAGGTCTCAAACCCATGAACCATGAGATCATGACCTGAGCAGAAACCAAGAGTCGACGCTTAACCTGCTGAGCCACCCAGGCACCCCTCCTTGCTTTCTTTTTTTCCTTCCTTCCTTCCTTCCTTCCTTCCTTCTTCTCAAAAGAATTTGAGAAAACTTATGATTGAGGATGTGTACAATGAGTTTCATGAAATACAAATATAAAATTAAGCCCATCAGTTTTAATGGAACTGCTGTCATTAAGCATCAGATTTAGCTCTAAGCTTCCTGGCAGCCAAGACAAAAACGGCGATAAGATGAATCAGTCTCTTCCTTTGATATCAGAAGAAAGGGCATCTTCCAATTTTCCTGACAGAAAAACCCAATTAATTTCTCATGCTGAGGAAACTTCTCCACTGGAGTCATATACTGATAATATTCTCTATAAATTTGACAACAATGGAGATTGAGTTTCACATGGTGATTTCTTATCACAACCTTTGATGAAAGCTCAGGCCATATTGTTACAAGACAGCTCTGGGAGGATACTTCTGCAAGATATGTGACTTCTCATATTTGCTCTTCTCAATGATTCTACATCAGAGCAGGTAAGACCATTACCCTGTTTTACAGATAAGAAAACTAGGAAACAGAAAGGGGAAGAGCCAGATCAGATAGCTGGTGGGGAACCAGTTTTGTAAGCCAGTTTTGTAGACTCTAGGGCCCTATTCTAAGTGTCCCTCTCTGGACCTGCCAACACCACCGCACACAAAATTATACATTGAGGGGTGCCTGGGTAGCTCAGTTGGTTAAGCATCCAACTTTGGCTTAGGTCATGATCTTTTGGTTTGTGAGTTTGAACCCCAAATCAGGATCTGCACTGGTGGTGCAGAGCCTGTTTGGGATTCTTGTTCTCTCTCCCTCTCTCTCTCTGTCCCTCCGCCCAACTCTCTCTCAAGATAAATAAGTAAACTTAAAAAATTATAGGTTGATTATCAAAGAAAAGCACAAGAATCATTGCCCCAGAATATGCCTGTGTTAACCAAGACAAAGCAGTCAGATCTGGTAAACATTAGAGGGACCTCTGAGCCTGCTGAGATGGGCTACTCCTGACTGCATGAGAAAATAGGGATAGACACCATGAGGGCAGAAAGGGAATCCCAAATTTGGAGCCTGAATGGAACATGTGGGGCTTCAAGGATGGAAGGAAAAATAATATTAAAAGCAGCTGTCCCAGGGCAGTTGATAGCTATAAAAGGAGAAAAAAAAACTCTCTTTCTGTCTCATTTCTTACACCTATTATGCACCAGGTACATACTGGGGATCCAAGTGACAATGAGGGAACTAGCCTAGTGGCTGAAAGTCACTTTCTGTCTCATTCTCAAAATAACCCTACAAAGTAGGTATGCTTATCAGTATGATTATGCCATGTTATAGATGAAGAAACTGAGGCTCAGAGCCATGAAATGATTTGTCCAAGATCCCACAGCTGGTAAGGGTTACAGAGTTTGAACCCTGGTCTGTCTGACCCCAAACTTTTATTAATGTGCCATCACTGTTTCAATAGTAGGAGAGAAAAATGTTGATGGATGTGACATTTAAATCTTCTCTATTTCTTTGTTATTTTTTATCTTTTCTTAAAATTTTTATTTATTTATTTTTGAAAGAGAGGGCATGCACGTGGGGGAGGGACAGAGAGAGAGGGAGAAAGAGAATCCCAAACAGGCTCTGCACTGACAGTGCAGACCCCTACGTGGGACTCGATTCCACAAAGCATGAGATCATGACCTGAGCCAAAATCAAGAGTCAGACACTTAACTGACGGAGCCACCTAGGCACCTGTTTGTTATTTTTTAAATAAAATTTTAAAATTTGACCACCAAGTTGGTACATACCAACCGTCTCCTGGCATACTTTTTTTAAAAAGTGACTTTTTAATTATAAAGTTAATATTACTCAGGGCACCTGGGTGTCTCAGTCGGTTGAGTGTCTGACTTTTGATTTCGGGTCATTATCTCACAGTTTATGAGTTTGAGCCCCCACACTGGCAGCATGGAGCCTGCTTGAGATTCTCTCTCTCTCTCTCTCTCTCTCTCTCTCTCTCACTCTCTCTCTCTGCCCCTCCCCCCTTCAAAATAAATAAACTTAAAAAAAAAATAAAGTTAATATTACTCAACAAAGTTTGGAGAATATAGACATGTAGAGAGAAGTAAAAGAAACAAAACAAAATCAGATGATTTTTTGACCATTGTTAACATTTATGGTGTTCCTCTCCACTCTGCTATGAATAACATACATTTTGCATTTTACACTGAAGTTCCCAAACTGCATACCTGTTTAACATTACAAGCATTTTCATCCTTTTATTTTATTTTTTTAAGTAGGCTCCATGCCCAACATAGGGGTTGAACTCACAACCGTAAGATCAAGAGGTGCATTCTCTGCTGACCAAGCCAGCCAGGTGCCTCTGTCCTTTTATTAAGTAGGTTGCATTACCATCGATTTAAGAACTGTGAAATATTACATCCCATAGGCATACCTTATGTTTTTTAACTGTTCCGTTCTTGGTGATTTCTTCTAAATTTTGCTGTTGGAAAATATTTCTTCAAGTATCTTGGAGCATATAGCTTTGTCCTAATTTAGGACTATTTCCCTGAAATTAATTCCCAGAAGAGAAATGCCTGGGTCAAAAGGCCTGGACGTTACTGAAGCCTTTGATGCATATTGCCAAACAGCTTTCCGAAAGATTTTAGCAAGTCATTTTCCCACCAGAAATACAGAAGTATCCATTGCTCACACTGACAATTTCAGTGTCACTAGTTTTTTAAACTTCAGAATTGAAAGGCTATTAATGGCCTTTTAGTTTGCACTGCTTTGATTACTTGTGAGGTAGAAAATGTCCCATGTTTATTGTGTTTTATCTGTCTCCACTGACCAGTTATTGGGTCTGTTTGTTATCAATGTTCAGTGTTCTTCACATAATAGAAGATATTAACCCATTGTCTATAAAACATTTCCTCAGTCTGAAGTTTGCCTTCTAATGCTGGGTATGATTTTGGAGTAGGGTAAGGTTTTGTTTGTTTGTTTCCAGCAATAGAAGTTAAAGAATGTTTTTTGGGGGGGTGCCTGTGTAACTCGGTTGGTTAAGCCTCTGGCTCTTGATTTCGGCTCAGATTATGATCTCACAGTTCGTGGACAGAGCACCGCATTTGATTCTGTACTGATGCACGGAGACTGCTTGGGATTCTCTCTCTTCCCTTTCCCTGCTCACATGCTTGTGTTCACTCTCTCTCTCAAAATAAGTAAATAAACATTAAAAAAAAGAAAACACTCTTTAAAAAAAAAAGAATGTTTTTCTGTTTTGCACATAACCTTGTCCATCTTTTCCATAGGAATTCTTCCATTCTCTCTAATCTTAGAAAACCTTTCACCCCTCCAATGGCTTATTTTCTGTGTGTGAGAACTGATGGACGTGTCTGAGCTGTTTGGTCATCTTTTTTTAATAACAAAGGAGAGAAGAGGATTTTTTCCTTTTTCCTTCATCTATTTGACTGTCCTTGACTTTTTGTTTTAGTACCATGAGATATGCTCATTGGGGGTTGGGACTGTAGGAGGAAATGTGTATGTAAATACATGCATTCCAAAAAGTCTGGAGGAATAGGTACCAAAAAATACTAATACTAGTTATTTCTGATTGATGGGAGCAGGGCTGGGATAGATGTGTTATTCATGCCTGCCCAGCATCTTTATTTCCTTTTGGCAAGACATGCCTCTTCACCCCTTGACTCTGGTGTGGCTGCCCATGACAGTACATTTACCCAATACAGTACTTCATTTCCCTGGCAATAGTTTGTCTGGGGCCAAGGGGTAGGCATGTTACTCTAGCAGAATTCATCAGAGTCCTTCCCTGAGACTGATATATGAAAACTGGGTCGAGCTTTCCTGCTGGGTTGCATTGGAAAGCTGAGACTACCTCACACCACATTTCCTGCCAGGCAGAGCTCACTCTGCAGAGGAAGGGAAACCAACGTGCAGAGAAATTGAGACAAGGAGAGATACAAGAAAGCAAATGCTGGGGTGCCTGGGTGGCTCAGCCAGTTAAGCGTCAGACTTTGGCTCAGGTCATGATCACACGGTCTGTGAGTTTGAGCCCCGCGTCGGGCTCTATGCTGACAGCTCAGAGCCTGGAGCCCGTTTCAGATTCTGTGTCTCCCTCTCTCTCTGACCCTCCCCCGTTCATGCTCTGTCTCTCTCTGTCTCAAAAATAAATAAACGTTAAAAAAGATAATAATAATAAAAAAAAGAAAGCAAATGCTATGAGCCCTGTGTCTCCAGTTCCAGTCTCCAAGACCCTGATCCATGTTGTTTTTCCCTCAATCTTGCAGTCAGCTATTGTGAGCCACAGGTCCCTCTTTGGTGAAGCTGGCTTAGGTTAGGATTCTGCTACTTAGCAAGTGAAAGAATCTGATCAGTGACAAGGATGGTCTTTGTGTGTTTTTAGTATCTTATGTAATTATTTGCTTAGTAGAAATATTTTTTTAAAAAGACAGAGAATGTATTTGTTAAAAAAGGAAAGTGTAAGTGCCCTCAGACATGCTCAAAAGCAGGCAACGTGTAAAACAGAGCATAAAAGGTGTACAGGTCCTCAAAAGGACAGAGGCCACCTTATCACCTCAGAAATGTTGTCAATGAGATAAACAGGAATTTGTAGTGAAATAATTCTAGATCAATGGGTGTATTGGTGGTCTAGGGGAGAGTAGGGCCTCAGCCCTGGGTAGGAGATATGTTTTCCCATGAACTAGGAAGTCTGAGATACTGAGATTCAGGACAGGGAAACTGACCTGTGTCCCCTGCCCCTGGACAATCAGGTCCCTTCTCTGAGCCTCAGTTTACACTAAGTCTAACTCTCATATCTGCACCCCTATGGTATTCCAAGCATTTCACATTTATTATCTCATAGAATTCTCAGTTGGTCACATATTCCCATATTCCAAATGGAAAAATTGAGGCTCAGAGAGGTGAAATGTGACTCAGATAAGTCAGTCCCTTTTTTTCTTTAATGTTTATTTATTTTGAGAGAGAGAGAGAGAGAGAGAGAGAGAGAGAGAGAGACAGAGGGGCATAGAGAGAGAGGGAGAGAAAGAATCCCAACTGATTGGGGATTGATTGATCCCATGAACCTTGAGATCATGATCTGAGCAGAAATCAAGAGTCAGACACTTAATGGACTGAGACACCCAGGCACCCCCAGATAAATCAGTCTTTAAAGCCTTTCTAGGAACCTCAGCCATCATCCTCTCTCATCTGTAAAATGGGCAAAAATGGGCATAATACATCAACCACCCCTGATCTAGTCCCAGGGAAAAGAGAAGTAAAAGCCAGCTGAAATTGAGTTGGGGTCAGAATCGTCCTCTCCCCAAGTCCTGCTGGAAAATGCACAAGTTTGGGGCGGTGGGAGGTGATGGAGGAAGAGTGGGAGTCGAAGCATGTGCCTCCTCTGACTGGCCCCAGTCCAGCCCCACCCACACTTCCTTTGAGTTGCTCCCTGCTCACCCTGCACCAAATTTCTTCCCAAGGAAAGCCTTGCGCAAGAGGACCTTGGTCAGGTCCCTTGGACCCCTGCCGACGTCCCAGGAGCAGTTTGTGCTCCACCCCCCCCCCCCCCCCCCAAACCTGGCGCCTAGCCATCAACCCCAGGAACCCAGCCAGTCACGTGGCGCTTTGGTCTCTGGCTTGCTTCCTCTGGGATCCCGATTTAACTCCCTCTCCTCCCTTCCCCCTCCCAGTCCCAAGCCCTCAGGGCACCACACCTATTTTGAGGGGCAGGTGCAGGGGACTGGAACTTCAGCTCAGCCTCCCGAAGGAAGGGACTTACGGGTCTGTTTTTCTGCCTGTCAGCTGGGGACCCCACCCTACGACTGTCTCTATTCTCTTCACTGTTTACTCTTGCTTTCCCCTTTCTCTACGCCCTCCATCACCACCCCCCCACCCCCCACCCCCCAACCCGCGTCAGTCTCCTGAGCCCTTTTGAGGGCCTGATTCCCTTCTGGGCACTGGGGGAAAGGGGACGGTGAGAAGAAAGGGGAGACAGAACCCAAGATTCCCAAGGGAGCTTCCAGGACTAGTCTGAAACTCCACAAGGCGACAGGGTGGAACTGGCCAGACTCTGGCATCACACAGACCTGGATTCGAATTTAATTTTGCCTCTGACCAACTGCTGATTTTGAACCCTTCATCTCTCTGGACCTCAGTTGTCCCCTTTGTGAAATGGGGGCCCTACGGAGAGGAAGGGAGGGAAAAGTCCAGAAGAGGAGCTGACCTGAACTAGGGGCTTCCCCTCCAACCGCCGCGCCCCTTTCCCAGCCCGGGAGCGCAGCTGTGCCTCCCAGTCCCTCGTCCCTCCGCCGCAGGCTCCTCCTCCACTGACATCAGAGCCGCAGGCGGGCGGAGGCAGCCAGCAGAGCCCGAGCCGAGCCTCAGCGAGGGAGCGAGCGGGCGGGCGGGCCAGGCGCGGAGCGGCGGCAGACAGCAGCCGGCAGCCAGAGCTCAGCGGCAGCCACTTCGGGCCTTCCAGCCAGCCCCGCGGCGGGGCAGCCGCAGGTACAGCCCGGGGGCCAACCCGCCTGTGCTCCTGGGATCCGAGGAGGGGCGGCTGGACCCACCAGCCGCTGGATCCTCTCCCCCAGGGATGGGATAGGTGCCTAAGGGGGCTAGACTCTGGATGGGCAGGGCAGGGCAGGGCCTTTCTCTCCTACCTCTGCCCCCAGGCCCCGCAGGTGCCAGGCGGCCGGTGGGGAACTGAGTGGGTAATGTCGGAACGTGGGAAGGGTGTGCGTGTGGGTGCGCCTGCGTTCAGATGGGTCTGAATGTGGAAGGACTGGGCATTGGAGCTATAAATATGTGGGGCCGTGTTGGGGTGTGCTAATGTCTTAGCACAGGCGTGTGCATCAGATACGGAGCTACAGTGTAAGGGTATCCTTATGGGTGGGGATATCTAGGAATCTGTTTTTGTTGCAGATGTGTGTCCAGGTGTTGTGCATGCTAGCATCTGGCTCAAGGGTGGTAAGAGTGGAGGCTATATGTGTATTGAGGATGTTTGAAGTTAGGTATGTAAGGAGTTGGGGTTCAGTTTGGAACATAGGAGCTTTTAGGGTGTATAGAAACAGGATGAAGGGTATGAGTGTATCTGGGATGTCTGGTACATAGGTGAGGAATATGTGTGTGTGTGTGTGTGTGTGAGAGAGAGAGAGAGAGAGATGTGGTCTGAGTGTGTGCAGATGTGTGTTTTTGGGGTGTAAGAGGGATCTGTGGGAGGGATGTTGGGATGTGAGGATGTCAGGAGGAGCGTATCTTTGGACATGTGTGCTGATGCCTGGGTACACATGTATGATCAGGTGTTGGGGTATCTGGGGATGGAATGTACTGAATCTGGGGCAGGTATTGTGGGTGGAGCTTGGTGTGGTGTGTCCAGGTGCAGAGATATGTGTGGAACTAGAAGGGTTGTATTTGCCAGGCCTCCAAGTGGGCTTTAAAACTGTGTTTCTAGAGCCTACCATCATATCTCCTTTCCTAGAAGTTTCTTGCCCCTGGGATGGGTGGCTAGGACCCCCTGGAAACAAGGTCCTATCCAAGGAGTGGGGTCTCACACCAGGGACTCTAGTCAGGACACCTTCCTTTCATTCTCCCACAGGGGAAACAGGAAGTGCCCTCCTTGAGGTCACAGAGCATACTGGGTCTGAATGGGCTCCAGTCTGGCTGCATATTGGAAGGACAAGCTGAGAGTGGCCCTGTCAAAGTCCTTGGCACTCAGCAAGCTTAACTGGGCCCCAGCCAGTCATCATTTGGGCAACTTTGGACCCAGTCCATATCTGTCTCCAACCTCAGTCTCCCTATTCTCCATCTGATAAATGGGGAGAGAACTCCCTGCTGACAGAGGTCTCTGAAGAAAGGTACAGGCTGGAGCAGGGTCAGAAGAAGCCAGGAGGGGACAGACTGGGTAGGACCATTTCTCAGGCTTCTGGGACCCAAACAGGGAGCCAGAAGGGAGAGGGGGTATAATAGGTGGCCTGGGGAGCTCCAGCTGTGGCTGCTGTTGCCGTGGTAACAGTGCAGAAGGAGCTATTTAAAAACGTGGCTGAGATATTGCTGGAAGCCCAGGCTGCCGGAAACCTGATTTCCGAGAGACTGGGTGGAAGAAGAAAGAGGAAGGAGAGGAGACACCCCAGCAATTCCCAGGGTGGGGCTGGGACATTCCTGGTTCTGGAGACAGGGGGAACCCTCCAGGGCTGTGCACTTACTTGTACAAGCTGCTCTGGGGTCTTCTCTGCTGTTCTCCTGGAGGTCAGCGTCCTCCTGAGTGTTTTGATTTGGAGGGGGAGAAACCTGGAGCTGAATAAATGAACAAATGACTTTGTTGAAAAAAGAATTCTGCTGCCACCTTGAAGGATTTTCCTTTAGGCATGAGGATTTGTTGGGTGAACAAAAGACTAGTGAGTGAGTGAGTTTGCTGAATAACTTTGTCAAATGAATGAATCAAGGAATGAATACATGCAGGCTGAATGACTGAATGGGGCCTCAATTCCCTAAGTCCCAACATAGAAGGCTGGGCCCTACTGAGTCTTTTCCCTTCATTTCCCTTCTCAGGAGCCCTGGCTGTGGCCAGGGGGCAGTGGGCCATGCCGGGGGCAGTGGACGGCCCCAGCTGGAAGCAGGTGGAGGACATTAGGGACATTTACGACTTCCGTGATGTTCTGGGAACGTGAGTCTCAGGGCAGGCAAGCGGGGGTGGAGGGGGAGGCTGTCTGTGAGCCGGGGTGTGGGGTTGGGAAGGTCCTTACTCTTGGGCCTGGCTGGCTAGGGTGACTGCATCCAGGGTGGTACTTCCTCTGGTCAGTTTATCACTGCTTCCTGTTTGCTATAGTCCAGGCCCTGCAGCGGCCTTGCCATGGCCCAGTCTGGCTCATCTTTTCACTTCTGGCTGACAGTGGGTGGAACAGAGGCTGCTCTTGGCTGCAGCTCTGGGTTCCTGTGAAGAGAACAAAGTAGGGGAGAATGAAGGAGCCAGTCTTTCCAATGTTTGGCCAAGAGCTGGGGATTTTGGCCTAGGTTTAGGAAACAAAGCTGGGCATGGCTCTGTTCTCAGTGGTGGGAATCCAGAAATAACTCAAACCTGATCTTTTCCCCTCAAGTTGATCCTCAACATGTGATGGAAGTACACCCAGGGAAAATGACAACAGGGTATATGATGTGTTCCTGTTAAAGTCAGGAATGAGGACTTTGTAGAGCTCAGAGTGGTAGCTACTGCCTAGAGCTAGGGACTGAAGGATGAGTAGAAGTGCACTTATCAGAGAAGGAGAAGGGCATTCCAGCCAGAAGGAAGAGCCTAAGCAAAGGCTGAGAAGCATGTTATGTGTGGAAAGAGGTGAAGAATGATAGAGTTGTAATCAGAGGCTAGGGGAAGAGTGGAAGATGCTTCTCTCTGAGAAGAGAGAACAGGTCATGTAAGACCTTGAAAGCCAAGCTATGGGGGCTGGACTTTATCTCATGGACCATAGGAAGACATTTAAGATATTTTGATGGGTTTGCAATTCAGGATAGTCACTCTGGCCAAAGCATGGAGGGTAAATTGGAGAGGGACATGACTAGAAACCAGCATTGAGGCTATCACAGTCACTAGTTATTCTGATGATTGAGATTTTGGCATGAGAGATGCTTTTCTTTGACTTAGACTTCTCATCCCAGGCAACACAAATAGTCCTAGAAAGAAGATGCTAGGAAATCCTCCTTCACCAGTGAACTTTAGTACATGAGTTTGTTCTTTTCTAACTAACTTGTAAGATATTGCTTCTCAACAATCAGTGAGCATACAGATCATGAGGGTCTTGTTAAAAATACAGATTCTGATTTAGTAAGTCTGAGGTTAAGGCCTGAGATTCTGCACTTCTAAAAAGTCCCCAGGTGATGCTGATGGTTCTTCAAATTTATAAAAGGTGTTAAGTAAACCATGACTGAAATTGTAGCAGAAAAAGAAATGAATCAATTTTGCATGGATCAAAATGCCCAGGGCATAAACTTCAGGCATGGCTGGATCCAGGGGCTCACATGATGTTATCAGGAAATTATCTTTGCCACCGGGAAATTTCTTAGCTCTGATTTCATTTGTGTTGCCTTCATTCTCAAGCAGGCCCTCCTCAAGTGGTGGCAAAGATAACCACCAAAAGCTCCAGGGTTGCATCTTATCAGCTTGGAAGGAAAAAGAGCACCTTATTCTCAAAGTGCCAGTAACCTGGCTTGCATCACGTGACCCAATTACTGTAGCCAAGGATAGACTATTCTGATTGGCCGGCCGTGGGTCACGTGACCACCTCAGGGACCAGGGGTTGGAAGAGTGATGTAGGGAGGCTCATCTCATCTTCATGGTCCACAGGTGGTCATGATACCCATAGGGGTATGAAGGAAGGGCTGAAGGGAAGCTAAGGTTCCAGTTCCTCACTTCATGAATCCCCTTTCTTTGCAGGGGGGCCTTCTCAGAGGTAATCCTGGCAGAAGATAAAAGAACTCACAAGCTGGTGGCCATCAAATGCATCGCCAAGAAGGCTCTGGAGGGCAAGGAGGGCAGCATGGAGAACGAGATCGCTGTCCTGCACAAGTGCGTGGACCACACTGTCTCTGTGTGGGTTGACCCTGCCTTGACTCCTCCTATTCTCTTCCTACCTCTGCTTTGGGCAAATCATTTAACCTGTGAGCCTCAAATTGCTCATTTATAAAATGGGGTAATAATCTCCACTTGGTAGGATTGTGGAGCACTTTAGAGGTCCCTTTATTTCAGGTGTCTGCTGCAACAGCTAATGCCACTGCTTGTTTATAGTGGCTTAACTTGTTCATTCAGATCTAAAAGTCAATCCTTGAATGTAGCTTGGACCATCACATCTCAACTGGTGTTACTGAAGACCTACCTCAATTCCCCGTACATATTAAAGCCACTCAGGAAGTTCAAAAATACCTGTCTCACAGCCCCCTGACTAAATCAATAACAAACTGTCTATGATTTGCTTATACTTGTGTGTAACCTGCTGCCCTCACTGGAAAGCTTATGGAGAACCTTCACTTCTATCCTCTCACCTGAGTTTTCCAACCACCCTGGTCAGGGATTAACTGGTCATTTCCACTATTGGGTGTGGGAGGGGGCCTGAGGTCCAGAGAGGGTAAGGGATTTGCCCAAGGTCACAAAGCAACTTTGTGGCAGAGCCATGGCCCCTGTCAAGCTCAGTCACCATCATCGGTTCATTTATTGAGCATTCACTGTGTGCCAGACATTGTGCCAAGATTCTTACCTGCATTTTCTCATGTGATCCTCACTCCAACTCTTTGAGGGAAGTACTGTCACTGGCTTCATATTATAGATAAGGAAACAGGCTTAATATTCAATGAATAAGTGAGCACTTACTCTACACCCGGTGTGGGAGGAACAATGGTAACATAAAGCCCCTGGTCTCCTGGAGCTGGCATTCTGGTGGGGGAGGCTGATAAACTTATAAACACAGACACTTTTTATTTTTTAATTAATTAATTAATTAATTATTATTATTATTACTATTTTTTAAGGTAGGCTCCATGCCCAGTGTGGAGCCCAATGTGGGGCTTGAACTCAAAACCCTGAGACCAAGGCCTGAGCTGAGATCAAGAGTCAGATGCTTGGGGTGCCTAGGTGGCTCAGTCAGTTAAGCTTCTGACTTTTTTTTAAACGTTTATTTATTTTTGAGAGACAGAGTATGAGCAGGGGAGGGGCAGAGAGAGAGGGAGATACAGAACCTGAAGCAGGCTCCAGGCTCTGAGCCGAAGTTGGACGCTTGACCAACTGAGCCACTCCAAGCTTCTGACTCTTGACCTCAGCTCAGGTCATGATCTCATGGTTCACGAGTGTGAGTCTGTGCTATCAGCACAGAGCCTGCGTGGAATTCTTTCTCTCCTCTCTCTCCCTCTCTTTCCACCCCCTCCCCCGCATGTGCACACTCTCTCTCTCTCTCTCTCAAAATAAATAAAAACAAAGAATCACTTGCTTAACCGGCTGAACCACCCAGGCACCCAGAAACATGTTAAAATCATATATTGATCAGTGTTGTGAGGTAAAAAGATTTGTCCCCAAATAGCACATAGTGGAGGCAGGTTAGACCGAGGTGTGTCTGATGCCAGAGCCCAGTGTTTATCTCTCTGTGCTCTCCTACCTTCCATTACATCATAATAAATCATGGTGAATCAGCTTTTCCTTTTGGGACCCAGAACCCTGGTTTGTCCTGCCTAGGTCTACAGTGGTGGTTCTTCAAGGTGAGTGTAGGAAAGTGGCTGAGCTATCCTCAGCTCTGAACCACCTCATTTCTCCTTTCAGGATCAAGCACCCCAACATTGTAGCCCTGGATGACATCTATGAGAGTGGGGGCCACCTCTACCTCATCATGCAGCTGTGAGTGGCCTCACCCCTTGCTCACATCTTTCCCCACCGCCCCTCCCTAGCTTCTCTGGCCAGACTGCCCTGTCCTCGGCTGCAGGGTGTCCGGTGGAGAACTGTTTGACCGCATTGTGGAGAAAGGCTTCTACACGGAGCGGGATGCCAGCCGCCTCATCTTCCAGGTGCTGGACGCCGTCAAGTACCTGCACGACCTGGGCATCGTACACCGAGATCTCAAGGTGGGGTGCAAGGGTGTGTGGTGAGCTGGGGTGCCGAGTGCAGCCTCCACATACCCCTCATTGTGTGATCTGGGGCAACTTTTACCCCATCCCTGAGCCTCGGCTTCCCATCTGCAAAATGCACCCTGTAAACCCTAAACTGCCTCCTCCCATTCCGGTTTGGACGCTCAAATGGACACCCAGGTGAATGGTGCTGCTATTTTATCCAAATAGTGCCTTGGTCTTTTTTTGATAATAAAAGTCCCACTTTGCTCTTTGTAGAAAACTTGGATGGGACAGCAAAACATAAAGAAGGAAGCCAGAAGCCCCTGTGAAACCCTACACCTCAGAGACTATGATGGGGTTCACATTTTGTAGTACATCTCCTCCAGTCTAGAAGAGCGCTTGGGTGAGGCAGATCTGGACTTGAATTCTGTCCCTGCTACTCCCTAACTGTAGGTTCTCAGGCAAATCCCTTTGCCTCTCAAGGCATCAGTTTTCTGACCTGTAAAGTGGGATTAGGCAGACTGGCCTGATAGGGATGTGGTAAGGATGAAATCAAGCACTAGCACAAGATCTGGCACAAAGTAGGTGCTTGAAAATTCTTTAGGGCCTCACAATACAAATCTGGCTTATGGAAAACTCCCACTCACATTCCCAAGTCCCTTGTCTTTTCTGGCCCTTGTCTTTTACTTTTAACTTCCTTGAGAACTTCCTTGAGTTTCTTGTGCCTCCAACCAAGATGGCAGCTGTGAAGCCATAGCGGCTTTTGGGGTGATGTCTTTGAGGTGGTGCTTAGAGAAGCAGAAGGTTCTGCCAGCCTCTGGCCATCTCTACCTCTTCCTTCCCCTCCACCTTCCAAGCCAGAGAATCTGCTGTACTACAGCCTGGATGAAGACTCCAAGATCATGATTTCTGACTTTGGCCTCTCCAAGATGGAGGACCCTGGCAGTGTGCTCTCCACAGCTTGCGGGACCCCAGGATATGTGGGTATGGAGCACCCTGGGCGGGGGCCATGGATAGGGGAGAAATCAGAAGCTGCAGGGCAGAGATCTGTCACCACCATGTCTCCTTCCTTCCATAGCTCCTGAGGTCCTGGCCCAGAAGCCCTACAGCAAGGCAGTGGATTGCTGGTCCATTGGGGTCATTGCCTACATTCTGTGAGTAGGGTCTTGGCCATTGGGGCATGTGGCTCTAGCATTCTCCTCTCCCCTACCTTGCCCTCTTTCTCCTCTCTCCTATTACTTCCTGCCATCCAAATGTATACCTACCTATTAATGACTAATATTATTTCATTCAACACATACTATGTTTCTGGCACTGTGCTAAGTACTGGGGATTTAAGAGAAGAAAACAAAGTGCCTGCCCTGAGAGAGCAAAAATTCTAGTACAGTAGACAGACAATAAACAAGTAAATCTATAAAATGTCAGGTAGTAAAATACTATGAAGAAAAATCAAGCAGGGTTAGGGAGATGGGGATGGATGCCATTTTAGGTAAGGAGGTCAGGAAAAAAGGCATTTTTTAGGCTATTTCCTGGATGAAGTGAGGGAGACAGACATTTGAGGTGTGGGGGAAGACATTCGAGGTGTGGGGGCAGAGGGAACAGCAAATGCAAGGCCCTGAGGAAGGAAAGACGGTAGCAAATTAAGAAACAGGCCAGTGTAGCTGGACAGGAGTGAACAAGGCACAGAGGGGCAGATTTCCCCTTTGTAAAAGGGGGAACTGCTTCCTGTGGGTGTTGCCTGACTCTTGAGACTACCTCAAAGCTCCATATTGGAGCCAATGGGTACACTGAAAGTGGAAATGAGGAGGAGTTTCTCCCTGCCCAGGCTCTGCGGTTATCCCCCCTTCTATGACGAGAATGATGCCAAACTCTTTGAACAGATTTTGAAGGCCGAGTACGAATTTGACTCTCCTTACTGGGACGACATCTCTGACTCTGGTATTTGATGCTTTTCCATCTTCCCCTGGGCCCTACCTCTGGTCAGACTCCCCAGCCCCAAACTAAGAGCTGTCTTTGAGACCAGACACCAAGCACCCCAGGTGCTTCCCTCTGCCTGGCCCCAGGCTGAGAAACTTGTAGGCATTCGTTCAGTCTTCAAAACTAGTATTTTTGAAAATACCACACCCAATAACTTCATTATGCCTGAAATACCACCATAGAAGTTTTCATATGTTCTTTTGTACCTCTTACTAGGAGGCAAAACTGTGAAGCCATTATCGGTCACTTACACATCAGTGTGAATATACTGAGCAGAATCTTTTTTAAGAACAAGTTTTTTTTAAGGGAAAGAGGAGAGAACTGGAAGGCTGGGGTGGGTGGGGGGAGCTTAGAGACTAAGAGTACAGGTGGGGTCGGGCGGTACATACACAGATCTGGCCTCTTGTCTTGCTTGGATGCCAGGCCAGACCCAAGGGGGTGGGTTTTGTGTTGGGGGTATCCACAGGTACCATCATGCTATTTCTCTTTGCTGTTTTCTTGGGGATTCAGCCAAAGACTTCATCCGGCACTTGATGGAGAAGGATCCAGAAAAGAGGTTCACCTGTGAGCAGGCCTTGCAGCACCCGTGGTGAGAGCTCCAATAAGCTGCAGGCTGGGGTGGGGTCTGGGGCCCCCAAACCTGTCTTTGCCTTCATAGACAACCCTCCACACACCCCTATCCTAGGATTGCAGGAGATACGGCTCTAGATAAGAATATTCACCAATCGGTGAGCGAACAGATCAAGAAGAACTTTGCCAAGAGCAAGTGGAAGGTGAGCCCATGTCCCTGGTCCTGGGTCCCAGCCTCCCCAGACGTCCTCCCCACCTCTCTCCAGGCCTCAGCTCACACAGCATCTAGCACCATGTCACAGTAACTGCTCAGGGACACTTACAAGAACTTCATTCATTCATTCATTCATTCATTCATTCAACACTCCCTGACACTCTATCCCAGTGAGTCCCTGACTGCCAAGAACAGTATAATTCTTTTTTACTGTTTGTTTGTTTATTTATTTATTTATTTATTTAGAGAGAGAGACTGTGAGTGGGAGAAGGGCAGAGAGAGGGAGGAGAGAGAATCCCAAGCAGCCTCCATGCTCAGTGTGGAGACTGATTCGGGGCAAGATCCCATGAGCCATGAGATCTTGACCTGAGCCGAAATCAAGAACTGAATGCTTAACCAACTGCACCACCCTGGAACACTATAATTCTTAAAGAGACATCTACTCCAACCAATGGCGTCCTGGAAGGGACATATGATGGCCTGATAGACCTGTCAGACCTGACAGTTGAGTAGGAATTAGCCAGGTACAACAGAACAATGTCTGAGACAGAGAGGACCAGTATGCAGAAGTCCAGGGGCAAGAGAGTGAGTATGTCCATTCAGGGAAGTGCAAGTAGTAAGTCTGGATGGAATGGAGGGGCTGTGGGGCAAGAGCCCAGACTGGAGATGGAAGTAGAGGCCTTGAGTGCCACAGTGGAGAACTAACTTGGTCCTGAGGACACTGAGGAGACCCAGGATTTTTAGCAGTAACCTGCCCTCTGGAAAGGGCTCTCAGGATGCAGAGAGAGGTATGGAGTTAAGGCTGGGATACCCCTTAGAAGGCTATGGCAGAGATGTGGGCAGGAGACAGTGAGGGCTTGGACCAGAGAACAGTGGATGGCTCAGGAGTCCTTTAGGAGGTAGAATTGATAAGAAGTGATGGTAGAAGAGATGTTGGCAGAGAGAGGAGATGTCAAAGGCTGGCCCAAGATTTTGGTTGGGGAAAAGGTGAATGGTGGTACTGTTACTGAGATGGGGATCCCAGGGGCACACAACTGTCTTGGGGTGGATGACTATGGTTTTGGACATGGTGAATATGAAGGATGTGTGGGACACCTTCGTAGATATGTTAAATAGAGAATGATACACATACTGGGGTAAGTTATTTAACCTGTCTGTGCCTCAGTTTTCTCCTCTGGCAATGGTGACGCTAATAGTATCCACCTCAAAGACCTTTGTGAAGATTAAATGAATTGCCAAATAAAGTGCTTAGAACAGTGCCTGACACATACTGCTATTTTAAGTGCTTGCTATGATGTGAATATGAATTTATACATAAAGGGTTGTATATACTTGTTCATGTATACACATTACACACACACACACACACACATATATATGCATGTATCTGTGTAAATATATAATGTGGCTGAATGTAATTTAATAAAGCCTTGTAGAGGTTTCAGGGAGTTTTAGGGGATCAACCAATAACACCTGAATGAAAATGACAAAACCACCCCATGAATCTCACTGCCAGACCCTGTCCCATGATCTCCAGCTCTCAAAAGTCCCTTCTACCCCTTCTCCCCACAGCAAGCCTTCAATGCCACGGCCGTGGTGCGGCATATGAGAAAGCTACAGCTGGGCACCAGCCAGGAGGGGCAGGGACCAACGGCGAGCCATGGGGAGCTGCTGACACCAGCAGCTGGGGGTGAGGACCAGTGCTCTGTGGAAGGGCATGGGTGGGAAGAGACATACAGGCTGGAGTGGAGGGTCTGCTCCTACGACCAATCTTGTTCTCTCTCCCCATGTAGGGCCAGCGTCTGGCTGCTGCTGTCGAGATGGCTGTGTGGAGCCGGGCTCAGAAATGTCCCCTACTCTGCCCCCCCAGCTCTAGGGCCCCAGATCCAGGGTCCAGATCCTTTGTGTGGGAGGGGTTGGGGCAGCCTGCTCCCCTTCCCTCCCTGAATTGGAGTTACCCAGCCTCACTGCCTTCCCACCCCTTTCCCTATCACTCCTCCACTGCATTTTCCATACAAATGTTTCTATTTTATTGTTCTTTCTTGTAATAAAGGGAAGAGATAAAAACATAGTAGCTCTGTCTCACCAGATAACCTCCACCCCACAATGTTGTGCAAACTACTTAATGTGAGGGTACCTGGCCCCTGAGGTAGCTGCAAGAAGCCCTCTTCCCAACATGAGACTGGATGGGGAAGAGAGGTGGGGAAAGGTATTTGGGGTATCCCTTTGTCCAGTGCCCCCCACCTAGCCTTCAAGGCCTGTAGATCTCCTGCGCTTTGCTGGTGGCTCCTGAGCTCGGTGGAGTTGGCGCAGGTCAGCACTGAACAGCACCTGGGGACAGTGGGGAAGGACACTGCATGGGGTCAGGGTACACGGGGTCAGGACTGATGGGGCCAGTGGCAGTGTGGAGAGGTATACAGGCAGCAGGACCAGGGCGAGGAACATCCACTAGAGTCAGGACTGGGGTGGGTAAAGAGTCCAGTAGGGTCACCTGAAATGGTGGTGGTAGAAGGGTCTACTGGGTCAGGACGGGGGGAGGAGTCTTATGGGGTCTGGGCTGGAGGAGGAGAGGGAGCCTCAGAACACTTACTGCTTGGGCCCAGCCAGCATAAGGTCCCCACAGGCTCCGGAAAAAGTTTCCTATGCCAGAAGTGAAAAGGTGAAATTAATTGGCCTTCCTACTTATTCCCTATCCACAGGAGTGGGATTTTACAGAGAGGTATGAAAAGTTTCTACCACCTCAGCCCGCTGCTAGCCCCAGCATCCCACTCTCTCCTTACCCAGTTCCTTGTTAGCCTGGGGGCTTGGACCCTTGGCCTGGGACATGGTGGGGTGCCAGCTGTAGTCACGCTGGGCAATCTGCCACATGTGGATATCCACGGGCACGGCCTGGGGCTTGTCTAGGGCCATCAAGCAGATGCAGTCAGCTACCTTTAAGAGACAAAGAGTGAGCCACAGAGGAGGAAAGGCAGGATCCAACCAGCATCCTATTTCTAGTCCCAAAGTTGGCTGCTTCCTCCTCCACTCTGAGGTTACTATTATTTTATATTTTTAATCAATACACACTCTCTTTTAATAATTTTAAAAATAGCTATGATGAGGGGTGCCTGGATGGCTCAGTTGGTTGAGAGTCCTACTTGTCTCAGGTCATGATCTCACGGTTCATGAGTCTGAAACCCATATTGGGCTCTGTGCTGACAGTTCGGAACCTGGAGCCTGCTTCGGATTCTGTGTCTCCCTCTCTCTCTGCCCCTTCCCAGCTGATGCTCTGTCTGTCTGTCTGTCTGTCTCTCTCAAAAATAAGTAAACATTAAAAAAATTTTTTTTAAAATAGGTATGATGCGAGTGCCACTGTGTAAACATCTATGTAGGCCAGGTCCTCATCATAACCTGGGAAGAAGGCAGTTACTACATCTATTCTGCAGACAAAAAAGTGAGATTCCGAAAGATGAAGTGACTTGGCTAAGGTTACATGGCTAGGAAGAGGCATAACCAAGATTTAATGTTAGGTTGAGGTTCTTTAAAAAAACTAAAAAAAAGAAAAAAAAGTTTTTTAAACAAAACTCTAGGGGCGCCTGGGTGGCGCAGTCGGTTAAGCGTCCGACTTCAGCCAGGTCATGATCTCGCGGTCCGTGAGTTCGAGCCCTGCGTTGGGCTCTGGGCTGATGGCTCAGAGCCTGGAGCCTGTTTCCGATTCTGTGTCTCCCTCTCTCTCTGCCCCTCCCCCGTTCATGCTCTGTCTCAAAAATAAATAAACGTTGAAAAAAAAATTTTTTAAACAAAACTCTATTTTTTAAACTATAGAGAAGTATAAAGAAGAAAACAATAAATGCCAAATTCCCACTCATCTTACTGCTAGCTAACCTTGTTGATATTAAACAAAAAGATTTAGAAGTACGTAAAATTTCAAGATAAAAACAACATGAAAAGGAGAAACATCTTCTGATTTGTCTTCCCAAATGTAACCACTCTTAAGCTTCCAATGATTCCTTCTGGAAAATTCTGCATACATAGAGCAGTGTGTATGTGCATTGGAACAAATGGCCTTTCTAAAAAATGCACTCAAGGGACGATGTCATTTTTTTTAAAAGTCCATTTATTTATTTATTTTAAAAAGTAATCTCTATACCCAGTGTGGGGCTTGAATTCATGACCCTCAGATCAAGAGTTGCATGCTCTTCTGACTGAGCCAGCCAGGTGCCCTGGGACAATATCCTTTATACTCTTTCTGCACTTTGCATTTTCTCTAATAAAACATCTGCTTGTATCCTTTCTCCTTTTTGCCCTGCCTCCAGAAGCCAAGCATGTACCCAGCTCTCAGGCCTGCCTTGTCTCCTTCTCTGCTACTCTCTGCGTGGATGGTGAGGGTAGCTCCTGTCCCCCTGGGACATTACCTTGGTGCCCACCCCAGGCAAGGTGCAGAGGGCCTTGTGGGCCTCCTCGTAGGGGGCCTTGTGCAGCTGCTGCAGCCAGGGCAACCCGCCCTGTTCTTCTAGGATGGCTCGGGCACTGGCATTCACGTAACGGGCACGATACCCCAGGCCCAGCTTCCTGAGCTGAGCTTCTACCTCTGGCCCTGTGGGTGAATGGGGAAGAAAGCAGGGGTCAGGGATCCTCAAATCTTTCCTGTCTTCAGGCTAGTGTGTGAGGCCTCTACCCCCTACAGGAATGCTTTCCCTAAGCACCTCTCTCCCACCTCATCACCTTCTGTGAGACCCCAGGACACTTGCATATTCAAAAGAAAGGGTAAAAGCCTGAGTTTGCTCCTCTGCAAATATTTTCTGAGCACCTACTACCCAGTGTTGGTCACTGGAGCAGGGACTAAGAAGGACTTGCTGCCCTGGAGGAACTCCCCAGTTATCCTTTCCAAAGTGCATTTACACCCATGATCTAAAATAATGGTCATAATAACAATAACAGCTTCTATTATCAAGTGCTGGGTATTATGCATGGGCAAAGTACTTTAGGTATATTATCATGCTTTTCTCAAGGAACCGGACAACAGTATGGCTATTTTCCCAATTTTACAGATGGAGAAAGTAAGAACTTAGAAGAGGTTAATAACTTGTTCAAAAAAGGACATGGTGGAGATGGGATCTTGTACCCAGGTCTGGGAAACCAACGCCTGTGCTCTTAGCCTATTAGAGCACCCTGCCTCACGACTGCTTTACTCACCACTCAAACCCTTCTGGATAGAAACTGTTATTCCCATCCTACAAACAAGAGAAGCTTCAATAGGTAAATGAATTCTTTTGGTCTTATGACTACTAAGCTGGGAGCTGAGACCCAAGACTGGGTTTCTTTTTTTCCCCCCAATACTGGGTTTCTAAGCACCAAAAACATTCTCTTTTCTCTAGGTATCCTGTCTCCTTGCTATGCAGTCCCTAAGCACTTCTTCTAGCTTTATTCTCACATCTACCAACTGATATACTTGCTTCTGTAAAATACTTCCCTCACAAGGCTGGTATAAAGAACATATATGTTCTTGGATGCAAAATTGTTGGGTTCACTGTAGAGTTAGCAACTTTAATTTTCTGCATACTTCCTGTATGTCAAATACTGCACTATGTGCAGTATGTGTATTTCTTTACTTAACCCTTGTGGCAACTCTGATAGGTAAGTGCCATTATTCTCCCATTCCACAGATGAAGAAACTGAAACACAGAGTGATTAAATAATGTCCTCCAGGTCATATAGGTAGATGTCAAATGCCAAAAGAATTCAGATGTAGGTATTCTCCAGAAGAGTGGTCTTAACCCCATACTACTGTATACTATGTGTTTTTTAAATTTTTTATGAAGCAGTGAAACTATGGGGTAAAAAGCACAGGCTAGTGAGGTGCTGACGTTTCAAGGACAGACAAGGAGGATGAAGCAGGGCTGATCAGACCAGGCCAGATGGTTCTGGATGAGGAGGGTGTTTGGGAAGGCAGGAAGCTTTGAGATGGGAGATGGGGACCAGGGGAGAACCGAACAGACCCTGAAAGCTATTGGAGGGTCTGAGCGCAGGGACCCACCTACTCACCAGCCAGGGCCTGCAGGCTGGGGAAGCCATGGTAGGTGACATCATCCAGCTGGATGAGCTGAGGTCCAAAAGCCTGGCAGAGGCGTTCCACCATGCCAGTTATGCGAGCAATGTTGTTGTTGGAGGAACAGATGAAGGAGAAAAGGCACTCGACGGGGTCCTGTTGCAGAAGTCGAACACCTGGAGACCAGAAAGGTAGGCGGTAGGATACAGACCTGGTGTCAGGAGTGGCCTCTTCCCACCCTCAGATCCTAGGCACTGAAGATCTAGGAGGATCTAGGGGAATGAGGGAAAGCGTTGATAGAGAAAACAACACCAGAGCGCTCATTCCTCATAGGTCGGGGTTATCTTTACATTCCAGGGATAAAGAAGCCACAGTGTAAACACAACGAGCGTGGGGATTTGTGTCCATGGGGATTTGTGTCCGTTTTGTTCACATAGCAGATGCTCTGCAAATATTTACAGAATGAATGCGGTCACCTGTCCCAGGTCACACAGCCAGGATTTGGCTCAATATCCTGTCACCACACTATGGTAATCAGCAAAACAATAATAGTAATAATAATTACTATGTGTCAGGCACTATTCTAAGCAAAACTTTACACGTATTAGCTCCTTCAATCCTCATAAAATCTTATGAGGTGGATTATAATCCCCATTTTACAGATGGTGAAACTGCATAATTTAACCAAATTACAAGAACTCCAACCCCTGTCCCAATCCTTGTACTCACCTTGGAATTTGTGAGCCACCTCTTGAAAGTGAGGGTCCACGGAACTCCAGTGGTGATATAGTTGAGCCAGGCTGACATCCAGCTGGAAGTACTGGTGCACAGTCTTTAGCTCTTCTGGTGTGGGCCTGCCAACCCAACCCTTGTCCCCTCGGTACACAGTACAGTAGATCTGCTCCTCAGTCTGGGTCAGTGTCCATACTTGGTTCCCCAGCACGCCAGTCCAGTGCGCAGGGTTTTGCTCCCTCCACCTGAGCCCCCAAGGCACACAGCAACTCTGGTACTCAGTTTTCCTTCTTGCACCCTTTAGGGCCCTCCCATCCTACAACAGCTCCATACACAACACTGACTTAGGAAATGCAAAGTCGTTTGATTCTCACAACATGGCACTGGCCTTTTTTTGGTTTCTTTTGTTAAAGTTTATTTATTTTGAGAGCGAGTGTGTGTGTGTGTGTGTGTGTGTGCGCGCGCGCGCGCGCGCTTGCACTTACGCGGGCAAGGGGCACAGAGAGGGGGGAAAGAGAATCCCAAGCAGGCTCCATGCTGTCAGCGCAGCGCCCAGGCACCCGCATTGCACTGGCTTTTTACCTCCACCTTAGAAAGGAGGTAAACAGGCTCACCACCCGCGTCTGCTTCCTCTTCTGCACCCTGAGGTTTCTTCCATCACCCCCAAAATTCCTTTACATTCCAGAACTGCAGTGTTGAGGGGCCAAGAATCAGGGTCACTCACCGGAAGGACTGTCCGGAAGCCAGAACCAGGTCCAGGCGCAGTTCCGAGCGTGGACAGGGGATGGAGGCCCACAGGGCCGGGAAAGAGGCTCGAGTACGATGTCTCATGCTCCAGAGCAAAAAGGACCCAGCTAACAATTCCACGCCAGGCTCCGCCCCATAATGGCCCCGCCCACTCAGTACCAGCTCCACTCATCGCCAAAAGACCGTGACCACACAGCACTCTTTAAGGCCTTGCCCACTAAGCCCGAGCCTCTAAAGGTTTATTGAAGGCCCGCCCAATTTCATTTAATTCCTCCACTCCCTGCAGGCCCCGCCCCTTACAGTCCACCAGGGCACCAACCCTCCTGACCTTTCCCGTTATGAATACTCTCCCGGCCACGCCTCCCGGCGCGCACCACTGCGCTCAGAGCTGCCGCGACTTCCGCAAGCGCGCGCAAACGCACTCTTCCGGCTTCTCCAGGGAGCCGACTTCGCTCTCACCGGAAGTAGGATGCAAGCCTGGCTTATTGGATCCGGAGGTAGCCAATCCGCGCAGAAGAGGCACCAATGAGAATAGGGTGTGACGGCGGATGGGCGGGTCTCTCCGAGGGGCCGCAGCGGTTGGCGCGCGCTGGGCTCGCTGCCCGCTCTCGGCCTTGCCTTTGGGGTTGTCTGCACTGGGCAGGCAAGGGTGTCCGATCCCCGCGCCCCGCCGACCGGTCGCAGAATGCGCCCTCAGACCCCAATCCGCACTGCCAGATCTCCTCGGAACCCTGGGGTTCCTCATGGCTTGCTCGTCCGCAGAGCCAAATCCTGTCCCCCACCACCCCCAGAGAGCCTTTCTCCACCGAACCTCTCCAGTCAGATATTCGCCCTCCTGACTGAGAATTGGATCCGAACACAGCTCGGGCCCCTCCGAGCGGCCGAGACGTCTCCACAGCGTCCGCCGCTTGAGGATTGAGTCTTCGCGCTCGCCCGCTAAGCCGCTCCCCTCCAAGGCCTCGCCGAGCCTCGACTCCAGTCAGGTCTCTTCAGAGTTCACTCCGTCAGAGACCTTCGTCCTCCTACTGCCGCGCCCCGCGCTACCCAGCCGCTCCACCCAGCTGCTCCCTTCAGTCGCAGGGCATTCCTTAAACAGTGCTCCATCATCTCACACCCTGTGCCCACTGGGGCTTGTGGGTCCGAGGCAGCCCGTCTGCCTCTTCCAGTTTCCAGGGCGGGCTGCCTGGGCCCAAGAAAGATGTGTTATGTAATTTCTTCCCTTCTGGAGGAAGACAGTAAGCAAGGACCTAGGAGACATGAACTTTATTTGGGCCACTTTTCACCTCATAGCGCTGTGATCTGAGGTTACTGTGTTTCAGTGAGTAGACCGCAAATTCCTTAAGGGCAAGATTTGTGACCCACCCGCAGTACCTAGTAGGGAGGAGCATCACGTGCATGGCTATCATCAGACAAATGCTATTTTTGTCTGTTCCACTCCAAAGCTGCAAGGCCCTGGGCAACTACCTCCTGTGGCTGTCTCCTCTCTAGGTGTGCCAGCCCACAGGTGTCCCATACTTGGAAAGCATTCCTGCAGTAACTGAATGAATCATCGGTAAAGGAGATGCCAAGGTTGGGAATGAATGCAGAGCAATCCTCTACATACCTGCTACGTCCCCAGTTAAACGGGAAGGTCACAGCTATGGGGACTCCGAAGCACTTGGGACTAACCTACTGGCAAAGGACTTGAAGCCTCCGAAATTAATGAAGGAGACGTAGACTTCTTCTAGCAGTTAGTTCTGAATACTGGTTAAAGAGCCAGCTTTGTAGACAGAGACTAGAGTTCAAATCCTAGCTCTGCGCCTTCCTAGTTGTGGGAACTTAGGCAAGTTACTTAATTTTTCTAAACCTCAGTATCTTTGTGGAGATAACCACCTTATTAACTTTCCCTATAGTTTTTGCAAGGATTACATAAAATTGTGTATCTAAAAGTGCTTAGAAAAAGGCTTGCCACCCAGTGAGTGAGTGCCTGGGAAATGGGAGCTATCATATTATCCTGGCTGTTGTCTTACAAATGCAGCATGCACAGCAACCAGCAACCTCTTGAGCCCAATTATTTACCATCCCTGAGGGACAACCACCCTTTTTATCTTTCTGCCCTGGCAGAAGGCAAGAACCCAAGAATTCCAAACAGACTATTTATTTTCTAAGAATCAATATATTTTCTTCCTTTGAAATAAATACAAACCAGTTTGAAAGGTGGGGGCATCTATGGGAAAAAGGGAAGTGGGGACAGGCCCCAGTCTTTTTTAGTACCAAATGACTCTGGCGCGACCCGGAAACGCAGTTACAAATGAGAATAATTTAAATTCTCCGCTAATTACAGTATTTACAACAGCAGGGGAGGGGGGTCACCTAGTGCCCCTCTTCCGGGCTGGACAGACATCAATCCCACTGCTAGGCTGGGCAGATGCCCGTTCACCTCACCACCTGCAAGGGCCTCAGGCCACTAGGCAGTTAGATTCTCCTGGCATGAGCAGAGCAGACAGAGGTGGTGGGATGGCCTGTTTTATGCAGTGTCCTAACCTTGGCCCACCACCCTGCACTACAATGCTGAGGTCTCTGGGGCTCTCTGGCCAGTGAGACCTCCCCTCTCCATGCGCAGAGCCGCCGTGGGCCCTTGGAGTGTTCTGTACAGTCCAGCTGCACTCAGGGCGGGAGGGACCTCCCCCACCCAGCTTCCCCTGAGACTGGCCCCAAGACCAGGAATGAGTCAGTGCAGAGGCCGGTGCCACTCCAGGACAGTGAGCAAAGGGGGAGGAGAGAGGTGGCAGGGCACTGTAGGTTGGGCTGTGCTGGGCATTATCAGTCACTATCACTGGTCTCGCTGCTCTGCTCGCCCTGCACCTTGCTGCGGTGCTGCAGAGCCCGGTGGTAAGCAATCTGCACTGATTTGCGGATGTTGGATTTGCGGCCCTCCAGCATCTTTTCCTTGTCGAGGTCCTGGTTCACGCCCAGAGGAACCAGCTTAGTCCTTGGCAGCCACTGCCTGTAGGACGAGGTGAGGATCACATAAGTCATCTCTGGGAAAGCAACAAGCATCAGCCTTCATCACTCCTTTACTCATTCAAAAACACCTCCTGAGTGCCCACTCTGGGCCCGGTTCTGGTGGGTAATGGGGTTACAGAGTCTAAGAGAAACAGTCCCTGCCCTCAAGGAACTGCTCATAGTCTAGTGATGAAAAGCACCCACTCAACAGTCACATTACGGGGTAACCACAGGGTATTTACGAGTGCAAAAAGGGGCCATGACCTAACCTGAAATAGGCACCCTGTCCCATAGGCTTCAGGCAGACTTTACTGACATTAAATATCCTTTGCACACAATACACAAAAAACACTGCATTACATACATGTGACAGAACAGAGATTTAAGATCCTGAATGTTTATGTCTATTTTATCCTCATCTTGTCACCATGGAGGCAGAGACAGGAAAACTAAGTCTAGAAGCCACCTGATTCTGGGTGGGGAGCACATTTGTCACAGTCACTGATGGCCCTCTAGCTTCTAGCTACAGCTGTTTGTCAGCTGTTGCCCACTCAGTCTCTCAGACTCATGGTCAACACAACCCTCACAACCCTTCTGCTCAAAGATCTAAGTCCCTCCCCCACTGATCTGTGATAGCCCAGTCTGTCTGTTGCTGGAGTTTCCTGGCAGCCTGCCCACATACCCAGGGTTGCATCTGTGGCTGTATGAGTCACAGCAACTGCTCCCCTCCTCCCTTACCAGGTTCGCTTGTTGTCAAAGAAGAGGACGAGGTAGAGATGCTCTCGGGCTTCCTGGGTCATCTGTTCCCCAAGTTTCAGCACCTCCAGGGGGGGCACAGGGATAGGAACCCCATGATGGAACATACCTTCCCGGGGCATCTTTGGATCAATTATCTGAGGGTGTAATAAGACCTTTGTTTGGTTCAGTTCCCTTCTTCCCCGAAACTTACTCTATACAAGAACTGGGAAACAACCTCTGAAGTTGGGACACAGAAAGATTATCATGCCACAAGGCTGCATTGCTGACCCTTGGCTTCTCATGATGAACTATTCCAGATTCCAAGATGCAAAGGGAAAGAAAAGGGAGAGATGGAAAAACTAACCAGGAACTTGTTGAGTATCTATCTGCCAAAGACCCTTGTTCTCTACAGCTCAGCAGAGAGTAAGTGAAGTCTGCTAATTGTGTCTACGATCTGGGGTTGGGAGGCAAGGGGTATGATAAGAAAAGGGGAAGCCTACCAGAGCTGGGTATGATGGATACCCTCGGCATTTGGCCCACACCAGGTCCAGAGCATCCAGTGGGGAGTCCTCATCCTCTGACAGCCAGCCAGCTCCCCGTCCCAGACTCTTCCTTACCACTTCACAGGAATGGGAGAGAGGGAGCAGATCAGCAGCCAGGGGGCTGGCAAGGCCCTGATATCGGGCCCCCGGCTTCCCTGGCTTTGGGTGAGGGTACTTACTGCTGTGGCCCACGCCGCGGCCAGTGCCCACGGAGTAGGCCTCGTTCTCAGTGCCTGAGGTATCTTCACTGCTGTCTTCCGGGAATGTGCCCCGAGAGAAGGAGGGCTTGCCCCGGCCCTGTTTTGAGGGTGTTGTGCTGTGGACAAGACAAGAACTCAGCTTAAAGGAGGGTAGAGTGGGTAATGACACAGTAGTTGTCCTCTCTTTAAACCCCCAGGTCTAAGAATTTTGGAAAACTGAGGCTACTTGAAAAATTTCAAACTCAAAAGCCCTCGGGGGCTTGGCAATAGTGTGACTGACATGGGCTGGATTTAACAGTGGTGGTGATGAGTGCATCCCCTGGCTAGATTTGCCAGATTGGATTTTTAAAGAGAATACAGACACTAGGAATTTTATGTGGCAGTACTGGATTCCTTTTTTTTTTTTAAACACCATGCTGGCCAAACAAAATATGTCTGCAGGCCAAATCCAGGCCACAAGGCATCAGTTTACGCTCTCTGCTCTACAACATCAGCTTAACCCAGGATGGTTCCCACTATTCCATTATGGTGATGTTCTTAGGTATGCCATTTATTTCGCAGAGAACCTTGGGTCTGAGCCATCTTAATCTAGACTGAAGTGGCTGCCATGCTATTTCCCAGAGGGAAACTTCAAAGGGCATCCTGGAGGCAGACCTTGATCTGGAGGGCTGGTACCTGGTTCGGTCTGAGGCAGCGCTGCTGCTGCTACTGCTGCTAGACTCAGAGTCAGAGCTGCTCCGGGGAAGGCTGCAGTCATTACGATATACCAAGAAACTCTTCTTCACTGGCTGATTTCCACCGCTGAAGCCATTAGCTGGTAAGTCTTGGTTGGGGGGAGGGGGAGGAGGGAAGGAATCGGTCAGGAAGATGTAGATGAGAGATGGCATGGGGGTAAGAGGGACTAGGAGCTCGGCTTTCCCTTCTGTGCTGGAAAATTCCTCCAACTTTGGCCAGCAGAGCCAGTTCTGGGCAGTGTCTGCCACAGTTGGCCATAGTCCTGCCCCACCCGTCACACTGCCCTTGGCAGTTACTGGCCTTAAGACACAAATGGCTTAAAGGGCAGGAAATCCCCAAGGAGGGTGAGAAGAGAAAAGGTGAAGTGATATAATGGAGAGGGTCCTGGATGGGAATCTAGCTGGGTCAGTGTTTCTGGACTTCAGTTTCCCCATCTGTAAAATGAGGGGACTGAATTAAAGGATCCCTAAGGGCCCTTCTAGCTCTGATATATTATGGGCAAATGAAGGGACAGGTGGGAGTTATGTTGGGAATGATGGCAACTTTCCTCACTCTCTCGGGGGGCTGGGTGATGGTGAGGCTCACCCATTGGGGGGTCTTCTGTGGATTTATCACTGTCGCTGTCTGAGCTCGAACTGGGCCGGGGGCTCCTACCCCGCTTGCGCTGACGTAGGGAGCCCATGATGGGGAGCTGGGGGGGCCCCACAGGACTGCCTCCGTGGCTGGGGGTCATCTGGCTCTCCCGGTTTTTGGGGGGCCGGCCCGGCCTCTTGGGCGGTCCAGCTGTCTTCGGGTTCTTTTTGGAGAACAGAACTGAGGTTCTCCTGCCCACCTCATGTGCGGGGGTTGAGGACATGTTGGGACCCAGGCCTGGAGCAGAGAAAGAGAGAAGGAGAGTTGGTGAGGGGCCTGATGTGGGAAGGGTAGACACCCAGGGTATGCCCTGGGCCTATAGGACTGTTACTCCAGCTAGAGTTGGGAGATGATCTGGGGGGTTGTGGAATTGGGAACATTGTCCCTTATACCAATAGCCAGAGAGGCAGCTAAGAGGCCCCTGAATGGGGAATGAGGGAGAAAGTACAGCTAGCTGTGTAGGAGGGACCTCTGCCTGGGGGATGGCAGTGGCTGAGTGTGTGTTACAGAGTCAAGTCTAGCTGGCTTTGGGGTCCACCTTGCTAGGGGTTCAGACCTTTGGTTGTCTCCTGGCTGCTGCTCTCTTCGGCGGCACTGTCTGTCTGCCCGTCCTTGTCACATGCTGCCGGGTGGGGTGTCAGGCTGCCCCGGCTGGAGGGGCCATGACGCTCAGGCCCATCCCTTCCAGTTTCCCGCTGGTGGGCAAGCTTCCGCCGCAGTGCCGTCATCTCTTTCTTGATCATCTTTGCACGCCGTGAACGACTCACACTCTGCTTGCTGGCATTCACCTCATCCAGCCGCTCCAGCAACAACTTCAGCTGCTCTTCCACTGGCAGGTGCTTCTGGTTCTCTAGCAGGATCAGCCGCTCTTCCTCTGCTGCTAGGAGTGGACACAGGGGGTGGAGAAAGGTCAAACTTAGGGTAGGCCTCTGGGCCCCCTGAACCTGAGCAGGCAACAAGAAACCCACTCTTTTCCCTTTGGCTTCTCACCAGGAACAGCTGTAAAACAGCAGCACCAAGATGTGGAAGGGTAGGCACTGCTATCCATTCACCCAGTCTGGCTTCTTGGGGAGCATTCCTGGGGATAGTTTGCCACTGCTCAGGCTAGCTACTTCCTGCCTACACTGCCTGTTCCCAGTAGGGGATTTTTGGAAAGCCATTCATCCCTGGCATTGGCCTCTATGTGTGTAGCATGACTTATCACCCACCATCTTCAGTGTGCTGTGGGGCCTCATCTCCAGCCAGGCTGTGGGGGATATGCATGCCCGTCTCAAAGTCAATGCCCATTTTTTCTGCCTGGCGCCGGGCCTGGCGGAGCACAGCGCCACCCTGTTCTCGGAGCCGCACTGCTGCCCGGTAGAAGATGGTGTCCTTGGCGTTATACTTGAGGCAGTTGCTGACGATAAGGTTGAAGTCCTCCTCAAAATCATCAAAGTTCAGGTAGCGGTAAGCCTCCAAGTTCTGCTTCATGGTGAAAAAGTCCATGGGCTTTTTGATGTGGTCTAGGTAGTCAGGTACCTGGGAGAGCAGGGTAGGCGTGGCTAAGTGGAGATATGCTCCTCATTCGCCCTGAACCCTTGCTCCTAACACCCCCACCCCCTGAAAAGCATCCAGCAACCTCCTCCCACCACAGTTAGAGGCAGGCATATAGCACAGGGGAAAGGAAAGCTGGATTCTAGTCTTGACTTTACCAGTCACAAGCTGTGTGACCATGGCAAGTCTCTTAACCTCTTTGGGCCTTCTTTTTCCTCACCTGGAAAATGGTGATGAAATTACAGTCAAATCTACCTCCTAGAGCCAAGAGGCTTCAGTAAGAAAATGGCTAGGGCAATCATTTGGAAATAACACCACTTTGCATTCCTATAGCTCTTTTACTTATCATTAAGACTTATAAGGAGGCTACTGCCTCGGGCCTCTCGTTTTATACCTTTTAGAGAGAAGAGTCTGCCAGTCAGGACCTAGGGCTTCAGAGCTGGTTCTTTAGGTGCTGAGCCTTCTAAAGTCTCCGTTCTAGGGTTCAGCACCCCGAAAGTGTCTTCCTGCCCTGGGATTATTCATTTGGCAGACTCAGTCCCTGCCTCTGGGGAAGGAGTGCAGATTGCCTCCCATTCTGGGCCCTTGGGGTGTGACAGGGACAAGACAGAGTCCAGGTGATGCATGTGGCTCCAGTTATCCTGGAGCCCCAGAGCCACCAGCCCCTCTCTTCACAGTCCCCTCCTAGTCCCTGGCCCAGACCTGCAGCAGGGGTCCAACTGGGAGAGGAACAGAAAGGTGGAGTGAGGGGAAGGGATTCTTACTTCGTCCAATTCGGTTACCTCAGACAGAGGGACCGGCTCGCTGAAGATGTTGCCTGTGTCCTTTTCTTGGAGCTGCTCCAAGGTTTTGCGAAGGAGGATGAGGAAGGGGGTCAGCTGCATCTCCATGGCGATCTGCTGGACCTTGATCTGACACACATAAAGGCCCGATCAGCCAGGCCCAGGCCAGTCCCTTGGAAGAGGTCTGAAGGGATGGTAGCAGCTGGTTTGGGAAACTGCCTTCCTTCTCTCCTGCCCACAGCTGACACACTCAGGTCTACTTTCTACAAGGCCCCACCTGGTGAAACCTTCCCTGACTACTCTGGCCTTTTTCTTCCTTGAACTCCCAGTGCCAGCTACCTGTATCACATAATTGAGGGTCCCGTTCATCCTCTTCTGTGACATGCTGCTTGCAGTGAGCTGGAGAACACACTGGGCACCAGTGAGACCTGACTCCAGCATCAGCCCTATTGCTTCCTGGCCAGGGGACAAAGGCTTTTCCTTGTCCCAGGAATGTTTTCTCCTCTGAAAAACAGACTTGACCCAGGAGCACTCACCGTCTCCCTTTTGAGTTTCTCCCGCTTGCGGATCAGCTCCACCAGCAGCCGAGCTCGCTCCAGGTCATGCCGGAGGCGCTGCCAGGACTTGAGCTGTTCTTTGAGGGCCCAGTTCTTATCCTCAGAATCTCTCTGTAGAGGCAAGAAGGGGATTGGTAGATGATAAGGAAGCCAGAAGAAAGGCCAGAGGGAAGAAGAGCCCAGGAAGCTTGGGTCAATGTCAGGTAAAACTGAAGGAGGTAGCACAGTAATTTACTGGCAGCCTCACTAGCTAAAGTGGGAATTCCTATACTTATGTGTCCCCTAGATCTGGCACAGAATCAATGGTTGGTATATGCTTGTTGAATGAATGCATGAAGGAACACACAGGAACAGTGCCCTTTTAACGTGCAGACAATCTGTAAGGATCTCATCCTGAGTTTGGTTTGAGGGCTACTTTAAAGGAGGAAATAGCCTAAGCTCTCGGACACTGAAAACTATTATCACATATCTCAGTCCTTTATGTCCCTGGCCCCAGTTCCCAGAGCCCATAGGGAATCTGACACGGTACCCCAACTTGGTCACAATTCCTCTGAGACTGCAGATGTGTCTGCAGGCGACGTAGCAGCGGGACTCCATTTCGTGACTGTCGTTTCAGCGTCCAGTAGCTGTGTAGCCTCTGCATGAACTGGCTCTTCCTTTGGATGGTCAGGCGGTTGGTGATTTTACTGAGCCTGCGAAGCAGGGAATAAAGAGAAAAACCTGTTGGGCCATTATTTTCTTAAGCAGAACAGGTGTCTCTGGCTGGTGAGAATTCCTGAATGGAGTTGAATCTGGAGTAAGTCTATTGTCAAAAAGGCCTGTGACACTTGGCTTAATGCAAAGAAGAGCAAACAGTACCAGACAGGAAGCCAAATTCCCAGCATGAAGCCAGATCCCTGACCCTGTTCACGAAGTTGGGTGAACTCATATGAGGAGTTTGGCCTCTAAGACTGCTCTTGTCACAGCAGCCCAGAGTACTATTTGACTCTGGGATACCCTGCTCAGCCTGAGCCTTGGAAGGTTTTAGGATAAAGTATAATTGTAGAGCAGTACACTAGAGGAAATTAACTAGACAGCACAAGAGAAAGTTAAAAATAACTGATGATGGCAGCCGTCATTTGGATTCATTTGTGGTAGTGACCACTTCACAACTCCTTCCCCCTTTTTCCTTCCATTTCTCCATTCAGGGTGAGAGTATTTCTGCCACTGTGGCTGATAGCTACTACATCCTCTTTCTTCCTACTTAAACCAGACCATAAAATGAAGGGCAGCTGAAAACATGTTAGGTCTGACAGATAAAAGCTGAAATTTCTGGCTCCTAAGATAAAAGTCTGGTGACCTGCTAGGGCTAACTTCTTTTGGAATCTGGTGTTTTGTTTTGACCTTCTTTGTAGCTTCTAATAAGAGAACCCAACCCTGTCACTCCACTCGGGGCTATCAGTCTCTAGGAGGGCTTCTTCTTCCCTTACCAGCCTATCCATCTGCTCCCCACATACCTGTGTGGTGGGATGCAGGGCACCGACACCACAGGTGCTGCGGCCCGTTTCTCTGCCAGGATCTTCCGTGCCTTCTTCATCTTGATCCGGGACTTGGCCTTGGCCTTCTTGACCTTCTCTGAGCTCCAACTCTTACCCTCATCCTCCTCCTCATCCTCATCCTCCTCACCCTCACTGTGGGACAGGGCAGGCAAGCGGCGTGCTGAACCTGGGGGTGTGTGGATGTCACAGTAGGCCGTCTTGCGGACACTGAAAGAAGTGCCATTGGCACCTGTCTCTCGCACAGGCTCCATCTTCATGTAAAGGCCAGCCTGCTGGGCACATGTCACGTGGAAGGCTGTGTAGCAGTTGGCCTTGTGGCACTGAATGCATGCCCCTGAGCCCCGCTGTTTGCAAATATAGCAGGTCAGCTTCCAGCGAGCTGGTGGGATGTGCTCGATGCTGTCGATAGGCTCCAGGAAGACTGTGTTGGCAAAGCAGACTTCAGGGATCCACAGGGCACACACCACATGGGCCCAGCGCCCGTCATCTGTCTGCTTGAAGGCACCACCCTTGTTGGGGCACAGGGCACAGTCCACAGCCCGGGAGGGTGACTGTAGGCAGCGGCGGCACAGCCACTGGCCCTCAGGGATGTAGGGGACACCGTAGCACTCTTGGTGCACAGCCAGGTTGCACATGTCACAGAATAGGATGACATTGCTGTTCTGGCACTCACCATCATTGCAGATACAGCACACAGCATCCTCATCCACTAGTGCATTGGGGTCACCTTTATTGTGGCTTTCAAAGTAGGACTCCTTCTCCAGCCGGTCCATTAGGTACTCAAAGATCTCCTGCGGGATGGGACTCACACCCTCTGTCTTCCGCCGCTCATTCATGATATCCAGCCAGATGTAGTCCTCCTCGTCCATGTCATACTCTACTTCCTCGTCCAGCTCCTCGGCCGACTTCTCAATGTACCTGCAGTGCACATAGGCAGCTCAGCATCATATAGTTGAGATTTCCTTCCCCTAAAGAAAATGGGTTACAATTGCTAGACGCTTACACATTGTCAGGTCTGTGCCTTTACTTATGCTGTCTCATTCCAGCCTCACCTTAACCCCAGGTGCTGTAATCATTCCTGTTTTGCAGAAAAGGAAACCTAAGGTTTGGGGAGTTAATTCACCTATTCTGGCTCCCTTGGGAGAAAGTGGTAGAGCTAGGGTGTGAACCCAGGCTTGCTGACTCCAAAGCTTGTGTACTAGCTACTATACCACCTCCTCTGGGGTACGGAGGCTCAACCAAACTCCTGACGGGAGGAGGGTAGGGCAGCTAGGACCTACCGGGTTGGTCTGGATGATGGTGCAGAGTTAGGAGAAGAAAGGTCCGCAAGTATCACTTGCAAATTATATATATGTTTTATATATGTTTTACAATGGAAAGAATGGGGCTTTGGTTTCTGAAAACATGGATTTAAATCCTGGCTCTGCCACTCTGACCTTCAAGACATCACTGGTCCTTCCTGAACTCAGTTTTATTGATAAGAGAATGAGGATGCTACTATTTACTCCCAAAGACACTTGTCAGGATTAAATGGAATTTAAAAAAATGAATGGGCTAACTGAAGTGGCACATAGCAGGCCCTAAATAAATGTTAGTTTCTGTCCCTCCACTCCCCTCTCCACAAGAGAAATGGAGCTCTGGGTGCTAGAGTAGGCCAGAAGAGCATAGGCTTGGGAGCCATGCTCTGTGTGACAGCAGGCAAATAAGGTGATCTCCCTGGGCCTCTGTTTCCTCATCTATAAAGTGGTGATGCTAACCTGTACCTATTTCACACAGCTGTTGTGAGCATTAAATGAGTTAATACAGATAAGGTATTTAGAACAGTTCCTGGCATGATGCAAGTACTCAATAAACCTTGGCTTTATTATTAGCTTTTGTATTGCCCTGAGCTATCTTGCCTTGTATTATAACTATTTATGTGTCTAACTCCTCCACTACAGGCTAAAGGCAAGGACCATGTCTGATTCACCACACAGAAATAGGCACAGTTGTTCATTTCAAAGGCATTTTGAGGGTGGAATGGAGGAAACTAAAATACTGTATCTTTAGGAAGCAGTTTCTTTCTTAGCCCTTTACCCCAAATGACTGCAATGTCCTCATCCTTGAAAAAGGGTGTGGCTTAGAGATTGTATGAACTATCCAGCCCCTGCTAGGCCTTGGCACTTGTTCTCAACCTTTGCTCTGCCATAACATATGTGACATTATGCGATGGTATATAACACACTCCCACAGTGCACCTAGATTACAGGCTGTGGCACAGATAATGTAGGCTGCATGTCATGTACAATTCCTGGCACACCAGCCTACACTCCACCCTCTTTTCTCCTTAAGAAAGCATATATTAGATGCAAGCAAGAGAAATTGGTGTTGTTAGAGAGATGACCTCAAATCTTCTCGAATTTATATATAAAAAATATCATTTGCAAAACTTGGACAGTTCTACTAACAGTAGTAATAAATGACATGCAACACACCTCCCAGCTGATCACAGTGTACCAGCTGAGAATTGCTGCCCTGGAGAACAGATTTGATCCCCAGGAATAAGGAGTGAATCTGAGCAGAGGGAGGAAGAAATGGAGTGGAAGGAACTGGTTTGGATTGCCTATCAGAGCAGAGAAGGCTGAAGAGCCCTTAGGAGAAAAGGCTGGCCCGAACAAGGGTTTGTATGTTGGGGGGTGAGCCTAACAGTCACTGCTAACATAAAAGAGAGGCAGTGCAAAGCCAGAAGGAGAAGGAGGTGAAGCTGGGCTGGATGGATGAAAGACAGGAAGAGGAGACTGTATAACGTGTGAACAAGGGAGGGACCAAAGTGACATACCGGGCCAAATCACTGGAGTGCCCACAGACTTGATTTTAAAGAACGGAGATTCAGCATACCATCACACGGATTGCACTTTTGGTAAAAAAACCACCTTTCATATAAAAACCTTTACAAGTCCTTCTCAGAGATTAGGCCTTCTGATTAGTTGACACCAAATACTGCTCCTTAACTTATCTGAATGCCCTCTTTGCCTTGGATGCCAAGACTCAGAGAAGGTTTATACTTGATTTTTCTCCCATCCTCCAGCTAAGGTTTCTGTACATAGCTCCACCACCAAATTGCCCCCACCCCTTCATTTCTTACCTTGTGTTAAAGGAATTTAGCCTTATGCCTGTAACTTTGTTAGAGCCACCATGACTAATTTTGCAAGGAAGTGGGGTTCCAAGAAACAGTTAAGTGAAATAAATACTAGGGCCAATGGAGGAGCACAAACCATAGGTGATAAAAATATTGCTTACACATGTTAAAGGATGGGTGACAGTAACAGAATGGTGGGAAAATTACCTCTGCAAATTTGCAAATTGCTTTAGGGACCTTATGAAATCAGTGTGCTTAGTCTTCTACCTCTAGACCGGCAGAGGAATATTATACCTGCTCTGCAGATGGGGTCATTAGAAAACCAGAAGCCAGACAACTTTCTCAAGGTTACACAGTGATGGAGTGGAGAGGGTCAGGAACCAGACACATGATTTTTTGATACAGTGAAAACTGCAGATTTGGAGTCAGAGGAACCTGGATTTGAATCCCAGTTCCACTATCTACTGGCATGTGACTTTCGGTAAGTCTGGCCCCCTTTCTGGACTGTGCATTCCTCATCTGTGAAATGAGAACGATACCTACCTGAGAGAATTGTGAGAATAAAATAAAGGAGTGACTGCAAAGTACCCAGTGCAGGGCCTGGCATGTGGCAGTATATAGTAAGTGCCACCATCATTAGCTGGGGCACGTTCCTCTCACCGCCCTGGCAGGACCAGTGTGCTTCTGCTATCCTTTATCTCTGCCACTCTCCTATCTGCTGCCTGTTACGTCTCAGCTCCTGAGCCCTGCCTGACCAGTTTTCCAGAGTTGGGAGGTGGAGGTGGCCTTACCGGTAATAGGAAGTCGGCCGGGGTGGGGCATCAGGGGTGTCCTGCTCCAACTCCCGGTATACCACCTCTGGCAGCTTGGGAGTGGTGCTCACAGAAGCATTATGGTGGTGGTGATGGTTGGAGTCCTTGCGCTTTTCCTTGTTCTTATGCTTGCCTGACTTGGGAGTAGCAGCTGGTGTCTCGGTGTTCTCCTTGTTGCTACCAGTCTCAGGAGCCTCCTCAGGGGCCTCCTCATCCTCTGACACCACATCCAGGTTGTCAAAGATGCTGATGCGGTGGACTCGGCCGTGCAGGTCCACCTCCACCATGCGCTGGGCCTGCGCATAGCTCATCACCTCACGGCCGGGTGACTGGGATACCTCTGAGGGGCTGGGCGACTGCTTGTTGGCTGGGCGTGATTGGCGCCCCTTCTTTTTGTGCTTGCGGAGTGGAGTCTGCTGCGGGGGTGGTGGGTTGTCGTGGTCATAGTGATATAGGTGGTACTCAATACCACTGTAACTCTTGTAGACCTTACGGCAGGTCTCCACGGGGCACTCATATGGTGGCTTAGTTGCCCGCAAGTTGTGGCAGAAAGTCTTCACATCAAAGTCCACCCCCATGCTGTCACATCTAGAATGTACACATCAGTTAGCACAGGCCTGGGGAAGAGTTCCTGGTCATCCACTACTCTCTCCAGCCCTCCCCTTCTCCCCAAAGGTCCTGGCCAGCCCACCTTTACAGTGACTCCAAATGCCATCACCTCCATACCATGGGCAGTCTGGGCCTCATCGCCTCCTGCCTGGTCATCCTGCCCCATATCTCAACTATTCTAGCTTAACTTCATATAATGTGGCCAGAATGATCTTTTACCAAGTAGCAACAGCCATGTAATCTTTTGATTAAAAGCTTCCTGATGCTCCCCACTTATTTCAGGATAATATCCAAATTTCCTATGATGATATTCAAGGTACCCCTTTCATTGGCCCTAGTCCTCCTTTCCAGACTCTTCTTTTCACTAGTTACAGCTGTGCTTCTGTCTACCCTGGGCAATTTGCCATTCCCTGAATGTTATAACCTCTCATTCCTGCAAGATTTGAAATGGTTTCCATCCTGATTGGTGAGCTCCTACTCATTCTTCAAAACCCAACTCAAATGTCACTTCTTCTGTTATGATTTGTCTTTCCCACGGAGGGCTGTGTTTCCATAGCATTCCATTGTCATCTCCACCAAGGCACTTACCACACTGGAAGTTCTTTGTCTCCTCCCACTAGACCAGGTGCTATACAGTGCAGACATCAGAGAGCCTACCCACCTCTATACATTCCCAGGACCTGGCATGTAGTGGACACTCAGTTTTTGGCAAATGAATAAAGAACTTGTTTAATGAATACTGAATGAGGGGATCATCAGATCATCTGACAGATGAAGGCTAGTGTTAACCCATGTAGAAGTTTGAATGGATAGCCAATGATTTAATCCTGGTCACCAGCAGAAATCATTGCATTACAGAAAGAAGCAGTTCATTTCTGAGGTGTTTAGGGGAAGCCTATGCCCTGGCCCTGGCTCTGGGAGTGATAACCAGGTACTTAAGAGTACAAACAAGAGCATGACAATCTAGGCACATTCAGTTCCATGCTGGTCCTTAGGGCCTTCCCTTCCTCCTCTCCAATGTTCCTGGGTGAGTAGTGACAGCAGATGGCACCAGCCCCCAGGAAGCCCAACGTGGTCAGAGACTGCCCCAATTTCTCCAGGCCTAGCTGACTTCAACAATTCAGCTAGGGTGTTGGCATCATTCCAGGCAAAGCCACCCTGAGCTCCTAGACAAACGGTGACATCTCTTGGCTTCTCTCCTGTGACTTAGCCAAGCCAAGTGGGCTGCTCCAGCCTCTCTGTCAGTGCCCCTGACTTCTACATCGGTAAAACTACTCCCTCTACTCCAACTCACTTTTACTTCCTACCTGCAGCTGTGTCTTTAAACACAAACCAATCAGAGGAACAGGCAAGCTCTTCTCTTTCAATGATGGGTCGGTCCCTGGTGTATCCTGCATCTCTGTCGCCCTGGCTCCCAAAGTAGCACAGAGCTCCCGGCAGATGTCCCACTGGGACTGGGCGGCAGGGCACACGGGGTGGAGACAAGAACTCAGACTGGAAGCCCGTGAGGAAGACCCAGAGCCCACAGGGGTATGGCGGCAGAGTTCAGGGGGCTGGAGGAAGTAGGGGGCGGGGGCCGGAGGGATAAGGCCGGGCCCAGGCGGTGCCCGCAGCCCTCTCCCGGATGCGGCGACGTTTCCCTTTTGTCGAAGTGTAACATGTAAAACAAGGCTCCCCTCCTGCCATTGGCCCAGGGAGCCCTGGAGGATACTCTGTTGCCCTGGGACGCAGGCTGGGAGCTAATGCACTGTCAGTTCTCCCGGCTCGAGTGGCCCAAGAGGCCCTCGGACCGGGCAGCTCAGTGCACGCCCCACGAAAGTAGTCTAGCCTTTCCCCGCTGGCCACTCCCGCCCTGGTCCCAGGCCCGCACTCACCGGCCACCTCGAGTCCGGGCTCATTGCCGGGGGCGCCCGCCGGGGCTCCGACCCCAGTTGGGGAGGCCGGCGGGGAAAGACGGGCCGGGGAGAGAGAGCCCCAACTCCGGAGACCGCAGACCTCGCCACCCCGGCACCCTGCCGCCCCACGCTCTGGCCCCGGCTCCCCGGGATTCCCGCGCTGACCCCTGCCGCTCCCGGTCCCGCCGGCGCCCTGGTGTCTCAACTCCGTCGGCCGCCGCCGGTTTCGAGAGCCTCTAGGTTGTCCGGCCTCGGGACCCGGCACGGCCGGAACAATGGAAGACCCCGAAGGCAGCGCGGGGACGGCGGCGGCGGAGACCGTGGCGGCAAAGGCAGTGGCAGCGGCGGCGGCAGCAGCGGCGGCGACGGCGTCTGCGCAGGGTAAACGCGGCGCCTCGGCGCTGTCGATCTGCACTTTCGCCACAGATCCCCGCCCGCCTGCTGAGTCTTGAGAGGCCTTTCTCTGAGACTCGGAAGGGCCCGTAGTCACCCCACATGACTTCTGTAGCACCTCCACCTTAGAGTTGAGTTCCTGTAAGCTGAAGTCGCGGTATTCCAGATCCGGAGTGGTCGGGCCGTTTGTGGCGAATCTGCGGACACGGACGATGAGCGCGGGGCTGGGCTTGAGGAGCCCGCCCTTCTCCCTTCCCCCTCTGCCTCCTCCCTCCCTCCTGCTGGCGCCGCGGCTGCAGTGGGGACCTGGCCTTGGTCTCCGAGAAAGGCGGCGAGGCGGGGCCGGAGCCACGGGGCGGGACTGGGGGCAGGGCCGGGAGCAAGAAGGACGCTGGCTGGAGCCTAAGGAAGGACTCGGAGTTATGGGTAGAGGTGGGGCGGGTCTGGAAGAGAATAAACCAGTCCAAGGGGCGGAGTTTGCGGGGAGTGGGCGGGGACATCTGTAAAGCGGGCCTCAGTAAGGAGAATAGGGGCTGAACAACGGTGAAAGGGTGGGGCTAAACAGAAGAGTGGGCCTCAGGAAAGAAAGGGCGGGGCTTTATATGGACCTGGAAGGTGTTGGGTTGGGGAGAAAGGACAGAACTGGGAAAAAACGACGCGAGACTGAAGTAAAAGGGCGGGGCTTGGAAAAGGTAAAGGGGCGGGGCTAGAGGGAAGGGGCGGGGCCAAAGGAAAGGGAAGGCGCTTGGGAAAGGCAAAGGAGCAGGACTGAAAGGAAAGTGTGGGTATGAAGGCAGGGGCCGAATCAGGGGAGGTGTAGAAGGCTGGTGGAATGTGAGAGGGCTTGTGTATGGTAAACTGGGAACCCCTTAGGGTTGGCGGAAAATGCATCATGGCTATGGGTGGGGGGTTGGAAGACTGTCAAAACAGACAGCTGGTTTTAATGTGACTGGGCCACTTAGTAGCCATATGAACTTAGACATGTTGTTAAGTTCTTCCTACTTTAAATTCCTTATTTATAAAAGGGAGATCGAAAACTATTGTCAGTTCTTGGGGACTTTGGGGAACTTGGGCGCTGGGAGGAGTCCACTTGTTAAGCAGTACTTGCTCTTCAGTTTTGCCATCCAAAGAACAGCATCGAAAGGGTCTTCCAGGGTTTGGGGACAAAGCCCAAAGCAAATGGAAGTTTCTGTTTTATCTTAATGCAAACCTGGCATTCAACTCACTATAATGTATGTGTTTTTCATGTACAATGTTTTTTGAAAAATATCCTAATATAATTGACACTGCAGGAAGATGTTTGCTGGTGAAGATCTTGGGATCTGGAGTCGAACTGATGAGTTCTCTTCAATAAGTGAACTTCTCTGAGTCTCCATTTCCTGATGTGTAAAATGGAGATAAAGTATAGTGCTTACCTCACAGGATTGTTGTGAGGATTCAATAAGAATATGCTTGTAAATCACCTAGATATGTAGTGAATTCTCAAAATATTAGCTGTTTTTATTATCCTTATTAAAAGATTCAGAATAAATTGATCAAAGCAGAGTTAGAGTCATTGTAAAGCTGACCCTTTTTGAGGTCAGGAACCCCACTGAAAACCTGACAAAAGCTATGGGCCTCTCCTCAAAAAAACATGCACACATACAAAGTTTCACTCATTTTTAAAAATGTGTTATTTTTGAGAGAGAGAGAGAGAGAGAGAGAGAGAGAGAGTGAGAGCAGGTGAGGGATGAACTGAAGCTATTTTTGCTCACTTCTTTTGGTGTGGCCCCAGGACCTGGGTCCCCTAGTCTCCTTCCCCAAGAACCATGAGACAAAGGTGGAGTAAAGATCAGCTTTATTATTGGCATGAAGGCAGGGAGGTGGTGATAGTGCCAGGCCCTTCTGTGGGTGAGGGGGCAGAGAGCTCAACCAGCCAGCACTGATCCCCCAAGCTAGACTCACTGAGGTCCAGGGCTCCAAGTGCCTCTGGCTTTCAGCAAAAGCAGTGGGTGGGCAGGCAGGCAGACTGCTAGTTATTGAATAAGTGGGCTCCTCAGGGCTGTTCTGGAGCTGGGGTTGGGCTGGAGTTGGCAGGAGGTGGAGGGCGAGGCTGGATATCCCTGGTGCGCATATAGGACAGCAGCTGCTCTGGGATTTCGGCCAGCACGTCCTTGGCTAGTCGGGCCATACTCAGCACCTGGTTTCCGGACCGGTCAACATAGTCTCGGAAGGGGACGAACTGGGACAGGCACAGATAGTCAGGTGTGGGTAATGGCCAGGGAAGAGAGGAGTGGGAAGGGAAGCAGTAAGGGGGTTTCCTCCTTGACCGCTAACATCTCTTTCCAAATATCACATTAGCTCTTTCCCTCTATCTTGGACAGCTTTCCACATTTACTTTCTCCCCACCTCCTTTTTTTCTCACCTTCTATTTACCATCAGCCTGATCCAGTTTAGCTTCATGCAGTACTGACTCTGCTTTTGCTAATGTAATAGTCCCTCTGTTCCCAAATCAGTCCAGTGGGCAATAATTGTCAGTCCTCATCTTGCTTGACTTCTCTTTAGCTTTTCATTACATTTGACCATAATCTTCCAAAACACATTCCACTCTTGGCATACCACACTCTTCTGGATTTTCTTGTTCTTTTCTGGATGCTCCTTTCCCCAACCCCATTCCTCTAGGTCTACCTGATCTCTAAACCTGGTCACGTCTCTCAGTTCTCTTCCAGGGTGATCTCATACACTTCCATGACTTTCAAAACTGTTCTCTGACTCCCAAATTTATACATCCATCCCTGGCCTCTTTGTTAAGGTCCAGAGCCATGTATTTAATTGCCCATATTATATACATTCACTTGTCTTAGATACCTCAAACCCTAAGTGTTCACACCTGAATTCTGGCCCTTTCTGCCAAATCTTTTCCTCCTCCAGGTTTCCCCTTCCCAATCAATGAGACTATGACTGACTTAGTTGCTCAAGCTAGAAAACAGAGTCATCCTTGAAGCCCTCCTCACTCCCCATCACCATTTAATCAAAGCATAAACTCTTGTAAAATTTTCTTAATCTTTTGAACCTGCTTCTTTCCATCCTCACTGCTTCCATTCCTGTCCAGATCCCTATCCTCCCCTCTACTACTTCAGAGACTTCCTTACTAACAGTACCCGCTGCAGTCAACCCTCCATGCAACAGAGATCCCCTTAATGCAAGTCTGACCATCTCAGTCCCCTATGTCAAATCCTCCAAGAACTTTCCAATTTTTTAGAACAAAACTCCAAATCATCACCATGACCGGCAAGGCCTTGGCTCCCTCTTCTTCACACTTACTGGGATCCTGCCACCCTGGCCTCCTGTGTTTTCCATGTTTGGGCTAATTCTGCTGAGCCTCAGGGCCTTTGCATGTGCTGCTCCTCTACCCTCCTTTAGGTTTCAGCTCAAATGTCATTTCCTTATAGAAGCCTTTCCTGACTATCCTACTAAGTCAGTCCCTGTTATAAGCTCTCATGGTGGCATTTGCTGTTCCTCTGGAGCACTTATCATAGTCTAATGAGATATTTAACTGTTGTGATTATTATTGGTTACCTCCACTAGAGGGCATGGGCTTTGGGGATATCCTATACTATGGATCCACAATGGCTATAGCAACCTGCCTATTCCTCAAAAAGAATATTTTCAATGAAGGCAGGAAGGCTGAAAGCGTAACGGGAAGAAAGGTAGGTGAATAAGAAAGCAGTAAGGGAGAGTGGCTGCCAGCTTAGCCTCTCCTTCTCACTGTGCCTTTTGGCTCCATGACTTCCTCTCCCCGGTCAGGTCTACCTGAACGATGTCCCGCTCTGCATAGCGTCCCCTAGAGGACACGCGCACGTCATCACCATCCAGCTCTTCCATTGCTACAGAAAAGACACCTCTCAGCTGACTGCCCTTTCCCACACCAACCCATACTACCCCCTTCCCTGTTAGCTCACTTTGGAGTCATCATGAGAATATTTAATGGTTGTATTAAAGTCCTAACAAATATTAGGCATTGTTATGGAATTGTTATGCCTTCCCATGCATTCTATCCTCCCAGGAACCCCAGGAGGGAAATATTCGTATCAACAGCCTCAGTTATAATAAGGAAATATGTACAGAGAAGGTCTGTCACTTGGTCAAGGTCTAACACAAGCATCCATCTTATCTTTTTTGTAAGGTGGGCCTGGGTGCCCAGATCCTCCCCTATTTTCCCCAGTTCTTGGTTTCACTCATGGACACCCTTCCGTCCTACTCACCTTCAAACATGGCTGGTCCCACACCAACAATAATGATAGACATGGGCAGTGAGGAGGCCTGTGAGGGAAGAGTTGAATGGTTGGGGTGAACAGTCATAATGATGGAGGTGACTGTTGGGGACAATTCTCTGTGCATGTATCATGTTTCTGCACATCTTGCAAGCAGAGACAGTGATTTCCTTTGTTCAAGATTATCTTTTCAAGGATGTCTGCATATCAAATAGCCTTGAAAGATATAGTGTCTTCCTTTGGAGCAAAGGGCAGATTTGTGTACTATTCAGTTTATAATAAAGTATCTCACACTGGAACAAAGGGCAGATATGCTTACTGCCCATTATGAAAGATTCAGATACCCTAAACTCAGGGTTTCTATCCTAGAATGTCTCCCATTGTGGGTGCAGCTGTCATTTGGCCCTCTTAATATGATCTTGTGGGAATTGGGACCTAGATTCAGAGCAAATGCTGATAATTGAGCTACTGCTATCGCTGCGAATAACAAAGTCCTTTGTCTCTGATCTAGGAGTCTTGTGTCTTCTGCCAGCATCCATGAAACTGGTAGACTAATTTGTTAGCTTGCAAGTAGGATAAAATCTCAACTCCTTCACAGTTATTAACAGTGACCCTCCCTGGCAAGCCCTCCTCCTTAAACTCACACTGACAATGGCCTCCTTGGTCTGCGTCATGTCAGAGATGACCCCGTCAGTGATGATGAGCAGAACGTAGTACTGGGAACCATCAGAGATCTTGGCTGCAGCCCTGGTTGAGAGTCCAAGATCAGAATCCAGCTGAAAGTCCAAAGAGGCCAAGAGAACTCCCTACCCCTAAAATTTCCACAGCCAGTGTGTAAGCAGTGGGTAAGGACTGGGGTTTCTAAAGCCCATGCTCCTTCTCAAGACCTGGATGCCTGCCTGACATCCCTCTAGTAACATTTATGGAGAACTTATTATGGTAGGTACTGTGTTATGATAGGCACCAGAGGTACACAATGAGAAAAAACAAATTCATCCCAGCCCTCTCAAGGGAGGGCATTAATCCCAGAGTCACAGAAATAGGTATAAAATTACACTTGTGATAAGTACTGTGATGGAAAGGGACATTGCTATGACAGTATCTAGTAGGGGATCCTGACATGGTCCAGGAGGTCAGTGAAAGCTTCTTTAAGGAAACAATGTTTGAGGGTGAAGGAGAGGTTAAGTGAAGGAGGGGGATCATTCCAGGCAGAGGGAACAGCATAGACAAGGGCCCTGTGATGGGACTAAAGGAAGCCCACCCTGTCTGGAGCCCAGAAAGTGAGGGAAGCAGAGTGGACCTTGTGGCTGAGATGGGGCAGGGGCCAGACTACACAGGACTTTGACAGCTCATAGAAAGATTTTAGGGCAAGACCAAAGGCTGAAGGCTGCCTTTCTTCCCTTTCTCACTCATTTCTTCTTTCTTCCTTCTCCCCTCTGCTGGCCACCTCCCATTGCCTATGCTTCTGGGTCCTTAGCCAGTCTAAAAACTGCTCCAAGCTTCTTTTCCTTCTCTCACCATCAACCTTTGAATCCAAGATTTTTCTATGTGAAAAGGACTTCAGAAGTCATTTAGTCCAGTCCACTTACTTTACATATAAGAAGAATGAGACCTTTGGAGAGCACAAAGGTTCTGTGTGGGTTGGAAAGGACCGAATTACACTATCCAATAAGGTAGCCCCTAGCCACATGTGGCCATTGAAATTTAATTAAGTTAAAAAGAATTAAATTTTAGGTTCCTTTTTTACCCAAGCTACATCTCAAATGCTCAATAAAACAACCCAACTAAACCTAAAGCCCTGAGCTCTTGATTCCTTCACTCTCCATTCCAGGCCTGTTTTTTGGATGCTCCTCCATATACACTGTATATTCTGGTCATAAATACACTGTTCATTGTTTCCTGATCTTGCCCCTTTATGACTCTGGGCTTTTCACATGTGGTTCCTCCTGCCAGGCTTACTCTGTATTCTCTTATAAAAACTCCAACTTGCCAAGCTGAGCAGTCCTCTCCAAAAGTAGATCTCTCAGACTAGGTTATACCCTCCTCTCCCTCTGCCTTCTAGGATACTGTCAACCAAGATGGGCTGTCAGCCCTTCCACATGGGTTTTCACACCCATGAGGGTACCAGCATGTGTAGGGAGAACCCAAGGCTACAGGATACCTAGAACATCCATTCTACTGTATAATCTGGTGCATAAAGCTAGATGACTGTAAGTACACTTATAACACCTTTTCTTGGAGGTGCCTGGGTGGTTCAGTTGGTTAAGTGTCTGACTCTTGATTCCAGCTCAGGTCATGATCTCATAGTTTGTGAGATGGAGCCCTGCATCAGGCTCCGTGCTGACAGCGCTCAGAGCCTGCTTGGGATTCTCTCTCCCTCTCTCTCCAGCCCCTCGTAGGGATGCCCTACTCGTAGGCATGCTTTTCCTCTTGCTCTCTCAAAATAAATAAATAAACACTAAAAAACCCCACCTCCCCCCATCCAAATTAAAGCAAACATGGACACAACAAGAAGAGAATGTAAAATTTGCATGAATTAAGATAAACATGTTGTCTTCAAAGACATTTTCAGCCAGGTTGCTTTCAGCTGTGCCCCTAAGATTCCCCTGGGGGAAGCAATTGCTTGCCTTTGTCAACAGGCAACTTGCTGGAAAAGTCTGGGAAGCTCTGGCCTACGGAAAGTAATGATTTATTTATATTTCTGTCTCCTGCACCAGGGTGGGAGCTCCTAAGGGCAGAGACTAGATCTGATTCATCTGTGAGTCTCCAGTGCACCAGCAGAGAACTGAGAATACAGCAAATGCCCTTTAAATAGTAATAATGACAATAATAGTAACAGTAATAGCTTACACTTATAGCAGTTATGTGGCAGGCACTAAGCACTTGACGTATATTAGTTTAGTTAGCCCTCACAACAATCCTATGATATTTCAATTTTTTAAGTGTTTTATTTTAGAGAGAGAGAGAGAGAGCATGAGTGGGAGAGAGGGGCAGAGGGACAGAGAGAATCTTAAGCAGGCTCCATGCAGAGCCTGACACAGGGCTCTGTCCCACAACCCTGGGATCATGAACTGAACCAAAATCAAGAGTTGGATGCTCAACTGACTGAGCCACTCAGGTGCCCCCCTGCCATGATATTACTATTATTATTCTCATTTTACAATGGAGCAAATAGGCATAGAGAGGTTCAGGGTCTTGCTCAAAGTCATACAGCTAGTGAGTGGTAGAGCAGGTCTACCGAATTAGCTAGTTTGGCTTCACAGCCCACATTCATGCTACATGGACTCTTTATTGAATGTTTATTGAATGAATGAATGAATGAATGAATGAATAAATTAGTGAACTAAGATAATATTTTAAAAATCTGTTTAATAACAACAAAAATATGCTGAGGCTCCAATATTAAGTGAAAAAAATCAGTAGTGAAATATTACATGTAATTTTTTAAAGTTTATTTAATTTTTTAGTAATCTCTACACCCAGCCTGAGACTCAAACTCATGGCCCTGAACAAGAGTTGCATGCTCTTCTGACTGAGCCAGTCAGGTTCCCCAACATATAATTTGACTGCATTTATGGATTCATAAGGAAAATCCTGTCAAGAACTACATATACATCCACATTCCCATGGGAAGTATTTTGGATGATTTCTTATTTCATTTCTCCATCCTTGAAATTTTCTACAGCAATGTTACGTTGCTTTCATAATTAAAAGAAACTATTATCCTCACTATGAATCACATAAACAATCTTTATTAGGGAAAAGGGAAGTGTATAGACATAAATATCCCTGAAATCCTTCCATTTGTATTCTCTTTCTCTTTTTTTTTTTTTTTTGTTAATCTTTTCACTTTCAAGCTTTCTGAGGTACTTTGTTTTAGCTGGATCTCCTCTATTCAGCATATCATAGAGTTTACTTATTATTTTTTAGCCATTCAAAGAGTCTTTTTCTTTTAAGAGGTGAACTTACCCAATTTTTAAAAAAATGTTTGAGAGAGAGAGAGTGTGTGCGAGTGGAGGGAGCGGGAGAGAGAGAAGAGAGAGAGAGAGAATTCCAAGCAGGCTCCATGCTGTCACCACAGAGCCCAAAGCAGGGCTCAGTCTCACAAACCATGAAATCATGACGTGAGCCGAAACCAAGAGTCAGATGCTTAACTGTCCGAGCCACCCAGGTGGCCCCCCAATTTATGTTTAATGGTATATGTTTGGTTTTAGTTCTGTCATTTTATTTTATTTACATTTTAAAAAGTGATTTGTGATCTCAGGGTTTTGTTTTTATTCTGAAAATTTGGAGTTACTCTTTTATTTTTAGAAGTTACTTTCCCATTTTTTAATCTACCATTTATTGAGCACTTACTATGGGCCAGACACTGTGCTAATAATTCTTACTTTGTTATCTAATTTTACCCTCCCAATATTCCTATCAAGAAGGTGCTATTGTTAGCCATTATTGTGGCCATTTACAGGGAGAAAATGGGGACTTAGGCTAAGCTGCTTAAGGTCACATGGTTAGTGAGTGGTGGAGCCAGGATCACTCCCAGGTCTGATGCCAAAGCTTGTGTCTTAACCATTGTGCTATAGGACCATCTCTCTTTTCCCCAAACTTGAGGGCTGAGTTGTTGTTCCCAGAGAATGGAGTTGGGGTAATTTGTTGACACTGTCTGTGCATCCTCTTTACCGCAGAATAAGGCATTTACCTCTTTATTTTATATATTTTTAAATGTTAATTTATTTATTTTGAGAGAGAGAGAGTGCACGCGTACACGTGTGTGGGAGGAGCAGAGAGAAAGGAAGAGAGAGAGAATCCCAAGCAGGCTCTGGGATGTTAGTGCAGAGCCCAATGGGGGGCTCAATCTCATGAACCCATGAGATCACGACCTGAGCCAAAATCGATAGTTGGATGCTTAACTGACTGAGCCACCTGGGAGCCCTAGCATTTACCTCTTTATATTAGAGCCTGGCCAACACTGAAACTTGTATCCTTTCCCCAAAGCCCAGGTTAAGCCAAGAGTGGTCTTGACTATCCTTGGGAAGTCAGTCCCCTATCTGGGTCCCCTCATTCCCCCCAAACCCACCCAATTCCCTTACCTGGCTACCTGGTTGATGACAGGAGCAAAGTAGGTGGGCCCATAGAGCTGGACTGTGCGCAGGCTCTGGAAGTAGCTCTCCAGCACGCCCTCGATGCCTGCACAGTTGGGGTCCTCATCATTGTTGTTCTGTCAGGGAAGATGCCTTGCTGGGCTGAGCCATGCAGGGTATACCCAGGAGTACTCTGATCCCAGCTCACTCCTTTTTCCTATTACTCTCATGCTCCCCTCCAAACTCCAACCCTGCTCCCCATCCTTCTCTGCCACCCTCTCATGGTTTCCTGGTCCTCTGCAGGTACTTGACCCTTAGAAGAAATATGAAGAGAAGAAAATCAGCAACGTGAGTGGGCCAGAGGCCAGGGCATGGAGTTTAGGCTCTGGTCTATACTATACCAGGGGGAACTGGTGGGAGATCCGTCCTTCTGGAGGCAGCTTGGCTCCAAAGCCATAGGCTGGGAAGAGCTTGTCACTGTCATAGTCCTGGATGATTTCTCCCACTGCCTTGAGGGCCATGGCGTAGGCGCTGAGTTGGTAGGGACTCATGTAGTGCAGGGAGGTGGGCTGCAGAGGATTCCCTGTAGGGACAAAGGACCCCCAGCCTCATGGTCACCTTGATCACTTATGTATTCACCTGTCTGTGTATATATCCAACCACCTATCCATTCATCCACCCCTTGTACTCCCTCGTTATTATGCCCAAATCATCCATATGTTCATTTATCCATCTGTCCACCTACCAACCCTTCTATCTATCCATCACTTTATCCACTTATCCACACATCCATTCTCCGATCCACCAGATATAAATCCATCTTTCAATCTACCAATCCATCTCTTCTATCTGCCTTTCCATTCTCTTATTCAATATATACCCAAATATCACCCATCCATTCATTCCTATTCATTCCATTCATTCTGTCTTCATATGGATTCATCCACCTGTGCACTCATTCATTGCCCTATCTACTTACCTGTTATTTCTCCAATGTAAACATCTGTCCATTTGTCCACCCGTGTACCCATTCATGCATCCACTTGTCCAACCTATTGTACTCACTCCGTAACCCATCTACCTACTTGGTTTGTTCATCTGTTTGCCCACCCAGTCATTACTCAGCCATTTATCTCTTCATTTCTCCTTACACCCCTATTATCTCCCATCCATTAATGTACTCATCCACTTTTGAGGTATCTCTTCTTTCAACTTTTTTGATTTATTTACCCACTTATTTTCCTGTACCCTCTGCCCTCCCTGCCATTACACTGAATAATCTCCCCCCAAAACTCCTGTCCCAACCTGGTTGGGCTTTGCTTCAACCCTGGGCTTCCTGGGTAGGTGAACTTTTATCTCCAGGTGAGAATCCAGGCCAATCCCTAATGACTTCCTTAGAATTCCTCCACACCCCATTCTCCCATCCATGCCTCACCATTAGAAGCTGTGAAGTCAATGGCAACTGTGAAGTTCAGCTGTGTCCTGTCGGGGAAGTAGATGGATTGAGAAGTGAGGGATTAATACTTATTATACCAGGATTTCTCAAACACTAGTGTGCATATGAATCACCTGAGGATAGTGCTAAAATGCAGATTCTGATCTGGATGGTCTGGGTGGAGCCTGAGATTCTACATTTCTAACAAACTCCCAGGTGATGCAGATGCTGCTGGCCCATGGAGCACATTCTGGGTAGTAGAATTAAATGTCTACTGTGTGATAAGTTTATGTAATTTATGTAATTTAACTTAACCCTTACTATAGCCTTGAAGTAGTAATTAATATCTCCATTTTGCATAGGAGAAAAGTGAGGTTCAGAGAAGCAAAGCACTTTACCCAGGTCTGCCTACCACTACTGAACCAAGTGGAATGTCCTCTTTGGTCTGTTTGGGTTTTCCCTCTCTCTTGGCCTCTCCTTCTTGCCTGGCTATGATTTTTATCTGGATCCCAGTCAGGTTACTGGGGTCATCTTTGAAGACCACTGGTCTGGCATCTTCTCAGGGGGTACTGGAAGCTAGGCATGAAAGGCAGCTCCATGAAGAGAACTAAGATGGGCAACACTATGCATTTTACAGAGCACTTTATAGTTTGCCAAGTGTTTAAAAGTTTATTTCCATGGACCCTAAACGTTCATATATTAAAAAACTGAGGCTTAGAATTGGGAGTAACTCAATGCTGAACAGAACTTGGCCTGTGACTCACCCTCCCTTGATGTAATCAACAAAAGTGAATTCAGAGTCCACAGAGAAGGAGAGCAGCGTTACCTGTGGGACAGAGAGGCAGCCCTGCCACTTTGGAGTGGGCAGTTGGGTAGCAGAAGGCAGAGAGGCACATGATTCCACCTCCTGCCCCACACCCCCCACCCTGTCCAATTTCTAAAATGGCAAAAAAGAGGAAGCTGTCAGAAATAGATTTGGATTTACAAAAGTGTATTAAATTGGGAAATACAACTTAAGTTTAAAAAAAAATTCTGCAAAAAAAAAACTTTTCTCAAGTGAGAAAACAAAAGATAAGCTTAAATGGTGCTATCTTGTGCCCAACATTACTATATTCAAGTAATCTGTGCCCAATGCCTTCCTGTACCCCCAACATTTGTCTATGGGAATGGAAGCAGAAGGATCTAGGGAGGGCTAGAGCTTTAGGGAGCACTCACAGTTCCTGAGTTGACATATTTCTTCTTCTTACATTTCTTCCGAGGGTTAAGTACCTGAGTGAAAAAGATAACAGTGATGGCGGGAAATAGAGAAAGAGAGCTGTAGACTGAGAACACTGGGATGGAGGGACTGGGAAACCTGGACAAGGCTGGAGTTCTCACCTCATACACTGTGAACTGGTTCTGGGCCTTGCTCAGCTCCCGGTAGCTGGTGGTGAACTCACCAATGAAGTCATGGCTGCAGGGAGGCCAGGGGTGGGTGAACAACGGCTATCATTGGCTTGGAGCCAGCCCTGAAAGTAGTCTTTTGTTCCCACTATCCCCTCTCTCTACTTGAGCTGCAGGGCACTGGGGTTGGGGCCATAAGAGAGGCCAAGTTAAGGGGAAAGAGGGAAGAGGTGTACTCAAGGTCTTGGCATCTATTATTACCACTCATGACTCACAAGGCCACTTTGGGTTCCTGGTGAATGTACTACGTATTATAGGAAGGTCTTTGAATTAACTACAGGAGAAGACAGTACTATGTGGGGCAGTTCTACCTTCCATCCCGGTCCCAGTCATACACATCAATCTTCACTGTTCTGAAATGCAGGAGATAAATATAGGTTAGGTGTGTACAATAAATCCTAGATGCACCCCCACTTACTTAACCATAAACAAATCATCCTCCAATATGCCCATCTGTTTTTCCTTCAGCTATCCTCCCATTAGTCCATCCATCCTATTTATTCATTCATCAGCCCATGCACATACCCAGCTATCTACTGCCACTGCCACTGTTTCTTTTACTGCTATTTGTACTGCTATTTCTATTTTTTTAATGTTGATTAGTTTTGAGAGAGAGAGAGAGAGAGAGAGAGAGAGAGAGAGAGAGAAAGAGAGAGCACTAGTGGGAGAGGGGCAGAGAGAGAGGGAGACAGAGGATCCAAAAAGCTGGCTTTGTGATGACAGCAGAGAGCCCGACGTGGGGCCTGCACTCATGAGCTATGAGATCATGACCTGAGCCGAGGTTGGATGTTTAACTGACTGAGCCACCCAGGCACCCTTGGTGTTACTCTTCTTTACTATTTGTTGAGTGTTACTATATTCTAGGCATTGTTATCAGTACTTTCATCGATTGTCTCACTTAATTTAACAACCATCCTATAAAGTACTATTATTCTTATTTTTAGATTAGAGGTACAAAAGACAAAAACTTGACTAAGGACCATAACTAGTAAGTGATTAAGCTGAAACTTAAAACTCAAACATCTTAAAAACAAAAACAAAAACAAAAAACAAAAAACAAAAAACAAAAAAACAAAAAAAAACCCCTCAAACATCTTGGTTCCAAACACTTTGTTCCTAACTACTATGCCTGAGTCCTCCTGTATGTCCATATATCTGTTACAGTCCAGACAACCATCTATCTATCCATCTAGACATCCACTTACCCATTCATTTGCCAATCTAATTACCTATTAACACCTATCTTTATCTACCCATATAACTATACATCCAGGCTTTCACTGACTTACTGATGTATGCAAGCATCCGTCTGTCCATTCATATATCTAACTAAACACCCAACCATCTGATGTCTGTCCATCTGATCATCCATTCATCTATATAGCCATCCATTTATGTACCCATCCATCCTTCCACCCACCCACTTACTTGTCTTCATACTGTCCATTTATTAGCTCGTATGGTCAGCCTATCCACCTACTTATTAATCAGACAGTTTATCCAATGATCCTTCCATCCATCTACCATCCATTCATCAATCCACCTTTCACTGTTTGTTCTCCTGCTTTTTCAGTCATCCCTCTACCTCTCTAGTCATGTAACAATCTCTCATATCCCATCCATCTACTCATTCATCCTTAATCCATCCATCATCTATTCATCCACTGATCTGCCCATCATTCCACTTATCCATTTATCTGTTATCCACTCATTCATCTCCCACTATACTGACACACCAAGCCTCTTACACACCCATCCATATACCCATCCATCCATTCACCAGCTTACCCATCCATCCAACCATCCATCCATGTATCTGGTTTTTCATTTGTTCATTTGTCCTTTCATCTACCCATCCACCCATCCATCCTCCTGTCCATCTATGTGGCCATCCATTTGCTTCCCCATTTACCTATCTCCATGCCCCAAACTCTGTCTTGCCAAACAGGATCCTCCAAAACTATTGTTACTTCTGCCATCATTCTGGGGCCAGGAACCCCATTCTCATACCCTTGTTCCCTTAATCCTTAGCTTACGCTGAAGCAGACCTGTCATAGTCTCCATTGCACAGTGCCCGCACAGGGATGCTGAAGGGTTGCCACACAGGATTCAGTGTGTTTTTCACAACCTCCGTCTTGTGGCAGATGGTGAACCTGGAGAGGAGCAAGAGGACTGGAGCCTGCATTGGGGGTAGGACTGAGCCCAGAGATAGGTCCTCATACTCTTGGAGATTCCTGGGATTTCCCCACTTGTTAAACACATTTTGTCCTCTGCCTTGAGTGAATTCTGGGCTCAGGACCCAGTGGAGTCTAAGATGCCCCACATCTAGCCTAAGAGCCATAATGGGCCCATGGCCACAGCTGGGGAGGGGTAGGTGCCACTGGAGAAAGCATTGACTCACGTGCCATCCTCATTGCTCCTATAGAACACAAGGAAGGGATCTGATTTCCCAAAGAAATCCTTCTTGTCCAGCTTGTTTGCACACAGCTGCATGGTGGCAATGTCCTAGGGATGAAGTTTGGCTTGTTGACATCCAAATTGTTCATAGCTTCAAACAGTCCACTAAAGGGGGTTTGGGAGAGAAGGGAGCCTTGTGGGTCTAGCATATGGCCCTTACTGACCCGACAATTGCTAAGCTCCTCTGCAGTCAGCAATATGGTCCCACACTTCTTGCCTGGTACACCCCTGGAAGCAGAAAAGTCCTCTTTGTGAGGGGAGGGAGAGTAGGCAATGAAGATTGGGGAAACCAATCTGGGAGTGAGTGGGCCAGGGATTCAATATGCAATTTTCTGACAGTCCCCTAAATGTATCCCCTTCTGTCCTGGGTTTTTCCTGGTGGGGAAGGCCCTGCCTTTGATTGGGAAGAGGGTCTAAGGTCTGTAAGGAAGGGGCTGCTGTGGCCTAGGTGGACATGTTATAATGGTAGCTTAGGAAAGACATAGGATTTAGAATCCTGAGCAGGTTATTTCCCCTTTTTTGGTCCTAGTTTCCTCCGCTATGAAATGGGAATAATTCCCACCTCTCAGGGCTATGAAAAGATCTGAATGAGTACATGGAAGGACAAGCAATTGGGAGGCTTTATTGATATTGAAGGTGGTGATACTTCTCAAAGCAGACCTTGGTATCTACCATATGCCAGGCACTGTGCTAGGTATGAATTGGCCGGATGGTACTCTCCAGTTCTGGTAGACTCTGCCCTCAGAGAGCTGCCAGTGGAATGTCAAAGCTGACAGGCAAGTAGAGTGTGATGTAGCAGTCCTGAATGAGGGAGAGGAATTTCTATCCAGACCTGGGCAAAGGGCTGTTCTGTTAGATCAAAGATGGTGTGATTTCTGAAGAGTGAAATAAATGTGAAGAGTGAAATAAAAAAGACAAAGGCAGCCTTATCCTCTCCTGACCCAAGAAGGGATCCTTCCATGCGTCCTGGGCACATACCAGGACACACCCATCCCCATTTGCCTTGGGTATCCAAGTGATCAGGGGCCTTGCTGATATGGGCCTGTGAACCCTAATTCCCCAAAGGGATCCAAAGTATGCAGAGAGAAATCTAGGTCAGGAGTGTCCTGGGTGTAAGTCCTGACTCCAACTTGCTATGTGATTTTCATCGTTTTTAACATGAATGTTGAACCATTTGTTTGGCTCTTTCGATCTTTGACTCTGTGATTTAAAAAGACAGAGTGTGAGGAATACAGGGACTCTTCACCTACACATCCAGGACCAAGTCTCTGATCCTCAGCTTTCTCTCTGTTCTTTGCCTCCTTAATGTTTTCCCTCATCCCCTTGACCCAGTGTGAATTCCAGTCAGTGATTATAATAATCACTCCCCTGCATTCTACCCCTTATTCATTGCTCTTCTGTCACTTCAATATACTTATTTGGCAGAACCACAGCCCTAGTTAAATACAATTCTCTGCCTAAGCCATGCTGCACCCGTGCAACTAAATGTGGTCAGAGGAAAACACAAATCTTGCTAACCGATCTCATTTCTTCTTTTACATTTTATTTATTTATTTATTTTAAGTAATCTCTCCACCCAACATGGGGTTTGAACTCATGACCCTGAGATCAAGGGTCGCGTGCCCTACTGAGCCAGCCAGGTGTCCCTAACTGGTCTCATTTTAAAGCATGACCACAAACCTCAAGAGGGTCCTTAATCATACTTCACTCACCAGTTCTGCTAGATGGCAGTTTCACTCCTCTTCTCTCCTCAAACCTGGAAAGCCTCCTCCTCCCCCATCCTCACTCAGCCCATGACCTTGTTTCCTACTTCACTGACAAGACTGAAGCAACCAGATGAGAATGTCCACGGACCTCCCACCACACCTACCTTGCCTCCAGTATCTTCACCCACGCAACTGTTGCTATAAATGACTATCCATGTGCCTATTTATCCCTCCACTGTGTGCTACATTCCACACACTCTTGCCGGTGCATGGACAGCATTCCAGTAATTCTCTCCTTTTTAACTTATGTCTATTTTTCAGTTTCTATTGGATCCTTCCCATCAACATACAAATGTAGTATAATTTTTCTCATGTTAAAAAATGCAAACCTATTCTGACCTCACTTCCTTTGCTAACCACTCCTCCTTTTCTCTTCTCCTCTTTGCAGCAAAACCTCTTAAAAGATTCCTTGACTCTCATTCCTGTCTTCCATTCTCTTTTAAACCTCTACAACCAGGCTGTCACCCCCACCTCTTCCTTCAGAACTTCTGATCTGGAGCAGCATTTAACATGGCTTGTCACTCTCTCCTCAATACACACCTTCACGTTGCCTCCAGGATAATACCCCCTTCTCTTGGTCCTCCTCTTACTTCCTTAATGCTCCTTCTTAGTCTCCTTTTTTAACCATCTCATTTATGGCAACTCCATCCTTCTAGGTGTTCAGGCCAAAGGCCTTGGTGTCATGCTTGACTCCCCTTTTCCTCTCACATCCATATTCAATCTGTCAGGAATCATGATGGCTCCCCTTTCAAGTTGTATCCAGAATCTGACCACTTGCCTCCTTCACTGCTACCTTCCTGGATTACTGTAATAGTCTTCCAATAGGAGCCCTGCTACTACCTTTGTCCACCCAAGGTTTATTCTCAATCCAGCACCAGCTTCATTCTTTGAAAACATGGTCAGATCATGTCGCTTCTCTCCTCAGAGCCTTCCAGTAACTCCCAACTCAGAATAAAAGGTAGTCTTTACAGTGGCTACAAGGCCCTAAACTGTTAACTCTCCAATCTCACCTCCTCTTCCTCCTTGCTCACTTGGCTACCGCCACACTGGCCTCCTTACTGCTCTCTGAACATATCAGGCTTTTGCACTGGCGACTTCCTCTGCTTTCCACCTCCAGATATCTGCATGGCTCACTTCCTTACTTCCTCCTGGTCATTGCTCTGAAGTTACCCCTCCATAAAGCCTACTCAAGCGCTCTGTTGAATATTGCAAGTCCCACCCACCCAGCATTTCCGATCTTCCTAATTCTGCTCTACTTTGCCTTTTTTCCATAGCACTTAAGGTCTTCTAATATATAATTTACTTATTTATTATGTCTATTTTATACAGTTTCTCCCCCCTCTTCTATAATATAAGCTTCTTGAGGGTAGGAACCTTTGTTTTGTTCACTATTACAACCCAAGCCCCTTGAACAGTGGCTGACCTAGAGTATATGCCCAGTAGTATTTATGGAATGGATAAGTTCCTGGTGCCTAGCACAGGGTGTGGCATACAAAACATGCTAATAAGTACTTAGTAAGTGAATGTAATGGAAATTCCAGGGGACTTGATTTAGTGAGGGGAAGCTTCTTGGAGGAAAAGAGCTTGGAAGTGGACCTGAAAGGTAGAATCAGACTTAGAAAAAGTGAGGAGAGAGGGACAGAGTGAGGAGAGAGAGAGAGAGAGAGAGAGAGAGAGAGAGAGAGAGAGAGGTTGAGAACAAGACAAGACATGTCTTGCCTGAGACTGACTTGAACAAAGCCCTGGGTGGAGATTGGTCTTTCCTGGGTGGGGGTGGGATGGGGGAGTGGGGGAGGAGGTGATGGGGAACCACTGAAAGCTCCCAACCAGGGAGAATTCCAGCCTCCACTGCTATTGGGTCAGCAGCATCTTTGGGAGGAAAATTTGGAGGCACCCACCCTTCCCCAGCACCCCTTCTGGTTCAGCTCACGTGAGGGGTCGCTCTACACGGCTGCCCTGGCCTCCGATCACCTCTCCCAGAGCCAGGAACGCTTGTCCAAGGAAATCCTGCACCAGGACATGGAGTCAAGAAGGCCAGGAGGGGCCAGGGTTGCAGAGTCCCAGCCCAGCCCTGGTGATACTGCTGCTTGGACGAGGGTGTTCCAAGGTGGCAGAATGCTAGAAGTACTGTCCTGTCTGTGCTTTAAAGGAGGAGTCCCCAGGCCAGCTTTGCTGCTTGGTCCTGCTGCCAGTTTAAACTGCTCTCCACAATGCCATCCCACACTTCACCTTCCATTCCACACCCCCGCCCCATCCCACAGCCAGCCCCGTTCAGCCTCACCTTCTGTATGTCCGAGAGGTGGCGGAGAAGGAAGAGGAACAGTGAGTAAAAGGCACAGGCGGGACACCATGAGGCAGGAGCAGGAAAGGAGGGCCAGGAGGGTGGGTTTGGGGCCAAGAGGGTAGAGTTGGGGTTGAGGGATAGGAGAATTCTAAGGAGGGTCATTTAACACACTGAGTGCCTCCTGTGTGCCTGGCCAGGCCACCAGGGGATGCTCTGCTCGCTCACCGTTTTGGAGATGTTGGTTTTGGAGTCAACATTGTACCTGGGAAGAGAATGCAACCAGCATAAGGCGGGGCTGGTGGGAGAGAGCTGGGAAAAGGGGTCAGGTTTTGAATACTGGTTAAAATTTTGGGTGGAAGGAGGGAGTGACCTTGCATCCGAATTCAATCTGGATCTCCTTTAGGGCATCACGGTCACAGAATCAGGCCTGGGGCAAGGCCAAGACTGGGACCTGGTGGGGGTGGAGTCATATCACAGGCCGGAGGGGCCTAGATGGAGCCTGAGCTAAATTAGGGAGCAAAGCTTTGGGCCCAACCGGGTCTGGGGAGTGGATTTGACCTAAGGGCAGAACCAAGCTAGACCTGGGGACTGAGCTAAAACTAAGATAGAGGCCTTCAGAGTGGGATCCAATGGCCTGGTGGAGGAACCAGGCCGGGAGTCTGGCCGGGGAGGGGTCTGCCAGAATTTCTCCTGGATCCAGGTTGGGGAGTGGTCCAACCCCGGATTCTGGGCAGGGCTTACACATCAAAGCGCAGATTTTGTTTTTCCTCAAAGAAGTAGTCGAGGACAAATTTGCGCACGAAGTCTGGGTTTAACGTGTTGTTGATCACCTCTGTCCGTCCGAACTGGATAGGGGGTGGAGGCAGAGTCAGCATGGCTCCTGCAAGGGGGCAGGTGATTCCCCGGGGGCTGCTCTTGGCTGGGAGAGGGCTCTAGGACTCACCTCTCGCCATTCCTGGCTCGCCCGGCTCTGCGTGTAAAGCACCACCACTGCAGGCAAGGGTGGAGGTGGGGAGGGATGTCAGATTGGCTTGAACCCCTCCCCGCCCCTCAGTCGCGCCCAGACCCCAGTTCCCCCTCCCGTCCCTGGCGCCTCCTACTGGGATCGGACTTGGAGAAGGTGTCGAGGTCCAGCAGATTCCTAGAGAAAGAGACAGACGGAAAGAGGGTGGGTCATATTGGAGCCCAGTGCCTGGACTCTGCCCCGGTTGGACTCTGCCCTCAGTTCGGAACCCCGGGGAGGCATGGGGCTCAAATCGCATCTCCCTCCCTCCCTCATTACTGGTGGGTGGGGACGTGAGGGGGAAGGGAGGCCCCCCCTTGTCAGCACCCTGGACAGCACCGGAAATATCACCTCAAGACCCGTGGTGTATGCATCCACACTGTCTTAAAGGGCCCAGGAAAGAGGGTCAGACCCAGAACTTTGTCCTCCTGAGGCCCAGATCCTACTGGATCCCCGTGACCCGTCCCTTGAACCCGGAGGCTGAACCCTCTTTTGCGGGTGGAGCTGTCTAAAGAAACCCCCTCCCCGAACCTGCCAGCGACTCCCCTAAGTCTGAATCAGATTTTCCGGCCCTGAAATCTTCTTTCCCCCGGGGTCTAGCTCTTGGCGCCGAGCCCCACAGCCGATTGGGGCAGGGATAGTGCCTACGCCCTCCCCAGCGTGGCCGCTCACCGGCAGGACACGGTAATTTCAATCTTGGTGGCCGGGACGCTGCGCTCAGAGGCTCCGCTGAGAGACATGGCTGGTCGAGTGGCTGGAACCGCGGGAAGCTGTAAGACAGGGGCCGCCGGGGCTAGGTGCGGCGGCAGCGGCGGGGCCGGCCCCTCTGCCGCCGCGGCGGCGGCGCGGCTGCACTCTTTCCAGCCCTGCTTGCACTCCCGCCTGTCGCGCCTTGACTGTGGCCGCCGGCGGCAATGACTTCAGATGGCTACATAGCCCCGCCCGGCCTTGCGGGTGGCCCCCGCCCCATTGGAGCAGCCTCGAGCCTGCCGGGAACCTAACCCCGACCCCAAGTCCAGCTCATACCTTGGGAGTCCCTCCCAGCGCATTTCTCCCTGGCGAAACCCAAAAACCCTTTGAGAGCTGTCCGCGGTGCTGAATGGTTTGGGGCACCTGGTGGGCGTTGGGGACGTTTCCTCTTCCTGAACTGCTCCCTGAACAATCTGCTTCTCCCCCTTCCCACTTCCGCCCTGCTTTGGTCTCCGGATAGGAGGACGGTACATTTGTTCTTACTAGCTGTGTGACCTTGGGCAAGTTACTCAACGTCTCTGTGGCCCAGTCTCATTACAATAGTACCTACTTGGTGTGATGTAAAATTTTGAGATAATCCTTAGCTCAGGGGATTGTACACAGTAAGTATTCAAAATATGTTCACTGCTATTATTTCCCTCCTCTGGGCAGTCACACTGATGACCTCTTTTGTGTGAAGAGACAGAGCTCAGTAAATGGCTGTTAGAGCCCTATGAAAAGCCCTTTGCCCATGTCTTTGAACCCTGACTTCATGGTATTAGAGATGCAGACATACTGTGGGGATGCAATCTACTCTATCTAGGTCACACTGCAGATGAGAGTGGTAGTCAGCCAGGTCCATTCTCCCCACATCAATTACTGTCTCCAAAGCCCCAGAAGCCAGTCCCTCCACCAGTCAGGGCTCCATAAGGCAGGGGCTGCTAGTCACCTGTACCAGGACTGTGCTGCCTGCAGAACTTGTTAAAAATGAAAGATCCTCCACCCCTACCCATTCCTAGCTAATTGAAGGTCTCAGCAACCCTGTCTAAATTCCTCTAGTACTTGGGGAATCTGTGTGAATAGGCTTCCTACATGACTAGGGTCCATTGATGTCTGAGAATCACTGCTCCCACTTTAACCACCTGTGACTACATGTCCTCATCTCACTGAGATTTTCATGGGTCAGGAGTTAAGAGGCACAACCCTGTCTTCAGTTGTCTTTCTGCTTTACCTGCCCCCCACCCCAATCCCTTCCTGCACAAGGAAGAACAGTAAGAACCTTCCAAATAACCCTACAAAGACAGCAATCAAATGAGAATGCAAGAGAGCAGTTGTTCAAAAAGATTTTATTTTGTGATCTGTGTCAAACTGCCTCATTCTCAGTGCAGGTGATCCCCTCCTCTCCAGGAAACAAGAATGGGAAGAGGGAAGTCTTTCATGAGGTCTCAGCCTTCACAAGGCCCCAGGGAACTTCCCCACAGTTCTGAGAGTTGATGGGAATCCCAACAAAGACTAGGGTGGGTGAAAGGCAGTGACAAGAGGGGTGGTGATCACCAGTGAGGAAGCTGGGGGTTGGAGAACCCTGTCCTTGGCCCTGCTTGGCTTTGGGGCTGCCATGTGTATGATGGAGAAGGAGTGAGAAGATTTCCCCCTATCTTGAAGCACCCCTTGTCCGGGCATGGCTTTGATTCTGCTCAGGGCTCAGGTGAGAGGAGCAGGAAATTGTTGTGGGCTGGTTACTTCATAAGGTGCTGCTGCTGGTGCCCCGGAGTCCAACGCCACGGACAAACTGCTCCAGCAGGCCTCCGATGGCACCAGAGGGACTGGGGGCTGCTGCTCGAAGCCCCACTGTGCTGCTGTATGTGGCCAAGAAAGCTGAGCGTACTTCCTGCAGCCGAGTCTCCCGCTCACTGAGGGCTGCAAGCCTATGAGGACGGAGGGAAGGAGGGAGAATGAGTGCGTTACCCTGGGGCAGAGTCCAACATCCTCATGATTATATCACACCACCTATCCTTCTGCATGTGAAAGTTCAAGGCCAGCATCTGTCCTGTGGCCATACTACCTCTGGGGTTCAGGCCACAAATATTTGGCCTTGTTCCCCTCAGCTGTCAGGCTACTGTTCCTGCCTAGAAGCTGCATGTTTTATTGGTGCACTGGGGAGGAGGGGAAGGTAAGCAGGAGGGAGTTAGCCCCAACTGTTGGCTCCCGTTCCTCAGTAAGAGTAATGTGAGGCACACATCATAGACCTAAGGAGAGACCACAAGATGAGGCACCAGGCCTTGGCTGACCAACGGCCTCAGCTTTCTTGAGGCCAGGACCTGGAGCATCCTGGGAGAGAGCTCTTGGCAGTGTTCTGGAGAGGCCCTCAACTGAAAGCCCCTGAGGCTCTACCTACATCTTCAGTCACTGTGATCCCCAGGCAAACTGCTAGGAGGGTGCTGGCTTTTCTGGCAGGATTCCTGTTCTGCTTCCATCTGCTTTTCTTTCAGTGTCCTCTACAAACACTGATCATAGGTGGAAGACAGGAAGCCTCTCCTCTCTCCCTGCCCTGTAACTATAAGTCAAGAAGGGGAACAAGTTAAAAAAAAAAAAAAAAAAGAAAGGGAACAAGTACATGAAAACTCAGGCCTATCAAAGAATGAAGCTACCTGACACTTTGAAAGGTCTCTAATAGAAGAGAGTACCAGCCACACCCAACCTATGGATTAAAAGGTATGCAGTCTAGGGGTGGGAGGGACATGGAATCAGAGGAAAGGTCAGGAACTCACGTGGTGTTCACTGTAACTGTCCCCTGGAGGGCTTTTTCCAGGGGTCAGACTTCTATGACATGAGCCCTTATGTTCCCATCCACCTAAAAATCACAACTAGCCCTGACCACTAACTTATACCAAAATTTCCCCTAAGAGACCAATCCCTGCATAATCCCTCCCAGGAATTTGTCAGAAGTAGCAGCAATGTCTCCAATTCTCAAGCCCAAATGACTTGCACCCTGGGGCCTGGGGGAAACAGATGGGAGGTATGAAGATAAATGACAGTCCTAGGGTAGGTATGGGGAGAAGAGACCTAAGGAAAGTACACTGGTGGGAGTGGTATATATGAGTGGGTGAGTGAGTGTGAGAGAGAGACAGAGAAAGGAGCAGCAGGTTCTAGGGTGAAGGAAAGTGAAGTAGCTCTTGCAGCAGCACTAAGAAAATGGAGCTGATACTGTATTCCTGCAATACCGTGAACAACTCCCAAGTTTCTCTTGGCAGTTGGGGGAGATGTGTGGCCCTAGATCTCCTTTACTTTTTAATTAGGTGTCCTATAGGCTGGAGGCCATGTGTTCTTCAGCTTTTCTTTACAGCATATAACCGGGAGAGATTCAGATTAGTCTGTATTCACATGGAATATCCAAAGGTCTATATGTGTGCATTCTTACTGCCCCTTATTTCTAGGAGGCGGAAGGGGGAGAGATCAGCCTGTTTAGAGATAAGAAAACTGGAGCCCAGAGAGAACATGTGATCTACTTGAGGATACACAGCAGGCAATAGGTAGGCAGGCAGAGACACTCTAGTGCCAGTCCCTCTCAAGAGATGAACTAGCAGACTCAGAGAAGTCAGGGCTGACACCCAATGACATAGCTGGTAAGCAGAGCAGCTAGGAGTTGGACTAAATTCTCTGATAACAAAGCCCAAGCACTAAATCCACATACTGTGTGACTTCACCAGGAATCAACCCTGACCCCACCTCTACACTGCAATTTTGGAAGCCATGAGATAACTCAGAACCTAGCCTTCCCCTGGGAACCACCCAGACCCTGAGGGTTGGCTAGGACATCAGAGAGCTACCCAAGGTATAAATTGTAGGATTTGGGGCTGGAACTCTCATCTGTTCCAAATCACTGTTTCAGTGGTTAATGCCAGTTAAGTGAGGGGTGCTAACAAGCAGGGGCAGAGATGTCTGCTTCTTCTAGGGAGGGCTCTTGGGCCAATTCCATCCTAGAATCCTAAGATCCAGTCTCTGCCCGCCTTCAGCAGGGATTGATCCTTCGTAACTGCCCAGGGCAACTCGCCTCCGGCCAGTCAGCACTAGTGGGTATGAGCAGGATTCTGGTGGTGATGATGAATCCCCAGCACCTGAAGTTCATTCAGCCCATCGCGGGGAGGGGCAGGCCCTGCTTCCCAGGCCACCAGGGGCTCTCCTCTGCCGGACCCATGAAGCAGTAGAGTAGGCAGGGGGCAGCCACTCAGGCAGATACACTATAAGAGTTGGAAGCCCAGTACTGGAGGCTTAAAGGAAGAGGATTTTACAGGCTTGGGATTTAGTATCCCCGTCCAATTCTCTTTCCTGACCAGAGGCAAAAACAGAAGACAAAAGGGGGGAAGGGAATGGCAACAAACTCTTGATTCTGCTTGGAGGAACACAGCCCTCGCGCTAACCTAACTCCATTCTGGCTCTGGTCTCCACCATACACCTACTCTCACTACCCTACTGTTCTGATTTCAAAGGATTCGCATGTCAGGCAAAGCCTTGGACAGAAATAGAACCTTCTATAGTTACAGTCCAGCCAGCTTTCCCTCAGGGTGTGCCCTGAGACACCCATGGATGAGTTTTGGAAGCTGGGGCATATGAACGCACTCTGTAGCACACTTCCTGCGCAGCCCATAAGGCCTCTTTCATACCTCAGGAGTCCAGGAGCAGTGAGGTGTACTTAGCTGAGCCACTGGGGAGGGGCAGGGATCCCAGGCCAGCTCCCTGGGGCCAGCTGCTGCCTCACTCCTAACCAACACTCTTGACTGCTCACCACCTTCTGACATGGGCAGGGGAGCATCCTGCCTTCTCAAGCAAGACACTTACAGACAACTGTTAGGGAGCTCATCCGGGAAGCTGAAAGGGAGAGAGGAGTCTGTGTGCAGGACAGCCCGTTCCTGAATACTGCCACAGCCTGTTACCATCTGCCAGCTGCCAAAGTCTGTGGAGAGAGAGGATCCGGGCAGGGGATGGTCCACTGATCTGGGGCAGAGAGGAGAGAGAGGGGAGATGATGCACAGTCAGTCAATATGCCTGACAGGGGTGGCCCTGGAGGGGTGGGAGGCGGCTATGGTGGTCCTGGGTCATAGCCATAAGGCTCTGTTCATGGAGCTTCTGTAACATCAAGCACTTTCTTCAAAAGTACAAAAACAGCTGGATAGGTTGTGATGGAGAAAGAAGAGTATAGACCGTAAGACAGATCAGCTGTGAGGATAATGCTTTGTGCAAAGACAGAAGCAGAAGAACAAGAGCAAAGCAGAATGAGAAGAGGTGAGCCAGCAACCAAAGCCTCAGGTTAGGGCATGCCTGCCCTGGTGGCTGACAGAGCAAGTACAATCTCAACAGCACCAAATGGAGGGGAGAGTGGGAAAGCAAGCCTGGACGCCCCCAGAACAAGGGATGTAGGATCACCTCTTACTCCCAGCATGCAGATTGGCAAGGTGGGCAAGGCAGAACCCAGGAGCCACTGAGGTCTTATCAGAGTGATGCAAGAAAAAGCCTCTTGGGGACAGTGGAGGGTGGTGACCTAGATTGAAGAATAAGGTGATGGGAGCCTTGAGCCACCCCCGCCCCCCTTTCTCTGCAGCACCTTCCAGAAGCCATAGTTTGTATTCAGAGGCATCAACCCAGCAAACGCACCGGCTATGCCCAGAGGGAAGGGATGAATCAGGCAGGCAACTTGACAGCTTCATCAGGCCTTTTTCAGATAGAGGAGTGGTGTGCAGGGAGAGGAAAGCTGTATTGGGCATCTGCTGCCACCACCTTCTCGCTGAGAGCTAGCCTCTCTCTACTGTCTCAGGGCAGTAGTCCAGCCAGTGGAAGTGGAGGGGGAGGGGAGGAGATAATAAGACATCAAACAAGGCTCTTTCATCGGCTACCCCAGGTCTCCATCCCCAAGGGTACATCAATTTTGATGTCTGATCCTTTATTCAAGAATAGCAGAAGGTGCTTCTTATAGAGACCCAGAAAGAGAGAAGCATGCATAGTGGTGTAGGGTGTGGGGAACGGAGAAGGACCTTCATCGAACTTGGCCCACCCAGTTAGCTGGCATCAGGGTCTCCTAGTTTGAGGCAACAGCCCTCATAAGTGGCCAGCACAGGCTCATCCTCAAGCAGCTGCCACCTAAGTGATGCTCTGGCCAGGTACTGCATCTCTGGTAATCCTTAACCATCTTTATCTAACAGAGAGAAAAATGGCAGTTCAGACAGGTGAAGACATTTGCTCAAGGTCCCATAGCTAGTGAATGCAAGAAGAGCTTTTTGAAGGCAAGTTTGATAACAGATTTGTCCTACAACAGAACCACCATGAGACCAGAGAAAACAGATGGTTTTCTACGTTAAAGCTGCCATGAATAGGAACCCCCTGCAACACAGAGACTTCCACATTCATCATTCCTGCTAAACCCCGGAAGGTTTGTGACAGCAGCATTAGGAATGAGAACAGGACGTGGTCTGCTACCTGGTGGAAGCCCCTCGTGCCCTAGAAAGAAGTGTTTCCTTGTTTCTAGATGGAGAAACTTGGTGGGGCTCAAGCAGTCTGTAAATCAAAGAGACAGCTGCCCAGGAGAGGGTAGACCACATGCCACAGTCTGGTATTTTCTCTCTGCTTCCTCCAGGTTATCCTGGCTGGGCCTTCAGTCAGCATAACTCCCCTCAGGTCAGCATGGCTCCACAAATCTATCTCATCTACTGTTCAAACTTCAGGGCAGAGTTTCTCTTCCAGTTTTAGCGGTCTGTAGGAAAACAACTGCTAAACACCAGAGTTTTGAGGGGACAGATGGGATGCTGAGTAGGATGGGGCACTCCTGAAAACACGTAAGTTTCTCTTGCTAGCCGCCCCCCTCCCTGGGCTATCAGAAACTCACACTACCAATGGAAAAATGACAGGAACATGGAATGTGAGGATTCCTGGTCCCCTAAGCTAGGCACTTCCTTTTACTCCCCCTGTGTCCAGCAGTTAGCACCGCCCAGGCAAGAACCACGTCTGGAGTGGCCAAGGGATAGCTGTGGAATGAAGTAGGCAGCACACATAGCAATAGGGGGACATAAAGCCATCTCAACAAGCAACCATCTTTTGCATCTTGTACAAGAGTGAGCACACAGGCTGCAGATGAATCTTCCTACTTGAGGCTTTTGTCAAAGGAAGGGTTGCAAAGCAACTGTTCAGCTCCTGGTTTAAAAGCAAGGGACTATGCTAAGCAGAGAGGTGCTCTTAAGTGCCAGATTAGCTGGCTGGAGGGGACACTTAAAGATGAAAGCAAATAGTCACTAGAACAAGTGACTGCACCTCCTGAGTAATAAAAAGGAAAACTTTCAAGACGGTCTCAGTACCTAGGTATGTTAACCAGCTTTATCAAGACTCCACACTCTTCTGCCCTGGTTCTTTACTCAAGCACAAAGCAGCAGAAAAAGAAGTCTGAGTTCTAGCTCTTCCAATCTCCTGCCTACAGGACCAGGGGGAACATGGGGCCAAGCTATTCTCAAACTGAAGAACTGTGGAGCCAATGATTCTTCCAAGGTCATGTGTCCACATCCCTGAAGCTCAGAGGGCTCCTGTCTCTGCCCAGGAGACTAGAGCCACAACTCCCATCTTTCCCCACCTCCCATCTTTCCCCACCTCCTGTCAGGCACCCAGTGTGGGCAGGACTCAGGCAGGTATCTTTTAGACAGTCCTTTTTGGAAGGAGGTACAAGAATATCCATACAAGCAGAGCTGGCCCCAACCCACACAGCTGAGGCAAGAATGAACAGGTCTGGCCTGAGTGCATGGCCAGGCCTTTTACCTAGCAGCCTAGTGCCCTGACATGGCCTGTATGCCATCAGATATGTGAATAAGGACAGGTCCTTTACCACGACTGTTTACTGAGCATTTATGGAAAGGATGAGTATTTACTATGTGCTAAATACTATGCTCCATTATCTAATTAAAAAAATTTTTTTCTTAACGTTTATTTATTATTGAGAGACAGAGAGAGACTGAGCGTGAGCAGGGGAGGAGCAGAGAGAGAGGGAGACACAGAATCTGAAGCAGGCTCCAGGCTCTGGAGCTGTCAGCACAGAGCCTGACGCGGGGCTCGAACTCACAAACCATGAGATCATGACCTGAGCCGAAGTCAGACGCTCAACCGACTGAGCCACCCAGGGGCCCCTCCATTATGTAATTTAAACCCAAACTTAGGTAAGCCAGGATCATTACTTGAACTTTAAAGGTGGAATGAAAAAACTGAGCTCAGCAGGGAAGTGATTTTTCCAAGTTACAAACAGCTGGCGGACAAAGCTGGGACTAGCCTAAGCCAGCCTCATGATACACTGATCTTCCTTCCTGATAAAGGGTGGGAGGGACTTCAGGGATTGGTTCAGGGATGGGCACATCATTTCCAACTGGAATAAAGCACAGAGCTTCTGATCCATGATTAGAAAAGAGGTCCTTTTGTGATTCCTGGATGTGACAAAGGAAGCAGGGTGTCCTAGAAGTGGCTGTTCACCATTAGGGAAGCTGTCAAGGCAGAGCTAGCATGTAGAAGAAGGGAAGGGTAAAGAATCACAAGAAAATGGAGCTGGAGCCTTGAACAGACTACACCGGAAGGTCATTTTTCCACTGGACTTTTCTATAAGAACCAAGTTTTCCTTTATTGTTTAAATCTATTGAGATGGGTTTTCTGTTAATTGCCTCTGGGAGCACCTGAAATGATGCTGATGCAGAAGGCTTGAAGGTACACAGCTAGGAAGAACCTGGGTGTTGCCCATCTAAACCTCTCATTACACAGATGAAAAACAGAAGCCCAAAGTCCTCAAGTGACATGTCTGAAGTCATGCAGGGAATGACTATCTGAGCCAAGACCTAAAATCCCAAACTTTGAGAAGGCCTGGATGTCACCTCTAATCTACACTTATGCCCTACCAACCCTCAAGCCTCCAGATGATGATTCCAGAGCCTCTGCCTAACTGAATGCTTCCAGGAATGGGGAAGCATCAGTTTTCCCCAACCCACACTTTAAACAAACATCAGTGTGTGTGTGTGTGTGTCTGTGTGTGTGTGTGTGTGTGAGAGAGAGAGAGAGAGAGAGAGAGAGAGAGAGAGAGAGAGAGAGAGAGAGAAAAGGAAGGAAGGAATGAAACTGCATTCCTGCAGCAGCCCAAGAAATCTTTTATGGCTCCAAGTGTCCTTTTCTGGGTCTTAAGCTGGCAATGCCCTCTCACCACTCATCCTTGGTTTGGAGCTATGGTCCCATGCAAGACAATGTTAAACATGAGACAGGAACCCTATGTGTTGCAGAAAGCAATCTGGTTTCTCTGCCTCATTAAACACAGCCCAGGACAGAGCTCAATGGTTATACTGAGCAGTTGGTATGTGGTGAAAGATGGGGAAAGAGCAGCTAGCTGGGCAACAGAAGTTGGTTCCTATGTTTCCACTTAGCTATTCAACCAGGCTGCTGGGTGTCCCTTAGCCAAGTTAATCTGCTCTTTAGGCAGCTTGGCTTCAAGCTGGGCTCAGTGGTGGCACCATCCCTCCTCAGGCGTGGACAGTGCTGTGCTAGCAACCCCCCACCCCTAAAGATGTCTGACTCAGGAGCAGAGACCAAGGCTACATGGGGCTGAGCCATTTAGTAACCAGGACCTTGGGAGGCACATGAGCTCAGAGCAGTGGTCTTGCCTCCTCCCAGCCCCCAGCCCTGTAGCTGATGAGAGATTTAACAACAGTCCAGAAATGCAGCTCAATCAGAAGCTGCTGCATGGCAACTAATAATGCAAAAGAGCTACAAGTCTTCTCAGAGAGGAGTACAGTGTTGGGGCTGGGTAAGAATTAGCACCCCACAGAACTTTCTTCCCAGCACAACACCTACTTCTTAACTGTGAACAAAGCTTCGCTGACTCTTTTCATAGGAAAATCCTGCTTTAAGAGAGAATTCGGAGCATATGAAACCCAGAGAATTCACATCATGAGGGAAATTTCAGCTGTCACAGATAGGGGTTCTTTCCATGCAGTTCCCCCTGCTGCATTAAAAAGCTGATTGGCTGTTGTTACCTAAGAGAGGCAGGCAGGGAAGCTAATGACAGGATCCCTCAGGCACTTTAAGATAAAAGAGACTAAATTAATTTTAATGTTAATGAAAATACATAATTAGAATGCTCCAAATCTGAATAATCTAGTCTTTCAAAACCTCTGGCAAACAGGCTCCCAGTCCAGAACCTTGTTGCCTGGCCAGACCAGCTGGGCTCCAAGCAGGCATTCCCAGAATAGACTGGCAGAGCCAAACACCTCAAAGCAGCCCTGCCCACGCCTCTCCAAGGCCTTGTGCCCCACTTTGGCCCAGCTATCCCAGTCTCGACTATGCCAAGCACACAGGGCTGTGAGGCCAGAGGACTCCCCCAGCCCTCCGGTCTCCTTAGGGAGGGGCCTTTGTAGCTCTCCTGGGCCAACCCTCAGAGTCTGAGCCACCCAGTGCAGGCAAAAACCACTGTGACGCTGACGAAAACTATCACAAGATTGAGAAGTAGGATTTCTTGGCAAGAAGAAGGGGTAATAAAAAGCTAGGGTGTGGGAAGAGGTGATGGAGTGCCACCTCAGCGGGAGCCCCTAGCAGCTGGATAGTTGAGACTGGAGCAGGACCTGAGAGGATAGGAGGAATCTTCTGGTCTCTTTCCCAGTTGTCTAGCAATGCTGCACAGGCAGGAAGGGAGGTAGGGACAGTGAGTAAGAGTTCCAGCCCAGAACTGCGAGGGTTATGTAGAGCCACCGCAGCCCTCGAACAGGCCTGAGGAAAGCTGGGCGTGCAGACAAGGGTGCCATGGCAGCGGGCACACAGGACAGGAACGCGCACAGGCCTGTGACTTGTCTGCCCAGCACCCGCTCTGCTCAGCCACCTTCACCAAACCTCCTGTGGGGTCAAAGGACTTATAATCTTTGTTTAGTGGATGCAGCTATAGCCCTGGCAGACATGTGAATGCTCTGGGTCCTCTAAAGGTGAGCACGGGGGACTCCTTGGGCCCGTGCACTCTTTGGGGCTCCTACTAGCCTACAGCTGACCTCCTCTGCCTGTGTGGAGAAGGGCACCCTTCCTCCACTGCCTGCCTTTGCCCAAGGAGAAAAACCAGAGGATGGTGATGGGAAGAGGGTTCCAGAAATTTCAGGTCTTTCCTTGTAACATGCCTGTGACTTTGGGGCTTGGTTTCCTTACTGTTAACATGCATGCTGGTAAGACCTGAAACTTTTGGAGCAGTTCATTTCAGAGCTGGGCTCGAATCTGGGCTAGACTCTAAGGCTTATGCTCTTTATGCTAAATGCCCCTTTCTCCTTGGAATTTCTTAAGGACCTCTTAAGCCACACCCTGCTTTGTTCTCTCCAGAAGGGCCAGACATTCTCAAGACTTTAGAGAACAAAGCAACTCACAGGATCCTTTCCCTGTGTGTATGACATGGAAAATATGGCAATGCTAGGAAATGCTTTCCTCAAGTGCCAGGCCATCCCTCAGTCCTAAGCCCCGACCTACCCAGTGCTCAGCTTCAATCTCTTATAGGAAACATTATTTCTGCAGCATGCTCCAGCCACACTTGTCCATCTGGCTGAGCACTTCTCAGATGTAGAGTCTCCCAAGGTTCACCTGAGCCACACACATCTAGCCTAGCTCACTACTGTCTATTCTCCTCACCGCCCCTCCAACTCAGACATGGAATATGAGGACCAAAAAGGACTTTGAGGATCTGGGTCCATCTCTTGAAACAGAATGTGAGGGCCCAGGGGCTGAGACCTGCCAAAGGCAATAGGTGGAGGCAGCCCTAACCCCCTGCTCATCACACTGTAACCAGTACAGCTTCTGGATTCCCTATCTGCCAGGGCTCTGGGAAGGAGTCTTCAATCGGTGCTGCAGACTAGCTCTTACCCAAACACTAACACATCCTCCAAATAGGGGTGGGCCTGCAAGCCTGGCCAACCCCTCTGGCCTCCTGGGTACACTGCTGACCAGGCTGCATGCCAAGGAACCACCTGAGACACCAGCTCAGGGGCTGAAACCCCACTCTCCAGGCTTATTAAGAGGGGAGGGCTAACTACCTCCACCATTAGGGGCTTTGGAGCTCCTCACCTGGGTTTGGGGACCTCCAGGGGACTGCTACCCATCCTGAAAAAGTCAGAATGGTTCGAAGATGAGGAGCTGGAAGACTTGGCTTCCCCCAGCCCCTGGTGGGAAGGCAGGCGGTCCTCTGAGGGCTGTGACCGGTTCCAGAGCACACTCTGTGGAGAGGATGAGTGGCTCTTCCTCCTGCAGTAGAAAGAGTAGGGCTGTTGGCCAAGGGGCCACCCCAGGCAAGCCCTCTGCCCACTTTTACCAAATCTCAGGGCCCGGTCCTTCCTTCTACTGGGAAAATGCCACATAAGAATGGGTATACATTAGTATTCCCTCAGGCTTGGCTATGGGCAGCAAGAGCTGGGTCTTCAGAGGGACTGTGACATCCAAATAATGCTGGCCTACTGGCCTCAGAGCACATGCTAGATTTGTAACTAATAGCTCAGAAACTGCCCCTCCTTCCAAATGTTATGCAAAATTTTGAGTCATTTGTCTAGAGACAGAGTCATCAGATTCTCAGAGGAGTTTACCCTCCAACAAGTCCCCAATTCCCAATCATCATTTTGTAGTCCCTTCTCATTTTCTTCTTTTCTCTACTTGCCCCCCCCCCCCCCCCCCCCGCAACCTCCCAGGCAAATAATACAAGGGAGCTCCTCCAGGGAGTCTTCTTAACACCAGCCTCCCCTCACCCCACCCTGTCTGCCCAGCCCGGCAGCTTCTTTCATCTCACAGAGAGCCCCAGTCCTTTATGTTCCTGGGCCACCACGGACAGTGCCCCTCACCAACCAGATGGCTGGCCTCTGAGGTCCAGGAGAGACAGCAGGACAGGGAGCTGTGCTCTCAGCCCTACTGTCGGGGGTCCCTTTTGTTCTTGGGGCTCCCTGGAGCTGGTGGCCCTGGGCCACAGCTGTGAGCAAGCTTAGTTCCAGCCTGGCCCCTCACCAAGCTGCCTGAGTCTGTGCTCCTGCAGGGACCAGCTCCACGGCCTCATAGGTGAAACTCCCGGCGGCTCCTGGGGAGCTCTCCATGACCAGAGAGAAGTCACTGCCAAGGCTGGTGGTGCTGCCACGGTCCTTTCGTCCTGAAAGAAGTAAGTGCCATCAGTCAGCACATTATCTTCTCACACTACCGGTCCCCCACTTCTTCCATACCATACAGCTGGAAAGAGAAGTTTCTAGAACAAACAGTTCCTGTGTGGTCTATACTAAGAAATATGCACAGAGGAAGGGAAACCTGCTGGGGCCTGTAACTCACTCAGCATACAGATATCTTCCAGAGTGAAGCCTGCGTCCCGGGCTGGTAAACTCTTCCTCCTGTAAACAGAAACCAGAATAGTGAATTACATTCGGGGCCGGGGGCTCTTTTGTCATCCCCATGCCCGGCATGCAGCTTGCCCGGGAAAGAAGCTCCAACTCACTGACAACTCAATGAGACATGTCCTACCTAGAGTGTTGCAAAACATCAGGCCACTTCTGAGAGGCCAGCAAAGTCTGACTCCTTCCTTTCACCTTGTCCCCCCAGAGTTCAATCTGGTCCAACACACCTAGGAGCTTGGATTTGGAAGGCAAGTGAATTCAGAAAAGACACCAACTCTCACAGAGGTCGTAAGGCAACTGCCAGACAAGACTCCTGTGCTTCCCAGGCTGGAGGCAGATTGTTCCACGATGGTGGGCTGCACAGCGATGCAGACACACCGCTGCAGCAGCCCAGGGAAGGGCAGGCAGAAGAATTTGCCTCAGCCAGAGACTGGGGTGTCGGGAGTCCTCCTGTGCTTCGGCTGGCTTTTCCCTGCAGCAGTGTGCCCTTAGTCACCAGAGACCACTCCTTGGTCCGAAAGCCCTTCTGCTAGTATAACTGCAGGCAGACCCCAGCCCTGCCTCACAGGCAGAAGAGCCTCTTCCCTGACTAGATGTCACCAGGGATCCCTACCCTGGCCTCAGAGGTCAGCTTGCCAAGCAGGCAGGGAAGCCAGGCAAGGCTAAGACAGTGAGTGAGACCCTGCCTACCCTTCCCAGAATGGTCCTTCCCAGAGCGCCCTGCCCAGAGTGAGAGAAAAGCCTTCTCCTCACCTCTGTGTCTTCAGAGCAGAGAACTCCTCAGAGATGATATGCTTCAAAAAATTGAAGCAGAAGAAGAAAATCTGAAGAAACCAAAAAGCAATACACATGAGAAGACAGCTTTCTCCAAAGAAGAGAATCTAGCAGCCAGCCACCTGGTCAGCCTGCTGACAGTTAACAGCCCTGCCTCGGGGACCCTGATGGATACTCTGCTCTATAAACAGTACAGGTGGGAAAGGGCTTAGCAGACTGGGCAGATGTGCCTGGGCGGAGCCAAGGAAGGTTTCATACATGGGTAAGCCACGGAGTTTTCCAACCGCCTTCAAATTCAACATGCATGTTCTCAAGCTACTGAAAAGGATAAAGAGAATGGCAGCTTTCCCCCTCAGCCTCTTCTAAGAATCCCAAGGAGAGAGGCTAACCAGGAAGAACAGCTGGGAGAGAGATTATGTGGGGGTGAGATTAATGGACAACATGGGAACATAATGGAAGGGAAAGGGATCAGATTTTGTAGGGGAAACACCCAGATATAGTAGTTCAAAACGACCAGGGTTCAGGGACAGCCATGATCTGCCTCAGAATCTGAGATGGGCACAGGCAGGAAGAGCTTCTGACCTCTAGCTGCATCCCCACCACTCTGGGCAAATTCCCTCTCTTCCTTTCCAGCCAGTGCCCTAGTCAAATGGGCCTCCATGAAGTGCACAAAGGCAGTCTCTGGGGGCGGGGCGCCTGGGTGGCTCAGTCGGTTGAGCAGCTGACTCTTGATTTCCACTCAGGTCCTGATCTCACGGTTCATGAGTTCGAGCCCCTTGTCAGGCTCTGCCCTGAGGTGACAGTGCAGAGCCTGCTTGGGATTCTCTCTCTCTCCCTCTCTCTGCCCCTCCCCTCTGCTTGCATATGCATGCGCGCTCTCTCTCAAAATAAACAAATGTTTAAAAAAAGGCAGTCTCTGCACTTTTTAAATAAACTCCACAGTGTCTCCGAAGGGTGTGGCCCATCAAACCCTCACTCAGATAAACACCCACACACTATCCCAGAACCCCAGACGATTTCCTCAAACAAACAACCCCCACCCCCACCACCAAAAAGGGAGGGCAGGTACCCAGGTGGGGTCAGTATGAAAATGTGTGTTACATAAAATTTAATAGGTGTCTTCACCACAGACTCTTTTTTAAAGTCTTTAATATGCCAGTACGCTGTGAACCTCGAGGGCTGGAGACAAGGACAGAGTGCTGTTTAAGAGGCCCCTAGGTTTTGTTTTTTTGTTTGTTTTAAAGCATCAGTGTCTGGAGTGTCTGGTTGGGGTAAGGGAAAAGCCCAGGCATGCTTGGGTGGCTCAGTTGGTTGAGCATCTGACTTCAGCTCAGGTCATGATTTCACGGTCCATGAGTTTGAGCCCCACATCGGGCTCTGTGCTGCAGCTTGGAGCCTGGAGCCTCCTTCAGATTCTGTGTCTCCCTCTCTCTTTGCCCCTCCTCCACTCATGCTCTGTCTCTCAAAAATGAATAAATGTTAAAACATTAAAAAAAAAAAAAAGCCCACACCCTGAAAACTGACCCTCCCAGCTGAGAAGACCCTCTTGTTTATGGTGAGAGATGGCCAGGGTCTGAATCCAGACCCTGCTGGGCTCAGCCTCATCCACTGTCCAGTTTCTGAAGGCAGAATCTGCCTTCCTTTGGGGGTGAGGGAGATGGTGTGGTGTGCAGAATGCTCTGGAGCACCAGTGAGTCTCAAAATGACAGGCTGCAAAGGGGCTTTATGTGCCAATTTCAATGCCAAAGTCACCGCCTCTGACAGAGTTCATGGAGGCCTCTGAGGAACAGGCTTATGAGCTCTGCAGCCCTGGCAGATGCGATAAGCACTCAGAAGAAGAGATCTGGAAGGGGAGAGGAGCCGCTGAGAGGGAGGAACAAAAGGAGGAGGCACAAGATAAGATGCTTGGAAAGAAGGCAGCCTCAGGAGGGTGAGAAAGACGTTTCAGGAAAAGGGGGGTGGGTGGACAGGGGGCAGAAAAGAAAGCGCTAACGCTGTGTGACAGCTCCCACACTGGGCACCTAGACTCATTCTCTTTGTGAGGCAGCACAATTAACACCAGGAGACCCAGGGTTAATCACATTACTCAAGGTCACCAGGTAATAGGTGGGAAAACCAGGGTTCAAACTCGGGTCTGACTCCCAGTCTGTGCGCTGGGCAAACAGGCTGAAAAACAAGCCCACCAAAGAGGCAAAGACTGCAAAAAGCAGAAAAGGATGGGGTGTGGAGACGACAGAGAGGGAAAGAAGGGACGGCACCCAGAGAGTAAGGGAACCCTGGAGCCCTGCTGGCTGTGCCTGGTCTGGGCCTGGGGTGGTGGTGAGCAGTTGGGCAAGACTCTGCTTAGTCGGCTGGCCCTGGGGCTTCAAAGCTGCTGAGTGGGTGTGATGAGGAAAAGAGACAGGAAAGAGCCTCTGGGTTGTAGCTGTAGGGCTGAGGGGCCAAGGAAAAGCTTGTAACTTGGTTCCATAACTGAGTGCAGAAAACAAGGTCACCCATAAGAAAAATGGCAGCAAAAGCAAGGGGAAGAGAACTGACAGATGAGGTGATTGCAGCCATGTGGGCAAATGTCTTATCTCTACCTCAGGGAGAAGAACAGAGGGTCAGGACTGGGGCTATAGTGCTGGTGCTTTTCGGGCCGTGCTGCCCGATCCCTACACAATGGAGCAAGGAACTGCTCCCTCTGTGTGGACACCAAACAGAAGTCACGCTAATGGTCTCAGGGCCCAGGTGTTTACTCATAGTACCCACCTCCTCTCCTTTGCTGAGCCGATCTACCAACATGTGCCTGAAACAAGAAGGTGAGGAGGTCAAAGAGAGCAGCGCCATGACAGGAGGTCAAAGGGGGACTGGAGTCACAGTGGGGAGACCCTGGCTTTGGCACTACAACCTCAGGTGGGGCCTAACAAGCACCTTCAGGCTTCCCCAAAGAGGAGGGAGTGTCTTCACCTCTAGCCCTGTCACACAAGCCACCACACCCAAATACACTTGGAAACGCAGTTCCCAAGGCACTGCCCCCACCCAACAACCTGACATTCCCCAAAGGCTTACCCGAAGAGGAACCAGTCGTAGGCCACAGTCAGGTAGAGGATCTCAGCAGGCTTTAGGGATGTGTGGATAAGCCCATCCTGGAAGAAACCAGAGAGACTGCCAAGTTTAGAAAGGTGACCCCCACGATAAAGTCCCCTCCTTGTCTCAGAAGCTGAACTGCAACCACAGACGCAGTGACAACCAGGCTGCCCCAAAGCCCCAAGAACAGTGTTGAACCCAGCACTTGCTCTCAACACTTGGGGTCCCTCACTCCAAATCTCGATTTTCTGGAGACAGTCCTAATTCTCCCAAAGGGTAGATCTTGGTAGATGGCCTCTGAAAGCTCCCTGACTCCACAGCCCAGCCCATCCATACTCACAGCCCACAAGGAAAGGCGCAGGAGAGAGATGAAGAGTGGTGTCCGGTCCCAGCCCGAGATACAGTGTACCAGCAGCCCGCTGTCATCTACTCAGGAACCACACAACAGGAGGCCCAGAAGAAAAGCACATGAGTGGATGAGGAGGGGACATGCTCCCGCCCTGGCCTAGTGTCAGAAAGCCAGGCTAGCCCTACTCTCCTTCTTCCTGGTGGGCCTCTCCAAGATTCGTCTCCAACCTAGTTCTGGAAAGGGGTGGGTGATAGGCACTTGTCTCTGTACACAGCATTTCTTCTTTCTTGTGGCTATCTTTCTAGGTACTTCTTAGAAAGCAATGCTGCCCAAGCAGGTCTTTTAGGTGAGGCTGGTCTGCAACTCCCCACCTGGGGCCCTACAGGTACTCTGGGGGAAGACAATTCTTCACTGTGCAGGGCTTTCCCAGGAACTACAGGACATTTGGGATCCTTGGCTAAGGACCCACTAAATGCTAGCAGGCTTTCTCCAATTCCTACAACAGCCACCTCTCCAGAGGTCCCCTTGAGGGGCAGTACTGCCCAGGGAGAGAACCACTGCCTAATTCCAGAGGCTGGTATGACTTTTTTGTACACCTGGTCACAGTGACTGGTTCAAGGATGGGCACTTGACCCAAACTGGGCCAATGGGCATGAGCTCTGGGACAGAGGCTCGCTCTCTCTTCAGGGGACGTAAGATGGCAGGATACAAGTCAAGAATGGGTGCCAGCCATGAAGCTAACCAGAAACAAGGACAGTGGGTTTGAGAAACAAGGAGATTCTTTGTGACATTTCTTAGGCACCTGGCTCTGCTGTGGGGCTTTCTTGGTTATATAAGCTAACACGTTTTTACTTGTTTGAGCAAGAGCAACCCCACAGAAGTCTTGACTGGTATCAATGAGTCCACCAGCCCACCCTAGAGACACTGAGCATGACAGACCCAACCAATCACAACAGCCAAGCCGCCTGGAGTACCATCTGGAGAACAGGCCCTCTAGGGACTTTTGTGTGTGCCCAGTAAGAAACCAGGACTGATTTTTCTCTCATCTTTCTGAATTAGAAGAGGCATTTCTGACCCCACACACAACACTGATGATCAAAGGTCAGCTGCCCTTAGTGTAGAAACACTGTGTGTAGTTCAGATGGTAAGGAGTGCACAATGTAGTTTTCTAAGGTTTTGAGGAAGAGGAACAAAGATGCCAATGGACAGGGGAATCCCCAAATCCTTTTCCCATAAAGCAAAAGGTAGGTGTGTGACCCCAACAAACATGTTCACAGTATCATGACCTGGGAATACCCAGAAGGTCCAATGGCTTGAGAGTTCACACAGAGGCAGACTCACCGTCGCTGTTAATTATGGAAAGCAGCAGTTTCAGGTAGTTTTGTGTTTGTTGCACCAGGTCCCAACTCTGTTGAAGAATGATAAAAGGTCTCTTGGTATTGATATTTAATTCAGGGAATTCAACGGATTTGAAAAATAAAATCCAACAGTTATTCTGAGGCAACAAGACCCAGGATCTTGGTCACTGTCCACAGGCCCCAAATCCCAGATAATCTGACATTTCACTCCCCACTCCAAGAGCTCTCTCCCTGCACCCTTACCCTGTGGGCCACCATCACCCTGTGCTCTAACACGATGTGATGGTGAGGGATGGGAAGCCACACAGGGGCCTGGGCAACTCACAGCCCCACACCCAGCAGCAGCTACACGTTAGCCTCCTCTAAGCCCTGGGCTCCCAGCACGGCTGTCCACGGAGTTGGTGGCAGCAAACAAAGAGCCTGAGCCTACGACCACTGCTGCCAAATGCAAAGAGCCATTCTTTCACCCATGATCACATCAGAGAAAATATCAACCGTCTCATCGACCATGTGGCTTTCACGGTTTACTGCTATTCACCGCAAACTCTGTCCTTTGATGAATAATAAGTATAGTCTGTTTGGCAGACAAGATCTTTTAATACAGGAGGTCCATGAGGTGGGAGATGAAATATAAGAAAAACTGCAAAGAGATGGGAACTTCTGTTCTAGCCCAAGCAAAAGGTCCAGACCAGACGCTCTGAGAAACAGTCTACTGGAATCTGGAATTCCATGGGAGGGCCTGACCCGATTCTGAGTGCCCGCTCCCCTAGCTGGGGGAAGCCTCCTAACACAACTACGTATCATTGTTCTGGGGCTGTGTGGAGAGGGCAGCAAGTGCCAGTGAGAAAGCACTTCCTGGGGGAGGGTGAACATGGCACCTGTAACCATAATGGTTTTCCCAGGAATTTAAAACAGGCTCATTTACCTGACCCTCCACAGCCCCAGGAGAGCTCTGACCCACTTTCAGCAGCTCTTGAGACGGTCGCTTGCAGCACTGCACTAATAAAGTTGCTACCCGTAGCAGCACAGGGGTCTTGTCACTCATCTGGCTCAACCTGTCATACACACCATTGCCAACAGACTTCCTCTGAGCTGTTGAGTCTTGTGGGTGAGGAAAAGCAGGAGGGGGAAGGGAGGAGGCAGGAGCTATGCAACAGCACAAAGTCCGGGGAGGTCAGGTAAGCCAGGGAAGACTGCAGCAGCCAGAAGGCAGGAAGTGACCCAGGGCTGTAGCCTGCAGAGCTCCGGTAACTACGGTGGCTACCGGAAGGGGATACCAATGACCAGGGAGAGGCAGCAGATTCACTGTGCCCAGTGCTGGGGTAGGAACCAGAGGCTGGAGTTGGGGGGGGGGGGGGCTCTGGGTTGGTAGAGGCCCAAAGTCCTATAGCTAATCTGAGCTGGGGCAGAACCCAGCCCTGCCAGACTGGGAGAGTCACCTTTGCAGTCACATGCTATATACTACGGGGACTCTCTTCCTAAGCGCTCCATGAAAAAGTCTCTGGGGATAGAGCGGAGCACCATGCCACTGCTTATGTGTCTATGCTTGGAGTACTCTTCCCCATGGCTGGCAAACTCGTACTCATCCTTCAAAAGCCCACCCCTGTTATGTTCTATTGAGTCTTCAGCAGCCATAGATCAATACCTCTGCTGCCCAGGTGACGGTTATGTTTTGCCTCTTTTCCTAGACCGAGCCCAGTGAGGGCGGAGGCCGTTTTGGAATCCTTTGCATCCTCAAGGCTTAGTGCTTTGGGATGAGGAGTAGAATGTTACCTCTCTATTCATGGTCAGGCTCCAGCTTGAGGAGAAGCAGGCACTGGAAGGGGCCTTGCAGCCCAGAAACAATGAGCACACCTTTAAGGAATTCAATCTGGTTATGTGGAGGGCAGCAACACCAAAACATGTACTGCCAGAAGTGTTCCCACACTTGTGAACACGAACTGAGGGCCCCTCCCTGGCAAACAGCAGGGTCCATGAGGGCCTGGGCCCTAACAGGGCTGCAGGAGAGGGAAGACAAGGAGAACTGCCGCCAGTGTGCTGACTAAAAGGCACCTGCAGGATCCTGCAGGACCATGTAACCAGCCAGCAAGTTGAGCGTAGCAGGATCCATGGGGATCAGGAGGGAAGTTTCCTGAAGGTGGTGACATCCATATAAGAGGGAAGGGAAAGGAGACAAGTGTTTCTGTCAGAGGGAACAGCATGCGCGAACCAGGAGAACACTCTTCTCTAAGGGGCTAAAAGGAGGCCAGTGTGACTGGAGGAGAAGAGGGAGAGGACGGCTAGTCACCAGAACGAGGCTGAACTGTGTGGAGCTGAGCAGCCCACATAAGGGTCACTGGACTGTACTCTGAGGAAAATGGGAAAGTCAGTCAGTGGCACATTCTAAGGAAGGGGTGACAATAATGACCTTTGACCATCATTTGAGTACTGCTATCTGCCAGGCCCTACTCAAGTGCTTTACGTTCACGATTTCTAGTCCCGCCTCAGGGTGGCCCCACTCAGATGCGAGATGCCAGGAGATGACGGGGCCTGGACTAGGCTTAGTGGTACAACAGATGGAGGGCAGAGTTTCACCAGGGGCAGAGATTTATAGAACCGATGACCCTGGCAATGGAGGTGGGAGGAAAAACCCCCAAGTTTCAACTTTGAGTATCTGGGTAAGTGGTGGACGGCCGGGGGATGCTGTGGGTTGTAGCCAATTCCATTTCAGGAATCCTGAGTTTAGGGTGTTGCCTGAAAGGACACTTGTAAGAGGTGATGTAGGTGTGGATCCCCAAGAAAGGCCTGGCCCAGAGTTCCGGGCGTGGTGACCTAGCAGGGGGTAACAGTGGATGGCAGACAAGATCACCTGGGGAGGTAAGGAGGAGTAACAGGGAGTCCTGACACTCGTGCTGAAGAGGCAGACAGGGCAGAGCCTACATGTGGACTGAGGAAGAGGATGGTAGGAGGGCCAGTGAGACTCAGGGTCTGAGCAATACTGGAGAGGCAGGCATCGCGGGAAAATGCCCTGCCCGCCTACTTTTTGTGCCCAGGATTTTATTAGTGTTCACTCTCTCGAGTTAACAAGCTAGCAGCCTACTTCTTAATTATCATCATTAAAGTTGGTCTGGCATTTCGGTTAAGAGGCCACTTTCACACTGTGATCATACTTGAACCTCGCCACAACTCTGAAACAGGCGCTGTCAGCTCCACTTGTAGAGGACAGTGAGGCCACTTGCTCAAAGCCACGAAGTGGTGAGAGAAGGGCCGGGTGAGCTGCAGCCTGGATCCAATGCCTCCACCTACTAAGCAGAGCTCCTCCTCAGATGCACAGGACTCCTTCCTGAACAGACATACACCCCTGGCAGTATCAACACATCAAACCCGTACATTCGCACCTTATTTGTTTAAGTAAGTACTTCAACAGACCCAGTTTGTGCCCAAGGAGAAACAACAGTGCCAGAAAAGAGAGTAAGGGTGGCCCGGGGTAGGGCCTATCCGGCACCTCTGCATACAACAAATTTAGAAGGAAACGTGCGGGTTCCTTTGGCCACTCAGTCTGTCTAGGACAACAGAGCCCACGGTGATATGGGAGTACACAGCTGCCTACCAGGTGAGCTGGGCCTCTCAGACAGAGGGAGATCTGAAGGCTGGATGGGAACTGGCCAGACCTGGGAGCACAGAAAAAAGGGAGGGAAACAGAATGTTTTCTGGGTATTCACTGGCTTGGCCTTTCCAGCTCTAGGCTCCATGCCAGTTTCTGTGCTGGGGATGCACAAGCTATGGCTTCCCATCCTCCTGAAGCTCAGTCTATTGGAGATGGAGAAGCAGGTCTCTAAATCGGTGACTACAGCTCAGTGGAAAATTCCATGACAGACATACTGAGGGTAAAAGGGGATGCAGATACAGGCATCCAACCCTCTGGGGAGAGGGGAGAGGAGGTACATCAGGGAAGTCTTCCTGGAGTAGACACTGGAGCAGAATCCTAAAGGCACTTTGTCATCCAGATAAGAGGAGGTGACGAAGTGGCAGCCAGGTAGAAAGAACAGACGCAGGGAAGGCAGTGGCAAGAGCAAGGATAGTGGTCTCGGCTGAAGCAAGTGGCAAGGACACTGCTGATGGCCTTTGGGGCTTCTACAGTGGGCTAAACATCGTAGAGAGAGGGATCCATGGAGACTGGGGCTCCATCCATGGTGAGAGGGGAGACAGCACAATGGAAATAATTTTAAAGTTTCTATAATCAAACGAGGTCAGACAGCTCTGCACTTCCTCTGGCAGAACATGCATTTAAAAGGAAAAATGAAAAACAGTCGCTAAAGACCAGAGCTGGAAAAGCAGACTCCATGAGGTCCTCTGGAAACAGAACCTGCTGGTGGATGTACATCTTTGAGTGAGTCATGATCAGAAAGCTTTGATTTTCTGGGCCAAGAGCAAATCAGGAGAGAGTTAAATGGATAATCAGTTCCTTCTTTCCCAGGCTGTGAGAAGTCAGAGGGCACGAGTCAGACCTTCTGGTATCTGCGTGAAGGACTTCTGGGGCCAGTACCAGGGCTCCCCTGTACCCCTCCCCTATCCCACCCTGCTCGAGTTGGACCCCTCACCTGATACTGGCTCCAGTCAATGTTCAGAGAGCAAGTCAGGAAATCGGGGATGCTCAGTGGGGCATCGACGTAGTCCTGGGGACAGAAAGACACCTGTGAGATGCAGGCCGGCCACCAGAAGAAGCCATGGTGACAGGGAAGGTCATGGCCCTGAAGCTGTGTCTACCAGAGTCTGGCCTTCCACAGTGCTTGCCTTCTCCAGGCCAGATGCCTATGCTACCCAGCAAGTGACAGTTTTAAAATCAAAGGGACCAGATTAGTGCTTCCAAGTGGAGCTTTTCAGTGGGCCATTCTAGTGTCTGCTGCTGAGACAGACATGATGAATCTGTATTCAGCATCCAGCAGCCTCCTGTGGCCTGCTCCCGCTGACTGGGAAAGGAAGAGAATGCTGGTCCCACTTTTTACACAGATGGTGGAACAGACAGGAAAGAGATTTCCTATTTTGTCCCTGAAAAATCCTTTGAAGAAACAAATTACAGGGGAACAAGAAAGTATATATAAAAAATATATGAAAGTATGTATGAAAATATGTATATATATAAACATATACATACAAAGAAAAGAGGGAGGGAAAATAATGATACTCATCCATGGAAGAGAAGAAAAAGGAAAAGGGTAGTTGTTTTCTCCAAGAAGACTGCAAGCTGTTCTCCAGGTCTCCCTTTGCAAAGAGATGTTAAGATCGGGGCGCCTGAGTGGCTCAGTCGGTTGAATAACTGACTCTTGGGTTTCAGCTCAGGTCATGAACTCAAAGTTCACGAGATGGCGCCCCACATTGGGCTCTGTGCTTTTGATTCTTTTCTTCTGCCCCTCCCCTGCGCTCTCTCTCAAAATAAATAAACATTTAAAAAAATGTTAAGTTGATAAATGTTACTGCTCATACCTGCTTCCAGTTAAAAATGAGCCCTTCAGCCATGTAATCTCGATCCTTATATTCCTTGAAAAATTCACAGCCTGGAAAAGAAGGGCAGAGTTAAGATATTACCCTTGCTAATCCAGTTTCCTGAGAGGCCCCTGAGTGCTGAAAGACCAAGGTGACCACCAGCTCACACACTTCTCCGTGCTGGTGAGCCCCATCTGAGGCCACAGCTGATACGTGTGGGGACTAGCACGGGCAGGTGACAGCTAGGGAATGAGTCTCCAGTACTCCTTTGGTTTCTGACTACAAGCCTTCCTGATGAGGTACTGCCTGCCTGCACACCTCTTTGTATCTCTCTCCATCTGGGCTCCGTGGTTATTGGTCACTTCTCCCTACTTCTAGGTCCCTTTGTCCTACATGTCCCCGAAGCGCCAACAGCCGGCAAACAAAGCATGGCTTACAATCTGAGTGCCGGCAGCACTTTCTGCAGCCACTTATCTAGTTACTGAGGGTCACTCTCTCTAACACCGACATCACAGGCCTCCAGGGACATACTGGAAAAGACCACGGACAGTGCCTGAAACGTGACAGGTACTCACGAGACATTTCCATTTCCAACAAACCTGGCCAAGAGGTACTTTTCTGAATCGTTCTCTAGAGAAATTGAAAGAAACCATGCCAGGGTAGGCCCTCAGGAATATAGAGAGGAACAGTGGAGAGAAAGGGCTTCAGCAACATTCTCAGTTTCAAATCTTAGCCTTTCACTCAGCTCTGTGACTGCAAACAGCCTTGATTTTTTCATTTGTATAATGGTTCGAGATGAAATGAAACAATATATATAAAACACCTAGGAAGCACTGGTGCGAATGGCTTTCAGATGACAGGGCACTGTTATTATGACTATGCCACTGTGAGAAGAGCCCACAGTGCCAGCCCTGCAGCTTATACTCAACTGCCTGGCTCACAGAGAATGAGGCTTGCTCGTATGCCACGGCACAGTAAGCATTCTGGGGCTGCTGTGGCTCCAAGCCACAAGAGTGGGAGAAGGCACTCTGAGGTAGCTTCTTGAAGTAATTCTCACTTCCTCAACCAGAACCAATACAAACTCTGGAGCGCACACGCCTCCGGCCACAGGTGCAAGTCTGCTGAGGTCCCCAAAGGCAATCCAACAGTTGTCTGAATTGTGTGGAGGTGGCCACAGGCCAAAAAAACTCACATGGAACTTCCCCAGCTACTCTTGGGCCAAGTTCCTGTGGGAGGCCACCCCAGGGAGGACAGAAAGTGTTCCTTCAGAGAGGAAAGTCTGGAGACACGGCCCATGCTCTCTGCACTCTAATCCCTCAGGCCTCGCTGCTGACTGAGAAGTCAGGAAACAATCCTCAGCTCTAACACTCCAGCCTATTCCGGGATGCTTCACTGGCAGAAAGGAGAAATAAAAATATCAGACAGAGGCCCTGGAATTATGAGCCCAGATTTAGAAAAGACACCAATTATCTGAGCTTCTTTGAAGGATTGTTTTCCCAAACTCGACCTGCTCAAATCAATACTGCAGGCTCTAGGCTGAGCTCTGGCCAGCCTGTGATGCAGAGGCAATTTCATGGGAGAAATGGATGGAATTAAAATAGATTCAGTCCCCAAGGCAATGCCTGACATTCATTACCTGAACAGACTTCCAAACCCACTGAAAGTCAAGAAGGATGGGACCAAAAGCGGGGGTGAGAAAAGCCACTCACTCAAGGCGAAAACCAATCAGACTTGTGCTGTGGAGTTTTCAGTCTATTTTGGTGTCCTGAAGGAAGTGTTCCCAGAACACTTCTCCTGTTCAAGGGCCAGTCCAAGCCCAAGTTACTTGGACAGAGCTAGAAATGACAGCATCGGACTTCCTGTGTGGCCTCACAGTCATTAGAGGACTCAGCTGAGATGCCTTGAACAGCTACAAACTGCAGTTTGTGACTGGGTTTTGTCAAGGGTTTACTATTTCTTTTCCTTGAGACGAAGTAATTCAGGCTTGTAAAGAAATTCAAGAACACAAGTATAGCAGGTAAAAAGTGCTTCTCCTGCTCCTCACCTGGGTGTGTGGTAGCATCCTCCCCACCTATGGCTTTTTGGTTTCTGTTGGTCCCTCTCTCCTTCCCTCCCACCAACACACACACCCAATTGCCAGATGTAGTATGTAAATACTTTGGCAAGAACAGGGGGAAAAAAATCCACAGGTTGTATCGTCTTACCATTTTGGCATATTTCTTCCTCACCCTTTCGTGTAACCACATTTCCCCTTTTACTGCTGACGTACTATACAATTTTGTGTCCTGCTGGGCGTCTTAAGCATCTTTCTATGAGTATGCAATATTTCTATGACTATGGCATCGTCACTCTGACTAAGGAGAATGTTTCTTGCATTCTGCTGGTATAAACAGACAGCGGGATGAACATCCCCAGGCCCACGTTAGCTGCATTTGTGGTCTGTTGAATAACTGCATCGAAGGGTATTAGCGTTTCAGGAGTCTGGTAACAGGTTGCCTCACTACAGCAGAAAGGATACTGTGCTCCAGTTCTGAAGCAGTGGTATGCAAACTTTTAACAAAACTATTTTTTCTAAACCCAGCTCTACCGAGAAATGAAATATAAAAAAAGAAAGTGATGCTTGGTTCCTCACACAGCTTTCCTGTTGAACAGAATACTTCGGTCTGTGGACCCCAAGACATCTCTTGGGAGTCAAAAGCTAGGTCTGAAAATGAGCTTTAGAGCTAACGGCCCCAGCGCAGACACTCTGGGTAGGACACTTCTGTCACAACGTGGCTCTGATACTGTCAAGCCCACAGCAGCATCATGACGGTTTGCATCTACCCAAAGTGGCTTTCAAGAAGAGGAACTTCCCTGAGCCTCTCCTCCACGTACCCATGATTTAGCCTGCTGTTTACTGAGGACCTGCCGGGAATGGGTCCAGCACTTCACTATGAAATAAGCACCATTCTCTTCATTTTATGGAGAGGATGAAGCCAGTGATAAGTAGGGTTAAGGGACTTGTTCAAGGACACACAGTACTATGGCTGGCACTCACGCCCCACTCTGCATGGTACTAACCACTAAGCTGGCAGAGAAGAGTGAAGTGACACTCCAGGGGAGGCCACTGTGAGAGTGCCAAGCTATCACAGGTTATGGCTTGGATACCACCAGCTCACACCAGTGAGGATACCCTCTCCCGCCAAGTACTAGATTAACTTGTCGTTCTAATGAGAAGACCTGGCTGAACAGCAACCTGCCATCATGGGCCCACCTTGCTATTGGCTATGTGGCTCCAATAAGAGGAGACAAGGTCCAGTGCAGGACTGAAGGCAGATGCTGATACTGAGAAGTAGGTGAGACATTTCAAGGAGAAAGAGTACACTTGCTGCTGTCTTGTGCGGACATTAGGGCTCTCTGGCCTCCCTTGCTGGACAAGCAGGTACTGTCAGAAAGCTTAAATGTTACCAGCTGGACCAGTACAGCTTTAGCATCCAGTGCACACAATACTGCCCTGGCCACAGGTTGTATGCAGATCTGTGCACCAGAGACAAATGCAGCTAGCTCTGTGTACACCAAAGTGCCTTATAACATGGTGAGGCCACCATCCATGTAAAACTGGAGACAGAGCAATTATGTTCTTTATCACCAGAAGGACCTCACCTGGGGCAATTTCCATAAATAACTTGATCACCCTAAGACAGACATTCAAAGGTTCACATCCACATGGGCCAGTGCAGTGTGATTAGCTGCTGACACAGAGCACTAGTAACGTTGTTCTATGCTGAAACAGCAGTTTACCTGCACAGGGCACTTTGACACACACGATCTCATCTAAGCTTCACAACAAAACCTTGAGTTAAGCCTTTCCAAGTTCCAAATGACATCTGAGAAAACCTGAGGCTTGGAGAGGTGAAGTAACTCGCTCAAGGTTGTAGTAGTAGTACCTGAGCCAGGACTCAATCCCTAGAGTGGAAAGTGCCTTCCAGGACAGTGTCCTACCCTAAGTGTGAGAGCTTAAGAGTGAGACTCACAGTGTCCTATGCTGATCAATGTAAGATGTTCCGGGAAAGATCCCGGGTGCCTATGTACCTAAGTGTAGAAGGCCTGCAAATGGCCTTTGACAGCTCCTGGTCCTAGGAAACCTGTCACTTGACTAGAAAAGAGCTCCCTACCTGGATACGGGATGGAGAGGAGAGTGAAGTCGGCATAGCGCTGGGCTTTGTCCACCTTCTCGGAGGAGGTTACACTACAAGACAGGACACAATGTGTTATGGCATCACAACACATATGCACCATTCCCCAATGAGCAATTACAACATCAAATGAACCTCTTGCTAAACTACTCTTCAGGGGTGCCTGGGTGGCTCAGTCAGTTGTATGTCTTGATTTCGTCCCAGGTCACAATCTCATGGTAAATGAGTTCAAGCCCCGCATAGGGGGCTCTGTGCTCACAGCATGGAGCCTGCTTGGGATTCTGTCTCCCTCTGTCTCTGCCCTTACCCCGCTTGCAGTCTCTTTCTCAAAAATAAATAAATAAATAAACATAAAAAACAAACAAGCAAACCCACAACTACTCTTCAGAATCAGGAATGATTTCCTTCAGCAGTGCTTACTTTGAACAATCGAGAAATATAACTTCTCTGCCCCCTACTCCAACTTCTCAAGCAAGAGAGGTTTTACTCTCTAGTTCGACAGCAACCATAAGCAGAACAAGCTTCCCACTAAGCCCCACAAATGAGGACAGCACAGCTGCCCTGACCCAGCATGGGGAGTCAGCAAAGAGCAAGCAACTGAGACACTGTGCAAAGGGGCCTTTTGGGAGACTCTGGCCTCTTTGGTGTTCTCCAATATTCACTGATGACACTCCTAAACAGGACGGACAAATGGCATCTGACAGGGAAAGACTTAGGGCATTATGACAGATGAATGGAAGAAGGGCAAAGGGAACGTTCAGGCACCTACAGAATGCTAAGTTGTAAGGCCTCAGTATGCCCTACTTTGTAGGACAAACTCAACATAAGTAAGAGTCAATATTATGAAAAAAAGTGTTGGGAAAAACTACAGTCTCATCACCTCATTATTTTCAAATGTTCTCTCCTATCAGATATCAAGATTTAGTCTATATGTGAAATAAAAATTGGGCACATGCTGATTTTTGTTGTTGTTCCATTTAGAAAGAGAGTCTAATCCACCAGAGATGGCGAGAGCTTGGAACCAAGGCAAAAACCTTCAAGAGTATTTAAGAGGAGGCAGCACAGCACAGGTTAGAGACTCATGGTGCCTCAGTTATTATCTGCATGACCTTGAGCAAGTTACTTAACCTCTCTGTGCTTCAGTTTCTCACCTGGAAGAGAGGGGTAGTAGAGTCTGCCTTGCAAGAACGTTTGAAGATACAGCTAGAAGATGTACAGAGAGCCCTCAGCATGCGGCCCAGCGTGTGGTGAGCCTTTGGTCACTGCTATATACCATCACTGACCTGAAAAGCTGTGAACACATCACTTCTGCCCATTTCGCAGCAGGTGCCCTGTACTTACTTCATACCAAACTTCACCTTCTTGTTCTCCACCATCAGGTCACAGATGTATTTGACTGACAGGTACCGAAGCAGCTTGATGTCATAGCCTCTGACCTTATCAAAAAGATGTGTGTCGGAACTTCTGAAACAAAGAGCCAGGGGGAGAAGATGTACTACACATTTGTTCAGAGAAGTTTGGGGGGTGGGGAGTAGGGAGCGTGTTCAAGGAGGTATAGATGTCATTGGTAAGAACTTCTATTTCCCTTCTCCAGAAGACAGAGGGAGGGCCAAGACAGGACAACTGGTTTCAGGGAAGGTGACTTTCTAAGAGATTACTCTGCTCTCTGGGACTCATTTCAAAGGGGAGCAATTGGCAGCCAAAAACCGGGAAAGGGCTTTTGGGCACTACTTCACATTAAGCCAGAAGACTCAAGATAATCTCTGAGTTCTAAAAAAGCAGCAAGCTGGTGGCTGATAGAGTCTTTGAGCTTCCATTAGAGTTTATCTCCCTCCACCCACCCTTTTTCCCATTTATGATCATTTTTAGCCACAGGATTTTCTCATAATGTAACAGGGTGAAATGCGTGTTGGGAGATGGACTTTTGAGAGTTATTTTATCAACTGATCGTGGAATAGTAGCAGGTGAATTCCCTCTACTTAGCAGGTCTAAGAAGCAGAGAGATAAAATTTTTCCTAATCCTCCAGGCTGTCTTTTGATCAGTCATACAGATAAAGGCAAAAGTGGAACAAGTAAACAGTCCCCATTAATTTTTTAATGCCCACTGCTTTGCTGTACACAGCAGTCTCCTCACCAAGAACAGTGTATGCTATGGAAGGCGGCCTGGCTGAGGCCGAGGTCGTCTGATCCCAGGGGAAGAGCCAAACATTCTTGAGCACAAGCCAGGGTTGCTGCTCTTGGAACTAAACAGGCAGAACTGGGCATAGTGAGATGAGTTTTCATGCACCAAGCCATGATTTGGGGCAGCTGATCTTACTAGGGTGCTTGTGTGCATTCCAGAGATGTTTGACACCAGTTAAAGACTTTCCACGGGTACAGACCATGCAAAGGAGCTTTTCCAAAACATCCTTGGGTGTCATTTTCTAAAATCATTTGGAAAGGAGGCAGGAAGAATATGAACCAACCCATTTCCTCTCTTTAAGGGGGTCTAAAAGAGTTCTTTGTATCAAGCTCTATTATGGCATCAATAACAACTTGATGAACTGTGGGATGTCTAGTCTCTGAGTCTCCCACATGGGGACCACAGCCCTTGCCCTGTGCCTTGGCACCAGGTGTGCTGTGTGTTATCCGGCAGGTTGGCTGTCAGCACCCTGGCCACCCCCTGGAAACCATGGGGCTTGAAGACACACACAGATGTCTGAACCCTGTCTCAGACCTGTGGACCCTGGGGCTGGGATATTATGTAGGATGGAGAGAGAATCCTCAGGCATTCGATAAAATCAGCTCTGGTGGAAGCTATGGGATGGACCTTAACAACTCTATTTCAGGGGCATGGATTTAGCAGTGGCAGGAGTGAACCAATGCACTCACCTGTACCAGTGGTGATTATACACCATCGGTATGAAAATGGCCACTAATGGTCACTGACCCCATCCCCAATATAAGCCCAGACCCATAACAACCTGGCACTGACCGAAGAGCGCAGTCCTCCTCTGTGATGTCCTCTGCATCTGCCCAGGCATCATCTGCACCTCCTGCCAGAGAAACCTGTCAGCACCAAGGCTGTTGCACGGGGCTCCTCCCAGGGGCTTCTGGACCAGGCTCCTCCCACCCTGCTCCAGCTCTACATGTCTGTCAGCCCAGATGCCCCATATGCCTGGCAGTCTACTTTACCCCAGCATCTCCCTGAGTGAAGACCAGGCCCCTGGTCTTTCCAGAGCTTACTCGAACTCTCTACCTATGCCACTGTGGCATGGGTGGCTATTCTCTATAACTTGGTTCTTGTTCTTAGAGGATGTGGCTCAACATTTACCTGAGAAAATATAGTTGTAGCCAGTGCGTCCATATAGCTCCCCCCATCCAGCCAGGGTAGCTGACCTGCAAATGTGCTGGGAAAGAAACAACGTTTTCAGATGCTTTTCTGGGTTTTTTTGTTCTTGTTTTTCTCAGCTTTATCGAGATAGAACTGACATACAATATTTGCGTCAAAGTGTACAACATGCTGATTTGACACACATGTATTATTAAACCATTACCACCATAGCATCAACATCTCTATCACGTCATACAATTAACATACAATCTTTTTTTGTGGTGAAAACACAAGATCACCTCTCTTTGCAATGTTCAAGCATGTAACACAATATTAGTAACTATAATCATTCTGTTGTACATTAGGTCTGCAAGTTTGCACCCTCTGGCCAACGGGTCAAGATATTTTTCTCAAGTGTGCACGGTTGGAGGAACTCCTGGGACTCCTCAGATTTTTCTAGGCCCGTTTTCTGAGTCCAGGAGCACTCCCCAAAGTCTTATGAGCTTCGAGGCCACGGTAGTCAGTCTAAAGTATGCCTGGAATTTTTAATCTACATCCTCTGTCAAGAGGGGTATCTCTTCCAAACAGGTGGCACCAAAGCATAACTAAGGGTAAATGGCTAGATTTAGTGGCAGTCACATGTGTAAGTTTTGATGCTGCTGCATATGGATGTGTGCTGGGCGTGGCAATGAAACGTTTACACTATCTTCTTTTTTTTTTTTTAATTTTTTAAAAATGTTTATTTTTGAAACAGAAAGAGACAGAGCATGAGTGAGGGAGGGGCAGAGAGACAGACAGGGAGACAGAATCTGAAGCAGGCTCCAGGCTCTGAGCTGTCAGCACAGAGCCCGAGGCAGGGCTCGAACTCACGAACTGCGAGATCATGACCTGAGCCGAAGTCGGACGCGTCACTGAGCCACCCAGGCGCCCTACACTATCGTCTCACTAAATTTTCACAATGAGCCCATGAGGTAGATGTGGCAGGTGGCATGCACTGTTGCTGCTTCACAGAAGAAAGGCACAGAGAGGTGAAGTGATGTGTCAGGTCATACCATGAGGGGCAAGCTGGGATTTCATCTAGACCCACCTACCTCCAAACCCTGCATGCTGAGCAGCATATAGAACTGTTCAGTGCAGGGATGAGCAACCTTTGAAGCAGGTGGGTCAATTAAGGGAGAAATGTGGGGGGGATATTTTTTTTTTAAAGAAATTACATTTCTTTCCTCCTTATCAAGGAAATGTAGTAGCTGTAACTGCATATGCAAGCACCCCCAAGTTTCACTAAAGGCTGGGAGTGGCAGTGAGGGGATAGGAGATCACACCAGAGAGAGGGGCGGCTATTTGACAGAGGGGTGAGGTTCATTCCTGAATGGGTTACACAGACTGGCAATGTAAAGCGCGTCCTTGGAAGACTGTGAAAATACTGCCTGAAGGCTTCTGCTCTGTTAGATAATGGGAAAGAAACAGTTATGTAGCTATAAGGAAAGGGCTGTGGGTGGGAGCGACCAGGTCACCTTCTGGCTCTCTAGAGGTAGTGGCAGGCTGAGAGAGAGGGCAGGTAACAGAAAAGCAACCTGGATGCCACCTGAGGAAGGTGGGGTGGTTTTTTAGGGCTGGGGACAAGAGATTTGCGGGAAGGCTGTCCTGGAAGCCTGCAACTAAGGACCTGGGCCTGAGCAGGATGCACTCCCATGGGGGCTGCTTCATTCTTTCTGGGTCCACAAGCATTTTGAAAATCTGATGAAAATGAGCAACTGTCTCCAGAAAAAAATGTACATACCACAGGTCACATTTTAGAGGTTCCTAGACTCTCCCAAGTCCGTCCACGGACCCATCTCTAGATCCTACTAAGAGTCCCTGCTCTGCAGGGACCATTCCAGTAAGCAGAAGCAGGGAAGTGGAGAACTGGAGCAGGGAAGAGCCAATCCCCAGCTTTAGAACCCACAAAACTCTCACGGTAAGTAGGGAGGGCACATTCAACTTGACAGTTGTTTTTGTTTTTTGAGGCATCAACAGTCATTTTTATTACGCTCAGATCAGAAGTCTGTGGGTCTTGAGGACCTCTGTAGATCTGTCGATTTTCTTCTCCAGGTTCTTTCCAGCCTGTTTCTGTAGCTTCAGGAGCTGCTTTTTCATCCAGCAATGGATGTTGGCCTTCTCCTTCCTCTTCTTTTCCGGGGTGGTGGTTACTGCCCAGTACTTCCAGCCAACCTCGTGAGCCAGAAGCCCCAGGTAAGCAAACTTTCATGTAGGCTTCAGACACACAACCCTGAGGGCAGCAAGAACCACCACCTGCTTTTTCTTGTCATAGGGTGGCGGGATCCCATCCAACACCTTGAGGCAGTCCAGGGCGGCCTGGTCTTGGCTGGTCTTGTGGAGCAGCATGCCTCACGCTGTCCACCCAAAGATCCATTTTGGTGCTCTGAATTGGTAGGGGCCACAGGGTGGGTTGGTGTTCCTTGGCTTGTGGAGAAAGGCCAGGTACTTCAACTTGTTTCTGTAGAAATTGCCAGAAATGCTGATGTCTTCACAGGGCACAACAATGACCTTCAACCCCAACAGCATCTGCCTGGCCACGATGGCCACCAGCTGGCCCAGGAGACAGTGTCGGCCACTGAGCACCAGGACCTGCCTTCAGCAGCCACTTGGGAAAGCTTGTTGGCATTTGAACAGCATGTGTTCTCATGCCTACCCTCCCCCCATCACCTAAGTTGCTTGCACCAAATCTCACTCTTTGCATATTTTCTGTTAAATCTTTTCAGAGCACGCACACGCTGTCTTTGGCTCCGGAGTTTTGAGACTGTTTCTTGAACTCTTTTCAAGGTTCAGATACCTCTTTCTGTCCCAGTTCTCCCATACTCTTAGATCTGTCCTTGCCTTTTCGGTAAGTCAGGCAGTCAGATCTGGGCCCAGAGGACTCATCAGATTGAAGAGAGAGGGTGAGCTGGCTAACTCCCCAAGTGAGGCACCAACCCCCTCTGAAGAAAGGTCCTGAGGTGGAACCTGGCAGAAGCTGTACTGCATTGCAGATTCTAACCCCTGACTCCTGCTGCTCAGCCTCATGGCTCCAATCCATGACCCCGCCATTTCTGCACTTTAAGCTTGACTGAGAAATCAGGATGCACTGTGAATGCCCTCCATTGGTCTAATTATGAATGGCCTCTAATTCTGCACAAGGAACATCGCTCTGTAGGATTTGTTCATCTCGTAACCAACTCTGGCACAGGGAAAAAAGTGGCAGACCTTTGTTCCCCATCTCTTACGGGAGGAAACAAAGAGAAAGATGACGTGTCCTAATTTTCACTGTCTAAAAGCCAGATACAAGTGCTGGGGGAAAAATGGCATGGGAGAACATCTTACCCTTAAATGCTTGAACTGTCTTAGAAAATTTTGATAATGAATCTTATTTAACCCATTTATATTCAAATATTACAACAACATATAATCACTTTAAAAACCATTAATATTTTACTTTTTTTGTACGAAATCTTCAAAACCTGATCTGTAGTTTACACTTTCAGCACATCTAAACTAGAATGCTTTACTTTCACTAATTAAAAGAAATTTTTTAAGTAATCTCTATGCTCATGACCCTGAGACAAGAGTTACATGGTCTACAGACGGAGCTAGTCAGATGCCCCTTTACTTTTAGCATTTAAAGAGAAAAGCAGTCCTGCCCCCAAATAGTGTTGTTTAACCAAAAAAATTTATTATTGTTTCAGCTCTAAATTGACTGAAATAAAATCAAATGTTTAGCTCTTTAGTGGCACTAGCCACACTGAACTGAGTTTTGAAGAAGCAAGCACTTCTTAATATACCTGCCTTCCTGAACCCAGCAGAGAAGTTCTGGTAACAAACACTGCCATCACTGCACTAGTTACCAAGAGCCTGCTGTGTGCCACAAATCCGAGGATGAGATCCCATTCTCCTACCTTTCCTAACCTTGCTCTCAACTGCCTGTCCACTTGCCTGCCACTCACTGAGCTCCACAAGGACAAGGACCGCCTTATTCATCTCTGTCACCCTAGACACTAGCACAGGGCCCACTCTTGCTCTATCCAAGAGTAGTAGCTAAGTTTGCACTTACAAGCCAAGTTGGTACTTTGCTAGGTGCTGGAAGGACAAGAGTCAGACACGGCCCCTGTCCTCAAAGGGATTAAGGCAGAAAGGAAATTACAGACATTCAAACACACAAGCAGAACGAAGCACACTGTAGGGAGGCGTAAAGTGAGTGAACACCGATTGTGTCAGGGGAAGCCAAAGGGTATGAAACGGTATCAGGCCGCCTGGACAAGAAGGTGTAATAAGAGAAGAAACCGGGATTAATGGCAAAGCCCTCATAAACATTTATGAATGCCAAGGACTCCTTGGAATAATCCTTCTACTCACTGCCCTTCCTCTGAAATCAGGTGGTTTAGGGCTCTTTTCTCATAGACTCGTCTAGTCTGTAAGTGCAAACAATCTGCCATTCAGCAACCCCACTTGTTCAGCTGTTCAGCGTGGCATTTCCAAAACACATTCAGGAAAGTTCCTTACTCATGGTCTGCAGACAAATGAGAAACACCAGACTTGACAAAGCTACACAGGTCTCTCAGCTACAAGATGTCTCAGAGCCTTTGTTATATTAATGTACATGTACCAACATACTTTCTGAATTTGGAGCCTGGAGGCTAGGCCAAATCTACTATCACTGTGTGACAGAGAATGCTTTTCACAAGCATATCCTTAAAATACTGTTCTCTGGGGGACACCTGGGTGGCTCAGTTGGTTGAGTGTCCGACTTCGGCTCAGGTCATGATCTTGCAGTTTGTGAGTTCGAGCCCCGCATCGGGCTCTGTGCAGACAGCTCAGAGACTGGAGCCTGCTTCGGATTCTGTTTCTCCCTCTCTCTCTGCCCCTTCCCCACTCATGCTCTGTCTCTCTCTCTCTCAAAAATGAATAAACGTTAAAAAAAATTTTTTTTAATAAATAAATAAATAAATAAATAAATAAATAAATTACTGTTCTCTGGAATACACTTTGGGAAACACTGGTTTGAGTATTACCTATATAATTTCTAGTGACAAGCACTATGCTCTAGTGACAAGAGCAGTGGTCTTTAAACTGGAGTTCAGGAACTTGCAGGAAGATGCCAACTTCCCAAAGGGGGAAGGGGCACAAAAAGCTGTAAGGTGATCAGCTTCAGGAGCTTCCATACAAGCTTTCCCTAAAATATACCTTCCCAAGGAAGCCTTCACTCAAGTCCCCTTTCCTAACCCCCTTTCACATTTGCCCTTCTCCCATTTTACAAAAGAAAGGCACAAAGGGGTCCAAACAAGGCTCACATCTCTCCTCCTCGCTGCCCTGGCACTCAACCACCCACTGGATAACCACAGCTGGACTCTGCAAGACACTGGGACTGCAACATGTGCCCTCAAGTATCTGCCCACTGAATAAAGAGACTGTGTTTGCTCCCCTCCCCTCCTCCAGGCTCTCCCTACTTCAGTCCGCTCCTCCTAGGCTAATCCTCCTGAAAAAGCTACTTTCATCCTGTATTTCCCTGTTCAAAAATCACACTGCTCTCCTGGCAAATGCAAGCACCATGGTCAGCATTTGGCCTCCTGCAATCAGTCCCTTCCATGCTCTGGCCTGGCATGAACCTTCCACTTCAGTGAGGGAGGCATCCTGGCCCCTCTAGTTCCTGTCTCCATGCCTTTTCCCATGTTGCATCACTTGCTCAGAAAACCCTCCCACCCGTCTGCCGGCTAGCATTGTTTTTCCTCCGGTGCTTTCAAGCTATGTCCTGCTCTCTAAATGAGGCTATCAGTGGCTCAATCCACACTGCTAGCCCTGTGTTTCTCTTACACCACACCGCAGGGCCCTAAATTTCAGTGTGGAAGCCTGAGGGAACTCCAGGTAAGTTCAACCCCCCAGCTCTCTTGGTAAACTTGGCGAAGTTATTTAATCCCTTAGTTTCATCTGCAAAACGAGACCATCCATTACATTAAAGGATTATGAAAAGACAGGTAAAATGAGACCACACTGGGGACCCAAATTAACAACCATTACTAGAGTATAAGCTCCATAAGGGTAAAGACTGTCTACACACTGATGTATCTTATGGCTTGAAACATAATACACATTCAATAAACACTTAGTAAATTATATGATTGAAAGAACGAACACATAACAATGTATTAACTTACTTGATCTAATCTACCCCATAAACCTTTGATGTAGGTATGATTGTCATTCCTACTTCTACAGACGAGGAAACTGAGGCCTTGTATAGAAAGAAGAGAGCCAGGATCTGAACCCAGGCAGTCTCCAAAACACAGGGTGGGGTACTCTGGTGTGACTATCCCTTCCCTACATAGACTACCGTGAAAGGTGGTGTAAGAATTGGTCTGTTTTCTCTGGGCTGCTTTGCACAGCACCAGGCACCCAGTAATTACCTAACATTGCGCTGGCAAATGCCAAGAACAAGACAACCCTACACTTTGCATTAAGCCAGTTACCCTGAAGAAGGTCTCAGAGAGTGTGAGGCTATGGTACGTTCTTACCTTGCCCTTGAACAGGATCACCGGGCACACAAACCGTCCTCTGCACCTGGCTGTCTTGCTACGGTTGACGAGGTCTTGCAACTTGCTCACTTGCACGGTGCTCTGAAACCTAATGCACAGGCAAGAGACAGGTCAGACTGGTTTCTAAGTGGGCATTTTGTGTGTGTGTGTGTGTGTGTGTGTGTGTGTGTGTGTTTTCACAAAGACCCCATGAGAGGTCTGCATATGTGTGTGTCAATACTCATTTGGAATTTAGTAAATGCTTTAATCCCTAAATTCTAGATCACAGATAAATTTTTTTCAGGAAAAGAAAAAAAATGCTGTATTATAGGTATTAAAATTTAAGTCATCCTGATTTTAGAAGCTTTAAGATGAAAAAAACAGTGAGCTACTTTGAAGACATGGGATACAAAACAGAAACACACACAGCAAACTGGGTGTTGACCATGTCTAAAGTACACTTTTTTCCTCCCATTATAGGACAATAGGTGCCCTGCGGAGTGTATGGAAATCATAGCGCCATTTTTGTGAACTTTCAGGGGGCAGGGTAAGCTGAAGGCTCACATCTCACATGGTGATAAGCTTCTGAAACTTCCTCAACATCCCAATTGTCTCTAACAGTCCAAACAGTAAACAGGGCAGGTAATGTTGGAGCAATGGAAGTAAAAAGAAGCTATGTGTGGCATGGAGAAATAAAGTAGTTAATCCAGTGGGTGTGGTAAGGGAACTTCCAAAACAGGAGTCAGGTTGAGAGATAAGCTCTGGCAAGGCACACCCAGGTCAAATCAGTAGACCCGTAAAAAAAAAAAAAAGGGTCTCCTTTTAAAGACTCACCTACCCATCTTGAGCAAAACACTCCACATCAGCCAGTCAGAGCTTCTGGTTGCACAAGAAATGAGAGGCAGGAAAGTTAAAGAGCGGGAAGCTAAGTAGATCAAGTGAGCAGAAGGGAGAGAAGACACTCCTGTTCCCTCCTTACAAGGGCTGCACTTCCAGGTCAAGTCCTAGAGGGCATTTAATTCCTTCTATGTCCTAATCCTTCTAGGCACCCACGTTACTGCACACGGCACACACATACAAATAACCGTTTCCGAATGCGTAAGTTCAATGCCTCCTACACATCTGTGGTATCTTTTTAGGCCTATATGGATGTTGTAGGGATTAATAAAGTCTTTTAGAAATACTACTGATTTTTTAGTAGTCTTCATAGATCTATTCACAAGACATAGTTACTAAAAAAATAACTACTATCAAGTGGGGGTCTGAAATTGAAGTTAAAAAGGGGTTTTCAGATAAAAACCTGGACCAACAGTTTGATGATCTTGGAAGACAACAAGGGGGTAAAGGAACAGAATTTACACTTCCCATGGCGTATTCTTCTGTAAGGTCTGATTTAAGATGTTACTTTTGTAATTTTTTTTTTCCCTTTTTGAAGAAAGGAAGAAAGGAAACTTGAAGAGGCTGGCGTGTTCTTCAAGCTGTGTGTAGGGTGGCACTGGCCCCCCACCAGGCCCCAGAAAATTCATGGCTCACTGAAAACCAAGTTCTGCCACTTCCCCTCACTCAGTTTCTCTATGAAATAAAAAGGCACCTCAGTACAAAATAATCTAATTGAACTTAGGTGCCAGGAAAATACGAAACAGAGAGCACATATAATACTGTCTACAACAGTCTTCCTCTCACGTTCTGGTGGCCTCAGGCCATTTTCACAGATCTGGTCAGCAACATCTATTGCAACAGAATCTCAGTCACAACAGCAGCTCCCTCTGAGTTCTAAATGCCTTGAAACTGCATTGGATTCTCCCAGGTTGAGACCACCCGTTCCACAAACTCCACAAAACCAAGATGGAGAACATGCCAATATTTCCCTCGTAGGGGCTCTGGGCAGTCGTTTAATGTAGAAGCAGGCATACTTTTTTTCTGGTTAGGCTAGGTGGTTTATTTTGCTGGTTCTCCTACTCAAAGAACTGATTCAGTTTCTGTTCTCAGTGGTTCCTGTTTTTATTTTTATTATCTCTTGGCCTTAGGATCTTTTTCTTACAGTGCTAAGCAGTGAGCTGTGTCTGGCACATGATACTCAGAACTGAGTGAATAAATGTTGGCTTGTATATTTATGTTGGTCTTGTGGGACTGAGCTATCAACCTGTGCAATCTGATGCTATCTCTGGGTAGACAGTGGCAGAATTGAGCTGAATTATAGGACACCCAACTGGTGTCCAAGAATTGGTGGTGTGGGGGAGCCTCCAGCCCCTCCCACATGGGAATTAGGTACAGAACTTAACCACCACCCCCCAAGGCCTCATCTGTACATCCCCTAATTCCGTCTCTTGTTACACTATCATTGCTTATTTATTGGTCTTTGTTACCCACAAGACCTAAGAGGAGGGACTTCATCTATCTGGCAGGGCTTCCACTGCATCCCTGGGGACTGCCACATGGCAGCAGCTCAAGGAGTTCTTGTTGACAAACACATGTCTTGGCTGTTCAGAGATCCCTGACCAGGCTTCTATTCCCAGATGATGGGCTAAACCGGGGAGGGGGATTAACAGAACTAAACTGCTTCCTGAATCCAGTTCTATCCTGTGTAATGGGGTGTAATTAGTGTCATATTAACACCAAAGCCAGGTATCTAAAAAAACAAAAAATTCTGCTTCCTCTCATCTGAATGTGCATGTACTGCCTTCTCTTCAACAGCACTGCCCACTCAGAATTACTTCAAGGCCTTAGAAGGAGTAAAAAGTAAAACAAACTCCAGTAACTCCTTGAGGGTTATGAATATACCACCACGGCCCTGGCCTAGAAGGGGCGACCCTGCTGGTGGAAGAAGTGTGGTGGTGACAGAAAGAAAAGGCAGACAGATGGACACAGCAGAGTGAGGAAGACACAGATTTTAAACCCATCCTGCTTACCACTTCTGTGATCTCAGGGAAAGGCAAGTTACTTCTCTGGGTTTTAACTTTCTCTTCCGTACAATGAATGGGAAGTGATGCTACCTACTTCACTGAGTAGGTGCAGGACTTGAGTGAGCTACTGTGTGGAACCCTAACACCTGCCAAACAGTAGGCACTCAACACACATTATTAGTTTCCTCTTCTTTAAGGGCTAGACTGAGTCAGCACTGAACTGGTTTCCTTCCAGGAAAAGCTTCTGTGAGGTCACCAAGACTGAGTTCCTTAATGCACTGCTACTACAGGGTGGTCTGGTATCACCTGGCAGCTGGTGAGAAAATGCAGGAGCTCAGGCCCCAGTCAGACCTACTGAATCAGATTTTGCATTATAACTAAAGCCACAGGTGATTCACTCAGAGTCTGCTTGGAGAAGCACCATCCTGACTACAACTGAGCTTAATATCAGAATGCCATCAGGGCACCAAGGTAAAACCACCAGCCAAAAGTGAAGGGGGTGGAGAGGAGGGCGAGGGCAAGGAAAAAGAGATCTTGTTCAGAAATTTTAGCGTAAGGGTTTATAGATGGTGAGTCTACCTAATTCTGAAAGAAGTTATGAAGAGACAGAAACCATGTATAACGGAGCCATCACAAAGCCCAAATCTTTAGGCTCAGAGATCCCTGGGGTTCTTAAGCTACACAACTGGGGATATGATACAGTTTCTATCATCTACATACAATCTGTTTTTCTAACACATTCATTTTTCTTAGTGAACCCCACCACAACGTCGTGAGACGGCACACTTAGTAGACATTACGTTTTACAGATAAGGAAACTAAGGTTTAGTCTTTAAACTCCTCTGACCTGGTTATTCTGCTTGAAAGCCTTCTCTGACTCCCTGTGGCATATAGCAGTGGCTCTCAGGCTACAGCATATGTAAGATTCATCTAGGGAGCTAAGAATGTAGATTCTGGAAATCCTGATTCAGGGGCCCCAAAATCTATGATTTTAGGGGATACTAACATAATAAAAACCACTAACACCCACAAGTCCACACTCCTTGGCCTGAGGATCAAGACCATATACAAATTGGTCCTTTAGGACTTGTCAGGACTGCGACTCATCCTTCTAATTCCAGCTGAAGAGGCTCTCTACCATGGGGTCTTCCCAAACACACACATTCCAGGCAGAATTAACCATTCTCCCTGGTTTGTCTGCAGAAGCACTTCTCAAACTTTAATGTGCATCCAAATCACTAGGGCATCTCGTTAGGCTGTGATTTTGCTTCAGTGGCTCTGGGGCCAAAGATTCAGTGTCTCCAGCCAGTTCCTGGGTGCACTGAAGGGACACTTTGAATAGCGAGGGCCTGCCACACTGCACAGCATGACTCTACTATAGCACTCATCATAATATCGCACCTACAGGGCCGTGCTTTCACAGATCCTGTGAACAATAGTTCCTGGATTCTCTTAAAATCAGCAGCAAACACGGAAACTAGGGGAACAAACTTAGAGATCAACATAAAGCATTTCCTGGAGCCTCCAGGCTGTGATTATTTATTAGTGTCAAACAGCCTACAGGTTGTATCCTGTGGCAGGTGCCTTATATATCTGTTTTTGTTTCACCTGTTGTTACCCCACAGAAAGCACTCAGGCCTTGGTAGGCCCTCAGTAAACAGTAGCTCTTATTTCTGATTCTTACAATAAATACGTCAGGCTTGTAATAGCCCCACTTATCATCAGGGATTGCACCAGCCACTTTCTAAACAGAGGCAGAGACTTGCCGATGAGAAAATGAAGAGACAAAAAGATTAAATAATTTGCTCAAGATAGTTATACAGCCAGTGTGTAACTCAAGCAGTCTGACCACAGACTTCAGGCTCTTAAGCTCTACATATGGTTAAGTGCTCTTAAGAACTTTGACACAGCATACCTCCCACCCATACTCTCTTAAAAAAAAAGGATACTAGGGTTCAGAAAGGTGAGGTGTGAAATAAGCTGTCTTAAGTCAGTGAGCGCTAGGTAGGGGAGAAATAGTCCACTACTGTGACTTCCAACCACTCACTCTATGCCATACTACTTTGTCAGTCTAACTTATCAAACCCTGAATGAACCAAAGACACCAAGAAGGCTTCAAACCTGAGGAAAGTGAGTCTACCCCGCCCAGCTCCCCACCCAGTTGCAAACTTCCTGACTCAGTGGATGAGCTGTCAGAGCCTCCCCAGACAGGCACACTCTAGTTACATGATGCTCACGTGTCTTTCTCCTTCTCAGAACTTTCATACTCCAGGAACACGATGTGCTGGGGGTAGTGGCCACAGATATCCCCATTCACATTTTGGATCACACTGTAACAGTAGTCTCGGCCAAACAGCTCCAGACATCTCTTCTCAATGCGCTCAACCTGCACAGAGGAGGACACCTGAGCATAAAGAATATTCTGGGATTCTGAGTATGAGAATTAGACAGTTCGTGACCTGGACAGGTCACTGGGAATGACATGTGCCTCAGTGATTATTATTCAATGCCTGGAAGAGACACTTTGCTGGGACACAGGCCCTGATGTGTATTTCATTAATTTATATGCAGTATGCTTTGGGAGGGTCTCTAAGCCCCTCAGTGTTGCAGTGAAACTGTTAAGCATTCCAAGGAAAGGATTAGTTTTCATGAGATTTTCAAGGGGGTCCACAATCCATAAAATATAAAGAACTCTTGCTCTAGGTTACTTTAGCACTAATCCATTTTCTTCCCTTGGCTCCAGATTATTCCCCATTCTACAGCCACAGACAAGTACCTAGACATTCTAGTTGTTGTAATGAGTAAAAGCTACACACAAGGCTATCTCCCTACACTCTATTTTATTTGTCAAATAGAAGGAAGAGCTTCTCTTAAAACTGTTCTTGTTTAGTTCGGGGAAAGGTCCACTAGAAAAAAGGCATAAGAAATGTAATATCTTGAGAAGTCAACAAGAGATCAGGAATCTTGGAGAGGCTTTAAGGCCAGATGTCGTGAAAGTCAGGTCTAATTCATAACCACTCTAATCTTCAGGGGTATAAGATGGAAGAGGAAAAAACTCACAGTGGCTTAGATGAGGAATTCTCAAATTTTAAGATACATGAGGATCATGATGAAACCTATTTAAAAATGTAAATTCCAAGTTGCCATCCTCAGAAATTCTGACTCAGTAGAAATAGATGGGAGCAAGGAACCTTTATTTTTAACAATGCTGAAACGGGCACCTGGGTGGCTCAGTTAAGTGTCCGACTCTTGATTTTGGCTCAGGTAATGATCCCAGCGTCATGGATAAAGTCCCATATCCAGCTCTGTGCTGACAGCATGGAGCCTGCTTGGGATTCTCTCTCCCTCCTTCTGTGCTCCTCTCTCACTCGTGCTCGCACTCAACTTTCTCTCTCAAAAATAAATAAACTTTAAGAAAATAAAGTAAAAAATAACTCACAGACCAAAGTTTATTTATCCAAATGAAAACAATTTAAAAAAACAAACAGGGACACCTGGGCGGTTGTCAGTTAAATGTCCGACTTCAGTTCAGGTCATGATCTCATGGTTCGTAGGTTTGAGCCCCGCATGCAGCTCTGTGCTGACAGTGTAGAGCCTGCTTGGGATTCTCTCTCTCTGCCCCTACCCTCATTTGCATGCCCTCTCTCAAAATAAATAAAGTTAAAAACAAACAAAGAATGCTGAAACAGGTGGTCCCCAGGCTAAGCTCTGAAAAACACTCTGTTGTTTGGAGAGTGGGGAAGTCCCATCATTACTGAAGTCTCCCCTAGGTTACTCCAGAGAATAGAATGATGCCAAGTGCAGTATGCTCCAGCGGTTCCCTAAGTTCCATGGCTCAGAATGGAACAGAACCCACTAGAAAGCCTGATATTAAACTTACCAACAGCACGTGGGGAATAAGAGGAGGATTCCCAAGATTCCTGTTTGACTGTCAAACAGTACCTAGGATGGGAATGGCCTTACTAGACTGGATGCCTTCCAGATCTGGCAATAAGGAGACTAAAGGGAATCCCAAGGGGAGAAAAAAGAGGAACTGAGACTGGCTTCTGATAAAGGAATAGAGACAGTGTGGGCTGTTTTCCTGCTAGGGGAAGGAAAGGGATGAGCTTAAGTCTAAAGTCACGCTAAGCCTGTATAAGGAAGCAACACACCCGGTTCTTGTCTCGGTTCCACTCTGACCTCTGACCAGGAGAAATCCTCTAGACCATTTAAACCTGAGGGCTTTTGTACCCACATCTGATACACGGGAACAACCCTCCTCACCTTCCCCTCTCTAATCTCTGAACATGATCCCTCAGCTCTGACCTCCAAACCCCTTGTTTCAAACCAAAGGACGTCCTTTCTTGGCTCATTGTGTGACCAGTTCCTTCTTTTCCGGTTTTTAAACCCGACCCTTACTCTCCAGGTCCAGACCCCGGGAACTTCCCGCTCTCCTTCCTCTGATCCCTGACCTCAGCCTTTCCGTCTGTAACTTCTCAAACCTAGGAACTTCTCTTTGTGCTTATCACACCTTGCAACTCACCTTTGAGCCGCCCGTCCCGCTACAGTCCTTGGCCCGGTACTGAGTCCGGGAGAATTCCTCCAGCAGCTCCCCGAGCCCTGGCTCCTGAGGCGGCGGGTTGCCCGAAGAAGCCGAGGGCCCCGCTGAGGCGGCAGCGGCTGCCCTAGCGCCGGCCATGGCCCAGCCCTGCTTCCCCTTCAGCACCCCACGACCCCTCAGCGCGCCTCAGCCCTGCCCATGGCACCTGGAGGCACCAACTCCGAAACCTCCCGAACAGCCTCAGCCGCCGCCTTCCCTTTCCACTTCCGGCCCCGCCCCACCCTGCCGGATGTTTACTTCGGCCCTGGCCAATCCGAGCCCGGGACTCGCGCCCTGCCCCGTGATTACCGGCCCACCTCCAAATGCGGAGCGATCCAAGTGGTCTAGGGAGAGGTAGCCGGGGCAACTCGTAGATCCCTCTTGCTCCGCCCCTCGGGGTTTCCCCTGGGGAAGCCGGGCTAAACCACTGAGGCTGCGGGAGGGGTGTTAGTACGGGAACGAGGAGGAAGGAACTATGGGAAAGAAGAGGAAGACTGGAATAAACCATTGCAGGAAGAGGAAGAGGGAACGCTTGAAGGCAACTAGTTAGTGTTGGAAATCATAGTAATAATAGTAAGTAATAATAAAACAGCATTTCATAAGGCACTTCTTTTTGCACTGCTCCTCAAAACGTCCCTGTGATTATAATGCTCCTATAGTCAACCCATTTTATCAAAGGAAACGGGAGTCATAACTGTGTTAAAATTCTATAATTGAAAAGCACCATATTCTTTTTTCTTTTTTTGTTAATGGAATATTTGAAACATTCAAAGAAGTGGCGAGAATAGTATAATGACCCCCTCATGTATTCATTCGTCAGTTTCAGCAATAATCAACATAAACCAAACGATTGCTTAATCAATCTTTCCTCATTCAGTAGAATAATTTTGTAGCAAATCTCATTACTTCATGGGTGAATAGTTCATCTCTATACAGAGATTATACTATACTATACATAGTATTCATCTCTAACAGATTATCACTGTTACAAAATGATTTTTTTTGAGGGGGCATCTGGGTGGCTCAGTGGGTTAAGTGTCTGACTTCAGCTCAGGTCATGATTTCGTGGTTCGCAGGTTCAAGCCCTGCATCATTGAGCTGCTGACACCTCAGAGCCTGGAGCCTTCTTCAGATTCTGTGCCCCCCTCTCTCTCTCTGCCCCTCTCCTGCTCACACTTTGTCTCTCAAAAATAAACATTTAAAAATTTTTAAAAATCGATTTTTTATTTTTTTAAATTTTTTTAACGTTTATTCATTTTTGAGAGACACAGACAGAATGTGAATGGGGGAGGGGCAGAGAGAGAGGGAGGCACAGAATCCCAAGCAGGCTCCAGGCTTTGAGCTGTCAGCACAGAGCCCGACGTGGGGACCAATCCCACGAACTGTGAAATCATGACCCCAGCCGAAGTCGGAAGCCCAACCGACCCAGTCACCCAGGCGCCCCCAAAAAATGATTTTTTGAAAAAGACAACTTAGGTGTGTTAAAAAAACAAAATTCAACGAAGTAAATTTGGCGTTATTCAACCATTCATGAACCTGGCAGCATACCAGGTAGCAAGTAGAAAGGCGCTCAGGGGAACTGTACAAAATGGAAGGATTTTATAGTCAGAAGGAAGATGGGGCAAGGAAGTTAAAAGAGTGGAACATTTCAGCCAAGTTTACCTTTCCTTAGGGGAAGACAAAGGGTCTTATCGTGCAGATTACCTCACTAGTGCTGACTAGGAAATTGCCGAATAATTGGTTCAAAATTCCACCCCTGGGAGAAGCTGAAACTCCAACTAGGTTAGGCTTTAAGTCTTGATGATGCTAAGCAAAACTGACTCCATTTGGGGGCTTATTGTTTCTTTTTAACCGGTAATACAAACTGTATTTAGTACCTCATGAAGCTGTAGTCTCTGTTCCCAAGGTCCAGAGAACTGCAAAATGGGGCAGGAGGCAGGAAGACTTTATAGGATAAAGAATAAGTAACAAGGAAGAGAAAAAATAGAAAATAAATAAGAAAGAAGGAAGGAAGTATAGAGCCCAGAGTTGGTCGGTAGCCGGGGCACAGGGATGCAAGGGCACCTGTCTCTGGGGGTCCTAAACAGACCAGGTTTATCCACTCACTGCTGACAAAATCTAAAGGCAGAGCAATACGAGTAGTAGTGAAACAAGAGAGGAATTTATTTCATTGAGGGGAAGACAGCGGACTAGCATCTCAAAGATCTCAAAGACTCTCGAAGTGCTGAAAGTATTTCCAGGTTTATATAAGGAAAATGTGGGACAAAGTTCGGTGGGTACCTAAGGCAGTAAAGGTGTGGTCAAGCATTGTCATGGGTGGGATCTGGCTGGCTCAGGGCACTCCTTATTGCTTCAGGAGGTAGTTTTGGTTCCCATAAGTGGATACTTTGTCTGCAGGGTCTTTTGCTTGAGTTGTGTAATAAGCTGAAAAGAAGAATTTAATCAATTAGAAAGTTTGAAGTCAAAATGGAGAGAGTTGAAGTCCTCTTTCAGGGTTGGCATTTGGGGATTGGCTAAATCTAATGTGTTTCTGGTCAAGCAGAGTATTTACAGGGACATGAAAGTTATCTGAGTTTCAGTTTGTTAACCTGGTACCCCAGGCAGGAATGACTGTACCTTGGGCCTAAAAATTGATTCCCCCTTCCCCTTTTTTGATCATTCCTTTGAATGGTTTGATTTAAAAAAAAAAAAATCAGTATTAGTGTGACTCTTAGTTACCATGGTCTCTACAGGTCTCAGTATAATATACACAAGAGATGATGTCAGGATTGTATTCTTGGAACTGGTTTCATCCTTCTGTTCTCTGTTGTCATTCCAGTTGGAGAGAGATCATTTGGTGGATGACCAATGGCTGCACACATGCATTTAAAACTTTGAGAGAATGTAGCGTGTAGGGAGACAATAGTAATTATTACCAGCCAAACAATATTCATGATCCAAAGCAGCTAGAATATTGAGGATACTTCTTCTTCTTTTTTTTTTAATTTTTAAATTTATTTATTTATTTTGAGAGAGACAAGGGTAGGGGCAGAGAAGACGGAGAGAGAGAATCCCAAGCAGGCTCCACACCATCAGCACAGAACCCAATGTAAGACCCAATGCAGGGCCCGAACCCACGAACTGCAAGATCATGACCTGAGCCAAGATGAAGAGTCGGACACTTAACTGACTGAGCCACCCAGGCACCCCTGAAGATACTTCTTTAAGCCAGTTGACTTGTTTATGTATTTTGTGTATTTCACATGTCTCCACTTCCCCAGAGGTGTTTATCTAGCAACATTGTTCCGGAGAAACTGAGGCGTTGGAAATCAGGAAGAAGTTTGTCACAAGCAGAAAGAACTATATAGGATTACCAGCAGCATAGCAAATCCAACAATTGATTTACCTTCCTTTATAATGGCCTGAGATATGTGCACAGTGGCATTGTCTTTACAGGCCAGGAGAAGGTAAAAGGTGAAGAAAAGAATCAAAATGTAGAGGCTGCTTTTAGGCAAACAGACTTGAAAAATGGAATGTAGAAATGGCCCACGGTGACCCCCTGGCTGAGTACAGACTGGCCCATCAGAGGACCCACTTCAAAAGATCCATAGACCCTAACTACGCAATGGGCTAGGCTACTTACTACCAGACACAGTTAAACAAAAATGGGAAAATTCCATAGATCACCAGACCTCCTCACCTTCCTCCTTTAAAAACAATCCCCACCCACTGTCTCATTGTAGACCGTCTCTCCTCTGCTGTCCTACCTGATGCTTCCTTGTGGTGTATTCAATAAACTTTTATCTCCTTTGTTTTGCCTTGAGTTAATCCTTTCATGACCAGTACAACCAACTTCCACTTGATTGTTGCCCTACCTTTGGGGGAGCCGTCTGATCCAAGACAGACACCATAATAAAGACCTTTATACTGTAAGAATTAGGAAAAGAATGGTCAGAAAGGGAAGGAGGAATGGAAAGAAATGTCTTAGATCCTGATGCAGTTTTGGAGTGGTGGGGGGCCAGAGCTGACGGCCAAGAAAGAATTCTTGAGATGTCTTTGGTGCAAAAAGGTGATATTATTAAAGCGTGGGGTCAGGACCCATGGGTAGAAAGAGCTGCACTGGGGTTGTGAGAAGTGACTGATTATATATACTATGGACTTGGAGTTCCTAGAAAAATGTTATTATTCTCTGCCTGTCTCAAGTACTTGTCAATGGGCTACAGGTTATAAAGTAATTTAATTTCACCTGCCATTTCCTTCTTGCCTTTGTTCCTCACATCACTATGAAGGGGAGGGTAATGTTGGGGCTCCAGGAAACTGAGTCTATGGGTTTCTGGAGGTTAGGCTATTGGTAAGATTGCCTTTTTCTCATAATATACTAAGACTGATGGAGGGTCAGGTCCTGTTTGACTGTGATCTCTTATCAGTTAATCATTTGTCTTCTCCTTCTCTTAGCTTTAGGGCAGCCAGGAGTGCCTGAGAAATGCCACACTATCCCCCCCTGGGGTGGGGGAAGGAGGTCAGCTTACCTTATGCTCCCTCATCAATCTAACTTCTTGGGAGAAAGCAGCCTACCTTGATTTCAGCTACTTCTCCTCCTAGTCAATTTGATTTTGAGGTCTTTAGCATTCACACAGGACCAAATGTCAGATGTGGCCTTCTTCAGTTGTGAAATATGCACCCAACTTTTGATACCTGTGAGAAGTAAGAGAGATGATTAGCTTTCAGAAATACCAAATAAAAGCTGTGCTGTCTAGTTACTAGTAGGTTTACAACCTATTGGAAATATGTATAAACCCCACCCACCACAATGAAGTCCCAAGCCCTTAGACACTTCACCTCCTGGTCCTTTTCCCCCTCTCTGTTTCATGGGCTTATTTTTGTTGCCTTTGCAATGGGCATCTGCGAAAGAACAAAGGGAGGAGTCTCTGCATCACCTCAGGGAATATACATTTATTCCAATCATACAGCTTTTTGCCTTACATGGGCATAGGTGACATCTGGGTAAGGCTGTAAACCTCTGTAGTATCAGCCAATAATGAACCAGAGGAGGGACTTGCATACTAGGAAATAAATTGTCTGCTGTAACTTCCCCGAGTGTGCCTATCCACCAGACACCGCTCTTGCGAGAACATTGATTAAAACCTCACATCACTGTGCTCCGAGTCTTTGCATCCCTCCTTTGATTGGGTCGATGCGCTTATTTCTAACAATAATTTGGCAGTGGTGTCAATGGTCAAGAATACTTGGTGGGGTCCTTTCCATGAATCTCACTTCTGCAAAAGCATTAGAGTGCAAATGACAAAAGACTTAAAAATATCCATGCTTAAAGATCTGAAGATTCTTTTTTTAAGTTTATTCATTTTTGAGAGAGACAGAGTGTGAGCAGGGGAGGGGCAGAGAAGGGAGACACAGAATCCAAAGCAGGATCCAGGCTCTGAGCTTTCAGCACAGAGCCTGACATGGGGCTTAAACTCATGAACTGTGAGATCATGACCTGAGCTGAAGTCAGACGCTTAGCCGACTGAGCCACCCAGGCGCCCCTGATCATTCTTTATTATGATGGAATCAACAAGGAAATTTGGTTATTTCTGGAGAGGGAGCCAAAGTCAAGCTGAGGGCAAAGCACAAGCTAGTAACTGTTCCCTGCTATGGGATATGTGTGATGATCCTCAGGCATTCCTGTCTGCCCAAGAACAAAGGAAACGGAAAAACAAACAGTTAACTCATAGAGATCAGTCATGCAGGACCTGAGTCTCCATCAGTTTACACATGTCTTAGTAAATTACGAGACAAAGGCAATCTTATCAATAGCCTAACCTCCAGAAACCCATAGACTCAGCCTCCTAACATCAGCCTAACATCACCCTTCGCTCCATAGTGATGTAGGAACCAAAGGCAAGAAGAAAATGTAAATAAAATTAAATTTCTTTATAACCTGCAGCCCATTGAAAAATACTTGAGGCAGGCTGAGTGTAACACTTCTCCAGGAACTCCCTACTGTCTTAATGCTTTGCTAGAGGGAAAAACAACCTTAGCTTGACAATAGCTAGGCCTCCAGTATCTTAGGAGCCCTCTTTAGCTCCTAAAGCTCTTGCATATGGAAGTCCTTTCAAAAACTTCCCTTTTGCCTTGACCTCCCCCAAATCCATAGTATATAATCAGTCACTCCTCACAACCCCAGTGCAGTTCTTTCTGTCCATGGGTCCTGTCCCCCTGCTTTAATAAAATCATTTTTTTGCACCAAAGACATCTCAAAAATTCTTTTTTGGCTGTCAGATCCAGACCCCCACCAGCACTCCAAAACCACATCAGTTTCTATGACACAAAACATTTTAAGATGAAACTTGAAATTATAACTGGTAACATTAAACCAGGGCCTATCAGATTTTTAGGAATTTTATACAAGTTCTGGAACACTTATGTTAATAACATACCCATACAAATATAAACTAAGAAGATTAAACATCACTTCCTATTTGGCATGCTTACTTTGTTATTTAATAAACCAAATAAGCATTATTAACATTTCCCTTTTTATAGGGAGAGAGAACAGATCTTTTTTGAGATGTTCCAGAGACCCTCTGAAATTCTCAAAGTTAGTTCAAGGTAAACAACAACAACAACAACAACAACTATAACAACTTCATTTAGAATTTTATTTGGGAGAGGTTTGTAAAAGATGATCTGTTTAGGGGCACCTGGGGGCTCAATCAGAGGAGTGTGCAACTCTTGATCTCAGGATCGTGAGTTTGAGCCCTATATTGGTTGTAGAGATGACTTAAATAAGTAAAGATTTTGGGGCGCCTGGGTGGCTCAGTCGGTTGAGCGACCAACTTCAGTTCAGGTCATGATCTCATGGTTTGTGGGTTCGAGCCCTGCGTTGGGCTCTGTGCTGACAGCTCAGAGTCTGGAGCCTGCTTCTGATTCTGTGCCTCCCTCTCTCTCTGCCCCTCCCCAACTCACACTCTGTCTCTCTCAAAAATAAAATAAAACGTTTTTAAAAAATTAAAAAAAAAAAAGAATGGGGCTCAGGAACCTGGGTTCAAATCCCAGCACAACCAATTCTCAGCTGTGTAACCTTGAGCAAGTCACTTGATCTCTCTGAGCTAATAAAGCACCTGCCTCATAACGTTGTTGGAAGATTTGAATGGCTTACCTATAGAGCACCTGGTACAGTGCCAGGCACACAGTAATTGCTCAGTACACGTGGGAAGAAAAAAAATCAAAGCCTTTCTAAGGGGGCAACTTTTTATTATTTTATTTTATTTTATTTTACTTTATTTTACTTTATTGTTTGTTTGCTTGTTTGTTTATTGTAGGCTCCACGCCCAACATGGGGCTTAACTCTGAGGACTCTGAGATCAAGAGTCTGCACCCTGTACCACTGAGCCAGCCAGACCCCCCAGGAAGGAGGCAACTTTTGAACTGAGACCTAAATAATGAGAAAGAATGAGCTGCATGAAGATCTGTGAAGATCCTTCTGGGTGGAGAAACAGCCAGAGAAAAGATCCTGAGGCAGGAGTGAACTTACCGTGTTTGAGAAGGAGAAGGGATGCTTTTGGGAGCTGGAGAGGCAAGGCTGAGGGTGAGAAGGGCTGATCAGTGGTAGGAGAGATGGGAACGGTCAGCTCATGAAAGGGTGGGCTTGGAGGCTTAAGCTGGGAATTCAGAATTTATTTAAAGGACAAGGAGGAGCTGCTGGAGAGGTTCCAGTGAGGGGGGGGTGGTTTGGGGGGTGACATGGACTCTACCTGTTTGGAACAATTATGGTCTGGCTTCCATGTGGAGAATGGATTTGGAGTGAGGGTGAAAGCAGAAAAACCCGCTAGAAGCTTTACCCAGAACATGTGCAGAACCTGGGACAAGAGTACCAATGGAGGACCCTGTACCATGTGTATAAATACTTAACAGTTATATCAGGTAGGGAAACTGTTTAATAAAACATGTTCTGTCCTCCTACCTTGACACTATACCTTCGTAATGTCAAAACTGAAAAATGTGTATAAAGCCAATTTATATGACTGAAAGTCAGCACAATATTGAAGATGGCTGGATTTAATTATTGTGAATTGTATAAGTGTTTTGTTCATAGAATAATAAGATGATACATAATTTATAAGTAATTCTGGGGGGCACCTGGGTGGCTCGGTCGGTTAAGCGTCTGACTTTGGCTCAGGTTGTGAGCTCAGAGTTCATGAGTTCAAGCCCCATGTTGTGCTCTGTGCTGACAGCTCAGAACTTGGAGCCTGCTTTGGATTCTGTGTCTCCCTCTTTCTCTGCCCCTTCCCTGCTTGTGCTCTGTCTGTCTTTCTCTCTCTCAAAAATAAATAAACATTAAAAAACTTTTTAAATAAAAAAGATAAATAATTTTGTATCGATTCTAGTAATTTTTTTTCTTTCTGTCCATTCAGAAATATCACTAATAATTCTGTCAGGTTTTTCATGTAATGTGTCCTATTGACAGGAGCCCAATTATAGGGTTAAAGATTTATTCAAAATACATGAAATTTGAGTTATTTTCATCCAAAATATAATTTAGGCAAATGTAAAATATTACAATTAAAAATTTTAATTTTTCATGTATGCTTTCTCAAAAGTTCCTTTTCTCCTAAAATATGCAAAATTGTTAAAGTTATACGGCAAAATATAATTATACTAAGTGAAAGCTAAATTTTAAAATCAAGGGGCACCTGGGTGGTTCAGTTGTTTAAGCATCCACGTCTCGATTTCAGCTCCGATCATGTCATGATCTCACGCTTTCTTGAGTTCGAGTCCTGCTTTGGGCTCTGTGCTGTCAGCGCGGAGCCTGCTTGGAATTCTCTGTCTCCCTCTCTCTCTGCCCCACCCAGCTATCTCTCTCTCTCTCTCTCTCAAAATAAATAAGCATTAAAAAAAACTTTAATCAAAATCATTTAAAGAAATCTGAAATTACTGTTTGAAAATTTGTTAAAGTAACATAATTTGCGACCCTGGTTGCAATACCAGGGTCCGTCTCATTGCCTGTGTGGAGAATCGGTATCACATGTCGTTCACGTTACATCTAGACAAACATGCATGTAAAATTAAGAGTAATAAAATTGTCAGTACTGCAAAATGTTTCTCAGATACCATGTGCAACTCTTGTGAATATAGAAGTAATTTCTGAGCACTTTCGGAACCAGAGAAAAGAACACAGAAAGCAGCAAGTTATGGTCGACTGTGCGGTACAGTGTTTTGCCATGTGAGAATCTATTACATTCATGCTCAGACAAGGGGAAGAATTTGACAAACTAATTGATTTGTCTTCTCTCTTATCCAAATGATTCCACCACTCAAATCCTCTCTACGATCGGAAACTGTCTGTCTTGAATGTAAGCAGTGGCACAAGCTACTGAAAACCATCTGAATGTGGTATTTTTTTTCTTTAGAGTTATGGACGAACTTGCCCTGAGTCATGAGAGTGGATGTGTAGGATTATAGGCTGAACAGTTCTAGGACTAAGCACCAGCTCGTCAATAACAGAAGGGTCTGTGTGTTCTTTACCCAAGTTTAATGTATGTTTGTGATATATAAGCTCCATATATCATATCCATAAAACATGGACCAAGAGCAAGGGTCCCTCTTTCCTGGTTTTAAGGAAATACTGCTATCTAGGAGGCTTTTGTGGTCACCCGGGAGAGGGCTACGAGGAAGGAAGCCTGAAGTCTAGGACAAGGGAACAGTGCCTGGGCCACAACTTCAGATCTGGGGCATAGGAAAGACAGGGAGCAACAGTGACTGCTCCCAGAAAATCCTTAAAGACTAGCAGGTACCACAGAGGCAGGTTCCCTCAAAGGCTCTAACCTTACCATTAGGAGTTTTGCAAACCCTGAGTACAAACAGTTCAACTTAATTTGGAGATAACTGAATGCTCATGTTTTCCATGATTTTTTAATCAACTAATTGCATAAGCTTGTACAGAGTGCAACTATGTACCAGGAATTGTGCAGGGCCTGGAAGTTAGTGGTGGGCAAGTTGGGGGAGATCCTTGAGCTTTGCTGTTCGCAACCTTGCAGGGAAGGCAGAGGGTAAGCAGTACATCAGTGACTGGAGTGCCAGTGAAGAGAAGTTTAGGTGCTGTGGGAAAGTTTGGCTCTTCTGGAATCTCATCTGCAGAAAATCTGGACCAGGAAGCTGAGTACCTCAGTGGACATCTCTCTTAGGACAGCTGCTCGAATCAAGGAGGGAATTAACTCTCCAGCCAGAATAATTTTTACCCTCAAATTAGTATTACTAAGTGGTATCCCCAGAGATAGTCTGGCAGAATTTCACTTCTGTTGCTAATCAAGGACCTGTCTGGTGGATTACTTAATAGCATGCCCGACTCTGATTGTTTCTGACTTCAAGATGAATGTCTTAGGCCCAGTTGAAGTCAAGGAAATTGCTTTCCTGATCTTCAGATCTGATCCTTAACAAATAACTGGGATGGGGAGGCAAGAGGAAGAATGGCCCAAAGAAGAGTGTACGGATGGACTTTAGAGCCAGGCAGACCTGCTCGGCTGGGTTTCCAGGCTGTGTGACTTTGAGTGAGTCAACTCCATTCTCTAGGCTTCAGTTTCCTTATCTGTAAAATGAGGGTACTGGCATTTATCTCATTGGGTCATAGAAGGGATTAAAGGTAAAAATGTTTTAAAAGCCTCAACATTTTGCTTTTTCCTTATTGCACAAATAAGTTGGGCTTTCTAAATAGATTTGGTTTCTTGCTAGAGGTTATTGCCAGGAGGTTAGTTAAAATGGTTTGGATTCCTGGGAAAGATTTTTTTTTTTAATTAGCCCTATTTCATTCTCTTTATAAAAGTAATACTGAATATGGGGTGCCTGGGTGGCTCAGTTGGTTAAATGGCTGACTTCCGCTCAGGTCATGATCCCATGGTTTGTGAGGTTGAGCCCTGGGCTGTCTGCTGTCAGCAGGGAGCCTCTTCAGTCCTCTGTCCCCCTCTCTTTCTGCCCATCCCCTGTGTGCACTCTCTCTCTCTCTCAAAAATAAATATTAAAAAAAAAGAAAAAGTAATACTGAATTCAACCAATATGGTGAATTGAATTAGTAACAAAATATCTTTTCTCCAAGTTCACACTCACAGAAATGTTTGGATGTGTGGCCTACCAAAAAGCCATTTCCTCCTCTTACTTGTTCTTTCATCACAACTGAGCTCACCTCCCAGTACAGAGACTGGAAAATGCTCAGATTCACTCTTCCTGTCTCTCTCATGGATAGGATATAGGCAGGTTACCCATTCCTGGCCAATGGGACCTGGGGGAAAGACTGCAAAGGGACTCTGAGAAAAGTCCTCTTCCCTAATAGCAAGGGATGCAAGGAAAGAAACTCCCCCTTCCTCTTCTCTAGGCAGCGCTATATCTGCTTCAGCCATTTTACGACCATGGTGAAGAATATTATAGATGGACAGCAGAGTGGAAAGATGGAAATTTTTGGGTCCTTGATGTCATCGTTGAGTCACAAAGTTAACCTAAGAATGCTTAATCTCTGATATACATGTAAAGATGAGAAGAGGGTCAGAATTCCATTCCGCCTCCTTGGGATTAGCATCCCAAGCAAAGAAATGATTGATAGATCGATTGATTGATTGATTTAATTTTTTTAATGTTTATTTACTTTTGAGAGACAGAGAGAGACAGAGTGTGAGCAGGGGAGGGGCAGAGAGAGAGAAAGAAAGACACAGAATCTGAAGAGGCTCCAGGCTCTGAATGGTCAGTACAGAGCCCGATGCGGGGCTCAAACTCACAAGCCCTGAGATCATGGCCTGAGCCAAAGTTGGATGCTTAACTGATTGAGCCACCCAGGCGCCCCAGAAATGATTTAAAAAATTGGTCTAGGATTGATGATACCCACAGGCCCTGCAGGACAAAGTGTAACATATCTCTGTAGAACATTTCTGTAATCCCTGAATCCATAGTTTGCCTTTTCCAAATGTCATATAGTTGGAATCATACTGTATGTAGTCTTTTCAGATTGGCTTCTTTCACTCCCAGTACTGTCCATTTAGGGTTCCTCCATGTTTCTTCGTGGCTTGGCAGCTCATTTCTTTTCTTAGCACTGAATAATACTCCATTGTCTGGACTTACCAATTTATATATACATTTCTCTGCTGAAGGACATTTTTGGTTGTTTCCAAGTTTGGGAAATTATGAATAAAACTGCTATAAACATCCATGTGCAGGTTTTTGTGTGGACATGTTTTCAACTCCTTTGGCTAAATACCAAAGTGTGTGATTGCTGGATTATTTATTTTTTTAAGTGTTTATTTATTTTGAGAGAGAGCATGAGCCAGGGTGGGGAGGGGCAGAGAGAGGAGAGAATCCCAAACAGGTTCTGTGCTGACAGCACAGAGCCTGATGAAATCAAGAGTCGAATGCTTAACTGACTGAGCCACCCAGGTACCCCTAGAGTATTTATGTGAGTCTGCCAAACTGTCTTCCAAAGTGGCAGTACAATTTGCATTCCCACCAGCAATGAATGAGAGTTCCTGCTTTTCCACATCTTCACCAGAAACTTGATAAGGATGCATCTACATCTACATTGGACCAACAGGTCTACAGATGGCTTTGGGTAGCATGAACATTTTAATAATATTAACTCTTCCAATCCGTGAACACGAGATAGCTTTCCATTTATTTGTGTCTTCTTCTATTTTTTTTTTTTTTATCAATGTCTTGTAGTTCTGTTGTATATATCTTTCACTTCCTTGGTTAAATTTTTTTTCAGTATTTTATTGTTTTTAATGTTAAATGGAATTGCATGTTTCTTTTTCAGATAGTTCATTGTTAGTGTATAGAAATGCGACTGAATTTCATATGTTGATTTTGTATCTTGAAAATTTACTGAATTTGCTTATGAGTTCTAACAGTTTTAGAGGCTCTTTGTTTGTTTGTTTGTTTGTTTGTTTTTAGTAAACTCTGAGTGTGGGTCTCGAACTCATGGCCTTGAGACCAAGAGTTGCATGCTCTGCAGACTGACCCAGACAGGTGCCTCAGTTTTTGGAGTCTTTGGTATTGTTTTTAAGTTTATTTATTTAGTATTTTTATATATAGAAGATCATGACATCAGCAAACAGATAATTTTACTAGCAAACTGTTTACAGCAAACAGATAATTTCTGATTTGGATGCCCTTTGCTTTTTGTTGTTGTTGTTGTTAAAGTAGGCTTCACGCCCAGTGTGGAGCCCAATGCAAGACTTGAATTCATGACCCAAGATCAATACCTGAGCTGAGATCAGGAGTCAGATGCTTAACTGACTGAGCCACCCAGACGTCCCTGATTTGGATGCCTTTTACTTACTTTTCTTGCCTAATTGCTCTGACTAGGACTGCCGGTAGTATGGTGAATAGGAGTATTGAGAGTGGGGACAACTGTCTTGTTCTTGATCTTATAGGGAAAGCTTTCAGCCTTTATACCACTTAGTATAATGTTAGCTGTGGGTTAGTCATATATGGACTTTATTATGTTGAGATATGTTCCTCCTATACCCAATTTGTTGAGAGGTTTTATCATGAACAGATGTTGAATTTGTCAAATGCTTTTTCTGCATCTATTGAGATGATTGTATGATTTTTATCTTTCATTCTATTAATGTGGTGTGTCATATTTATTGATTTGCATATGTAGAGTTATCCTTTCATCCCACGATAAACCCCACGTGATGGTTGTGCATGATCCTTTTAATTGTGTTGTTGAATTCAGTTTGCTGATATTTTGTGGATGATTTTTGCATCTATATTCACCAGGGATATTAACCTATGGTTTACTTTTCAAGTATTATCCTTAGCTGGCTTTGATATCAGGGTAATGCTGGTCTCACAAAATAAGTTTGGTAGCATTCCCTACTCTTCAGCTTCTTAGATGAATTTAAGAAGGATTGACACTAATTCTTCTTTAAATGTTTGGTAGAATTTAACCACGCAGCCATCTGGTCCTGGACTTTTCTTTATTGGGACATTCTTAATTACTGGTTCAACATCGTTACTCATTATTGGTCTCTTCAGATTTTCTATTTCTTCATGAGTCAGTCTTGGCAGGTTGTATGTTTCTATGAATTTATCCATTTTTTTAGACTGTACAATTTGTTGGCACTTAATTGTTTAATCTCTTATGATCCTTTGTATTTCTGTGGTATTAGTTATAATGTCTCCTCTTTCATTTCTAGTTTTATTTATTTGAGTCCTCTCTTTTTTTCTTGGTAAGTCTAGCTAAAGGTTTTTCAAATACATTTACCTTTTCAAAAAAAAAAACTTTTAGCTTTGTTGATATTTTCTGTTGCTTTTTAATTCTCTGCTTCATTTATTTCTGCTCTGATCTTTGTTATCCCCTTTCTTCTATCAGCTTTGGGCTTACTTTGTTCTTGTTTTCCTAGTTCCTTGAGGTGTAAAGTTAGGTTGCTTATTTGAGATCTGTCTTTATTTTAATTTTTTATTTTTTTTAACGTTTACTTATGTTTGAGAAAGAGAGAGAGCGAGCTCATGTGCTGGGGAGGGGCAGAGTGGGAGGAAGACAGAGGATATGAAGCAGGCTCAGGGCTGACAGCAGATGCAGTGCTTGAACTCACAAACCGTGAGATCATGACCTGAGCCGAAGTCGGATGTTTAACCAACTGAGCCACCGAGGTGTCCCGTCTTTATTTTTAATGCAGGTATTTATCACAACAATCTCCCCCTTAGGATGCTTTTGCTGTATCCCATAAGTCTTGGTATGTTATACTTCCATATTCACGTGTTCAAAAAAATTTTTTTTGTCTCCCTTCCGATTTCATCTTTGATCCACTGGTTGTTGAAATCGCAGCAAAACAACAGAAAAAGCTACTAGAACCAATAAGCCATTCAGGAGGTCATTACATACCTGGTTGCATAACAAAATCAGTTGTGGGGCGCCTGGGTAGCTCAGTCGGTTAAGCGTCCGACTTCGGCTCAGGTCATGATCTCGCGGTTTGTGGGTTCGAGCCCCGCGTCGGGCTCTGTGCTGACCGCTCAGAGCCTGGAGCCTGTTTTGGATTCTGTGTCTCCCTCTCTCTCTGACCCTCCCCCGTTCATGCTCTGTCTCTCTCTGTCTCAAAAATAAATAAACACTTAAAAAAATTAAAAAAAAATCAATTGTATTTCTATATAGTAGCAATGAGCAATCAGAAATGGAAGTGTAAAAAACAGTACCATTTATAATAACACCCAAAGCATGAAATGGATATAAACATAACAAAAGCAGTGTAAAATTTGTATGCTAAACACTACAAAACCACTGATGAAAGAAACCAAAGAAAACTGAGGCAAATGGTAAGATATGCCTTGTTTCCTGATTAGAGGACTCAATATCATTAAGATGTCAATTCTTCCTAAATAGATTTATGGATTCAATACAAGCCATTTTATTTATTTTTTTTCAATATATGAAGTTTATTGTCAAATTGGTTTCCATACAACACCCAGTGCTCATCCCAAAAGGTGCCCTCCTCAATATCCATCACCCACCCTCCCCTCCCTCCCACCCACCATCAACCCTCAGTTTGTTCTCAGTTTTTAAGAGTCTCTTATGCTTTGGCTCTCTTCCACTCTAACCTCTTTTTTTTTTTCCTTCCCCTCCCCCATGGGTTTCTGTTAAGTTTCTCAGGATCCACATAAGAGTGAAACCATATGGTATCTGTCTTTTTCTCTGTATGGTTTATTTCACTTAGCATCACACTCTCCAGTTCCATCCATGTTGCTACAAAGGGCCATATTTCATTCTTTCTCATTGCCACGTAGTACTCCATTGTGTATATAAACCACAATTTTTTTATCCATTCATCAGTTGATGGACATTTAGGCTCTTTCCATAATTTGGCTATTGTTGAGAGAGCTGCTATAAGCATTGGGGTACAAGTGCCCCTATGCATCAGTACTCCTGTATCCCTTGGGTAAATTCCTAGCAGTGCTATTGCTGGATCATAGGGTAGGTCTATTTTTAATTTTTTGAGGAACCTCCACACTGTTTTCCAGAGTGGCTGCACCAATTTGCATTCCCAGCAACAGTGCCAGAGGGTTCCCATTTCTCCACATCCTCGCCAGCATCTATAATCTCCTGATTTGTTCATTTTGGCCACTATGACTGGCGTGAGGTGATATCTGGGTGTGGTTTTGATTTGTATTTCCCTGATGAGGAGCGACGTTGAGCATCTTTTCATGTGCCTGTTGGCCCTCCAGATGTCTTCTTTAGAGAAGTGTCTATTCATGTTTTCTGCCCATTTCTTCACTGGGTTATTTGTTTTTCGGGTGTGGAGTTTGGTGAGCTCTTTATAGATTTTGGATACTAGCCCTTTGTCCGATATGTCATTTGCAAATATCTTTTCCCATTCTGTTGGTTGCCTTTTAGATTTGTTGGTTGTTTCCTTTGCTATGCAGAAGCTTTTTATCTTCATAAGGTCCCAGTAGTTCATTTTTGCTTTTAATTCCCTTGCCTTTGGGGATGTGTCAAGTAAGAAATTGCTGTGGCTGAGGTCAGAGAGGTCTTTTCCTGCTTTCTCCTCTAGGTTTTGATGGTTTCCTGTCTCACATTCAGGTCCTTTATCCATTTTGAGTTTATTTTTGTGAATGGTATGAGAAAGTGGTCTAGTTTCAATCTTCTGCATCTTGCTGTCCAGTTCTCCCAGCACCATTTGTTAAAGAGACTGTCTTTTTTCCATTGGATATTCTTTCCTGCTTTGTCAAAGATTAGTTGGCTATACATTTGTGGGTCCATTTCTGGGTTCTCTATTCTGTTTCATTGATCTGAATGTCTGTTCTTGTGCCAGTACCATACTGTCTTGATGATTACAGCATTGTGATACAGCTTGAAGCATGAGATTGTGATTCCTCCAGGTTTGGTTTTCTTTTTCAGGATTGCTTTGGCTCTTTGGGGTATTTTCTGGTTCCATAAAAATTTTAGGATTGTTTGTTCTAGCTTTGTGAAGAATGCTGGTGTTATTTTGATAAGGATTGCATTGAATATGTAGATTCCTTGGGAAGTACTGACATTTTAACAATATTTGTTCTTCCAATCCATGAGCTAATTTCTCCACATTCTTACCAACACTTGTTATTATCTGTCTTTTTAATTTTAGTCACCCTAGTGAGTGTGAGGAGGTATCTCAATGTGGTTCCATTTATTTCTGACAAAAGTGCAAAGATTATTCAGAGGAGAAAAGATGGTCTTTTCAACAAATACTGCCAGGAGAATTGAATATCCATATGCAAAAGATGAACCTCAATCCTAACCTCTCATCATAAACAAAAATTAACTCAAACGGGATTATAGACTTACATTAAATGCTAAGACTGTAAAAATTCTGGGAGGAAACAAAGGAATATTTTTGTTACCTAGATCAGGAAAAAATTTCCTACATATTATATAAAAATATAATCCATAAAATTAAAAAAAAAGATAAATTAGCCTTCTTCAAAATTAAGACCATTTGGGGCGCCTGGGTGGCTCAGTCAGTTAAGTGTCCATCTCTTGATTTTGGCTCAGGTCATGATCCAAGGGTCGTGGGATTGAGGCTCACATTGGACTTTGTGCTGAGCATGGAGCCTGATTGAGATTCATTTTCTCTGTCTCTCTCTATCTCTCCCCCTTTGCCCCTGGTCCCTGCTCTCTCTCTCAAAAAATAAAATGAAATAAAATAAAATTTAAAGTTAAAAAACATATTTAAAAAAAGAACCTTTGCTCTTCAAAAGATATTGTTAAAAGAATAAAAGATGAGCCACAAATTAGAAGGAAATATTTTCAAAACACATATCTAATAAAGGACTTGTATCCACAATATACAAGGAACTCTCAAAGTTTTATAATGAGATAGCCAATAGCTCAATAGAAAATAGGAAAAAATTTGAACAGTTTACCAATGAAGAAAATAAGTACATGAAAAGATGTTCAACATCATAGTTATTAGGGAAATGTAAATTAAAACCATAATGAGATACCCACTCAAATGGCTCAAATTAAGCAAAAAATACCAAGTCCTAGTGAAGATATGGAGCAACTGGATCACTTATACCTTACCAGTGTGAATGCAATATGGTACACTCTGGAAAACTGGCAGTTTCTTATAAAGTTGAATATATAGTTACTATATGACTCCACAATATCACTTCTAGATATTTTACCCTAGAGAAATGACAACTTACATTCATAGAAAAATCTGTACACCTATGTTTATAATAGCCTTATTTATAATTGTCAAAATGTGGAAACAATCCAGATGGTCCTCAACTGGGTAAATAAATAAATTATGGTTCATCTCTGCAGTGGATCACTACTCAACAATTAAAAGGAACCAATTACTGATACACCCAACAGCATGTGTGAATGGCAAACTGCATTATGCCATGTTAAAGAAGTCATATGCAAAAGGGTATGATTCTGTTTATGTAACATTGTTGAAAAGGCAAAACCAATGGGGATAGAAAATAAACAACTGACTGCCCAAGATTTAGTGTGTGGCGAGGAGCCAATATCAAAGGAACAGTAGGAGATTTTGGGTGATGATGGAACCATTCTGTATTTTTTTAAGTTATTTATTTTGATAGAGATAGAGTGGGGGAGGGGCAGAGAGATGGGGAGAGAGAGAGAATCCCAAACAGGCTCTGTGCTGTTGGCACAGAGTCTGACCCTGGGCTTGATCTCATGAATCATGAGATCATGACCTGAACTGAGGTGAAGAGGCAGATGCTCCATCAACTGGGACACCCAGGCACACTAGAACTGTTCTGTATTTTAATCATGGCAGAAGTTGCAAACCTGTATGTGTTTGTTAAAACTGAAAAGAGTGAATTTTATTGTATATAAATTATACCTCAGTAAATATTTTAAAAATAACACTTTGGGGGTCTTTAGCTAGATGATGGAACTAAAAATACACAGACAGTGAGGCACCTACCTGAGTGGCTCAGTTGGTTAAGCATCTGACTCTAGATTTCAGCTCAAGTCATGATTTCACAGTCATGGGATCGAGCCCCTCAGTCAGCTACTCCCTACCCTGCACTGGGCATAGAGCCTGCTTATGATTCTCTCTCCCTCTCCCTCTGTCCCTCCCCCCCACCTCTTTCTCAAAAATTTTAATAAAAATAATAGGGGTGCCTGGGTGGCTCAGTCGGTTGAGTGTCAGACTTTAGCTCAAGTCATAATCTTATGGTTCATGAGTTCAAGCCCCACGTCGGGGTCTGTGCTGACAACTATGAGCCTGCTTTGGATCCTGTGTCTCCCTCTCTCTCTGCCCCTCCCTGGCTTGCACTTGTCTCTCTTTCAAAATAAATAAACATTAAAAAATTTTTAATAAAAATAATAATAAATAAAAATGCATGGACAGTGATAACGAAGATGGAAGAATATGATTCTAAGTTAAAATATATAATATACATTTATGCCTAGAAGATTATAGAGATCTTGATTTACTTTAGATATGATGTCATGTGTGCATATTTTAAAATGTAGCAATGACCAATAGAGTGTAGAAAGAAAATACAGGCATCTCTTGCCTTACATCAGCAATCTATGTTAGAATAAGATGTTTGGGGGCATTTGGCTGGCTCAGTGAGAAGAGAATGCTACTCTTGATCTCAGGGTTGTGAGTTCAAGCCCTGTGTTGGGTATAGTGATAACTTAAAAATAAAATCTCTAATTTTTTTTAAAGTAGGCTTCATGCCCAGCATAGAGCCCAAGGTGGGGTTTGAACTCAAGACCCTGAGATTAAGTCCTGAGCTTAGATCAAGAGTCAGATACTTAACTAACTGAGCCACCCAGACATCCCCATCATGTTAAGATTTAATATGATTAAAACCATTGCTTCCATGTATTGCTGGCATAAGGACAGACATAAAGACCGATAGAATAGAGAGCCCAGTAATAAACCCTCACACATATGGCCAATTGATTTTCAACAAGGAAGCCAAAACCATTCAATGGGAAGAGGATAATCATTTCAATAAATGGTACTGGGATAAGTGGATTGTCATGTGCAAAACAATGAAATTGGATCGTTACCTCATACTATAAACAAAAAATTAGCTCAAATGGATCAATGACATAAATGTAAGAGCTAAAACTATACACCTATTAGAAGAAAACACAGGGAAAATTTTTATGACAGTAGATTTGGCAATGGTTTCTTGGATATGACACCAAAAGCACAGGCAACAAAAGAAAAAATTGATAAATTGGACTTCATCAAAATTTGAAACATTTGTGTATCAAAAGACACTGTCAAGAGAGTAAAGGGAATGGGAGAAAATATTTGCAAATCATATATCTGATAAGGGGTTAATATTCTGAAAATATAAAGAACTCTTACAACTCAACAACAAACAACCCCCCAAAAAAAGTGAGAAAAAAATGTGAAGACATTTCTCTAAAGATAATTGAACAGGGAGGGGCTAAGATGGCGGAACAGCATGCACGTTTTTTTTGCATCTCTCATCCTTGAAATACGACCAGATCAACAGTAAACCATCCTGCACACCTAGAAAACGGAATCCGGAGGCAAAGACGTGTGCGCAATTGCACGTCAGGGAGAGCACAGAGTTCTGATACTAGAAACTGGGTAGCTGGGTGATGCCATTTTCACCCCTCCCATGTATACACATACACAATTACAAGGGCCACAACAATCCATGCCAGTAAGCTAAGTAGTGCAATCTAGTGGAGAATGGAGCTGTTACACTAAGCCCTGCCCAACTGGGCCAACCTCGCTTTTCAGGAACACCACAAATCTCTCTGCCTGCTTAGTTTACGGACTATAAAGTGCTTCATAGTTCAACTTCTAGGGTAAACTGATGTAATTTCAATTGTACTTCAATCTGTTTGCTGGTCCATCTATTCAATTTTTTTCTTTCCTTATTCTTGAACACAGAAAGCAAAAAAATTATTTTTATTTTCCATTTCTGTTAAAATAATTTTTCTTTAAATTTTTCTACTATATTTTTTACTTTTTTGTAACTTTTTCAAATTCAATTTTTTTACTTCCATCATTTCATTTTATTCTTTTTCATTGTATTAATGTTTTCAAATTTTCAAACATTTTCCTTTTTTTTCTTTTCTTATCTTTCCCTTTTATCCCTAATCTATCAAGCTCCTTTCAACAACAAGGCCAGAGCACACCTAGCATCTAGCATCCTTTTACTTGATTTTTTTGTGTTGTTTTTAATTTTTTAATTTTAATTTTTTTTTACCTTATCGGTTTCTTTTCTTCCTTCAAAATGACGAAACAAAGGAATTGACCCCAAAAGAAATAGCAGGAAGAAACAACAGCCAGGGACTTAATCAACACAGATACAAGCAAAATGTCCAAACCAGAATTTAGAATCATGACAATCGGAATAATAGCTAGGGTTGAAAACAGATTAGAATACCTTTCTGTGGAGATAAAAGCTAGTCAGGATGAAATAAAAAATACTATAACTGAGCCGCAATTTCGAGTAGATGCCACAGCGGTAAGGATGGATGAGGCAGAACGGCGAATCAGTGATACAGAGGACAAACTCATGGAGAATAATGAAGCAGAAAAAAAGAGGGAGACTAATGCAAAGAGCACGATTTAAGAATTGGAGAAATCAGGGGCGCCTGGGTGGCTCAGTCAGTAAAGCGTCCGACTTCTGCTCAGGTCACGATCTCATGGTCCGTGAGTTCAAGCCCCGCGTCGGGCTCTGGGCTGATGGCTCAGAGCCTGGAGCCTGCTTCCGGTTCTGTGTCTCCCTCTCTCTCTGCCCCTCCCCCGTTCATGCTCTGTCTCTCTCTGTTTCAAAAATAAGTAAACGTTTAAAAAAATTAAAAAAAAAAAAGAATTGGAGAAATCAGTGACTCCTTAAAAAGGAACAACATCAGAATCACAGGGGTTCCAGAGATGAAGAGAGAGAAAAAGGGGTAGAAGGGTTATGTGAGCAAATCATAGCTGAAAACTTTCCTAAACTGGGGAAAGACACACACATCAAAACCCAGGCAGCACAGAGGACTCCCATATGTCAACAAGACACATCATAGTCAAATTCATGAAATACTCAGGCAAGGAAAGAATCATGAAAGCAGCAAGGGAAAAAAGTCCTTAACCGACAAGGGAAGAAAGATCAGGTTTGCAGCAGACCTATCCACAGAAACTTGGCAGGCCAGATAGGAGTGGCAGGATATATTCAATGTGCTGAATTGGAAAAATATGCAGCCAGGAATTCTTTATCCATCAAGGCTGTCTGCACGGAGAGATGAAAAGTTTCCCAGAAAAACAAAAATTAAAGGAGTTCATGACCACTAAACCAGCCCTGCAAGAAATTTTAAGGGGGACACGTGTACCCCAATGTTTATAGCAGCACTATCAACAATACCCAAAGTGTGGAAAGAGCCCAAATGTCCACTGATGGATGAATGGATAAAGATGTGGTATATATATTACTTGGCAATCAAAAAGAATGCCATTTGCAACTATGTGGATGGAACTAGAGGGTATTATGCTAAGCGAAATTAGTCAGTGAGAGAAAGACAAATATCATATGACTTCACTCATATGAGGATTTTAAGAGATGAAATAGATGAACATAAGGGAAGGGAAGCAAAAATAATACAAAAACAGGGAGGGGGACAAAATATAAGAGACTCTTAAATATAGAGAACAAACAGGGTTGCTAGAAGGGTTGTGGGAAGGAGGATGGACTAAATGGGTAAGGGGCTTAAGAAATCTACTTCTGAAATCATTGTTGCACCATGTGCTAACTTAGATATAAATTATAAAAAGTAAACAAATACAGAAAGAAAAAAAAACATAAAAAAGAAGATACATGAACAGTCAATAAGCACATGAAAAGATCTTTAACATCCCTAATCATTAGTGAAATGAAGATTAAAACCACAATGAGATACCATTTCATACCAAGTAGAACGATAATTATAAAAACACAAAAACAGAACAGAAAATAAAAAGTAATGGAAAGGATGTGAAGAAATTTAAACACGTGCATTGCTGGTGGGAATGTACAATGGTGCACCTGCTATGGAAAACAGCTTTATGGTTTCTCAAAAAGTTAAACATAGAATTACCATATGATCCAGTATTCCACTTCTAGGTACATATCCAAAAGAGTTGAAAGCAGGATATTTGTATGCCAATGTTCATAGCAACATTATTCCCAACAGCCCCAAGATGGAAACAACACAAATGTCCATTAACAGACAAGCGGATAAGGGGCACCTGGCTGGCTCAGTCAGTAGAGCATGCACCTCTTGACCTTGACCTTGGGGTTGTGAGTTTCAGCCCCACATTGGATATAGAGATTACAACAAACAAACGAACAAAAACCCCATAAAAGTGCATAAACAAAATGTGGTACAGAGGTATATACATAAATGGAGTATTAGTCTTACAAAGGAATGAGTTGTTGTGTTTTTGTTTGTTTGTTTTTAATTTTAACTCTGCTAGTGAAGAGCCTGATGCAGGGCTCAAACTCATGAAACTATAACATCATGACCTGAGCTGAAACCAAGTCAGATGCTTAACCAACTGAGCCACCAGGCACCCGTCATAATGGATATCTTCTATGATTTTGATTTTTACAAAGGACACTCTAAAAACATAATGAAACAGGAAGACTAAAGGTAAAAGACTATACATCAGGGAAATAATAGCAAAAGGAATGCTAGTATTGATCTAATAACTTAATCTCAATATATGTATAGCAAAAATCAATAGAATCACAAGGAGAAATTAGCAAATCAGCACTCATAATAGAAAAGTTTTTCTACAACATTTAAAAAAATTATTTATTTATTTATTTATTTTTATTTTAGAGAGAGAGAGAGAGAGAGAAGCACAAGTGATGGAGGGGCAGAGGGAGAGACAGAATCTCAAACAGGATCCACCCCTATGTGGAGCTCAATCTCACGACCGTGAGATCATAACCTGAGCTGAAATCAAGAGTTGGATGCTTAACCAACTGAGCCACCCAGGCACCCCTCTCCAACATTTTGTAATGAAAAATTTCAGATGTACTGCAAGTTGAAAGACTCGTAGAGTGTATGCTCAAATATAGGCATACCTTGGAGATATTGCAGGTTCAGTTCTAGACCACTGCAGTAAAACAAATATTACAAGACAGTCGAATAATTTGGGTTTCCCAGTACATATAAAAATTATGTTTACACTTTACTGTAGATTGTTAAGTGTGAAGTAGCATTAGTTCTAAAATCAATGTACATACTTCAATTAAAAATTTCTTTGTTGCTGGAAAATTCTAACCATCATTGAGCTTTCAGCAGGTTGTAATCTTTTTGCTGGTAGAGAGTCTTGCCTTCCTGTTGATGGCTACTGACTGATCAGGGTGTTTGTTGAAGTCTGAGATGGCTATGGCAATTTCTTAAAATAAGACCATGAAGTTCACCACATCTATTGACACTTCCTTTCACAAATGATTTCTCTGTAGCTTGTGATGCTGTTTTATAGCATTTTACTCACAGTGGAACTTCTAACAAAATAGGAATCAATACTCTCAAACGCTCCTGCTGCTTTATCAACTAAGTTTATGTAATATTCTGAATTATTTGTTGTTATTTCAAAAATCTTCACTGCAACTTCAATAGGGCTAGATTCCAACACAAGAAACCACTTTCTTTGCTCATCCATAAGAAGCAACTGCTCATCTGTTTAGGTTCTATCATGAAATTGCTGCAATTCAATCTCATCTTCAGGCTCCACTTCTAATTCTAGTTCTCTTTCTGTTTCCACCACATCTGCAGTGACTTCCTTCCCTGAAGTCTTGAACCCTTAAAGTCATCCATGAGGGCTGGAATCAAATTCTTCTAAACTCCTGTTAATGTTGATGTTTTGACCCTTCCCCGTGAATCATAAATGTTCTTAATGGCATCTAGAATGGTTTCCAGAAGGTTTTCAGTTTACTTTGCCCAGATCCATCAGAGGAATCACTATCTATGACAGCTGGAGCCTTGTGAAATGTATTTCTTAAGTCATATCACTTGAAAAATTTAATTACCCTTTGATCCATGGAATGCAGAATGGATGTTGTGTTCAAAGGCATAAAAACATTACTCTCATTGTATATTATCATCAGAATTCTTGGGTGTCCAAAGTGAATTGTCAATGAGTGGTAATATTTTTAAATCTTTCTTTTCTGAGCAGTAGATCTTATCAGTGAGCTTAAAATATTCGGTAGACCATGTTATAAACAGGTATGTTGTCATCCATGTTCCGTTATTCCATTTATAGAACACAGACAGAGTAGATTTAGCATAATTCTTAAAAGACCTAGGATTTTCATAATGGTAAATGAGCACTGGTTTCAACTTCAAGTCACCATTTACATTATCCCCTCACAGGAGAGTCACCTGTCCTTTGAAGCTTTGAAGCTGGGCTTTGACTTTTCTCTAGCTATGCAAGTCCTAGATGGCATCTTCTTCCAATATAAGCCTGTTTCCTCTATATTGAAAATTTGTTGTTTATTGAAGCCACCTTCATTAATGATCTTAGCTAGATCTTCTAGATAACTTACTGCAGCTTCTACACTAACACTTGCTATATCACCTTGCACTTCTACACCATGGAGAAGGCTTCTTTCCTTAAACGTCATGAACCAACCACTGCTAGCTTCACACTTTTATTCTGCAGCTTCTTCACTTCTCTCAGCCTTCAAAGAATTGCAGATAGTTGGGGTCTTGTTCTAGATTAAGCCTTGGTTTAAGGAATGTTGTGGCCAGTTTGATCTTCTATCCAGACCACTAAAGCTTTCTTCACATCAGCAAGAAGGCTGTTTCCCTTTCTTATCATTCATGTGTTCACTGGAGTAGTACTTCTAATTTCCTTCAAGAATTTTTCCTGTGCATCCTCAACTTGCCTAACTGTTTGGCACAAAAGGCCTTGCTTTTGGCTTGCCTTGGCTTTTGACATGCTTTCCTCACTAAGATGAATCCTTTGTAGCTTTTGATTTAAAGTGAGAGGTGTGTGACTCTTTCTTTCACTCAACACTTACAGGCCATTGTAGGATTATTAATTGGCCTAATTTCAATATTGTGTGTCTCTGGGAACATGGAAGCCCAAGTAGAGGAAAAGTGAAGGGGAATGGCCAGTTGGTGAAGCAATTAAAACACATACAACATCTACTGATTAATTTCATTATCTTATATGTTCTTGGTTCACGGAGCCCCAAAACAATTACAATAGTAACACTGAATATCACAGATCACCATAACAAATATAATGGTAATGAAGAAGTTTGAAATATTGTGAGAATTACCAAAATGTGACACAGAGACATGAAGTAAGCAAATACTATTGGTGCCAATAGAGTTGCTCAAAGCAGGGTTGCCACACATTTGCAGTTTGTAAAAAACACAGTAGCTGCAAGGCACAATAAAGCAAAGTACAATAAAACAAGGCATGCCTATACTCACTACCTAAATTCTACCATTTTACTCTAAATTTGCTTTTACATACAACTGTCCATCTCTCTTTCTATCCATTTATTAACCCATCTTATTTTTTATGCATTCCAAAGTAAGTTGCAGTCAGTTTCCTTTCCCTTAAAGATCTTATTATCTGAAGTTGACTACCTAGTTGCAAGTTTTTCTTTTGAAACAAATTTTGCATGCAATGAAATACACAAATCTTGAGTGTATGTTTGCTGAGTTTTGACAGATGCATACACCTTGTAACCTAAATTCCCAGCAAGATATAGAATGTTACCATCACTCCATAAAGTTCTCTCAGGTCCTTTCACAGTCAATCATAATGGGAGATTTTAATATACTTTTCAGAAAAAAAATAGCAATGATCTATAAAATGTGAGCAACACAATTAACAGGCTTGAGCTAATAAACACACAAAGAGCTTTCCATTAATAAAGAATGCACATTCTTTGCAAGAACGCAGAGAACATTTATGAAAATTGACCATGTACTAAGCCTCAAAGGGATTTTCCACAAATTTCAAAATGGGAGTATCACACAGACCATATATATATTTTTTACCGCAAAGCCAGCAACGCCATCTTGCTATAACTTGGGAAGATTTTGCTGGGGCCTGGAGCCAACCATGGATAGAAAAGTAGGGGAGAGGGGCACCTGGGTGGCTCAGTCGGTTAAGTGTCCGACTTCAGCCCGGGTTATGATCTCGCGGTCTGTGGGTTTGAGCCCCGCATCGGCCTCTGTGCTGACAGCTCGGAGCCTGGAGCCTGCTTCCGAGCCTGTGTCTCCCTCTCTGCTCCTCCCCTGCTTGCACTCTGTCTGTCTGTCTCTCTCTCACTCAAAAATAAATAAACACTAAAAAAATTTAAAAAATAAAGTAAAATGTTTACTCAAGACATAAATTTTTAAAAAAAGAAAAGGAAAGGAAAGCAGGGAAGAGACTGATTCCCAACCCTATCATGTGAGCAGCTGGTTTCTATTGCTGCTTATGTCAGCTTTTTGTTGCATCTTTGTTATTTGCAACCCAAGAGTTCTGAATAATACAGATGCTTACAAGGAAAGGTATGGTACAGTTATTTAGGCATTTTGTGATTATATGAACAATTCTTAACATTTTCAGTTTGCTTCCAGTATAAAACACATTATTTTATTTAATCATCTGTGAAATAATATTTTTTTATGATGGCCTCTCTATAGATGAAGCAACTGACATTCAGAAAGTTTAGGTGACTCACTCAAGATCATAGTCCAGTAAACCCTTCACATAGTTTTCAAAATCTGAGTGACCCTCTGTCATACTAATTACACTGCATCTGTTCCCTTGTTCCTCCTCTAGACAATGAGCTTATGAAGGGAAGGGATAGGGTCTTAATCTTTGTGTCCCCATTGCCTGGCATAGGACCTATAAATATGAGATGCCATTGATATTTATTGGTTGAATGGTTGAAGGAATGAATGACAAGCCTCATGTCAAAACGAGATAATGTGTGAGACTGAGGGAGAAAGAGAAAGATGGTTTTTATTGGGATTCTTATAGGAACATTAGAGAGATAGATAATTGAAACTATTGTAAACAAAAAAGGGGGGATTTGAAAGAATGATGTAAACATATTTCAAACATAAGGTATCAGACAGTATTAAGAACCTCTCCATTTTTCAGGGGCACCTGGCAGGCTCAATTCAGTGAAGCATGTGATTCTAAATATTGGGGTTGAGAGTTCAAGGCCCACCTTGGGTATGGAGATTGCTTAAAAGTAAAATCTTAAAAAAAAAAAAAGAATCTATCCATCTTTCAATCCATCTTCTGCACACATATTGGCCTTACTTTCTAGGCTCTCCAGTGGGATGGTGAATGTGACCATCTACAACCTAAAAGTAGCATCTTTACAGCTTATGATCCAAGAAATGGAGAACTGAACATCTCTCTTCTTTTCTGTTTCTCTGCCTCATCCCCACCCCTATTTCCCCAAGGAATGCCTTTGATTAGGATAGGGTGAGTTGCTCATCCTGAGGCCAAATCATTAAAGTCAGTGGGTGGGGCAGTATTATGGACTGCATGTTTGTTTTCCCACCCAAATTCATATGTTGAAACCCTACCCCCCAATGTGATATTAGGAGGTAGGGACTTTGAGAGTTGAGCCCTTGTGATAGGATTAGTGTCCTTCTAAAAGGAAGAGACTAGAGCTCTCTCTGCCATATGTGAAAACAGAAAGAAGGTGGCTATCTGTAAGTGAGGAAGAGTCCTCACCAGAACCCGACCATGCTAGTACACTGATCTCCATCCTCCAGAACTGTGAGAAAGAAATCTTTGATGTTTAAGCCGCACAGTCTATGATATTCTGTAATATTAGCCTGAGCTGACTAGGAAAGACAGTATGACTGGCTGGAGACTTTAGATAAGTAAAGAGTAAATTCTATAGGTAAATATTAATTCTTTACAATTTTCCACATACTACTGATTTTTAAAGGATTAATAATATTCTAAAGGCAGAATGTCTCTACATCTGAAAATAGACTTTTTGTTTGTTTTCTTCAGTCTATCTCAGTTGTCTGAAATTTTAGTACCTAAGAGCTATAGGATGGGGTGGTATACATTTAGAACCTAACCTCCTACAAAAGATGAAATCCTCTCTACTAATGTTTACTGAGCATCTATTGCGTGACCAACAACTTACATATTTCACCTCATTTAAACCATATGAGCTTAAGTTGTTCAATTTTACAGAATAGGAAGATGGGGTTTAGAGAATTTAAATAACTTACTCAAACCCACACAACTCTTGTGTATCAGGGTTAGAATACAAACTATCCATTGTCTAACTCCATAGCCCTGGTGTCTTTCAGCAAGGGCTCAGGAACCTTGGACAGTTCTATGTAATGGTTATATGTACTGGCTTTGACCAAGCTAGTCCCGTGTTTGAATCCTGGAACTCCTACTTTCAAGCTATCTGGTAATAATAGCAAATAGCTTTTGAATGTTTTCCAAGTGATTAGCACTTTATGTGCACAATATCTCATTCAACTTTCCTAAAAACTCTCAGAAGGAGATACTATTATCATCATCCTCACTTTACAGATGAGGATGCTGAGGCTTAACATCAGTTGGTAATTTGCAGAAATGAGACTTGACTCCAGATGGTGATGTGAGTGCATATATTCATAACCAAATAATATGGATTTAAAAAGAAAACAAAGGTAGTTCAGAAGAATTGCATCTACTCTTTAGAATGATCCATAGGCACAGTAATCAAGAATGTGGGCTCTGGAGCAGGCTTCTTGAGGCTAAATCACAGCTCTTCCCCTTGCTAGATATGTGACTTTGGGCAAGTTATTCATCCTCAGTGTCCTCCTCTATAAAATAGGGATATAAGAGTATCTACTGGTATGAGTTTGCTAGAGCTGCCATAACAAAATACTACAGACTGGGTAGCTTAAACAAAAGAAGGTAATTTTCTCACAATTCTGGAAGCCAGAAGTCCAAGATCAAGATGTCAGAAAGTTTGGGTTCTTCTGAAGCCCCTCTTTTGGTGTATATGGCTGCTTTCTTGCTGTGTCTTCCATGGTCATCCTGTGGTCTCTGTGTTGTCCGTGTCCTAATTTCCTCTTCTTATAAGGACACCAGTGATGATGGATTAGGGTACACCATATGACCTCATTTTGCCCTAATCACCTCTTTTTTAAAAAAATGTTTATTTATTTATTTTTCAGAGAGCAGGAGAGAGAGGGAGAGAAGAGGAGAGCACAAGTGGGTGAGGGGCAGGGAGAGAGGGAGACAGAGAATCCCAAGCAAGCTCTGTGCTGTCAGCACAGAGTCTGACGTGGGGCTGGATTTCATGAACCTTGAGATCATGACCTAAGCCAAAATCAAGAGGCAGACACTTAACCGACTGAGCCACCCAAGTGCCTCCTTAATCACCTCTTTAAAGTCTCTGTCTCCAAATACAGTCACATTCTGAGCTACTGGAGGTTAGGACTTCAACATATGAATTGGGGGTGGGGGTGGGGGATACAATTCAGCTCATAACACTATCTCAAAGGGCTACTGTGAAGATTGAATGAGATAATACACATAAAACAAAGATCAGGGGACTTAGAATGTTGTAAGAGCTTATCAAATGTTTGACGTAATCGGACACTTAATTTAGGCATAAGGGTATCCAGCCAGTTACAGATCTTTCTTCACTAGGATATTGGCTGGAAGTGCCTTGGGGGCTTCTCTTCTCACCCAGGTGTTCAGTGCAGCATCATCCTTGCCTTGTGGTCTCTAGTCCCCATCTCATTCCCACAACTGTTCCATTCTGCTCTGGCCCCTCCCTAGGGTCAAAGAGAAGTTCTTTCTGTATAGAATTCTCCAACTTTCTTGCTGTCACTGCTCTAAGGTTAGTTTTAAAAACAAGGATACATTCTGTGCCACCTACTCACAGCTTGGCAAGTGCTTTTCCAATACTGCTGCTATTTCTAATCCTTGGGCAAGCCACTTATTAAAATTTAATGACAATCACTTACATTTATAAAGCCATTTTCAGTTTACAAACTCCTTTCCATCCATTATCTCTTCTGATTCTCACAGCATCTGCAGGTAGGAAGGATGTTTTTCTCCATTTTGCAAAGGAAGAAAATAAGGCTCCGAGGAGTTGCATCACTGTCCAGTGGCAGATATGGGCCTCAAATTCTGGTGTTTTTGTTCCATTATGACAGAAGTAGCACACCTATTCTTCTACAATATAAACAATCCATTATCCCAACATTGCTCTCTTTTGGGAGATGTAGTTATTTGGGACTATTTGGGTTGGAAATGAAAAAACCTGGATTCAAACTGCCTTAAGCAAAACCTGAATGTAATGGCTCACAGAACACTCCAGAAGTAGGTCTTAGGGCATGGATGGATCCAGGTGGTCAAACTACATCATCAGAACAGTCTCTCTCCATTTCTTACCTTTCTGTGTACTCACCTTATTTTTAGACAATTTCGCTGCTTAGGGAGTCAAAGATGGCCCCCAGTAGCTGAAGCTTACCATTCCCTCAGCTCAACAAACTCAACAGAAATCCTAGACAACACCTCTTTCTTGCAAACTGCAACATATGACCTGGATATCAATCTCAACTATTTGAATTGGCTTATGTGCCCATGCTTGAACCAATCATTGTGTTTAGAACAATGGAGTATTCTCATTGTCCAGGACTAACCATTTGCCCCTGTCTGGAGAAGAATATAATGGTGGTGGTGGTGGGTGAATCTCACCAAACATAGGGAGTGAGAGAGGGAGAAAGGAATTTCCTTAAAGAAAAAATACCAGGGGTGTCTGGGTAGCTCAATCAGTTGAGTGTCTGACTTAGGCTTGGGTCATGATCTCACACTTCTGAGTTCAGGCCCCACATTGGTCTCTGTGCTGACAGCTTGGAGCCTGGAGCCTGCTTCGGATTCTGTGTCTCCCTCTCTCTCTGCCCCTCTCCCCCTCACACTCTGTCTCTCTCACTCTTTCTCAAAAACAAATAAACATTAAAAAAATGTAAAAAAGAGAGTGTAAGTGGAGGGGCCAAGATGGCAGAACAGCATGGAAGTTTTTTTTGTGTCTCATGTCCATGAAATATAGTCAGATCAACACTAAACCATCCTGAACCTAGAAAACTGATTTGAGGATTAACACAACAATCTGCACAACCTGAACCACAGAAGTCAGCAAGTATATGGTGCAGAGAGGTGAACTGGAGGAGAAAGAAGCCGCGGAGGGCAGGGAGCTGTTTTTGTTTGTGGAGAGAGGACAGAGATTGGGGGGGGAGAGTTCAGGAAAAGCACCCCTCCCCCCAAAACAGCTGGAAAGTGGAAAAGTGGAAGCAGCCTCAGGGACTGAACTAAAAAGGGAGAAAGGGGAGGGTTTAAATTCCATTAAGACTCTATAAACAGGGGGAGCACAGAGTATCAAACTCCGCAGCTCAATACCTGGTGGTGCTCTGGTGGGAAGGGCGAATCCCCAGCAGCAGAGTGGGGTAGAGTAAGTTTTCAGGCCACACGTGGAGAAGCGGTTCCTCTGTTGGGAGGAAATCTGGTAGAGGCTGTGTGGCCACCCAGTCCCAGAAGACCCCAGAGAACAACCACATTTGCTGGTGCTGGAACAAGGTCATTAAGGGTGAAGCCTGGAGCCAGATGTGTATTTGTGATTTTCCATAATCCCCGAAACGCTGCTGCTACATGATCGCATGAACATTTTCTGGGGTGGGCTGGCACCCAGCCGCAGTCTCTGGGCATTCTGCAGTCTCTGGGCATTCTACAGTCTCTGGGCATTTTTACATTCCTGGGAGTGGCCAGCACCCGGCCATTGCTCAGTGAAACCCTCCCCCAGAGGATCTCAGTGGGTCAAAGCTGCAGTCCCTCAGAAGTGAGGGGTCGGGAAACAGCTGCATGTGAGATAAAACTCAGGAGGGAGGTGCCGTCTGGCAACCTGACAGCTTAATCACAGACAGTGTAAAGGCGGGGAGTGGACAAAAGCGAGAGACAAAGGATGGATGCATGATTGTTGGTTGGGGAGAGCACAGAGTTCGGATACTAGAGACTGGGTAGCTGGATGACGCCATTTTCACCCCTCCCACGCATGCGCATACACACCTAAAGCGCCACAACAATCCACCCCAGTAACTTAGCAGCGCCATCTAGTGGAGAATGGAGCTGTTACACTAAGCCCTGCCAACTAGGCCATACTCGCTCTTCAGCAACACCACAAATCTCTCCGCCTGCTTAGTTTATGGACTATAAAGTGCTTCATAGTTCAACTTCTAGGGGAAACTGATGTAATTTCAATCGTATTCTAAACTGTTTACTGGTCCATCTATTCATTTTTCTTTTTTTTCTTTTCTTTTTCTTGAATAAAGAGAAAAAACTTACTCTTATTTTCCATTGTTATTAAAATATTATTTATTTTTCTCTATATTTTTTACTTTTTTTGTAAATTTTTCGAATTCTATTTTACTTTCATCATTTCATTTTATTCTATTTCATTGTGTTCATTTTCTCAAATTTTCAAATGTTTTCTTTTTTCTCTAATCTATCAAGCTCTTTTCAATAACCAGACCCAAACACACCTAGAATCTAGCATCATTTATTTGATTTTTGTGTGTGTGTTGTTTTAATTTTTTAATTTTAATTTTTTTACCTTATCAATTTCTTTTCTTCCTTCAAAATAACAAAACAAAGGAATTGACCCCAAAAGAAATAGCAGGAAGAAACAACAGCCAGGGACTTAATCAACACAGATACAAGCAAAATGTCCAAACCAGAATTTAGAATCATGATAATAAGAATACTAGCTAGGGTTGAAAACAGATTAGAATACTTTTCTTTGGAGTTAAAAGCTAGTCAGGAGGAAATAAAAAATGTTACAACTGAGCCGCAATCTCGAGTAGATGCCACAATGGTAAGGATGGTTAAGGCAGAACGGCGAATCAGTGATACAGAGGACAAACTCATGGAGAATAATGAAGCAGAAAAAAAGAGGGAGACTAAGGCAAAGAGCACGATTTAAGAATTAGAGAAATCAGTGACTCCTTAAAAAGGAACAACATCAGAATCACAGGGGTCCCAGAGATGAAGAGAGAGAAAAAGGGGTAGAAGGGTTATGTGAGCAAATCATAGCTGAAAACTTTCCTAAGCTGGGGAAAGACACACACATCAAAACCCAGGCAGCACAGAGGACTCCCATATGTCAACAAGACACATCATAGTCAAATTCATGAAATACTCAGGCAAGGAAAGAATCATGAAAGCAGCAAGGGAAAAAAGTCCTTAACCGACAAGGGAAGAAAGATCAGGTTTGCAGCAGACCTATCCACAGGAACTTGGCAGGCCAGATAGGAGTGGCAGGATATATTCAATGTGCTGAACTGGAAAAATATGCAGCCAGGAATTCTTTATCCATCAAGGCTGTCATTCAAAATAGAAGGAGAGATGAAAAGTTTCCCACCAAACCAGCCCTGCAAGAAATTTTAAGGGGGACTCTCTGAGGGGAGAAAAGACAAAAAAAAAAAAAAAAAAAAAAAAAGACCAAAAACAACAAAGACTAGAAAGGACCAGAGATCACCACCTGAAACTACAACTCTACAAGAAACATAATGGCAATAAACTCATATCTTTCAGTACTCACTCTACACATCAATGGACTAAATGCTCCAATCAAAAGACATAGGGTAACAGAATGGGTAAGAAAACAAGATCCATCTATATGCTATTCACAAGAGACGCACTTGAGACCTAAAGACACCTTCAAATTGAAAGTAAGGGGATGGAGAAACATCTATCTTGCTAATGGTCGACAAAAGAAAGCCAGAGTAGCCATACTTATACCAGAAAATCTAGATTTTAAAATAAAGATTGTAACAAGAGATGAAAAAGGGCATTATATCATAATTAAGGAGTCTATCCCCCAAGATCTAACAATTATAAACATTTATGCTCCAAATGTGGAGGCACCGAAATATATAAATCAATTAATCACAAACATAAAGAAACTCATTGATAATATCATAATAGTAGGGGACTTCAACACCCCATGTACAACAATGAACAGATCATCTAAATAGAAAATCAAGAAGGAAACAATGGCTTTGAATGTCACACTGGACCAGATGGACTTAACAGATATATTCAGAACATTTCATCCTAAAGCAGCGGAATATACATACTTCTCCAGTGCACATGGAACTTTCTCCAGAATAGATCACATACTGGGATACAAATCAGCCCCCAACAAGTACAAAAAGATTGAGATCATACTATGCAGATTTTCAGACCACAACGCTATGAAACTCGAAATCAACCACAAGAAAAAATTTGGAAAGATAGCAAATACTTAGAGACTAAAGAACATCCTACTAAAGAATGAATGGGCTAATCAAGAAGTTAAAGAGGAAATTTAAAAATACATAGAAGGCAAGGAAAATGATAACACCACAGCCCCAAACCTTTGCAACACAGCAAAGGCAGTCATAAGAGGGAAGTATATAGCAATCCAGGCCTTCCTAACGGAGGAAGAAAGGTTTTAGATACACAACCTAACCTTACATCCTAAAGAGCTGGAAAAAGAAAAGCAAAGAAAACCCCAAAACAGCAGAAGACAGGAAATAATAAAGATTAGAGCTTTATCAATGCTCTAATAAATCAATGCTATTGAAACCAAAAACAAACAAAACAAAACAAAACAAAACAAAACAAAACAAAAAAACAGTAGGACAGATCAATGAAACCAGAAGCTGGTTCATTGAAAGAATTAACAAAATTGATAAACCACTAGCCAGTTTGATGAAAAAGAAAAAGGAAAGGACCCAAATAAATAAAATCAAGAAGAGGAGAGATCACAACGAACATAGCAGAAATAAAACAGTTATAAGAGAATATTATGAACAACTATATGGCAATAAAAAGGGCAATCTGGAAGAAATGGCAAAATTCCTAGAAACATATACACTACCAAAACTGCAACAGGAAGAAATAGAAAACTTGAACAGACCCATAACCAGTAAAGAAATCGAATTAGTAATCAAAAATCTCCCAAAAAACACGAGTCTAGGGCCAGATGGCTTTCCAGGGGAATTCTATCAAACATTTAAGGAAGAGTTAACACCTATTCTCTTGAAGCTGTTCCAAAAAAATAGAAATGGAAGCAAAACTTCCAAACTCTTTCTGTGAAGCCAGAATTACCTTGATTCTAAAACCAAAGATCCCACTAAAAAGGAGAACTATAGTCCAACTTCCCTGATGAACATGGATGCAAAAATCCTCAAAAAGATATTAGCCAACTAGATCCAACAATACATTTTAAAAGTTATTCACCATGACCAAGTGGGATTTATACCTGGGATGCAGGGCTGGTTCAATATCCACAAAACAATCAATATGATTCTTCACATCAATCAAAGAAAGGACAAGAACCACACGATCCTCTCAATAGATGCAGAGAAAGCATTTGACAAAATACAGCATCCTTTCTTGATAAAAACTCATAAGAAAGTAGGGATAGAAGGATCATACCTCAAGATCATAAAAGCCATATATGAAAGACCCAATGCTAATATCATCCTCAATGGGGAAAAACTGAGAGCTTTCCCCTTAAGGTTAGGGACAAGACAGGGATGTCCACTCTCACCACTGTTATTCAACACAGTATTGGAAGTCTTAGCCTCAGCCATCAGACAACACAAAGAAATAAAAGGCATCCAATAGGCCAGGAGGAGGTCAAACTTTTACTCTTCACAGATGACATGATACTCTATATGGAAAACCCAAAAGATTCCACCAAAAAACTGCTAGAACTGATCCATGAATTCAGCAAAGTTGCAGAATATAAAATCAATGCACAGAAATTGGTTGCATTCCTATACACCAACAATGAAGCAACAGAAAGAGAAATCAAGGAATCGATCCCATTTACAATTGCACCAAAAATCATAAAATACCTAGGAATAAATCTAACCAAAGAGGTTAAAAATCTATACACTGAAAACTACAGAAAACTTATAAAAGAAATTGAAGAAGACACAAAAAAATGGAAAAAGATTCCATGCTCCTGGATAGGAAGAACAAATATTGTTAAAATGTCAATACTACCCAAATCAATCTACATATTCAATGCAATCCTTATCAAAATAACACCAGCATTCTTCACAGAGCTAGAACAAACAATCCTAAAATTTGTATGGAACCAGAAAATACCCCAAAGAGCCAAAGCAATCCTGAAAAAGAAAACCAAACCTGGAGGAATCACAATCCCGTGCTTCAAGCTGTATTACAAAGCTGTAATCATCAAGACAGTATGGTACTGGCACAAGAACAGACATTCAGATCAATGAAACAGAATAGAGAACCCAGAAATGGACCCACAAATGTATAGCCAACTAATCTTTGACAAAGCAGGAAAGAATATCCAATGGAATAAAGACAGTCTCTTCAGCAAGTGGTGCTGGGAAACCTGGACAACGAACGACATGCAGAAAAATGAACCTGGACCACTTTCTTACACCATACACAAAAATAAACTCAAAATGGATGAAAGACCTCAATGTAAGACAGGAAGCCATCAAAATCCTTGAGGAGAAAGCAGGCAAAACCTCTTTGACCTCGGCCGCAGCAACTTCTTATTCAACATGTCTCCGGAGGCAAGGGAAACCAAAGCAAACATGAACTATTGGGACCTCATCAAAATAAAAACTTCTGCACAGCAAAGGAAACAATCAGCAAAACTAAAAGGCAACCGATGGAATGGGAGAAGATATTTGCAAAGACATATCAGATAAAGGGTTAGTATCCAAAACCTATAAAGAACTTATCAAACTCAACACCCAAAAAACAAATAATCCAGCGAAGAAATGGGCAAAAGACATGAATAGACACTTTTCCAAAGACATCCAGATGGCTAACAGACACATGGAAAAATACTTGACATAACTCAGCATCAGAGACATACAAATTAAAACCACAATGAGATACCACTTCACACCTGTCAGAATGGCTAACATTAACAACTCAGGCAACAGCAGATGTTGGCAAGGATGCAGAGAGAGAGGATCTCTTTTGCACTGGTGGGAATGCAAACTGGTGCAGCCACTCTGGGAAACAGTATGGAGGTTCCTCAAAAAATTAAAAATAGAACTACCCTATGACCCAGCAATTGCACGACTAGGCATTTATCCAAGGGATACAGTTGTGCTGATTCAAAGGGGCACATTCACCCCAATGTTTATAGCAGCACTATTGACAATAGACAAAGTATGGAAAGAGCCCAAATGTCCATCCATGGATGAATGGATAAAGAAGATGTGGTATATATATATATAGTGGAGTATTCCTCGGCAATCAAAAAGAATGAAATCTTGCCATTTCCAACTATGTGGATGGAACTAGAGGGTATTATGCTAAGCAAAATCAGTCAGAGAAAGACAAATATCCTATGACTTCACTCATATGAGGACTTTAAAATAAAAAACAGAAGAACATAAGGGAAGGGAAGCAAAAATAAAATAAAAATGGGGCGGGGGGGACAAAAACATAAGAGGCTTAAATATGGAGAACAAACTGAGGGTTACTGGAGGGGTTGTGGGAGGGGGGATGGGCTAAATGGGTGAGTGGCATTAAGGAATCTAGTCCTGAAATCATTGTTGCACTATATGCTAACTAACTTGGATGTAAAATAAAAAAATAAATCAAATAAAAACCAGACATTAAAAAAAGAGTGGTGAGTGGACTTTTTTGGTTTTTACTCTGAACGACTAGCTTGGCTCAGCAGTAAAGGAGGGAAAAAAAAAAAGGCAATAATTCAAGAGTAAGGAGAAAAGATGGAGCTTCTGGCTCTAGTAACTTATGTTCAGAATAGTAACCAAACCAGGAGCACCCACAAAAAGAGACTTTGAGGATGATGTTCTCCTCCTCCCAACACTTTCTATCTCCCCATGAAGTTGTGAGGTCCAGGAGCGCGAGGATCACATCCGTTTTACCTACCATCTCATCCCAAGGCTATAACAGTGCTGTGCAGCACATTACAGAAGACATTCACTTATTTATTGCATGGATGAATAAATGATTCAGGCTGATCAGTCAGTTGGCAGGATCAATCCCCCTCTTTGTTCAAGTCAGTCCCCTCTTTGGCTTCTGTTCTCTGTCTGCCCAGTGGGAGAAGGTGTAGAATTAGACTCTCTATACAACCCCTTGATTCTAGGATCTTAGGATTCTCAGGAAACAGTCAGGATGCCCTCTACAAGGAACCAATGGAGGGGAAACCAAATTTACCGAGCACCCTGTGCTCAGATGACATGATCTCATATGAGTCTGAGTTGCCCAAATTGTGGAGCCCATTTCATGGGCCTCATCATTTTGTTTTAAAATTTGGGATAGAAAGATGGCAGCCTGGTAGGAGGACCCTAGGCTCAACTCATTCTTCCAACACAGCCAGATAACTATCAAATCATTCTGAATAACCAAGAAATCAACCTGAGAACTGATAGGATAAACTCCACACAACTAGAGGGAGAGAAGAGGCCACATTGAGAAAGATAATTTATAGGGAAATATGTACTTTATGGAATAAATTTAAAGAACTGAAATATATTTTATTTTAAATAAAGTAACAGATCTTTAATCTTACACAGCTAAATTGCTGATTACATATTTGCTGAACTGACTGAAAGGTTTAGAAAATTGTATCGTGTTTTATTTATTTACTTAGAGTTTATTTACTTATTTTGAGAAAGAGAGAGAGAGAGAGCACGCACGTGTGTGGGGGGTGGGCAGAGAAAAGGGAAGAGAGAATTCCAAGCAGGTTCCCCGCTGTCAGCATGGAGCCCTATGCAGGCTAGATCATGACCCAAGCCAAAATCAAGAATTGGATGCTTAACCTAGGTGACCCTTAGGAGGTTTTTTTTTTTTTTTATTTCAAAGCCTTCTTAATAAACTTTTTTTTCTAAAAAAAATAAAATTTGGGATGAAAAATAACACTACCAATTTTTTTATTTTGCCAAAATGAGGACATTAAGAAAGAACTATCATGAAACAAACTTAAGAACAAATTAACTATCATCAACATTTCTTTAAAAAGGAATTTTTACACCAAGAAAGCAGGAAGTACATAATCTCAGGAAAAAAAGAAAGAAGAAGAAGAACAACAGTGTCTCTCCTGGAAAAGACAGTTGGCAACGTTACATAATTACTTTTTTCTGAAGATAGATGCAAATTTCATCAGACTGGCCCCTGTGTAGGGTGTTGAGTTTGGAACCCACTGACAGAGATTCTTTTCAACCCCACCCCTTTCCCTTACATGCTTGGGAAGTGGGGCTTAGTCTGCCCACTTTAGATGTGGGGAAACAGGTTCAGAGAGCCCAAGTGCAAGGTCACAGGGGTAGTAAATAAGTAGTCAGGGTTTGTCTGGGTGCCAACCCATATCATCTTGGCAGATCTTAAGCCAAAAATTATTCCCCTTCAGGGAAAGAAATGACCCTCACTGGCTTCCCTGGGATGCCCCCAGGGTGTCTTGGGCCTGACCATGAGCTTGGAATAGGACGCTTTGCTCTTTAACACATCTTATTGATGTGCTCACTTCATGGCAGGTACTCGGAAGAGTGTAGGGAGGGAAACCGACATGTTCCCAGCCTCCTTCCCTCTTGTCCCCCATACTCACCCTGGATCTTGTTCTCCAGGCCCAACTCCTTCCGCTGGTGGCCAACGAATCCCTATCGCGGGCGTGGGATGCTAACACTTTAGGGGGTTCCCTCTCCCAGGGATGTTGGCAGTTTCCAAGGAGATTCTGGGAACCTTCAATGCCTCTAAGACCCAAAGGGCTGGAAATGTAATGGCGCAACCTGAGGCACTGTGTTAGGTTGTAGGGAAGGTGTACTGGGAGCAAGAGAGCAGTTCAAACCCTATCAAATAATACTCCGTTCGCCCCTCCCCCATTCCCACGCGCTCTGCGGGGATCCACAGCCACGCAGCTCAGGTTGGAAGAAGGGGGTCCCCCAAGTCAGAGAACCTACTGTATAAAGGGATTATTGCTCAAGCTGGGGGACCCCTAGGTCCGTGCCCACCCCTCACACTGACTGCCAGTACCTGGAGCGCCCCTCCCCCGTTCCGCCCCGCCCCGCACGCTGGCGGCGGGAGCGCGCCTCCGCCAAGCCGCGCGGGTGCACGAGAGCGCGCGCCTCGGCGCGGGAACGCGCCCCGGGGAACCCGAGCAAGATGGAGGCCGCGCCGAGGCCGCCTCCTGGGCCGAGGCAGCCGCTGCTGGGAGCGCCGAGCCGGGGCGCCTAGGCCGTGCCAGTCCCGGACCCACTGCTGTGGACCGGGCCCAGGTTGGTCTCCCTGCACCCCGTTCCTGCGGCCGCAGCCTCCGCGCGCGTCCGGCCTGGGAGCCGGGCAGCCGCCCCCCACCCCCACCTCCGGCCCTACCCTGGCCCGGTAGCTCCCCAGCGCCCCAGGGATAGCCCCTGCCCACTGCCCGCCCCTCGAGGCCCGAGCTGTCTGCCGGCCCTGGTCCCTCGTCCCCTTGGCCTGGAAAACCTCTCTCCTTAGCCCTGGCCCGCCAATCCTAGGCTCCCCCCAGCCTACATCCAGTCCTGTCTTCTAGGGGACCCCCCAAAACCCCTGCCCCGTGTTCAGACTCTGCAGTCCCAGCGCCCGACTCCCCACTAGCCTCATCCTGATTCCTGCACTTCACCCTCCCTGTCCCAGCCCCCATTATCACCTTCCCAGGCCCCTGTGTATCCCCTTCTTATCCCCTTATAGAAGCACCAACCCCCCCTCTCCACAGCGCTTTTCTAGACACCCAATACCAAACCTTTTACCCCTAATACCTGTCCCCAAATTCCCTTCCAAGCTCCCTATTTACAGCGCCTCTGTTAATATACCCCAATACCGGTCCTCAGCTTCCATTCTATCTCTCCATGGTCCCCTCCTACTCCCTCAATTCTGGTCCCCAGACCCCCTTCCCAACACCCCCATGACCACTTTCTAGTCAGCCCCCACTTCCATCTCCCATATCCACATCCCATCCCCCCCATCCCGACCCCCCAACTTTCACATGGCCTCTTCCTAGGTCCAATCGGAGATCTTTGCCCCCTCTAGACACCGCCCCAACACTCAGGACCCTCTCCTAGCTCTTCCATACTACCCCCTGATTCCCCCCAGCTCCGCCCCAGGCTCCGCCCCGAGAGTTCTTTGGCTCAGGGCAGCTTCTCGCGTGCGTCCCCAGCTCCCGCCCGCCCGTCAGCCCGGCAGCCCGGCGGTCGGTCCCGGGCCGGCGGCCCCCGCCAGCCGCCGTCGCCGCCGCCGGCCCCGCCCCCGGGCACCATGCTGCCCTCGCAGGAGGCCTCCAAGCTCTACCATGAGCACTACATGCGGAACTCGCGGGCCATCGGCGTGCTATGGGCCATCTTCACCATCTGCTTCGCCATCATCAACGTGGTGGTCTTCATCCAGCCCTACTGGGTGGGCGACAGCGTGAGCACCCCCAAGCCTGGCTACTTCGGCCTCTTCCACTACTGTGTGGGCAGCGGGCTGGCGGGCCGCGAGCTTACCTGCCGCGGCTCGTTCACCGACTTCAGCACCATCCCGTCCGGCGCCTTCAAGGCAGCCGCCTTCTTCGTGCTGCTCTCCATGGTGCTGATCCTCGGCTGTATCACCTGCTTTGCGCTTTTCTTCTTCTGCAACACGGCCACAGTCTACAAGATCTGCGCCTGGATGCAGCTCTTGGCAGGTAGGGGAGAGGTGGGGATGGGACCCCTAGAACCCTCTGACCCCTTCCAGGACCTCTTCTTGGAGGGGTCAGAGATAGATTCTGCTCTTCTATCCAAAGACACACCTCCTTGGCAGCCACTGGGGAGGGGATTTATGAGAGAGAGACACCTTGGAGCAGGAGGTAGAGCCTTAGAACTGGGTCTTTGAATGTGTGTGCTTGGATATGGGCAGATTGCATTTAGTGATGGGTTAGTGTTATGTTAGAGTCTCTCTGAGAGTCTCTTTTGGCTGTCTTAAGGGAGATAATTATCTGAACGAGGAGTTACTCTAGGAGTGAGCAATTTCTGTTGTATCAAGAAAAGCATGAGATGAGGGAAATCAAGAGATGTAACTTTGACCTTTATCTTGGTGACATTATCAACTTGGGTGTTTCACTTTATTTCTCTGAGGCTGGGTTTCCTCATCTGTAAAACAATGGAGAAGATTCCAAGAACAAATGAAATAGTATCTTGTAAACTTTAAAGTTCTATATTAAGATAAAGGAAGGTAATAGGAGGTTGTCTGTAGTGTCTGTCTAGTGTTTGAAATGTGGGTGGTTGACAGAATTTGGCAACATGGAGGTCTTGGGAGGGCAGATCTCCACCTCCTACCCTCACCCAATGCAGGAAAGGTTCTGGTACTATGCCCAATGGGAATGAGTCCCTGAGACCCTTTGAAATGTTTAGCTAGGACAGACATCTTACCCTAAGAACCAGAGAAGGGACTTTTGGAAATAGGAACTGCTGAGACCGTATTCCAGGATCCATTAGTGTCCCCATCCCCACCTATCTTTTGATCGAAGGCAGATTTTGAAGATTCAGCAACTTGGGTATTTGCCTAATTGCAGGCAGGGAAGAAAGTTGGGCTGGGGAAAGGCCAAGATATAACAGGAATGGGGGAGGAGGGCTAGGAAAAGTTTGGAGCTCTCCAGGGATGAGAAAGAGAAGGGAAAATGTGATGAGGTGCAGCAGAGATGGTCTTTCAAAATAAGTACCTCAGGGCATTCAACAAGTGTGAGCCTCTTCAAAAGAGACTCCCTACAGGAGGTGTTATATCACTTGCTGATAATTCCACTGCTCAAAACATTGGAGGGAATTCTCTTTGGAGTGTGAGGTGTGTTCTCTTGAACATCATCATTGACGGAAACCTCCATCTTTTAAAGGAAGAATATGACTTTTGGAAATGGCTGAAAGTCACTTAGGGCCAAGTATAGAAAATACAATAGGTGATCAAATTGGGAGTTGTCACCTGTGATGAGAGCCAAGGTATGAAGGCAAAATCATGAGGCTGGTTTGCTTCCCCAAGAGGACTTTTACAAGTAGAGAGAGGAATTACTGTCCCATTGGAAGGGTTTTCTCTACTCTCAAAAGGACTACTTTGAAGAAAGCTGTGTTAATTCAGAGGAAGACATTCTAATGAGCTTGTTTCAAATCTGTCTCACTCCATCTACTTAGATGTGGGTCTTTTAGGACCTTTGAAGTTGAGGAAGAAGAATTGTAGTGTGTGGGAGATATCTCTCCATATTTCTCCATGGTACCCAGAAGGTGATTTTATCTATTTTCATTCTATTTCCTCCACAAGCAAGCGGGAAAGAATATATTCTCATCTGGAATTCTCAGTTCCTCAGCCTTAATTTGGAGTCTGCAGATGGGTTGCTGACCTCTTGACCTTCCAAGTCTCTATAATTTATGTGCGTTTAATCTTTGGGATTTGATGAAGTGTCCAATAACCCTGTGTAATTATAGAATTTCAGGGATCATAGAGATAAGCTCCTTCAAACCCCACCCTCCCAACCCTTCCATTTTAAAGAAAGGAGATTAAAACTAGAGAAAAGGTCTTACCCAAAGTCACACAGCCAGTAGTGGAGTAAACTAGGTCTTGACTCCCAGCCCGGTGCTCTTTCCCTTGTGTTGTTGCCCCACCTGAGGGCTGAGGAGGCCAGTTAGCAGAGTTGAACAGTTTATTCCATTTTGCTTAGAGATTTCTGAGTTCTCTGGGTAAGTGACTGATCCACTTTGTTTAATAAAGTGACAACAGGACAGAAGCCAGAGCACTGGACTATGAGTCATGGGATAGGGTCTTGTCTGACTTTGTCTGGGTGATTCACCCTGCAATATTAAGCACTTGTTTTCAGCTTAAATCTAAGTTTTGTCACCCTTACAGTGGGAGACTAACCAGTTACATTAGTGGATTGAAAGTATCTCTTTCAGGCCTGTGGGTCTCCTAAAACAACTCTTTCACCAAGATCATTTTATTCAGAAAGTAAGAAATTGGTCACTCTCAGAGGAACCACAGAGAAGTAAAGGGCCTTGTTTATATCAGGTAAGAATTAGAATTCTTGTTCAAGTGAACTTTTATTCAAGTATTTTAGGCTCTTTTTTAAAAGTTTACTTATTTATTTTTGAGAGAGAGAGAGAGAGAGAACAAGTGGGGGAAAAGCAGAGAGAAAGAGAGAGAGAGAGAGAGAGAGAGAGAGAGAGAGAGAATTCCAAGCAGGCTCAGCACTGTGGAGCTCAGACTCATGAACTGTGATCACAGATCATACCTGGGCTGAAGTCAGATGCTTAGCCAACTGAGCCACCCAGGCACCCCTATGTAGACTCTTCTAAGTGCAGAACACTGAACTATTGGGAAGATGTAAAGATACCTATTCCTTTATTTATTCTTTACTTATTCTGTGATCATCCCTGTGCTAGCTGCTGCAATACCGAGATCATCCTGGTCTCCAGGGATTTAGGCTATACAGTGCAATTCTCGCTCTCAGGAAGCTTACCATCTAGTTGGATCGCTATACTGGGCAGTATTCATTCAATGACAAGTGACAGAAACCCAACTCAAGATGGCTTAAATAAATAAAAATAAAATAAAATAAAGAGGGTGGGGTTTTGGCTCACATAACTTAAAAGTCAAGAGTATCTTGCCTCAGGGGTGCCTGGCTGGCTCAGCTGGTAGACTGTGTGATTCTTGATCTCAGGGTTGTGACTTCAAGCCCCATGTTGGGTTATAAAGATTACTTAAAAATAAAATCCTAAAAAAAAAAAAATACTATCTTGCTTCAAGCAGAGATGGATCCAGACACTCAAATAATGCCATTTAGAATAGGTCTGTCTCCATTTCTTGGTTCCATCATTTTAAAGTCCACTTCTCTCTTGAAGGTGATAAATAAGGCTACTAGCAGCTCTGAGTTTATACTGCTTTAGCCTAGCAATGCCTGTGGGAAAAGGACATCTGTTAGTGGTTCCAGCAAAATTTCAGGGCTGATTCTCATTGGCTCAGCCTTTGGCCACAGGTTCATCACTTAGTTAACCAATGTGACTTTGTCTAAGGCCTCAGTCACATGCCCACATTGACGGATAGTGGAGACAGGTCACTTCCTAAAAAGGGAAATAAAGTGTGACCTCTGATAAGACAGGTACAGAAAGAAGCCTCACTCTGGAGGGTCTGAGCACTAATATATGCTGGATCATAAATGCTGTGGAAACCCAGGGCACTTGAGGAGGTGGCCCTTTAGTTGGCAGGTGAGGCTTGAGTGGAAAGTGAGGGTGTGGACGGGTGTGAGGTGTGGGAGAACATTCTGAATGGAGAGGAAGACCATGGGCAGAGTGAGAAAGCCACATCAGCCTTGAGTGTGACATCCATATAGGGGAGCAGTGGGAGGAGAGGTGAGGAAGAAATGACGGGGTTACAGTGTGCCAATATCTGAATACTGTGTCGGATATTTGGACTTTAATCAGTAAGCAGTTCAAAGCTACTACAGCTATTATTATTATTTTGGAAAAATAGTTAACATTTCTGAGCCTTCATTGTATGCTCGGCCATGTAAACATTTACATGCAGGGGACGCCTAGGTGGCTCAGTCGGTTAAGTGTCCAACTCTTGATCTCAGCTCAGGTCTTGAGCTCGGGGTCGTGAGTTCAAGCCCTGCATTGAGCTCTGCACTGGGCGTGGAGCTGACTTAAAAAATAAGAAAAAAAAAAATAAACATTTACATGCATACTATTATTTAATCCTCACAACAGTCTATGCAGTAGGTACTATTATTACTATTTTGTAGATGAGAACACTGTGCCTCAAAGAGGATTCATTTGTCCAAGATGATAAGTGGCAGAACTAGGATTGTAACTTGGTCTGTCTGACTCTAAAGCCCAAGGATTTATGAAGGATTTATAAAGGAGCATTAATGATGGGAGCAGTGGTGGGAAGTTTTTGGCATAAGACTCGAATGTTAAGTGGAGAGGCTGTAAGACCCACGTGGCTCTTCATGGAGTTAGTGGTCACTTCTCATGGTATCTCTGCTACTCTTTACCTGGTCTTTCCTACTTAGAGAGAACACACAATGTGCCAGCTTCCGGGCTAGACATTTTCATATCCATTATGTCATTTACTCTTCATCTGTTGAAGCGACTTGCCCAAAGGTCACACTTCTGGCAAAAGGTGGAGCTGAAACTTAATGCAAGTCTAAATGGATCTAGTACCTCTTCTTACCACCAAATTGGAACCTGGGGGAGGAATACAGAAATTACAAGGTACGGCTGTCAGCTCTCTGTCAGCTCTCTCTACCCAGTGTTTACCTGTGGGCTGGGTGAGGTTAGCCAAGTGGGGGTTGCTGGCTGGAGTAGAGATGCAGGCTGGAAGCCTGGTTGAGAGTCCGAGGGGGCAGAGTAGGGTAGTGGTTTAGAGCAGAGGACTTAGAATTCTCTCTCTGTTCCTTCCCAGATGTGTGCCCCTGTATAAGTGGGTTTCCTCTCTGTGTCTCAGTTTTCTTTTCTGTAAAAAAGAGATTATTATTATTTTTTAAGATTTTATTTTTAAGTAATCTCTATACCCAGCATGGGGCTAGAACTCAACCCGGGGATCAAGAGTTGAATGTTCCACTGACTGAGCCAGCCAGGTGCCTTGGGGAGATTATTACTGTACTTATCTCAGAAGTGGTAGAAAGAAATAAACACAATGTTGGGTGTAAATCACTGAATGTGTTCCTAGTGTACAACAGGCACTCAATAAATGGTTATGTCATTCCTGTGACATAGTCTGAGTGAAGAGCATCTTGGGAGGAGCTCTTGCTGCTCAGGTGGGAGAGTTTGGATTGCTGGGATGATCAAAGGCCACGAGAAGTCATTAACAGTCAGCTGAAAAGGGTCTTACAAATCAGCTGTCCCAACTGCCTCATTTTACAGATGAAAAAACCTAGTCCCAGAGAGAAGAGACAAGTTCATGTCACAGAGTGAGGCTCTTCTTTCCACAGAAGGGAGATGATTCTGACCACAATTCATTCAGTACTCAGTGTCAGGCACTGCCTGGGTGCTGGAGTCACTGCAGGGAATGGGACGTGGGAGGTGGTGTGGGTGGGTGCTGGGGAGACTGAAGGTGGGGATGGCAGCAGGGGGTTGGTGATCCTGAGGTGAGCACCTTCCAGCCTTCTCAGCCTTAGAGTGTGTATCCAGACTCCTCCCCATTTCTTTGGGGTTTGTTTCAGATTTGGTTTGGGATTTTATTCATCCCATACATCTTTGTTTTAATTTTTTTAATGTTTATTTATTTTTGAAAGAGAGAGAGAGACAGAGACAGAGACAGAGTGAGAGCAGGGGAGGGGCAGAGAGAGAGGGAGACACAGAATCTGAAGCAGATTCCAGGCTCTGAGCTGTCAGCACAGAGCCCGATGCGAGGCTCGAACTCACGAACCAAGAGATCATGACCTGAGCTGAAGTCGGATACTTAACCAACTGAGCCACCCAAGCACCCCCAGTACATCTTTGTTGTATGTGTATGTCCCGCTGAGCACATTAGGGGGATTTCTTTCTTCCCCCACTCGATTGTCTTTCTTCCTCCCCCAACTGTCCCTTCCTTCCTTCTTTCCTTTTTTCCACCCTCTCTCCCTTTCCTTTCTTTCTCACAACAGTCCTTTACTGACAGCCTCCCCTGTGTGTTAAGCCCCATGCTAGGCTCTGGGGATCTGTAGTAAGGGTCCTTGCTGCCAGGCTGCTCACAGAGTAATGGGAGAGGCAGGAAAGAAGACAGATCATCACTTCGTGCATGACACATGAAATGACTGAGTCAAGCACAGGGTATTCTAGGAGCACAAAGGGGACTTCCGACACAGTTAAGGACAGCCAGGGAAGTCTTCCAAAAAAGTCGCAGCATTTGATAGAGGATAGGGAGGAGGGAGAAGGGCATCCAGGCAGAAGAAACAGTATGATCCTAGGCATGAGGATGGGTAATGGCCTGGTGTGTTTTGGGAACTACCAGCAATTAGGGCAAGGAGTAGTGAGTGTTCAGGAAGGGAAGCTAGATCATGGAGGCTTCTAAGCCATGGTAGGGAGTTTGCAGACTATCTGTTGGTATATAGTTGTTGAAAGTTTTTTGGAGAATAATTAATACATGCACATGATACAAAATTCAAAGGTAAAAAAGGTATACAATCAGACATCAATCTTCCTTCCTGCCCTCATTCCCCAATGATCCTCTCAGAATTCTCTGGGATAACCCCTATCACCATTTTCTTGAGTATCCTTTCCAAGAAATCTCACAAAATACAAGCAAATGCAAACAATTTTTTTTTTACAAAAATGGCTTATTAGTTATCTATAGCTGTATAACAAATTACTCCAAAACTTAGTTGCTTAAAGTAACCAGTATTATCTCAGTTTCTGTGAGTCACAGGAATGCGGAGCAGCTTAGATGGGCAGTTCTGGTTCAAGGTTGCTCCTGATGTTACAACCAAGACCTCATTGGGGGCTGTGGTCATCTCAGGTTGACTGGGGCTGGAGGATCCACTTCTAAGTACCCTCATGTGTTGGCAGAAGCCCCCAGAATGAGTGATCCGAGAAAGGGGGAGAAAGGAAGAAGCTGTATCGCTTAACCTTTCTTTTTGGCAACAGTTTTATTGTGATATAACTGATACGTCATACAGTTCATCCATAGGAAATGTATAATTCAGTGGTTTTTAGCATATTCATAGAGTTGTATAACCATTACCTCAATCAACTTCAGGGTATTGTCAGTTCCTCAAGAAGAAGCCTTATACCCTTTGGGTATCATCCCACAAAGCACCTATCCAACCTCCCCAGCCTTTGAACAACCACTAATTGACTTTCTGTCTCTCTGTATTGGCCTGTTCTTCATATCAATGGGATCTTACATTATGTGGTTTTGGCAACTGGCTTCTTTCACTTAGCATGTTTTCAAGGTTCATTCATGTTATAGCATATATCAGTACTTCATTCCTTTTTATGGCCATAATGTTGCATTGTATGGATAGGCCACATTTTGTTTATTCATTCATTAGTTGATTGACATTTGGGTTGTTGTGACTTTGGGGCTATTATGAAGAATGCTGCTATGAACATTTGTGTACAAGTTTTTTGCATGGATGCACGTTTTCATTTCTCTTGGGTATATACTTAGGAGTGGAATTGCTGGCTCAAATGGCAACTCTATATTTAACATTTTGAGGAACTGCCAGATTGTTTTCCAAAGTGGCAGTACTATTGTGTATTCCCACCAGCACTGTATGAGGGTTCTTATTTCTTCATATTCTCATCAACACTTATTATCTGACTGTTTAAGTTATAGCCATCCTACCAGGTGTGAACTGGTATCTCATTGTGGTTTTGATTTGTGTTTCTCTAATTATTCATGGTTTCCTGTGCTTATCGACCACTTGTATTATCTTTTTTGGAGAAATATCTATTCACATCCATTGTCCATTTCTTAATTGGGTTATTTTTCTTTTTTTATTATTGGGTGGAAAGAGTTCTTTGTATAGTTTAGATATAAGTCCCTTATCAGGTATATGATTTGCAAATGTTTTCTTCCATTCCATGGCTGTCTTTTGTCTCTCTTGATAGTTTCCTTTGAAACACAAAAGTTTTTAATTTGTATAAAATCTAGCTTATCTGATCTTTTTTTCTTGTGGTTCTTGTGCTTTTGGTGTCATAGCTAAGAATCCTTTGCAAATCCAAGGTACAAAAAACTTACCTCTGTGTTTTTACCTAGGAGTTTTATGGTTTCAATTCTCCCATTTAGATCTCTGATCCATTTGAGTTAATTTTTATATATGAGGTAAGGTAAGGAAGGATCCAGCATCCTTTTGCATGTAGCAATCCTGTTGTCCCAGCACCATTTATTGAAAAGATTATTTTTTCTCGAATGCTCTTGGCACCCTTGTCAAAAATCAATTAACCATAGATACATGGGTTCATTTCTGGACTCTATTCTATTCCATTGATCTATATGTCTGTTCTTATGCCAGTAGCAGACTGTCCTGATGACTGTTGTTTTGTAGTGACTTTTCAAATCAGGGAGTGTGATTCCTCCAACCATATTCCTTTTTAAGATTGTTTTGCCCATCACATTGCCTTTATAAATTAAAAAAAATTTTTTTTTTAAATAAGCTTCACGTCCAGTGCAGAGCTCAATGCAGAGCTTGAACTCACGACCCTGAGGTCAAGACCTGAGCTGAAATCAAGAGTGGGACACTTAACTGACTAAGCCACCCAGGCACTGCATCACATTGCCTTTTATGTCCTAATCTCAGATATCACATTCCACCGCTTTTACCACACCCAACTGTTAAGATTTTTCCATTTTAGTGTATAAAGAGCTACTTTAAAAAAAATGTTTATTTATTTATTTTGAGAGACGGGGTTGGGAGGGCAGAGAAAGATGGAGAGAGAGAATCCCAAGCAGGCTCCACTCTGTCAGTGCAGAACCTGATACGGGGCTCAATCTCACAAACTATGAGGTCATAACCTGAGCCAAAATCAAGTCAGATGCTTAACCGACTAAATCACCCAGGCACCCCTAAAGAGCTACTTTTTCTTAAGAGCTGCATAATATACTCTTGTATAGATGTGCCATCAGTTATTTAATCAATATTTAAGTTGTTTATGATATTTTGCTATAACAATATTTCAGTGGATAATGTTGTATATAAACAATTTGATACATACATATAAGGATAAAATAAAGACCTAGAGCAGAATTGCTGGACTAAATGGTCTGTATATTTATAATTTTGACAGATCCAGCCATAATGCCCTCTGTAGAAGTTGTACAGAGTTACAATCCCAGCAGCAGTGTATAAAAGTACCTGTTACCCCACATCATTGCCAACTGATTGTGTTATCATATATTTTATTTTTTGCCAACCTGATGGGTAAAAAAATACTCTTAAATTTTTTTTTTAATGTTTACTTATTTTATTTTTGAGAGAGAGAGAGAGCGCAAGCAGGGGAGGGGCAAAAAGAGGGAGAGAGAATCCCAAGCAGGCTCCATGCTCAGCATAGAGCCTGATGCAGGACTTGGTCTCATGAGCCATGAAATCATGACTTGAGCCAAAACCAAGAGTCAGACATTCAACTGACTGAGCCACCCAGGTGCCCCCAAAATACTCTCTTATAGTAGTAATTTGCCTTTCTCTTATTATGAATGAAGTAAACACTTTTTATATATATCTTTTCTGTAAACTGTCAGCTTATATATATATTTCTTTTTTAAAACTTTTTTTAAAGTTTATCTTTTTATTTTGAGAGAGAGAGCACATGCAAGCAGTGGAGGGGCAGAGAGGGAGGGAGAGAGAGAATCCTAAGCAGAATTCGCGGTGTCAATGCAGAGCCCAAGAGATCATGACCTGAGCCTAAATCATGAGTCGGAGGCTTAACCCACTGAGACACCCAGGTAGTATATATATATATATATATATATATACACACACACACACTATATATATATATATATATATATATATATATATATATACACACACACACACACTATATATATATATATACACACACACTATATATATACACTATATATACACTATATATATATATACACACACTATATATACACACACTATATATATATACATTATATATACACACACTATATATATATACATTATATATACACTATATATATATATATATATATATATATATATAGTGTATATATATCAAGTTAGAAATGAATGGTATTTTCTCTCTTTGATATGTAAGAACTTTTTTGGGGGTGCCTGGTTGGCTCAGTCAGTAGCGTGTGCAACTCTTGATCTTAGGGTTGTAAGTTCAAGCTCCATGTTGTGTGTAGAGATCACTTAAAAATAAAATGTCAAGAAAAAGAGAACTTTTGTATATTAAGAAAGTTAGCTCTTCATGATAAGAGTTACAAATATTGTTCCCAGTTGATCTTTTTACTTTGTCTATGAATGTTTTCTTTACCATAAGATTTTTTTTTTTTTCAACATAATCATACTGTTGGTTCCATCCTGGGTTTAGTGTGATACCTAGACAGCCTTGAAGTGTTTTGAGCAGGGGGGAAACATATCACATCCGGCTGTGGGTAGAGGGACTGAAGACCATTTGGAGGGGTCCAGAGGACAAGAGCTGAACTATTCTTTTCCTGAAAGCCTCCTATTTGTGTCGTTTTCTTTTCATTCCCATTTTATGTTATTCATCATTACCAACCTTACTTTAATCCCAGAGAAGTTTAATGGTATAATGAGAGCCCTGGACCAGGAGTCTGTGCCTGACACATAGTAGGTGCTTAACAAGTGCCTGTAAATGAATGAATGATGACATCTGATTGAAGTCCTATTCCACCATCCACTCCTTTGGAGGCAGCATATTCAGTGATTGGACAACCTGAATTTGAATGCTAAATATGGCATTACCAACTGTCTTTAGGAAGGTTACACAATTTCTGAGTCTTAGTTTTCCTCATCTATAAAATAGGGATAATAATAGTAACTATCTCAAGGGGCTGTTGAAGGGTTGACTGTGAATACTGTATGGACCTGGGCACAAAGGAGACCCTCAGGAACTGTTAGCAATTGTTATTAGCTGGTGTGTGATTTCAGTCAAAACACTTTGGCTCCAACATTCCATTGTCTGTGCTAGAACACAGGGGGAAAGATTGAAAACTGGGAAGAATTAGAATATAAGTCTGAAGAAGCAGGTAGGGCTGGCTATGGAGAGCTTCCCAAGTTGGGCTAGGACTTTGGGTCCTATCCTTATGTGATGGGCATTCACTTTTAGGCCTGAGAGTCACCAGCGCCACATGTGGGTGTAGAAAGATGACTGGGGTGGCTGCTGCAGGGATGGACCAGATGGAGGCTTGATGAGGGCAAGGAGCCCATGATCCTGGTGAAAGGTGCTGAGGCAGCAGGGAGACAGGAGGAAGAGGACAGGAGAGCTATTTAGGAGATCAGTGGCTGTGCTCGAGTGAGGACAAAGCAGGTGGTACAGATGATTCCAGGTTTCCTTCTTGGGTGATTGGATTTCTGGACTGACATTCCCAAACATGCAGGAGGAAGATCGCATCAGTTTGGGAAATGTTGAATTTACAGACCCTATGGGATGTGCAAGAGGAAAAGTCTCACAAGCAATTGGATATTTGGGCCTGGAGCCTAGGGGAGAGATCTCAGGTGGAGACTGAGATGTGAGGCATCCTCAAATGAGTCTGAGGGTGGGTGAAATTACCCCAGGAAGAATGTGCAGGGAGAAGAGGAGAGCCTAGCAGCAGATTGAAAAGAAGCCAGAAATGGAGGCTTGGAGAGAAGAGCCAGAGCAGCTGCTGAGATTAGCAACTGAGACACTGAGAAGGATGGCCTCGAGAAAGGATGCCTGCCTGGAGGAGCCAGAGGGGGACGGAGAAGGGATGGAACCACCTGGGAGGGCCTGGTCCGAACTAGAGGGAAAGGAGACTTTGGACCAAACCCAAGAGAAGATGTGGCGGAGCTGAGCCAGGGCAATGGGGGATGCATGGGTGGGTGGGTTCAAAGGTTATTAAAAGGCCATGTGCTTGGTGCAGTCTGGGCCTGGTGTGGGTGGTGAAGTAAATACTCTTCCCAAATGATTACCCTGCAAAGTGATGGGGGTCCATCTCTCTGTAACAGTTTCTGTGACACCAGATACAATTATTGGTCTTCTCATTTAAAAAAATTTTTATTTTAATTCGAGTGTAGTTAACATACAGTACAATACTAGTTTCAGGGGTACAATATAGTGATTCAGCCGTTGCATACATTACTCTGTGCTCATCAAGACAAGTGTGCTCTTAATCCCTTTCACCTATTTCACCCATCCCCCCACCCACTATTATTTGTCTTCTTACTAGTTCCCCTACTACCCTGTAGTGTCCTCAAGATCAGGAACCAGGAGCTAGGGACTGAATTTCAGAGGAAGAGAGTGTCCCAGGAAGAGGGAATGGTCAGTACAAAGGCCTCTATGTGGGGCTGAACCTGACTTGTTTTAAGGGACAGAAAGGAGGCCAGTGAGGCTGGAGTTTAGGGCATGGAAGCCTAATGGCTCCAAGGAAGGTGGGTGAGCCTACCTCAGTGCTTTCTTCTGAGTGCTTCTGGGGAGCTTGCAGAGGGCACTGAGCAGGGGAGTGGCACCTTCCGTTTCTGAAAGTTCACTGTGGATGCTGAGTGGAGAGCAGCTGCTGATGAGATAAGTGTGGGAGCTGAGAACTTAGTTAGGAGGCCCCAGTGGTCATCTAGTTAGGAGGGGGTCATGGCAGGTTGGACAGATGGTTGTAGTAGAGGTGGAGAGAAGTCAGATCCTAGATAGTTTTGGAGATCAAGGCAGTCGACCTTGGGAATGGGTTGCATGTGGGGGTGAGGGGAAGGGTGGGGTCAGGTGCCTCCTAGCATCTGGGTGTTGGATGGGAGATGGTGAGCCCAGTCACAGTAGTCCCGAGCCCCAGCATATCGGGCTGATAGAGGCACTAAGGTTGGGCCTCGATCTACACAAATCCAGTGGGTTGGAGCTGACCTGTAGGAACTGACTGTTACAGTCTCGCTTGTCTTGGGGGAGCAGAACCAGTGCTCAGACTTAGGAGCAGGGACCTGTAGACACCCTCCTTCCCTTGGAGGGTCAGCCTGTCAGAGGTTGTTGCCACTGGTCATGACTGCACCGGGCACTGGGGAAGCAATTCATTGGAGTGCTGGGATCTCATTGCGTATGCAAACTCTTCACTGGGCTCCTCTCAGCTCCAAATGCAGCCTGATCCTTTTCTAAACCTGAAGGAGGGACTCACAGGCAATGCAAGCAGCTGGCCATGTGTTCTATGCTGGATTGCTGCTCTGTGTTCCTCCCCTTTCCTAAGACCTTTACTGCTTTGTAAAGTCATCACTGTTCTTTGTAGAAAAACTGGGGACTACAGATGAACAAAACTACATCTGTAATCTCACGCTCCCAGCAGCATTCTTTTTTTTTTTTTTACTTTCTATAATTCATTTATTTTTTATAATTTACATCCAAGTTAGTTAGCACATGGTGCAATAATGATTTCAGAAGTAGATTCCTTAAGCCCCTTACCCATTTAGCCCATCCCCCCACCCACAACCCCTCCAGCAACCCTCTGTTTGTTCTCTATATTTAAGAGTCTCTTATGTTTTGTCCCCCCTCCCTGTTTTTATATTCTTTTTGCTTCCCTTCCCTTATGTTTATCTGTTTTGTATCTTAAAGTCCTCGTATGAGTGAAGTCATAGGATATTTGTCTTTCTCTAATTTCGCTTAGCATAATACCCTCTAGTTCCATTCATGTAGTTGCAAATGGCAATATTTCATTCTTTTGATTGCTGAGTAATACTCCATTGTATATATATGTATATATCACATCTTCTTTATCCATTCATCCATCGATGGACATTTGGGCTCTTTCCATATTTTGGCTATTGTTGATAGTGCTGCTATAAACATTGGGGGATCCCTTCGAAACAGCATACCTGTATCCCTTGGATAAATACCTAGTAGTGCAATTACGGGGTCATAGGGTAGTTCTATTTTTAATTTTTTGAGGAAACTCCATACTGTTTTCCAGAGTGGCTGCACCAGTTTGCATTCCCACCAACGATGCAAAAGAGACCCTCTTTCTCCGCATCCTCGCCAACATCTGTTGTTGCCTGAGTTGTTAATGTTAGACATTCTGACAGGTGTGAGGTGGTATCTCAGTGTAGTTTTGATTTGTGTTTCCCAGATGATGAGTGATGTTGAGCATTTTTTCATGTGTCGGTTGGCCGTCTGGATATCTTCTTTGGAGAAGTGTCTATTCATGTCTTTTGCTCATTTCTTCACTTGATTATTTGTGTTTTGGGTGTTGAGTTGGATAAGCTCTCTATAGATTTTGGATATTAACCCTTTCTCTGATATGTCGTTTGCAAACATCTTCTCCCATTCCATTGGTTGCCTTTTAGTTTTGCTGATTGTTTAGAAGCAGTCATTCTTAACTGCTTGGCCTACACTCATAAGACTATAGAGTACTCATTATGAGCAGGCTCTGGAGCCAGACTCTCTGGGTTCAGCCTTTTGCTGGCTGTTTTTGCAACTTACCAGTTGTGTGACTTTGGATAACTTAGATAACCTCTCTGTGTCTCAGTGTCCTCCTCTGGGAAAAGAAAATAATAATGCAGATTGTTGTGCAGATTAAATGATCTAAGGTGTGTAAAGTACTATAGTGTCTGCCACGGTGAATTCTATATAACTATTTGCTGTAGCTATGTAACTATTTTTTCCCAAAGTGAAATTATAGTGCATTAATTTCTACAGCCTCTGGAAACCTAACATATCGTAAGTATTTTCTGTATCATTAAGTCTTCTTCAATAGCTGCCTGAGCAAATTTATATTAAAGTTTCATAGCTAAGTGGTATTCCATGTTATGAAAGAGCTATATTCCCATATTGCTGGAAAATAAGTTGCTTCTTTCTTTCTGTTCTTCCTTTATTATTTCTCCCTCTCCTCCTCTTCTCTCTCTTATAGGTAACCACATGATGGACATCCTTGTAGCTAAAACTTAGAGCATATCCATGAGGGTTTTCTTAGGATAAATTCCTAAGAAATTGGCAAGCTCAGTCAAAAGGGGTTTAGAGATTTTCATTTTTATGTTTTTGTGACTAACCCATTATTTCTGAGAGTTACATTTGGGCTGTGCATTGCCATTTTTGTTGCTTTCATTATTTCATTGCAAGTGAGTGAGAATCTCTGGCAATAGTCACCTACTAGTAGACAGCTCCTGCCCACCTTACGGCTTCAGTGGGTCACTCTTTCACATGGCTCTGAATCCAAAATGTGCAGCAGGTTGTCAGTACAATGTCTCCCTCCCCTCCTGTCCTCCAGACACTCAGTTCCCCTCCGTAGAAGTAACCAAGTCTGGTGCTTGAGTTTTCACAGTTCGTGAGATCGAGCTCCGCATCCAGCTCTGTGCTGACAGCGTGGAGCCTACTAGGGATTCTCTCTCTCCCCCTCCCTCTCTCTGCCCCTCCTAGACTCATGCTTTCTCTCTCTCTCTCTCAAAATAAATAAACTTAAAAAAAAGTAATCAAGGTTATCAGTGTCTTGTAAACTCTTCCAGAAATATTTATGTCCATGGAAGAACACACACACACACACACACACACACACACACTCTTTTGCCACTCCTTAGAGAATGCTAGCATCGTGCCACATACATTGCTCTGGACTTTGTCTTTCACTTAGCACACCCACATGCCATCCCACATCAGCACACCAAGGCTTCCTTTGTCCCTTTCAGGACTACGTGGTGTGCCATTGCACAGATGTGCTCTGTCTAACCTGTGGTTTATTGGTGGGCATTTAGGTTCTTTCTTCTGTTTACTTACGACACATTACATATGTAGCCTTTTTTAAAGTTGGCTTTTATTGAAGTATAACATATTTAGAGAAAAGCACAAAAATCGTTACCCCTGCGGCTCAGAGAATTTGCACAAAGTGAACGTGCCTGTGGAAATAGCATACAGACCAGGAACCTGATGCCCCCTTCAGTCACTACCCAAAGGTAATCACTATCCTGAGTTTTCATCCTAGAGGTTAGTTTTGCCTGTTTTTGAACTGTATATGAATGGAATCACACTTTTTCTCATCCGTATGGCTCTCAGATGTAGCAACTTGATGCTCACAGCATTTGTTCCTCCTCGGGCAAGGTCTTGCTCTGGTGAGAGTCCCCCCCACTGCCTTGCAGAGGCGTCCTCCGGCTGTGTGCTGACGAGGTCTGGGGGGAGCAAGCTCTCCGGTGTCTCCTCCTATAGGGGTGCTAATCCCATCATGAGACCTCACCAAACCCTAATCACCTCCAAATACCATCCCACTGGGGGTTAGGGCTTCAACATATGAATTTTGTAGGGACATAATTCAGTCTATAGCAAGACTCTGTGGAGTCTGCCTAGGGACAAAAAGCCCTGGGGACATCCTGTCTGACCCCTCAGTAAAGGGTAACAGCTGTGGCATGTCAGGCATGGCGCGGGCAGCTGAGCGAAAACAGAGGCCTCTCGGGAGTGCCCAGCTCAGCGAATGTCCCTGGAGGATGGTGTAACAGTGTTATAATGAAATGCTATTAAAATAGCTAAGCATAAAATGCATCATTAAAAAGCTTTACATAAAGGCACATTTACAGCACAAGCTTTAAAGAAAATAAACACCTGAGTGTATCGTATATTTTCTCTCATTAATTCTTCACTACTTTTGGTCTCACCCATGTTTAATTCCCAAACTCAAGTATCATTCTTCCCTTTAACTCTCTTTTAGTTTCTTAATTATTTTTTAAAAACTTAAGAGGATTTCATGGTCTGGCATAGATGGATAAGGATTGTCCGTAATAATATAGTTTTTGTTATGTGCAGATGTTAGACACTTTCACCAGTATAGGAGGGCACAGAATGAAGAGTGTCCCCCTCTCCACCCCCCCCAGGCCACATCTCCGAGGCATCCATCATTAAATTACTTCTGTATACTTCTAGAAATGTTTATAGATATGCAAGTTTATATGTGTATTCTTTGAAAAATCAATATTTTTATTCATTCATTTAATCTTTTAAAGTTTGTTTATTTTGAGAAAGTTGGGGGTGGGGGTGGGACAGAGAAGGGGAGAGGGAGAGAGAATCCCAAGCAGCAGGCTTCACACTGTCAGTGTAGAGCCTGACGTGGGGCTCGAGCCCATGAACCTCCAGATCATGACCTGAGCTGTAATTGAGTCGGATGCTTAACTGACTGAGGCACTGAGGTGCCCAGATGATGTTTTTAAATTTCACGAGTAATACATGAATATTCACTCCGTGAAAAGCTGAAACATTACATAAAGGCTAAAGTCCTCACGCCCTCCCTGCCCAGAAGCCACCACTCTTATAAATTTAATTTCCATTTCCCCTAGATCTTTCTCTGTGCACATACATGTCCGTGAGGTAAATATATCATGTCATTTTTGTGTTGCCCCTACTTACTTTCTTCCTCTCTCTCCCTCTCACTCTCTCATGGTAAAATACACATAACATAAAATGTACCATTTTAACCGTTTTTTAACTGCACAATTCCATGGTGTTAAGGACATTCACCATGCCGTGAACCACATCCATCTCTCTCTTCCAGAACTCTTTTTCATCTTGCAAAACTGAATCTCTGTTCCCTTTAAACACTAACCCCCCATACCCCTCCCCCAGCCCCTGGCAACCACCTTCCTACTTTCTGTCTCTGTTAATTTGACTCCTCTAGGGACAGCATATAAGTGGAAGCCTACAGTATTTGTCTTTCTGTGACTAGTACATTTCACTGAACATAATGTCCTCACGGTTCCTCCATGTTATAGCGTGTGTCAGAATTTCCTTCCTTTTTAAGGCTGAATAACATCCCACTGTGTGTAGGGACTGCCCCCTGCCTTTTTGAAACAAGAGGGAACATGCCTATGTGTGGCTGTCTACCTGCTAATGTATTGGAGAGGAGAGGTGGTTCAGAGTATGCACCCCAGCTCTGCTATCTCTAGCTGTGTGACCTTGGGCACATCACTTAACCTTTTGGGGCCTGTTTCTTCATCTATACAAATGGAGATAACAGTTCATTCATAAACATAGAGCAGTTAGAACAGTGCCTGAAACACTATGTGCTTGACTTTTTAAAATGACAATTGCTAGGGTGCCTGGCTGGTTCAGTGGGTAGAACATGTGACTCTTGATCTCAGGGCCGTGAGTTCCAGCCCCATGTGGGGCATGGAGCCTACTTAAAATTACATTTCAACTGTTTGTTGCAGCAGACATCACGTATCAGAAAGCTTCCTGTGTCAGTCCTCACAGCTGCTCATTCCTTCTACCTGTTCTACCTTGTAAGAAGGTACATACATCCTTCTTGGGGCGCCTGGGTGGCTCAGTCGGTTAAGCCTCCGACTTTGGCTCAGGTCACAATCTCATAGTTCATGAGTTTGAGCCCCACATTGGGCTGTGTGCTAACAGCCCAGAACCTGAAGCCTGCTTCCAGTTCTGTGTCTCCCTCTCTCTGCCCCTCCACTGCCCACACTCTGTCTCTCTCTCAAAAATAAATAAGCACTAAAAAAAAAAAAAAAAAAAAAAAAAAGGTACATCCTTCTTAAAGCCATAGATGGGATTATACTATACATTGTAATGTGAACCTTGATTTTTAAAATTTCTTAATATATCTTAGAAGGTTTTAGGGGCGCCTGGGTGGCGCAGTCGGTTAAGCGTCCGACTTCAGCCAGGTCACGATCTCGCGGTCCATGAGCTCGAGCCCCGCGTCAGGCTCTGGGCTGATGGCTCGGAGCCTGGAGCCTGTTTCCAGATTCTGTGTCTCCCTCTCTCTCTGCCCCTCCCCCATTCATGCTCTGTCTCTCTCTGTCCCAAAAATAAATAAAAAACGTTGAAAAAAAAAATTAAAAAAAAAAAAAAGAAGGTTTTCCATGGCAGTGTATACAATTGTTCTCCACTTATTTTAATAGCTTTGCAGTATTCCATGGCATGGATATACCAGCCTTTATTTAATCAGTTCCCTCTTAATAGACATTGCAGTCCTTTGTTACAAAGATGGCGGTGCAGTGAATATACCCCATACACACCCTCTGTGTACACGCACAAGTTCAGCCATAGGGTACATTTTTGAGTCAGGGATAAGTGCATGTATGATTCTTATAGATACTGCCATGTTGTTCTCCAAGCAGAGTAGATGTCCCACTTTACACGCTACGAACAATGAGACATACCCCCATTACAGGGATGATGGTGACCACCCAATATACGTTGTGGCCTTAAGAAGTAAATACCACCATCCTTATGATGACACAACGGAGGTTCAGAGAGGTGAAGTGACTTGCCCAAGGACACACAATTAAAAAGCTGTTCTCCCAATACATATATGTGATACAAACTTTACAAGGAATAACACATTATTATAACAGTTAGGACTAAATTTGGCTGCATGTGATAGGAAAACCCAAAATAATTGTGGTCTAATGACCCAAGGTTCAGTCTCTTATATAAAACAAATGCCCAAGAGTTAGACAGTCCAGGGCTGGTATTGTAGCCCCTGAAGTCGAGAGCTCTTTTTAGAGCTCTGCTTCACCACTCTTGGGTAAGGCCCTTGTCCTCATAGTTGAAGATGGTTGCTAGAGCCCTAGCCATCACCTCTGCATTCCAGGCAGCAGGATGGAGGAATGGGTGAAGAAAAAGGGGCAAAGAGCACATTCTAGCAAGCTTACAAATCTGTTTATATAAAGTTATTTTCCGTGAAGACACATAGCACATCTGCATGCATTTTTACCTACTCATGTGGCCTAGTCATGTAGCTGCAAAGGAAGCTGGAAGCTTTATTTTTCAACGTTTATTTATTTTTGGGACAGAGAGAGACAGAGCATGAACAGGGGAGGGGCAGAGAGAGAGAGGGAGACACAGAATCAGAAACAGGCTCCAGGCTCTGAGCCATCAGCCCAGAGCCTGATGCGGGGCTCGAACTCACGGACTGCGAGATCGTGACCTGGCTGAAGTCGGACGCTTAACCGACTGCGCCACCCAGGTGCCCCTGGAAGCTTTATTTTTGATGGTCAAGTTCTCAGCAAAAAACTGGGGGTTATAATAGTAAGGAAGAGGGATGAACAGATATAGTAGCAAAGTACTAGTCTCTGTCATGATTATGTGTAAAAATTAAGCTAATCACCTTCCACAGGCAGTGACTGTTCACCGTTCTTGACTATCTGGAAAAAGGCTTATCTCTTTTGTCCAGATTTTTTTTCCACTTCCCCAAGAGTTGCCATGACCTGTCCCCACTTCACCAGTAATAATTTGCACACCTCTTCTCACCTGCCAGTTGATTCTCACAAAAGTGCTATGAAATAAGTGGGGTGGATGTCATGATCCCATTTTACAGATGAAGAAACCAAGGCCCAGAGTGGTAAACCAACTTTGCCTAAAGCAACATAGTGCAGAATGGAGTTCAGCTTCCTTTTGAGGCCATGCAAGGTGGGCAGTGTCTCATGGCTTCAAGGAGAAAGGCTCAGTTTGGTGCTAGTATTTCCTTAATTCCTCACACACTATTAAACCTCTTAAACAGAGAGAAAATGCTCAGAGCATTTGGCAGGCAAAAGTATCCAGCTAGGATCTAAGAACATTGTTTTGGTTTCATTATATTTATAGTTTCCTTCTATTTGTGGCAAATGATCCTGGTTTCCTTTTCTATGATAGTGATATAAAGCTTACTTTTTAAGTAAATGCCTCTAAGTTAAAAAGTGAGGCTATTAAAAGAAAAATGTTAAGTAAAGACCTGTCTGGGTTTAAATACAGATCCCACCACTGACTAGCTCTGTGTCATGAGATATGATACGTGGTTCCTCTGAACCTGTTTTCTCATCTATAAAATGAGGATCATGATTTTCCCTACCTTATAGATTTGTAATAGCATTAAACAAGATCATGGTGTCAGGAGCTCTGCACCCTGGCATGTAGTTAAGCACTCAATGCTCTTTGTTAACATTATTATCATATTATGAATATTCATATTATTAATTTTGTCACAACACTTTCTGGCTGCTTGGAGCAGGGGAAGTCAGTGGACTGAAGGGTAATGGATAGAGATTCCCCATCAGAGGGCCCCTTCCCTATACTAGTGGTTCTCAGCCAGGGACAGGTTGGCGCCCCCCCCCATCCCCCCCAGGGGACATTTGGCAATATCTGGAGATGTTTTTTATGATGACAGCAGGGGTGGGGTGTGGGGTGGGGGGAGATGTGCCACATCCCACAAGGCACAGGACAGCCCCCCATCATGAAATATTATCAGGTCAAATGTCAAAAATGCTTCCTTTGAGAAGCCCTACCCCACATGGCACCCCACACCTGTGTGTGTGATTCAAAGCAGCCGGCTCATTATTTCCAAAAGAGACTCGAACTCAGACATCAAAGACTTCAGCCTCAGTTTCCTCATTCAGCACATGGGGATGAAACCTGCCTTACCTGAAGTCATTCTATCTCCTGAAGGTTGAAACTCTTTGTCACTTCCTTGTTTTAGGCTGTCCCTAGTGGTCTTTTTCTCTCTTCCCCCAGGTCCAGGGAAGCCATCTGATTGGTTTTTCTCCATTTGCTTGACTTCTGGGTGTTTCCCATTCCCTGAGCAGCCTTGGGCGCCCCATAGCCACCACCTACAACGCTGCAGAACAGAGAAGGCAGAGAGAGTGGGTTAGAGATGGAGAGGTCCACCCCCTCCCTCTCCCAGCATCCTGTTATTCTGGGTCTCCACCCCGAGTCTGCTTCCTTGCAAGCACTCCTTGACATGCATAAGTATTCTGTTTGTGTACTGACTTGATTTTATTTCTCCCACACACCTCTTCTGAGGACCACGCCTCCAGGGGCCCCAGCATCCTGCACAATGTCTGGCACATTACTGGCCCTCGGGATTTACGTGTGCAGTGTTCGAAGGGAGAGCCGGAGGGAGGAAAGGGCCAGGTGCTAGATCCAGAGAAGGAAGAGAAGAGAGAAAAGGATGAGAGAAGAGGAGGGCTGATGAAAGAATGTTAAATGCAGAGAGATCTAACCAGACAAGGGGAGAGGGAGGGTCGAGGCCGACCCTTGAGCGCGATGCAGACATGCCCGAGAGACAGTAGCAGAACAAGAGACAGATGCAAAACAAGAAAGATGAAAGGGTGGACAAGAGAAAGGAATGGGGAGGCACGCGACTGAGAGAGGCACGTGGGCGGTGAGAGCGAGAGCGTGCGGGCGCAGGGCCACGGGAAGGAAAGTCCTTGAGGGCTGAGCGCGGAGCTGCCAAAGGGAGAGGCCCGCCCTGCGAGCCCGGCGGTGCTGCTAGGAGCTCCGGGTGCGGGCGCCGTCTCCATGGAAACGGCGACGCTCTGGGCTGGAGAGGAAATGCGGCCTGTGGGGAGGGGAAACGGAGGGGCTGGGTGGACTTGGCCCATGCCCAGGCTCTTTTCGTCACCCCCAGCCTTTCGCTGAGGAGGCGGGAGCGCGCCTCCTGGGCCGGAGCCCTCAGATACCCAGTGCGCTCCTTCGCTCTCCTTCCCCGACCCCGGCGTTCGAACCTCCTCTCGTCTCCGACAGGGGCCTAGAGGGCCTTGCAAAATATCTGGGATATTTGGGGAGGTGGGCGGGTGGACCTTCTCCGTAGGCTCCTCCTCTCCTCCCTCCCAAGCGCTCAGTCCTGGGCCTTCTCTGTATCCAGAACTCCAGTCCCAGGGATTAACCTGCCCACAGCTCCCAAGTTTACATCTCCAGCACCGATTTCCCCCTGAGCTTACCTCTCCATTTGGGTGGCCAAAGTGCATCTTCGAACTTGTGGGATTCTTTAGCTCCCCGAAGCTCATTCTCACCCCAGGGCTTCTTGCATTTGCCGTCTCCCTTTGCCAAGAACCCTTTTCGCAGCAGGTAAGCGACTCGCAATACTCTAGCTGTGACTCATCTTGGAGAAGGCAAGCACGGGGAGAGGGGACACAGCCCTAAATTTGTGTGTGGTCACGGTGCTGTGGGGGAGACCTGCATCAGGACGAGGAGCACAACCTAGGGATGTGGGGAATACTGTCGTGTCACAGGAGGACGGAGGAAGGCTACAGGAGGCAAAACCTTAGAGCGAGGGGCCCCGGCCCACTGGTAGACGGGAGTCTGGAGCCTAGTGAGCACTTCCTTGAACGATAGGTGAGGGAGACACGTGACAAAGCTGAGGGCGTCCTCCCCACCCTGGGGACTAGATGGGCCTCCGGGACAGTGGGCAGCACTGACCACCACCCTCTCTTTGTCATCACTGTCTTCTAAAACCCAGGTTAAGCACCCCATGGGCCTGGTGTGGCACCTTCAGGTCTCAGACACAGTAACCTTGTTGCTGGTGGGACTGTCGAACACCGAGAGGGCAACATCAAGCCGCAGACACAGTCACAAGTCACAAGGCTAGCTGCTCACACCGCATGGCAGGAGTGGAAGGTCACAGCCCTCGGTTGCTTACTGAGCCTGGTTGGCTCTCTTTGGCTGTGTGGGGCTTGTGCTGTTTGGCTCAGACTTAGGTCCCACCAACTAGGCTGGGCACTGCAAAGAGCCTACCCAGACAGACTATTTGGGTTCGGATTGGCAGAGGTGGGTCACTAAACACTGGTGAGTGGATGCCAAGGTGGGGAACCAGCAGGGGCCTATTTCCGTAGAAGCCTCTTCTTGGCCTCTCCCTGTTTCCCCTCCTCCACCACCTGAAACTAAGCTCCCTGCTCCCCAATAATTTCCTTATTTATGTGACTATTCTTTTTATCATTATGACTAGTTTTGATGATAGTAATAATAACATTTAACATTTATCTGGGATTTACTATGTCAAGCATTTACATTTGCTGCCTCCTGTAATCTTTGCAATGACTTGGATGCCATCATTAGCCGCATTTTACATATGAGAAAATAGGCTCATGGGTGAAGGAACTGGCCTAAGTTCCCACATCTAGAAAAGACGTGAGTAAGGATTTGAGCCCCAGGCCTGTAATGTCTTTGCTCTCACAGAGAGCAAAGAGTTTTTCAGTAGTTTCCCCCGCCTAACTGCAAACTCTGTGAGGCTGGAGTGCAAGCAATGCCCCCATCCCCTGCCCAGTCTAGTGCCTGCACACGCGGGCCCTCAGTGAGAAAATGCCAGGGACTGAGTGTCTTACACACCTGACTTCCTTTAATCCTCACCACCACCCTGTGCAGTAGTGCTGTTATTTCCATGACACAGACACAGACAGGTGGCATCCCCAAGGTTGTACACCCAGTAAGTGAAAAAACTTACCCCAGTCTTTTCTTTGAGAGCAGCACTCAACTGCGTGAATGAGAACGTAGGTCCAGCATCTTGAAGGAAAGGGAATGGCGCTCAATAAATGTTTGTTGAATGAATGACAAAAATAAAGAACGAGGAGGATGGGAGGGGGTAAGCATGGTCAGGATGCTAAAGGGAGCTGAAGCAGCTGAGCGTGAGTTACTATTTTCTTGTATTTGCACCAAGGCTTCCTGGAGGAGTTGATTTGATGGGGGCATTATGGGTCCCGGAAAGCTTCTGCTCCCCGAGGCAGGAGGCCATCTCAGACCCTAAAGTTTCTGGAACGCACAGAAGCGGTTAACAGGCTCTTGGGTTGACGGGCGGGGGGAGGGGTTGGTGTGCGGGGGCGGAGGTGGGGGGATGGAGGTGGGGTAGGGGGTGGGGGGGCTGCACAGCCCAGCCTGGAGGGCTGTGGTGGTCCTCTGCCTCTGGGGAGTACTCAACCCCTTCTCTCTTCCTCCCTGACCATGGCGGTGTGCCCGGCCTCGCGTCCCCTCAGCTCTGTGCCTTGTGCTGGGCTGCATGATCTTCCCCGACGGCTGGGACGCCGAGACGATCCGGGACATGTGCGGGGCCAAGACCGGGAAGTACTCCCTGGGGGACTGTTCAGTGCGCTGGGCGTACATCCTGGCCATCATCGGCATCCTCAACGCCCTCATCCTCTCCTTCCTCGCCTTCGTGCTGGGCAACCGGCAAACAGACCTGCTGCAGGAGGAGCTCAAGCAGGAGAACAAAGGCGAGTGCGCTTGGGGCTGGTGGTGGGGCCCAGAGGTGTCACAGAGTACTCAAACAAAACCAGAGCTGGAAAGGGTGCAGGCAGTGAAAGCCATTTGACGTTATTCCTCAAATCCCAACATTTGCATGCCTGTGACCCAGCAGACCCAACCAGGAGTATAAACCCATGAGAAATCTGCTTGGACGGTCTTAGCAGCAGTTTCAAATAGCAAACTACTGAAAACAATGGCCATTGACAGGAGGATGGATAGATAAATGGCGATATATTCATATTATGGAATAGTGCATAATGAATGAATACACTTTAGTTATAAGTAACAGAATGGACACATCCTGGAAACATAATATTGAGAAATAGAGGGAAAAAAATCAAGTTCCAGAAGATGACAGAATGATATTTTTATGGAGCTCAATAAAAAACCAAGAGACACGAAATAATGTGTGGTTTAATAATAAATATGTTTATGGTAGTACTGTATATATTTTTTAAAGCAAAGAAACAATAAATACAGAAGATAGGATGATGGTTATCTGTGGTTGGGATAGAAGAGGGGAGGCCAGGAGCATGAGATGTGGGTGTGTAGGCATGTACAAATTATTGGCGATCACAGTTCTTTCATGGTGAGCCCACACAGGTGTTTGTATACGTAGTATATTACATATCAACTTTTGTATGTATCAAGTAACACTGAAATACAGTAAAGAAAAAATTGACACATGAGGCCAGAGGCTCAGTGCTAACCACTGTTATCAGATGTTTATGCATATATGTACATAACATATGGTGTATGTCCCTTTATAAAATATATAGTAGTGTTATGTGCTAATATAACACAGGATAGGCATCATCCTAAACAAATCCCTTGCTTCTTGTGCCCAACCCTAGAGCATATCTGAAAGATCTTTCTTTATCCTTTTATGGAGAACCCTTTATATCCAGTGCTTAGCATTACATCAGATGGAGGAACTGTAGTTTCTTAACCATTCTCCTTTTAGGGACTGGTAGGGAGGTTTCAAGGATTTTACCATCACTGACAATGCTAGGCTAGACATCTTTGTGCCTTGTTATATACAATGTTTTCTGGGTGCTTTTTCAGAAGTGGAGTTGCACACTTACAATTGTAATGGCAGTGCCAGATTACTCTCCAAAGAAGGGTTGGTCTTCTGAGCCAGGAGCCTACCCTGCCCCTGGAGCAAAGGGCCAGGGGGCGGGGGGGTGGGGGGTGGGCAGGGATGACACCAGTGGACAGACACCCATCTGTCTGCGTGTGCGTTCCCTGCAGTGAGAAATAGGAGTAGTTTTCCCAGTCGCACCCTGCATGTTACATTAGCATGTGCTGGGTGTATATTTAGCACTCTCCATTAATTATATTCCTCTCTTGGAGTCTCTCACCTATAAAATGGAGTTAATGGCAGTGAAGCTTATTATCTCATCTGGCAGGAGGCAGGTTAGTTTGGTGGTGGAACCCTTGGACTGAAGGCAGACCGTCTGTGTGGGAAGCAGGTTGGTCAAAGAAATGGCTTCATGTCCTTGAGCCTTAGTTTCCTGAACTTCATAAAATGAGGGTGGTGGAAATAGTACCACCTTACAGGGCTGTCTTGTGAAGAAGAAAGATTATGTCTATTAAGGGGCACTTGATGAATACTCAGAAAAAACTGTCACTGCTCAAGACTCCCCATCAAGCAGACATCATGGCCACCATTTTACAAATGAGAAAGGTGAGTCCCCAGGGAGGTGCAGTTAACTTGCCCAAGGTCACCGAAGCAGTGCAGCCAGGACTTGAACCCAGGTCCAAATTCAAAGGCCAGACTCTTCCCTGCTGCCTGCTTCCTTTTCGGGGGCCCTCCTGGGCTGCTAAAACCTGTCTGTGAGCCTCCTGTCCCTGGAGACCCTGACACCTGGTGGTTTCTGTGCTCTTGGTGTGAGGTCAGGGCCTGCCCTCTGGTGGCAGCTTCCAGAAGTGCATGACTAAGAGCCACGGCCTTTCTGAAGAAGGGGTCTGGGGGTGCAATTGGGTGAGACGGGCCCAGCCAGCGTCCTCTCCTCCTCCCCAAAGCGCCCTATTCTCAGTGCTAAGAATGATGTGAAGGAGCCCCAGTTTGCCTTCCCTCAGCCTCTGTGGGTCTCCATCCCTCCAGTTCAGTTCTGAGACAGACTTCTGGGACAAAAGTAAAAAATAAAATAAATTGCTATCATTTCCAGCATTTACTAGGCACTAAACATTGTGAAAAAGCCCTTAGCTATAATTATTTATGTCTTTTTCACCCCTCAGAAGCACCCTGTGAAGGAGGCTATTATGACCGTTGTATAGATGAGGAAATTGAGACTCAGAGGGGTCAAATGGCTCAAGATCATCCAGCTAGGCAGAGGCCTGGCTGGGATTTCATAGCCTGTGCAGGTCACTTCCCTGCCCAGCTTTGCCCACCCCACCTGAGAAGTGGCTGAGGGGAGCCCCAATGCCCTGGCAGTCTCTGACTTTCTCCAATTCTCTCTCTCTCTCTCTCTCATAGATTTTGTGGGCTCTACAGTAAGCTCTGTGTTGCGGCCAGGGGGTGATGTCTCCGGATGGGGAGTCCTCCCCTGTCCCGTTGCTCACTCACAGGGACCCTGAGGGCCAGGATCACAGCCCAGGAATTGACATGTCCTCAGCTTCTCCCGTTGCCTGCCCTCTCATCCCTTCATTCAAGCTCCAGGGGAAGACCCCATCGAGGACTGACTTCTCATCTGCTACCTGCCTGTAGCTCCAGGCTTTGAAGAGATCGGGGCTGGGATGCAGTGTGGGGGGAGGGCCTGATTCTGCTCTTCCCTCAACTGACCTAAGGGAGCTGGAGCCCCGGGCCCTTGGGCTTCTCCTTTCCTCCCTAGCCTGGCCTGGGGACCCTGCAGAGTCTCCAGGGGAAAAGACGCCGTGGTTCCAGTTCCCCAGGCCCCCTCAGTCTGGAGGGCTGCTGCCTGGCTGTATCCTTGCCTCCTCTGGTCCCTGCCTCCTGCAGAAACTTATTCAAGACACTGGCCTAGGGTGGACCAGACTTTTTCCTATTTTTTTCTCCTCCGATGATGGTTCCATCATATCATTACAGAGCTCCAGGCGCCACCAGCCTCCCTGGGGCCTCTCTGCCACCCGCTCCAGCCTGTTCTCACCTCTCCCAAAGGAGTCTGAGCTGCACTGAGGGAGAAAGCACAGGGCCTCCCTGTCAACAGCTGACTGGGGCCCTGGGCAGCCCAGAGACTGAGGACAGACAGGCTCTGGAGGCAGTAGGAGGGGGTGCTTGGACTCCTGTCTTGGTGGCATCTGATCATGGCAGCTGGGGCTGGAAGGGGCTCAACCTGGGGCTGGCCCGGCCTCCTCTCTGCTGGGGTGTCTCACCAGTGACTGGACCCTTGACCCCAGCCTGTTTTGTACAGCACAGACTTCTTGGCCCTGTTGTCAGGGCTGGGGGTTTGGGAGGGGGGCCCGAGAGTGGGGAATTAGGGATACATCACCCCTCTGCCCCTTCTCATGCCCCCAGCCCAGGCATCTGCCAAGGGCAGAGACTGTCTTGCCTCTTTGATACTTTTTCTGCATAACTTGAACTTGCAGGTCACCTCTGAACAGGGTACCCCCTGTCCCCATCCCCAGGCCTTGTAACCCTATCCCTACCTCCACTTCCTCCCCTTGCCCACCTCTCGCCTTGCGGTATGCCCAGGGTCTGCAGCCCAATGGGCAGTGCTTGGAGCTGAGGCATGAGTGTGTGTGTGTGTGTGTGTGTGTGTGTGTGTGTGTATGTGTACGCGCGTGCATGTGTGTGACAGCGTGAGTGTATGTGTGCACGCGCGTATGTGTGTGTGTAAGTATGTGTGGCGGGGGGCAGATGGGGAGTCTTCTCTCTCCTTCCCCTCCTAATGGGGGGGCGTCTCCTTTCCCTTTGGCCGGGAGCAAGTGAGGGAGACTCCAGGTGTTTCTAAACTCCCCTCGCTGCCTGGTGGACCTGGCAGGCAGTAGAGCCATCTGGCCTGGGGCATGGACAGCCCCTTTCAGCTCCCAGTTCAGGTGGCAGGTTGGTTTCATCTAGTGTGCCTACTACTGTCTTCAGGTACTGGGAGGAAGTACTGGTCCACTGTGTAGCAGGAGCACAAGGCCTCTGCAGGTTCAGTGGGGAAGCTTGTCATCACTTCCTATCCGGGTCTCAACCAAAGGAGGGGAGAAAAGCAGCGAGTGCCATGTATTTGCCAATCTTGTGTTCATTTCCATAGGACTTGGGCCTGAGAGGGTTTCCAAGACAGACCCTAGAAATCCTCTGCCTGAGACCCCCATCTGGACCCTAATTGGAGTCAGATGCTGGGTCCTGGTAGGATTCCTGAAACCTGGAACTTACCAAGTCTTGACCTTCCACCCTCTCCACCGACTCCCCCATCCTGGGCAAACACCTTTCGTCTGGTGCTCTGGCTCCAGCCCCATGCTCCCCTCTCCTGCTCCCCCAGGGCTCTACCTGCAGTGTGGGGCTCTACGCCTGGGGCCTGTGCTAAATGGGAGGGTCTGGGGAGCCTCATGGGAGGCAGTGGGGGGCAAAAGTGAGTTCCTTAAAGATCCAAACCAAAGCCCAGTGTTGGCAGGCTACAGGGTGGGTGGGCAGGAGCCAGTATCTGGGAAGGGGGAGAGATGGGAGAGAGCAGAATGAGAGAGGGGAGAGAAGAGGTGGAGAGGCAGAGAAATGGGGAAAGGAGAGATGAAGAGTGTAGAGGAGAGGGGACCCTGATGCAGAGCGCCTGGAGGTAGTGGGGAGGTGGCCAGGAAGATGGAGAAGGAATAGGGACAGGGAGGGAGGCCAATGGAGAGGTGAGGTGTGGACAGCACACTGGAGTGCAGGGGGATGGCATGAGGAGGAGAGGAGGGTAATGGGGGCAGGACATTGAGGAACAGGAGTGGCTGCTGTGTGTGCACTGTGTGCAGGGCTCCTGTTCCCCCAAGGGGACTGCTGGGGGAGTGTGGGTGCAATGGAGCCCTGTTGTGGGAGGGGGGGATGTTAGAACCGCCCCTCAGAGGCTGAGGCTACTGCCCACCTCTTTGGGGCAGGGGCATCACTGGAGTGGGTTAGTGGGAGGGAAGAGGGATGTCAATCCCTTTGAGGTGGGGTCTGAGTGCCTCCAAGTCACCATGCGTCCAGCCAGCTGCCACCTTGCTGTGGAAGGGGCTACCCAGAGATGCACCTAGGAGTGTGGGTGGGGTTAGGAAAGCAGGGTTGGGCAGGTGAAGGAGTGTCAGGAGAACACAGGGAAGGGAAAGAGGCTGGAGTGGGCACCAAACCATAGCCCCATCCCTCAGGCTTCAGCACAGGTGGGAGCAGAGTGAGGAAAATGCTTCAGGCAGGGGCCCCATGTGAGGCTGAAGTACCATCACCCTGTGGCCCAGATGGCTCTCTGGGGGCAAGGAAGCCATCCCGGACACGGGGAGGTTTGTGGTTTGCCCTCAGCCAAGGCAGGCAAATTGACTTTTCCCTTTGGGAGGAGATGAATACAGAGATCCCACCTCAGTGTGGCCCCTGGGACTCTTGCTTCTTTAAAGAAGTTGACCTTTGAGTGGCCCATGGAGGCACTCCTCCCCCAAGTTGTGACTGGATGAGAGGGGTCTGGCACTAATAGGTTGTCTTTGCTGTGTGGTCTGGGGACTTTCAGAAGAGGCCAAAGCAGCCACAACATGGAGGTGGTTGAGAGCACTGGTTGGTCAAGTCCTTCTGGATCTCTAGGATGTGAAAACTTTCCTGTTTGGGAACCAGTACCCCCTCAGGAAAACATGGTTTTCCTGAGGGGTTGAGGACCATGGGTAGGATTGATTCTTTTCAGGCCTGAACTAGCCAAGCTGAGAACTTTTAGACAAGGCTGTAGGGAAATTCCTTGGCCTTCTTGAGATTCCTGCTTGGGCACAGGGAAGTCAGCCTTCTCCAGCTTCCAGTGTGATTGAGACAGGGGAACCCTCTCTTCGGAGAAGCTGGGACCTTCCCAGCACAAGAAACTTGCGCAGGTCCCTGCCTGGCTGAGGGCTAGCCTTCGGGTGGGCATGGAGTTTCCTGAGAAGGGAATGAGGGGGATAGTCCTTCCCAGAGCTCTGACCAGCAGATCTCAGGGGCCTGTGCTGTGTGTCATTAGGATAGCTTGGTGTTGTCTACACCCCATTAGTAAGTTCTGTCTGAATGTGTCCTCGCTGTTCATTGTCCAGTTTGGTAACATTTATTTCAGTCCTGACCCCTTCTGCTGCTGCTGGATTTGAGCTTCAGTGCAGGTGGAATGATGTTCAAATAAAGAAACACTTTATATCACCCATGCTGGTTTCTTCTTCTCTGAGTTGGCCCCCAGGGGATCAAGACGGGTGAGATTCTACCCTTTGTACCAGTTGGCTGCATATTAATGGAGCTACACTGTGGCTTAACAAGAGTTTATTTTCCTTTCACATTAAGTCTGGAGATAGCCAGACTATGACCAATATGGCCTGCAGCATTATCAGGAACCCAGGCTCCTTGCCTTTCTGTGCTGCCATTTTCAATCCTGGCTTCCAGTTTCAAGGACACCTCATGGCCCAATATGGCTGCTGGAGCTCTAGTCATTTGGCCACATTTCATTTGACAGAGACTTCTAGAAATCCCATAGGATGGGATGTACCTAGCTGAAATGTAATCCTTTAATGGGCACATGCCATGCCAAATAAAACTGTGGTTCTGTTTCCAAGGAGAAAGGAGACATAGATGGAGCAGGCAGTTAGAAGTCTCTACACAGTGCTGGTTGACTGCATAGGTTTGATTTTGGACTTAGGACTCTGACGAGGGCAAACATGACTCCACCCTTTTCTGCCTGTGTGCCCTGGACGGGTCCCTTTGCCTCTTTCTAAATCCACACTACATAAATGGAATTGATGACAGTGATCTCAGGGGATTGTAAGGAACAAATGAGGGAACGTGAGTTGCTTCACAGCATCTGGCACATTGTAACATATCCCATGTGGCAGCTACATTTATTATAATTTGTGCCCTTGGAAACTGAGTCTTCAATACACTTTGGGCACTTAGTATAGTCTAAGCACTTAAAGAACAAAAAAGAGACCCTACGTTAAGTGTCAATCTGATTGGGGAGATGAACATGTAAAAATGATGTAAAATGTGGCAGGTGCAGGGTATTGTGGGTGCCCTGGGTAGGGACACCTTAAATGGCATTTGGTGGGGTGGGTAGAGCAGGAGACCATTTCACAGGAGGATGAATAGGAGTTAGGCAGGCAAGGGTCAGGAAAGCCATTCATGAGAGAGAAGGCAGCTTGAGGAAAGAGCTGGGTAAGAAACAGAATGGTATGTGCAGAGCACTAAAAGCAGTTGGCAATGCTGAACTATAAAGTGCAAGCAGGGAGGGTCAGAGATTAGTCTGGAGACAGGTTCAGAGCAATGGGGAACCAGGGAGGATTTCAGCCAGAGAGGGGCATGATTAATTTTGCATTTCAGGAAGATCACTCTGGTTGCCCTGTTAGGGAGCCAAGTTAGAGGAAGACAATTTTAATGAAAGGGAAATCAGAAATCTTGCCTGGGTGCCTGGGTGGCTCAGTCAGTTAAGTGTCCAATTCTTGATTTCAGCTCAGGTCATGATCTCACAGTTTGTGGGACTGAGCCTGTGTTGGGCTCCACACTGACAGGATGGAGCTTGCTTGGGATTCTCTCTCTCTCTCTCTCTCTCTCTCTCTCTCTCTCTCTCTCTCTCCCTCTCTCTCTCTCTCTCTCTTTTCCTCTGCCCCTCTCCTGCTCATGTGTCCTCTCTAAGTAAAAAAAGAAAAGAAAAGAAAAAGAAAGAAAAAGTCTGGCTTAAAACAAGGTGAACAAGGTGGTGGCAGTGAGTCTGCTGAGAGGTGAGAATTTTGCTATTTAGGAAGTAGAACAGACACTTGGTAGCCCATTGATTGACAGTGGGGTAAGAGAGTGGCACCAAGGATAATGGATACATTTTTTGCTTGGGGGACAAGAAAGAATTGTCAGTATAACACCAGAACAAGATGACCAATTCAGTTAGAGACTTGCTAAGCTTAATAAGCATGTGGGGAGTGCCTTGTTGGCTCAGTTGGTGGAGTGTGTGACTCTTGATCTCAGGATTGTAAGTTTGAGACCCATGTTGGTTGTAGAGATTACTTAAATACATAGAAAAAGAAAATTAAAAAAAAAAAGCATGCAGGACATCACAGTGGAGTTGTCCAATAGTCAGTTGACTGGGATGGATTTGGGAGCTCAAGAGACAGATCTGGGCCAGAAGCATGAGCATACAGATAATGGTTGAAATGTAAAGCAGAGATGCCTTTGCTCAGGGCGACTGTGTTGTGTGAAGAGCACAGGGCTATGAAGTGAATGCTGGAAAACACCAACACATAAAGGTCAGAGGAATGGATGTCCAAAAGGAGAGAACAAAGGAAGAATCAGAGCTGTGAGGAAGATCATGAAAGTGTGTTATGGAAACCAAGGATTTCAAGTTCAAGGGAAAGGTCAACTGGAGCCAAGAAGTTCAGAATTAGGGACTGAAAAATGTGCCTACTGGATTTGGAAGCAAGGACACCATTGTTGAATTTCAGGATGTGGAATCTTTCTTTATATGAAACAGTTCTGAATGTTCCTAGATCATGGCCAGTAAGAGGTTGTTGTTTTTTTTTTTTTTAAGTTTATTTGGAGAGAGAGGGGGAGAGAGAGAGAACAGGGGAGGGGCAAAGAGAGAGAATCCCACACAGGCTTCACACTGTCAGCATAGAGCCTGATGTGGGGATTGTACTCATGAACTGTGAGATCATGACCTGAGCTGAAATCAAGAGCTGGTCACTTAAGACTAAGCCACCCACGTGCCCCATGGCCAGTAAGAGTTTAACGGTAAAGAGAGAATGACTGAGAAGAGGCAAGAAAGCCTTTTTTGGGGGAGAGGAAAGTACAAGATTGAGGGAGCTCTTGCCTGATAGTATCCATTTTCTCAATGAAGCAGGAGGCAAGACTGTCCACTGAGAGGAGGGAATGAGCAGTGGGGTTGAAGAAGTGGTGAAAGTTTGGAACAGTTTCTACAGGAGCTGTCAAAGGACCACAAAACTGATGGATGACCATGAATTTATGGAGACATCAACCAACAGGAGGGCAGGCACAGAGAAGGCTGACTGTAGATTGGTAGGTAGGTGCCAGGTAAGCAGAGTGTCCTAAAAGAGTGTTTCACTTCTACCATGAGATCCAGGTTGCTTGCAGAAAGACAGCCTGTGATGGGACAGATAGACGGAGAAAATAAGGGACTAAAGTTTATGTGAAAGAGCTGGAAGGAGAGGAAATTGTGGTTAGAAACCTGGGTGCTTGACCTGAATATTCTAATTCTTAAAGACAGCTTTGAGATGTGAGGCACTGGGTAGGAGGTCTACCCAAATGGTGGGAATAGTGGCAGAAATTGGGGTGCAGATGAGCCAAAGTTGTCTGTCCAAGAACCAAAGGGAGTGGTGAAGGCTAAAATAGAAAGAAACTCCAAGCACAATAACCAGGTGTTGTGTGCATCAGTGGAGCAAGAATTTTTACCTGAAGGACAAGATGTATTTGGGAACATTTGGAGAGAACCTTCAGGCAAGAAGATGTGAGAAAGAGGAGTCTCCACTTATTAAAAATTTTTTTAAATGTTTTTATTTATTTTTGAGAGAGAGAGAGCGCGCACAAGTGGGGGTGGGGGCAGAGAGAGAGGGAGACCACAGAATCTGAAGCAGGCTCCAGGCTCTGAGCTGTTAGCACAGAGCCCGATGTGGGGCTCTAACTTGTGAGCTATGAAATCATGACCTAGCTGAAGTCGAACACTTAACCAACTGAGCCACCCAGGCACCCGAGGAGCATCCACTTAAAAGAGCTGCAAAGGAGGTGGTGTCCTAAGGAGAGAACCATATTTCCATATCACATAAAAAATTTGTCTCTCAAAGAGGTGTCCAGAGAGCACAACAGAAAAGTTGGGAGAGAAGGATAGAACAGAGAAAGAACCACATTGTAAGGGTCAAGAGCACCAAGAACCAGATGACACAGAGGACTCTTGTTTTGGGAAATGACTAACGGTAACAAAAGCATGAAGTTGGTAGAACTCACGAGACTCAAAGCTTCAAATGGAGCTCCAGTTTGAAATCCCTTTCAAGTCCACTTAGGCACAGCAAAAGGACTGGTAATGCCAGCTGCTGGCACCTGAACAGATCTGGAGGTGCTGGAAGTCTCCTTTAGGTGCCAAAGCAGGTACAGAAATCCAACCTGAGTGGCCTGGAGGCTTCTTCAAATTCATTTACGCATTCAACAAAAACATTAATTGAATGTCTGCTCTGGTCAGGTACTGCTAGGCTCTGGAAATACAGAAATAAATCACACATAGGCCCTGGGCTCAAAAGATCACAGGCTGGTTGGTGGCAGGGTCGTTTGCCTATTTAGAAGCGCTAGGTAAGACTCTGGTTTTTGTTTTGTTAAACATGTTGCAGCATAAAACAAATGTACAGGTAGATGGAATATTATAAAATACCCTACTATTACCAAAGTGACAGATTCTTGCTATTCACCCCAGAAATCTTTCACTTGCCCATAATCACGATCCCCTTCCTTCTCTCAGAGTAACCACCACCTTGACCTTTATGGTAATCAGTTCCCAACTTTTATTTATAATGTTTTTCACCCAAGTGAACAACTTTAAACAAAATAGTTTAGCTTTGACTTTATTTTTATGTCTTTTCCCACCTAATTTCTTTTTATCCCTCCTTGTAATTTGTTGACGAAATTTGTTATGCAGTGTTCCACAGATGGATTTTTGCTGGCTTCATGCTTGGGGTGTAGTTGAGCAAATTTCTCTCTTCTCTATATTTACAGCAAACTGGTATTTGGATCTAGATGCTTATTCAGATTCAGGTGTGTGTGTGTTGCATTTTAATAAATGCTTCATAGTTTTTGGGTTTTTTTCATCATCAGATACATAATGTCCAACTGTTTTTGTGTCATTAGAAGTTACAAAACAGTGATGTTCCAATTCTATCATTCTGTCTTCAGGTATTTGTGGAAACACTTCTAGAAACACCCGTATTTACAACCTACTTGGCCAGTCACACAATGTATGTAGGAAAGACAAGGAAAATACTGATGTTCCCCTTTATTTAAGTTTTCAAAAATAGAGTTTGTTCCCTAACATCTTCCAGAGATGAACAATTATTATGTTTTGGTACCATTATGAACTCATGAATTTAAACATATATGGTGTATTTTTGTTCCATTACATTTCTTAGCCTCATTAATGGTTAAAATGTCCCATCACTGGTCAGCAGAGGCCTCTTTAAAGAGAATCTTTTAAACCTAACCCTAATTATCTTTGATGGTATCCTTCCTCTCAGGTATGACAAGATGTTCTAGACTGATCTTGTACATTTCCTTCCTTAGATCAAAGTCAGCCATTTCTCCAAGAAGCCCTATTTCCAAGCTTTTCCTGTTGATAGAGCTAAGAAAGGGACACACAAAACTTGTATGTATATAGGATCCATCTATCAGATCTGTTTATATCTCTCTGTCCGTCCATCCATCCATCCTGCCCTCCCTCCATCCAACCACCCATCCATCCATCCATCCGTGATAAAATCCTCATGAGTTGATACTGATACATGAAAGGCTTTGGTTTAACATTGAACTATAATTCCTTTCCCCTTCTATATTGAGAATCCTGTCAAAGACATTGGATTCATTTGCTTTGTCCCACATTAAAGGCTTCAGATACACTGCTACCAATATGATCACTAAAAATATACTCTTTTCAGCTTATATTTCTTAGTTGTACTATATCGATCTTGCCTAGGTCACATAAATCATTTATTTTTAAAGATTTTAAGTAATCTCTACACCAAACATGGGGCTCAAACTATAACCCTGAGATCAAGTCACATGCTCCACTGACTTGAGTCCGCCAGGAGCCCCACATAAACTATTTTATAGTACAACCTCTCTTTACATTCCTCATTTACTCTTAGTTCTACATATAGCTAACTGTATATAATTAACTCACTACCAGATTTTCTGTTGATGTTTCTCAAGACAGTTTCTCTGAAGGTTTTTCTTTTTTTTTCCTAATTAAACAAAAATATTTTAGAGAGAGCACAAGTGGGGGAGAAGGACAGAGAGAGAGAGAGAGAGAGAGAGAGAGAATATCCCAAGCAGGCTCCACACTCAGCACAGAGCTGATGTGGAGCTCGATCCCACGGCCCTGGGATCATGACCTGAGCTGAAACCAGGAATTGGAATGCCCAACTGACTGAGACACCCAGGTGCCCCTGAAGCTGTTTTTAATAGATTCTTCTCCTTTTTTTTTTTTAATGTTTATTTATTTTTGAGAGAGAGAGAGACAGAGTGCAAGTGGGATGGGGGCAGATAGAGAAAGGAGACAGAATCCGATGGAGGCTCCAGGCTCTGAGCTGTCAGCACAGAGCCTGATGCAGGGCTCAAACCCACCAACCGCAACATCATGACCTGAGCTGAAGTTGGATGCTTAACTGATTGAGCCACCCATGTGCCCCAGTTTTTAATAGATTTTTAAAATTCTTTAATGTTTATTTACGCTCGAGAGACAGAGACAGAGTGAGAGAGAGGGAGAGGCAAAGAAAGGGAGACACAGAATCTGAAGCAGGCTCCAGGCTGTCAGCACAGAGCCTGATGTGGGGCTCACAAACCGTGAGATCATGACCTGAGCTGAAGTTGGATGCTTAACCGACTGAGCCACCCAGATGCCCCTTTAATAGATTCTTAAGAGCTAACAAAAATGAAAAATGTCCAAGTTATTGCACACTGAGGATAGGTTGCTGCTGTCATATACTTGAAAGTCAGTTTGGTTGGTATGAAACACTTGGCTCAGTCTGAATATTTTATTATTTTTAAAAAACTTAAAAAAAATTCTTTTAACGTTCATTTATTATCGAGAGACAAAGAGACACAGAGTGTGAGCAGGGGAGGGGCAGAGAGAGGGGGAGACACAGAATCTGAAATTGGTTCCAGGCTCTGAGCTGTCAGCACGGAGCCCGATGCGGGGCTCAAACTCAAAAACTGTGAGATCATGACCTGAGCCAAAGTCAGTCGCCCAACCAACTAAGCCACCCAGGTGCCCCTAAAAAACTTTTTAAAAATGTTTATTTTTAGAGAGAGAGCAATCAAGCAGGGGAGGGGCAAAGAGAATGGAGAGAGAGAGAGAACTCCAAGCAGGCTCTGCGATGTCAGTGCAGAGTCCAATATAGCTCCAACCCAAGAACTGTGAGATTGTGACCTGAACTAAAATCAAGAGTCAGATGATCAACCAACTGAGCTACCCAGGCATCCCTATTATTTATTTAATTTATTTATTTATTGACTGGGGGATGGGTAGAATCCCAAGTAGGCTCCATGCTGTCAGCACAGAGCCTGACACGGGGCTCAAACTCAAAACCATGAGGTTAGGATCTAAGCTGAGATCAAGAGATGCTTAACTATCACTGTCTGAGTCTTTTATTTTAATATTTATTATTATTTTCTTTAACTTTTTAAAGTTTATTTACTTATTTTTGAGAGAGAGAGAGAGAGAGAGAGAGAGAGAAAGGGAGGGAGAAAAACCCAAGCAGGTTCTGCACGGCCAGCACAGAGCTCACCTGAGTCTTGAACCCATGAACAATGAAATAATGACCTGAGCTGAAATCAAGAGCCGGATGCTTAACTGATTGAGCTACCCAGGCGCCCCTAAATATTTATTTTTGAGCGAGCGAGCGAGCGAGACAGAGAAAGAGAGAGAGAGAGAAAGCAGGGGAGGGACAGAGAAAGAGGGAGTCAGAGATCTGAAGTGGGCTCCATGCTGACGGGCTCTGCCCTGACAGCAGAGAGAGCCTGATGCGGGGTCGAACTTATGAATCGGGAGATCATGACCTGATTAGAAGTCAGATGCTTAACCAACTGAGCCATTCAGGAGCCCCAACAGTCTGAGTATTTTAAATATTTCATCTTTTTTCGTCAATAAAGTGTTGCTGTGAAAAAAACCCTGATATAATGATATAGCTAAATTTTCTTCCCATTTAAGTAACTTTCTGGGAAGCCTGGATACCCCAATTTTTTTCCTTTTCTTTAAACTCCAACAGTTTTACTAGGATGTCTTGATATTGGTCATTTTGGGTTCCAGATATGCAGTATCCTCTTTCAATTGGTAGTTTAAAATATTTCAGGAAAGTTTTCTTAAATTATAACTTTTGGTATTTGTTCTGTTTCCTTATTTGTCTTTGGGAACTCCTATTATACACATTTTGTGTCTTTTTTGACCTGTCTTCTATACTTGTCACCTTTTAAATAAAACTTCTTTTGCAGTTTTAGGTTCGCAGCAAAACTGAGAAGGTATGGTGATTGCCACATTTCCCCCCACCACTTACACATGCATATCCTCCCACCTTCTCAACATCCCCCATGAGAACAGTACATTTGTCACAATTGATGGATCTATAATGACACATCATTATCACCCAAAGCCCACAGTTTACATTAGGGTTCACTCTTAGTGTTATACATTCTGTGGGTTTGGACAAATGTGTAATGGCAGATCTCTACTGCTGCAGTATCATAGAAAATAATTTCACCATGCTAAAAATCCTGTATCCCACCCACTTATTCCTCCCTCCCTACAACCCCTGATCTTTAACTGTCTCCATACTTATGTATTTTCTAGGATGTCAGAGGATTAGAATCATACACTATGTAGCTTATTCAAACTAGTTTCTTTCACCATTAGTAACATACATTAAAAGTTCTTCCATGTAGGGGCGCCTGGGTGGCGCAGTCGGTTAAGCATCGGACTTCAGCCAGGTCACGATCTCGCGGTCCGTGAGTTCGAGCCCCGCGTGGGGCTCTGGGCTGGTGGCTCAGAGCCTGGAGCCTGTTTCCGATTCTGTGTCTCCCTCTCTCTCTGCCCCTCGCCCGTTCATGCTCTGTCTCTCTCTGTCCCAAAAATAAATAAACGTTGAAAAAAAAAATTAAAAAAAGTTCTTCCATGTTTTTTTTTTTTTCATGGTTTTAACAGCTCATGTCATTAGTGCTGAATAATATTCAATTTTCTGGATACATCAGTTTATCCAGATATTCACCTACTGAGGTACATCTTGGTTGCTTCCAAATTTTGGCAATTATCAATAAAGCTGCTGTAAACATCCATGTGCAGGTTTTTGTGTGGACATAAATTTTTAACTTCTTTGGGTAAATACCAAGGAGTGTGACTGCTGGATTGTATAGTTAAGAGTACATTTATTTTGGGGTGCCTGGGTGTCTCAGTCAGTTAAGCGTCTAACTTCGGCTCAGGTCATGATTTCACAGCTTTTGAGTTTGAGCCCCCCACTGGGCTCTATGCTGACAGCTCAGAGCCTGGAGTCTGCTTTGGATTCTGTGTCTCCCTCTTTCTCTGCCCCTCTCCTGCTTGTGCTAAGTAAATAAACATTAAAAAAAAGAGTATGTTTAGTTTGTAAGAAACTGCCAAAATATCTTCCAAAAGTAATTTGTACCATTTTGCATTCCCACAAGCAATGAATGAAGGTATTTATCACTTTGTATCCCCATCAGCATTTGGTGTTGTCAGTGTTTTGGATTTTGGCCATTCTAATAGGTAACTAGAGACATCTCATTGTTTTAACGTGTCATTCCCTAATGACATATGATGTTGAGCATCTTTTCACATACTTATTTGCCATCTGTACATGAAGCGTCTATTCTGTTCAGATCTTTGGCCCATTTTTTAATCAGGTTCTTTTTTTCTTTGCCAAGGATATGAGAGGGAAGCAATTTGCAGATAACTACAAATAAAGCTTTATTTAAGAGCTCTAAAAGGCTTTATACCTACTTGTGGGTATCAGTAACAATGGACCTTAAAATGCATGCACACATTAAGTAGAGCCTTTAAAAACCAATGTGCCTGAATAATATGTTAAATCTTTTATGAGTAGACTAAACACTACTTCTTCTCCTCACTACCATTTCTGTTTTATAAGGTCCTTTAGGCAGAAAATTTCCTTGTACTTAAAAAAAAAAAAAAAAGAAATATTGCCATTTGCAACAATATACATGAAACTTGAGGGTATTGTGCTAAGTGAAATAAGATAAAGGCAAATAACATATGATATCACTTATATGTTACTGTTTGTTGGTTCTTGAGTTGTATGAGCTCCTTACGTATTTTGGATATTAACTCCTTATTAAAATCCTCAACTTTGTTGGATATTCTAGAAAATTAGTTAAATCCACATTAATTTTTCCAAAAAAGTTTTTCTCTCTCCTTTCCTCATGTCCCTTCTGTCAATTTCTTAAAGAATTAAAACACATCTTGTATGCTAGCCCTGTGGAGAATAAACAGAGTGAAATCCTGATCTTAACGAAATTATAGTTATATTGGTAGACATAAAAGGTTTAAATAGAGGAAATAAGGCTAACAGTGTTGGCTGGACCTAAAACATGAAGGCTATGTATGTCTGATGTTACATTCTTCTTGTTAAGTCTTATTGTTGATTTTTAAAATTGAGATTTAACATATAACATTAGTTACAGTCAGGTGTAGAACATAAGGGTTAAATGTATGTATATATAGTTGACCCTTGCATAGCTTGAAATCCATGTATAACTTCTGACTTCCCAAAAACTTAACTAGTAATAGCCTACTGTTGAGCACATAAGCCATACCAACAACATGAACAGTCAATAAAAGCATATTTTATAGGTTATATAGTGTATTCTGACAATAATACCTAACTATCCCCCTGGTATTTCTACCTATGTGGTTTGTCTGTAATTTGTTTCAAATTGCTGCAAATCTCCAAACATTTTTCCAATGTTTACTGAAAAAAATCCACATAGAAGTAGGTCTGCCAAGTTCAATCTCACATTGTTCAACAGGCAACTCACTGTAAAATGATCACAATGTCTAGTTAACATCCATCGCCAGTTACAACAAACTTTTGTGATGAGGACATTGAAGACCTACTCCTTCAGGAACATGTGAATATACACAATATTAATTATATAGTCACCAAGCTATACACAACACCTATAGGATGTATATTTTTTATAACTGCATATTTGACCTTTTGATCACTTTCACCTATTTAACCTTTCATCATTCCCTTGCAACCACCAATCTGTTCTCTGTATTCATGACTTTAGTTTCTTTTTTTTTAAGAGTCCACATATAAGTGAGATTACATGGTATTTGTCTTTCTCTGACTTTAATTGATGTAGCAACATGCCCTCCAGGTCCATCCATGTTGTCACAAATAGCAAGATTTCATTCTTTCTTTTTTTTAATGGCAACTTAAAACAATTTTTTTTTATATAATTTTAAGTTTTGGGTGAGCATGTATGTGTGCATGTGCATGCGCAGGCATGTGACGGAGAGAGAGGCAGAGAGAGAATCCCAAGCAGGCTCCATGCTGTCAGTGCAGAGCCCGATGTGGGGCTCAATCTCATGGACAACAAAATCATGACCTGAGCCAAAATCAAGAGTCAGACGCTTAACCAACTGAGCCAACACATTTCATTCTTTATGGCTGAATAATATTCACACACACACAGAGTCTTCATCCATCCATGCATGAATGGACATTTACGTTGCTTCCACATCTTGGCTACTGTCAATAATGCTACGAGTACTTGGTGCACACATTTAAGTTAGTTTTTTCACTTCCTTTGGGTAAATACCCAGAAGTGGAATGGTGGATCATATAGTTCAATTTTTAATTTTTTGCAGAATCTCCATACTGTTCCCCACATTGGCTGTACCAGTTTACATTTCCACCAATAGTGTATAAAGGTTCCCTTTTCTCCATATCCTTACCAACACTTTTTACTTCTTGTCTTTTTAAGAATAGCCATTTGCCATAGAGTTTAGAGGGCTTTTTGTTTCCTTGATTAACATGATTAACAGGTTGTTGTTGCATCCAGGACACAGCAGCAGCCTCAGCCTTAAACTGTTGTTTCTGCTCCTACCCCTGGAGCCCTGGGCAGCATGGAAGGGCCTGGCCACCCTATTGTAAGGAAATTCCATCAGAAATTCAACTGGCTTCCAAACTGGGGGTGGGGGAGTGGGAGGGGAAGACATCCTAATAGGTGTGAGAGGACATCTTTTTAAAATTTTTTAAAGTTTATTTATTTTGAAAGAGTGTGCGAGCAGGGGAGGTGCAGAGAGAGCAGAAGAGAGAATCCCAAGCAGGCTGCAGGCTGTCAGCACAGGGCCTGATGTGGGGCTCAAACTGACAAACTGTGAAAACATGATCTGAAATTAAATCAAGAGTAGGACGTTTAACCAACTGAGCCACCCAGGTGCCCTGAAATGACATCTTATTGTGGTTTTGATTTGCACTTACCTGATTAGTGATGTTGAGCACCTTTTCACATACCTGTTGTCCACCCTTATTTTTTCTTTGGAAAAATGTCTATTCTGATTCTCTATCTTTAAATGTTTGAGTTAGTGAATTGTGTGAGTTCTTTTTAGATTTTGGATATTAATCCCTTATCAGGTATGTGATTTGCAAACATTTCCTCCTATTCCATAGGTTGCCTTCTCATTTCGTTGACAGTTTCCCTTGCTATGCAGAAACTTTTTAGTTTGAGGTAGTCTCACTTGTTTATTTTCCCTTTTGTTGCCTTTGCTTTGGTGTCATATTCAAAAACTCACAGCCAAGACTGATGTCAAAGAGCTCACTGCCTATGTTTTCTTCCAATTTTATGGTTTCAGGTCTTACATTCAAGTCTTTAATCCACTTAAAGTTCATTTTTTGTGTATGGTGTAAGATAGTGGTCCAATTTTATTCTTTTACATGTGACCGTCCAGTTTTCCCAATATCATTTATTGAAGACACTGTCTTCCCCATTGTATATTTTTGGGTACTCTGTTGTAAATACATTGACCCTGTATGTGTGGGTTTATTTCTGGGCTCTCTATTCTGTTCTACTGATCTATGTGTCTGTTTTGATGCCAGTACCATACTGTTTTGATTACTATAACTTTGCAGTATAGTTTGAAATCAGAAAGCATTATGTCTCATCTTTGTTCTTCTCAAGATTGCTTTGGCTGTTCAGGCTCTTTGTGTCTCCATTTAAGTTTCAAGATTATTCATTTCAGGGAAACATGCCATTGGAATTTTGATAAGGACACCACTGAATTTGTAGATTGCTTTAGTTTGTTTTCTTATTGTTTCATTTTAGGAGTTCTTTGTATATTTTTGATTAACAGTCTTATCAGATGTGTCTTTAGCAAATATTTTCTTCCAGTCTGGTTTGTCTTCCCCTTCTCTTGACAATGCCTGTTGCATAGCAGAAGTCAACTTTAATCAAGTCCAGCTTACCAATTATTTCGTTAATGGATGGAGGCTTTGGGGTTTTTATCTAAAATGCCATTGCCAAGCCCAAAGTTTTCTGGACTTTCTCCTATGTTACCTTCCAGTTGTTTAATAGTTTTCATTTTTACCTTTAGGTTAAAATCCATTTTGAGTTAATTTTTGTGGATATCCAGTTGTTATAACACCTTTGTTGAAAAGACTATCTTTTCTTCACTGTATTGCCTGTGCTCATTTGTCAAGTATCAGTTGACTATTTTTGTGTAGGTCTATTTCTGGGTACTGTAGTCTATTTGCCTATTCTTATTCCAATACCACATTTTTTTTTTTTTTTTTTAGTTTATTTTGAGAGCATGAGAGAGAACATATGAGCAGGGGAGGGGCAGAGAGAGAGAGGAAGAGAGAGGGAGAGAATCTCAGCAGGCTCCATGCTATCAGCACAGAACCTGACTTGGGGCTCAATCTCATGAACTGACAGATCATGCCCTGAGCTAGAATCAAGAGTCAGACACTTAACTGACTGAGCCACCCAAGCACCCCTCCAATACCACAATCTTGATTATTGTAGCTTTAAGTCTTGAAGTCAGGTAGTGTTACTCTTCTTTGTTCTTCTGTTCAATATTGTGTTGGCTATTCTGGGTCCTTTGCCTATTTGTTGATATCCACAAAATAACTTGCTGGGATTCTGAATCTATAGACCAGTTAAGAATGGACATTTTAATATGGACTCCTCCTTTCCACGACCATGTGATATGTTTAGTTTTCCCTTGATTTCTGTCACTGGTTTTGTAGTTCTCTCCATATAAGTCTTGTACATATTTTGTTAAGACTTATACCTATTTCACTTTTATTGGTGCTAATGTAAATGTTTTAGTTTTCAAATTCCAATTGTTAGTGGTGTACAGGAAAGCAAGTGACATTTGTATATTAATCTTATATTCTGCAACCTCAGTAGTCCTGAGGTTTTGTTAATTCTTTCAGATTTGCTACAATTATGTCATCTGTGAAATTCTTCCTTCCCAATCCGTGTGCCTTTTATTTTCTTTTCTTGTCCTATTGCATTATCTATGATTTCCAGTACAATGTTTTACAAGAGTTGACTTCCTCCTTTCCTTACCTTATTCCTTATTATTATTTTTTCAACGTTTTTATTTATTTTTGGGACAGAGAGAGACAGAGCATGAACGGGGAGGGGCAGAGAGGGAGACACAGAATCGGAAACAGGCTCTAGGCTCCGAGCCATCAGCCCAGAGCCTGACGCGGGGCTCGAACTCACGGACCGCGAGATCGTGACCTGGCTGAAGTCGGACGCTTAACTGACTGCGCCACCCAGGCGCCCCACCTTATTCCTTTTTAAAAATATTTATTAAAAAAATTTTTTTTATTATTCATTTTGGGAGAGAAGACCAAGTGGGAGAGGGGCAGAGAGGGGGAGAGAGAGAATCCCAAGCAGGGTCTGCATTGTCAGCACAGAGTCTGATGCACGGTTCAAACTCTGCAGCAGACCATGACCTGAGCCGAAATCAAGAGTTGAAAGCTTAACCAACTGAGTCACACCTTTTTGTTTTAAACTCCCTACCCATCCCTATTCTCAACCTTAATGGGAAAGCTTCTAGTTTCTCGCCACTAGGTACAATGTTAGGTGAAGGATTCTTGTAGTTGTTCTTTACCAAGCTGAGAAAGTCCTCTTTTTGGGAGGCATTTCTCACTTCTAAAAAATTATTTACATGTGTTTAGTAGGCTTCTATTGTTCATGGGAATATTATTCTGCTCTTTACTTTCTCATAACTGGGACTTGACTTTGATCCATTCTGTTACCATATTTACATGAGTTAGTTTTTCTGCATTTTTAGAGGGGAAGCGTGATTTATGAGTCTTTAATTTGTCCGCAAATATTAAAGTGTGGACTGTGCAAACAAGAGCTGTTTAAATTTAGCACTGAACATGCTTAGAACTTTATGACCAGTTGTTTATTTCAGGAGTTAAAGACCAAAGAAAGTTATTTAATTTTTTTCCCCTAATGTTTGTTTTTGAGAGAGAGAGAGAGAGAGAGAGAGAGAGAGAACAAGGAGGGGAGGGGCAGAGAGGGAGACACAGAATCCAAAGCAGGCTCCATGCTCTGAGCTGTCAGCACAGAGCCCAACACAAGGCTTGAACCCACAAACCAAGAGACCATAACCTGAGCTGAAGTCAGCCATTCAGCCAACTGAACCACCCAGGCACCCCCCAAAGGAAGTTATTTAATAACCATTACATTGTTCCCTGAAGGAAAATAAATATATCCTGGATTTAATGGGAGAATCCTAGTTTCACTCTTATTCCAAACACATCCTTTAAGGTGACCTCCCCCCCCCCCCCCCCCCCCGCACCTCTATTTTAATTGTCCTGCTTGATTTGGACTGTATCAAGAGTTCCCTTCCAGTACGCACCTTTGTCCTGGGTACTCTGTTGATATGAATTTTCTTGAACAGCTCCAGCCCGCATCAGATGCTCCATTGTTTCCAATGAAACAGAAGGGGACACCATGCAGGCATTGTGGCCATTGGCGGTTTATTTCTACCCACCTTTTGTTTCAAGGCTCACAGGGACACCTAATTTTTTTGTGAAGTTGCCCAAGGTTTTTTTTTTTTTTTTTCTTTAAAGTAAGCTCTATGCTCAATGTGGAGGTGACCTCATGACCCCAAGATTCAGATTCACATGCTTCACGGACTGAGCCAGCCAGTCTGTTTTTAAGTTGCCCAACGTTTTGTTTTTGCTATCATGACTGCTCTGTGTGCTTTTATGGGAAATTTGAGAAATATTCAATACTACTATTTCAGAATCCTTGCCACGTTAAGTTTTGAATATAGGAGCAGGTAGAAGTTATAGGAGACATCATCTCCTTCAAAAACTATGCTTTTCTCCCAGCTACTCTCTTTATCAATCTTTAACACAGAGTATATTAAGAAGCTTGGTGGGGCACCTGGGTGGCTCTGTTGGTTAAGCACAGACTCTTGATTTCGGCTCGGGTCACGATCTCAGGTTTTGTGCCCTTCGTCGGGCTCTACATGGACAGCGTGGAGCCTGTTCAGGATTCTCTCTCCCCCTCTTTGCCTCTCCCTACACTTTCTCAAAAATAAACAAACTTAAAATAAAAATTACCTAATTCATTAAACAAAACACCAAAAACCTTGGCAAATAACTTTCTCTCTCTTGAGCTTCACAGCAAGTTATGAAGGCTGTCCCAGCTGTTCGATGAATTGATAATCAGTGTGGTTTCAAAGCAAATGGCCTACTCCAATTGGACAATTGTGCATTTTATTCCTTCAGGGTAGGGTGATCTTTGTTAAACAGAACTCTGCACCATCAAACTGATGCCAAAAAGGCCAGACTACTGTTTTTAACATAGGAAAAGGTTTAATATACTTTCAGCTAGTTAAGTGATTATTTCTAGTCCGTTTCATAGACTCTCTAGTTGTCTCTATTTGTTTCCTGTGAAAACTGCAAAATTTCCATGGCTATCTGCTTTAGCCTACCATTTAGGAGAGAGAAATCTTGGACAAGTTGTATCCTCTGAAATTCATTCAAAAAACCCTGTAAAATGGGAGTAATACATACCTTACGCATTGTTAAGCATGAATGAGATAGAATGACATAAACAGAAGAGCCTGGTAAACTGCAAAGTCATATATAATAAGGAGGACAGTTGCAGTAGCTTATTTCTATAGTACTGTTCAGCTTCCTATTTTAATACTGTATCAAAAGCATAATACCTAGTAATACAGAGTAAGTACTTGATAATATAGGTAGTTGGCTGCCTTATTCACCTTCATATTCCTTGTACCTCTGTAGCCTAGCACACAGTACATGTTTAGTAAACTAAGAATAAAACCTTCCAATTCTGACAAAAATCATATGGGCTTATTCATTATCCGAAGCTCTTCAGTACAGCTGAAACACTGCACTAGGCCTCAATTTCTCATCTTTAAAGTATGTTTTAGAAAGCATCTGGCTTGCTTTTATCACAGAATTATAAGACAAAAAAGGCACTGCATATGAAAATGTTTTTTAACAAGGACCAGGCACCTACTGACTCCAGGCAGAATTTGGCTGTGGCTGGTGGGAAGTTAACTAGGTATTCCAAAAGACATTTAAAGAGGGTCTTCTAAGAAGAAAATAATTTTTATTATGTCTCCAACTGGTTATTTTCTTTTTAAAAACCTTTAAAGTTATTTTTTATTTCACAAGAGAGAGAGAGCATGAGCTGGGGAGGGGCAGAGAGAGGGAGTGAGAAAGAATCCCAAGGCTCTGATCTGTCAGCCCAGAGCCCCACGTAGGGCTCAGTCTCACACATTGTGAGATCATGACCTGAGCCGAAATCCAGAGATGGATGCTTAACTGACTGAGTCACCCAGGCGCCCCTCCAACTGGTTACTTTCTAAGTTCCTTAAAGAAATGGAGAGCATCTCCTCTATCTGTGAATCCTTCCAGTGCTTACTTGCAAAATGCAATCTATCAGAGCCTTCTGTAAATATCTTGTCAAACAAATGTTAGGGCAAAATACTGCCACATGAAACCATCAGCAAGCACTACTGTTTACTTGTAAAACCTATTCTAAATACTTTACCTTATCCTCATTTATTACCATCTTAATGTAAGCCACCATTGTACTGCTGCCTACCTAAATAATTGCTATAAATTCTGAACTGGTTTCTTGGTTTTTATTCATCTCTCCCAAATTCAAAACAATCAGAATAATTTTTAAAAACCAAGCAACAAATCATAAACTAAAATATGTCACTTTATGTCAATATGTCACTATGTCAATCCCTCAATGACTTTCTCACTGTATTTAAAACGCACATTCTTGGGGCGCCTGGGTGTCTCAGTCAGTTGAGTGCCCGACTTCAGCTCAGGCTATGATCTCACAGTCCGTGGGTTCGAGTCCCGCGTTAGGCTCTGTGCTGACAGCTCGGAGCGTGGAACCTGCTTTGGATTCTGTGTCTCCCTCTCTCTCTGCCCCTAACCCACTCACATTCTCTTTCTCAAAAATAAACATTAAAAAAAAAAAAAACACAAAACAACCCACATTCTTTAAACCCACAAGGCTCTTTATCAGGAACCAGCAGATTACACAGCCTATAGGCCAAATCTGACATGCTATATGTTTCTGTGAAAATAATTTTATTGGAGTACACCCAAGCATGGCCTATTGCTGTTTTTATATTGTAACACAGAGTTGAATTATTCTGACAGAAACCACATGCTTTGCAAAGCCTAAATATTTACTATCTGGCCCTTTACAGAAAACACATTTGCTGACTCTTCCTTTATGATCCAATCCCCTATCTTCCTGGATATTTGCTACCCACTATCCCTGTCCTGGTCATTCACTATATCAAGTCTATTCCACCTCAGAGGCTTTGCACCTGCTGTTCTAATTCCCTTGGAATGATCTCTATTCATATTGACACAGGACTGCCTCCTTAACATCTGAGGTCTCAGCTTAAATGTAAACTCAGAGACCTTTCCATACCAACCAATCTAGAATGGCACCTCAACCTCCTCAGTTACATATCTGCTATGAAATAATAACGTGGTAATGACTATTTGAAATTACAGACTAGTTTAGTTCTCACCCTGCTCTAGAATAGAAGCTCTATGACTGTATTTGCCTATCCCCATCCCCCATTTAACCAGCATAAACCCACCAACAAAAACAATGCCTGGTATTATTTTTGAATGGGAAAGAAGGCCAATAAATAGTTGCTGAATGAATGAGGCCAAGGTCAAGAACTCCAGTCTGGCTCAACCCAGTCCACAATGTTTAGCTTTGCTGTTGCTGAATGGCCTTGATGATGGCCTGACTTTAATCATAAAAGGAGGGGCACCTGGGTGTCTTAGTTGGCGAAGCCTCTGACTCTCGATTTTGGCTCAGGTTGGTGGGTTTGAGCCCTGCATAAGGCTCTGAGCTGATGGCATTGAGACTGCTTGGGATTCTCTGTTTCCTCTCTCTGCCCCTACCCTGCTTGTGCTCTCTAAAAAATAAATAAATAAACATTTTTTAAAAAAGGGTGTAGAAGATCAATCCACATTCCTAGTCCATTATGTGCAAAACAACTCCACCAAGAGCACATTCTCCTGAACATGGGTCTATCTTGCCTCTTCAGGTAAGGGTAGCATTAGGAAAACCAGGTAAGGCAAGGTCACAGAATTGGACAAAGAAGTTCTCAACTTGATGATTATTATGGTTAAGAATTTTATTATCAAAATTATTACATCTCTTGTGAAAGTTCAAATGTTACAGCAAGGTGTAAACACTCCACTTGAGAAAGAAGTGATACTTCTTCCCTTCCAAGAGTTCCCCCCACCCCCCGCCCCCGCCCCCCCCCAGAGGTCTGGTCTTGACAGCACCCTGCCCACACAGAGTGGCTGGGGTCTCTGCACGTGCCAGGCAGGGTGAGGGCCGCCTGCCCGCTGGCCTCTCCCCTTGGTTAACAGCCAAGGGGAGAATGCAAACCCCAGCCCAAATGGAGAGACATTTACATACGTTTTATATAATATACAAAGAAACCAGCATCCCAGGCAACATGATTTCCACTCCCAACGCTCTCCCAGACTGATGGGTTTGTGGGGGAAACAACAAAAAGAAAAGTATTCTGCTGAGGTCTCAGCATTAAAAAAAAGAAATCTCCCCTCATTTGAGCAAACACCTGATTTCAATTTTGAAAAAGTGAAATTTTGTAACAGTCACACACAAAGAGAGAAGACTGTGCATATGATAGTTGTAAGAGAGGGTAAAAAAGAAGGGGATGCAAGAGGCTGGGGAAAAAAAGGAGGAGAAAACAAACTGGAAGGAAGGAGACTCACAGTATTATCTTGTCCAAAAGAAAAGAAGGTCCACTGCAGCACCAGGGATTACACCTGTCATATATTTGCTACCCCTACCATGGTTATAACTGAATACAAAATTAGATAAATAAAAACACGCCGGATATTACAGTAAACAAGTGAAAGAAATAAGCTGGCAACCGTATGGAATTTTAAAAAGATTGTGTACCCCACCTGGGCAGGCTCCAGGGCTCCTCCAGGGGTGTACAGCAGGCACAATGCACTGATGGGGAGAAGCCAGTCTGCTCGCGTCTCTCATCCAGAACAGTGTTAGGTGTGTGGGTGGCTTTATAACTCTCACCTGGGCCACTCTCAAATAAGCATCCCCCAAAGAATTGTGGGACATGCCCCACACAATCACAGTCCTGTCGGTGCCACTCCACAAACATCTCTTTCCACTCTTACCCTGCAGTCACAAGTGCGTGCTCCCTAATCATGGAGGCGGTCCTACTCGTGGGATCGTCAACTCCTGATTAACAGGGAGTAGAAAAAATAAAATTCAAAGAAGTCCCAAAGCACTTGGGATCCTTACTAATCAAATTTATTGCCAACAGCTGATAAGTAGCAATGCAATTGGCCCATCTCACTTATTCCTCTTTTGTCTACTTACTTTCTGGGTTACTGAGCTGTGAGACAGCTTGGGGAGGGGAGTGGTATGGGAACAGCTGGGGGCTCAGACAATCACCTGCTCCTGAATCGAGTTGACCAGGAGCTCTTCTTCAGAGAGCCAGGCACCCCTCAGCCAGAGCACATTCCAAGCTTTGCTATCCCTGCCTATATTTCTTGGTGATTTTAAGACAAAGGTAGGGAGTATTCTTGGTGGACACATCTTGGCCAGATACCTGCTTTTGGAATGGTTGTCTGTCACAGGGTGAAAATTTACATACCTACCTTTCTTCTTAAGTGCATAAAAACCCTACTATTACTCAGATGGCTTGGGGCTTAGAGATTGGCTCTTTTCATTTTTTTCCTCTGAAAAGAAAACTTTTTTGGGTGTGTGTGTGTGTGTGTGTGTGTGTGTAAAAAGATGTCCCCACTGCACAAGTGACTACAGGCTACAGGCAAGGACGGGAGACAGAGGCTTCAACACGACTCATTGCACTTAGAACCGTTACTAACCGAAACACCATTTGCTTGTCAACAATGTACCCTTAACAGCAGGGAGAAACTTCTTTATAGTCTCTGCTTCAGACAAGATTTACATCTTTCTCCAAGGCCAGAGCCAGTCGCGACCACAAGTCTCGTTTCTTGTCGACCAGACCCAGTCCTCTGGCACCTTGTACCCTCTTCCCCAGCAATATGCTCGGCCTAGGTTCCAGAGGCAGCTGGAAGGAAGCAGCTATGGGCTCATTCAGTTCTGTTTGCCCAAATCCAGAAGCCCTAGGAAAGTCCTGTCTGAGTCTTGACTCCTGAGCCTTGCAGTGGCTGGAGTCGGTACTGGTGCACACCCCCACTCCCACGGTGTGGGTAGTGCTGTGAATTGGAAACCGCAGATACCCTGGAGGCCTGGTAGGCAGCGGACTGCCCACTGGGCAGACTGATAGTCCGTAAGTCTGATGGCAATGACGACCTAGAGTTCTGAGGGAAGGAGGTGGAACTCAGAGTTCCTGTGCTGGACTGGGAGACCGAGTCTGAGGTCGGCGAGTCTGAGGGGCCCTGTGGGGTAGGGCTAGCAGCACTAGAAGGGCAGCTCCTCCTTGGAAGAGTGCTGCCAGTGCTGTTTCCAGAATGTGGCTGGCTGCTATAATACCCTGGTGTCCCCGTAAACGGGGCCAACGAGTCTGTGGATACAGGGTGGGCGGGGCTGGAATAGGACGTAGAAGAGAGGGAGGATTCTGAAGAACCGTGAGAGGGGGGGTTTCCAGGTCTCAGTGCAGTAGTTCGATAACTGTATCCTGGAGATTGGGTGGGATGTCCTCTAAAGGGGGAGGAACTCTGCTGAAGGAGGCTTTGTGATTCTGTCCGTGGACTATCACACTGCAGGAGCTAGAAAGAGTCGGGAGGAAAAGCATAAGGAGGTGAAAAAGTCCCTAGTTAAGCCATTTAGGCTTGTGAATATTTAAAATACCCTACTTTTTCTTCTTCTTCTTCTTCTACTTCTCCTTCTTCATCTTCTTCATCTTCTTAACCATTTGTTCTTTTTAGGATACCAAAGACAGTAAAATGGCTGTCTCTGATCACTTTATTTATTTTTCTGGCATGATTTATTACCTGAAGGTGAGCAGATGATGACTTATTTCCAAGGCTGCTGAAACTATATGCAAAGACGGCATCTCAACTGCAAAGGATGGCCAGGATCACAAAATATTTGGAACCCAGAACACACTCCTATGCCCAGAGATGAGCAATTTCTCGTCTCACCTGGTAGCTGTATCTGGAAGGGCTGTAAACGGCTGCTCCTTTAGAGAGTGCTGAGCTCAGTGTCTCTGGGCCTTCTCCATCTGCAGGGTCTGGAAGATAATACAAAATCAACTTGGGTTCCTAGAATAAGTGAGAAATAGTCATTGTTCATTCAAATCACCAATGTCATCACCAACCCATGCTGCTTTCTTTCTGACAAATCAGGTGAGTGCATCAGGCCAGAAGGGCAAAAGAAGTGGTTAATTATGGGCTATGTTTTAAATGTCTGATCGGATTCCTGTCTCCTTTCTCTTCATCCTTCATCACAGTGGATTTCCAGGCCTTTGGAGAGAAGAGTTACAGAAAGGTATCCCTTGGGAAAAAATACGGCAGAAACAGAAAGAAAGAGAGAGAGAGAGAGAGTCTAGAGAGAGTAAGAGTGCACATGCAGTGCTAGATCTTAATACTACTACAGCCCAGAAGAATAGAATCAAGACTGACCTGGCACCTTCCATACAGTGGAGCCCAACTGTGTAAGAAACACTCACCTCATCCCAGCATTTGGTGAGAACTGTGTAGAGCCTGTCTCACGTGTCCCTAAACTTGGCTGGCAGCAGAAGGCCATGGGCTCACCTGAGTCTTTCTCTGTGATGTTACTCTCCCATGTGGGAGAAGGCTCTCCTTTTTGGGCCACCCTCACACTGCTTCGGAGGACCTTGGGGATGCTCCCTCCTTCTCGGAGTCGTTCCACTGACGTGGGAACCATCCTGTGAAGGAAACCAGGTGCAAGTTAGTGCCACAGAACTTCAGAGTCAAGAGTATGGAACAAATGAAGCTCTCATAAAGGCTGTATAATGCCTCTTAGATATTATTTTCTTCAGGACCAATTTAAAACAAGGTATTTTTCTGTCTTATACTATGGGAAAAGTGGATTTAAAGATGTTTGCTTCTTTTAACCGCCATTTTGAAATGCTAAATTTTTTCTGTGAAGTCATTACCGGCACATAGTTTAATAAGTGCTCCATAGATTTTTAAACATTACTCATTTGAGCCAGATCTCTTCTTTCCCAGACTTCCATGCTTCAGTTCAAGATCCCTGAGAACAGCCTCATTCTCCATTCTAAGTACATGCTGTTTATTCTTCACTTACTTATAGTGTTACTTATCTATTTGTGGTCTCCCCTAAACCAGACTAGTCCTTTCAGAATAGGTCTGATCTTTATGTATATGCGGGCTGGGTGCAACTGAGACTTGTGTTGTTAATTTAAGTGGAACTGAGCTGAACTCCTGACTTACCTTTCATATGAAATGAAAAAATACAAGAGGCAGTGTTAGTGCCCAGCAAATAAAATAACTCATCTGTGTCCACAACTATATGCCGTCCAAAGTGTCGTTCTGCAGGTTCGGTGGCAATTCTTTTCTTCTGTAAAGCTGAGGGGGATGGGGCTGGGGGTGGGGATGGGGTTGTGGCTGATACTATTAAATCAGCTGAAACAGCACAGATGGCACTGCTGGCCGCCTTTCTCAGATAAGTGTTCCCATATATTTTAGGTAAAACTGGGAATAACTCTGGATGTATACTTCCTTCTTGAATTTAATTATTTCATCATCAAACATAAACTTACCACCTACTGCTGATATTCTCTTGAGGTCTGCAGTGAGATGAAGTGCCTCTGGAATCTGATGGGCTTACCGCCTCCATATGGGACATAGAGGAATGAGATGGGGAGAATTTTTTGTGAGGGGAAGATGGGGTTCGGGATGAGGATCCCTGCACACCATGGGCACCAGTGTCAGAAAGTGAGTTACTGCTGCCTTGCCCAGCTCCTGCAGACTTATTTTTGCTCTGTGCAGAGTCACCTCCCCCACTGGCAGAATTCTCCTTGGCTTCTTGTTTCCGTTTGCGGTACTCCAACAGGGATACCTAGGAGGGAAAGAAGGAAGAGGACTCTAGCTAGACATCATTAGTGGATCAGCAGCAATGGGGAAAGAAGGTGGAACCCTCATAAACCACTAGCCAGCCTTGCAAACAAATCAGGCACTAACACTAGCAACCCTTTTTTCAGGTGTGAGGTATCTGAACACAACTACATACATATTTAAATCAGTCAGAAACTGGTAAGGAGAAGAAAATACACTAGGAGATGACATTTTTGAAGAACAGTGTTCGCCAGCAGACCTCAACCTTTCTTCTGCCTTCAGAGAACTGTGAGATCACAGTTACCTAGTAGCAGAAGTATGGGATCAGCTGTTTGCAACAATGATTAACACCTAGAAAAGGGAAAAAGGAGTTGGGAGCTTGTGAAGTTTGAAAAAGCCTTCCAGGTCATCTGACAGCTCTTCCCTAATCCCTAGGAATTCCTAGATCAGTTGTTTAAAAAAAAAAAAAAAAAAGAGAGACAGAGAAGAGAAAAGAAAAACAACAGAAGAAAAAGCCAATGTTTCAGGGTTCTCAGATGTAGTCAAATTTTCAGGATACACGCAGGGATTTAGTACTGTTTCTCTCTTACACATAGGGAAATTAGTATTAAAAGACAAAGAATGATTTGCAGTTTATATTTTAGCAAGCTAGTCTAGGAAACGTACACTTGGAAACTTCTCCCTAACTCTGCCTCATTCTCTTGATTGCCAATACAGAGCCTTCCTCCCTGGCCTGCCCACTATACCTCTCCTTTTTGCTGTTACATCACATTGCCTACACCAGGTGTCAACCTATTACAGTGTCCTGACAGTTCCTTCACTAAATTGTAAGTTCTAAGAGGGCAAAGACCAAACTTTTCTGGCTTTTTGTCTTTAACATCTGGCACAGAACCTGACTGGTAGTAGGTGCTCAACATTTCTCAAATAAATCATGGTTTCAATCAAGAAACCAGAAACACAAAGATATTGCAAACTTTTGCTCCTGATGGTCAATGCTCTTCAAGCAACAGTTTTCTAAAACCCACTGCTATTCTTTTCCCAAATTATCTGCCAGTATTTCTGCTTTCTAGTCCCTCAAGGCTCTCATTTTCTGTTTAAATGTAAAATGTAACAAAAATGCAAAGTAGTACCATCTTGCGCATGCATTTTCTATACACAATCTTGGAAAGTAACTAATAATTATAAATTCTGGTAATGTATTTCATGGAAATGCAAATTTAAGAAGCCACTAGGCTACATTTCAACAAGACTACTAAAGATATTCTGCAACTGTGTGAGACTGTCACACACAGAACATTTAACATCTCTAGCGCTGCACAATAAATGGAAGTTGCCTTGACAACCCAAAATACTCCCATGCATTTCCAAATGCCTCTAGTTGAAATCCACTGACAAAAACCACATTTGGGGCTTTATAATTTCTTGAACAGGCATTACTTATAAGTCTCAACCTGTTAGCCAGCAATCTATGGCCTGGCCCTGTTCCACAGTCTCTCATTCTCCACTCCTGACCCTGCCCACCTTTCACCAGATACTACAGCAGCATGTAATTGTTACAACCACATTGTATGCCTGCTGCCCACACAACGGAGTGTCCCACAGCTACGTATTCTGCTCTCTCTTCCATAACATCCTCACCCACATTTGTTGGCAGATTGCTTCCTACTTACTGAGATCAGCTAAATCAGTGTGTCACCTGTCACCTCTCACTCCACCTCTCAAAATGGCTAGGAGCCTCTTGTTTGTTCTCACTAGGCCATGTCGTGGCTAAGATGTTCTCATCACATCTGAACAACTCTTTTGGAGCATCCACTGCCACTGTAATGAATTACTTATTAACATAATTATCTGCCAACCTCAGTCTCACTTGCTTTAAGCTCCATTAGGGCAGAACTTAGAAGGCAATATAGCACAGTGGCAATAAGAGCATGCAATCTGGAATCAGACAGACCTGGGCAGTGTCCTGGCTCTTTCATTCACTACCTATGTGACCATGGGCAAGTCACTGAATTTGCCTTAGTTTCCTCATCTGCAAAATGGGAAATTACCCAACTTACAGGATTACTGTGAGGATTTAATGCATAAAAGAACTTAACAGTGCCTAAAACATGGTAAGTGCTAAATAATACAAGAAATTAGCATTATTCTTTTTCACTTTTTTTTTTTAAATTTTTAATGTTTATTTATTTTTGAGAGAGAGACAGAGCACAAGCAGGAGAGGGGTAGAGAGAGAAACACAGAATCTGAAGCAGGCTCCAGGTTCTAAACTGTCAGCACAGAGCCCAATGAGGGGCTCGAACCCATGAACCGTGCGATCACGACCTGAGCTGAAGTCGGACACTTAACCAACTGAGGCACCCAGGCGCTCCTCACTGCTCTATCCTTTGATTGCACAGCATGTATAACAGCACATACATGGCAGGCATTTAAAATCTGCTGAATATTTGCAACAATCATCAAATCATATTGAAACAGTCTTGTCTTACACACACACACACACACACACACCGATCCTGTCTTTCACTGAACATGGCAGAGATCACATCTTATGTCTCTGTTTTCCTCACACTGAGAATGGTGCTTAACAGTGTCAACTCAGTTAACATCTACTGAATCACTCAGTTAATGTTCTTCAAAAGGGCCTATATAAGGTAGAACACTTACCTTTTTCCTCTGCGGTGGGTTCTGGGGGGCAGATGGGACTCCTTCGCAAGCCCTTTCACCACCAGGTGACATGGATCCACGAGAGAGGTCTTTCATAAAGCCATGTTCATATCTGCTGGGAAACCCTTCTGCAGGGGAACAATATCCCCCATCCAAATGTAAAGGCTTCCTATCCCCTACTAGGGGAGATCCTCGATATAATCCATCTGCTCGAGGCATAGCGTTCAATGGCGAGTAGGCGTACATTAAATTAAACTCTGTCCGAAATGCCTGGTCCGAGTTCCTCACAAGGGTCTGATGTCCATCTCCACTCCTGCTTGGAAAGCCAGTCTCAGAGGGGGGCCCGACAGAGGGATGAGGAGCCAGGTCAGAAGGACCTGAGTTGATCAGGGAAGGTCTGTCAGCACAGCTGTTAGTGTTGGAGTCAAGGTAGCCTACTTTTGTCAAGTCCACATCTTTTCGGTGACAAAGCTGAAAGAATAAAAATCAACAGAGACATGGAGGAGGAGGGGGAAGGAAAAAGTCAAAGGGAAGAAAAGAAGGGAAGCGAGAAGGGCACAGGTGAGAGGTAAGAGGGATGGAAGTACAAGGGAGAAAGCCATTAACATCTGTAAAAGTTCCAGGAATCAACAGTATACCCAGGCCAGATTACTACAGAATGCCGGCCTTTCACAAATTGCCTTAAAGTCTTTCTGGATGAGAATCCTGGGAAAATCAGAATTAAATAATTGGCCAAATGTGACTATTTTGCCTGTTTAGCCTTTCATCAGGTCTGCTGAGTCACCGTGTACTACATTAAGGTGCTGGAAGTATAATCACGGATTTACCTGAGCCCCATGTATGCTCCAGAGGTGAGACTGGGGTCTTAAAGGTAACTGGCTTTTGGTGTTATTCATTTGTATTTAATATTGATGGAAGGTGGGAGGAGGGAAAAAGGGAAAGAAAGTAGTAAGTAGACAGAAAGTCAAGGATTTTAAGTTACTGGTTCAGTAAAGGAGAATGAACTAGTTAAAGACATCAACCAACCAGTTCTTTGCTCACTTTCACTATTAAGCATGTATGCTTCTCATAAAATGTTCTGGCTACTCAATTCTTTATCCTCTAATATATGTCCACATACCACAAGATCACTAATGCCCACCACTGCAGAGCATCCAAAATGCTGAATTTTATAAAAAATAAGCTGTATCTACTATTTGGTTATCATTACTTCCCAATACCAAGATTTCCCACCTCTAGGTCAACTCTTACTAATTCTCTCTAGAAAGAATGGTACCAGAAATTCAAATGTCACACCAGGATTTCCTCACAAAACAGTGTAAAAAACATCCAGAAAACCTCTAGTACACTAGAATACAACATTTTTCAGTTTCATATTGATCTATAAAATCCTGATTCAGAATTTTATCAACTATCACTAAATTTAGCACAATTTTTTAAGTGGGAAGGGGCCAGAGTTAACAGTTAATTTCTGAAAGGTTATGAGAGACTACAGTTTTCTCTTCAAGAGGAAATTGACTCCATGTAGATTAACAGAGCTAATCATTCCTACAGTTGTCCAAATCTTAGAATAGTTAAAAATCTCCAGCACTAAAACCTAAATTTAACAACTCCATAGCAGTAGGGTTTCTGAGAAAAGCACTCAATTGGATATCCTGAGATACCACTTTTTATGGCAACCACATCTCAACTACTACAGAAGGAAGGCCAGTGTCACAGAAGCCATGGGCTGACTTAGTTTCCTTGTATACCCAGTAAGGAGCTATAAAGAAAATGTAGAAAGCCGGGAGGCAGGACTCCCTTTCGAAAGAAGCTGCTCAATCTATCAACCCAAGCCCAAAACATCCAGTTAAACAGAGCTGTAAGATTAATCCTGGAATAAGACATAAATCACTGTCTAACTTTCCCAGTATAAATAGCTCCTTCAACAGCCCAAGATAATAAATATCAAAAGATAGCTCCTACCAACTTTCGATTTCAACTTTCCTTATTTAACAAACACACCTTACTTGTTGCTTTCTTTGCCAAGGCTCATACCATATCTTCAGCTTGCTTTAAACTTGACTTCTAGAGTCTATACTTTGAAAGAACTCTTCAGTCACCCCTCCCCCAAACAAGAGTAAATCCCACCACACACACACACACACACACACACACACACACACACACACACACACGCCCCTTCATTTTCCTCCATCTACATTGAAAGTTCTGAGTGATCACAGTCACACATGGAAGTTCATTCAACTTACATCAACTGGCTGGTCGCCCTTCAGCCTATTACCCCATTCACTAGGACCTCCCCCCCAGCCCTCCCACACACTCATGCACACTCACTCTCAGCCTCCAAGTGTGATTGAGATGGTGTGATAACTACCTCGGGTGACAGGGACTCGGGCCTATTCGCAGGGGAACTCTCAGGGGAGGATATGTTCTAGAGGAGGGAAAAGCATCTTGTTATTCATCTACTCGAAGTCAAGAAGCAAAACAAAACAAACCAAAAAATAAAGTAAAAGCAAGCATAGATGGTTAGCCACAACTTTTTGCGGGGGGCAGGGGGAGGGAAAAGAATGCACAGGGGAAAGGTTTAACTGTAGAATTCATTGCAATGAACAGAATGACTCATTAAAAATGCTTCCTGGGATCTTTGAAAGCATTTAAATTGGTTATAATATTTCATGCTAGAAGTAAACATCTTAAGCAGGTTAACAGAAAAAATTTAGATTGGTGAAACTGTACCCTACAATTTCATTTGAAATTTCGTCCTACATTGGATTAGAGTTGAGCAACCTACAGTATTTATTACTGATGGGCACCCTACCACTTATTATGCCTCAAGGGAACCTTTTTCCTTTACCCCACACCCCTTTATGAAAAAGTCACATTTCTTCATTCTCCTTGTGGTTCGTGCTTGCCCACCACTGTCCAGGGAAACTGCTTAGCATGCTGGGCTGACAGGGCTAGGGAGATGGCCAGCTCCTCTTGAATGAGTTACAGGAGATAGAATGCAATTTAGCTGATAGGCTAGATGGTTCTTGGCATAATCTAATTTGATCTGAACACCCCTAACGATGTTCTCTGATGTTAAAATCCCTGGTACTTTTGGCCAACAGAGAGGGAATAAAAAGCAGAGGTGTACATTTCAAGTTCCTGCATCCTAAACAGGGTTCCCCTGAGAGCTTTCACCTGAGGCAGCACTCCCGTATCAAACAGGAACTGGACAGTGAACTCTGATGGCAGATCTGAACGGTAAAATGCAGACAGAATGATGGTGGTAGTTGTGACAAGGATTCAGAGTGCCGGGGTAAGGGAAGGGAAGGGGAAGGTTCCTAATGCTGTAGACTCTGGACAACTATGTCCTGGGTAGCAGACCTATCCCATGGGAGGTGAAAAGAGGCTGTTGATTTTATTTGGTGGGCTGGGTACTATGTGTGAGGTGGACACTAGGCCAGGAAGGAAAAGGAGGGGCTGGTGGAAAGTGGGGGCTAATTAAGCCTGTCCTGCCAAAGTTGCTTTTACTGCTTTTCCTTAATGGTTCTCCCTCCCTCATGATCTTGTTCTCCTCTATTACACGTCTCCTCAACTCCTTCCCTTAGCACTGGAGACATTTCTCACTGGAATGATTTTTATTTTTCCTTTCAAAAATATTCTTCCCCAACCAAGCTGATCTTTACCTGTGACACCTTATTGGTATTTCCTCTGTGTCACAGTCTTGCATGGAAATAAGGCTTCCTATACTAGAATATAGGAAAGGGCATGGCAGTTAGAATGATGATAAGAATGGTCAGGATGGTAGTTTGTTTTATTGACAAGAAAGGCTGAATTTCGTTAGTTAAATCACAAGATTAAAACAGTGAAAACAGGCACTGGACTTTTTAAAAATAAATTTATTTTTTTATTTTGAGAGAGAGGGAGAGCGAGCGCACGCATGTGAGTGTAAGTGGGGCAGGGGCAGAAAAAGGGAGAGAGAGAAAACCAAGCAGGCTCTGTGCTGTCAGCACAGAGCCTGATGTGGGGCTTGATCTCACTAACTGTGAGATCATGACCTGAGCTGAAGCCAAGAGTTGGACACTTAACCGACTGAGCCACCCAGGTGCCCCTCATAAAAATCTTTGATGTTTGATTTTTTTTATAAAATAAAAACACCTTACATTTCCATATTGTTTCAGTTATCCAAAACACAAGGGATCAGGGGAAATGTACTGAGAGCTAAATTTAACTGTCCTAGAAGGCAACGTACCTTCTAATTTCTGTAATTTCACCTTTTAAATTGCACTGATAAAGTAAGAAATCCTAGCCTATAATTTGCTGCCCTCCAGGGTGAACAGCCTCCTATGAATTTTACTATCAAACTCAATTTGTTAACTGAAAAATCAATCACAATTAGACCAAGTAAAGTTAGTAAGGCCTAAATCAGCTGCTTTAATGTATGGCAGAAAAGAATGCCACAGGAAATTTGGTAAAGAATAACTTCTCTAGAAACCAAATGTAACCAAGAAGGTTCTCCCTGCCTCTTCCCCTCCCCCCGACTCCTGCCAGAGGTCTGCTCCCAAGTGATACAGTCTACTTCAAGTATAGAAATAGGTTCCTCTTGCTTTCAAGGTTGCTAGCTATCTCTTTCTGAGTTAGCTATTCAGAAGTCCAGGTATTTTTAATCTCCATGCTCTCATCAAGGCTGAATAGGGAAGAAGGGATTGGTTAGAGCATTCACCTTCATCAAAGAACACATTCATCAAAGAACACATCTGGAGAAGTTACAAGCTAGGGGCAGAGCTGAGTATTTAGTGATGACAACAGTGTTTTCTAAGAAAAAGGAAGAGACAGTGTCTGTTTAGTTAATTTCAAAGGAAAGCAACATGCAAGAGATGAAGTTTTTTAATACACAAGGATTCTTTCTACTCAGTAGACCTGCTGTCACCCACACTTGAACATGAATGTGATTGACAATTAACTTTTTCAAACAGCTGAGATACATATTTCTAACTTAAACCAGAGGGTGAATGGAACAAATCTGTCTCATTATGAATGTATGTTGTTAGCCTCTTTCTACTTTTCATTCCTAACACACTGTAACAAGAAGGGAAAGTAACCTAGAGTAGGAAAAAAACTCATTTGCCACAAACCATATCTCAAAGCTTTTCAAATCTCTGTTCACTGAGGCCACAACAAGAATACAAAACAATAGGGAAAAACAACTCACTGATTTAAAGGCCTAGAAAGAAAGACACAACCAATCAGTATAATCTGGGCTCTCAGGCTGGTATCCTTAGTGGTTATTATGCAGCTAGAGACCTATTTTAAAACCAAAGTACAGACCAAAGACAAAGATGGAGATGTAGCATGCTTACTACCTGCAGTTACGGAGAATGATGGATTGATTGCATGCAAAAACAGATGAATGTCATCCATGGTAGAACTATTCCTTTTGAGCGAAGTATGAGGACTGCCAAGATGAGAGGCTACCAGGTAACAGGTCACATTGACCCTGAGGGTTCCTGTTCTCTTGCCAAGACTGGCAGGAACACAATCAAGACACATTTGGAATATTATACTTGAAATGAGGAGGGGCAAATGGTAATTTTCATATTCGGCACTCCCAACAACCAAACCCAAATCACCTCAAACTGCAGAGGAGTATTGCAGCGACTAGCAGTAGTAAGAGACGTGATTGGTGAGAACATGAGGCTGTATCCATTTCGACACTCCTCTTCTGGGTGAGATGGGCCAGGTGTGGTCAGCTGGGGGCTCTTTGAGCCTGAATTGGGAGGGGGTGGTGTGACTGGAGAAAGAGGCCGCAGTAACTTGGTGACATTCTGCTCCATCAGATAGCGAGACTTCCATTTCTTTAATGGGCTCAACAAGTCTGTGAAATACAAAGCTTGGATGAGAGATTGCAACCACAGCTTAAAGGGAGGCTCTGTAGTAAAGCCATTAATCTCTAGCCCACAATGGCTCTTAACTCCTCTTCTGCCTCATCCCACTGTCACCTCCTGCAATCAAACCAAAAGCCCAAAGAACTCTTTAATTGCCACAATTAAAGTAATTCTCAAAATTCTCTATCTCCCAATCACCAGATGAATCTAATGACTGGGCCCTAGAACAAATTTAATCTCTTACAGTGGAAAATATAAACTTTAATATTTTACTTTTGAGTTTCCAGAAATCTCAAATTGATGTCACTTTGTTAAAATCACCCTCTACTTAATTGCCATGTCACCAGCACAAGCTTCTAGAATGTTAATTCCATGCTCCTTTTATCTTCTCTTGTGTATTTTTGCCATTTTCAGCAACTCTTTTTTTTTTTTTTAATTTTTTGTTTTGTTTTATTTATTTTTGACACACAGAGAGAGACAGAGCATGAGTGGGAGAGGGACAGAGAGGGAGACACAGAATCTGAAGCAGGTTCCAGGCTCTGAGCTGCCAGCACAGAGCCCGACGCGGGGCTCGAACTCACAGACTGCGAGATCATGACCTGAGCCGAAGTCAGACACTCAACTGACTGAGCCACCCAGGCGCCCTTCAGCAACTCTTTCTACAATGTTCTGCTTTAGCAGGAAAAGGTAGTCACCTATGATTGCTTGGCCTGTATCTAGCCCCTAGTTTTAGAGTGCTTCAAAATAGGAAATTATTTTCACAAAAGCTTCTCCCAATCATTTTCAAATACAAGGCTGATCCATTTTCTGACTGGAACACCCTACACTTCCTATACTTCTTGGATCTACTACACTATATATTTTAATGACCACAAGGGTCAAACCACCTATCTCACCTTCTCAGAGAAAAATATCTACTTTTTAAATTTACAATAAAAAAATATCTATTTACTTAATACCTACTATATGGAAACCACTGAATTAGGTATGTGAGGGGAGGTCATCATATATTCCATTTAAAAGGATTTACAAATTTGTGAAGATGGGAAAACACATAAAACACGTTTAATAACATTTTAAGAATCGTGACAGATGTAATCATACTGCTTTGTAAAAAATAATTATGCTTTTAAGTGCTTATTACATATTAAATATTAAATACCAGGTACTATACTATGTGCTTTATGTGAATTCTAACATTTAATTTGGACAACTCTAAATCCAGCACTATTATCATCACTCTCATTTTAAAGATGAGGAATCTGATGTGTAGAGAGATAAAGACTAGGTAATTTAGTTCCATTTACATTCTTAATGACTAGGTTAAATTATATCCCCAGGGCTTAGTGGAAAGAGTAGCATTTATCCCAGACCTTCAAGGACAAGTTTTGGGACAATAGGTCATGATCAGAGCTATGCTTCAGGAAGATTACTCTGGCAGCAATGGTTAGGATGAGACTGGACACTGGGAAACTATTTGGAGTTAACGGAGAAGTTTACAGGGTTATGAGATACTGAACTAGGGTAACAGATGTGGAAATGGAGAAGGAAGAATAAATGCAAAATATACTGGAGATGCTTTTTCTCCTGATATGTGAAATTTTTTTATTTTCCTAGATTGGAAGTATATTCGTATTTTTCTTGTGTTCCAGAAACTGTAAGTTTTCTTTCTTATTTTTCTCCTCTGAAAAGTGCCTAGGTATAAAAAACAAACAAACATGTGATTCATGACATGTTTAGAACACTTTTTAATGTACTTTAAGAGTCAAACAGTGAATTTTTTTAAAGATTGCTATAAAAAGACTGCTATACTGCTAAGTCCAATATTAACTACTAAAGGGAATTACATAAGTAATGAAGCTCACTCTAGAAGAGTTAGAAAGTACAGCTGAACCCTTCCCTTTCCCTTCCAAATCAACTTACAGGCCCTTCATATAAAACTGAGTTCTTATAATGGTATCGTATTCAAAATAGACCTGGTATCTGCCAGCAGTCGTTTGTCTTTTTTCTACCAATAATACTATATTTACAATTTTTTTCAAGTTTCACTGTTTTTTCTATACATACATAGCTTTTAAATTTTATGTGGTTAAATTTATCCACCTTGTATAGTTTTTATCTTTACTCAAATACTTTGCAAAATTATATAAAAAAACAACCATATATTTAAACACACACAAATTGAAATCATACCCACAAATGAATGCACTAATATCTTGGTGCATGTTCAGCTAGACCTTTTTCTTGGCATGGCCTTATTAACTCTTGTCTACATATCAGTGCTCACTCAGAAACACATGGTAAAACTCTTTCCATGACAACGGAAATCTACAATTTAGTTTTTAGTGGCTGTATGGCATTCATATCATCAAAATTAACCAACGTGAAGTATGTGCACTTTTTTGCTAATATAAATATGCCTCAGTGACCAGTAATCTTTCTCTTAGATATTTCTGCACCTGTCTAGTATTTAGGGCGAATGGCTAGATGCAGGATTGTTAAACCAAAAGCATCTTTCCATAGGCTCAACAGCCTTATATTTATTACGGTGTGAATTGTCTACTCATGTCCTGTATCCTGTTTTCTACAGGGTGTTGATCTTGTTCTTCATTAATGTATTTTTTAAATTTATTATTTTTTTATTTGGAAGAGAGAGAGGAGTGTGGGGGGAAACAAGGATTCGAAGTGGGCTCAGAGCTGACAGCAGTGAGCCTGATGCGGGGCTCGAACTTAAGAACTATGAGAGCATGACCTTACCCAGTCAGGTGCTCAACAGACTAAGCCACTGAAGACGCCCCTTGTTCATTTCTAAGGACCTCATAAAAAAGAATGTTGATCCTTTGTCAAAAATGTTGTATTTTCCCAGTTTGCTATCTGCCTTTTAATTTTACTAAGTTTTTTTTTTTGGTTATACAATGTGCTACATTTTAATTCAGTCAAATGTATAAATAATTTCCTTTATTTTCTGCCTCTGACATCATGAATGTTTCTTCTGCCCACTACCTCAAGACTATAAAGAATACTGGCCTATTTTCCCTTTATCTCCTTACTTAATTTTTATTTTCTTATTTTTTATTTTTTTCCTTACTTAATTTTTAAATTTAACTCAAATAAAACGTACTTCAGAAGGTAGTGATTATCCTTTTCACATGTCAAAACAGCACATTCTTCCAAAATCTTTAATAATTATAGAATTATAATTTCTCCACTGATTTGAAATATGACATCTTATTAGATTTTTATATAAACTGGGTTTAGTTCTTTTTTTAAAAAAAACCTTTTTTTAAACTTTTTTTTTAATGTTTTTATTTATTTTTGAGAGAGAGAGAGACAGAGCATGAGCAGGGAAGGGGCAGAGAGGGAGACACAGAATCCGAGGCAGGCTCCAGGCTCCGAGCTGTCAGCACAGAGCCTGATTCAGGGTTCAAACTCACAGACTGTGAGATCATGACCCGAGCTGAAGTCGGTCGCCTAACCGACTGAGCCACCCAGGTGCCCCCCACAAAAAACTTTTTTTAATGCTTATTTATTTTTGAGAGAGAGAGAGAGAGAGACAGAGTGTGAATGGAGTGGGGCAGAGAGAGAGAGAGAGAGAGAGAGAGAGAGAGAGAGAGAGAGAACCTGAAGCAGGCTCCAGGCTTTGAGCTGTCAGCACAGAACTGGATACAGGGCTTGAACTAATGAGCCCTGAGATCATGACTTAAGCTGAAGTTTAACGCTTAACCAAATGAGCCACCTAGACGTCCGAGTTCTTTTAAATATTTTTTTAAAGTTTTTGTTGACAGAGAGAGTGACAGCATGAGCTCGGGCTAGTGGGGGAGGAGTAGAGAGAGAGGGAGACAGAGGATTTGAAGCGGGTTCTGTGCTGACAGCAGAGAGCTTGATGTGGGGTTGAACTCCCCATGACTGTGAGATCATGACCTGAGTCAAAGTCAGATGCTTAACTAACTGAGCCACCCAGGCGCCCCTCAGTTTAGTTCTGGATACCTGCTGTCTAAATGGCATCAATACTGACATCTGTTTTAGTAAAACTGCTTGGGCAATTCTAGTTATTCTACTCTACCTCTCCAAAATACTTTGGCTTTTCTAGCATACTTGTTTTTGCCAGTGAACTGTTGAAATCATCCATCATGCTAACACTACGTTCCCCCTGCCGCCAAAAAAGCCAAAATTTTGATTGGTATTGTATTAAACTCATGAGTAACTAAGGAAGAATTCTCACTCAACACCATGGCACCATCCTTCAGTTACTCATGCCTTCATTTATCCCTCTTCATATATAGATCTGTCACATTTCTAATTAATGTTACCCTCCAATGTTCTCTATTTTTTTGCTACAACTGTGCATTACACGTCTCCTTTTATGTTATTATCTACATGTTATTCTTAAAAATGTTTACATACTTTTGTACCCAGCTACCCTACTGATCTCTACCAGTGTTTCAGTTACCTCATTTGGCTTTTCTAGGGAGATAAAGCGTATTATTTGCACACATTGGTAACACACACATCCTCTTTACCCATGCTTTTATTTCAGATTTTTTGTTTTTGGTAATCACATTGGCTAATAGTTCTAGGCACTGTTAAATAATAATGGCAAGTGGAATAATTTGAAAACCCATTTTTAAAATTTATTATTTTTAATTGAAGTTTAATTTAGTATACAGTGTTAGTTTTGGTGTACTTGATAATGCATTTTAAGGTTTAATGTCGTTTTTACATGAAGCATAAACAGCAACTGTTTTTCAGATAGATGTAAAAAAAATCATAGGTATTTTATTAGATTTATCATTAAATTCATATTTACTGTGCTATTACTCCCCATCTTCCATTTAGCCTGCTAATAAATTAATTATATGAATAATTTTTCAAATACTGAACCATCCTTACATTCCTAGAAGAAATTTCACTTGGTCATAATATACTTTTCTTTTGATATATTTTTTTTAATTTTTAAAAAATGTTTATTCTGGAGAGAGAGAGAACACAAGTGGGGAAGAGGCAGAAAGAGAGGGAGACCCAGAACTGGAAGCGGGCTCCAGCCTCCAAGCTGTCATCAGAGAGTCCAACATGGGGCTAGAACTCATGAACTGTGAGGTCATGACCTGAGCCGAAGTCAGATGCTTAATCAACTGAGCCACCCAGGCACCCCTTCTTCTTCTTTTGTTTTTTTTTAATTTGAGAGAGAGCGAGACCGAGAGAGAGAGAGAGAGAGAGAGAGAGAGAGAGAGAGAGACAGACAGACAGAGAGACAGAGAGACAGAGAGGGAGGGAGGGAGAGAGAAGGGTAGAGGGAGAGAATCACAAGTAGACTCCACACTCAGCATGGAGTCTGACACAGGGCTCAATCCCAAAACCTTGAGACTACGACCTGATCTGAAATCAAGAGTCGGATGCTCAACTGACTTAGCCACCTAAGCACCCCTTTTCTTTTGACATTCTTACAGATCGAAGATTCAGATCACTGAAATCTAATTCACAAAAGTAGTAAGATGCTGTTTTGGGGGGCTTAGTTTGAGAAAATGAATCAAGGGTGAAAAATTTAATAATACTGTATAGTGTTTCTACCAAAAGTATGTACACATAGCAAATAAATTATACCACTCCTTTACTGCTTGAAATCCAGCTTGTTTTTATCCTCTATATTTTTGCAGTTATTACTAATTCTATGACTAGTACCTTTGTATAAAACTTTGGGTCTGTGTTTATTTCTGTAGAACAGATACCCAGAAGAACTAGTAGGTTAAGAAGTATTAGTATTTTAAGTTTATTTATTTATTTTGATAAGACACAGAGACCGTGTGAGTAGGGGGGGGGGGCAGAGAGAGAGGGAGACAGAGAATCCCAAGCAAGTTTCCCACTGTGAGCACAGAGCCCGATGTGGGGCTCAAACTCATGAAACCGTGAGATCATGACCTGAGGTGAAACCAAGAGTCACTTAACTGACTGAGCCACTGAGGCGCCCTATTATTATTATTTTTTAAGTTTACTTCAGTCATCTCTACCCCCAACATGGGGCTGGAACTCATGACCCCAAGATCAAGAGTTGCATGCTCCAGCAACTGACCCAGCCAGGTGCCCCGGAGTATTAGTATTTTTATGCATATGCTAAACCTTACCAAATTGCTGGTAGGGATACTACTCTCCTTTTTTTTTTTTTTTTTTTTAATGTTTGTTTACTTTTGAGAGAGAGAGTGCAAGCAGGGGAGGGACAGAGAGGGGAACAGACAGACGATCAGAAGTGGGCTCTGCACTGAGAGCAGCACGGACAACATGGGGCCCGAACTCATGAACCACAAGATCATGGCCTGAGTCAAAGTTGGATGCTCAACTGACTGAGCCACCCAGGTGCCACTCTCCTATCATTTTTATTGCAAATCCTTTCTCTCAATATACTTGTCCTCTATTATCTCAGAGACAATATAGACCCAGAAACTTTATTCAAGTTTGATCTTCACAAAAAATACTTGAATGTGCCAAGAATTTGCTTTGGCAACGATTTAATTCTTTTCAATACTCCAAATAAGTAAAAATTCCAGAATAATTTACCAAATTTTGTTTCTGGCTATTCCCTACACATACACACACCCCCATCATTTGGGCACCAGCACTGTACTAATTTAATTACTAGCTTCCAGCTTCATATAACAAACCAGTTTTGTACTTCTAGGGACAGCACTTCATTGTCATTATTCTTCTTCAATGTTTTTCTTCTTTTCATGTTTAGATAAACTTCATTTCACCAAATTCTAAAACCAAGCTAGTTTGACAGGAACTATACGAAGCTGGGGGGGGAGGGGGGGAGATGGGAGGGAGGAGGTATTAATTTTATTTATTCTTTCCATGAAGGAATAAAAGACTTTATCTTCATTTCCTGAAGACTTTTTTTTTTTTAATTTTTTTTTTAACGTTTATTTATTTTTGGGACAGAGAGAGACAGAGCATGAATGGGGGAGGGGCAGAGAGAGAGGGAGACACAGAATCGGAAGCAGGCTCCGAGCCATTAGCCCAGAGCCCGACGCGGGGCTCAAACTCACGGACCGTGAGATCGTGACCTGAGCTGAAGCCGGATGCTTAACCGACTGAACCACCCAGGCGCCCCTCCTGAAGACTTTAAACATATTTCTCAGTAATGGTTTACTTTACATGTCCCGGTAAGGTTATCCCTAAGCAGGTTCTTAGTTAAGTTTGAGAATGAAAAAATTTTCTTCATTTCCTTAGTATATAAATGCTATTAATTTTTGCCTATGTACCTTCTATCCAGTGGTTTTAAGAAACTCCATTCTAGGTTTTTCCACTGGTTAGACTTTCCTAGGTACATATCTACATTACTTGCAAACAATGAACATTATGCCCTCTCTTTCCCGAAGAGCAGTTTTATTTTTTATTTCTATATACCTTTAGCTTTTAGGAACTTAGAATCTTTGATATATCTTCATAACTAATTTCTGCAAATACTCCATAAATACTCAACAAGAAAGAGCATTTTGTGTAAAAAATGTTAGTAATAATTCCTACTATGGGTATGATACCACACCAAACACTTTGCACACATTATTTAACTTATTAATCTCATATAACCTCTATAAAGCAGATATTACTATTCCCATTTCACAGAGGAGGCTCAGAGATGCTTAGTAACTTGCTTAACATCATGTAAAGGGTAGAGCTGGTCCTCAAATTCAGTTGAATTCTTTTTACTCTACCAGTCTACTTCCCTTTCTTAACATCTCCTTGGTCTTTAAAACAAAACAAAACAAAACAAAACAAAACAATCCCTTAGGATTTACATTAACTTGCAGCAATATACCAAGTCGTTCATTTGACTATTATTTGGTTTTAATTAAAAATTTTCCTTTTGGTTATATTGTTCCTTAAGGGCAAGGTGTGTCCTTTGAATGTTTCTTACTGCTAAAGATGAGAGCAAAAATTCAATAAAGGTTGGTGACTAACAGTCCTAATTCCATTCCAACAAGGACATAGAGTAACAAAGACACTCTGCCTATGAGTCTTTGCTAGTCAGGACACAGGCTGCTATACAATGTCCCTTTCCCAACCTCAGATACAGACACACAAATGCAAATGTGCATATGTATGTATACTAAATACAAGATTTAAGTTGTACTTTCACTGTACTGTATAAACTGCCAATAAGTTGATAAGATTGATGGAAACCTCATATTAGCATTAAAAATTTTTTTAAATGTTTATTTTTGAGAGAGAAAGAGACAGAGTGTGAGCAGGGGAGGGGTAGAGAGAGAGAGAGAGGGAGAGAGAGAGAGAGGGAGACAAAGGATCTGAAGCAGGTTCCAGGCTGAGGGGTCAGCAGAACCTGACATGGGACTCAAACCCACGAACTATGAGATCACAACCTGAGCCAGAGTCGGACGCTTAACCAACTGGGCCACCCAGGCGCCCCTCACCATTTCTTTATATTAATCTGTTTTGAGTAAATCTCCCTAGTCTACCACGTAGGAGAAGAGTAAAATACTTTAAGAACATAGTATCATTTATCTTGCACATGGTTTACACTGGGATTTCATTATCCTGGGGTCACACATGTGAAAACTTGTAAAGTATAAGCCAATCTAGAGAGAACAACTAACTAAATTAGTAATTTGAAAAAGTATTTTTTTAGTAGTCTACTTTTTTCCCAAATATTACGCAGAATTTTAACATAAAGCCGATACTACTAGTATAAATGTATTTTAATTCAAGTTCATATTTATTCAGCAAGTCAATGAAGAGAAACAGTGAAGTAGTTTTTATGAAAATCTGAAACATTGTGTCACATTAACTGTAGTCTTACATGACCTTTAGCATATAATTTATCTTGGTTTTTTTTTTATTACATAATATTCACAAAATTGATTTAGAGATAAACTTATGGAAATCACAGAGAACTTTTCAACTGGGCTGAAACTGGCAGGAGAAACTTTGGTAAAGACTGTCCCAAAATAAGTTAGTATTACAAGTTCAGGCACCAGTGATTTCAGTTGCAATTCAATTAAAATTACCCTGCAAGAGTTACTTTGAAAACCAATGGACCTAATGATTTTTTAAGACCTTCTAATTTAAAAACTCACAAGGACCTTACATTTGATTCAAAGCCATGTCTCCTCCAAAATTTTACACTAACTGTGGAAGCCCTTTTGAAAACAATAAAGTTGTAACAATTTCTCATTTACTTCATTCATCTCCTTCAACCAAGCCCCACTCAACTCAATCATCTGTATTTTTATTCTTTTCCCGAACAGTGTCCCACATCTTTCTTGCTTATTTCTCCTCTTATAAATATGGATATAGATTTCCTAAACTTACTACTTTAAATGTATCTAACCTTTTTATAACCATTTCTGCTATTATCTGTACACTGTCTAGTTCCTTCTTTGTTGGCGCGGGAAAACTGTTCCCTGACTTGAGATCTCTCTCTTCCTCTGTAAAGACAGATGTAAAGTAACTATTTAGATAACAATGCCTTTTTTTTTTTTTTTTGGGTATCAGACTTTTCAAGTAATCAAACTGAATTTTTTTATGTGGACCAGAAATAATCATTGCTTACATATTCAGGAAGGTTTGAGATACGTACCTGCATTGTCTTTGCAGATACTAGAAGAGTTACTATTCTCGTTACTTTGGTATAGGTGCTGAGTTCTAGTCTCTTGGGGTACAGATGACGTTTGAGTCATCCCTTCTTCCAAGGCTTGCTTTATCCAGCGCTGTAATAGGAGAAGAACCAGGGAATTATCAATAATCATTCAGAACTATTTAGTAAAGCTATTTTAAATACATTAACCAGATCATTCCACATCAACTGGTGAGAGATGCACTCCAACACACATTCAATTCCAGAGTCAAGTATTTTTTGTGTTTCAGTATATTAGAATATTGCCCCAACAATCCTTTTATGGGATAAAAGTGAGAAAATCTGGATTACACATAATGAGATCCCATCAAAACACCAAAAACCAATAAAAAATGATTATTATTCAACTTTTCATATTGCTTAGGATGGGGTAAATGGGAAGACATCAAGAAATCTTAGCTTTCATTTAAGAGAGACTCTGATCATATATTATAAAACCTGTACATAAAATAAGTGCCTAGAAAGAAGATAAAAGATCTTTTAAGAGTTGTCTACCCTGTGCTGGGGATGTCTGAAGAGGTAATAGAAAAGCTTCACAGGAAGACCTGATGAGAATAAACAGCTCTTCTGTATAGGTACAAAATACTTCCAAAAGATCTACTCTTAGACAGAATAACCTGTGAGGTTTTTTTTCCCTATCAAGTACTTTGGTTAACTTATGGAAGAATAATGCAAATCACCAGAACAAATGAACTTCTGTAGAAACCAAATAGGGGAAAAAGTCAAAAAGAGCTCTCTAATCAGTCACATTTTTTGTAGCAAATACTGGAACTACAATGATGAGATATAAATTCAGGTCAGAAAAGTGAGCCTGCAAAGATTAGGATAATAAGATTATTCATCCTGGGGAAGAGAGAAAATTTCTTACCTGTAATTGTGTTCTCTTAAGATACACAGTTGTAGGTTGCTCACCACTCTGTGGCTCTCCTGCCCTGACATAAGACAGATCGAATTTTGATAAACATCAATTTCTGAATTAGACCCTCCCCCAAATAGGAAGAGCAAAGGTGATTATAATTTTACACCTTCAGAGAACAAGTATTACAGGTAAGTAATTATTCTCTTCACCAAAGAGGGCAAATAGATTCACCCTCTTAGAAACTTAGGAAATAATAATCATTTCTTAGGAAATAATGCGAGGAATATTTTACCAAGGAAAATTTTACATCGTGTAAATAAATGGCTTTGTGGTCTACCAAATGAAAGCAAAAATAAAACTAAACACAAGGCAGTTAAGAGTGAATAAGCATATAAAAAAGAGATCTGAAGTCAAATGAATTGCACCAACATTTTATGATATGACTAGGTCTCTGAAAAGGCAAAACAAGACCAAGAATGAACTCTTATACACAGCATACTGATGTAAAGATGAACTGTCAGAAACATAGCGCCTTACAGTTTAGAAGAGACCTTAGAGGTCACCTTGTCCAAAGCACTCATTGTATAGAGGGGGAAAATTAGGCCCTGGAGGACAAAATGAGTGAAAAATCCTTTGTTACAGATACCTTTAGTACAAGTTTTTCTTTTCAGAGCAGATGACAGGACTCACTTGGGGTCACTGTGCTTTCCTCCAAGAGAAGATAAGTTCTTATATTTCCAGTGTCAAGTAGATGCACTCATAAAAGAATTTACATTCTGGATCTGATGACTACAAAAAGGGAAAATAAAACCAGGACAGGGGCATTCTAAAGAATAAGATGCTGCTATGGTTAGCTATAAGGTCAAACACAGAAACACGATCAAACCCACTCCTCCTGCCCTACTGTATGTGTACACAATATAAGAGCCAATAAAAAAAGAACTTGAACATTTGTAACTAACAAAGTTCTTTAATAACAACTTTAGATATCCCCAGCCCCTCAGTTCTAGCTATAGTTATTAGCTAAAAAGAATACTTCCTCCTTCTCCAAAACTCTATATGAAAGTTTTTAGAAGCTTAGAGATAGGTGAGAGAAATGTTTTAAAGAGTTTCATTACTATGGGGAAGGAGCAAGGAAGTAATCTGGGTTTTGGAGTCCACAAAGATCTGAACTAAAACTTGGCCATGCCCCTACTAGCTGCCTAACTCTGGGCAACCCATCTAAGACAAAGCTTCTGGACCTGTAAATCAAGGCCCATAATACCAACTTCACAGGGTTGTCATGAAGGCTTAGTGAGAAAATGCATGTGAAGAAAGCTTATAGCATATTATATGGCACATATATTTAGTGAAGATTTGTTCAACTGTATTTCAATGCTCTGTATAAAGGTACACAGATTAATAACCCCCCCAGCGCATACAATAAAATACCAATGCAAAGCGAAGTGTTTCATTTTCAGTCAGGATAGTTTTCTAAGAAATCTGGAAGACCAAATCCCTCACACCCCACTCATATTATACCTACAAGTACGTTTAAAGAAGATTTAGAAAGAACAAGGAAGGACACTAGTGAAAGACTGATTAGCTATTCATCAAATCAATGCTCGCACTCTAAAATAAGTGAACACACAAAAGATATGCCATAGTGTGCTTTTTATAAGAGCTATGATACAATATAATTTAGAAATTCCAGGGACATCAAAAAATGTTCTGTCAAACATTCTAAGAATCTGGATGCAAAATATACACACGCAACTTTACATGGCTTTTAATTTATGAGGCTTTTATGTCATTTAATCAGGTAAGAAACAACAGGCCTATCAGCAATGCACACTGTACTAACTAATCCCATGGACGATGGTTTTTCTCATCTGTTTAACTCACATTCTCCTCTGAGACTTTCAGAAATTTATCCAATTTTGTTGAATAATGCAGATCTTCATAGGTCCTACACTAGGACCTAAGTGTTCTCTCTAGCCAATCTAAAAATAACTCTTTTCCATTCCCACCTAGGATAAAGCTGGGTTCAATTTCTAGATAAAAGACCCAATTTCATTAATTCTGCCCTTCAAAAGTGAAATTTTTAGTTTGTAATATAATCTTCATGTTAATAGTAAACATTAAACCTGTGACTTCAACTCAATTCAGATCTAAGCTTAAATAATTTTAAAGACCCAATTTAAGTAAAATAATTTTATCAGATATCTAAGCATACACAGCCTGAACTCTTCCTGAGGACTAATATGATGTATATACATAAAAGTGCCTGAGCAGAGCCTGCAGAAAACAAGACTAAGGATGGTCAGACACATTTGGAGAATATAAAATGGGCATGAGTTATATGGGGTTTTTTTATCTGCTGCCAGTGGAGATACAAAGATGATCTACAGATATAAGTCTTAAACTATAATGAGGTAAAAAGAGTTCTAAGAAATGGATTTTCTATCAGATTTGAAATCATATTCTCCATGTTTCTGGTTTTTACAGGACACTGTTAGTTGGAAAAGCAAGACTGATTGCATCAGAATGATTAAGGGGGGCATTTCAAGAGGCCTGTTTATACTATTTACAATTCAGACTTCATTATTAATCTGTAGTAAATGATAGCCTGCCCTTCTCAAAGGACCAATATAGGAGATACCACTATCTGGCTTGATAAGATGCTTCAACAGTTAACATTCTTAGAAGTCTAGTGTTATGTCCAATCAAAAACAGAACAAAAGGAAAAACCTCTCTCATATATACTAAGTCATCACCTGACTTGCTCCTCCAAACTAAAGACCATATCTAATTGTCACACCTTCTCTAATGGTTCAATAGCATTCTAAAAATGTAGTTAATATTTTGAGCTGTTACTCTTCATGAGGGACTGAACTAAATTTAATCGAAGATTAGATTTGCGTGCCATACCAGAATTAACACAACTCTCCAATTATTACAGAATAAGGTTAGTCATAATGCTCATTAAATGCAAGCAATTTTTCCCCCCTCTCAGATGATCTGTAAGATCCAAGGTAAGTGACTTGGTGTAAAAATGTATCCCCAGAGACCCAACCCTCCTTTATCACTTAGGCAAATTTCTATTGTTTCCCCTCCCCCCCCAAGAAAGATGTCATTGTTTTTATTCTTGACATGTGTAAGTTATCCATGTGATTGTATTATCTAAAAGCCTCCCTTTTGGCAAAGATCTCATGGTCAAATTTCTCCTTAGGGGTTTTCTATTTATTAAGGTTATTTAAGTAAACCATTAGATGACTCAAATTCTTAGGTAAGATGTGCAACGAGGAAGACTTTCTTCAGTGTATGCTACCCATTCAGTGGTAGTGCCCTTCCTTTGTGCACAGAACCCTGTTGCCCTCCTCCCCTCCATATCCCACACCACTTTATCTCATCTTTTATGCCCCCCACCCCCAAGAAATAATTTCTGCTCTTTGGGGAAGAGAAAAGCTTTAAGTTTGGAGGAGTCAGGGAAGACCTGCCTGGAGTTGGAGACTTCATCACATCAAATAATCTATATGCAGCATCCTCATGTACGTGATGCCAGTGGAGGAGGGCAATGGCAGACACTGAGGAAGGCAGCCTGAATCCAGATCTGAGGATAAGAGAAAAGGGTGTTCCAGGGAACAGACTCTACCTCAAAGGAAGACCAAATGAAAGGGTGTCCTAGACTTCTAGAAACACAAAAACGACATTATAGGTCTGAGGGAGTGATCTATTCTCAAGAGACACCTTTGGAAAATATGCAGGGCTTCTGGGAATTCTGAAAGAGCATTCCAAAAACAACCATCAAACTCTACTGCCACTAGACCCAAAAACAGTATGTAACTAGAGAGACAGTGGGGAGAGGGGGAGAGAAAAAGAGAGAGAGAGAAAGAGAGAGAAAATTTATAGTAGGTTCCATATTTACTAGGGAATAAACAGTCCAACTTGTTTGTTATTTGATCAAGGAACAGGAATTATGCCAATTATAACAGGATTTCTCCTCTACTCTCACTCAAATGAGAATATTAATTAAATAAATTGAAAACACAATTCGATCATTTTCTTACTTATGCAATAGTGCTCTAGAGTACCTGGGGCCCAATCTCACACAGTAATCACAAATGGACACATTAACTAATACCACAAGAGCACACCCTGAACATCCCTCCCTACTCAGTCATCAAGTGCTGTGTGCTCTCAACTCAGTAACTTCAAGGGCTCTCGGAAAAGACAACAGTCAACATTCACAAATTGAGTACCAAAAATGCAGTATATATCCCATTTTAGTCCTACTGACTCGTGATGCATCACTATTCATGGCTGAAGAATTAACTCATTAAAAACTTACATGGGCACAGAGTGGCTGCCTAGAAAATATGTTAGGTATGTCACAATTACAGGCATTCTAGGTTTAAAAAAAAAACCCACATAAACACAGACATACCTTTTTACAGGAGCTGAAGGTGCCATCAGGCAGAAGGGGCCTTCGACGTCTCTCAGGGATAAAGGGTGAGCCAAAGCGAATGTAGTGTTTGGGGGTGGTGCAAATTAATGGGGAATGGATAAGACCGGGTAACATGTTCAGGGTTGTTGCCAGTACGGTTGGGTCCGTGGTGATACGTAAAGGGCACTCAACAGGGCATTCTTGCTTCTCGGCTTTGTCATTCAACCATTCTGTAACTAGATACTAAGGTAAAAAAGAGATCATTAGTCAGTGCTGGAGATGTAAAAGCCAGAAGCAGCAGTGTAGCTCACAAAGACAAACCTCAGCTAGAAACTAGGACAGAGGCAGATATAGCAGCTGCAGAGAATATGAACTGGGCATTCAGAATGCAAGGTATCTTCCTCCACCCTTTCCATGACCATTAAGGGAGAAATAATTCCAGCTAAAAGCAATTTAAGCTCTGCCTAAAAGTTAAGGGAACAAAAAAAGGTAGTAGGATGGTTTCAGCTTGCTGCCTCAAACAAAACTTTTTATCTAAAACTTTCTCTCTAGTAAAACTTGGATGAGTCATTATTTTCTGGACATTACAGATCCTCTCATTTACTAAGACACCGCTCTTGCCAGATTAGACTTACGAAGATTTGTGACTTACCTTTTTGGTTTTGGGGTATTTAGGTGCCGCACGGTTGACATGGGATCCAGTAACTGATACCACAGTTGGGTCAGACCCTATTAATTGCCTGTTTTCTCCTGAACTGTCTGTATTTCCAGCTTCAGTAGGAGTCACAGAGCTGTTATTTCCGCCCTCTTCCAAGGCAGCTTGTGACAACTCTGCCTGTTGTGCAATGGCCTGCTTCTGACGCTTTAGTCTTTGGGCTGAACTGGTCCGGTACCGAGAAATGCGACTCTTCGGTCGGGGCCTAGAAGGCTTTGCTGGAGGCGGCTTGGGGACTGGCTTTTCTGGAGCAACATCCTGTGACAACAGCAGAGTGAAATGCTTACCAGAAACTTCTTATCAGCAAACATTCTATCCAGCCTCCTATTCACTTGAAGCATTCTGAATATTTAGTGGTGAAAAAAAAATGAGTATTTAGAAATGCTAATCTCAAACATAATCCTTAAAAAAAACTTACACAAGTCAAAGAGGTTGTAGGCAGATGCCTATTTCTTTACTAATAAGTATTTATAAGATAGGTCAAAGTCGGCTGAAGGTAGCTACCTAATTTTAGGGTTCTAAGAACCCTAAGGTAATTCTTTCCTTTGTTTCTTTCCCAGGTACTGAGGTTAGGCTTAAGGCTTAGAATTCATGGCCAGAGTAGGGAATGAAAAGATTCGTTCATCCTGTGAATCTTAGGAAAGGTCAGGTGCCTAACTGCTATACAGAAGAACGGAAAGAGAAACAAAATGATTTTTATGAACTCACCATCAACAGTTTTATCTGGCAGAAACAGTATGAAGTTACATTCTAGTCTGAAAGTGTCTAGTCATTCAAATTGTTTCCCTGATTCCCACAAATCAGCTGATGAAAATGGCCTTTTTTTATTGTAATATGAGGTGAAGGTGAAAATGCTGATTTTAACTATTTCAAAAGATAGATAGCGGATATTAGTAAAAGCAAGGATGTCTAAGGCGTGGATTCTTTCCATCTCTTACCCCTGCTTGGGAAGACCTCCGGGTGTTCACTCCAACAGTCTGTGGGGTGCTTGGGATGGTCATGTTTGAAGCCGGGTTGCTAACTTCAGGTTCAGGGGCTTCAGTTTTTGCCTCTTCTCCCCGAGGGATCTCTGAGGTGGTGGTAGTAATCTCTATGTCAGAATTGCTTTGTTCTAAGGGCTGATCCCGCCGCTTCTTTCTTTTCTCTAAGTTTTCAAAAGCATGCATGATGGCCTCGACCTTCCTGTCTTCCCGGGTCTAGAAAGAAATAGCATTAACACAGAAGGAAACTTCAACAAAAGGTAGAGATAGTTTTCCAGAAATGTTATTATTAATGGAAATTCATAGACATTTAAAGACATTTGCCAGTAAAATGATACATATATCTTAGAGAACATAAGTGAAAACTAAAAATAACTTAAAAAAAATTTTTATTTCAGGGAGGTAAGTGAGCAAGCGGGGGAGAGGGAAGAGGGAAAGAGAAAAGAATCCTAAAGCGCCTCCACACTCAGCGTGAGGCCTGATGTGGGGCTCAATCTCACAACCCTGGGATCATGACCCAAGCTGAAATCAAGAGTCAGAAGCTCAACTGACTGAGCCACCCAGATGCCTCCCCAAAATATCCAGGATGCCTGGGTGGCTCAGTCGGTTAAGGGTTCGACTCTTGATTTCGGCTAAGGTCATGGTATCACAGTTTGTGGAATCGAGCCCTACCTTGGGCTCTGTGCTGACAGCATGGAGCCTATTAAGATTCTCTCTATCCCTCTCTCTCTGCTCCTCTCCTGCTCATGCAACTGTCTCTCAACATAAATAACTTTAAAAAAAACAAGAAGAAAAGAAAAAAAGTCATCAAAATCAATTTTTCTCATGGTTTTCAGAATTCAAAAATAATGAAGTAGATTTTAACTTCTCAGGACCAGAACTAAACATGGCTGGCTTCAGCAATAGAGTAGAATTTTTGAAAAGATGTGACCAACAAAAGTTTTATTTTTATGTCAAAACTCACACAATTCCAGGGGCACCTGGGTGGCTCAGTCGTTAAGTGACTGACTCTTGATTTCAGCTCAGGTCTCAGTTCCTGAGATTGAGCCTCACATTGGGCTCTGCACTGATAGCACAGAGCTTGCTTGGGATTCCCTCTCTACCTCTCTGCCCCTCCCTCACTCTCTCTCAAAATAAATAAATATTTAAAAAAAACAACCCCCAAAATAAAAAAACCCTCACCCAATTCCATAACAAGAAGCCCTAACATACCTATTTTGTTCCAACCAGGCAGTTCTTTGGAAACCAGATTGTTAGTAAGAACCCTCTTAAGACCGTCATCAGATAATAACCACTAGACCACTATTATGTGTGTCTCTGAGATAAAAATAAATAAATCATAATGAAATAAAAAGTAGCCCAAATTGTAATGTGCAGGTGATGGTATGGTATCTTTGTCAAAGAAAGCGATGATACAAACTGAGAAGAGAAGGGGTTCACATGCTGTGGGTAGCAGGAACAAAAGGATATTAGAAAGTACCCACCCTTCTGCTATGAGCTGGGTTCTCCTGGTCATCTGTAACCTCTTCTTTCTCTTCTTCTGCTTTTTCTTCTGGATTGTCTATTTCCTTTAAAACAGAGGCAATATTCAGCTGTACTCTTAAGCTCTAAGAAAAAGCAATCTTTTTTTTTTTCTGGTAGCTTAAAATCCTCTAGAAACATTTTCTAATACTTCATACAGTGTTATTCATGTGAGACCACATGGTAAATGCAAATGATAAGCACCATTCTCTGGAATGAAACATGGAAAGCAGCTGAAAGGATGTGCTTGACATTATAAAAAAAAAAAAAGAAAAAAGAAAAGAGAGGGAGAAAGACAATGAATGAATGCACACCCACCTTGATATGAAGGGCATTAAGTGTTATTATGGACTCCCTACCTATAACAACATGTGGCAAGCTGGGATCCTCTTTATTTGCAGAGAAACAATACTATAGCAACATCCTCTGACCAGGGGAAGATTACCTCATGGTCACTGGACACAGTTACTTTCTCAGGAACATGTTCTGATTGCTGATTGTTATCCTCTTCTGGAGCCTCATTCTGCTGTTCCATCTCTAGCTCTTTCCGTCGTGCTTTTCTACGTCTTGTCTCTGCTCCTATGGTTGGTAAACTTGGAGGAGGTGGGAGTGGTGGTTCTGCAGCATTGGGATTCCTTTTCTGTATAGGGCAATTCCGGTTCCCCTTGTGACATGCACAGTCCACTTTATAATTACTGCTCCAAAGAAACAACCAAGAGTGCTTGTCTTAGTACCCATGAAAAATCAGTCCTATTGTTCCATTCATCCTCTTGGAATAACAGTATAGGAATTTCCTCTAGTATAATATCTCTGAATACATTAAACAGATACATTAGACTCCTATGAATACTTCTCAGTATTTGATGCTCAATATTTGCTATATCACCCCCAATTTTTCCCTTATATATGGTCAGTGGAAAGGAAAGAAAGCCTCCACTAAGTTCAATTCTCCCAAATGTCTTTATGCTATTTACTGGGCAGTGAATCAATAACAGGGGTTAAAGAGGCCATACTTCTCTTGTGCCTTCCTTCACCTCACTTTTAACCTAATGATTCCCTACTTATTCCTAATACCTTTTCATCTCATACCTGTGATGAACATCAAGTTAACATATAATCTTTTTGGCCTAAAAGGACCAAGAGAGAAAGATCATAAATTTTGCAAAATCCATCACGTATTTATCTGTGACTTGCCATCTTAGTTTTTCTGCTTTGTCTCATTTAGAGAGATTACATGGTTTGAATGGGTGGGGTGAACTTTAAAATTTTCATTCTATATGATCCCTGGCACAAGTGCTGTGTGCATAACAACAGATGCTACTGCAATTTCTTGGGAGTGTCTCATACCTACCCTTTTACTGTTCTTGCTATAGAGACATAAAGACAAAACACTGTTGGTTAGGAGACCAGTGAACACTGTCATAGTATGTATCTGTGTCTCTAGGAAAAAAAACATTAACCCTAAATCTGTCTCTCCCTCCACATTTTCCAGACAAAAAATGAATCACTCATGGAAAGATGAGGTTAAAAAAAAAAGGAAATAACAAGGAACAAAAGCAGACTGATAGAAGAGCTTAATGTGTAAAAAGTAAGACAAGGTCATTCATTTAGGAAAGGTTTTGGAGGTCTTACCAGTTACTGTACTCATAATCAAATGCTATCGTGACCTCAGCATCCTTGGTGATGGCAGACACCGCATAGATACATAGGTGAATCATCCCATCTGCAATCATGTGTCGCACCTGTGTGAACATGGCTTATGGTTTACAATTTACCATAAAGACCAGGAACTCTCCATAAGAGAGAAAAATAGTATCTCTCCACTTAAGATTTATGGTAGTCTGTTACTTAACTCCATCATTTCATATGAAACTCTTACACAGTAATTGTTTGAAAATTCATACTTTTGAAATAAATAGAGGAACCCTGAGATGTCAGAAATGAGCATAAGATCTCTGCTCTACACTTAAAGCTGTTGTCAGTTGTACCAGAGAATTAAAATTCCTTAGCCTATAAAAAAAAGCTCTGTGGATTTTCTTGCTGAATTTGATGGCAGTTGCATGGATTATGCACAGAGTAATGAATTCTAGAAATGTCTAGCATCTCCCTTACAACACTATTACCGAAAATCTAAAAAAAATGACATCTTCTTTCATATAGTAATTTCTTTAATAAGAAATTTCTCTTTAGCAAATGCTAACTTGCTTTTTCCCATTTCTGCCTTCTCTAAGAAATCCTCCACCTGCTTCCATCCTATCAGATAGAATAAAAGCATCATTACTTTTGTTTTTTTTTGTATCTTATGATAACAGATCATGATCATTATCTACAGACCTTATATTAATCTGGGTGAAGTTTTCAGACTGCATCTTCAGAAGACTTGTCCTTTGGTGATTCCATTCAAAGAGAAGTTGCTACAGAAATCTTACCTCTGCATTTGGTGTACACGATCTTCTGATGAACCGAGCATCATTACCGAAAGTACGTGCATCCACACACATCTCTACACCATTGAATTTTGAGTAGAAGAGCACAAAGGGGTATGGTCTAAGGGATATAAGTGAAACTCCTGTAATTCTCAACACAAATAAAAAGGCCACCCCATGACTTCACTTCAAATATGAAGCATATGCTGACAGAAGCAGCAGCAGTCCTTTGCAATTCCTAAACTTGAAAAACATCACATGCCTGTCTGCTTTTGATTAAACAACAAGCACAAAGCAAGAAATGCTTGGCTTGCAAAGGAGTCATTACTGCTTTATACATTAAACAATTTGTAGATTTATCTGCACATTTTTTCTGCCAATAGCAGACAGACTTGAGCTTATCTGAGCTGTAATCTTTTCCCTAAGACCATTCTATCAACCAGAATGTTTTTTCTTCTTTCTTTCTCTCTTTTTCTTTCTTTCCAGCCATACCACTCTGCCAGGCCCACTTTAGCCCTCACTGCTCAGTGAATGATGTTCTTACTTTTTGAAGAAATGCCCATTGACCTCAAATTGCTGTCGTAACATGACTTTCCCTCGATACTCTATTATAAGAGTGTCCAAAGCCAAATCTCTTGCAGCCCTCAGGATCTTCCGGTGCTTTTGAACACGAGTGACTCTTCCCAACTGTAGCTAAATAAAACCAGAGTATTAACATTAGACAACAGCAACACCAGTACGGTAGACAGTTAATATATTTCCTAACTGAGGAAAAGGCACCAATATTTTCAGGTTTTATTTGTATGCCATTTAGCTCAATAATCAGAAACTTTTCAATGATAAAAGCTTCTAGGAAAACAGGATCCACCCAATGAACCAGTCACCTCTTCCCTCACAAAAAAGCAAGAAAAGATCAAAGAGAAATACACAATTAAGATTTTAGTGGCTCTATGTCTAATGTAAGAATAAAGAACAACCTTAGCTTTCTATTAATCTTAAAAATTCCTACCAAGGCTATATATCATTTCCTATCCTAATTTATCTGTTTTTAATTAATACTTTAAAAATATGTATCCAGACAGTTTCCAGTCACTACAACTTGCTTTTGGTTCAAGATGCTCATCAGCTGGCTAATTTGTTATTCTAAGGATTATACATTTGAAAGAAATGGTAATCCCATTATAGGCCCTCTTTCTGGGTTCAGAAAGTCTCAACTACTTACTTATAGGGAGTCTTTTACCCTTTGATCCTTACCTGCATTTGGGAACCAATAACTGTATTATTACAGGCCAATTCAGTCTTATTAATAGTGTCTAAAATAGCAGGTTTGCCCACAAATTCCTTGCTAGAATGTAGATGTTGTTCAAGGGCGTTCTGTACATCTGCACTGTACTGATTAGTGAAAGCTTCTTCATACTGATCAGTCCATAGTCTTATCCGATTTTCCCATCCCTCAGTTGTATTCTCATCTAAATTCTGTGCTTCAGAAGGAGAATTCTGTAGAGAACAAAGGTCAGGAAGGTTAGGAGAATCCATGCATAAAAATGGGGGGAAAACAGGCTGTATTTCCAGAGAAAATTAATTTTCACTTGGCAGTTGGTGTGGCATAAAAGAGCAATGGCCTGGGAGTTAGGGGATCTGGCTTCTATCATGGTTTTGTTACCAATGAGATGTGAGACCTTGAGCTTCTTATACAAGAAGTCTCCTCATTTATAAAGTGAGAAATTTGGATCACAGTTCCATCACATCACTGTGATTTTATGACCATTTTTAAATCACAGAAATAAATTTTGTTCTTATCAGAAGAATGACATCAAGTTCACAAGAAAATCTTCATAAACACGAACAACAGAGATACCTGAAAAGATCACGCTGTTTAAATTTCCATATTGAACCGAACATCTGTGTTAGTGTACCAGCCTAAACTGGTATTTCACTTCTCTCCAGGAGAATGTTTGTTTTTTGTGACTTATTATTTTCATTATACAATTAAATACACGATAGGTCTAAAAATACCTGTGACCCAAATAAATAACCCATAATCTCACTTCCCAGAGACAAAGTTATCATTTTGGAATGTATCTTTCTAGCACTCAAACTCTGACAGTTTCAACAGCTGCAGTCTGAAGAACAGAGGTGGGGGCAGGGGAGTGGGTAGACGGAGTGTAGAAAATGCTGAGAGGTACTGTGGGATACTTCTCTAGGAAAAACGCTGCTCTCTATGGTGACAATTCTGAGAAAAAATTATTTATCTACAACATTATCCTAAACAGTTTTTACATTTGAGATACAGAGACACAGCTTAAGTATGACACATATTCTCCTCCATGGTGTCATCAGAAAACAAACACACACTGATAGTGATGATGTCATACCAGTGATGACTAGAAGGAAAAGATACCATAGTGCCAAAGCTACTTGCAAATCCATGTCCAAACTAAAGTTGCAAATATGGGCATAAGAAAATTAAATATACTTTCCATGAATGACACAGAAAACATTTATATCTATTTTAACAATTGCTTTCTTTCACTTTTGTGTCACTGTTTTTGATGAACTATTGTCTATCGTCCTTTTCCCAAGGAACAGGGGAATGAAAAGAAAAAATTAACACTTTCACTACCCTTCTCACCACAGTCCAAAAGAATGAACAATAAACAAAGGGATCTAAGAAACACCTGAGGCCAACACACTAAGAACACAGTATCACCTGAAGTATCAGGAGCAGCTAAGCAAAAGAAAAGTACAAAACCTGAGATGTAAGGGTGCTTATCAGACTGGGGATTAGGGGGGCCCAAACAGTATTCCCAGGTTTAAACATTCAGTCGTGATCACTCAACTGATGACTTACTACGCTTAATTTATACCAGAAGCCTTTGTCACATTATTAGCTGTTGTTCACTAACAGAACACTGACTACTCTGCTGTTCCATTCTTCTAGGTACTAGAAACCCCAACTCAGTGGATTTAGAGCATAGTTCTTGAGCAGAGGTGATTTTCCCCTAGGAGACATTTGGTAATATCTGAAGTCATTTTTGATTACCACACTTGGGTGTATGTGTTACTGGCACCTAGTGGCTATGAGTAGTCTCCAGTAGGCAAGCTCTTGATTTTGGGATTAGAAATCCATATGATGAATACTTCCCATTCTTATGTCTCTCATGCACATCTTTGGTGGTGCTCTTACTAATAATTAATTCTGTGTACAAATTTGTAACCCAACTTAGAATTCTGATACGAGAATCAAAATAAACTAGTATTTTTTTTATTACTTTAATTTTAAAATGCCTATGGAACTGTCAACATCTTGAAAATACAAGCAATTTACACGTAGAGGTTTATATGTAGTTTTCACGGGCAGCCAGTCAATAGCTTTCAAAAGGTTTTGAACATCTGGAGGCAAGTTACAGCAGTTGGCTGATAAAAGAGAAACGGGCTTAACAGCTGGAATCAGGGCTATGTCTGCCCCATAAGTCTATTTAAGGTCCCCTCTAAGCAAATGAGACAAAAATAAAGGGGCAGTGAAGGCAAATGTGACCTCTTACAGGAGACAGATCTAGCAAAAAAAAAAAAAAGAGTAAGTTGTGTTCCAAAACATCCCAGGACTCTTGATGCTCGTGGGCTCTAAGTCCTTTCCCAGTGCTTTTACAGGTATGTACAAGTCTGTTTATGGGTATATGCAAGGTGAAGCTTTCATATTTTAGATAAAGTGTCACCTGTGATCTTCATTAACATCAGTCATATTGGTATTCCATGGATACTTATGTGTATTAATCTTAATGAAGATTTTCCTTACTAAAAGATTTTAATGTTTATGCCATATAACTGTCAACAGGAAAGATTCTGCTTCTAACCATTTACACATTTAGGGATAGAAATGCTTATAAAATTAAATTAGATCTTAATTCTAAGTAAATGTTATGAAACCATAAGTAATGAACTGGGTTGGGAGCTATGCTATCCTCTCACATATACATAGGTAAAGAAAAATACCAGTATAATCAAATATCCTTTGGGGAAACTTATTACCCAGTACCACTGCAGGTAATTTCTCAAATCTCCAACCATTATCCAGTATCACCAAATAAGCTCTTTCATTTGATAAGAAGAAAAGAAACACACTAGCATAACCTGCATCTTCTATATCAAGGAGGTATGCCTGGGACAAAACAGTTCAAAAGTAATTCCAGTAAGAGTAATTCCTATCAATAATACTACTTTCCTAACTGATGAAATTTATCCTTCCAACCGTTGCTTAAAGTCCAAATGGTGGTAGGGTGGGTGTACAAGAGACCCCGTAGCACCAGAAAAACCTCAGTTTGGAGGTTGAGGCCAATTACAACGACAGAACACATCAGCCTCATTTTGTTTGATAAAATGTCACTTCCCCCACCCCCCGCCCACCAGGAAAGCAGCTAATGAAAAACCAGTAAATGAAGGCTCATTATAGAAAGGGAAAATATTTCAGAAACAAGAAAACCTACTTTGGAGAAAGGCTCTATGAAAACTGAATGGCAACAATTACAAACTAACAAAAAGCAGAGTCCAAGATTCCCAGACCATCAATGTCAGGAAAGAAGCTGACCAAAATGCAAGATCACAGTGAAGTAAAACACAGCATCAGGGAAGAATACCCCTTACCTTCATCCGCAAGGACTTCCGGGATCCCTCTCGAAATGCCTATCCCAAAGAGGAAAACAAGTAGAACAAAACAAAACTTGGTACCAAGAATGACAGTTATACCTATCTGAGACTAAAACTAAGGCAAGAACTAGTGTTTTAGTCTGTCCCCTTTTCCCTAGGTAATAAACACAGTGGAATTCCCCACACTGTTATCAAGAATTGGGGCAGCTCTAGGCCAGTGACCTTTGAGGCTAATTCTGACACTTTCCATTGTGAAACTAAGTAATTAACAGGGAAGAGCATGCATCACTTAAATCCTATATGCACTCCTGTCACTAAAAGAAAAATAAAAACATTTCATAAGGTTGCAGATTTACCAGTTTTGAAATTAAGAAGGAAACAAAGACCAATCCCCTTAACAAGGGGTGGGCAAGTCACCTAAGAGCAACAAAGTTGCCATGATGGGGAAGAAAGAACACAAAACAGAAGAGGTTTCTCCTGGAGACTTTTTAGTTGAGAATACATGAAAGTGACCACAACCCTGAGGAAGCCTAAACCATTCAAGAGAAGTTTCCTCACTTTTTTGAAACAAGGAAAAAACAATCAACTCAATGACATGAGGTGGGCATGTACCAGGACAAGAATTTCAGACTGTATTTTGGGACTGAGGAGGTGGGGAGATACTGAAGGACAGCGGAAGCCTAGACTGGAGGTTACGGTACCTATGGGCTTGGCCAGGCGGGGCTGGGATTTCATACCTGGGATGGGGTTTGGAGAAGAAACTTTGTGCCAGTTGTGATGGTATGGAGTGGCAGAAGAGAGGTTGGTCTACATATTCACAACACAGATTAGCCGATTTTTGCCAAGTAGAGCAAAAGTGGCCCTTCAAACATCTGGATCAAACTTCTTAAAAGAATTTTGGTGCCTTCTTGGTCCAGAATTTGAACTATATCAGACATATTTCTATTTAAGATACTTTTACTCTCCATACCTTGATTTTCTTCGTCTTTGCTGCTGCACGACCCTTTTCTGGACTCTTCTTCCGCTTCTTGGGTTTGGTTCTTCTAACAGTTAAGGTGATGCTTGTAGGTGTGTGCTGTGTTGCTGTGTACAACACAGTGGAAGGAGAAAGCTCCTCATCCCAGCTTTCTGTTGCACTGCTATCCCCACCTGAAAAAAAGTTATTTCATAGTTTATACGTTGTGCAAACAAACTCAAAAGTGCATTAAAAGCAGCTTATTCTTTTATCTCTACCCCATATCCAGAAGTCATAACTTCTATTAACTGTGTCATCTTTAGAACATAAATACCCACCTTCCTTATGAAATCAAGATTCTTTCTATACCACTGGCATCAAGCATAAAAACCCTGTTCTACATCACATACACTTTCTCCCTTGTACTGAGTCCCCAAGCTTCATCGCCTCAATATGTAAACAGAAAAAGGATCTCGTTATTTTATTTGGTATGTGTGCTCACATGACATATTTTGATTGCTTCAGGGCTAAAATGTTGTTTTTGGGTATATTAATTCACAAGAGAAGTACACAGTGTTTGTGAGAGAACAGCTTTCTCTTTTCATGAAGAGTTGGGACCATGGGAACTTACAGAAGTTCTTGAGATGATTATGTAAATTGCAAAATATTTATCTGTCAAAATGCGGGCCCAACCCATTTTCAGCTCACCTGATATGTTGTCCTGCTTCCGCCGATGAAGTCTAATAACCTTCCCCCTGCTCATTCCCCTAAAGAGGGAAAATAAACTTAAAGTAGTCCTTCCAACAGCATGCCGCACATCATTGCACACATGGGAGACGTGTCTCTCTGTATACTACCCCCTTCCTCCCACCTACCAAATGTTTCCAGGACATTAAATTTCATATCAAATTCAATAGCTTTAACATCAATCTCTCATTCCTTGTTGTCAGCAATTCTCACCTAGTGCAGAGAATTCGAGCCAAGGAGCATTAAGGAATCATCTACATTAACAAACACAAGAAAGAATACTTTGAGCTTTTCCCTACTAATAAGAAACCCTAATCCCAGCAACCCAGGCTTGAATTGAGATGGAGCATGATCTTACCTGCACTTGTCACAGTTGAGAAGGAAGCCATCCTGAGAAAGACCACAAGGACACCAGGTAGGAACAGTCTCTCCTTCAGAGTTCGGGCTGTCTCCACAGCGTTCCTCTACGGGCGACGGCAGGCCATTCAGGTCAGAACGAGGGATGATCGTCTGGACAGGGGGAGAAGCAGGAGGTGTCGGAGGAGGAGGGGCTCCGTAATTATGATCCTGAAAATAAGATTTTTTAAATCAACAGTGTCCAAACACTGGCCCCTCTCTCCCCTAAAGTATGGTACATATGGAAAGAAAGAAGAAAGTAGTACCCTTTGTTTTTTGGCTTCAACCAGGAAAGTGATAAAACAAAATGCCAAGGTCAACTGGGACATAAAAACAAGAACAATGATGCAGGGCTAGACGTCCGCTGGAGGCAGGGAAGTGCAAAAGGGGCAACTTCGTCATGCTGCATATAAACATTTCAAGAAAGTCACAATGTATAAGAATGGATTACACTCCAGGAAGATCACTGCTCTGGAGAGAAACAAATGCATACTCACAGCATAAGGCAGTCCTCGACACCCATGCCTCTGAGTGGTCCCATAATTATGAGTGGAATACACGCTCTTCTCATTAACTGCTGGACTAGCCTCCACAGATTCAGGGCTGCACAAAGGCGAAAAGCAACGCATGATAGCATAACACCTAATCTTCCCTTAAACTAAGACTTTAACTTCCCATTCTAACCCCTCCACTTTCCACAACCACCAGCCACTAGAATAAGAGAAGGAACTCAGTGAAACAATCTGATTAACATAACTAAGCCTATAAATAACAGGAGTGTTATTAAATGTGGATTTGTGTGTAACATGAAGCCAGTACAGGCAGATGTCTCAAGGCAGGCACCTGGAATACAAGGTGTCCCTAATGACAAACACAAACGTACCAGCTGAGCAGGGAGTTTCCCCTAGAGAAGCCACTCTGGGCTGGTTTAGACTCAGAACTATTCTTCTTAATTGGATCTCTTAATACTTCCATGAAACCTCACATGACATTTGCAGTGAGTGAGATGATGAAAGTGCCTTCTGCACTGCCCCAGGGACCAGGCCCTCTTCCATTCACTACCAAGACAGGATACCCTGAAGAAAGTACAGGTAAAAACAACGGCATCTTATATTTATCATACCTCTCATCTTGATGAACCCCCAAACACCTTTCAAATATTAGAGTAATAATTTCTCATCCACCAATGACATGCAAGCATATCAAGGACACAATTACTTAACAGCTGCATGGTAATACCACAGAACTTCAAAATAATCAGAACTGTACTCAGAAGTTATTGTCTACTGACAAACAGTAAGAGTAGTAGTGGCTACCATTCTGAATCACCCATTATTTTCTAGGTGCTTTGATGTACATTAATTCATTTACTCTGCAACTAGTAAACATGGTAAATAGCACCCCATTTTTACAGAAGTTGAGGTGGTGAGATTATGTGACTTCACCAAGGTCACACACTGAGCCAGAATTTGAAACAATGTCTAACTCCAAATCCTGTACTCTTTCCACTATGTTTAACTGGTGTGGTAAACCAGGATAACATTCTATTTTTAAAAACTTAAGTAACCAGGCTTATTGAAAAACTTGGCTTAGAATCTTTTTGTACCCTCAATGAGTCGAAAGCAAAGTGCTCAAGTATAATTTATTAATATAAAATAATTATAAATGTGTTCAAATTTAGAAATTTAATGTAAGCCTTTACTTGATAATAAAAAGGCATAGGTAACAAAGGACAAAATACAAGTTTTGGTAAAAAAAAGAACTTGTAACTCTGATTGTTACCTGGTTAGATTTTAGGGAATCTTGAGAAAGATAATTAAGGAATATGATCATATAACTTTGAACTCAATAATGGATTATCTGTCATTTAAGTTAACTAGAACAGAGATTCACAAATCAGAAACTCCAAGGACACGTAGTAACTCAGCCTTAGAGATCAAAGGGTCTTTTAAGGAATCAAATAATGCATAGTTTGCTTTAAGGAACATACATTTATCCTGCTTGGAAGTATACAATACACCGTACTTGGCAGGAATAAAGTGTGCGCAGTTCAATGTGGTGCAATGTCAGCTGAGAAGTGAGGGATAAAAGAAAATTCTGAGATATATCCAACTCACCCAGTTATATGCTCCAAAACTGTGAGAAGGGATCTTATTAATAACAGCAAAGGTAATTTCTAGGTGAAGAAGAACTTTAGACATAGGAAAGTATTCTGTTAGTGAAGTGCATGCATTTTATTCTTTAAGAGTGTCTGCAAGATGGGAACTGGGGTGGGGGGTACATCAAGAATGCAGGTCAGTATTCTTGAGAAAAGATGATCTGACATGGCTCACTGAGAGGCAATCAGCTCTGAGTATTAGGAAACAGGTGGGGTTTCCTAAATGAAACTGAAGGCAAACAAGCATTAATAAAATGAAGGTAGAATTTAGTTTCTATGATGGACAGTTAAGAGAAAGTAATAACTTTCTACAACATTGTTAATTCACTAGATAAACAAGTATTCCAAAGAACTGTACATATTTTGTAGAAGAGATTTTGTACCACTGAACACATGGGGTGAAACATGGCAGCCATTTATTAGAAATGGAGTTTTTCTGGACAGGAAAAAGGAATGTGGCATGAAATAAAAGATGGCCATGGAGATGGAGCTATGTTGGTTGTATCTTACCCATCTCCCAACTGGGTAAATATGAACATATGCACTTCATGTGCAAGTCTAGGGAATAAAAATAAAATGTATATTGTGGAGGTTAAAAGGCCATCCCACTGGACAATACTTCCTAGTAAAGCACAGCATTTAATCTGTTGCTATGCGTGCAAAATATTAAAATTTAAGCTCATCTTTTGATGAGGAAACTACAATTTCCATAGTGGTTATTAATCAGTTACATGTTGACAGGTTGATTTCCTAGGATATTCCTTCATATATATATATATATATATATATATATACACATATACATACACACACACACACACACACATATATATATATATATCAGCTCTTATCTATGTTTTAAAATATGGAGTAAAAATCTGTAGTGTTAGGATTGCGTTTCCTTATTAGCCAACCATTTTATGCAAATGTATTACTGCCTTTCTTCCTCTATGTTTGAATTGCTATGAGAGTTGGGCACATACACAGAAGCCATGTTTACAACAGATACTGAGTCGACTGGGTTTTAAGTACAACGTGCCACCTACTGCTATAATGCTACCTCTTGGAAAATGTCTGAAATCCATTTATGGCATAATTGTAAATTCAGAAAAATCCTTGCTTCTATTGTTACATCTAGAGGTTCTCCTACAAATACATGAAAAATGCATGATGTATACTGTTGTTATCAGATTTAAAATCCCATGAGGTAAGATCTACGTCTTTTACTTAGTGGAGTATGTTGCCTTTCATACCAAGTTTAATTTTAATCTTAGAGTGCCCAGAACAGTGAAATATGCAGGAAGAGTGGAACATGCATGGTGAAACATTAAGAAATATCATCTAAAATGTAACAGAATGGTACATAAGCAAATTGTTGACATTATCTTGTAGAAATACTAAATGAGTAACGGTGTAATAAGTCATGACAACAGTATCAGAAATCTGTCAAGAAATTACAATGAAAATGCTTCAGGAAATAGAAACCTTGCAGTCAAATTTTTAGGCCCTAAGTCTGCAATTACTTCTGGACTACCCAGCAGCATTTATGGGTGGTCATCTCTGTACTTTGGGAAAAACACCAGTTTTAAGAATAATTGCTTTAGGTCTTTTTCTACAAATCCCAAATTAATTTAATTTGGGGTTGATCACATTAATTTGATTTAATCTCTCTTGAAATTTCTCACCAATGTTAATGCTGTCTACCTGTGTGGTTTGTTAGTCAATCCATATAGGAGGTAGTAAATGACTTTACAAAAATTCATGAACACTATACAGTTATGGTTCCTAATGCAGCAAGATTTTTCAGTACTTAATTTGGGAAATAGTACTTGTAAACTTGGAAGTCTAGCTACTGGCATAACTGAATCTCTTTGCATGCAAAAAGATAAAAACAAAACGAAACAGGAAAAAAAGCCCTGGAGGGAACACAATTCCACCCTTCCCACCCCCCACCCTCCTCCACCTTCCTTTTTATATGGGAACAAGGCCAAAATTCTTCAGTTCTAGACTACCCCAGAATATATTGCTTCTTAGGGTAGGTTCATGTTAAGTCTTCCTCTTTAAGGAAGACAATAAACAGTTAAGTAATCCTAGGTGGCTTTGTGAAGAAATGTACATGCTCTTTACTATATTCTCAGTTTTAAGGAAGAAAACCACTATTAATCAGGGATGCAGTTGAACCCAGAGCTCTGGTACAGTTGCTTTGCTTTGCTGAAGGGGGAAGAATCCCCAGGGACTATGAAAATGGCAAGAGAAACAGGGGAATTAGAGCAACACCCACCTCACTCAAGAAGTGGCTGTGGGATCAAGAGTCTGAACTGGACCTGAACATATTCAAAACACCAGGATTTTTCCAGCCCAGACCCTAATCCCTGGTACTGCCTGGAATAGACTTGGCTTCTGGGGGTGTGCTGCCCCCTAGGCCCCTTGGGTCTCTTTCGCTGGACTTTCACATCCTGGTGTAGTGCCACTTCGTCTTGAAAGGTAGGGGGCTTCCACTTCCTTTCTGTAAGCAAGGAAGATTGGGTACAAGGGAGGTAAAAGGACAAGAGGGGGAATCTGTGAGCAGGGGGAATCTTGGACAACTTAAAAGAGAAGGGATACAAAAAGCTAAAAATTTTTAAACTGAATAATATATAAAGTTTTATAATGAAGGCCTACCTTCATTGCCATTTGGTATTTAAATTCTTCAAGAATTGAGAGTCTATTTTAGGGATTGGGCTTTTCGACAAATTCTGAATTCCTAAAGCTGCTCTTAGCTGAAAAAAAAGTTTGGTACCACTGATTTTGAAGGTCCTCTTTCTAGGCAATGAATATTATATAAAAAAACAGATGACACTGCTTTCCACGTTTTCTACCCCAAATATCAGAAGTTCTAAGTAACCTGCCCATATAAGGTTTTAGCCCCTTTACTCTAGAACAGTGAGAAGTACATAGGAAGAGGCCTTCAAGGAAAATCAGTTGGAGAGAACTCCTTATCTCCATCAGAATAATCATTAATTCTACAGAAGCAGGCAGTGACACCTACTTTATTTCAATCTTCCCAACCCGTCAAAACCAATGAAAATGTAAGCACTACTTTGCAAATTTAATTCAATGATATTATTTACTAAGAAATCCACCCCCACCCCATTCTTTTCCTCCCCTTTCTAACTCTTTTTTTTTTCCTCCAGCTTCTATGGGCGAAAAGGGAAAGGTCCAATGTCATTTACAGTGGGCTAGGCTTGGGTTTAGAAAATATTGCTTATTGTTAGATGCCCATAACAAAGTTAGCTCCACACAAATTGGTAATGCACCTACTACCTAGAAAGTAGCACTTACTCTGATCCAGCAGCCATATCTGAGTAGGATGTATCTGGTGTGGTGACTCCCAGAGGGATTGCAATGCTCATGACGTCCAATACAGCAAGAGAGTGGAAATCACGGGGTCCAATTAATGGAGACTGGCCACTCTGAGAGTGGGGGTGAGCTGCACAGCCTTAACCAACATGTTATGGACATGAGGAATCCTGCCAGAGAAAAAGAAAATATCTAGTAACCTGATAGTTCTTTAAGTGTATTCCAAATGCTACAGAATATTTTTCCATTTTTAAAATAAGTCTTTTAAGGGGCAAATATAAATAAAACAAGTACAGCAAAGGGTCTATACATTGTCCTATTTTATTGTGTACTACATTTATGTTCTACAAAATGAGGTAGCCAAAGTTATGCTAACTTTTCATATCTTTATTATTATTTTTCTTTGCTTTTTAGCAAAAGGGAAAGTAATGGTCTGCCTTGCTTACTAGTATAAGTACATTTCCACCATTCTACAACTGCTCATCAAACAAAATTTTCTGGCAGCCTAACACCTATTACATAGTAAGTTCTAATGTAGGTAAATAGAAATATCAAAGTTTAACTAAATTCTTTAACAATTAAAGATCTTCATTTAGGGGTGCTTGGCCGGCTCAGCTGGTATAGCATGCTACTCTTGATCTCAGGGTCATGAGTTCAAGTCCCATACTGGGTGTAGAGATTACTTAAAAAAAAGAAAGAAAGAAAAATTAAATATTTTTAATATTTAAAATTAAAGTCCCCCCCCCCCCCCGGGCCACAAATAAATGCAGTTTTACCAGCAGCCAACAATGTTATTTATTCCAGATTAAGTGTGATGATAAAAGAGATCTGTTTTTATTTGATTGGATACAGCTGTTCTTATTGCTTTCTAGTGTCACATTACATTCTTTTCCTTTTTTTTTTTTTAAAGTTTGAGAGAGAGAGAGAGAGAGAGAGAGAGCACGTGGGGGGGAGGGGCAGAGAAAGAGGGAGAGAGGAGAGAATCTCAAGCAGGCTCTGCACTGTCAGCATGAAGTCCGCTGCAGGGCTCAAACTCATAAACCATGAGATCATGACCTGAGCAGAAACCAAGAACTGGACACTTAACTGAGCCACTCACGTGCCCCTCTTTTTCTTCTTTGAAACCATTTTATTTTAACTGTAATTTTGGGAGAAGATGAAACTACCTTAACTGTATTTGTTAGGCTTTCACTACTAGGTTTAAATAAAAACGGACGCCTGGGTGGCTCAGTCGATTAAACATCTGACTCTTGGCTTTGGCTCAAGTCATGATCTCACCACTCATGACTTCAAGCCCTACATCGGGCTCTGTGCTACCAGAGCTTCTTGGGATACTCTCCCTCTCTCTCTCTGTGCTTCCCCTGCTTGCTCACTCTCTCTCTCTCAAAATAAATAAATAAAAAAAAATAAAATGAAATGAAAAAAACAAAAACATATACCATAAAGAGTATAGTTTCATGATAAAGATGAGAAAATTTTCTATGGAAAAGGAGACAGGATACCTTGAGTTGCTGACCATAACCAGTGGAATTTGGGAACACAAAAGACTCACAAACTACTAAACTGTAAAACGTCAAAAGTACATTAAGACTGAGGTGCTCCTGGCTGGCTAGCTCACTTGGTAAGGTACATGACTCTCGATTTCCCATTTTAAGTCTGAGCCCCATGCTGGGTGTAGAGATTACTTGAAAAATAAAATCTTAAAAAAAAAAAAAAAAAAAAAGCACATTAAGAAATTTGGAGGTATGGTACAAAGGAGGTAAAAAGTGTACTCTGTTTGATTTCACATTAGTGGTTTTGTATTAAACCATTAAAGGAATGAAACAAGAAGCGTTTTATGTGGGAGGGAAGAAAGTCAGTGTGACTGTTAAAGGCCCAGGTTAATAAAGACTTTTGCAAAGAGACTACAAAAATATCTCATGACTGATCTACTGATTCATGGTAAGACAAATAAGAAGAAAAATCAAACATTTATATTAAAGAAAATTTAATGCAATGAAAAGTATATGATACTAACTCAATCCAGGGAAAAATGGCAAAATTTAAATGGTAGACCATCTGAGATACCTGAATCTTTTTTGATATATGAAGCAAATTAATATGGATAAGAAAACAAATTGTGAGCAGTGAATGAGGCCAAGATTTTTAAGAACACATTAAGATAATATTAATCTTTTGCGTTGTTATTTTAGAATACTATAAACAGCTATATGCTAAGCAGTCCTCCCTGGCACCTACATTTTTAAAGAGCTGGATCTCATCAAGATCTAGGACTTTCCAAATCTGAGGGAAGGCCAGACACCGGTTCCTATACAAGTGAAGGGGACATATTGCTAGACTTGGGACTGAAATGAAAAAGGCAAATTTTCCTGTTGTTTCTTTTCAGTTTATAAAAGAGAAGTGACTAACCTAACTCCTTAGGCCTGTCGTACACATAAATGTTTCCTTTCCCTAACAGTATATCAAAACAGATTTAGGCAGTACCTCCTCCAAGCCTCTGGGAAATTGAAATAAAATCTACAAATAACAAAAGAGAGAATATTTATAACTTAATAAGCTCAAAATATAGTTAAATATTGGGGACTGTTGGTCACAACTCTTCCTCTAATTTCAGTGTCACTCTATAACTTGAACCAAAGAGAAAAACACAAACAAACAAAACCAAAAAGCCCAGAAGCTGCATGGCTTGATAATCAGAGCAGAATCTTATAATGATCATGCTTCCCCTAACCAATACAGGAATCTCAATCATGTGTTACAATTTCAGTAAAGGACAGAAAAAGTTATTCAATACCATTAAAAAGCCTTTGTCATAGCCATTACTATTGTATGCTCATAAAAAAAAAGTAGGCTGCTAGAAGAAAGACAACTTATAAAACTTAAGCTGACAGTTATCTTTGCAAGTCATTTTTAAAAGATATGCTAAAAGGAAACAATGGGAAAATTACTTGATAATATTTCCTTAATGAATGAGTAAATAATTAACATATTCCTTATTGAAATCTCAACCCAGTTAATTTGGATACTTGATAAATTTAAGAAATATTAACTAGTTAACTATGAACTTCTCTTTCATGAATTCCTCCATCTTCCTCTTGTCTACTTTTACATGACCCATCCTGATAAAGACAACCATTATATAGCATGTCCATCGTGTTCTAAATAATGCTTTAACAATATCAGCCTTCCTAATTCAAAACATGTTAACAAAACCAAATTGCTCATATAACCCTGACAGTCGTTCCTTCCCTAAATAATACTCTGCAAAATGTACCTCTTAAAATAATAACTAAAGTCATTTTAACAGATCATCTATATGCAATATTTTCTTATTTTAATTACTCTAGTTTTATAAGCTAAGACAACAGACTCTCAGTATAGTTTACAAAGCTTAGCAGTATAACAGTCATTAACCTATCACAGGATTTGGAGAGGTGTCTTAGAGTGAAAAGTTAAATCTGTCTCTAGGTAGAACAATTTCAAGGTATCTTTTACCTGTTAATTTTTCTGTCTCTTCCTATAAACTCTATGAGGACAAGATTTTTGTGTTTTATCCTCTGTTGTAGTTTCAATGTTCTCAATGGTGCCTGGCACACAGAACGTGTTCTGAGAATGTTTGCTGAATGAATTATAATCACAATGATCAACATATAATTGTAGCATTCATTACAATATAAAAATTAAAACAAATTTAAAGGATTTATTTGACTCAGTCACCTTTTTATAGACCTCCGAATATGAAGTCCCCCAAAATTATCTGCCAGTAACTCTGAAGACCTAGAAAAAGTTGGGACACAGATTAGTACAGAAAGAAGTAACATTGATAGACACAAAGAACAGAATTATATAGAATATTTTAACGGTAATTTTGTGTTTCATTTCTACACACTGGCTTGTTAACCATCCTATGTTTCATTTACTCTATATTTTTGTCCTTTAACCGATATATCCTATTTCCCTGTAAAGCCAGAACCTAAATAATGGAAAAGGAAATTATCTTTATTAAAGACTTAAGAAATGGAAAATATGATGTCATTCAGTAATCCTCTTTTCTTCAAATGAGAATTCTCTCCCATTTCCCAAGAGATTCTTTTTTCTCTTTCCTAGGAGATGCTTCTTCTGTACTGACCCCCTCCCAAAATCCAGGGGCTTTCGTTAATCAAATGTCAAATTTACTCTCTACTATCACCTATTAAAGTTCATATTACGCCCATCCCCTCCATCCCACCTATCCTCTTTCCTGCTATAAAAAAAGACTGACAAAAGGGAGTCAATTCTATGTGTGGTAAACTTCATAATGAAAACATGGGGAAAAATAGGGCCTTAAATAACTTTCTACCCTCCAACAAGTAAAGGACAATAGGTAATTTTAGGCAGCAAAGTCAAATTTAACATTAGCCAAAATAATGTTAATCTCTCTATGTATGTGTTAATATATACCTAAAATGTTAATGTAACTATGTATGTGAAAAGAGCTGTTTGTGGGATTCCAGTTACCAAGCAAGACAGGAAATATACTTTTATATCAATATTTTATTTATAAAAAATTGGAAAATTAACTATTCTTTAAAAACAATTTTAAAAGAGCACACATAAAAGGTATGAAGGTAATAGTAAAAGAAAGAAAAAATAAAGAAGTGGACTCCTTTAGCAAAAACAAAGAAAGGATAAGAAACGACAGGAGGAAAAGGGAACTAAATATATGAATATACAGTAGGGGGAAAATGAATGCACCAGAATTTCAATTTCATATCAATTTGACTATTTCCAGAACAAGTCATCAGAATCCACAGGAACAGTAGTAAGTTCTTGGATTCAGAAGCAGAACCAACCACTCTCCCAGTACTAAGTACTTTTTTGAGAAGTCACCATTTACATACATACACAGTTTCTGGAGAAAATACTGTTAATTAGAAGATGCCAGAAATGTTTTATAATTACCCATCTTTTTAACTGGGTTCAGAAATGGTCAATAGTCTCTGTGTCATTCTGACAGTCTCTTCTCTATATGACTTGCTGAAAGCACAAGACCCGTGTGATCTATCTGGTCACTCTCAGAACAGACACACAAAAAGTGTTTTCAGAACAATTCCAACAGAGATTTCAGAAAAAGAAATTGCATCAGCCAGGTGAGCCGGAAGCAGCTGGGAGACAAGAGTCCAATAAACAGCCAATCCAATGAAAGAAATTCAGAACAAGTCTGCTTCAGTAATCCTGTGAAGAGGACTGGCAGGAAGAGGAGTGCCGCTTTAGAAAGAGAACAGGCCTCATATGCTTCAGACAGTCTTTGTACTGAGGCTGTGGACCTTGGCCATTCTCCCAGAAATGATGCAATCCTGATGAACAAGATCTGCTGCCAGAGAAACAATTGTTAACAGCCTATGCAGACAGCAACTCAGCCAAGGAGCAATCTCTGATCAACTCTCTTCACAAACCCCCAGAAGCCACATCTCTTCCTCAATTTTGGTCTCTGACAAAACATATAAGTGAATACACATTAAATATATACAAACAAGCCATCTTCCCAAAACGTCCCTTTTAATTGTTTTGGTTTTCCAATCTCAATCATCCGTAACTAAAATTTAAATACATCACTGAAAGCATTTCTATTTTAATGAATATAATTCTCCAAGCATATTAACAACAAGGTTTTAAAGGCAAGGTGTTAACAAAACGGTTGAGATTTTCCTTACTCTCATTAGAAAACGTTTTGAAAAGTAGTAGTGGCTTCCCTATATATGAAAATCACTCGAATCTAGGGCCCAATTATGAGATTTCAAAGTAAGGACAAATATGCACACTCACTAATTCAGGGCCAGAAAAGTATATTTTACAGTTATTTTTCAAATTATGTGAGACCCAATATGTTAAAGATAGGTATGTATTACAGAAAAGGAGAACATCTCTTCTTGTTTAGGCTGGCATAAACAGGTTGAATGATATCACAATCTGCAATGCTTACTTTTCTCAAGGGCAACATTATTACTTCAGATCTTTTAAGAGGGTTAATGATTATTTTCATCCTATTAGCCACAACTTCCTATTTTGGAATTAAAATTATAAACATCCTCAATTTAAAAATCCTCCCTAGATTCCTTACCTCCTAGGTCTGGTTTCTTTCCAGAGTTTTAGCATTAAGTTGTACATAGAATACTTTCATAAAATTATTAGGATTTCTGCCCCTCATTTACTACGTAAAGGACCCTGCATATAAAAGCTCTCAGTTCTCTGAATTCCAACTAGCCATAAGCTACAATCAACCAAATTTCTTCCTTTTGAAAGCAATCTCTTAAACTGGGATTCACTAAAACACAAGCATCTAAGATGTCTCCTGAAATCAATATATTTAGCCCAGTGTACTATTCTGTCTAGACTAACTCTAAAGCAATAAAAGAGCTACAGCAGTCAAAGAAGTGAATATACTTAACTCAGTTAAGAGAAAAACATTTTTTCAGAAAAATTTTAAATAAGGCCATTAATTAATGAAAATATTTTCAAAATAGCCATTAATTAAAACAAAACTGCCATTACTTAAGATTTAATTTCTGAACCTACTGATTACTCAAAATTTTCTTACACACTTAAGTTGAATTTATTCCTAAGTATTTCTACACTTGTTTCCTCTTTAGAACAACTTTACAAAATAGTAAAAAGGAGTGATGGGAAAAGAATATTGGAAGGTTTTTAATATGACTATTACCCTCAATGTTTAAATCAGAGAGTACTTCAAAGTGCAATTAATACACAAATGCATTTTATCTACAGGACCAACTTGTCTGGGAACTAATGTGGCAGTTGCCACTTATATGTTTTATCTTCCATCTTCAACCCAAACAAGTAATCAAAGTAAAACACTGTCATTGTACTGTAACATATAAGCTTGTGACCTTGAGAAAAGAAAATGTTATGAAAAAGTACTATATTAAGATGTAGGAAATCTGAGTTCTAGCCTAGAACTTAAATAATTTGGTGATCTCAGAAAAGTCACTTTTTATACACAATCTTTAAATTCCTCAAAGTAAAATCTCATTGGGTTTTTTTCTGCTCCAGGTATCTATGAATCCTGGCATTGGCTTAGGCAATTCATGCATGCAGGGTCTCAAAGTCTCAGTTTTCTCATCTGTACAAAAGAAAGAATAATACTTGTCCTGCTCACTCACAGGTACATATAGACTAGCATTTGTAGCAAATAGTTTAAATGGCTCTCTACAGCCTTTAAATAGATGGGAAGAGGAGCTGCTACTATAACCTGAATGTGGCTAACAATTATTTTCACTATTCTCCAAAGGGTGTGTATTTTAATTTTGCTAAAGTAACCTGAGAAAAGGATACGCCAGTAAATAAGAAAACAAACAAACAAACAAACAAACAAAAAACCGTGTAGCAGAGATAAGTGATAAACACAGAAGAATTATTGGAAAATAAGAGATGAACTCTAAGAGAAAGTGCTAAGAGATGTGGCAAAAAGTTCATATAACTGGGATGGTATAAACTATAAATTAGGATTTGAAGCAACTTAATGCAGGCTAAGAATCTAGAAGAAGTTCAGGTCTGAAGATAAAGAAGAAAAGAAAAAAACTGGGGGTAAACAATGAAGACTAAAGGTATTTATGGGCGCCTGGATGGCTCAGTCAGTTAAGCGGCTGACCTTTGGCTCAGGTCATGATCTCAAGGTTCAGGAGTTTGAGCCCTGCATCGGGCTCTATGCTGACAGCTCAGAGCCTGGAACCTGCTTCAGATGCTGTGTCTCCCTCTCTCTTTGCCCCATGCCTGCTTGCACTGTCTCTCTCTCTCTCTCTCAAAAAAAAACCAAACATCAAAAAAAAAATGTTTTTAAAGAAACTTTAAGTAATTTAGAGTCAAGATAAAGTTTCTTTTTCTCTCACCTCTTCTGCAGCATTTGTTTATCCCTTGGCTCCTTTGCCTAAATTCACACTCCCTTTAGGGGCTATTAGGCATGGCATAATAAACAGATGTCTATAAAAGCTCTAAGTTTACTTGAACAGGAGGTAATTAAAACCGAGTTTTTTAAAAATCCTATTTTAGTACACAAGAAAAATTTCTTTCCCCATGAAAAATTTCATTAATGGCAGTATTACAGAAGACAAGATATACTTAGTTGTTCCTGGAGGAAGGGGGAGTACTGTTAGGATAAGAGTACACCATAAATAATGAAACTAAATACTACGATCTTAAATTATTTTAGGTTAACACTGAAAAAAAAAAGTATTTTATTTACACCTCATTTAACAATGATAAACTGATATTTACTGCAAAACTAACCAAAGATGCACAGTCTCTATCCTTAAGAAGAACCAAGAACACTTTAGGCTTCTAAGTATTAAATAAAGATGACACCCTCAAAGAACTTTCAAGAGTTCTTTAAAGAGAGATTGTCAAGACTTTCTGAAGGTTCTGTCCTACTGTGTTGGAAGCCTCAGAGCATACTTTAGAGCCATGTACCACAAGAAAAGAACATCTCACTCCTCTACGTTTTGCCTCCTCTGTACAAACCCTTTTCATTTTCAAGCCCTGAAATGGGAACCATATTTCCTTACTCCAGACGAAGTGGGTTGTACACATTTATGAAGCATTAATATCTGTTATACTTTCAGTATTTGGGCAAAATTCCTACAGTTCATAAAAAATCTAGGAATTTAAAGTTTAGAATCTAATTTATTATTTTACAGGTGAAGAAACAGAGCTACAAAAATATTAACTTTGGGGGGGGGGGCAGCCCTGGGTGGCTCAGTTGTTTTGAGTGTCCGACTCTTCATGTTGGCTTAGGTCATGATCTCACAGTTTGTGAGACAGCATGGAGTCTGCTTGGGATTCTCTCTCTCCTTCTCTACCCCTCCCCTGCTCACTTAAGCATGCAGTCTCTCTCTCTCAAAATAATAATAAAATTAACTTGTAAGAAGCCAGATACACAAAGTTGTGGCACTCAAAAGAAACAAAATTAAGATTTTAAAGCATGGCATCTATTTATTAAAGTAATTGTGTATTTTTTTCAAAGTTTGTTTATTTGAGAGAGAGAGAGAGAGAGAGAGAGAGAGAGAGAGAGAGTGAGAGAGTGGGGGAGGGGCAGAGGGGGAGGGAGGGAGAGGGAGAGAGAATCTCTTCATTGCCAATGCAGGGCCTGACTCGGGGCTCCAACTCCACCTCAACGAACCCAACTCACGAACCGTGAGATTGTGACCTGAGCTGAAATCAAGAGTCGGATGCTTAACTGACTGAGCCACCCAGGCACCCCTAAAGTAACTACTGTTTACTTTAGACAGCAACATCTGAATTAAAACAAATTTTTAAAACTTAAGCATCAATTATTATTGGTGCTATGCTACACACACAAATCCAGATTAAATTTCCTGGCTCTTTTGTGATTTATAGTATCTAGATTTGCCAGTTTTTTCTTCATTCATTCATTCATTCAACAAACATGAAGTGAGCAACTACTATCTATAAAAACTACGTTAAGTACTATTTTAAGATGTTTCTCTTATCCAAAGTAGGAGAGGGTAGGCAATTTGCAAAACTCTTTAGGCTTGCCTATGTGCCAAGTACTGCATTTTCACAACCATGAAGGGGGAAAAAAATCCTGAAGTGTGCCTCTACAATTAATGAGTCATTCTGAAGAGAAAACAACACCTTCCCCTCAAAGAAAGCAACCCCAAACCACTCCACAGTTTACCAGTGACACAGAGGAATCTCTTATAGAAAGACTTTTATAAATCTCTTCAATTGTTTAGACAAGACTTATCACTGACTAGTCTCATGGAAAATTCTATTAACAATGAAGGACAACAGGCAGCAAGCACCCTCAAAACAGACAAACAGAACCTGACCATACATGTTTTGTGATTAACAGGCAGACCAGGTGGCTAAGTATATAGCAATAAAGGAATTTAAAGCTTAACAATTCTGATATGCAAACTAGAGTCCCCTCCCTAACCAACAGCTGTATCTTAATTCTTAACATATTACAAAGATAACAAATGCCTGTAAAAATACGCAAACATTACAGAAGCATAAAAAGCAGAAGTGAAATTCTCACATAATTCCACTTCCCAAAGATACTCCAAAAATAAAAGTGATAACTCTACTGTTCTGTAATCTGCTTTGTTCATTTAGCAGGTTTTAGACATCTTTCTATATACATTATGTACATACCTACTTCTTCCTCTTAAAAGCTGGCACAGTATTCTAGCCTATGGATCTACTATAATTTAAGTCAATCCTGTGCAGGTGCACGCTTAGAGTGTTGCTAATTTTCCATAATATAAACAATTTAACAGTCACGTACATATGCCTTTCTTTAACATACACATTTTCTTAGGATACTTTCCTAGACGTGGAACTACTAAAATGTCATGAAGCATGTATCAGAGATGTCAAACCACCATCCAAAGTCAAAACCATTTTACACAGTCCCACATAGTGTGAAGGCTGGTCAATTTTCTCATAAGGTTTTAAATAATTTCAATTCTAACTCTGCTCATAAAGTGAGTTTTCTCTTTCAAAGACTCTACATTAGAGAAGGCTCTATAGTCTAGAAGAAAACTCTAAATTGAAAGTTAACTGCAATTCTCAACAATTCTAATGCACTTTTAAGACTACTGATTGGAGTGCTATTGTCCTGTGAAATTCTTATATACTAAGTAAGAGCTCTCAGTTGCTTTTTCACTAAACTTGGGCGGGAATCTTCAAAGCAAAATATAGATAAAGTATTATTTCAGAACCAAAGTATTTTCTTATGGTTGTCCCATGAGATAACTTTTAACTTGCACCAAGATCTCAATTTCTTTTTCCAATAATAAAATAAATTATGCTAGCCACCTATAACCTGGCTGGCATGGCACTTGCAGGGTTCTGATGGAAAAAATTCAAGTAATTTGGAAGATTTGAGCTCTCTGGTTTCAAACAACTTATCAAAACTATTCTAGGGGTGCTTGGCTAGCTCTGTGGTAGGAGCATGTGACTCTTGATCTCAGGGTCGTGATTTCAAGTCCCAGGTTGGGTGTAGAGATTAGTTAAATAAACACACACACACACACACACACACACACACACACACACACACAAATGCCAAAAAACTCTGTTCTGGCAGCTTTGTCTAATAGTATAAAATGGGATGTCCTTCATTTTAAATTCCATTTGGAAAGAGAAAAAACTTTAAAACTTAAGAGGCTTGTTGATACTGATTTACTCAAAGAGCCAAAATACTGACTACATTTTTACCATGCCTCCAAATTCAAGACACCCAAATGGTCCTTTAAGCCCTAGACAAATGAGGGGAAAAACCGAAAAACAAAAACGAAACAAAAAACAAAAAAACAACCCTCTCTCCTTTTTGCTGCATTGGCATTAGCACCTGAGGGCCTAAATGCAGAGCTATTCCTTCTCCTTTGAAATGTTTCATACGCTATATTTTACCCATCCATTCACCAACATTAATCACCTCTTTACAATTTTAAGGCTGCGTTATAGCAATGAACTGATCTCACTACCTCTGGGCTCTCAGCCCTCCAATTTACTCTTCATTCTTTCCTTACTTTAACCCTTCTAGAGCATAACTTTGATCATTATCATTCCACTATTAGAAATCTATAATGGTTCCCTATTACCTATTGGGTTCAAACTCCTTTGCCTGAATGGAACAAGACCTCCTTTGTTAATACCTATTAATCTGTTCTTCAAAATTTTGTTCAGACTACTTACTTATCCTGATGTTATTTTTTGCATCTTTTTAAATGGCTCTTTAAAAAAAAGAAAAGTTTATTTTGAGAGGGAGCCAAGAGAGCATGAGCACGGGAGGGGCAGAGACAGAGGAAGAGAGAATCCCAAGCAGGCTCTGCGCTGGAACACCGGAACCTCAAACTCACAAATCGTGAGGTTAACTAACTGAGCCACTCAGGTGCCCGTATTTTTAACATCTGAAAAAGATCTTATTATGAAAAATTCCAAACAAATGCAAAAGCAAAGCAAACTCTGTAATGAATTCATAAACCTTACCCAGTTTTAAACAATCAACTTATGGCTAACCTTACTTTATCTGTAACCCCTTCCACAGAATTATTTTACAGCAAATCCCAGAAATAGTTTTACACATCACATCTGCTGAGTGAAGCTATCCCTCGTTTATCATAAAAATGGGTAAGAGTGTCTGCCTATAATGGTAGGTGGTTGTGATAGAGAACGTTATCATTTTTTGGCAAAAGTTAAGATGGATAAACAGCTTAATATAATTCATCGGTTGACAGATTTGCTGAGTAATGTTTAGGTTTTGCAATTATATACTTACGGCTATAAAAAGTCTTAATAACTTTTTCTAAAGAAAAAACATTATAAGCAATTATTTTTTTTGACCGGAGTTTAATAAAATTTCTTGTATTCTTAGGAATGCAAATCTCTCCTTATAGCAAAGCTAACTACAAGTATACACATGATCCACAGCTGTTAACACAGCATTTCTAAATATGCTATATGCCAGTGAAGAAAAGTGGATAAAACACAGAAACACCCCAAAAGTAGGTAAAGTGTGATATTCCATAAACTTGTGCATTAGAGATAAGAAATGATTACATCATACAAGCAATAGCTCATATGTGAGGTAGTGACCAAGGTGTTCTTAATTTTTTAGCAAGCAGTTTCTTAGAGTACCAGGAGAGTCTTAGTGATGACAAACAGAATACTCAACTGGGGAGCACTCTCCAGTCAAAAAAAGAATTCAGTAATAATGGTGTCGCAGAAGAAAAGCATTTGGGATGTGTATGAATGATTCCTATTTTAACCACAAATCATATCTAAAGGTCCCTGTGGTGGAAAGTAAGTTCAAATCACTGTCAATGCAAATATATACCACTACACATTTTATCACCAAACTACTCACCATAAGCTATATATCAATAGCAATAAAATTAAATAATTTAAAAAGTTGACAGGGTGCCTAGGTGGCTTCAGTCTGTTGAGTGTTCGACCTCAGCTCAGGTCATAATCTCACTGTTGGTGGGCTGGAGTTCCGGGTCGGGCTCTGTGCTGACAGCTCGGAGCCTGGAGCCTGCTTCGGATTCTGTGTCTGTCTCTCTCTCTGTCCCTCCCCTGCTTGCACTCTCTCTCTCTCTCTCTCCCTCAAAAATAAACACTAAAAAACTTTTTTAAGTAAATAAGTAAAAAGTGACAGTGATGGAAGATAATGATCAACTCAAAGGAACAGTGATATACATTGTTTTGCCTAAGCCAAAAACAAGCCTCCATTTACTCATACAGCAGGTCCCTGAGTAAAATGAAATCTTTGAAATGATGAATACATTGTTGCCCTAGAAGCCCAAGAGAAGGAACATCTCTGGACCAAATAGCCAGTGGTGTGTTATTAGACAAAGGAACTTAAAAAATTCCCATCATGCAAAACAAAAATATTTAACTTATGGATTGTAAACATTTTCTCTAGACATCTTAATATGAAAAATGATTTTAAAACCTTGACACAAATGCTCATCTTTGATCCAATTTCAGTAAACATTTCAGCTGTATTTAGGCCAAAATTCTCATTTGTTAATTAATTCTTATAATAAATTAGCCCCAGGACATGGACAAAATAGCACTTTTTAGTTAATGAATACAACTGGCACAGTAAGCAGCTCCAAATTCTTATGCAAAATATAATCACAATATACCATGCTAAGTTTTACCAGTCATTTTATTGTCTCCTTTAATCATCTCTGTTGGTTTTCCTGTCATATCATAATTTGACCCTAAGCAAAGCCCTGAATTCTAGCACTGAGTAAGTACAGTAAAACAACAAAGTATCTTAGGTTCACAAGCTATTTTCCCTTTTGGTTAAAACATCTATTTATAAACTTATTTTTCCCCCACGTAAAATATTTCTAAATCCTGAACATTACTGGTTTTGAATGCTGCCTTTCCTTTTCAGTACTTGGTGACCAATATAAAGACTAAGATTAAAAAAAAAAAAAAATTTAGTACCCAGATTTGACAAATCTCTTGTAGACAACCAATGATAACTTTATATGAGTGGTTCCCAATCTTTTTGGGCAAAATAGTATTTTGAAAGTATAAAGATTTAGGGTGGATGGGGTTAGAAGAGTTAGGTGAAGGGGTTAGAAGAGTAAAACTTCCAGTTTAGGGGCATCTGTGTGGCTTAGTTGGTTGAGCATCCAACTCTTGATTTCAGGTCAGGTCATGATCTCACAGTTCCTGAGAGTGAGCCCTGCATCAGGCTGTCTGCAGACAGCAAGGAGTCTGCTTGGGATTTTCTCTCTCCCTCTCTCTGTCCCTCCCCACTCGTGTGTGTGTGTGTGTGTGTGTGTGTGTGCGCGCACGCGCGCGTGCGTGCACGTGCTCCATCTCACTCTTCTAAATAAACTTAAAAAAAAAACAAAACAACCTTCCAGTTTACAATATAAGTAGGTCATGGGTGTGTAATGTAAAGCACTGGTGGAGACAGAAGGCTCCTTAAATAAGATAGGTAATACAGTATAATGAAAAGATCCTAGAATCATAAGGACTCAATTCAACCTGTTACTAGTTGTGTGATCACTCTGATTCAATTTGTTCATTTGTAAACCATTCCACTGCACTATTGTGAGAATTAAGTGAGATAGCATTCAGAAGAGAATCTAGCAAGATACCTGGCAATGTGCCAACTACCCACTTTTGGTATGTAGGGTTAAACTATTAAAGAAGTAAACTGGAACCATTTTCTGGCTTTCAAGGCAATAGTATAAAGTGACAGAGAGGAAGCAACAGTTTGAATCTTACTAGTAACTTGCCAAGTCCTCTAACACTATGATTTGCTAACAGTCAACTGAGTAAACTGCACCCTTAGTCAAAATACCCTATCAATTTTCTTAGAGAAATCTTTACTGTTTGACTTCAGTCTGATACACACAGGTTATCTTTTCAGAAATTCAAATATCTCATAAAATGAAATCTGTTGTATACAGAATATACTGTTAATTTATCCAAATGTTTCCTCAGTCATCCTGTCAGGAATGATTTCCAGAATCTATAGATTCCTTTAAAACACTAAAATCTCTTTTTAGTACAAAGTCATTATATATCTATGTAGCTATTCCATTTTTCTGTTGACTGAAAATATCATATGACAGTCATAAGAGAAATTGGGCTCAGAGGGCTAGTAATAAATACTACTGGGGAGACATAAACAACTGAGTGTGTTTACTATGTTGGCTTTACCAAGACCCGCAACCCCCAAGTCTGTACTTTTATTTAAAAAAATTTTTTTTAAATGTTTATTTATTTTTGAGAGAGAGAGAGAGAGAGAGAGAGAGAGAGAAAGTGCAAGCAGGGAAGGGGCAGAGAGAGAGAGAGAGAGAGAGAGAGAGACCGACCCAGAATTTGAAGCAGGCTCCAAGCTGAGCTGTTAGCACAGAGCCCAATGCGGGGCTCAAACTCACAGTGAGATCATGACCTGGGCCGAAGTCAGATGCTTAAGCGACTGAGCTACCCAGGCGCCTCTGTACTTTTATTTTAAACTTTAAAAGATTTTATCGCAAAAAAATTTCAAACAAGTATAAAAGTAAAGCTTTATAAATAACATCATTTACTCATCATTATTTCAACAATTACCAACTCTTTCTTAGTCAATCTTGTTTCATCTATTACCCCTCCTCCACTCTAAAACAAACACCAGCAACGTATCATTTCATCCATATTGCAGCATGTACCTCTAAAAAGTAGATTCTTTTAAAAAAGAAAACATGCATCTTACTTAGTTCCTGTTTTGTTCTGGGGGGAAGGGAGAAAAATAACTTTAGCCCACCATTTTGTCCTTTCCTAGAACCTCCATTCCTGTGTCTTAAAATATTATCAGCCGTTCTGAATTCATTTTGGCATTCCTCAATCTCAAACTAATCCTGACTAAAAAAAAAAAACCAACAAAAAGCCCTTTCAAAACATTTAAGAAAAAGGAACACTTTCAAACTCATTTTGCAAGGCTACCATTACCCTGATAACCAAAGTCAGACAAGAACACCACAAGCCAATAGCCCTGAGGAACATTTTATTTTTATTTGAGAGAGAGAGAAAAAGAGGGTGAGAGGGAAAGAGCAGGTGTGTGAGAGGGGGAGAGGGGAAGAGGGAGAGAAAGAATCTTCAGCCAGCTCCTCACTCATCATGGAACCTGACGCAGGGTTGGTTCAATCCCACGATCCTGCGATCATGACTCATGCCAAAATCAAGAGTCGGATGCTCAATCAACTAAGCCACCGACGAGCCCGAGCCCTGATGAACACTGATGAAAAAATCCTCAAGAGAATATTCACAAACTGAATTCAACACTAAATTAAAAGGATTATACACCACGATCAAGTAAGATTTATTTCTGGGATAGAAGAATGGTTCAACTATCCAAATCAATAAATGAGATACACCACACTAACAAAATGAAGAACAAAAATAGTATGATCATTTCTATAGATGCACTTGACAAAATTCAATATCCTTTCATGATAAGAAGAACTGTCAACAAATTAGGTACAGGTGAAACACACCTCAACATAAAGCCATATATGACAAATCTTAGCTAACATCATATTCAGTGGTGAAAAGCTTTTCCTTTAAGATCAGGAACAAGACAAAAATGTCCATTCTTATCACTTTTATTCAAAATAACACTGGAAGTCCTAACCAGGGCAACTAGACAAGAAAAAGAAATAAAGGGCATCCAAATCAGAAAAGAAGGAAAATTGTCTGTTTGCAGATGACATGGTATCCTATATCTAGAAAACCCTAATTATTCCACCAAAAAGCTGTTAGATAAACAAATTAGATAAAGTTGCAGGATACAAAATCAATACACAAAATAGTTATTTTACATACTAACAACTACAGGAGAGAGAAATTAGGCAAACAATCCCAATTACAACAGCATCAAAGAGAATTAAGTACTTAGCAATAAATTTAACCAGAGAAGTAAAAGATCTGTATAACGAAAACTGTTAACACATTGATAAATGAAATGAAAACACAATTGAATGGAAAGGTAGTCCATGTTCATGGATTGGAAGAATTAATACTTTTAAAATGTCCATACAATCCAAAGTGACTTACAGATTCATGTAATCCCTTCAAAGTTCCAACGGCATTTTTCACAGAAGTAGAAAAAAAATCCCAAAATTCCTTTTATAGAACCACAAAAGATCTTGAGTAGTTTGGCAATCTTGAGAAAGAACAACAAAGATGGAAGCATCACAATTCCTGATTTCAGACTAAAAAGCTGTGGTTATGAAAAAGTATGGTATTGGCATAAAAGCAGACACACAGACCAATGGAACAGACTAGAAAGCCCAGGAATTAAGTGTGTGTGTGTGTGTGTGTGTGTGTGTGTACATTCAATAAATTTTCAACGAAGGCACCAAGAATATACAATGGGGAAATGACAGGCTCTTCCATAAATAATGCTGGGAAAAGTGAAAATCCATTTACAAAAGAATGAAACTAGGGGCACCTGGGTGGCTCAGTTGGTTAAGTTTCAGACTCTTGGTTTCTGCTCAGGTCATGATCTCATGATTTGTGAGATGGAGCCCCACGTCGGACTCTGCACTGACAGAGGGAGTTTCTCTCGGCCTCTCTCTCTACCTCTCCCCTGGCTTGCTCTCTCTCAAAATAAACAGTAAAAAAGGAAAAAAAAAAAAAAAAAGGATAAAACAAGACTCCTATCCCTATACCGTACACAGAAATCAACTCAAAATGGATTAAAGACTTGAATGTAAGACCTGAAACTGTACAACTCCTAGAAGAAAACTCCTTGTTATTGATCTTGTTAGTGATTTTGGGATCTGACACAGAAAACAAAAGCAACAAAATAAAAAAATAAACAAGCGGGATATCAAACTAAAACCTTCTGCACAGCAAAGGTAACCATCACAAAATGAGAAGGCAACCTATGGAACGGGAGAAAATATTTGCAAACCACGTATCTGATAAGGGGGTTGATGTGAAAAATATGTAAGAGGGGCACCTGGGTGGCCCACTCAGTTAAGTGTCTGACTTCATTCAGGTCAGGTTTGTGAGTCTGAGCCCTACATCGGGCTCTCTGCTATCAGCACAGAAACCGCTTTGGATACTGTCTCCCTCTCTCTCTGCCCTTCCCCCGGTTGCATATGTGCACACTCTCTCTTTCTCAAAAACAAACATGTGAGACATATACGTGTGTGTGCATGTATATGAAACTGATACAACTCAACAGCGCGCACACACACACACACACACACACATAACCAATCAACTAAACTCAACTGAAAAATGGGCAAAGCACCCGAAGAGACATTATCCCAAATAAGACCTAAAAAGAGCCAACAGGTCCTTGAATAGGGAGGTGTTCAACATCACTTATCATGAGCGAAATGCAAATCAAAACCACAATGAGAGATCACCTCACACCTGTTAGGATGGCTATTCTCAAATAACAAGAGAACAAATGCTAGTGAGGATGTAGGGGAAAAAAAAAAAAGAACCCTGTACATTGTTGGTGGGAATGTAAACTGGTACAGTCATTATGGAAAACAGTATGGAGGTTCCTCAAGAAATTAAAAATAGAACTACCATATGACCCAGCAATCAAACTTCTGGGTATACAGCCAAAGAAAACAAAATCGCTTTGAAAAGTTATCTGTACTCCCATGTTTGCAGCAGCATTATTCACAACAGCCAATGTATGGAAACAATCTAAGTGCCAAAGGATGAATGGATTAAAAGATGTGCTATTTACATACAGTGGAATATTACTCAGCCATAAAAAAGAAGGGAATTCTGCCATTTGTGACATGAAAAAAACTGGATGGCATTATGCTATGTGAAATAAGCCAGACAGAGATAAATACTACATGGCATCACTTATATGTGGAGTTATTAAAAAAAATTTTTTTTTTTGAACTCACTGAACAGAACAGAATGGTGGCTATCAGGGGCTGGGGTGTAGGAGAAACAGCAAGGTTGGTAAAAGGATACAAACCTTTAATTATAAAGATTAATAAAGTCTGAGGATCTGATTTATATATAATACAGTGACTAGAGTTGATAATACTGTATTGCAGATTTGAAACTGGTTAAGAGATTAGAACTTAAAAGTTTCTCACCACCACCTCAAAAAAGTTAGTTGTCCTAACAATTGTTGGAATCCTTTCACAATGTATATCAAATCATCATGTTAGATACAATGTACTATAATTTTGTCAACTATACCTGAATAAAGATTTAAAAAGGAGGCACCTGGGTGGCTCAGTCAGTTAAGCATCCAACTCTTGATTTTCGCCCAGGGCATTATCTCAGCATTTATGAAACTGAGTCCTGCTCGGGATTCTCTCTCCCTCTCTCTGTGCCCCTCTCCTCTGCTCATGCAGGCACATGCATGCTCTTCTCTCTCAAAATAAATAAACTTAAAATAAACAAAAATAAAGAGTAGATGACATCCTTTCTAAGATAATTTATTTTCAGGTCTAAGAGTGAACCATTCAAGGAATGTTAACTGATGAGCTTTCTACTACAAGAAGCACCAGTGTCCCAAGTGGTAGTCAGGTTTAAGTACTTGAAATCATTGAAGACAAATGGAAAATAATCTAACACTTCAAGAGAGATCACTTTTACTAGAGAAAGGTTGAATTGTATATATTAAGGCAAGAAATTCTGGCTCCTAGAAGAGCAGAAAAGTCTATGATTTTCTTCCATGAATTAAAAAAATAATTATTAGTTACTGGAAAATCTAGAAGCAGGTAATTTTTTTTAAGCGTTTATTTATTTTTGAGAGAGCATGAGCAGGGAAGGTGCACAGAGAGAGGGGAACAGAGCATTCGAAGTGGGCTCCACACTGACAGCAGCGAGCCTGATGTGGGGCTTCAACTCACAAACACGATAACATGACCTGAGCCAATGTCGGACGCTCACCCTACTGAGCCACCCAGGCGCCCCTAAAGGCAGATAATTTTAGTAAATTAACTTAAATGCTTTTTGTGTTACTAAAGAAATACTATGACAAAATCACCTTAAGTATTCAAGATGACTCTGTCAAGTCTTACATACAGGGACAGGGAGAACAGAAATAGAAAAGACTATAAGGTAGATTTCCCCGACTACAGGCAGATTTTTACATTTCATTTAGTACTGCTATTTTATGTATTACAAAACAGAAAGTAATCCCTGAAAAATCTGAATTGAATTGAAACAAATTAACTTCACTGTGTACCAAGTTGGTAGCATAACCACATAGAGAAGAGTTAATTCAAGAGACTATAAAACACTGTAATTTGACTATACACCCTTAGAGGATATAACCTAAGAGCACAAACTCACTTTCCAGTGATCATATTTTTCTGACATTCTAAAACTGTTGTGTGTGCAATGTGGGACAAAGCAAACAGTAATTGCACTAGTGTTAGCGGAAACTGGAATTTGGAGAATGAGGAAAAGATTAGGTTTACACAAAAAATTACATACTACTGAATTAAAAAAAGTTATCAAATATGAACAAGTGATATTTTTAAAAGAAACAAACAAAAAAAAAAAAAGGAAAGAAAAGAAACCAGTTTTTAGTTCTGTCCATTGAAAAAGTCCTAGGAACAAGGACCAACCCAAGAGCCATGAACACTCCTAGCACCCAGACTGTGTTCTCTAAGTACCATTTCCTACTGAAAGAAAACTGTGTGTTGTAGAAATTGGTAATTTCAAGTTTGGGGCAGGAAATGTACAAAATGATCTTGGAACATCTTGTCATACTAGAAAGCACGAAAAAAAAAAGCCAGGAAACAAGTGATGATGAGTAAAAAGGGCACAGAAGCCAACAGCCAAATGTGGGACAATTTGAATGTTAAAAATAACAACTGCAAGGGACTGAAACACATCAAACATATTTAAAATCATAAATATGCAACAATAACATTTCACTAATCACCTATGGAGCCTGCTAGGTTACCAACCCATTACATTTTGAAAACTGGTAAGGGAGAAAAACAAACAAACAAACAAACACAGATCTTGCCTTTCCCATTCAAACTGTACCTTAGGTAACCAAATAAATGAGAGGGAGTATTACAGAAAATAAGTAAGTTAATGATAAAATATCACCACTTTGCAATCATAAAGGAAATAATGGATCTAGGCCCATTGTTCTTAATGTGCAGTCTGAGAACTCCTGAAGTCCCCAAGATTCTTTCAAGGGGTATGTGAGGTCTTTCTCTTTTCAACTACATTATCAGTGTGAGGCCAGATTTTCTCCAGTCTTCAACCAAAACAACTTATCACAACAAATTAAATGCAGAAGCAGCTGTGAGAAAGCAGCTGTCTTCTATTAAGTCAGACACTGTGAGATTTGCAAAAATGTAAAACAAGGCCACTTTTTAAAAACTTTGGAAATACAGTTACTCTTCACAAAAACCATGTCGTTTATGTTAGCACGATTTGTTACATTATTTTAAAATCAGTTGATAAATAATTTAAAAGTTTTGTTTTGGGGTGTCTGGGTGGCTCGGTTAAGCGTCCAACTCTTGATTTTGGCTCTGGTTATGATTTCACAGTTCCTGGGTTCAAGCCCCACATCAGGCTCTAGGCTGACAGCCTGCAACCTCCTTGGGATTTTCTCCTCAATGCCCCCACCCCCTTCAAATAAAAACAAACAAACAAATGAACATTAAAAAAATAAATTTTTTGTTTCAGTTTCTAATCTGGTAAATCTTGATACAATCCTTGAAATCTCTTTGGGGCTTTCACGTTTTGCAAGTGCAAAGTTTAAGAATGGCTGATCTAGGGGTATCTGGGTAGCTCAGTCAGTTGAGCGTCCAACTTCGGGTCAGGTCATGATCTCACAGTTCATGAGTTCAAGCCCCACATTGGACTCACTGCTTTGAGGGTGGAGCCAGCTATGGACCCTCTGTCCTCCTCTCTCTGCCTCTCCCCTGCTTGCTCTCTCTGTCTCTCTCTCAAAAATAAACACTTAAAAATAAAATAAAATAAAAATATACCACACACACACACAAATAAAAAAGGGCTCTTTTAGGTGATGAATACCAACAGCTGCTTAACATCAGAAAGACAGGTAGGTATTATGTAATTCTTGGTGGAAGCATACTATACTATTATAAAATATATTTGCAACCCACCTAATAACTCATTTACATGAAATATGGGCAGGAGAGGTCATCTAATAGAATATGTTAAATGACACCATGGAGGTGCAATCTCCAACATCCAAAGAGTAGGAACTCTACACAACGGTAAATTTAACAAGTATATTACATATAAGAGACACAGAACCTATAAACTAAGAAGATTCGACCCGAGTACCTCAATCAAATGGAATGGTTTAAATAAAATCCAAAGGGAATCTATTTTTCTATTCCCTCTATTTTACTGTATTTGTAATTTCTATAACAAAAGTCAACCATATCTGTATATATCGCCTCCCTTACCAACAACTAAAAGGAAAAGAAATAGATACTCCAAGAACTACCCATGTGGAAAGGGGCTCAGACAGGCCAACAGACAAATCCTAGCAGAGAGGAGAATCAGAGAGCTATATAAAAGAAAAGTGGGTTGCTTTGTAGTCAAGAAAAGTTCCATGGTCCTCTGTAAGTAGGGTGAGCATACAATTTATGGTCCAAACTGGGACACTGTTGTTTTTACTTTATTACTATTTTTTAAATCTTTATTTTTGAGAGAGACAGAGAAAGAGAGAGAGAGAGAGAGAGAGCAAGAGAGCAAGTGGGGGAGATGCAGAGAGAGAAGGGGACAGAGGATACTAAGTAGGCTCCATGCTGATAACAGTGAACTCACTGGAACTCAGGAACCACATGATCATGACCTGAGCTGAGATGCTCAACAAACCAGATGGTGGCTCAGGGCCACCCAGGAGCCCCTGAACTGGGACATTTTTGAGAGTAAAAGGGGTGCTATTACTAATTATGTGGTAGGCACAAACCAGGACTGTTCCTCTATTTATAAAACTTTTTTTTTTTTTACTATTTTCACAAAAGATATTCAACTCAATCCTTTGAATAATGATTTTCCATAGAAACGCATTCCTAATATTATGAAGTTCAGAAAAACTAATGTATTCTATTAAAAAAATGTTTTCTTTGTCTCTTGCCTAGCACATACTTTATTAAGGGGGATATGTCTGTGTCTCTTCTTGTTGCTCAGTGTATTCTGCAAACTTCCAGTCATTCCTTTTCATACCAACTGTTCATGATAAACTATGAAGGGAAAGTTACACTTACTCAAGAGCCTTGCTTCTCTAAAAATAACATGTCTTCCCATGGGCCTCCACACATGGCCTAGTAAGACTCCTATTCAATTTATGAACGGATACTTTATTCCCAGCAACACTTCAAATCTTAGTGACCTAGGAGTTAAGTTAGGAAGTGTGAGGTAAAAACATCTGGGTCAGGTCAACCAGCTGAGGCTCCAAAGTAAGAGCCTTAGTATTGGCATTGTTACCTACTTGTTTTGTTCTAAGTAGTTTGCCTACAGGAAGTTCAGAACTCCATATATGATGCTAGTATAATTTTCTTTTGGGGATTTTTAGTAAATATCTGGTTTTAGTATTGCTTATATAACGAGTCACCAATAAAGTGACTATCTATTTAATCTGTGAATATTTTATGCCACTTCATAGGTTTTAAAATACTACGTAAACTTTTTCAATAAAAGTAGCCTAAATATGAAAATACAGAACAATGCGGAACAATTTTAGCCTCATCCTAAAATGAGACACATCCTACACCATGTCAACCTACCCTTATTTTGTTCTATTACTAGGCTATGACAATTAAGTTCTAATTGCCATAAATAAAACTAAATGTGTCTAGTAAGAACAAAAATCAATAAAAAGGGACTTCAAAAATTTTGGACTTGCTTCCACATTTTCCTCAAACCTGTTACTTTATTTTTAAAAAGTCATTCCATCTAATATTTTTCAGGCATAAAGACAATTTGTGTGGTTACACTAACTTGCACCACAGAATTTGAAAAAAAATTTACACATTCATACAAGAATCTCATGCTACATTCAGCATGCAATCAATCATATTGCCTCAAAAACACTATTCTTTGTTCTATTTTAGGAGGTTAAACTCTTTTGTCTTTAGAACTAAAGTTTTAAAAGTGCCCTTTAGATTCTAACTCAAATGTTATCATAATAAACATTTATTTTAAAAAACAAGTGTTTTTTAAATTAAACATATCTAACTATGTCTCTTTCCTTTCTGTCTGGTTTCTCTTATAAAACAAGTCAACTTTCAACAAGGCTACATTAATAAAGGAAAAGGTAACATAAATGCAGAGGCAATCTAAGTGCCAACAGGTCCTTCCACTTAAATAAAACCTTCCTTGGATACAGAGAATGCCCAAACAGTTGCTTATTAACTGGAGAACATCCTCCTTCACAGAGATGTGAGAGTACAAATTGTATGTGTTGTGGCATGCATGGAGGTTGGCAGAAAGAAATAGAATTTTCCAACATAAGCCAAAGATCGGAACAGGACAGGAATAAAAAAACCAAGGAGTCCAGAGGCGGGGAAAGGGTAACACACCACAACAACCTCATATAAAAAGACAAAAAATGGGTACAAATTTCAAACAAAGAGATTCATATGCACGTACATTAAGATTAACATGTCAACATTATAAAATATGCTAAAATGGTATTAGAACATCCTAGCCAGATCATAATCTCTAAGAGTTATGTAATAATCCTCTTACTATACTCAGTAGTACACACATTTATTAGATTACTGAGTTTTATTTGATTCTTCATATTCAAGGGGTGAGGGGGGAGAAAATCTCAGTATCAGAACACAATAAAAATGATAAAAATCTCTTGTTTTGGGTGATGGTGTGGGAAAAAGGCGGCTTGAAGAATATAAATTATGCAGCTTGAAGAAAGAATTCTAAAGAATAAAAAATCTGTATTGCAAACAACTTCACTTCCACTAAGGTAGAGGGACAAACATATATAACAAGGTTTAAGTTGTTTTTTTTTTTTTAATTTTTTTTTCAACGTTTATTTATTTTTGGGACAGAGAGAGACAGAGCATGAACAGGCAAGGGGCAGAGAGAGAGGGAGACACAGAATCGGAAACAGGCTCCAGGCTCTGAGCCATCAGCCCAGAGCCCGACACGGGGCTCGAACTCAAGGACCGCGAGATCGTGACCTGGCTGAAGTCGGATGCTTAACCGACTGCGCCACCCAGGCGCCCCAAGGTTTAAGTTTTTAACCTTTGTCATAAGTCTATGTTACATAAATAAGTAATTCCCAATAAAACTTCAAATATTATCCACAGAAGAGATTTCTCCTTTTCGTCAAGTTATTACTTCAGGTGGCATCTGGTGGTAATAATGATTGTGTGAACAGTCAATGAAAATTAAGTATGCTTAGAAACATTTTTTTTTTTTTTTTTGGTAAGGCAAAGGATCTGAAATGAAATGGTTTATTAAGAAATAAAGTAGAAGACACTGAAGTTATGAAATCTCTTTCACTACTGACTTTTAGGAAAAGGACAAATTAACTTTGCATTTCAATACATATAAGCAGGGGCATGTGGGTGCCTCAGTCAGTTAAGCGCCAGACTCTTGATTTAAGCTCAGGTCATGATCTCATGGTTTTGTGAGCGAGCCCCACATCCGGCTCTGGGTGCTGACCACTTGAAGCCTGCTTGGGATTCTCTGTCTCCTCTCTCTGCCACTGCCCTGCTCACACTCCCTCTCTCTCTCTCTCTCAAAATAAATAAACTTTAAAAATTTCTTTAAAAACAAAATACATAGGGGCGCCTGGCTGGCTCAGTCGGTTGAGCATCTGACTTCAGCGCAGGTCATGATCTCGCGGTCTGTGAGTTCAAGCCCCGTGTCAGGCTCTGTGCTGACAGCTCAGAGCCTGGAGCCTGCTTCAGATTCAGTGTCTCCCTCTCTCTCTGCCCCTCCCCCACTCATACTCTGTCTCTCTGTCTCAGAGAGAAATAAACATTAAAAAAAATTTAAAACAAAAACATAAAAACAAACCTAACCATAATAAAAAAAAATCTTAAGAGCCCACCCAGTTTTCCCCTTTGTCGTAGTTTCTTTTTTGTTAGGGAGAGGCGCTGTAGGATAATAATAGCAGGAAATAAGGTGGAGCAGCTACATAGTCAAGATGAAGTACACTGCTGTTTCACCTCCATTCTTGTCTACTGCTGGCTAGGTCTCACTGAAAATCAGATTAGCTGTCTGGGTAACCAAGGCAGTTTTCAAAACCTCTGGAGTCAAAATTTGCCCCGTCCTGAACGTTTTAAGGTCCCTGGCAAGATTCAGGTAACAGTAGCAGATGAAGCCAAGATGAAGAGATTTCTAATTATTTGGAAAGAGTAGTATGTGTGTATATGCACATGTGTGTGAAAAGATGTTTACTCTAGTGCTAGCAATATGGCACCTGAGGAGAAAATGGTCTGAATGGAGGCCAATGTTTGAACTAGATGGCTTCTATTTTAGTCACACAAATCTATAGAAATAATCCATGTGAGTGAATTACAAAGAGAAGAAATGACTACCCTAAATTTTTATAATACGTAAAACATAGCTTACTAAACTTCATATTAATGTTGCTAGTTCACTAATAAAAAAAACCTAAAGGAAATGATAGTCACTCAAATTTCCCTTTTCAGATCAAAATATTATATCATTATTGTAAAAACCCATTACACATAAAAATATAAAATTAAGTAACACCACTTTTTTTTTTACAGAGGAAAATGACACAAAACTTGGTCAGATTTGCTCAATATTAGAATGTGCACTAACGGCCATTTTTTCTACTTATTCGATTAAGTTAAAATGTTTCTTCTTTGCTAATAGCCACAAGGTCTAAAAACCATGAGCAAAAATTAGCTTCCAGTTCCCTTTATTGTCTCCTGCAGTCTGGCTAGAAGGCAACACTTTAAGGCTAGTTTAGTAATACTGCAAAACAGGTAGTATCTCAATTCAAGTTAACAGATGTACCCTTGGAAAACTGGGTTCCAATCAATTATTTCCAAAAATCAAATTCTCTTAAATTATATTAAGCATTTAAAAGAATCTCAGCATATACTCTTTATAAAAGAAGAATCCTTTTGTAATCCAAATAATTGCTTATCTAATTTGTATATGAATGCAATTCTTTAATATATACTTTTTTTTTTAAAGAACTAGATGTATTGTTTGTTTGACATTTATTTTAAAAGTAACTAAAAATACTTCTCAGGATACTGACTGGTTTAATATTTTAATGAAAACTTCAAAGGGGCCCAAACTTTGAAATATTTCATTGTGATTTTGCTTAAAGGGCCAGATGACAGATTTCTTCCAACTCCGTGATTCATATTGATTTTAATAAGCTGAATGCAACCACCCCACATTGTGCTGGGAGCTGAGCACAAATGTATCAAACTAGGTTGTGCCTAACCTAAAAGAGGGTGGGTGGGGAGGAAGTAATCTCCAGGGAATATCTGGTTCTCTAGGAAGTAGGGATGAGACAAGTAGCCTTTCTTCAGTTTGCATTTTATATGATGGCAATCCAACACATGAAGGCTGGGGGGGGCTCCATATTACTGATCTAAAAATGGAGCTAACAGGGGGACCTGGCTGGCTTAGTAGGTAGAACATGGGACTCCTGATCTCAGGGTTGTGAGTTCGAGTCCCACACTGGGTCAGACGCTGGATGTAGAGATTACTTAAAAAAAAAAAAAAAATCTTAAATGAAATGAAATTGGAGCTAACACTATGCAACTATTTCACAAAGCACAACAAATTATTCTACCTATTGTGGCCTAATCCCAATCTAAATAAGGACAGTATGTGTACTGAAATAAAGAAGTTTCATACAGATAAAATATTCTTTTCCATTTCTTAATGAAAATTCTGCTGTCAGATGCTCTAGAACCAGTCTCCTCAGGAGGTGACTTGTATTTAGAAGGGTGGTGGGAATGGGATTTATTTTCTTTTAACCTATACAAAGCTTTAGTTTTTTTATTTTTCCTAGGAGGAGGGGATGAATCGCTACCTGATATTCAGGGATAAACTAAATTTGGGGTTAAGAGTATATAGTTGGCACAAATTCAATGCTCGAGTGGGAACTATAAATGATTTCTTTAACTGTATGCCAAACTGAATAATCTCCCCGGGAAAAGAACCTCCTCCTCCTCCTGCCTTTCCTACCTCCTACCCCTCCCCCACCAACACTGCCTCCCCGCTGTGCAAAGAGCCCTTTGTCCTGCCCCGCACTTATCTAGCTGTTTGGCCATATTGACAGGCCAGCTAAAAGCATAATAAGGGAGTCAGTCTGACATAAGCAGCTGGCAATTTGAAACAAAAATCTTCCTTTTCTACTCAGACCAAATCCTGCTGCAGAAGTCTGAGGCTCCTCCCATGCTTCCATCTATTTTTCAAACAGAGCAGCAAGGAATACGGCATTTTCCCTCAATTACGTAGCACATCAAAAACTTGAACCCCCAGATAGAAACAAATTCTTACAAATTCCCATATCCACTGCTGATTTTATGATTCATAACATAGGCCAAGGTGTATCCCCTGCTCTGGGTGTACATAACTAACATAGGTAAGGAAATAATTCTTACTACTTCAATTTGCCATCAAAACTCTGAGAATTCTCAGACTACAAGGAAGACAGAAAAGCTCAGAAGAGATAACAGTCAGACCAAAACAACACTCACGTACATAAGGCAAAACTGACCAATAAGCTTAGTGTTTAAAAATACAAAGATATTATTCCAATAAGCAGAAAATTCCTTTTTTCCTGTATTTATACCAAATATACTTAATGTGACCCTTACATCTTTCCCTGCGGTATTCAACAAACAAAATCAATATGATGGAAAAACTGAGTGAGACAGGATAGGATTACAAATTCCTTGTTCAGTGAAGGCTCCTATACAGTAGGCTGAGATTTAGCGTCATTGTTTCTTTATTATCTCTCATGGTTTCCTTTATAAAATGTTAAAAGCTTTTTCTAAAGTGATGCTTTCTAACAGCAACCCCCCAACACACACACACCATTCCTGGGTAACATTTATAGAACTGAATATAAAATAGGACACTTTTCATAAGACTAAATGACTTAACAAAATATGTATTGATAAATGAAAGAAATGGTATTCCATCTTTCATCAATTTCTCTGAATCTTCACCAGAAGAGAAATCAATCACTGAAGCAAGTGAAAGGTTAAAAATGTCATTTCACTACATATTTTGGAATTTTTCACAGTAAGGAATGGTAACAATCCTTGTCTATCACAGATGCATTACACTTACTTTCTACGGAGTGCCTCTGAAAAGATGTTTTTAAGCAAATTACAAATAACCACCAGCTGTATTACTAAATATACATTATCTCACAGATTTTACAGAGTTCAGAGTAAGTTTTGTCATAAAGAAAATATTCCTATCAAGAAGTTTTAGTTTCCAACACCTGAAACAATTTTTATAAATCAAATTCACCACTAGGCCTTCTAGTTTCAAATTAAATTGACAAATCACCAGAGCTGAACCAGAAGTTAGAAGAAAATTTTATTCTAGATCATAATCCAATTTTCAATAATAAGATGCATCCAATTTACGACTTGTTAACTACCGTCTCGTTTCATAAGTTATTTCAATACAAAGAGGATAAAGTAAAAGTGGTTGTCTACATATCTCCATTTTGCACTATATTATTTTCCCATCGAAAATAAAAAAATGAAATGGCAACTCTCCCCCAGAAAGGCCAGAACAAGTTCAGAAAGGATGTAAGATCCCAGACACAAAAGAGTAGAAGATATAAAAATTCTCAAGCATACTGGTTAAATAAATCCTATGAAAAGGGTTTCTATGATCTTCCAGAAAATGATTACATCAAGACCACAAAGGGTTCTAAACAATAGGATATACAACTGAAAAAGCAATTATTTTACAAGGTAACTTTCATACTATGTAAACTAAAAGACATATTTATATCTAAGCTATGTTAAACAATCAGTATGAGTGAAACCATCTTTATTTGATATGGGATCTTTTATATGTGATACTAATAAAAATAGAACCACCTAAAATATTATTCATTAAGGTTCTGTTTCATTAGTCTGTTTGTATCATTGAGAGACAATGCAAGCCACATTTGTGAATGACAAAATTCATTTCCATTCTTTTTAATTCCCTGCCACAAATGCCAGAGTCATATTACACATTATAGATGACTGTGGGATTTAAGTACATGAACATGAGACTGAAAATATCAAAATTCTAAGGGAAAAAAAATAGGAGGCAAGAGTCTTGGGGGTGTGGGGGAAGAAAACACATGGGTATCTGTTAAATACTGTATGAGTGGTGGTATATCTGAGTGATGGTTCTCCTTCAAGTACTTCTATACTCAACAAACTGTTCTGCCTAATCGGAGATCTGCCTAATGTGCAGGAGCTGTGGAGGGAGAGACCACATAAGGGGCTCAGAGGCTATCTTCTCAGGTATCCTGTACTCTAGACTTACTCGATTTCTAAATATTCCTTCTGGTACATCCTTTATTTTAGATGGATCATGGCCAAACAAACATCCTTGTGATCTTAGAAGACTATATCCAACATATATATAATGAATCAATATTTTAGGTCAAACGCCAAAGAAATAATCTAATCTGGAGAAGTCTATACTAATACAGAAATTAAGAAAATACTTCTAAAATTTATATTTAGAAATCATTCCAAAAAGAGTAGTTCTTCTTAGAGTTTACAATTCCAAATGTAGTAATATGTTTAGCAAAACATCTATTTAATGAGGTAAATGTGGCCTAACAACTTGAGGGAAGGAAGGAAACACACAAACAATAAAATATCAAAATTCAGTAATTAAAGAGATGGAGGAAACATGTCAGTTGCAGAAAAAACAACTGATTTTCCCCATTCTGGTTCTCAGAAAGATCCTTAAATTCTTATTAACTTTGGTTATAAAGGGATTCAAAAATTAAAACTAATAGAACTTTCAGACCTATGCAAGCACAAATCCCCAGATAAACACCAAAAATCTGACAAACAACAACAAAAAAACCCCACAAAAAACAAAAATAAGAAGGATCTTTAACTATGATCCAGTTTCCAGATGCTGATATCCATAAATGGGTAAAAGGTTATGAATTGCTAACTCTCATCTCCCCACCAATAAAATGCAAACCAGCTCAGCAGTGAAAATTCCCAGGAAAGCAAGGTTTCTTCTTAGTCCTGAAGCAGCCATCGCCTAAGTGCAGCTCCCTGCAGCCAACAGCATTAATGGACGCTGCACTGCTGTCCTTCCCTGGAGACAGCAGCCAGCACTACTCAAGCTTCTCACGTAGCAACCAGAGCTCCAGAGCCAGCAGCTGCTGCTGCCTTGTATACTCACCCCTGTGATCCAACCCAAAGGAACAACCTTCTCCTCACCCCACCCCCACTCCTTACACACTCTTTTTTCTTTTTTTTGGACCAGTGCTCCATGCCAGAAGGGCTGGAATTATGCTTTTAGAAACAAACAGTCCTAAAGTCACCCTTTTAAACTAAGACCTTTTTATTTAAAAAAATCAAAATTTACCAAATAAATTCTAAATATCTATTTTTAAATTAAGCCAGCAATCTAGGAATGAAGATTAACTTTTCATCTTTAAAAGGTCAATTTTCACTCTTTATAGTCAAATTTAAATTTGCAGCTAGAGGTAGAGCCTTGTGTCTTGTCCTATCGAAGGGCGTAATTCATTTTTCTATACATAATGACAGAGTAACCCTTAAAGACTCTAATCCCATAACGGGCCAGAATTTTGGGCTAGAGAAGAAAACTAATGATCCTCTTGAGAAAACTGGAAGAAATCCAATATAAAAAAAATTGTCCTGTGTCTTCCAAGAGGCCCAAAAACCTCTGATTATGTGAATATTCTTGCTTTAGTCCTAGCTCAGATTCCACACATCTAAAATTACCACTTACAACTTTTCTCTGAGTGACCTAAAAACATCAATAACATAAAATTAACCACCAAGAAATTTTCCCAAATTGGAGATACACATTCTCCTGAAAAATCTCTCAACACTCGAGTGGATCCTCCCAAATCAAAAGTATAGCCTTGCAACATCTGCCCAAGAAAATAATGTAAATATGACCTTGATCACAAATATGTCATTTAAAAGCAACTTGCCTAGTCAAGTTATAAAGGAAATTAGCAGAGAACCTGGGGATTCTTTCAGCACCATGACCACGGGGTAAATTGGAGAAATGAACTAAAGTACAGACAAAGCCCAATGGAACCCTGAGCTCTGGGTAAGAAATGAGTTACTGGTGAACACATTGCACAAGTAACATGAGAAAGCAGAAAACGCAGGTCATACACGCACCCCTGACCCAGACCAGCAGAGCTGGCTGCAGCATCAGTATCCAAGGGAAAGACCAGTTATTCCTAAGAAGTGAGACGAGCAAAGGCGCCCTATAGAATAAATTAGCATAGAAGGGGCTTTCCCAACAGTTCAACTTTCCCTCTCACGCGATTCACCTACTTAAAAAACCAGGGCTTTTTCTCACCACCATTCACCTCACATCACTGGCTTCCACGCAGAGGTAAAGGGAATTCATAAAGGGGAATTTTTCTGCTTTTCAAGACGTTCTCAAATGATCGCTCTCCACGCCCAAGGCAGGAAAAACGACACAATCTGGCTCAACTCCAAGCCTGAACCCTACAAATTCAACGAGGCTATCTCAGATACTGGGGCATACGCCACTGAGAGCCCAAGAATGTGAAGTGGGGGTGGCGAAGGTAACGTCTTTAGTGTGGGAAAAGAAGCAATCATCTGAGATGGGGACACGAGAACGATAGTGAAGGCGTCCAGGAACATTACGGAGGGGGGGATTAAGGCTCCCCCTCCCCCAGAGATCAGAGTTGTCACAAGGCCGAGCGAAAGGGGGTGGGGGCGGGGGTTAGGGGAGAGAGAAAAAAAAAGTATGCCTGTGCATTTTTAGAAGAGGGCAGGGAGAGGCCTATCCTTAAGTAAAAGGTAAACGTGGAGTAGGCAGTTCCCAGGAAAAGGGGTGAAGAGGCGTGGGGGAGGGGAAGCGTCCTGACCCAGGAAAGGCATGAAAAGGGTAGTGGGGTCGACTAGATTACGGAGGGGGCCTCTACCTCTGAGAAAGAAGGGTGCAACGGTGTGTGTGGGGCGGCGAGAGGGATGAGAAGGGGCAGCATCCTCCTACTAAGAGCCTGGGGAGGGCCAGGCCCACGTCCCGAGAGCGAGCGCGGGGAGACGGAGGAGGTGACCCTTCCCTCCCCCAGGGCCCGGTCGTGAGGGTAGGTCTCTCTTTTCTGTCGGACCCTTACCTTGTCCCAGGCGCTGCCGGGGCCTGGGCCCGGGCTGCGGCGCACAGCACTCCCGGGAGGCAGCAGGACTCGAGTTAGGCCCAACGCGGCGCCACGGCGTTTCCTGGCCGGGAATGGCCCGTGCCCGTGAAGTGGGGGTGGGGGACAGAAAGGCGGAGCAAGCCAAAGGCGGGGAGGGGGAAGGGCCAGGGAAGGAGGGGGGGCCGGCACTACAGTGTTGGCGGACTGGCGGGACTGGGGCTGCGTGAGTCTCTCAGCGCAGGCGGGCGGCGGCCGCCCCTCCCCCGGCGGCGGCGGCGGCGGCGGCGGCAGCTCACTCAGCCCGCTGCCCGAGCGGAAACGCCACTGACCGCACGGGGATTCCCAGCGCCGGCGCCAGGGGCACCCGGGACACGCCCCCTCCCGCCGCGCCATTGGCCTCTCCGCCCACCGCCCCGCATCCATTGGCCAGCTCGCCGCCAATCAGCGGAAGCCGCCGGGGCCGCCTAGAGAAGAGGCTGTGCTCTGGGGCTCCGGCTCCTCAGAGAGCCTCGGCTAGGTAGGGGAGCGGGACTCTGGTGGGAGGGGGGGTCCGGTGGATTGGGGGAGATGGGTGGCTGAGGCGGTCTGGCCGATAGATGGGGTTTGCCTTCCCCCTCGGGAAGTCGGGAATATAACGTTTGTTAAGCTGGAAGGGAAAGAGGTGGTCAGAGGCAGGCAGGAGTGCGGCCCGCCCTGCGGCAACCGGAGGGGGAGGGAGAAGAGCGGAAAAGGCTCGAATCCGGATGGAGCCATTGCTCCTGCAGAGGGAGGAGCGTTTCCGGCTCACCTCTTGTCACTGATTGGCCGCTTTTCCTCCCGCCGTGTGTGAAAACACAAATGGCGTGTTTTGGTTGGAGTAAAGCGCCTGTCAGTTACAGCCTCGAGAGCGCGCAGCCGCTTGGGGACTCTCGCGTTGTTCCCTGGGTGGGATGGGTAGGTAGTTGGGGTGGGGAGAGGGCTGGAGGAGCGGGCGCGGTCGATCTCCCGCGGTGGGGGGGGGGGGTGTCAGGGAAAGTGCCTCCCGCGCGGGCGTCTGGCCACCCGCCCCTTCCTTGGAAGGAGTCGGTTTACCCGCCGCCTGCTAGGCTTCGGCATCTGATTGGTTACTGAAGCCCGGGGAACGGCCCCTTGCCATTGGCTCGGGTCCCAAATGAGCGAAACCACTGAGCGGTTCGGTAGGGGTGGCGGGGAGGCGGTCGTTGGTACGGTCCTTCCCAAGGCCCAGCACCGCAGTGTCTGGCTCTGCGCCCCTGCGCAACGTGGCAGGAAGCGCGCGCTGGAGGCGGAGGCGGGCTGCTGGGTTGAGGCTTCTGGGTGGCGGCGACCGCGGCTCCGCCCCGGGCGCCCGCCACCTTAAGGACGAGACAAGCCGGATCTGCTCTCGGACTCGCGGGGGTGGGGGAAAGGAGCGGGGGTCAGTCTTGCTGGTTTGTGGGAGGGAGGTGCGTGTTCTCCAAAAATCCGCGCGAGCTGCAATCCTGAGGGATCTGCAGTGGAGGAGGCGGAGTGAAGGCCGCACCCTTCTCGGTAGGGGGAGGGGAGTGCTGCAATACCTTTATGGGAGTTCTTTGCTGCCTCCTGTCTCCTAAGGACCGCCCTGGGCCTAGAAGAATCCCTCCCTCCCCCGCGATCTCGTCATAGCCTCCATGTCAAGTCGCTGCTTCTCGATTGTGGGCGGGACTCTTGCCCAGGCTTAACCTGGTGCCTGGGCGTTGTCCTGCAGGGAGATTGAGCAGGTGTAAGATTTCTCTCTTCCCACAGACTTGAGTTTGTGTCACAAAGTAATTATAATAGGGGTGGAGGAGGGAAATGGGAGTCCAGGCGTTCACCTTGGGCTGATTTTATGCAGCAAAACTGCGTGTTATTAACAACTTCAAGATCCTTTTTGTAGTATTTTTCCTGTAGATAAAAGGAGATAGATTAAAGGCCTGAGCATCAGAGGTTTTTACCCCCTTTGAAGGCCTTGCTTACACCACCGAAATAGAGCGTTTCAGATTAAATAGTAATCTTAAATATTTAAGACCCCTTCCCTTGCATCCCTAGGGTTAAGGATCTTAGCAATTCACACTACTACTTTGAGACTATTTTGTATTTGTTGTACTTGCTCTTTCAGCCCCCAGACATAACATTGGCTTTCTCCTGTCCTGTTTTTTGCAGTCAGGTGAGTTGTGAAACCAGACAGATTGGATGTACCACCAATTAAGGCTACACAGTTTGAGCAGAGGCCTCACTCTTACCCAGCAAATCATTTATTCCTCCTTTATGGATTTTCTGGAATGTTTACCTTGTTTTACATTTTATCTTTGTCCTCAACTAGGATTCTACTCCTTGATCCTCTTCACAGTCCAGATGACCTTGACTACTGCCTTACTGAGAATTGGATATGAGGTTCAGCAATATCTCCCTTTTACCTCCTTTGAATGTCTCTTAATCCATCTTTATTTCTTTTCTCATCAGTTAGTAACTGGGCTTGATTGCCTTAATGTTGATAGCTTCCAAACTGGTGTCTCTGCCTCCCGGTAGCATCTTCTGTGTTGTTGGGACAATTGTCCTAACATAGAGGTAGAGCCAATAATGACTGATGCAACTCTTAACTGGCTTCTAACTACTCACAGGATGAATTATGAATTCATCAACATGAACGCGATGTACAAGGTCCCTCAATTGGCTTTTCTCAACAACTTTTTCATTTGCTACAGTTTTCTACATAGACCTCTCGAGTCATTCTGGACTGATCGTTTACCCAAATCATAGTGACGTTGTCATACCTCTTTGTAGGCTGGTTCCTTCTGGAACAGTGCCCTCGGTGCTCCTTACTTTTCAAATACCCTCTCCCCTATGATCTTGACTTCTGTGATCTATCATCCTATAAGCCAAACACCTCTAAAGAAAGGTTAGCAGTGCTTTTCTCCAGATCTCAGCAGGTTGAATCAGCATTTCTCGGGTTGTTATTGCTTGTTTAAATTCTCTTAACTATTCAGAGCTTCTTGAGGGCACAGGTTCTTGTTGAGTCTTGTACCACTAAGCTGCTAGAATGTGCCTTGATGCCTTGCCAATCCTAAGAAAAATGGAATGGGTGACATGTAGATGTCTTTATAAGGTTTGATAGGTTATTGATCTCTGAATAGTTTTGTAAGCTTGCTAGTGCTCTAGATTAGTACTGTCCAATAGAATCTTCTGCAGGGATGGGAATGTTCTGCCTTTTTGCCAACCAATGTAGTAGCCACTAACTATATTACTGTTGCACTGGAAATGTGGCTAGTGTGACTAAAGAACTGAATTTTCAACTTTATGTAATTTAAATTGCCACAGTATAAATTGTAGCTGTAGCCACAAACTTGTGTTGTGGGTTGCTGAATACTTAATGTGAATGTTGATAACTTTCTCTTCATGCTGAGCACTAAGGAAGCAAAAGTTGGCCTATTTAGTTTATTTTTATCTTCCCTGCTTGTTTTACCTTTATCTGTATACTTTAGCTGTACTTAGCTGAGAGCCAAATTCAACAAGCCGTTACTTTAAACCTGCCTTGGACAACAGTATGTTGAGAAAGCAAAGCAGGCGTTGACTAGTTTGGATTTCAAAAACCAATGTGTAATGAATTTTAGGAAAGTGGGATTTCATTAACAGAAGTTTAGCTAGGAATAGGGACTATATCTGATGCCAATGAAACCAGGCCTAAATTTCAGTCCTATAAGGTTTCGTTTTTGGAGAAACTTGATCAGAGGAGGCCAGGGCCTAAGTGTCATATGCCTGTCATATGCAAGTTTCATCCTGATAAAGTGTAAATTAATAGATATATCCTAACACCAAAATATTTGATTTATCTGCTAATATAACATGTTGTAAATGACAATTTTTTTACTTAAAATTTCTTACACTTATAAGACCCTTAGGATGGGAATCTTAAAACCGGTCAGTGCACACCAGTTACTGTTTAGTGCAGACTTCCAGTCCCATACCCAAAGATTCTGAATCCAGTTAAGGCAGAGGGGTGGGCAGCACTGGAATTCCGTATCAAGTTCCTTATTTGCTTCTGATACTGGGGACTTAGGGACCACACTGGAAATACAGCCCCTGGGCTATAGTACACCTATATATCTGACAAAAATGGTTACAGTTTCAGAGAGACCTCTAATATTTTGTGTGTTCTTTACTTTGTAATTTTTTCCCTCAACTTTTTTTTCCCTTTCAAAAAACTGAATGAATGGAAAACATGTTGAGACAATGAGTACTGATGTTTAATAAATTTTGGAAACTTGCAGGTCAGATTGTTTTTTTTTGTAAAACAGATACTAAATATTCCAAATACATTTTTAAAAAACCATAGTATCGCCTTTCTTGTCTGTTTTCCCACTAAGTGCATACCTCAGGGACTTATTTTTGATTCCCCAATGCCTGAACACAGAGCTGGGTACTTAATAAATGTTGGTTTTATTAATTTATATGTGAAATTGGTTTTCAAATAATAGCAAAGTCTACAAAACACAGACACATGTCTCCTTTTATGGAGAAATTTTAGGGTCATACTTAACCCAAGTCTCATTCTATTTATAGAAGAGACTACTGCATCATGGTCTCTGAATGCATCTGTCCACTGTTGAGCTCTTCCTTGGGTTTCCTGTATAAACCATTGCACTTATCCTCTTCCTGTGCTTCACTTCCTTTGGCTTTATTTTTTAATAAACCAGCTATCTATCTCCTTTTGTAATAGAGCCATGTTCTGTGTTTTTTGTTTTTGTTTTTTTACAGAGCATGTGATCAGGAGAGAGGGGCAGAGGAAGAGAGAGAATCTTAGGCTCCACTTTCAGCACGAAGCCTGATGCAGTGCTTGGGGCTTGATCCCACAACCCTGGGATCACCACCTGAGCCAAAATCAAGAGTTGGATGCTCAACCGACTGAGCCACCCTATATGACCCCAAGCCATATTGTTTCTTACGCTTCTAGGACAAAAGTATATTGAACACTTCTTACTTTGAGAAAGTTGAAGGTTTTGTAAAGGCTTTTTACATTTTTTTAGATTGGCAAAATTTGAGCCACATAATGTTCCTGCCATGTATTTTTTATGCAAAGAGGAGGTTTGGTATCATTATGCTTTGCAACTCTTAATCCAGAATTTGATAGGGATCAGCATCACAAGGATAAGACTACTTTGACTATTTTTAGGCCAATCTTATGGAGAGCACTTTGGCAGGCTGGGAATTTTTTGTTATTTTACCTACTGGCATACTACTTTATGCTGGAGGACATATTTCAGAAGACTTTTTTTTCCTTATCCATGACTCCCCATTCTTGATGGAGTGGGTAAGAAACTGGATTATTAGAGAGCTGTTAGTAGCATGGAATTAAACATTGAGGTTTATTTTATCCAAGCCAGGGTTGAACCTGAGTATCCTGATATCCTGGTATATACCTTCTTGGTGATTACAGAGGCTATTTCTGCCTCTTTGATTGCATCTCATAGTCATGATTACATTTAATAATCTTGCTTTCCAGGTTTTTGCCTAGAGTTCACGGTTAACACCGATTTTTACCAATTTGCCCTGGCACTTAGTCATCCTGTTTTTTAGTTTTTGGGTTTTTTTTAAACATGTTTAATATTGGATCTTCCTGTTGACAGCAGTAACATATTTTCAGATTATGTTTATAGAATTGATTATTTTACTAGCCAACTAACCTAACCCCACCTCTAGGGTATGGATTCTGGTCAAGTCAGTCAACATTCTTCATAACCTTTCTTATTTTTCCTGACCTTTGGTTAAAAATCTCTTCCCAAACTATTTACTATAATAAATAATGACAACATGGTTCTAGTGCCTGCTATAGGCAAAGGCTAACGTAAATAGTTGGGTTAGAAGAAATGAATAATCATGGAATGCCACTTCTGTAACACATAGTGTGCTAAACTGCCAGTGTATTTAGTGTGGTCCTCATACATAAAATCCCATCTTCCAGAGTAGAAAACTAGAACTCCTTGAGGTTGAAAAACCTTAATCTGTTAAGGGCCAGGGATTCTAGATTCAACTACCTTTCTCTATTGGAAAGTCTTTTAGGAAATTAATCTGACTACAGGATACCAGATGGGTTCCAGGGATGGAGAAATTTGAAGTTCTTTTACAGTAGTTCAGACATGAGGTATGGGGTGATTTGGTGTAGAGTGATGGCAATCAAAATGGAAAGAAGCGAAAGGACTCAATAACTGACCATGTCAATTGCTGAGAACTGTCTCAGCACACTTCTTAAGGAAGCCTACCTTGGTGCCCTCAGCTCTGCTACATTGGGTCTCTCACTTGAATGTTGTCACAGCACTTCTGACCATTATAATTAAGTTACTGATTGTGTGATTCGAGTTTTCCCCCACCTTTTTAGATTGCTCCTTGAGGACAGGACAGTGCTTTTTTCTGGCTATGTCCTTGTTGCGTAAAGAGGCCTTCAGGGTCAAAACTTTCCTAATACTGAGATGATGTTATTTACCTTTTTAGCTCATTCTCACAAGTGTGCAGGGGTTATACAATGTGTGATGACCTCACTGATACTAATCAAAGGGTGCTATATATATTGAATTATCTATAATTTCTTAAGGCGGTATATTTAGGGTGTGAATATTTACATTTCTAGAAATTAGTTTTTAGGTTATAACTTCTACAATCCCAGCAACCCCCAGTATTGTGCAATTGTTATTTTGAAATCCTGTAATTTTCGTTTTGCCTAAGCATAAATGTAAGTACTTTCTGTTGCTGCAATGTTTTAAATATTTCCTTAAAACTCCTAAATTTTTATATCTAAATACAACTTTTTAAGAGTAACTTTATTCTAAAACTAATTATATGTACATATATATATATATATTTTTTTTTTTTTGAGAGCATGTGTGCAAGTGTGGGAGTGTCACAGAGGGAAAGAGAATCCCAAGCAGGCTCCACACTGTCAGCACAGAGCCCTACACGAACTGCAAGATGATGACCTGAGCCAAGATCAAGAGTCAGACGCTTAACCAACTGAGTCACCCAGGCACCCCTGTATTTTTTAAAGAATGGGTCACTGGGTTTAAAAAATTGTAAGACTACTTGTTCAACCCACACCCACCATCTATGTCTAAAAATGGAAAAAAGATTAAACAGTAATATATTGCAGAGTTCTCATAGGAAGAATCAACTGCAAAGAAACTAAAAAAAAGTGACAGAAATACCTTAAAGGATGAATTACTGTATTACATGGGCTGGAGAAACATTGCACAATAGCTGAGAAACTTTACAAAGAGCCATATACACAGTTGACATTCCTGATTGTCTGCTGGTTGAAAAGTAAAAATCACGGCAGTGCCATTTTTTTCAACAGTACATGGTCATGTTAAACACCGTGTTGCAGACTTGAAGTCTGGGTTAATACCTCGCCTGTAGAAGTATATTTAAGCCTGACAAACATGGCTGGGCTTGTTATTTTGCATGTATTTGTCTTGCATCAGCTAGTCAGAGACTATTCTGTCAAAGCTTGGCAACAAACCCAGCATGTCCTGAACCAGCTAAAGTGTTGAGTAATTTAATTATTTTATTTATTTTATTTAGTAATCTCTACACCAGTGTGGGGCTCGAGCTCACAAACCCTGAGATGAAAACTTGTATCCTCTATCGACTGAGCCAGCCAGGCATCCCTTTAACAACTCTTTAAAATCCTCTGGTTTATCCTGATATTTTCACTAACAGTGAAAAAGCAAAAGTTGGTCAAGCTGCCTGCATCTTGGCATTAATCAAGGCAGTGGCATCAAACTATAGTATTGACTGCCATGCATTCATTGGAAGGGGAAGGGGTGGCGGCAGTTTCAGTTTTCCTGTGAAAACAGTAAAATTATTTTGTGAAACCTGGACCTTGAGTATGGAACTTTATTTTTTTTTAATATGTAATTTATTGTCAAATTGGTTTCCATACAACACCCAGTGCTCATCCCAATTGGTGCCCTCCTCAATGCCCATCACCCACTTTCCCCTCTCCCGTACCACCCATCAATCCTCAGTTTGTTCTCAGTATTTAAGAGTCTCTTATGGTTTGCCTCCTTCCCTGTCTTAGTATGAGTACTGAAATACAAAGTTTGCATATAGGACTCCAGCTTCTTGTTTAAAGTACAGTGGTTGTCTTACGAAAAAGCGGTCATGTGATTGACTTGCAGGCTGAATTAGTGATTTTCTTTTCACAGCATTTTTACTTCAATGACTGTCAGAGTTGGCTGTCTGGCCGACATTTTTAAAAATTTTTTTAACATTTATTTATTTTTGAGACACAGAGAGACAGAGTATGAATGGGGGAGGGTCAGAGAGAGAGGGAGACACAGAATCTGAAACAGGCTCCAGGCTCTGAGCTGTCAGCGCAGAGCCTGATGTGGGGCTCGAACTCAGAGCGCGAGATGGTGGCCTGAGCCGAAGTCAGAGGCCTAACCAACTGAGCCACCCAGGCGCCCCTGGCAGGCACTTTTTTTTAAAGTGTAAAGAAGTACCTTTCAAAGAAAACAGTTGACAGCACTTGTCAGTGATAAACTCAAACTCTGAAGTGGAAATTAGAATTTGGGAAAACTACCCACTATCAGGAGTTTCTCATCTTCCTAATGATTAAAGGAACTTTTGGGTTTTTTTTTTTTTAATGAGCTAAGTGGTGATATAAATATGATTTGTAGATATTATAAACTGGACCAGGGCTTGGGAGATTTATGTAACTCAGTAAACCATAATTTCCAAATGACCAATACATGAAATGAAAAAAAAGTTGCAAATAAGTTAACATCTCAACCAATTGAATGTGAAGATAAAAATCCAGTGCCTTCTATTAAGGCAGACATGTAAATGAGTTGCAATAATATAAAACAGCATCACTGTCGAAAATAAAGTTACTTCTGTGAAAATATAGAGTGCATCTTTTTTTTTTTTATGTTTATTTTTGGGAAAGAGAACCATCACCAGCAGAGGGGCGGGAGGGGGGGGGGGGAGGCAGAAGATGCAAAGCTGGTTCTGCACTGACAACAAGGAGCCCAATGCAGGGCTCAGCATAAACCATGAGATCATGACTTGAGCTGAAGTTGGACACTAGAGAGAATCTTAACCCAGCTCTATGCTCATGTGGAGGTTGGATCCCATGACCGTAGGATCATGACCTGAGCTGAAGTCAAGTCGGACGCTCAACCAACTGAGCCACCTAGGCGCCCTGTATGTACATTCTTAAAATTTGGTGGAGAGACCTGTTTCCTCTGAGCTTTAAGAAAAAGAAAAGAAATGTACCAAGGTACAAAACTTTCACCATATCCCCTGAAATTCCCACAAAACACCTCACCTAAACTTGGGAAAAGCTGTGTTGAAAATAAGGATATCTATCTTTATGCTTAACTCACTAATATTAAACACTCATAAGCTTTACTGGACTTGTTGGTATTTTATAGACCTTTTAAAAATACTGTTTTTTCAATCTTCAGCTTTGGGCCCATGCAGTGGAGACCTGAGCCATATCTAACATGGATATACCAGAACCTACAGTTTTGGCAGTTTCCTGAAAGTCTTCTATTTTAAAAGGAACATTTCCACAAATGTTTCTCTTTCTAGCCCTAGACATTGTCAGTCCTTAGGAGATAACAGTCATACTTCCATTAAACTTATGAAATCTTTTATTTTTTGTTTCCCTCAAGTTTGTGGACTCTTACAATAACAGAATGTCTGGTTCATAACTTAAGTCATTTTGTGTTCAGATTCCCTTCCCTTTTCACATTCCCATGGTACAGGAGGCCTGGTTCAAGGTCACATAACTACTTGGTGATTGCATCATGTATAGCTCCATCCCAGTTCTTCAGTCTTCAGCCCATTTCCTGTTCTGTCACCATATTAAAAAACCTAATGGGAGGAAGATAGCAAAGTGGCAGAGTGTACACTGCATATGTGCATCATCTTAAAATTAGTCTTGTCATGTTTTTACAGTGGTATTTCATAGAACTAAAGCTATGATGGCTCAAACCCAAGTTTGTTACAATTAAAAATTAGGCCAACATGCAAAAATATTTATTAGCAACTATGCCCACGCTGGTAGGTACTATGTCAGGCACATGGTAAACAGTGGTGACAAGAGATATGGCCCTTGTACTTTCCCAGTTCTGCAGATTACTGACCAACAGACGTTAAAATGGTGTATTAGATGTGAAAGATTGTTTTATGTTGAACCCAAAATAGTGTAACTGTGCATTCTGATAGTAAAAACTCCAGTCTAGGATACACACCCCTTATAAATGTCTCATTTCTAATTCATTCTGAGTATGGGGTAGTAGATCAGAGAGAAACCAGACTACTAGGGCTGTTGGCTATGCTGCTAGTGTGAACTCTTTCAAAAGAAAGAAGTGCTGTGTCTGAACATGAGCTATTTAAGAAGGGAATGAGTAGTACTAATATATTACTAACAGGACACTGAAAATCTAGGCTGAATGCAGCCAGAAACTCCCAAATAAACTCTGAATACTATAAAGAATCCCACATGTACCCAACCACTCTTTGTCCCAGGCAAGCACCACTGTCACAAGGACTTAATGTTCTTTTTACTTTCTACTGTCTCAGTTTTCTGCAACTGGAAAAACAGCTAAATATGAATACAGATCCAAGAGAAAATAGAATTCTCATAAAGTTTTTAATTCAAAGATACATCAGTGTGTCTGCAGTCATTTTAAAAACAAAAATACTTTTGGCAGGTTAATGTGTGACTTTCTGTGCTGATAGAAAAATTAAGTTTGGCTTGTTGGTCCCATCAGTGTATTTGCTGTTTACAACAGCAATGTCCTATACTGCTAACAGTAAAATATCTGCCATTCCTTTAATCAGTCCTAGTCCTCTATTTTCATGTATTGATTTCAATAACATGCATATTTTAATTTGTAAGGCAGATGGTAAACTTTCCAGTTGGTCTTGTGAGATTTCATCTTGTCATGGGGCCAACACTATTTCACAAAATGTAAATGCTTCATTTTTTTAAAGGTGAGGTAAAGCCAACTCAAAAAACTAAAGAGCAAAGCTGCATAGACAATGCAGTGTGGCCCAAAATGTTCTGATTATGTTCTTTTCTTTTCCATTAAGCCAGGGTAGCTTTTTACCTGCTACAATGGAAAATAGGAACTGCTATGAAGCCTGAAAAGAAATACTCGAAACTCAAATCCCGGAGCATTTTAGTAGCCTTTGGATCTTGAAAGCATTTTCAGTAGTAATTGCCTAGCTACTCCTTGAAAAAAGCTCCAAAGCTCTGCTTAAGACTTTCAATTTCTTTTGCTAATTAAGGTGAAGAGCTTTCGACCAATTTAATCTGCAATTTTATTAACGCTATTTTTCTCTCAAACCAAATACTACATGCTGACATTCCCAGTGTCAAGAGGCACAAATACCATAAACCATCTCTATTCTTTGCATCACCAAGGAGTTCTTTCCCCATTTTGTTCTATAGGATGAACAAAAGCTTGAGGTGTACGTTTCAGAAGATAAACTGCTGCATGAAGACCCCCTATGTTCACCCAGACAGTATGCACCTTCCGCCAAACATGTCCCATTCCGGATAATGCCTGTGTATACACAAAAAGCACAGAAGTAATTAGCGGAAAGTCTGCTTATAGACCAACCAGAGGTCTTGTTGAAAGAAACTGGGGGGGAAGAGCAAACAAATCCTACTCAAACTAATATCCCTAAGTTTAAATTAAAAGATCCTACAGCTGCCACAGGGTGAGTTCCGGGGCTAATTTACAGCACCTTGGTAAAGCATTTCTTGTCCTGAGTAAGTAGCACAGCTCGGCCTGTCCCTGGTCTACAGACGCGGCTCATCTCCCGTAGGCAAGCTGGATAAAGGTTCCAGTTTCTCTTTTTGGAGCCCATCCTATAAAAGAAGGTCCAGTGAATCAAACACTTAACAGATAAACAACTAGGACTACATGAAATGAGAAGTGAAAAACTCATTATAGTAAGAAAATTCTCAAGCCAAAACAGTTGTCCTTTAGAAGCCACAGCTTCACTTGTATATGCCAATGAAATGAGTGATCAGATTTAGTAAACTGCTTAGAAATAATGGATCAGATGAACTGGCTACAAAATTTTTTTGACACCTCTAGTAGTTCTCGTAATGAGTAAAATAAACATCTAAACCAAACCAATGATGAGAAAACATTTATCCTGAGAAATAGAACCAAGTTTTCCTCAACCTTTGTATAGTATCCTGTAATTCAACAATGGGCCAGGAAGTGGATTAACCTGTGACAGATCAAAATGTAGTTACTTCATGAGTTCTCAGAAGAAACAAATTGGGTGAATCTATCATATAATTTGTTTTATCATTTCATAATTCTTAATAGAATAAGTTCAAAGAAATGAACAGATTTAGAAGACAAATTCAGTACTAGTTTAACAAGTGAAGGTAAAACTAATCTTTTAAAAGCCAAGTCCCACCTTTTTCCAAATGGCATGTCTGTTACAATAATGTCCACAGAACCGGTTCTCAATGGCAGATTGCAGATATCCCACTGAACAGCATCTATAGGCAAGCCCCAGGACACTTTGCTATGGCGACAAAGGAAAGATGCTTACTCTGAAGTATGAAATCTAAAAACATTTCTGAAGAGACTGATATAAAGCAGAAAATGCTACTAAAATGATAGTGACAAACATTAACTTAAACAAAAATTTCAAAGCAGAATGTCGGAAGAACGCATACAGTCATGTGATAAAACTTTTATGATGACAAAATCTAATGATGATTTAAAAAGCAGTTAAGATTGGTTTTCAAAAGATGTCTGGTTTCATCTACAATTTAAGAAAAACTAAAGGGGTAAACAAGATTGCAACACAAAGAACTGTAAAGATGGCAACAGTAATGAGGCAGTAAATTATATAACTGAGAATGTAAAACATCGATGCACACAGGAATAAGATTATGAGATGACACCTCTATAGTTTGGTAAGTCTCGGTAGTAATAACAGGAGACCTAAAGAAACAGATATGTAAAATTAGTAGATACAGAGATACTTGTTTGAAAATTAAGGAGCATGTATTCTACTATAAAAAAATAAGGCAAAGAAAAAGGCTGAAAAAACAGATGACAGAAGATAAGGACCATAGTAAATGAAATAAATTCTCATTAAGTCAAAGCCATTGGCATGAAAAAACACAAAAGACAGTAATGCACAGGCTAAGAATTAAAAGCAACTCAAGGATTATGAGTAGAAATGAATTATTATATTCAGAGTTAGTGAAGAACTTAAAATGTACAATAAAGGCACTCACTCCATAATGGGGAGAAAAAAAAGCACAGATAACGAAAATATCAGTATTGGGGCGCCTGGATGGTTCAGTCGGTTAAGCGTCTGACTCTTGATTTCAGCTCAAGTCATGATGATCTCAAGGTTTGTGAATCTGAGCCATGTTTGGGATTTTCTCTCCCCGCCCCTCCCCCACTTGCTTGCTGTCTCCCTTAAAATAAATGAATGAATTAAAAAAAAAATGAGTCTTATAATCACAGGCACGAATAACTGCAACAAAATAAGAAATGAGGAAAACAATATTAAAAATCTAGATAGACTGATACAAATAGTACAGGTAGAACAGACAAGGTACAGAGGGCCTGAAAAGCAATTAAGATAAAATATTCAGAAAACACAAAAGAAATAATTTGCTTAAAAATATTTATCACATTTCAAAAAAAACTGGTGACTACTAAGCCCTAAGAAAATTTCGATAAACATGAAACAAAATGTACCATAGAAACTCATCACAATAAAACAAATGTAAAAATGAATTAAAACCTTTCAACTACTTATGTATAAAAAAATGATCTAAACCCTTGCTATTTAAAGTAGGACCACAGCCCAGCAGCATCAGTATTACCCATAAGCTTGCTAGGAAACGCAAACTCCCAGGTCCCATGCAAAACCTACTAAATCAGGACCTGTAGTTAACAGGATCCCCAGGTGACTCACGTGCAACATTCAAGTTTGAAAAGCACTGCCCTAAACAACTAGATCAGAGAGAGAAGTACACAACCAGGAATTTAAAAAGAAAAATAGAGAATTGTCAAAATCTACAGGATATGGTCAACAACATTGATAGCCTGTAACTTAAGCTTTTAGGTAACAAATTTAAAAAACCTCAACAGGAAATAGGAATGAAAAGCATTAGGCATAAACTAAACTCACAGAACAGTATATGAAAGAACTAAACGAAGCACTGATGATTCTAATCTAAAAGGGGGAAAAAATAGCAAAGAAGAGGATAACTGACATACAGACATAAAACAATATGAGGCATACCATGTATAATAAATACATGGTATAATACATGAATAAATATATGTAAGTAATATCTGCATCAAATGACTATATGTATTTTAAAACCCCTGATTTCACTTACAAACAGAAACCTCACATTAAGGAGGCAGCTGTTTTTAGGTTTGGTATAATGATGTCCCTGGGCCGTGTATTCAGAATGTGGAGCATCTGTATGTTTGAACAAATCTGCTGATCACTCACTACCTATGCTTGCCACTTTATAAGAAAGTGAAGGGCACCAGCAGAGGAGACGAGAGAAACAATTTTATGATGAGGCCTCTAATGATAAATAGAAAACCAAGTGGCATTTCAACTAATTCTCCCATAGATGGCCCAAACTAAAAGGATAGTGAGAGGCTGGCACAGGTGGTGGCACTGAATATAATCTGGAGTAGTGAGCCAGGGCTTAAGATACAGTAACAACATACAGCTCAGATAAAAACCAAAATTTCCCAGAGGCCAATGGACTTCCAGTGCACAGATATCAAAAGGATACAGTTGGAGAAGGACCTTGGACTATTTTGCTTGCAGAAGAGTGGATTTGGAGTGGGACAGGAAGAAGGGGAGTTTTAGTAACTCTTCAAATATCTGATGTCAATCACTGTGTGACCCAGAGATAAGATTTTTCTTTATGGATCCCAGTGGAACTACAAAAAGTCTATAGAAGGTACAGAAAGAAATTCAGTTCACTAAAAGATACGACTAGCACTCAAAGCTGTGCAAAGACCAAATTGACAGCCCCCAGAGAAGGTCATTACAGATGGTTACACGGACTGGAAGGCCACTGGCAGGATCTCCTACAGAACACTCAGGTACTGTGGAAATGGCTTTCAGGTTTCTTCTAATTCTGAGACTGCTTTAAAGTGCCAAATAATAGAGGAAAGGCTAAATGGACTGTAGTATTTCTACACAATGAAATACTATGCAGTTATTAAAAACAGACTATATAAAGATATTCAAAGTGTTTGAAAATTTGTAAAAACTGAAATAAGTCAACACAATATTCTTCCACTATTTGGGAAAAAAGATACATGAATAAGGAAAAAGAAGACAGAAATAAACATAGTTGCATTAGGGTGGGGAAATTATAGTTAAATAAAAAAAAAGGTTCTAAGTTATTTCCAATAAACGTTTGTTTTTTTTTTTATTTTAACGTTTATTTATTTTTGAGACAGAGAGAGACAGAGCATGAACGGGGGAGGGTCAGAGAGAGAGGGAGACACAGAATCTGAAACAAGCTCCAGGCTCCGAGCGGTCAGCACAGAGCCCGACGCGGGGCTTGAACTCACAGACCGTGAGATCATGACCTGAGCCGAAGTCGGACGCTTAACCGACTGAGCCACCCAGGCGCCCCTCAATAAACGGTTTTAAAATTTAACGGAGTCTCATAGTATTCATTTTGGTTATGAGGATGTCACCATGACCATGCACTGGGGATATTAATTCATAAAGTCGGTAAGAAAAGTGATTATGTAAGCCTAAGAAATGGTACAAAATCTTTTAAATTAAATTTTTACCCTTCTTTAATTTGGCTCTTGGTCAATAAAGATGAGATGTTATTTGCCGCTCTATTCACAGCCAACGGATTATTATCACCAGCAATATGGTAACAGTTAGACCATTCAGTAGCCCCCTAAAAGACAATAGTATATATTAAAACCAAAGTACCAAACTGTAAAAAAAAAACCCAAAAATGATTAAAGGGAAAATAATTTCAACGAATGTCAATAAACTAGACAATCAAACCAATAACCCAATGCTTTTCTTAAGTGACAGAACACTGCATGTTGTGAACTTTGCTATTCCCCTTGCTTAAAAAGGCCTTCTGTTCTTTCTCACTTGCTGAATTCCTACCTATCTTTCAAGACCTAGTTCAAATGTCATGCCCTCTCACATCAACCCCAACTCTCCAAGCTGCCTCTCATTTGCCTCCCCACCCCAAAGCATTTTGTACATACTCTGCCACTGTACTTCTTTTTAATTATTTCTGTACTTGTCTGCTTCTCAAGGAATTTCCCTAAGGACAAGTGTCGTATTTTATTCAATCCCTCAGCCAGCAATGTCTGGCACATAGTAGGCATTTCAGACCTAAAATACAAACACGGTTTGAAAATGTAACCAAATTAAAGTGACCAACCTATACCCTTTGTGATCACAGAATTTTATAGAATCTGATATATTAGAATATTTGAAAATTTCAAAATAAAATGTAATAACCATGGCACAGGCCTCTGAATGACAACCACCACATCCCTGAAAGGATTTTGTAATGTTAAGTCAAAAACATGTGAACAGATCATAAATACCAATCTTACATCTCATCTGTGGAAGGAGGTGACACACTACCCTAGGCTGAACAGTGTTCTAGGTAGATTAATAGAAGGTGTCTGACATGAAAGTTCTGCCCTCTATTTAGGACTCTTCTTTTGTAAAGAGTAATAACCCATATCCACGGACACAAGGCTTCATCACCTTTTCTTTTGCGCACACACTTGAGGGTGATGTAGAAAGGACCCTCAGAATTTGATGAAAACCTTTCAGATGGTTGTGATTCCCCAACACTCATTTTTTTGGTCTAAACGTGTTTAGATTTTCAGCTTCTTTTGAAAGAGATGAATTTTATAGAACTTACAAAGTTTTAAAGAGTACTCTAGATCAGGTATTTTATACTATGGTGAACAATTCTGTATACATACCCTGTCAATTCCTTTCATACTTCATTCATTCTGATTATATAGCAGCTTTGTTTTTTCAATATTGACATCCTCGTGTCTACTCTTAGGTAGAAATGCCTCAATCTTTTTTTAATCTTTTTCAGCTGGAGGGGGGGGGGGGCTCTTCTGGACTCTCCCTAGCTCTGTGGTATATTTCTTGACATTTTGTGGCTTTCCATGCTATTTCAGACATAGACACGTCATGGTTTAATGCTAGAGAATAACACTTTGCTTTGTTCCCAGAATTTTTCTTCACAGCAACTGAGTTTTCTCTGTGTGCATTTCTTTAGCGAGAGTCAATTTCTCTAGCTCACACTACCAGAAAATAGTAGTCTTTTAGACTATTAAAGATTTCCTTCTGGAATTTCAACTCCCAGATGAAACATGTCATTTTCTAACTGTAGTTTAGATTATTTTTCCCTTTGTGGCTGCTTTGGACTGTCCAGATTCTGCCCACTCACAGAATGTGTGTATCTTCTTCAGTATATTCCCGCTGGCTTGAAGTATACTGTATGTAAGAACATACCATGATTCATAACTTTAAGTAATTTTAAACAGAAGTACCCTCTTCCAAATTATTTGTAAAAGTATAGATAATACTGATTCAAGGAGACTCAGTCTCTTGTTAAATATTCTCCACTTAGAAAATGCCTTTCTATCCCTTGCTTTACAGTTTTTGAATCCTCTCAGTATCAGTAATTTTGAAAACTATTTAAGAGCATTTGATGTGTGACCTTGTTAGACTTCGTAAAAAATCTAAATAACATGCATAGGTTTCTGTTTTACAACTATATTTACTCCAAGAACCTAAGTGGGTTAAGAAGCATAATCTCACTTTATAGAGATGAAACACCTTCCTCCAGTTTATTGCTTATGCCTTCAATATCTTTTCTGTTCAAGTCTACCAACTTGTCTTTTATAGAAAAGGGACTCACCAGTTTGTAATTATCAGCCTCTGCTGCAATCCACGGAGTAACCATCGCTTATAATCTATCAGTCCTTAGCTAGTTGTAATAGGTGGTTATATCCTTCACACAAAAATTTGAGCTTTACTATTATAATTCTTTATTTATTATTTTTTTTAATTTTCTTTTAACACTTTTAGGTCCACTGACCCCATGCTCATTAGTTCCAGAACACTTGATATATCACATGCTTATCTAAAAGGTAAAGAAAAGTTATTACCTCTATTGGTATTGCCCCTGTTCCACACATCGGATCAACTATTATATCAGTAGGTTGAGGAGCACAGAGCCTATAGGAAAGAAAATAGCTTATATAAAAAGACTTCAATCAATAGCTGAGACTTTCACACAGACTATTCCTGAAGCTGTAAGATCAAGGACCTATTATGTTAGCATAAAGTAACACCAATCAATATTCATTTTAAAAATCAATTTGTAATTATAGGCTGACTCTATATCCTAGAGCTTAAAAAAAATTACACATAGGGGTGCCTGCGTGGCTCAGTCGGTTGAGTGTCCAACTTCGGCTCAGGTCATGATTTCACAGCTCTTGAATCACAGCTCTTGTCCAGGCTCTGAGCCTGCTTGTGATTCTCTCTCCTGCTCTCTCTCTGCCCCTCCCCTGCTCACATTTTCTGTGAGTAAATAAATAAACTTAAAAACAAAACAAAACAAAAACAAGAAAATTAAGAGGGCTTGGTTGGTTGAGTGTCCAACTCTTGATTTCAACTCAAGTCATGATCTCATGGTGGTGAGACTGAGCCCCACATCGTAGGGCTCCATGTATTGACTATGGAGCCTGCTTGGGATTCTGTCTCTCCCTTTCTCTCTGCCCCTCCCCTACCCACGTGCATGTGTGGGTCACACATTCTCACTCTCTCAAAATAAACATTTAAAAACAAAGCTGAGACAGTAGTTAAATGATATTTTCAGGACCACAAGGAATCAACATGGGATATAAGAGAAAGAAAGAGACTATTACCTTTTTATCCTGTTGTTTACCCACCAAAATCCAACACAGTACTTCACAAAAAAGTAAAGTGTTTTAAAGGGAAAATTCAAACCAAGATGTCACTTTAATCTAGATGGCAAACCCATTCTCTTACCTGAGCATCCCGTAGGCAAGAGTAGATCTCAGAGTTGTAGGTCCAAAATGTGTGATATTTCTTCGATGGAGACTCTCTTCTGTCAATGCAATGCCCACAACAATTTCATTATCATGGATGTTCAAAAGAACCTATAATAAAAGACAGAATAAAATAGGGGCGCCTGACTGGTTCAGTTGCTAGAGCATGCAACTCTTGATCGTAGGGTTGTGAGTTTGAACCCCACACTGGGTGTAGAGATTGCTTAAAAATAAAACCTTTAAGAAAAATAAAAATCTACTACCACCACAAATTAGTTTTCTTCTTTTTGAACTTCATATAAATGAAATAATCTAGTCTATACCACTTTCAAATTTTTAAATCTATTTTAATTTTTGGGGCACCTACATGGCTTAGTCGGTTAAGCGTCCAACTTTGGCTCAGATCATGATCTTACAGTTTGTGAGTTCGAGCCCTGCATTGGGTTCTGTGCTGACAGCTTAGAGCCTGGAGCCTGCTTCAGATTCTGTGTCTCCCTCTCTGTCTCTCTGCCCTCCCCTGCTTGCGCATGCTCTCTCTCCAAAATAAATAAATACCTATTAAAAAGAAAGAATATCTTTTTTTCATTCGTTATAAGTTAGCCATAACCAGATAGTCCCTGGATTTTTACAATACCAACATATTTTGAAGGTTTATGGCTTAACATCCATTTTAACTTTTTGAAAAAGTTCAAACATACAGAAATACTACTAGAATACTTGCACAATGAACTCTTAAATAAAATGTACCCTTCACTTAGATTAACCAACTGTTAACAATGTGTCACATTTGCTTTATCACCTATTGTTTTGTTTTTTTAAATGACTTAATTATGCCTGTGACTATTTTATCCTATTGTTTTTCTAACACACAGTGAAATATATTCAAGTAACAATAAAATGTTCTCCAGTCTTCCACGTAACATGATCTTTTCTCTTAATTTTTTTTTTTTTTTAACGTTTATTATTGAGAGAGACAGAGCATGAGCAGGGAAGGGGCAGAGTGAGAGGGAGACACAGAATCTGAAGCAGGCTCCAGGCTCCAAACTGTCAGCACAGAGCCCAACGCGGGGCTTGAACTCACAAACCATGAGATCATGACCTGAGACGAAGTCGGACGCTTAACCAACTGAGCCACCCAGGCGCCCCAACATGATCTTAACAATAGCAGCAGCATAGGCACTTATCTATCACTTCCTATGTGCAAAACACTGTTCTATACACTTTACATGCATTACCTCATTTCAGATTCACACTCTCCAAACCATATATTTTTTTAATACGTATTTTTTAAGTTTTTATTTTTTTTAATTTTTTTTTCCTTTAACATTTATTTATTATTGAGAGACAGAAAGACATAGTGTGGGTAGGGGAGGGGAGAGAGAGAGGGAGACACAGAATCTGAAGCAGGCTCCAGGCTCTGAGCTGTCAGCACAGAACCCGACGTGGGTCTCAAACTCACAAACTGTGAGATCGTGACCTGAGCCGAAGTCGGTCGTTTAACCAACTGAGCCACCCAGGCGCCCGTAAGTTTTTATTGATTTATTTGGAGACAGAAGAGAGAGTGAGCGAACAGGGGAGCGCCAGAGAGAGAGAATCCTAAGGAGTCTCTGCACTGCAAGCGTGGGGCTCAAACCCATGAACCGTGCGATTATGACCTGAGCGGAGATCAAGAGTCAAACGCTCAACTGACTGAACCACCTAGGGCTCCCCCATGCTAGGTATTTTTTTAAATTTATTTTTAAAATTTATTTTAATTAATTTAAATTAAAATTAATAAAATTTATTTAAATTATTTTATTTAAATTAATTTTTGGGGGCGCCTGGGTGGCACAGTCGGTTAAGCATCCGACTTCAGCCAGGTCACGATCTCGCGGTCCGGGAGTTCGAGCCCCGCATCGGGCTCTGGGCTGATGGCTCGGAGCCTGGAGCCTGTTTCCGATTCTGTGTCTCCCTCTCTCTCTGCCCCTCCCCCGTTCATGCTCTGTCTCTCTCTGTCCCAAAAATAAATAAACGTTGAAAAAAAAATTTTTTTTAATTAATTTTTTAATTTATTTATTTTTTTTATTGACATTGTAAACTATATTGTAAACTATATTAAAGTATACTTTACACACAATGTGACATTAGTTTCACGTGAGCCAGGTATTATTATTATCTTCCTTTTAAAGATGAGGAAATTGAGGCACAAAGAGGTCCTCTTACTTGCCCCAAGTCTTACAGCATTTAAGTTGGGATTTGAACCCAGGCAGTGCAGCTTCAGAATCTGTGCTCTGAGCACTGCACCCCCCATCCCTGCTGCTAACTTTTCAACATTACTGTCCTAATAGCCTAGTCATTCTCATAACACCTATTACACGATAAAAAGGAATGGGGAATTATTCTTCTGATTTGATATGCAAGGAAAGCATACAGAGAGAGTAAGTTACTTGCCTAGATTCAAGTTTCCCAAAAGCAACAGAAAATGACTTCTTGGAAAAAGTGTTGGCTGCTAGAGGCCTTTTGAGCTGTCAGAGATTGTAAAGGCTACTAAGCATGGCCCACATGTGAATCAAGAGTAAGTATGCTAAAAGAGGCATGTGAGTGTATCAATCTAGCAGTATTTAATAAAGAGCTGGCTGTGGATGAGAATGAGCAATGACGCTCAACCTCCTTGTAAGAGGCTGGGGTTTGCTTTAAAAACGTACTCCACTTCTTTTCAGTAGTAAAACTCTACAACCAAGACACATAAAAACAAAGTAACTGTTTTAATTCTGGTTGGATTTTACAATCTGAAAGTCCATATAACGTAAAAAGTACTAGATGAGAAAACTCAAGTCTTAATAACTCCCATCTATCTACTGAGCACTTACTATATACTAGGTACTGCACCAAAAACCTAAAATGTATTATCTCATTTAACTTTCAGGACACACTTACAGGTATATACTATTACTGGCTCCCTTTGAAACAGAGGCTCAGAAACAATATCTTGTCCAAAGTTATGCAGTTGTAGATTCTAAATCTGAATCAAGATGTCTGCCCATGCTCTTATTAACCACACCCTGTTAGCTATGTGGTTGCAATTTAAGTGCCCATAAAAGTGGTTAGTCTGAAAATGCTATGTGTCTGTGATGGCCTTCTCAAATCATCACAATCAGGGGCACATACCTCCACATCAAAGTTGGTCATGTCAGCCTTCCACTTAAAATAATCTTGAACACCACCCCCAAAATCTCTTGCAGCCTCATTTGAGGAAAAGCAGTGTTTTTCTCCTGCCCTGTTGCATGTGACTCTAAACTTCAGCACCTCAGGAGTTTCTTCTTTTGAGCCTTCATCAGTCTCATCTTTGCAAGATGCCAAATCATCCCCTACTAATGTTGATATCTCTTCTTTAATGGCTGGATTTTCGTAATAGTCTAAGATACGGGAATCTAAGGTTTTGTTGGTGAATCCTTTTTTATCATCCCTCTCATCTGCTTTATCTCCTTGTCCATTATCAATCTTCTCTTTACTTGAATTCTGATTTATCTTTTTGCGCTTTGTTTTTTTTTTCTTGAAACTGGTGTTAACATTCCATACTTTTAAAGGTTCTGACCATGGAAGCTTCCCAGCCAACTCTTCAAAATCCTTTAAAACTTCTTCCTGTGAAAGACAGAGAATGATGAAATCCATGCACCTCTCACCACTTTCATTGAACAAATCTCTACTCAGCCTATAGATGCTGGAGGTGGTAGGAGTGCAGAACAAAAGAGGAAATAGGTAATGCCTACAATTAAGGAAATTAAAATCTCATTGAAAATTAAGACACACAAATTAAGCCACTAATACATAATACAAGATAGAATAGGAGATCAGAGGTTGGGCTTCAAGATTAAAATGTAAGCAGTCAGAAAGTATTAACGATTACCTCTGGATAGAAGTGGGTGGGTAAAGACAGGGGAAGGAGGGCAACTTACCTCTCACTGACTGACCTCCTTCTGAATTTTGTGCTGTGTAAACACACTACTTTTTTTTTTTTTTTTTTTTTTTTAAAACAGAGAGAGAGCACAAGTGGGGGAGGGGCAGAGAGAGAAGGAGACACAGAATCCAATGCAGGCTCCAGGCTCCGAGCTGTCAGCACAGAGCCCAATGCGGGGCTCCAACTCACAAATTGCGAGATCACGACCTGAGCCGAAGTCGGACGCCCAACTGACTGAGCCACCCAGGCGCCCCCACACTACTTTTAAAAGTAATACTCTTTTAAAGAGCAATAGGTTTTAAAAGGGACAACAAAGCAAAAAAAAAAAAATAAAACAAAAAACCCACAAAAAAAAGTAAAAACAACCTTAAGCAGTTAAAAACCTATCTATCCAATTTGTAAATAACGTCTAGAATCATCTTTTTATATATTTTTTTAACGTTTATATTATTTTTGAGAGAGAAAGAGAAAGAGAGCGTGAGCAGGGGAGGGGCAGAGAGAGGGACAGTCACAGAATCCAAAGCAGGCTTTGGGTTCTGAGTTCCGAGCTGTCAGCCCAGGGTCCGACATGGGGCTCGAACTCATGAACCATGAGATCATGACCTGAGCCGAAGTTGGACACTTAATTGAGCCATCCAGGCACCCCTAGAATCATCTTTTTAAAATGTAAATCTGATCATGCCCCTCCCTTCCTTAAAGTCCCTCAACAGCTTCTCACTGCACATAAAAAAATCTAAATTCCTTAAAAAGCCCAATATAGGGGCGCCTGGGTGGCTCAGTCGGTTAAGCATCTGACTTCAGCTCAGGTCATGATCTCACAGTCTGTGAGTTCAAGCCCCGCATCAGGCTATGTGCTGACAGCTCAGAGCCCGGAGCCTGTTTCGGATTCTGTGTCTCCCTCTCTCTGACCCTCCCCCGTTCATGCTCTGTCTCTGTCTCAAAAATAAATAAATGTTAAAAAAAACTAAAAAAAAAAGCCCAATATAATCTGACCTCTGCCTATTTCTCTTACATCACCTCAGGACTGTTCTTTTTACCTCTACTTAGAAGATAATTGCTTCACATGGTCTCTGTACTGCTGGCTCCCTTGTCATTATTTTGTGTAACATTTATTTCTTTTTGAGAAAGATACAGGATAAACAGGGGAGGCAGAGAGAGAGACATAGAATCCGAAGCAGGCTTCAGGCTCCAAACTGTAAGCACAGAACCCAACATGGGGCTCGAACCCACAAACTGTGAGATCATGACCTGAAGTCAGATGGTTAACCGACTAAGCCACCCAGGCGCCCCTCGCCTAGTCATTATTAATAGTAATTTAAAAGGCATATCTTCTGAGAGACCTGCTCTTCATAACGCAGTCCTCTCAAGTCATTCTCTTCCCATTCTCTTTACAGAGCTAAGCATTATCTGAAGTTACCAGATTTATGTTTTGTTCGCTATCAAAGCTTCTCCCAGAAGAGGGTGGAAAGGACCTTACCTGTCTTGACTACTTCTATAAGCCACATGCCTACAACAGCGCATGGCATACAAATGGTTTTCAATAAACAGCTGCTGGATAATATGTGATAAAATGTTAAAATGTGTGGTGCAGAGCCATGCCATCCAATACAGCAGCCATTAGCCACATGTAGCTATTGAAATTAAAATGATTTAAAATTAAAAGCTCAGGGGCACCTGGCTGGCTCAGTTGGTAGGGCATGTGACGATCACATGAGTCATGAGAGTCATGAGTTCAAGCTGTACGTTGAGCTTAGAGGTTACTTAAAAAAAAAAAAAACCAACTCAGTTTCTCAATCACATTAGCCACATTTCACACACTAATGGCTAGTGGTTAGTGCTGGACAGTAGACCTAAAACATTCCCATCAGAAAGTTCTATTGCAGAGTGCTGGTATATACAATATATGGTACTGAACATCAAGTTAGAAAGAGGTCAGTGTTCACTGATGGAACTGAGACTTGAAATGGGGATGAGGTGAGTGAAGGCTTTCATACTACTTGAAACCTGATGAAATAATGGTAAATTTCAGGTTTGGCAAGTTCAATTCTGTATACAAATTATTTCCCCATAAAAGGCATCTACAGGTCTTGGAGATTTAATATAATGGAGAACACTAGTATAGCCCCTTTCTTTCTCTAGACACCATTCTAAACACCACCAACAACAGAAATACCAACTGTATCTTTTTAAGTTTTTTTAATGTTTATTTTTGAGAGAGAGAGAGAGAGAGAGAGAGGGAGAGAAAACATGAGTGGGGGAGGGGCAGAGAGAGAGGGGGACAGAGGATCCGAAGCAGTCTCTGTGCTAACAGCAGAGAGCCCTATGCGGGGCTCAAACTCAGGAACCCTGAGATCATGTCCTGACTCGAAGTCAGACACTCAACCAACTGAACCACTGGGGTGCCCCACCAACTTTATCTATAGATAAAGTAGAATCTATATGATACCTATAACCTTGAACCATAATATAACAATTCTAACATAAGATTCCCAAGTGCAGTGAAGGCCAAACAGAGGTATAGGAAGACACCAGACAAAGGTCTCAGACAAAGGTCAGAGAAGTCTACAAAGAAGTAGCAAAATAAACTCTCCTTTGGAATAGCAGGGCAAGTATATATACTGACAGAAGGAGCTTCCTTGAACTTCATCTGTAACAAGAATAAACAGGGGAGAGAAATGGAAGCTGAACAAGGAATCTTACAGACATGGTCTATTTGCTGGAAACAGTGTCGATGAGGTAGAGCTGGGGAGAGATGTTCTACACTGAAAATAACCCTGAAGCTGCTGATCCCTTCAGGCTAGAGAGACGTAATGGTTAAAAGAACTTATGCAATAGTATGGAAATTATACCTCAATAATGCTGTTAAAAAAAAAGAAGGAAGGGGAGACGGCAGGGGTGGGAAAAAAATTTAAATAAGGAAGGAAGAGAGAACTCATTCATCTACAACCAAGAAGGAACTTCACAGTGAAGCAGGGGAATTTCTTGCTGGCCTGGAACAGTTCCTGGCTTCTCCCAGAAGAACCTCCTAACAATAGCAGGTCCAAGAGGAACTTCCTCATTCACAGATGACCAATCATCAAAAGTTATCAGCACAGCACTTATATGAACATAAGAAAGGACAAAGGAGGAAAGAAACAGAAAAACAAAGGGAGCAGACAAAAACAGGGACCAGAAAGACACTGCCACAGAGCAGCTGAAAACTTTGACCAATGGGGCATCTGGGTGGCTCAGTCGGTTAAGCCTCTGACTCCTGATTTCAGCTTGGGTCATGATCTCACAGTTTGTGGGTTTGAGCGCAGGCAGTCAGTGCAGAGCCTGCTTGGGATTTACTCCCTCTGCCCCTCCCCCACCCATGCTTGTTCTCTCCCTCTCTCTCAAAAATAAGTAACAAAAAAACCTCAAAAACTGTGATAAAACAAAATAAAAAATGTAATGAGGAAATACCTTTGTAAAATAAGAGCTCCAAGCGGAGATATAACAGTGGAAAGGAGATGAGGTAAGCCACCATAAAAAGATGAAACAGGAGCTCACAGATGTCAAAGAGTAAGTGGAATTAAAAAAAAAAAAAACACCGCAAAATGAAGACCATATGGAAAGCACCACATATAAAAGACACTGATGAAAACACAGTAAGTAATGTAGAGAAAAGTAAAGCAAATACAATGGAAATAAGCAAAAAGTATACAAAGAAAATGATAAAATATGAAACAAAGTCAGGAGACCCTGCATATGTACAACTGGTTTATCTCTGAAAAGGATCTGACATAATGAAACAAAAAATATTTTAGAGTCACCTGTCTGGCTCAGTGGGTGGAGCATGTGACTCTTGATCTCAGGATCACGAGTTCCAGCTCCATATTGGGTGTAGAGCTTAATAAAAAAAATAGTAACTCAAGAAAACTTTCAAGAAATGTATGTGGATGTGAACTTCTCTACAGACTGACATGTCTTGACAAGGAATTATCATGAGACATATCCTGGTGAATTTATGAGACTTCAGAGATTAAAAGTAAAATCTGGGCATGAAGCAAAAGTATCAAAAAAGCAACAAGTAAGGGGGAAAAATATCAAGATAGCTTCAAAAATTTTTCATGGCAACATTTAACACTAGAAGAAAATGAACACAGCCTACGGTATTTTTCAGGAAGAAAAGCATGACTCCAAATTTTATACTTAAACTATTCATCAAACATAAAGGTGAAAAACAATCATTTCTGAACTACTGCCATTCAAGTGATAAAAAGAAAACTAGGATTATGACTACAGACAACACTTAAATATTACAAACTGGAAGGTAGCTGGAGGCAAAAGGAAAGAGGAGATGCTGATATCCTCCTCCACCAAGAGATTAAAGGGTACGGGGTGCCTGGGTGGCTCAGTCAGTTAAGCGTCTGACTTTGGCTCAGGTCACCGCATCGGGCTCTGTGCCGTCAGCTCAGAGTCTGGAGCCTGCTTCAGATTCTGTCTCCCTCTCTCTCTGCCCCTCCCTGCTCACGCTCTGTCTCTCTGTCTCAAAAATAAAGATTAAAAAAAAAAATTAAAAGAGATTAAAGGATAGAAATTAAAGCCTACAGATCAACACTAAGATGAATAATAAAACTTCAGGGGGAAAAGGAAGGAGTGGAGGGTTAAACTATCTTATTAATGAGAAAAATGACCCTACAGGTAGTGCCTGGCTGGCTTAGTTGGAAGAGTGTGCAACTCTTGGTTTGGGGTCATGAGTTCAAGCCCCACATGTGCAGAGATTAAATAAATGGAACTTAAAGAAAAATGACCCTCAGATTAAATACACGCAAGGATGTACAGAAGATATTTGTTCAACCACCATAGTAGCAACAGTCTGAAAAAACCTGATGTCCTAAATAGGGGTGATTAAATTAAGATGTAGTGAAATCTAGTGATGATATTGGCATGCTCTTCAAGATATAGGAGAAAAAGCACAGCACAGAACAGTATGTATGGTATGTTTTCATTTGCGTAAGTAAATAAAATGCACATATTTATAAAATATCTCTAGAAGAATATCCAAGAAATTGGGAATGATTCTTGCCTCCAGGGAGGGAACTGCATTGTATGGAGATATAGGAACAAACATTTCCACTGCGTATCCTTTTTGGTCTTTACAATTTCCCCTAAATTACCTAGCTTAAAAAAAAACATATAAAGCACAAATGTTAGCTTTTTGGTTTTTTTAAATAGGTTAATCAATTCATGATATTATCTGAATACTTAAAAAGGAAAGGACCTATCAGGATGCTAATCAAGCCTTTTTATAAGACATGGGAAAGTATAATGCTACAGCGAAAATGACAGTCAACAAAAAGCAAGAAGCAAATCTTTATTTACTTACTTTTTAAAGTCTTTTGGCTTTGTTTTTTTAGAGAAAGAGAAAGAGAAAGAGAAAAAGTAGGGGAGAGGGGCAGAGGGAGAGAGAGAATCCCAACCAGGCTTCACACTCAGCACAGAGTCCGAAGTAGGGCTCGATCCCACGACCCTGGGATCATGACCAGGGTGGGATGCTGGCACCCAGGCGTCCCAAGAAGCAAATATTTAAAAACAAGCTTTTACTGGGGCATGGTGCAAATAAGTCCTCAAAGTGAAAGGCTAAATCATTTTTCATGGTCACACATATGCTCTTGCATAGTTCTGAAAATCTACTTTAATCCTTGCTGCTCTTCTTTTGGGACTTTATCAGCAACCTCTTCTGGCAGTTAACTTACAAGGCTACTCTGCAAAGCTGGCTCATATAGAACCATTACATAGTATCAAATTCACCTCCAATTAGAGATCAAACTGCACAAAGTAATACAAAAAATATTAATAATGCTGTAAAGGCAAGAATTTAAAGTGAAACTTTACAGAGTTTTTAATATTTTTTTAATAGTTTTTAAAAATGCCTGTTAGCATTTACTCATGTATAGAATTAGCTATTAAAATTTCCAAATACTAAGCAGCAAAAATTTTCAGCAGCTGCCTGTTATGTCTAGTTTCATAGACATGATTCAGTTGACAATGATTATCAGAAGTCTGCAAGATTATACTACTAGTGCTGAAAGTTATATTCTTAATAAAATTTTAATCTATTTTCAGTTGGAAATCTTTTAGGTCTGTTTTTATTTTTTCTAGGCTGTGGGTTCACATCACTTTGGTTATTGAATAATGCTTCGGAAATCAATCTGTTGCCAATAAATAAAAATCAGAGAATCAGGCAGTATATCATGGATTTAAAAGACACAGTGTTTCTAATATAAGCAATAAAACTGATAGAAAAGTTTTCAAGCATCTGACTCTGGAACCCTGACTAAAAAACAATGTGGAAAAATACTAAGACCTTACTGAAATCTCTTTTTCAAACTTCAACTTAGGCAGCATATCAATATTTAGAAATCAGATGCTAAATACAAGTTGGAGACAAAGCTGTTGCCTTAACAAGTAAAGGAGTATTTACATATTAGCTATATTTCAAAATATGATGTTAGAGAAGGTAACAGTTCTACAAAAGAAAGAACTGTGAGAGAAAGTGTTATTTGTAGACGACTCAGTCACTTAATCTTTGATTCATAGCCTGGAAGCAATTCTACTCTAAAACCATGTATGTCAGTAAAGCTAATCTAAGGTATGTATCTTTTGGTAAGAAAGTCACACAACTTATTTTATTTCTTATACACTTTTATGTTTTTCTATATTGACTTTCACTTACTTGTTTTTTTGTTATTCTCTCATCTTTTTAAAAAGAAGAGTAACATATAACATTATTTTAGTTTCAGGTATACAACATGATTCAATATTTGTATATATTGTGAAAGGATCACCAACCAATGTCTAGTTCATATTTGTAACCACACATAGTTTTAAAATGGTTTTTGTGATGAGAACTTTTAAGATCTACTCTCTTAGCAACTTGCAAATATGCAACACAGTATCTTTAGCTATAGTCATTGCTATACATGCTATGTATATAATATATAGTCAATGCTCTACATTACATCTCCATGTAATTTTACATGGTATAAATTTGTACCTTTTGAGCCTTTCCATCCATTGTGTCCACTACCCACAATATTGATTTTTTCAAAACAACTTTTGAGATGGACTGTCCACCAATCTCTGAATTTTATTATAAAAGCCTCCCAGGATTCTACATTATAAAAGCAGTAGTAATGCTAAATGTTAGAATGCAAAAAGTGGAAATAATCTCTTTGGGGAGAGACTGAAAGTCAGCTACTGTGGGAAAACTCACCTTTGTTTCTTTGAACTGGTAATCTTTAAACTCCTTAACAACCACAAATAAGTTATCAACTGATCTCAGACAATGAACCTGGAGGAGGGAAAAAAATGTTAGAAACAAATTTATGAGAAAGCTTTTGAATCACACAGACTATCAATATTTAAATAAAAAAATGGGGAAGGGGAGCGCCTTGGTGGCTCAGTCAGTTAAGCATCCAACTTGGGCTCTGGTCAAGATCTCGCGGTTTGTGGATTCAAGCCCTGCAAGGGGATCTGTGCTGAAGCTCAGTGCCTACAGCCTACTTCAGATTCTGTGTCTCCCTCTCTCTGCTCCTCCCCCACTCGTGCTCGCGTGCACACGCACTCTCTCTCTCTCTCTCTCTCTGAAAAATAAACATTTTACAAATTTAAATACAAAAATTAAATACAAAGATTTTAAAATAGGTAATACCTATAATTTGTATTTTAACTTTTCTCATCTCCCCAGTCTCCCATGTTTTGGGTTCCCCATTATCTTCTATACTCCTACAGAAAAGGAAAAAGGAAGATGGAAGGATAGCTTTAAAATGTTACCTGGGAAACACAGGTTTGGGGGAGAAAGGAAAGATGAAGACAGTCAAGTGGGGCTTTACTGTATATTTCTCTCATGGCTCCCTACGGTACACTGTATCCTGTGCAGTGGTTAAGAGCACAGGGCTTGAGCTCCAGCTGTGATTACTAACTGAGTGACCCTGGGCCAATTACTTACCCCTAAGCCTAACGATTAATGAGGATAATAATAGCACCTATCTTCTCAAAGCTGCTAAGGTTACGTACTAAGATACTGGGTGGAAAATATCCGCTTCCCATCCATCCCACAAATATTTACTGGATTTCTACTATATGCCAGACACTAAGAGCGTGGGAGATTTCAGCCAAAACAAAAACTCAGAAAATTCCTGCTCTCATGATGCTTATATGGTTATGAAATAATGGTTAGCTTTTATTCTAGTGGAATGGCAGTTTGCTGACCTTCACTTCTCCATTTCAATGATTCCTAATTACTTTTGAGCAAGTATTTCTTTCACACAGATTAAAAGAAAAATCTCTCCTTATACACTTCACCACCAAAGTCTACACTTCAGCTAAATGCCGAAGTAAATAAATTCAAAGATGGTTGGCAGATATTCAGAATTTCTTCAAAAGTCACAAAGGATTCTTTCTGGTGCAATTCATCCTCAGGAAATATTAAGATCACTTCTAAAAATATAGCAAATCTACTAGTCAAATTCACAAATCAGTACCAAATAGAAAATGCAGTAATACTTTAAAATAACCAGATTTGAGGCAGAGTAAAGAAAAGCAAAAAAGATTCAAGAGGGGTCTGTAAATCAGAAAGTAATCATAAAATGACCCTTTCAGAAAACTATTTTTAATATTGCTTCATTCAAACCTGAGCCAGACTTTCCACTGAAATGTCAAAATATATCTTGCCCCGGTCTTTGCTGATTTTGCACGATGACCCCAATTTCTCTCTCACTTCATCTGCAGCTGTTTGCTCAAAACCGGTAGGTACAGTGGCTCCAATAGTGACTTGGAGGTGCTCAGACTCACTTCTGGGAGCACTTTCTGTCACTTGTATAGACCTCTGGTTCCCATGAAGGTTCACATCCAGAAGTTGGTTAGTGGCTTCTTGAACGTCAGACATGTTGGCAGTGCTTCCAAGATTCCTAATACAGTCCCTTTAAAAGCAGTACAGAAAAGAAAAAAAGATAGCGCCTAAACAGTATCACCTCATAGTTCATCTATAAATAAAAACACCTGCTTTGGAGGGCTGGAAGAACAAGGCCACACAACTGTTACCGCCATATTCATTCAACACGCCTGAATCAATATTCACTGAAGATAAAAGGATTGAAGAACATGGGCACAGAGGGTAAGATGTAAACTGTGATATTACTAAACAAGGAATATGCTGAGGAAGAAAAGGAGACAGAGGAATAGGAGTATTTCCATAGCATGCAATGTTTGGTTTGCGATCATCTGTATTAACAGCCAGCTCAATTCCCAAACAAAGGCTGCTAGAGCACATTCAAATATAGTTCCAAATCCAGTCCTTTTTCAGCTGGCAGTTGAGAATATGCGCCTGTGGAACTGCAGACATGGGTCTGAATTCACGCTCTCACCATTCACAGGGTGAATGGCCTAAAACAAGTTTACTCTTCTATGCTTCAATTTCCTCATCTGCAAAATGGGAATTAAATAATACCTCTCTCCTAGAGTTGTTGGGAGATGTAAGGGACAAGAACATACTGCCAGACCCATGACTAAAACTTGCTATTAGGATATCTATCTTTCTCCTATGAAGTGGACAGGGACTCATGCGTTTAAAAATGATTAACTGAGGGGCGCCTGGGTGGCTCAGTCGGTTGAGCGTCCGACTTCAGCTCAGGTCACTATCTCGCGGTCCGCGAGTTCGAGCCCCGCGTCGGGCTCTGGGCTGATGGCTCAGAGCCTGGAGCCTGCTTCCGATTCTGTGTCTCCCTCTCTCTCTGCCCCTCCCCCGTTCATGCTCTGTCTCTCTCTGTCTCAAAAATAAATAAACGTTAAAAAAAAATTAAAAAAAAATGATTAACTGAACATCTAGGATCTAATGGACTGCAAATGTTTGAATGCCTACCACAGGCCAAGCTCTGGGATCCACGGGCAGAAACAGTATATGAAATATCTGAAACAATAAGCCAATGTCCTGTATCTGAGCAAAGAGGGGGGCCTGGGGGGCGGGATTTAGAGAGGTGGGAGGTGGGGATCAAGAGCTCTCATCAGATTCTCAAAGGCTTCGTGACCCAAAACAACTTAAGTAGGCACAGAGTACCCACACTGTACAGTTCTGTGCCAGGACAAGCAACAATGTATATACACTAATAAAAGTCAGTTCCAGCCCTTAAGGAGCTCATAATCCCTGTGAATACAACTTCCATCTTCTAATTAAAGCAGCTGAAGCCCACGAAAGGACATATCCCGCCCAAGGTCAGAGAGAGCCGATCAGTGACGCTGGCTGGAATAAAACGCACGTCTCCGGACTCCCACGCGTGCGGGTGAAGGCCTAGCAGAGGACAAAAAGGGATCCACAACAGGATCGTGCTGAAGTCCAGCTCGGTGCCGGCTCGGGTCGCAAGACAAAGGTCACCCCTCCCTCCCGAAGGTCGCCAGCGCCACACCCGGCCACTCCCACCAGCCGCCCGGTTACCGGTAGCCAGCGCAGACCCTTCCTGATGCGGCAACCCGCCAGCCCAGCGTGCCCAGGTCACGCCGCCGGAAGCCGCCTGGACTACCCCGGAAACGGAAGTCAGGGGGCGCCGTCCCAGAAGCTCTGAGCTAGGGACGGGCCCTGGCGACAGTCGTGGAGAGAGCAACACGCGCCTGAAGGTCTGTGCGCGCTGACGCCGGGAAGGTGGGTTAGTAGCTGTTGCAGTTGGGGGCAGAATCTTCTACAAACCGAACTTGGAGAGCCCCAGACTTCGTGGCCTGTCATCATAGTAGCTAACATTTATAGCGTGCTTAGCCATGCCAAACACTGCGTAAGGCTTCACCTCGTCATTTCATTGTTCCAACAGCTTTTTGAAGTGGCACGGAAAATCCCAGGTTTAAAATCGGAAAATCTGAGTCTGAAAGAGGTTACATACCTTGCTGAAAGTTCCAGGCACAGCACGTTAGAAGCAGAACTGGGTTTTGAACCTGATGGTGACACTCCAGAATTCTTCCTCATCAGATCTGAGTCAGTGTTGTTCAAACTAGTCCCTGCGTTATATATAGCCTTCACTACTTTTGTCTAATTGCACTTTTGTTTACTTAATATTTTTCTTTAGATATATAGTTTTAACTTATTTTATAAGGAAACGTGTGCAACTAAACAAAAATAACCCAATTTAAAAATGGGCAAAGGCCAGGGGCCCCGGGGTGGCTCAGTCGGTTGAGCATCCGACTTCCGCTCAGGTCATGATCTCTCAGTTTGTGAGTTCGAGCCCCGTGTGGGGCTCTGTGCTGAGAGCCTGGAGCCTGCTTCAGATTCTGTGTCTCCCTCTCTCTCTGCCCCTTCCCTGCTCAAACTCTGTCTCTCTCTGTCTCTCAAAAATAAATAAAAGTTTAAAAAAAATTAAAAAAATAAAAATGGACAAAGGCTTCAATATTTCTCCAAATAAATACACATATGGCCAATAGTCACATGAAATGATGCCCAACATCATGAAGAAAATGCAAATTAAAGCCAAAGTGAAATACCTATTTTAGTGACTAAATTTTTTAAACAATGGACAGTTGCAAGTTCCAGTAAGTATGTAGAATAATGGAGCATGTGTTGGTGGTGGCAGCGCAAGATGATACAGCCACTTTGTAAAACAGTTTAGCTTTTCCTCAAAAAATTAAGCAGAATTGGGGCACCTGGGTGGCTCGGTTAAGCGTCTGACTTCGGCTCAGGTCATGATCTGCGGTTTGTGAGTTCTAGCCCCGCATTGGGCGCTGTGCTGACAGCTCGGAGCCTGGAGCCTGCATTGGATTCTGTGTCTCCTTCTCTCTCTGCCCCTTCCCCACTTGTGCTCTGTCTCTATTAAAAATAAGTAAATGTAAAAAAAAATTTTTTTTTTAATTAAACAGAATTGGGGTGCCTCTGTGGCCCAGTTGGTTTAGCATCTGACTCTTGGTTTTCAGTTCAGGTCACACTTTTTGGGTTCAAGCCCCGTGTCAAGCTCTGCACTGACAGTGCAGAGCCTGCTTGGGATTCTCTCTCTCCCTCACTCCTGCTCCTTCCATGCTCCCCGCACCCCACGCCCAATAAATAAATAAACTTAAAAAAAAGTTAAACAGAATTACCACATGACTCAGCAATTATACTCCTAGATGCATACCCAAGAAAACTGAAAAACAGATGTTCAAACAAAAACTAGTACATTATGTGGCTAAAGCATTGTTTGTAGTAGCCCCAAAGTGGAAACAAATCAAATGTTTGTCCATCAGCTGATGAACAGGTAGAGAAACGTGGTTTAAATATCCATACAGTAAAATATTATTCAGTCATAAAGAGAAATGAAGTACTGTACTGATTCATGCTACAAAATGGATAAACCTTGACATTATGCTAAGTGTGAAAAGACTAAGATTCTCTTAGTATGAAATGTCCAGACTAAGCAAATATATAGACACAGAAAGATGAGTGGTAGTTTAGGGCTGGAAAGAGTGAGGATATTGGGGGTGGTAGCTAAAGGGTATGAGGTTTTTCTGGGGGGGGGGGGAGTGGGTTGATGAGAATGTTCTGAAATTGGATAGTAATGATGGTTGTACAGCATTGTGAATATACTAAGAAACTGTACAGTTTAAAATATTTAAAATAGTGAATTTTATGTTATGTGAATTTTATCTCAAAGGAAACTTTGGTCTCATGGGAAACTCATCTGAAGTTTCCTCTAACGCAAAATGATACTTCTTTCTTAAGAGTTATTGTAGGATTTAAATGAGATTAACATGTTACCAGTCTCCTAATTGAAGTAGACAATGCCCCTAAAAATAGTACAATGAAAACAAGGTTATTAAAATTCTGGCCAGATACTGTTCGCTGCAAAAGGCTCTGAATAGACTCTAAATATGAGGCCGTTCTCTATTCTCTAAAAGGATAAATTATCAAGTATCAGAGATAAACTAGCACTAAATGAGGCTTTCTTGACATGAGAAGGATTAAAATATTGAAAAGAAAAGATTATTTTACCTGATTCAGTGTTATTTAATGCATACCTTTATACTATGTAAAATCATTTATAAACAGATTTCACACTTAGGGAAGCATTGCTCTAAGGCATATTATTTGCCTGTGGAATCATGTTAGGTGTCATTTAAGTGACAGCATTTATTGAGCAGCTATTACGTGTCCGGAATTCTTTTAGGCACTAGGGATAGAGCAGTGAAAAATTCTTCTAGAGCTTATATTCTAATGGAAAATACAGACAATACAGGAAACGCATAACATCCCTGACATGATGAGAATAATGGAGAAAAATTAAGCAAGTTTGGGGAATGGAGAGTGCTGGAGAGATGGAGGGGAATGCTTACTTTATATATCAGGTGGTTAGGAAAAGCTTCTTTGATAAGGTAACAAAGTAGAGCCTGAAGGAAATGAGAGAGTAAGCTACTTGATTATCTGGGAGAAGAGCATTTCAAGCAGAGGTCAAGAGGATGTTCAAAAGGGTCTGGGAAGATCCAGGAGATCAGTGTGGCTGGGGAGGAGTGGATGAAAGGGACAGAAATAGAGGATTAGGTGGGGTGGATACAACATATAGGCCACTGTTTTACAAATTATCAAGCATTCAAAAAGGATTACTCTGGCTGCTGCATGGGCAAGGATGGAAACAGTTACCAGACTATTTCAGTGGTCCAAGTGGAAAATAATAATAATGGCTCAAATTAGAGTATTAGTGGCTGTGGTGAGAATTGTCAAATTCTGTTGTATTTTGAAGGATGACCTATCATTGCTGGTGGATTGGATGTGGTTTTGAAAAGAAGGTAAAGGGTAAGCGTCAGACCTGGTCAATTTGCTGGTCTAAAGTGCCCTACTCTTGGGGGATGCCTGCTGAAGAACTGCTGGAACGCTGTGAAGGAAGTAAACATGGACAACTTTGCTCTTTAAAGTTCTGATTCTGATTTATTGCAAAGAATTTTAGCTTATATCAGAAAAACCCTGATATCTACTGTAAAAGTATTGATTAAAGTGGATCCTTGCTCCAAGATGCCAGTTTGGATAAGTGGCGTATATGAGTGGGAATAGAAGCCTCTAATTTCTTTCTAACTGGCCGTAGTGTTATGTTAAACTGAAGTGACCTCTATGTTATTAAGCACATGATTAAATTTGGTAATTCCCATTCAGATATAGTGACACAAATTAAGAATTCGGCAATAGTTGTTCCCATGAACTCTGATATGTGTTTCACCCTAATAGCTGTCTATTCTTGCCTATTTTTAAGGCTAAGACAGAGTCACAGTTAGAAAGTCAAATAGTACAGCTACTCCACAGCCCAGCCCAGCCCCTTCCTTTGCTCTTTTACAGAAGCAAGAACTATTAACTATTTCTTCCTTCAGTTCACATGGTGACTTCCTCCATGTCTCTAAATAACCTGCTTATAGTGCTGTTTCTTATGTTTTCAGTTTGGGGCATTGTCTACAGACTCTGTTACAATACTTGAGGTAGCCTGTTAATATCCCCACCATCCTATTTTGCCTTTCTTCCTCTTCCCATTAAAGTTACAACCCACGGGTGCTTGGGTGGCTCAGTTGGTTAAGCATATGACTCTGATTTCACTCAGGTCATGATCTCACAGTTTGAGTTTCAGCCCCATGTCTGACTCTGCGTTGACAGTGCAGAGCCTGCTTAGCATTCTCTCTCTCCCTTTCTCTGTCTCGACCTCTCCCCGACTCACTCTGTCTCTCAAAATTAAATAAATAAACGTAAAAAAAATGATACAACCCATATATGGGGTGCATGTCTAGCTCAGTCAGAAGAGTATGTGATGCTTGATCTTGGTGTCATGAGTTCAAACCCCATGTTGAGTGTAGAGATTTTTATTTTTATTTTATTTATTTTATTTTATTTTAAAAAATATGTATGTATTTTGAGAGAGAGAGAGTGCACAAGCGGGAAGGGCAGGGAGAGACGGAGAGAGAGAGCCCTATCTGGGACTTGATTTCACAAACTGTAAGCTTGTGACCTGAGCCAAAATCAAGAGTCAGATGCTTCACTGACTGAGCCACCCAGGCACCCCAAATGTAGAGATTATTTAAAAAATTTTTAAACATTTATTTATTTTTGAGAGACAGAGTACAAGTGGGGGAGGAGCAGAGAGAGAAGGAGACACAGGATCCAAGGCAGGCTCCAGGTTCTGAGCTGTCAGCATAGAGCCCGAGACGGGTCTCAAACCCACGAACAGCGAGATCATGACCTGAGCTGAAGTTGGACGCTTAACCAACTGAGCCATTCAGGTGCCCCAAAGATTATTTTAAATAGATAAAGTTACAATCTGATATAGTTTGTTCCGGGATGTTAAATTTACAAAGTAAATTTAAGTGATATATTAAACATCTTTTTGTTCTGTCAACTATAGACAGCATCTCTTGATCCCTCATACTGTATGACAAGGGTTTTGTCAGCACTCCTGGCCTTTCCTCTACCTATTCTTCCTTCTTTGTACCTTCCATTTGGAATTCCATTTGGCAGGTTGGATCCCTGTGGGGATATAATTGAAAGATTCAGTTCCCTACACCTGCTTCTTGCTCAATAAACTACTGAAATGCCATCTTCCCCGAGAAAACCTTTTGGGACCTCATTGGGAAAATGAGTCATGTGTCTATAATCCCATTAACAAAATGATAGCCTAGGAGTCCATGAGCTCTTAACCCAACAGACCTTTGGCCTGTTGGGTGTTAACAACCAGAGGCGGAAACAACCAACTTGGCCATGCCCTAAACATGCTGAGGTTTATTTACTTTTCTCATGCCCTTTCGAACCAAAGACTATAAAACTGCCTTAGTAATATAACTCCTGTGAGAACTCTCCGATGGAATTAGTGACATCACAGTGAATTTTCAAGAGAATGTACATGAAATTTATTGTTCACCTTGAACTTCATATGGATAAGTTGATTTAAAAGCAAGTCATTCACTTTGAAAGGAACTGCATCTTGGCTGTAACTGAAATTATAAGGGTTGGGAGGCAGAATGATGGTAATGAGCTGGGAAGCAAAACACTGCTGCCACCTAGTGGTTACTCATTCTGAAATACTGCAATTCTTTCAAACCACAGGCAGCTGAATTAGTACAGTCCCAAACCAGAGAAACTTCCATTTCCTCCTCTTTTGTTAGAGAAAGATGTTAGACAACCTTTTGTAAATGGTCAAAGGCAAAACAAGGTATTAATGGGATTAGCCTGTGAGAGCTGCTCTTCTTTTGTGTAATCAGAAGAATTAACAGAGCACTGACAAGGGCAAACTGCTGTAGGTCAACATGGACAGCAACCAAATCTCTAGCATGAAGTGGCAGTTCCAAAAGGAAGCAGAAGGTGCAACAAGCAGAAGGTGAACAGAGAGGGACCACAGTAAGGCAGGACGCTCAGTAGTGGTCACTGCAATAGCAGCATGGGTCCAGAGGCAAAGCAGAATCAGAAGCAAGGTCAGCAGGGTTGATGACGATCAAGTCACATAGACTCAGGATCACTAGTCAGCAACATTTCTGAAGAACAGGGCAGTCAGGGAACAAAATGTAATTAAATTGACCCTATCTCCTAATATTCCTATGGAGTAGATGTTGTTATCAGCCCTGTTCTACAGATGATGAATTAATTTGAGGCTAAATCACTAACCCAAAGTCACAGAACTGAGGTTTAGAGCCAAAATTTGAACCAAAGCAATTTGACCCCAGAGTCAGAGCTCTTAACTACTATGCTTTTCTGCTTCCCTGAGGGAGAGGGAACCTGGGATTTCACTCCTCTAACTCTTTTGACTGTTGTATTAAGGGATGGTTGTGAATTAGAACTCTGAAGGTGGTTAAGATTTGGACCTAGATCTACTAGGTCCCTAGTAGGTCTGGCACCTACTTACAGGAGGTATTTAACCTTTAAGGAATTAAGTTTCCTTACTTGTAAAATAGGGATATAAAGGAGGCCAATATGTTGCTTCAAAGATTTGTTGAGATAATACACAGTTTCTGTCATATGGCAGGTAAGATAGCTTGCCTACAAAGACGATTGCCAATGATTCTCAATGATTGTAAGTACTACTACTCTCAGCAAGGGGTGGAGTCTGTTTCCCTTCCCCTCGAATCTGGGCTGAGCTTATGGCTTGCTTTGACCAGTGGAATGTGTCAGGTGTATTGTTGGCTAGCTCCAAGCCTAAGTCTTAAAACTTAAGTCTTGCTTCCTTGGACCATCTATGCCACTAGATAAGGAAGCCCAGCCTAGATTCTTGTATGGTAAAAACCACATGGAGAAAGAGGCACTAGGGAGCCAAGATCCTACCTGAGCTCACCTTGTGGATGTGGCCACATGAGTGTACCACATGAGATCAGAACTGACCTGCCAACCCACAGAATTATGAGAAATAAATCGTTGTTAAACTACCAAGTTTTGGGATAGTTTGTTATGCAGCTGTGAGAAATAAGCCCACTGACCCAATCAAAGGAGGGACTTGGAGACTCAGAGCACAGTGAAGTGAGGCTTTAATCAACGTTCTTACAAGAGTGGATGTCTAATGGACAAGCATACTCAGGGCAGTTACAGAAGACAATTTATCTCCTAGCACGCAAGTCCCTCCCCTGATTCCTCATTAGCTGATACTACAGAGGTTACAGCCTTACCCCCTTGTTGCCTATGCTCATGTAAGGCAAAAAGTAGTCTGATTGGAACAAATGTACATTCCTTGAAGTGGTGCAGAGACTTCAGTTCTTTGGCACATGCTCATTGCAAAGCCCGTAAAAATAAGACCGTGAAATAGAGAGGGGAAGAACGAGGAAGTGAAGTGTCTAAGGGTTTGGGACTCCCCCACTAAGGGTGGGGGAAGGGGTGGGGCTGGGTGGCTGGTACAGTTTCCAATAGGTTGTAAACCTATTGTTAATTAGACAGCACAGCTTTTATTTGGTACTTCTGAAAATGAATCTTCTCTCTTACTTCTCACAGCAGCAAATAGAAAGTCCTCAATAAATAACATCTATTAGTATTATAATTGGTGCTGATGAGGGATTCAAACAAATATCTGATCCATCTTTTTTTTAGATCACTGACTTTTCTCCCCTTTCTCTATTATAGGCTGGGAGAAATGAGAGGTATATGTGCAGATGAACACTGCTTATTACAAACATGTCTTATCTTTTTATTAAAACAATATTGCTGGATATCTACTCAGAAAGACTGTTAGCATTTCAAATTGCTATATACATTTGAGATAATATAGAAGCATATTTTTTCACACATTTACAATCCAGACTATTCACTAAATTGGTTATGGTGGAACCTTCCAAAGCTTTTGTGTTGAAGGATTTGAGGCATGAACAGCATGAACAGAGACTTATCCCTTTAATCCGGCATCTCAGAGCCCTGACAATGATTCTTTAACTTTCATCTCCTTTATATCTCCTTCTCTAAAGTCCTCTTTTTCTGTCCGTACATGTCCTTTGCCTTCTTAACATGCCTTTCTTGTCTCTTTTCCTTATTGTGACAATTAAATGAGACATTCTCTACCAAAATGTAGGCTCTGATATGGAGGAGATTTTTATCCCTTTTGCTCTCTACAGAATATTCTTTACTTAGAACAATGCCTGGCACACAGAAGGTGTGCAATGACTATGTTTTGAATGAATTAAATAATTCACGTGAAAGCATTGAGAACAGTATCTGGCATAGAGTCGATGATGCTCAATAAATACAACTTTGACAGTCAGTACTGTTATAAATGTGATCATTCACATTCATTTTTAAGAATGTTTTATTACTTTGGGGCACCTTTGTGGCTCAGTTGGTTAAGCGTCTGTCTTCCACCCAGGTCATGATCTCATGGTTTGTAGGCTCGAGCCCCGTGTTGGGCTCCATGCTAGCAGTATGGAACCTGCTTGGGATCCCTTTCTCTCTCTCTCTCTCTCTCTCTCTCTCTCTGTCTCTCTGTCTCTCTCTCTTTCTCCCTTTCTCTCTTTCTTGTTCTGCCTCCCCCCCCCACTCGTGTTCTGTCTCCCTTAAAACTTAAATAAACTTAAAAGTAAACTAAAAAATGTTTTATTACTTATAGTCTTCGTCTCTTTTCTTTCTACTTTGTCCCTTTCTTTTCTTTCTTTTTCCGTCACTGCATCTTCTGTGCAACCCTTACTTGTGGCCTGAGACCCTCATAGATGTTATGTCTTAACTCAGAGGATGTGCAAGAAAAGGTTTTGGAAATTTGTCTTGGGTGAAATAGAAAAATTTGTGATTCATAGCTGACCTAGGATTACACATAAGATTCTGCTATTGAGGTGAGCCTAATTTTGGTGTTAATATTTTAACCAGGGGCCTAGCTTATGGAAAAGAGCAAGCTTATTAAGTAGTAGGCTAACAAATACCTGACTGTACATGTCTCTGAGCGTGTGGGTGTTTCTGGTGCCTGTTGGTGAGTAACTGTGCTGCTCTTGGCAATAGAAATGTGAGGAGAATCGAATAGAACTGGTTTTGCTATTTTTTTTCTTTCCCTCTTTCCCCACAGGGGAATGGAAATGAACCAGCACATAGTGTATCGATTCTTTCTCAGGCTCGTAACATTATGGAATCCCTGTTGAAGTGCAAGCTGGACTGGCGGAAATCAGATTTCCCATATCTTCTCAAAGGCTGTTTGTCAAGGTAAATCCCATACTTTTTAAAACCCTGACTTCCCAGGGCTAGATGGGAAAATAAAAAGCTTTGGGCCTGTAACCAGAACTGATTATGCAGATGTCTCCATTACCTCAGATGGTCACTCTTGTAGGAAGAGCTCTCTCATCTTTCCTGCTGGTCTTTTAGATTCAAATCAGGAGTTTCACAGATGTGCAGTCCAGTGGGCTGGGTAGCTTGGGCCAAGTACAAAACAGTATTGATGCTGTTCTTAACACAGCCTTGTTTATGTTTCAACTATGCTAATAGGCAGCTCAGACTTCTTAGCCCTGCTAATGTTTGAAAACTGAGAGTTGGGAGGAGAATGGATGAGTCTGCAAGCCTCCTGTCACCTCTCAAAACTGCCTTCAACTACTCTGTTTTTCTTTCCTTCCTTCAAACATTTGATCATTATATAGACAATAACTTACCAGGCCTCTTTACCAGTGAACCAACCTAGTAAGCCAATCTAGAGTTAGGGTAGAGAGATTTTGAGGCATTCAGACCATCAGTTCTCAAACATGCTAACTTAATTGGCACACAAGACCCCACAATACACCTAACCCATCCATTCCACTTCTGGTGGGAAAAGAATTTGATGATAAAGAATTAGAGAAGAGCAAAATGGCAACCCAAAACAGCAGCATCATAATGTGTATGCATGAACAAAACGATCAAAAACAGAAAAACAACATTTGAAATGTGAAATAACACATACAAGAAGGGCTGTATTTATGGGGCGCCTGGGTGGCTCGGTTGGGCACCTGACTTCGCCTCAGGTTGTGATCTCAGGGTTCATGGGTTCGAGCCCCTCATTGGGCTCTCTGCTGTCAGTGCGGAGCCCACTTTGGAACCTCTGTCTCCTTCTCTCTCTGCTTCTCCCTTCCTCATCCTCTCTCTCTTTCTCTCTCTCTCTCTCAAAATAAATAAATAAGCATCATAAACAAAACAAAACAAGAAGGGCTGTATTGGAAACTCAAGACACTAAGAAGCCCTCCTCACCAACAACAAGCATTCCCAGCAATCTAGGTTGTTACATGTGCAGCAGGAAATTTATATCATTGCCAGCTTTTCTGTGGCAGCAAAAGTTTTCAATAATTGGCAGTACCACATGGTTTTTTGCGGGTTTTTTTTTCTTTTGGTGAATATAAAAATTTAATCACTTTTAATAATTAACAAAGGAAGCTATTAGGTACTTAGTCATATGTAAAAATGAAAGTCCCTGGCCTTGCATGGCATTTACTCTAAGAGCTGTGGAAAGAACTTGTATACTTTGATCTCCTTTCATGGTTCATCAGAAAGACTCCATGGGGGCCATGGAGTCTTGGAAACATGCTGGCTTAAATGCCTGTGACAGCCTTATTTCTGGGCCTTCCCTCATATAGTGAACTTGAGCCTAGAAGTTCTTCCACATCTTTGAGTAAGAATCTGATTTCTACATTAAGATGATCACTCTACTGGCAGAAATATAATAAATGCATAAAACTTTTCCAGGGAGTATTTGGCAATAGGTTCAAAGTCTTAAAAGTATGCATTACCTATTCACCCAGCAATTCCACTCCTAAAGAAATAATTATGAATATGAGCAAAGATGGATGTATGAGGGTAATTACTATGGTATATTTTAAACTATCTTTTATATTAGGAAATTGTTCACAATGCTGGTTTTTAAAAGTAGGGCATATAACTGTGTATGATATAATCCTTTTCTCCTAAAGATGTAGGTCTATTCATAGAAAATGGCTGGAAGTGTATATAATACAATGTTAATAGTGATGATCTTTTTGTATTATTACTGACTTTTCTCAAATGTCTACAGTAAACCTGTAGTACTTTTGTAATAAGAAGAAAAGGTATAAAGGTATTTAAATATGCCTGAAAGAATAGATGTTTTTGGCAGCACTGGTTAGAAGAACATGAATGGGGATGAGTGGATGAGAGGTTATTACAGCGTTCAGGCTCCGCGTGGTCAGTGCAGAGCCCAACACAGGGCTGAATCTCACAAACCATGAGATGATGACCTGAGCCAAGATCAAGAGTCAGATGCTTAACCAAGACTGAGCCACCCAGGTGCCCCCAAATTGATCTTTTAAAAGAGCCAACATGATTCATCCATCGCCTTTAGTACCTTTACACATGCATTTAAAGAAACTCAGAATCAACTCTGATTTAGTTTCCTGGCTTGTTCAGCCAAGTTAATGAGGATCTAGTTGACAGACAAAGAAAGAGAGTGTAAGAGGAGGACTAGATAGTGGAGGGAGAGAATAAATTCAATGTTGGACTTTCAGAATTTGAGGGGTTTGTGAAATGTGTACTAAACTGTGGTACCTGAGTCAGAAGCTCACGTCTGATCAGTTGATGCAGAATTAGAGATCATCAGTATACATGTGATTGTTAATACTGGGTGGTTGTTAAGCTTGCCTGGAGAGTGAGAAGAGGGCTGAGCAGGGATCCCTGTGGAACCTCCACAGTTCGGGGCAGGATGAAGGAGAGGAATTCACTGAGAAGACTGAGGAGTGGTGAGGTAGGCCAGCCCATAATAGGCTAATCCAGATTCAAAGCTAGGCAAGAATGACCAGTTACACAAGTTCAGGGTTGCTTTCATTTCAGTTTACTACCAAGTCTGCAAGCAAGCATTGCAACAGGCACAGGAAATGAGACTGAAAGTGAGTGAGGAGACTCTGGGTTTTCTTCTGCTTTCATGGAGTTGTGACCAGAATTTAGGGGTCAGCACGGCCCCTCTCAAGTCTGATCTGCCACTTCTTGCTCTGTAGGCTGGGGAAAGGGCCTGCCAACCCTCAAGGGTCTAGGTACTTCCGCGTCAGGCAATTCCTTGCTGTGCCATAGGCATGTCCTTGTATGTTCTTTCTTCTCAGTGCCTCCTCACCTGCACCAGGCTTGGCCATGGAATACCCACAGTAGCCAGAGGGGTTCAGAGGGAAAAGGAAGTTTAGGGAGGAGAGAATTTCAAGTTTAGGGAGGAGTTGTCAGCAATATCAGATGCCAGAGTTCAGGTAACATAAGTGCTGAAGGGTTCCCATTTGGCGATTCAAAGGCTATTTGTAACCATAGACATAGGGCACCACCAAGCTCAGATTCCCATGAAAGTCATTTCCATTCTCACAAAATATAATCAAGATACTTATTTTAGGAGCACCTGGGTGGCTTAGTCAGTTAAGCACCCTACTCTTGATTTCGGCTCAGGTAATGATCTCAGGGTTTGTGAGATACAGCCCCATGTTGGGCTCTGTGCTGATAGTGTGGAGCCTGCTTAGGAATCTCTCTCTCCTTCTGTTTCTGCCACTACCCCACTCACATTCTTTCTCTTTCTCTCTCAAAATAAAGAAATAAACATTTTTTTAAAAAGGTATTTATTTTAGTCGTGGTATTTTGTTATGGCAACCTGAGCTAAGACGTTCACTTTGCCAGACTCCTTCATGGTGATTTATTCTTAGTGGCACTATTGTTGTTTCTAACATTCCATCCCTTTTTAAGGAACTCCCTGTCCATCACATTGTGGGCTGTGTTTAGTGTCTCTTACATAAGCTTCTTATGTCCCAGGCACATCAAGGAATGTGGCTGGGTACCAGTTTCATTGTCCCCAGACCTTCCCAATAGGTGAGAAGATTATTAGATGTTGGTCTGCCCAAAGCATGTGATGGACTTCTAGATGACTGAGGTCTATCAGGGTCATTGCTGATTCATGGAATGCTCAGATACCCATAAGTGGCAGAATTAAAGAAACACTTTAACTGCAGGCTGGGGGAATGTTGGTCTTTAGCACAGAATTCTAATATTTGGGTTTTCTAGAGCAAGGTGTATGTTGGGACTCAATACTTAGACTCTTCTGGAAGGGATGAAGCAGCTTCAAACTTGTGTCTGTTGGGCTAGCTTCATTTGGTCCCCCAAATCAAAGCAATATAAATATCCATATCTTTTTACGTCTGTCATTGCTTATTTGGTTTTCCATCTGCCCTGCTCTGAAGTAGGAGGGGGAAGAGAAGGCAGAGGGAAATCGTGAGCTCCTTAGAGGAATAGTGCCAGATATTAAATCTATAAACAAAATAGATTGAACCGGAGAGAATGAGTCAGAGATGAAGGAAGCATGAAAGCAATATCACACTGGGAAAATGTCACCTGAAAGTGCTGACCGAATGTTTCTGGCATATTTGTGATTGGCCCTTTAAGTCCGATCAGCACAATTTGGTTCCTGAACTGCGTGTGCCTCACTGCCCTATTGCGTGTATTTTCATTGTTTCCTCATTTCAAGCCCTTAAATTCATTTATGTAATACAAGCTGATGACCCATGGTGAGATTGTCCTTTCCTCTGGTGATAATGATCCTGTCACACCAGGTTCCTGTTTCACTGGAGTGTGAAGAGAGTTGTGCTGATTGATAGGGACCAAGCTGGAGTGAAATAAAGATTTGACTGGAGGATCCCTTAGTCTTCCTGTACAATATGCTCAGAGTGTACTTGGAACTCAGAGTTATCTGAGGGCTCTGCTTTCTCAGAGTTAGGCTGTGATGGAAGTTGCAAATGTGGGCAGCCCCTGGGTCAGATGTATTTTATTTGGTCCACCCAGGATTTGGAGTCAGTTGCCAACATTTAAAAATAGGCATATTTCATAGCCAGGTTTCCCATTCCTCTCTAAAACAGGAAGATCTAGAATGTTGGACCTGTATCCCCTCCTGAAAATCATTGGTTAACGCAGAGTGGAACACTGCCCTTTAGTGGGGACAGGAGAGCTTTAGATTTCCATAGTCTCCACTGCTGCAGACATTTATATTGGCCACCATAGGCACTTAAGTTTGTATTCCATGTATATCCATCCACATAGGAACGATGTGTAGGGGAGAAAAACCTTTTTTTCTCCCCTAGGGTCACTGTTCGGGCCCAGGAATCAAACTGATCATAGACAGATTAACAACAACAAACAACCAGTTTTGTTTTTTGTTTTTTTTTAATTAAGTTTACTTATTTTTGACAGACAGAGTGTGAGAGCATGAGCTGGGGAGGGGCAGAGAGAGAGGGAGACACAGAATGCGAAGCAGGCTCCAGGCTCTAAGCTGTCAGCACAGAGCCCGACGAGGGGCTCAAACCCACGAACTGTGAGATCATGACCTGGGCCGAAGTCAGACGCTTAACTGACTGAGCCACCCAGGCGTCCCCAAAAAACCAGTTTTAATTACACGGTTACACAAGGGAGTTTCACAAAGAATAGAGATTCAAGGAGGCAGCCACGTAATATAGGCTTATATATACCGTCTTAGGTTAGACAAACAAAAAGAGGTTTGGGGGCTTCTGGGTGGGGAGGCAAGTTCTGGGAAAGCAAGGGGAGGAAGCACAAGATAAAGATGGGTGGTCTTGTTATGTAGATAAAAGTCTCTCAGGTGATAAAAGTTGTCTTTCTTCCTGGCACAGAGATAACTTTACAAATGGAAGTTTCCTTTCTAAACATAAATTTCCTTTACAAAAGGGGAAATTTATACTCTATTTTTAAGCAGTTGGAGGTAAAGAGCCTTTCCTGCCACTGCTGGTTCTCAAGTGCCGTTAGCTCAAAATAATCCTTATGCCAAAGAGGTATATTTTGGGATGATATATCCTGGTACCCTTGAGAAGGAAACTAGCATTTATTGAGTTACCTTTATGTATGAACCACTGTATCTTGTAATTTCCACATATGATTTCATTCGATTATCCTCAAAATCAGTAAGGTTTGGGCTCCAGTGCTACAGGGACCATGCCTGTGACATGCCACCCCAAATATGGCATTTTGGTATATTCAGTATTTTATTTGTTAAATTATTATTTTTTTAAGGTGTATTTATTTATTTTGAGAGGCAGAGAAAGAGAGAGAGAGAAAGACAGAGAAAGTGCATGCAAGAGAGAGAGAGGCAGAGAGGGAGGGGATAGAGAATCCCAAGCAGGCCCCATGCTATCAGTGCAGAGCCCGACATGGACTCAATCCCACAAACTGTGAGATCATGACCTGAAGAGTCGGATGCTCAACTGACTGAGCCACCCAGGTGCCCCTAAATTATTTTTTTAAATGTGTGTCTTTAAATTTATTCTTTAGTAATTGCTATACCCAATGTGGGGCTCAAACCCATGACCCTGAGATCAAGAGTCACATGCTCCTCCCACTGAGCCAGCCAGGCATCCCTGGCATATTGAATATTTTAAAATGAAGGAGTTTGAGAACACAGCAGAAGGAGGAAGGTCACGCTGACCTTCTGCCTACCCTTCTTGTCTAAAATAAGTCATAAAATCTTTGTGTGAGAGGTGCCCTCCCTATTCTGGGAGGAAAGGAGCATCCTTATCTCTAAAGACAAAAGGGGCCTGAGAAGAATGCTAACCAACAAGCATTTCTAAGTTTCTTGTGAGAAATAAGCTCACTGACACAATCAAAGGAGTGACACGGAGACTCCGAGCACAGTGAAGCCAGGCTTTAATCAACATTCTTGCGAGAACATTCTTGCAAAAGCAGTGTGTGATGGACAGGCACACTTGGGTCACTTACATTAGACAATTTGTCTCCTAGCACGCAAGTCACTCCCCTGGTTCCTCACTGGCTGATACTTACAGAGGTTACAGTCTTACCTGGAAGTCACCTATGCCCATGTAAGGTAAAAAAGTAGTCTGATTGGAACAAATGTACATTCCTTGAGGTGGCATAGAGACCAAAGTTCTTGGGTGCATGCTCATTGTAAAGCCAGTGAAGTGAAGTGTCTAAGGGTTTGGGAATTCATTTGGGGGGGGGGGTGGGGGGTTTCATACATTTTCCAATAGGTTGTAAACCTATTGTTAATTAGACAACACAGCTTTTATTTGGTACTTAAATGAATCGTCTCCCTTTCTTCTCACACTCTTGAATATATCATATTCTTCCACCTCTGTCCACTCTTCATCAGACCTAACATAAACACTCAGTTCTGTTCCACTGCATCTGCATTTCCTTATGAAGGCTCCTGTGTCATGTAAAACTTATATTACATAAATTTGTATGCCTTTTTTTCCTCATTAATACATTTTTGTCAGTTTAATTTTCAGACCCAGCCAGGTAACATAAAAGAGTCAAGAAAAATATTTTCCTCTCCTACACCTATTTCTTTTACCACTGTGCCAGTCCCAGCATTTAGTATAGTCAAAGCTAAAGTAGGAACTCAAAAGCATTTATTGGATGAACGAATGTACACATGAACACATAAATAAATGAATGAGTTATTTTTATCCCATTTTTTTGTAGATGAGAAAATCAAGGCCCTGGGCATTTAAGTAACTTGCTCAGAATCATATAATCAGTAGAGGTTACAGTTGGGATTCACATATGAAACTATGGGACTCCAGAAGTCCAGTGTGAAGGAAAAGGGTAAAGGCCATGGGGTCATTTCAGGGCCAAGTGCACAGTAGGCATGTTGTAAGCACTTACTGAATTGGTTGATAATGTTTAAATGTATTTTCATGAGTACAAGCAACCAGAAGATTACAAGCGTGGTTTTAGTTTATGAAATTTGTTTAAAATCTACTGGTGTCCTGGGGTGCCTGGGTGGCTCAGTTGGTTAAGCATCTGACTTCGGGTCAGGTCATAATCTCGTTGTTTGTAAATCCGAGCCCCATATCGGGCTGTGTGCTGACAGCTCGGAGCCTGGAGCCTGCTTCAGATTCTGTGTTTCCTTCTCTCTTTGCCCTTCCCTCACACTCTCTTTCTCTTTCTCTCTCTCTCTCAAAAGTAAATAAACATTAAAAAAATTTAAAAAATCTACTGGTGCCTGGGATTGAGCTTTGGGATTTCTTAATAGTGAGGCCTTGTAGTAGAGGGTACTATTGACATGTAGCAAGGAGGGCAGAATGTTTCTGTTCATGTGCTACTTAAATGTGCTACTTAAATGTGAATTTCCAAAGCTAATTCTCCTTACACATCTAAAGAGCTTCCTCTGGGCTTATTAAACTACCTGCTGATGGTGCTTGGTTACCACCCTAGAGCCCAGAGCTGTTCTCAGAAATGAATGTAATTCAGTGCTCCTTTGTGAGGCTATTATTAGGAGGACCTGAAACTGGTTTAGGAAGCATACTGTTCAAAACGAAGCCCTTTACAAAGAGAATGGGTTGGCCTGGCTGAGGGAAATGGGGAAGTGAGTAAGAGCCACTCTTGTGGCTTAGGTTCTAGCTCTGTGTTTATGATTTCCAAATTGATTTATAATTTTTTCTAAATTGATTTATAATTTTCATATCTCTCACACAAGTCTCATCATTCCAAAAACTGCTAGATATTTCCCACAGACCTCTGTCTACCATGACGCTAAACCTAACATATTGAAAACAGAACACACCACATTTGTGCCCATGAACCAGTCTTTCCTTCTGGCTTTCTCCATCAGTGGCTCTTTATTCTTTCACTTACTAAGCTCCAAACTGGAGTTTTCTAATACTCTTATAATTCATATATGCTGACACTTTTCCATAAATTTCCTTCCTCCTCCCCTTCCCCCTTTCCCAAGTGCAAGCCTCTATCTATCCTCAGATCTTGAATGCTAAAGTAGCTTCCTTGCTGAAGTAGCTTCTCTCTGCTTTCAGGATCACTTTCCTTTTATATCCCTGCATACTACAGCCAAATTTATCTTACTAAAATCCGGTTTTCATGTCCCTTTTCAGGTTCCAAATCTATATTATCTTCTTATGGCTTGGACTGGCTTTTCCAGTTGTTCTGTGAAGATTTCATTCCATCAGAAATTAATAGGCTTTAAGTAAAAAACAGATTCTGTGATCAAATGTCAGGGAAATGCTAGGTTGACAAAGTTATGAACCATTTCTTTCCTGCAGGATAACTCATAGCTTTCATATGTCAATATGTGTTAGTATACAGTGTTTCCCGAGATTGATATTTTCACAGAACCTTTTTTGGCAGAGTATTTCATTGGTCTAGGTCTTCATGCACCACACTTTGGAAACATTGGTCCGCAAATTCAAATCCATACTCCCTGTGATGGTTAATTTTATGTGTTAATTTGACTGGGCCATGGAATTGTTAACCCTAAAAATCAAACGGCCAATTATTTTACCAACAAATAAATAGCAGAGAATTGCAATGAGGGACAAGCAAGCTACAGCAACATCATAGGCAACTCTGCTGAACAAAGGAGAGAAAGCCTCTTTTGTTCAGGAAATCGGGAAGTTGGGAGCTCTGAGTTATGACTGTCTCTCATTGGCTGGGCTGTTGTGGGGGGGCAGCAGGAGGAGGAAACCCTTTTTTCCCCCTTCTGGGATGGTAAAGTAGTGTCCACCTGCAAGGTCCCTCTCCCTGTTGGTATCTGCAACTGATGAGGAGTGGTAGGGCATGAGAGCTCCCCCTGCTGGCCTTCTACTCCATTCTAGTGAGATTTCCCTTTATTAAATTTCACAAGATGCCCAGATATTTGGTCAACCATCCATTAACTATGTTTCTTTGAGGTTGTTTTTATTTTTATTTATTTATTTATTTATTTATTTATTTATTTTTTAATGTTTATTCTTGAGAGAGAGACAGAGTCAGAGTGCAAGTGGTGGGGGGGGGGGGTTGGGGGGGGGCAGAGAGAGAGGGAGACACAGAATGTGAAGCAGGCTCCAGGCTCTGAGCTGTCAGCACAGAGTCCGACTCAGGGTTCGAACTCACGAGCCATGAGATCATGACCTGAGCCAAAGTTGGGCACCCCTATTTTTTTTTAAGTTTATTTATTTATTTTGAGAGAGCAAGGAGGGGAGGGGCAGAGAGAGAGGGGGAGAGAGAGAGTCCCAAGCAGGCTCTGCATTGTCAGCACAGAGCTCCATGCAGGGCTCAACCTCACGAACCGTGAGATCATGACCTGAGCTGAAATCAAGAGTCGGATGCTTAATGGACTGAGCCACCCAGGCACCCCTGTGAGGGTGTTTTTAGATGAGTTTAACATTTAAGTCCATAGATTGAGTAAAGCAGATTGCCCTCCTTAATGCGGTGGGCATCATTCAATCAGTTGAAGGTCTAAATAGACCAAAAATTCACATCCTTCTATGAGTAAGAGAGAATTTCTCCTGCCTGAACTGCCTTCAAACTGGGACATCAACTTTTTCCCCTCTTCAGACTCAAACTGGAATATTAGTTTTTCTTGGGTCTGAAGCCTGCCAGCCTTCAGACGGGAACTACACTGTCAATTCTCCTGGGTTTCCAGGTTCTAACTTATCCTGCAGATCTTGGGAATTCTCAGCTTCCAAATCACATGAGCCAATTCCGTATATCTCTACACACACACACACACACACACACACACACACACACACACTATTGGTTCTAATTCTCTGGAGAACCCTAATACACTCCCATCTTTTTCTCCAAGGCAGTTTAAGATCAGACTCCTGTAATACCTGTGTATCTCTTTCCCAGCACATACCTCTGCTCTAGGTAAGCTGGTCTCATTATTTCTACATGCCCTTTGCAGAATTCACCTCCAAACTTTGTCCAAACTGTTTCTTTTGCTTATCTATGGCTCTTCCTTTTCCTGTTTGTTCACATTCTACCCATCTCTCTCTCTTTCTCTCTCCCCCTCCTTTCTTCCCTTTCTTTCTAACATTTTCTTTTAAGAAAATAAATTTCCCAAAGACAAGTCGTGCACAGCATTGACTTGCATTCATTGCTAAGCACTGTGCTCTGTGGGAAGTGGCTAGAATGCTAATCCACTAGAAATTCAAGGAAGAAAAACCTAGAGGAAGTTCCCATTATAAGAATAGATTTAAAAAGTGAGACTCTTTCTCAGTCTTCTAATTCCTTAGTGCTTTCCCCCAGAGACATCTACAGTTACCGGTTTCTTTTTTCTCTTGTTTCAAGATCCAAGTTAATTCTCATGATTGAAAATTAGAGTCACTTGCAGAGCAGTTAAGATTCCTGAGGGCCAGGCTGCAACCTTAGACCATGTACATCAGATTCTCGGGGCGGGGGAAACCCAGGCATCAGTATTTTGTAAAGTTCTCCATTTGATTCCAGTGCATAGCAAGGACTGAGAACTAGTGTGAAGTCTTCTTGATCAGAAGGTACTGAGTCCATGGCCCTTTTGGTATGTGCCATACAGTCTGGCTTGTGGTGATCTCATCTTATTAAAAATGGGAGCCTGTGGCTTACCTGGTGGTGCTCAAGGAAGAGAATTTCTCTAGTTCTGAAAGTCAGTTTGAATATCCCTCCCACCCGTTCTCCTCTCAGGTATGGAGAGCAGTGGTTCTCTCTGGCAAGCATGAGATTCACCTAGAGGCCCTACTCCTAGAGTGTCTGAATCAATAGGTGTGGTGGGGGCAAGAATTTGCATTTCTTAAAAAAATTTTTTTTTAAATATTTATTTATTTTTGAGAGAGAGAGTGAGTGAGCAAGGGAGGGGCAGAGAGAGGGAGACACAGAATCTGAAGTAGGTTCCAGGCTCCAAGTTGTGAGTGCAGAGCCCGACACAGGGCTTGAACCCACAAACCGTGAGGTCATGAACTGAGCCGAAGACGAACACTTAACCAACTGAGCTACCCAAGCGCTCCAAGAATCTGCATTTCTGATGATGCTGGTGATGGTGACTCTCTTGATCTGTGGACCACATCTTGAGAACCATTGACCAAAAGGACGAGGAGAGGGAGCCCAAGTGGGCCTAATATGGCCGCTTGTGCCTGAGGAAAACCTAAGAGATTGCACACAAAAGTAAAGGCTGGCTAAAAATACTACTTAACATGGGGGTTACCAATTGGTGGCCCAAACCCTAAATCCAGTCCATAGATGGGTTTTGTAGGGTCACACAATGTTTTCTGTTAATGAAAATAGTTCATACTTAAAAATCAGGGATTTACACACACACACACACACACACACACACACACAAATATTTAAAAATTTTAAGAACAGTAGGTTGGCAGCAAGGGGCCCAATTTTGTATGTGCATTCAACTTTAATCAACAAGGAGTAGCTGCTTTGCTCTCCAAATCAACCCAGCCCCCAGCCAGCCTTACAAATGAATATACTATATGAGTGAGCCCAGGCAAAATAGAAGCAGAAAAACTACAGAGCAAAGCCATAAAATAGTGAAAAGTAATATACTATTGTTGGCTTAAGCCACTAAGTTGTAGGATGATTTGTTACATAGCAATAACTAACTGATATAACAATTGGCAGAATTCCCACAGGCCTGCTTCACTCAATTATGTTACCTTCCAGGCCCCTGTAGGCAAGTGAGTTTCCAGCCTGGGCCTTTCCCTACAGAGCACTAAGATAGACTTGAAAACCTTTTCCACATCCATTATCCCAACAACCTCACAAGGTCAGCTGGTAATAAATCCATTTTGCTGATGAGGAAACTGAGGACTAGTAAGCTAAAGGATATCCCTAGAGCGACATAGGAACAACAGGGTGAGAATCCATCACTTTGCGCTTCTGTTTCAGTGCTTGCCCCCGTCCCTCCTGGGCAATCAGCTGTTAGTCTCTCAAGGCCAATAGACTTGACAGCCACTAAAACCAAACTGTGTAAGGTAACAGGGTATGATGTTTTCAAGAAGGGGAGCCCTCTAGCTAGTCTTTATTTATTAATTTTTTAAATGTTTATTTTTTGGGGGGAGGGGGGAAGGGGGAGAGAGAGAGAGAGAGAGAGAGAGAGAGAGAGAGAGAATGAGTGGGGGAGGGGCAGAGAGAGAAGGAGACACAGAATCTGAAGCAGGCTCCAGGCTCTGAGCTGTCAGCACAGAGCCTGATGTGGGGCTCTAACCCATGGACCATGAGATCATGACCTGAGCTGAAGTCAGATGCTTGACTGACTGAGCCACCAAAGCAGCCCTAGTCTTTATTTATTGAGAATACTGACTGTGAAGGGCCTTAATATAGTGACCACTACATAGAAGGGCCTTAATGAGAGCTACTTGTTATTATATACTCCCCCTTCTATAACATCCTTTGATATCCTCTTCTGTCTTTCCCTACTCACCAGACTGCCATCTGGAGAATTTCATCTGTCTTCTAAGATCTGGTACATTTTCTGTATCTCTATTACAGCACATAATTATAGTGTATTATATATTTAAGAAGTTTTTATCTTTATTAAAAATGTTTTTATTTTCAAGTAATCTCTACATCCAATGTAGGGTTCAAACTCACAGCTCCAAGATCAAGAATTGCATGCTGTACCAACTGAGCCAGCTAGGCACCCTTAAATGTTCAGATTTTTTTTTCTTTAAGTGGGCTTCATGCCCACCATGGGGCTTGAACTCACAACCCTGAGATCAAGAGTAGCATGTTCTACTGACTGAGCTAGCCAGGTACCCCCTTTATTATATTTTTGATGTATCCCTCTACTCCCTCAGATGCTGGGTGCTTTCATTTTAGGGGTTATAGATTTCCTTTTTATTTCCACAGGGCCTGGACCAAAGTGGATGCTGAATCAGTGATGATCAAATGGAAATGAAATTGAATTGCAGAGTTGCAAGATACATTCAGTCATAGTCTAGTTTGACTCCTATAATAATCATCCTGCAAAAGCAAGTTTTGTTATATCATTTACCCATATTAAAAATAAAGAAACAGGGGTGCCTGGGTGACTCAGTCAGTTAAGTGTCTGGCTCTTGATTCAGCTCAGGACATGATCTCATGATCTCAGATTGAGCTAGTTGTTAGCACAGAGCCTTCTGGGGATTCTCTCCCTCCCTCTGTCTCTGTCCCTCACCTCCACACACATGTGTGTGCCCGCCCATGCGCATGCTCTGTCTCTCAAAATAAATAAATATATTTTTTTTAAATAAAGAAAACAGAAGGACAGATATCATATGTTTTCACTCATATGTGGATCTTGAGAAAGTGGACAGAAGACCATGGGGGAAGGGAAGGGGAAAGAAAATAGATGCAGAGAGGGAGGGAGGCAAACCACGAGAGACTATTAAATACAGAGAACAAACTAAGGGTGGATGGGGTGATGGGGGAGAAGAAATATGGGTGATGGGCATTGAGGAGGGCACTTGTTGGGATGAGCACTGGGTGTTTTATGTAAGCCAATTTGACAATAAATTATATTCATAAAATAAAACAAAACAGAACCTCACTCTACTAAGAACTTCTTTCCAATTGGTGATACTTAGGTGATATTTGTTAGGCTTTCCATCAAGTAGTTGACTGTTATTCTTTGCTTTTCTTTATAATTTTTATTTATAAGTTTTCTCCTTGATGGCAGACCCTAAGCCTTACTTAGATCTCTATGCCCAGCATGAGGTGTGGCAAGTGGTAGACACTAAGTAAGTGTTGACTTGAATTTAATTCCACTTCTGTGTTAGGAGCTATGTCTGGTTACTGATGTGGGAAACAAAGGCAAATGAAAAATTAAATTCCCTTACTGCCTACAGCCCATTGACAAGTCCTTGAAACAGGCAGTGATATTTCTCTAGGAGCTCAGCTGCCTCCGTGATGACACTTTGCTGAAGGCAAAAAGGGAATCTTAGCTTAATGTTATCCCGACTCCCCAGGATCCTGTACGTACTTTAACATATAAAAATTCCTTTGGAAACTTCCTTTATCTCTACCCCCAAGATATATGTTGGCACTGGTACTCCAAGCATATGGCCCACTGATACACATCTGAAGGGTCTCGTGACTGAGCTTTTACTGAACAGAAATAAATGACCTTTTCCTAACAGCAGCTAGCCCTTCAAGGTCCTGGAAGGAAACCTTGTTTCCAAAGTACCTTAGAGACTTATGCTATCCTTAACCCCCTCCCAACCTGAAGAGTCACTCTTCACAACCCCAGTGCAGCTCTTTCTGCCCACAGGTCCTGCCCCCGTGCTTTAATAAAATCACCTTTTGCACTGAAGATATCTCAAGAATTCTTTCTTGGCCCCCAGCTCCAAACCCCAACACTTCAAACCACATCAGTACGACTTTAAGGAAATGTTTGAAAGAGCTATTTAAAATTTGCTTATGATTAAGTCCTACTTTCAGTCTGTCAGAACATTAACCAAACATTGTCTCGCTCTTTTATCACAGATTGGATGCCTGGAGAGAGAGACCGAGACAGACAGAAGACATACACAGAGAGAGACTGACTGACTTGTATCTTTGAGAAAAGAAGGACACAGAAAATTGCAGGGTAACCAGACCCTGTCTGAGAGAGAATTCTTTCTTTGTGCTAACAGTGGAGAAATGCGGGGCTGTCATATGAGGAGCAGTCTTACTCTTTGTGTATCAGGTAAGGCAGAAAAGAGAAGACTAAGGTCCAAGGAAAGGGAGAATTAGAAGCGGCCAAGTGATTGAAATCAACAAAAGGACGGCCAAGAAATATGAGAAACGAAGAGGAAGGAAAGACTGAGAGGGCGTTCTGTCAATAGCATTTAAAAGAGAGTAAGGAATGTAAAGTGACCCGCTGTGAGGGAGCTACAAGATACCATCTGTGTTCTTTTCCCTGTGAGACCCTCTCTTCTGAAAAGAATTGTCATCCTCAAGCCCCGAACAGCGCTGCACTATTTTGTTGGTGATGTTGCTTTTAAAATGTAGACTGTGATGTTATTTTAAGAGTTCAGTTAATCTGCGACAACATTCCAGTATTTTGTAAAATGAAAATATGCCGAGTCATCCTGTCAAGAGAGAGGATAACCTTCAAGAAGCTAGGGTATTTTTTTCCCTATCCTCATGGTTGCCGATTTTGACAGGGAGTTACCCAACGTGCAAGGAATATTCCTTGGTGTTAGCAGTGGGTTCCATATCATGTTTTGAGCTAGTATGGTCTTCTGGTCTAGAGCCATTTGTGTCTGAAAATGATGGTTGTAGTAACAATTTGTCATATTCTCTTTGTAGCAAGTTCCTTTTGCTCATGAGCCTGTTATTATTGAAGAAGCATTTAGTTGTAGGTAAATGACCCTTGCCTTCTGTCTTTAATTGAAACTCAGCCTGCTACAGTTAATATGTTTCATTACTCACTAAATCTTGGGGGGAAAACCTAATGTGCTATAAAAGCAAAGGAAACAAAATTAATTGATTTCAGCACACATTTTTCCTATGCGATGGAGCCAGCTGTCTCTAAAGTAGAGTGCATATGAGTAGCTGGCTGTGGGCATGTATGCTTCTATGATTATATTCTGTTGTTTTTCAAAAGGAGCTCTTTTGATATTCTTTATTATGTAATCTTCCTCACTTTCTTACCAGTATCTGTTCAGTTGTATAGTTCTGTTTTGAGAAGAATAAACCTTTGGTCTATATGAAAGGGAGTCTGAGACCTGTCTGTAGTCACTTCTTGGGCATGGAGTGTGGGCTTGATCTCTGTATTAGGAAAAGAGGTGCAAGAGAACCTCACTAAAAGGGCTTTTACCACACTGTGTTAGATTAGTATTTTTCTGTAGTAGTGACCCAGCACAGGCTCCTCAACAACTTGAGAGAGAGCAATTCAAGTTGTATCAGTTAGCTATTGCTGCATAAAAAATCACCCCACAACTTAATGGTTTAAACCAACAATAATATATTACTCTGAACTATTTTCTGCTGTTGGTTTGCCTGGGCTCACTTATGTGGCTATATTCAGTTGTAAGGTTAGTTGGGGGATGGGCTCATTTGGAATAGCAGGAATGGCTGGGCCTCATTGTCTGTATGGTATTTCATTTTTGGCTTCATACCACGGTGGTCTTGGGGTTCCAAGAGTATGAAGATGGAAGCTGCAACACCTTTGGAACTTACACAGCATCACTTCTACCATATTCTGTCAATTCAGAATTCAGAAATTCTGAATTACAAATACAGACACAAATTTGCAAGTCTCAAGATCAGCTCAGTTTTGAGGAATGGGGAATCTACCTCTCCTCTTGCAATATTTTGAGGAGCCTCAAAATATTGTGGCCAAGTTTTTCACTCTACCACATGGCTAGTTATCTAGGAGAGAATTTATGGGATATTTGGGGTTGGAAAGGGTGGTTGTATCTGGGTTTTGAGTCTCAGACAACTGAGCCAGCTGTCTCTAAAGTGTAGTGCGTATGATGGGGCACCTGGGTGGCTCAGTTGGTTGGGCGTCCAACTTTGGCTCAGGTCATGATCTCAAGGCTTGTGAGTTTGAGCCCCGTGTTGGGCTCTGTGCTGACAGTTCAGAGCCTGGAACCTGCTTCAGATTCTGTGTCTCCCTCTCTCTCTGCCCCTCCCGTGCTCATGCTCTGTCTTTCTCTCTCTCTCAAAAATAAACATTAAAAAAAAAAAAGTGTAGTGCATATGAAAACAGCTGGTGTGTATGTGTACGCCTCTATAATTGTATTCCAAATTCAATCCACATCATAGTAATTGGGCAAATTGCTTCGAGTCTCATTTCTTCATCTTTAAAATGGGAACAGTAGTAATGCCTCTCACAAAAATTGTGAGGACTAAATGAGAGATAATGTATAGAAAGTGCTTTGTATAGTTCCCAGCACATGGTAGGTGCTCAAATAAATTGTAGCTAATTTTACTTTTAAATTTTCTTTTTTAAAAATCCTTAGCTATTTTTGTTTGTTTGTTTTACAAGTAATTCACATTCCTAGCATGAAAAATCATGAAAAATAGAAAAGCAAGAAGAGAAAATATATTTGAGGTTACCCAATATTTTACCACAGATTTAGCCACTAACAGTCTTTTGGTGAATTCCTTTAGATTCTAGACTTTTTTTTCAGTGCACATGCACATATGAATGAGTGGTAGAGAAACAGAGAGAGACATACACATACACACAGAGAAATATTGGTGTGTATTTTTAGATGTATACATAAAAGTTTTAAAAACCAGAAGAGTACTTATTACTTTTTATTACTTGTAACCTCCTCACCCTGGCATTTGTATAGGGCAGTCTCAATTACCCAGTGTTTTTTGTTGTTGTTTTTTTTTTTTTTTAAGATTTTATTTTTTAAGTAATCTCTACACCCAGTGTAGGGCTTGAACTCACAACCTCAAGATCAAGAGTTGTATGCAAGGGGTGCCTGGGTGTCTCAGTCATTTAAGCATCTGACTCTTGATTTCAGTTCAGGTCATGATCTTACAGTTCGTCAGTTCGAGCCCCATGTGCTTGGGATTCTCTCTCTTTCCCTTTCTCTCTGGCCCTCTGCCATGTGCGCGCACGTTGTCTCTCAAGATAAATAAATAAAAACTGTTTTAAAAAGTTGCATATTCCACTAATATAGCCAACCAGGCGCCCCTCCGTTACTCGGTGTTAAATAGTACCTGACTTACAACCTATCATTTTAGTCTTCTCTGGATCCCAGATATCAAGGCAAGAGCTCATACCTGTTACCAAATGTGAATTTCCCAGAGTGAATCCAGGAAACACCAGAATCCTCAGATGCTGTGAGAAAAAAAATTCTGTGGTCAAATAAGTTAGGGAAATGCTACATATTTTCTCTTCTAGTTTTTGAGCATCATAGATGCTCATTCTTTTAAAAGATTTATTTTTTATTTTTTAGTAATCTCTACACCCAATGTTGGGCCCAAACTTCACAACCCTGAGATCAAGAGTCACATGATGCACCAACTGAGCCAGCCGGGCATCCCCATTAGATACTCATTTGTGATTTAATAAATATACAGTTAATTAATACCTATTAAATATGTGAGTAAAGCATGTTAAGGGCTCTGAGAACTCCTATTGTAAAGCATCCTGTTTTCTGTCCCCAAATTTCCACATTTATAAGTATTTTTCCTTTAATTTCATTTTGAAAAATAATATACAGTAAAATTAACATTTTTTTTTGGTGTATACTTCTTTGAAATTTTACACATATGTGGATTTGTGTAACCATGACCACATTCAGAGAATAGTGTTATTACACCCCCAAACTCCCTTATGTTACCCTTTTATAATCACATCCCCTACTTCTCTAACCCCTGGCAACCACTGACTTTTCTCTACCAATATAGTTTTCTTTTTGACATTTCTCTTTTATAAGAATGTCATATAGATGGAATTATATACTATATAGCCTTTGAGACTGGCTTTTTTTATTCAGGTAATACCTTTTGAGAGTCACCCATGTTGTTGCATATATCATTAGGTCTGTGTGTGTGTGTGTGTGTGTGTGTGTGTGTGTGTGTGTGTATGTTTAGGTCTTTGTTATTGTTGAATAATATTCCATGTTTATTTATACTGTTGAAATATATCTGGGTTGTTTCCAGTCTTTTGGTAATTGTGAATAGATCTGCCGTAAACATTCATGTACAGGTTTTTGTGTAAGCATAAATTTTCACATCTCTACGGTGAATACCAGGAATGGGATTTCTGGGTCATTTGATAAATATATGTAAGCAAACTCTCTTCATTTGTGTAATACCTGTTAAGATCCAACATGACTAGTATTTGACAGAATGCATTTCATAGGATGCACTTTGGGGAGAAGAGCTTTAGGAAGGCCTTGAATGCTGTGACTTGTTGCTGTTTTTGAAAGTCAAATGGACCTCACATCCATTCCACACACCCAAAGTTTGCTTAGGCTCAGCCAGGACTCCCACCACCCTCTCACTTATTGAGGACCTACTGCCAGACATCTGTGTTACAATCTCATTTAATTTAACCCTCTCATGATTTTGCAGGCGAGGAAACTGAGCCCCAGAGAAGCTCACAACCTCCCCAAGCTCCCATGGCTGGTAAGTAGCTGAGATTGGAATCTTTGTGTCTTAAAGTCAAGTGCTTCTTTTGCTACCCCCTCTACCTGTCTTTTTCTTCCTTTTCCTCTTTGGACATTGTTATCAGGGTCTATAATCAATTGTGTTAGACCAGGGTTGGCAAATAAAAAACACAGTTGCTATCACTTACCATTTCATGACAGACACCGCTAATTTAATTTCACCTCTTTCTTGCTCAGCTCTGATGCAACTTTCTCTAGACCACTGTCAGTTGATTGGAGTTAGTTAGCCCTTGAGCTAATAACCATTTGCTGTTTTGTTCTTGGACTTTGTATTAGTTATCTATTGCTGTGTAACAATCTCAAAACATTGTGGCTTAAAAATAGTCAATATCATTTATGATCTCTCATAATATCTATGGGTCAAGAAATCAGATATGGCACTTCAGAATGGCTGTCCCTATCCTGCTATGGCTGGGGGCACGGTGAATTAGCAAGGACTCTTTGAGAAAGTGACATTTAACCAAAAATGGGAATTTATCAGTTCACCTGAGAAATTCATGGGGATGAATGTGTAGTGATTGGATGCAGGGCCCCAGAGTATGTTCTCAGGGTAAATTTTCTTTCTCTTCTGGTCTGCCTCTGATTTTGGCCCTACCTTCTGTGCTGTTGGCTTTATTCTCAGGCATGCTTTCCCTAAAGACAGTCTAGATGGACAGCATCAGCTCCAAGCTTATCTTCTACTGGCTTAGCAAGCTTAATAGACCAATTATCTCTTTGCCTATGGCTCCAGAATAGTTACAAGGTTGACACTTGTCTTAGTCCTTTTCAGCTGTTTTAACAAAATACCACAGACTGGGTAGTTTATAAACAACTGAAATTTATTTATTACCGTTCTAGAGGCTGGAAGTCCAAGATCATGATGCCAGCAGATTTGGTGTGGCTGGTGAGGACCCACTTCCTGATTGGTAGAAGGTACTTTTTTTGGTGTATATTCACCTGGTAGAAGGGGTAAGGGATCTCTGGGGGGGGGGGTGGGGGTGTGAATCTCTTTTATAGGAACCCTAGTTACATTCATGACCTAAGCACCTCCCAAATGCCCTATGTGCAAATACCATCTTTAAGGGTTAGGATTTCAACATATAAACTTGGTGGGGCCTGAGGACACAAATATTCAGACCATAGTAATGCTGACTGGCCTACCTTTGGTCATAGACTCACCTCTGAGCCAGTCACTGTGACATGGAATCCAGGCCTGGCCAGTAGGCAGCCAATCCCTCTTGAACCCATGAGCCGTGTTGGGGAAATTTGTTCCTCAAACGGATGAGATGGGCTTTGTTATCAGAGGAGGGCATGCTAGGCAATGACAGTAGATGTTCCCTGTGCACAGCGAGGTACCTTTGACCCTGAAGACATTTTCTCATCTCTGCTCCCGTGTTCCTGTCATGGCTTTTCACTCAGCTGCGTCCTGTCACGCTCATGTTCCTACTCTACTTGTAGGCTTTTAGTTTCCCAGGAGGACCATTTAAAGGCAGATGTACCCTTTCATAGTTGAAGGTCTAGTTCTTGATTCCTGATGCCTTGATTTAGTTCCATGACTCCCTGTATTTCTGATTCCTAGTCTGCTCAGGATTTGAAGGTCACAGAGCACTTTGGCTTGAGTCTTCCTTTTCTGGACACCTAACCTATCTCTCATAATTAGGAAATTGTTACTCCCTAATCTGTGGTCTTGACTCTGGGCCTCTTGACTCCTTAGTCTGTGCTGTCTATAAACCCCTTAACCCCTTGCATTTTGCTTTATTTTTTCACTGTCCCTTGTTACCACCTACTTCTTGGTTTCATAGTATCCCTTGGGTTAAATTATTTCCTGACAGACATCTGCTGACCAGTTTGCTGGCCTTTGCCTTCCATCAGCAGGCTTCTCTCTCTCTCCCTTTCTTCATTTTGAAGTTAAGCTGAGGTATGGTATATTTAGCTTTCGATTAGGAAGCAGAAGCTCTGAGTTCAAAACCTGATATATGTGGCTTTAGGGAAGGCTTTTTAATCTTTCTAAGCCCTAATTTTCTCATCTATAAAATGGAAGAATACTATCTACCTCACAGCAGTGCCTTGGAGATTAAACAGGAGAATGTAGATATTGCGATAATAGTGGGTAATAATTGTAAAATGCTAATGTTTATATGTGTGTGTTTAAAGCAAGTTTATTTTTTCTCCCTTCTTTTTTGTATATTTATTTATTTATTTTTAATGTTTATTTATTTTTGAGAGAGAGGGAGAGGGAGGGAGGATGCCAGCAGGGGAGGGGCAGAGAGAGGGAGACAGAAAATCTGAAGCAGGCTCGGCGCTGTCAGCACAGAGCCTGACATGGAGCTTGAGGCCACGACTGGTAGGTTCATGACCTGAGCTGAAGTCGGATGCTCAACTGACTGAGCCGCCCAGGTGCCCCTATGTTTTCTCCCTTCTAAGCATCTTTCTTTTATGCATTTTCTCCATTCAAGCAGCTAGGCTATTCTGTGCTCGTTAACTCAGGAAAGGAAATGTCAGAGCAGAAAAAAACAAATAGGAATCTTTCTGGCTTTGGCTTTCAAAAGCCTAATGCCCTCAGGAGAACATTGAAAGCCCTGGACTGGTCAAAATGAGTGGAAGCAAGGGATTTGAAGAGAGGGCGAGAGCTTCTTCAGACTGGTAAAAGTCCACTGTTTGGGCAGAGGTGCCGGGGTGGGTGGAAGGAGGAGAGACCAAGGCAGGTGCAGGGGGGTGTAATGAAAGCACAGGTGCAGCAGAATGAGAGGGGCCCGTGCCCTCCTTTCTAGATAGAGCCCTGGGGAGCAGAAAGGACATAGCTGGCAGATTCTGGGTTCCCAAGGTGACCCACAAATAGTGCTGGGTTGGAAGGGGTCATGCATCCTGGGGATGAAGGACACATCAGTGCTGATCACTGAGGATTGAAGCCTGTAGGCCTGACAAAGGTGATGGTGATTTCACTTGACAACCACATAGATAGATGACAGCAAGGACCAGAGGGCACTTCTGTCCTACCCCCTCCCTGTACCACGATTCTCCATAAGCACCTAGAACCTAGAGGCATTCCTTGAAGGTGGGAGGAAGTCTTCAGATTAACTGAGGTTATGTTCTGCCACTCTGGTCGAATAGGGGCTAAACATGAAGTTGAGTTTAAAAATATTTTCTATCTGTGTGGTAGATTGAGACCCATACCCACTACCACAGAAAGCACTTAGCCTTTGTCTGTAGGTAGGCACCAGAGTGTTTACCAAGTATGAATTCAGATGTTATTGAGCCTCAGAATGTATGTAACATACATACTTGATGTTTGGGGTCTGGTGCAGCCATTCCCTACATCAGGGGTTCTCAGGGTCTGGTCCCAGGACCAGCAGCATCAGCACCACTGGGCATTTGTGAGAAATGCACATTCTCTGTCCCCCCTTCCCCCCAGAACTACTGAATCAGAAACTCTTTGAGGATGTTCTAATGCATGCTAGAGTTTAAGAGCCAAGTTTCTCAGACTCAGTCAAACACTCAGTTTACAATTTAATACTTGACTAGCGTCGGCTTTAGGCTAGCCAGATATTTTAAATGTTCCACATGAGGACAGGAGAGCTTCTGATTTCCCCCAAAGCTTTCCTCATAACCATACCCCTTTTATTTCACTTCATTGAGGATCCAGCTCCTGAGAGGAAAACAAGGGAGGCTGGAAAGAGACCCTTTATTTAGTAAATGGGGGAGAGGGGATCACAGGCAAACATGATCTTAAACCTTTACCAAATCTCCAAGGAGCCGGTGAACTTCATAGGGAATGATTTTGTGGCCAGGCAAGGTCCTAGGGAAATTTATGGCAGAAACATTTCCCCATTTCTGGGTCAGGAAATGATAGCACACGGATGGAATTTACAATGGGAGTGTGAATGGAGTGGCCCCACCCAGGCAGCCCAGCAAAGGCCCCTTTTACTGGCTCTATTCAAATATAATGAGTGCTCCCCAGGCTCTCCTGGCTGACTGCTTTTTCTTTTTCCTCGATTGCTTTCACTTTTTCACAGAGGACTGCCCCGCTTGTGGTCCACTTGGGACTGGGGTGAGCCTTGATTTGGCAGGAGAAAGGAAGAAGTACACGGTGGCCTACAAAATTGAATTGCTCTGCCTCCCCGGCCCCTTTCCTTGAATAATAGGCCTTTGTGCTTTGAAATGTAGGGAAGTCCCAGTTTCTCAGGCTTTAAAAAAAAAAAGCAAACCTTCCTAAAACCTCTTCTTCTGCCTTAAGATGCTTAGCAGGGAGTAGTTAAGGGGCAGAACAGTTATTAAATCAAATGTTTCTTTAATAATTTTAGAAATTGTTAGGATAGCTGATTTCTAAACAAATATATTCTGTGCGTTCCTTCAGATGGACAAAAATATTGGCTCAACTTAAAAATCCAGCTTAAAAAAAATCATATGAAACAAATCTCTACATTAAAAAAAAAAAAAGCCCGAAAAAGTATTTTTGGCTCTAGCCAGTGACCCACTTTTATGAAATATTTGACAAAGCAAAATTGTATTACCAGAGAAGAATTCAGACAGCCTTTGGAGTCTGTTGAAATGGGTTTTTGATAATAGGCGTGACTTATTTTAATTTTTAATTTTAATTTTTTTAATTTTTATTTTTTTATTATTTTTTAAATATGAAATTTATTGTCAAATTGGTTTCCATACAACACCCAGTGCTCATCCCAACAGGTGCCCTCCTCAATACCCATCATCCACCCTCCCCTCCCTCCCACCCCCATCAACCCTCAGTTTATTCTCAGTTTTTAAGAGTCTCTTATGGTTTGGCTCCCTCCCTCTCTCTCTTTTTTTTTTTTTCCTTCCCCTCCCTCATGGTCTTCTGTTAAGTTTCTCAGGATCCACATAAGAGTGAAAACATATGGTATCTGTCTTTCTCTGTATGACTTATTTCACTTAGCATAATACTCTCCAATTCCATCCATGTTGCTACAAAAGGCCATATTTCATTCTTTCTCATTGCCACATAGTATTCCATTGTGTATATAAACCACAATTTCTTTATCCATCCATCAGTTGATGGACATTTAGTCTCCTTCCATACTTTGGCTATTGTTGAGAGTGCTGCTATAAACATTGGGATACAAGTGCCCCTATGCATCAGTACTCCTGTATCCCTTAGGTAAATTCCTAGCAGTGCTATTGCTGGGTCATAGGGTAGAACTATTTTTAATTTTTTGAGGAACCTCCACCCTGTTTTCATTCCCAAATTTTTAATTTTTAATTTTTTTGTCCCCATTCTCCTGCCTTCCTCCTACCAGCCTAGGCATGATTCAGATCATTCCATCTTATAACTGAGCCAGTGAACCAACGTGAGTTTGCTCCTTGGTGAGTCACAGATACACTAGGTGGAATTGTCACCCAAAGTAAACTTTATTTGTATCAAATAAGGAGATCACGGCGGGGGGTGGGGGGGGGTCGGGGAATGACTTCCAAAGCAGTGACTCCTTGAGCAAGGGTGAATGGGTTCCTTATTTAGGCTTAAGGTGATTATTTACATAAGGGAGGCTTGTCATGGTATGTAGATGCAGTCATAAGGAGGCACCTGCGCCTTCAGGAAACATGCCTATACATACATTGTGTTATGTAAATAAAGCTGTGGTCCTTCTTGGATGGAGATTTTAGTATTACAATGAGGTAAAGGTAGTTGTCAGTCATTCTAGAGGTCACTTGGTGGTCCATCTGCATAGGCATGAGTCTAGGGTTACTCTGAAACGGGTCTGGGTGGTCTGGGCCAGCTGGAGGTCTTGTCAGGATTGCCCCTATTATTTGAGGGGTGGTTTTGGGTTCCATTTGCCCGAGTTAAGAGATAAGCTAGAAAGAAGAGCTTAAGGAAAAAATGTGGGACAAAGGTCGACGAGTATAAGCAGGTGGGCAGCAAAGGTCAGGTCTCGGGGTCTAGCTGGTGACACTGTTTTCCTTTCACTAATTTTATCCTTCTGTTTCAAAGGTGTATGTTAATAATAGCATTCCATCCTTTTTTTTTTTTTTAATCCTGAAAACAAATTATATTGAAAAATCATTACCATCATTTAGACCCACATGTGTTTCAGTGGTTTAAGTATATTTGAACATCTTTGATTTTCATTTTATTATAAAAGATATGATCTCACCATTTATGTTTTTGAATTTTATGGAATGTGGCAGAAGGTTTGATATTCTTTAATCAAGGACTATTATTTGTCTCTTTGGCTGGGGTACTGGAAGCCAGGCTCTGGAGCTAAACTTGGAGTAAGAGGTTATTATCTGCCCCTCCAACAGCCATTTTCCTTTCTTCAGGTTCTAGCCCATATTTGTGTTTTCTCCTCTCAGCAGGTGTTGTCTGTGAGCACCACTCCCAACTCTTGGTCTCCATCTGGCCAATCAAATTATTAAATCCTTTGTCCCACCCCCCAGCATGAGGTTAGGTGAAAACCACAGTGATTTCTTTAGGGATGGGCCACATAATGCAGTCATAACCAATGAAATACAGCCAAGGCTTTTCTGGGATTGGCTGGAGAGAGGCAGGTGCCCTCCTTCCATTGGTTCTTATGTCTGGGAAAAGGTGGGACTGGAGGTGCAGCAGCCAGTTTGATACCCTGAAGGGAAAGACTGAAGCTAGGGCAGAGGCTGGGGACCTTTGAAGAGCCCAAGGATGAATGAAACCAACCCAGCTGAAGATAGAGCTAAGAAATGGAGAAAAATTCAGTCCCAGTGACATAATTTGAGTCCTGTGCCTGAGTCCAGCCCCCTACCATTAGAATGTTTAGTTCTTCAAACCAACAAACCTCCTTAGTTGCTTAAGCAGATCAGGACGGATTTTCTATTGGTTGCTTTTTTAGTGGTTTTTAGTTGTTTTTTTAGTGGTTTTTCCCAGACAGGTCTGGAGTCCAAAGGTGCTAGGAATTTGCCAAGACACAGCTCCAGGTGTTGAGGATGAGGCTTGAATTTGGTCATCAGAACTGGACCCCAATGCCAGGCCGCCTTCCCAACCCCACCCCGCCTGGTGGAGGGGGAGGGGTGACTCAGTGTTGGTTTCTGTAGAGGAAGGCTATGTCCTTGCCGTCTCAGGTCAAGTCTGTCCTGGGAACTAGGAGCAGGACTGGACTTGGAGGTGGCAGACCACAACCCTTCAGTTGTTTTGAGAGAAGAGGGAGGTTGGGCACATATTGTCAAGGGCTATAGTAAAACAGAAACTTCATGCTGTGTTACGTCTCTTCATTTCATGGACCCTTCATTCTCTCCAGGGAATGTGTCTTTACTTTGGATCTCTGCCGCAAACATCTTCCCACCCTCTTGTGGTCTGCTGAACTTCTACAACTGGGTTAGACAACTCCCCTCAGTGTTCTTGTAGGCTCTTTTATGTAATGGGCATCACATTTATCATCCTGTATTTTTAAAAAATGTGACCATATTTGGAGGTATGGCTTTTATTTTTTTATTTTTTATTTTTTAATGTTTATTTATTTTTGAGATAAAGAGAGACAGAGTGCGAGCAGGGGAGGGGCAGAGAGAGGGGGACATAGAATCTGAAGCAGGCTCCAGGCTCTTAGTTGTCAGCACAAAGCCCGATGCGGGGCTTGAACTCATGAACTATGAGATCATGACCTGAGCTGAAGTCAGATGCTTAATTGACTGAGCCACCCAGGCACCCAGGTGACAATTTTTGTTTATCTGTTTTGAGAGAGAGAGAATGAAAGCGAGTGAGCATGAGTGTGGGGAGGGACAGAGAGAGAAGAGAGAGAATCCCAAGCAGGCTTTACTACACTCAGTGTGGGGCTTGATCCCATGACCATGAGATCATGACCAAGAGCTGCCTGCATAATCAACTGAGCCACCCAGGCTCAGTGATGACAGTTGCCCCAGTGGTGACAATTTTTAATGGACTGATGAGGGAAGTCTTCATGGGAAGGTGGCATTTAAGTAGAATTGAAGGAGTTGAGTGAACAAGCCATGTGGATATCTGGGGGAGATACTTTCCAGGTGAATGGAACAGCAAGTGCAAAGGCCCTGAGGTGGGGGCTTGGTGTGACAGAGGAACAGCAAGGCAGCCATTGTGGGTGGAGTGGAGTAAGCACCAAGGAGAGGAATAGCAGTTGAGGTCAGCATGGAATTGACAGGAAAATAAGGATCAGAGCTATTTCAGTTCTTTACTGCTGCATAAGGAACCACTTTAAAACTTAGTGATTTAGGGGTGCCTGGGTGGCTCAGTTGGTTAAGCGTCCGACTTTAGTTCAGGTCATGATCTCATGGTCCATGAGTTTGAACCCCACGTCAGGCTCTGTGTTGACAGAGCCTGGAACCTGCTTCAGATTCTTTGTCTCTCTCTCTGCCCCTACCCTGCTTATGCTCTGTCTCTCTCTCAAAAATAAATAAATATTAAAAAAAGTTTAAAAAATTAAAAAAATTAAAAAAAAACCTTAGTGGTTTAACATAATTTATTATTTCTCATGATTTTGTGGTTTGATTAGGTAATTATTCTGTTGGTCTCATCTGAGGGCCCTCTTGTGCCTGCTAGGCAGAATGCTAGGATGGCTGGGCCTCTCTCCTGATGTGGTTCCTCATCATTCATGTGTCTTGCTCAACCTTCTTATGTGGCAACAGGGTACCAAAAGGGAGCATTCGAAGGGGACAAGCCCCGGTGTGCAAGTGCTTATCTAGCCCCACTTTCATCACATTTGCTCATCTAGTATTGGCCAGAGGACCCATATAGCCAAGACCAGAGTCAGTTTAGGAAGGGACCACATGAATACCAGGGTGCAAGACTCAGTGGGGCCACCCATGGAGGTTCAGGGATCCTTGTTTCTAAATCTGTTGGAAGAATGGGGCAAGGGTGTATATGATTGATGGGCTCTGAGGTTGGACTTGAATAGAGGACAGAGCCCAGGTCAAGAATGTTGACCACATTCCTGTGATCTAGTTGACTAGCTTTGTCCTTTGGTAGAGCCAGGGAATCACTGGAGAAGACTGTAGTTCCCCACTGTTTCCATCAGCCTCCACTTCCATTGATATAAACAATTGGTATCATCTCGGTTGTATTTAAGGTACTTTGCAAACAGTTTCATGACAAGTCCCCAAACTCGATTTCCAACTAGACTGCTGCCTTTAAGCTGCACCTAGGTAGGAATTTTGGAGTTACCACTGACCCTATAAATAAAAGGAAATGAGATCTGGTGAATCCATCAGGTGAACAAATGCCATTCACCTGAATTTGAAAGGAAGAGAGATGAAACTACAAGGAAATGGTAGTTTGCCAACATGATAGTTTACTGATTCATACAGCAAATATTTGGAGAGTACCTACTGTGTGTTAGGCATATGCTGTTACCATCATTTAAAAAAGACTGCAGAGAGGTCTTGTAGAGGGGACCCTGAAATCTATGCCTTGAGTCTCATTTAATAATTGGCTCTCAGTGATACCTTTGTCAGGTATTCATAGAAAATCTTTTATTTTTTAATTTTTTAAAATGTTTATTTTTGAGAGAGGGAGCGTGAACAGGGGAGGGGCAGAGGGAGGGACAGAGGATCAGAAGTGGGCTCTGTGCTGACAATAGTGGGCCCTACGTGGGGCTTGAACTCATGAACTGAACTGTGAGATCATGACTTGAGCTGAAGTCAGACGCTTAAGCGACTGAGCCTCCCAGGCGCCCCCATGAAAAATCTTTTAGACAGGTTCCCTTGAATTGTAGTTTCCTTTTATCTCCTTACTGTCCATAGCCTTTGGAATCATTTCAGTGCTTTTTTTGATTATTATTATTTTTTTAAGTTTTAAAAAATTTATTTATTTTGGGAGAGAGAGAGCAAGTAGGGGAGGGGCAGAGAGAGAATTCTAAGCAGACTTTGCACTCTCAGCACAGACCCCATCATGGGCTGGAACCCACGAACCGTCAGATCATGATCTGAGCCAAAATCAAGAGTCAGATGCTTAACCAGCTGAGCCACCGAAGCTCCCCTGATTGTTTTTTTCTTTAAAAAACTTTTTTTTAAGTTTATTTATTTTTGAGAGAGAGAGAGAGACAGAATGTGAGCAGGGGAGGGGCAGAGACAGAGAGGGAGACAATCCGAAGCAGGTTCCCGGCTCTGAGCTGTCAGCACACAGCCCGACGTGGGGCTTGAACTCATGAGCTGTAAGATCATGACCTGAGCCAAAGTCGGACGCTTAACTGACTGAGCCACCCAGGTGCCCCATTTTGTTTTTCAAATTAAAAGTTACTTTATAAACTTTTTTCTTGATTTTATAAATGATATATATGCTTGTTGAAAAATATCCAAACACATAGACAAGTGAAAGAAAAGATTATAAATTTTTTTTGAAATTCTATTCAGAAGACACTACTGTTAACATTTTTGTGATCTGCCTTCAGGCATCCTTCAGTGAATATACATGCATGATGCAATAAATAGGATCATGCTGTAACCTGAGTTTTTAAAAATCCCATTTTGTGAATGTGCAAATTTGTTCAATCCCACATTGAAGGATATTTAAGTTTTCCAGTTTTGCAACTAGGATTAAGTAATTTTTTTGATTCTCTGACTTCACACCTGCCCCTGCAGTTTTTCTGTTTTCTTTGTTTGGAAGATACTTCTACTTTGCCGAAGATACCGTCTATGTAGGCTGTGTGTGTGTGTGTGTGTGTGTGTGTGTGTGTGTGTGTGTCTTGGCAGTTTTGATCATTGATGAACATTTTGTTGAAGACCTCAAATAGGAGCTTCTGAATGGTTTTCAGGTAATGTATGATAAGTTTTAAAGGCCTCCTTTGGGGCATCTGGCTGTTTCATTTAGTAGAGCATGCAACCCTTGGTCTTGGGGTTGTGAGTTCAAGCCCACGTTGGGTGTAGAGCCTACTTAAAAACATAATAAAGGCCTTTTTCCATCTTTTCCTTACATGTAGCCTATATTTGGCTAACTAAAACACCTCCTAAATAGTTGTGTGGAGGGTTCCTGGGCTGGCCATCTCCTTCCACACTGTTGAGTTGAATTGTGTGTAACCATGGTTACCAGGCTTGCTACCATTATGTCCTTAAAGTGCTTTTCCAGCCCCCGTGGCCCCTGGCTTGCCTGTGTGTTCAGAGGTTAAACTACCTCCAGAAGTTTGGTGCCCTGGCTGTGGGTGGTGAAGGTATGTGTGTGGGAGGAGTGAGGAGGGCAGTGATAGAAGCTAGCTGAGACTGTGTGGGCTTCTGCCCCACTTCTTGGCCCTCTTCACCCCTGAGACTTAATTGTGAGCAGTGCACTGCCATTGTAACACTTGTCACATTGCGTACTAATCTTTTGTTATGTGACTGCCTCCCTGCCTGTGGCTATGAGCTTCCCAAGGAGAGAGACCTTTCCTATTGGTGTGTGTCACCCAAGTAGCCTGTGCAGTACCTGGGAAACATTTGTTAAATGAATGAACAAATTGAGTGATTGTCTGAGTGAGTGAGTGAAAAAAATGCAAGACAAATCCTGATATTACAGCCAGACCATGTTTGGGTGCTCAGTATGGGGAAAGAAGAGGGAGATGGGGAAGGCCAAGGCATGGAGGAACACAGCCTTAAGTATGTGGGCTTTGGAGTGAGAAAGCCAGGGCTCAAATCTGGGCTGGGCTACCTACCAGTTGTATAACCTTGGGCAGGTCACTCAACTTTTCTGCACTTAACTTTCCTTATATATTATAAAAGGATTATTTCAAGTAACAGATTGATTCAATAAATATTTATTGAGTACAATGTGCTAGACACTATTCTAGGTGTTGGGGAACCAGCAGGGAGCACAGTCTTTTGTGGCAGCCATAGAATCACGCTTCTCGGAGCAACTTTAAGAAAGGGGTGCAGTTAGCACCTGTGAGGGGTGTAGTTAGCTTCAGCCTCCCTCCCCTGCTCCACTGTGTTCGTGCTGAGGCTGTGGTGAGGGTCGTAGGGCACTGCAGCCTGGGCTTTTCTCAACCAATCCTTCCTTCCCTCTGTCTCTCCATAGGTGTCACACCTGCATCAGGGTTGGAGGCACACCTGCCTATTCCTGCTCCTTCCCCCTTTATCCTTCTCATATGTTTCTCCCAAGAATTCCCCTGCATGTCTAATTCTGTTTTGGCATCTGCTACCTGGAAGGCCCAAACCAATAGCTTTGTTCTCAAGAACCTTACCCAACAGAAGTCAAATAAAACATATCTCTGAATGTTGTTGTGAGGATGAAGGAGATGATGTTTGAGAACGGCTTAGCAATAGGCCGGCACCCCATAATAGCTCAAAGATGTGCATTGTTGTTGCTGTTATTGTTATCTTCATTGATTTTGTTGCCCAAGTGAGCAGGTGGAAAATGGTATCTTTCAGGTATCAGTTTCGTGAGTTGGTTTAACCCAGTGGACTGCACCTGACCCCAGGGAATTCTTCAGAGTTTCTTCAGGAATAAGAGGCTACAAATAGAAATGGCAAGCCCCAGAAAGATGCTTTGCAGCCTTCAAGGACTGAGCATGGAGATTCCAGAAGAATCTTCTGATTCTAGGAAGGTCCGAGTGTGGAGGGAGAGAAGCCTAAACAGTAGGCTTTGAGCTCTGTTCCTCACTGACAGTAGCAGTTGCCACTCACTGAAGCTTGGAGGGAGAGCCATGGGGCAGAACATGGTGAACATGAGTATAAGAGTATGGAGTCAGGCTGCCCAGATTCAAATCCCAGACCTGCCACTTACTCCCTATCTCCCAGGCTTGTTATGTAATTTAAGGTAATAAAGATAGAATGGTCAGCATAAAGTGTCTGAACACGGTTAGTCTCCTTCCTTTCTCCCACAACGTTTTCATTCCATTATACTTGGAATAGTTAACATGAGTGTAACTTCTTTGGGTTGGCAAATTATGGCTGGTGCCTGGGCTGAGTCCCTGTCCTGATTCTCTGTGGATTATTGGGAAGAAGAGGAAAGTCTCACAAAAGAAAGGAGGGAGGGCCTTTGGGCACGGAAGAGGAATAGGGCTTTTTCCCTGGACTAGTATTTATTGAGGAGCCACCATGTGCCGGCCCCTCTCCTGGGTGCTGGGTTTATGAAGGTGATTAGGACCCAGACACCATTCCTAAGGAGTTCAGATACCAACTTGGAAGCAGACAAACGGGTATGTAAATAGTGCAGTGGGTCCCATGTCAAGGCAGACACACAGAGTTTGGGAGCATGTGACCATGGGTATAACTGTTTTTGACATTTCTCCCCTCCCAGAGTGGGTGACACTTCCATGGCTCCTAGATTTTTTTATAGCGTACAGTCATACTGTTGGTATTCACTCTTAATTAATATGCATAATATTAGAACAGGGCCTATCATGTAAAAAAGTCCTCAAAAGGTGTTAAATTAATGGGCATAAAGCTTCAATTATGCACTATGAGTAAGTTCTAGAGGTCTGCCCTACAACATAATGCTTATAGTTGACAATATGGCACTGTATTGTGCACTTAAACATCTGTTAAGAGAGTAGATTTTTTTTTTAAGTTTGAGAGAGGGAGAGAGAGAGTGCACAAGCTGGGGAGAGGGACACAGGATGAGAGAGAGAATCCTAAGCAGGCTCCCCAGTTGGCAGGGCTTGATCCCAGGACCCAGGGATCACGACCTGAGCCGAAATTGAGTCAGATGTTTAACCAACTGAGCCACCCAGGTGCCCCAAGAGAATAGATCTTATTTTAAGTGTTGTTACATTAAAAACAAAACAAAACAAAAACAAATCAAAACAAAAAAAAAGTGAAGGAAAAAATAGAGGATATGCTACAGCTCATGAGTGCCCAGAACAAATATATGACTTCTAAAATTTATCATTTACTATTCACTGCATTTCAAAGTGAAAAACTGTGGGAGAAAGAAAGTGTCAGCTATTGCAAATATATTTTTTGAAAGTTTATTTATTTATTTTTGAGAGAGGGAGAGCACAAGCAGGGGAGGGGCAGAGAGAGAGGCTGTGCTGACAGCAGGAAGCCCGATGTGGGGCTTGAACCCATGAACTGTGAGATCATGACCTGAGCCGAAGTCAGAAGATACACTGACTGAGCCAACCAGGCGCCCCTCACCTATTATAAAGGTTACCATCCTTGATTGTTGTTTACTGTCTTTTACCGACCAGAATTCTGAGGTTCTGAAAGGTGAAGCACCTTGCCTGGGATCACACAGCTGAGTATGGGCGTCTTAGTTACTAGCAACCACGTCTCTGGAGTTCCAACCTACTGCTCTGGGACATTCTCAGAGTGGCTCACTAGGTGGCGCTCTTCCCCCGGGAGAGGAACCGACCAAGGCCCGAAGCCATAGACTAGCCTTTTCTCGTTAGAACCTAGCACTCTAGAGCAAACAGGGATTTAGAGAGACAGAGGAATAAAGGTCTGAAAGTATGTCTCTGTGCCCAGAGTCATCCACGGTCACAGGGTGGTACTGGGGCAGTGTCCTAGTTTGCTCAATTCCAAATCTCCTTTGTTTCCCATGTGGCATCCCTTGCCCACATCCCTATAGCTGCTCCTGGACCCTTTCTTACAGAGCTAGGTGCTTCCCTGTTGGGCAGTTGCTATGCTCTGCTATCTGGGTGTGGAGAAGGTATTTAGAAACTGGGCAGGGGTTTGAGGCAGGCTGGTGGACCCCGCCCCCTGGCCATTTCTTATCCTTTTCTAGAGTCCTTCAGGGGCAATATGTGTATTGCTCAGGGCAGAGACCCTGGAACCATATCACCCTTTGTCCAAACTCTCATCCTCATCCTCCTTTTACCAGCTGTGTGCCTTGGGCAACTGGTGAACCTCTCTGTCTCATTTTCCCATCTATAAAATGGGAATAATAGAATACCTATCATATAGGGTCTTTGTGAGGATTGAGTTAATATATGGAAAGCACTTAAAATAGCTATAAGCATGTGGTAAGAGCTATAAAAGTGTTTGGTCTCAGTATTATAATTCACTAGCATCCTACAGGGATTTAAGGGTTTATGCAAGAATGCCAATAAATGTCATCATACTCCTCACCTATTCAGTCATCCTATAATATGCTTTTCATAATAATGACTGCCATCTACTTGCAGTTATACTGTGCAGTAGGCTAAACCTAGGATTTCAATATCTCAGTTAATCCACAGAACAACCCTGTGTTACTATTCCCAGTGCAGGGTTGAGGCTTTGATAGGACTAAGTCGTTTACCTAGGATCACACAGAAAGCAACAGACCTGGGACTCAAGCTCAGACCTGTCTGATGAAGCTTTTTACCACTACACCATTGTACCTTCTATTCAAGTCATTTATAAACACCAAAACTAGCCCCCAGAGGAGCCCCAGGCATCAGCTATGCTCGCAGTGCAGAAGTCATCCTTCTCTGGGGTGAGGTTTCTTATCACTCTTATCCTGGGAGACAAAGGGGCAGATTTCATAGATGCCTCCCTACTCCCCTGCAAAGACACAACATGCTTTGACTGACAAAGAAGCCTCTTTAGATTAGAGGTGAGTTAGCCATGCAGCCTTCAAGGGCCATCTTCCCCCATCCTGTTTATTCTGAAGCTTGCAGGCTTGGCTCTTACTTGGGCAGGTGGGGAGCCTTAGTCTCAGGCATGTGAGTTCACTTGAGTTCTAGGTGGTCCAGGATGTAACACAAGCTCTCAGTGACTCAGGCCAGCCTATCTGGGATTTTTCCTCTCTTGGCATGTGAGAGAGTCTGTACAGCGTTGACATCTTTTAGCCAAGAAAGAAACAGCAGGCACCAACCTACAATTGCAGAATCATAGAATGTCAGGGCTGGAAGGGACCATTGGATGTGGAAATAAGGATCCTGAGGAGGGAGGGGTTTTGCTTTGGATCACATCAAACAGGAAGGACAGTGGCCAGATTAAAGCCTTTACTTGTCCTTCAGTACCCTTCCCACGACCCTCAGCATCCAGGAATACTGAGAAGAGGCCTGAGTTGGGATGAGGGTGGTGGCAGTGTGCATTCCGTCTACTGAGCATATGTGCATTCAGCCAGTTGGCTTTCTCTTGAGAGCGTATGTGATGATCCTCTATAAGTTTCTAAGCCCCAGCACTATTGGCATTTAGGGCTGGCTAATTCCTTGTTGTGGGAGCTGTCCTGTGCATTGTCCGATGTTTAGTAGCATCTTCGGTCTCTACCCACTAGATGCCAGTAGCAGACCCCTGTTTTGTGACAACCAAAAATGTCTCCAGGCATTGCCAAATGTCCCCTGAGGACCAAAATTGTTCCCCTTCCTGCTCTCCACTCCTGTTGAAAACCAGTGCTCTAAAAGCCGGCTCTTCCCTTCCAGAAAGATGTATCAAGAGCTTGCTGTGAGCAGGCTCCTCCACAGAGACAAGAAGTAGGTACTCTGAGGAGCACAGGGGCAGACCACACTGACTGGGGAGATCCAAGAGAGCTTCAGGTAAGGACATGGGGATTTTCTAGGCAGACAGAGCAAGTGAGAGACATTCCAGGTAGAAAGAATGGAATGTATGAAGGTAAAGAGTTGTGAGGTGTGATGTGCTGCGGGAAAAAGTATTTTAGTGTGACTGTCCTCTAGAGTGCATCTGGGAAGTAGTGGGGGAGGAGGCTGGAGAGAGGCAGTAGGGATGATGATAATGATGACAGTTGACACATATTGAGCACTTACTATATGCCAGAGACTGCTCCAAGTGTCTTACATGTATTGTGTCTTAATCTTCACAACAATTCTTTAAGAAGCTACTATTATTACTTCTACAGATGGGGAAAATGATGCAGAGAGATTAGGTAATTTGCCCAAGTCACACAGCTTGGGAAGGTTATGGAAGTTTGGTTATGGTTATACCAAGGGTTTTAAATAGAGCAATATCGTTGTCCGTGTCTCAGTTACCTTTTGCTTCATAACAAACCACTCCAAACTTTCTGGTTTAACCAACACCATTTTATTACATCTCATGATCCTGTGAGCTGGTTGGGGTTCACGTGGGTGGTTCTTCTATGGATCTGGCTCGGGGTCTCTCATCAGTAGCAGTGAGACAGTGGCTAGGGCTGAAGTTTGGGACTGGATGTCTGGCACATTGGTATTTCCTCATGTGGCTTCTCTATTACTCTTTGTCCTTGTGGGCCTTTCCTCGTGACCTCTCTCCAACAGAGTAGCCTGTTCTTGGTGGCTCAGGAGCTGCCAAGCCTTCTTAATGTCTGTACTCAGGATGTCACTTCCTTTGTGTTGAACTGGTCAAACTCATCACAGGCACAGCCCAGATTCATGGGGAGGGAACAGGGGGTTCATCTCTGGTGGGATGATCGGCCTGTGTGTATAGGGAGGGTTGTGAGGCCATTTTTGGATACTAGATATCACAGCCACATTTTTATTCCAGAAGGGATATTCTGGTAGTATTGTGGACATGAATTGAAGAGGACAAGACTAAAGATTTGAAGATGAATTATTAAGTCATTATAATAGCTTTGATAATTTTGGTTTAGTCAGTCACTTAGCATCTGTCTTTGCTTCTGTACTGTGGAAAGACCAGAGTAATTGTCTTTTTTTTTTATGTTTATATATTTTTGAGAGTGAGAGAGACAGAATATGAACAGGGGAGGGGCAGAGAGAGAGGGAGACACAGAATCCAAAGCAGGCTCCAGACTCCGAGCTGTCAGCACAGAGCCTGACGTGAGGCTCAAACTCACAAGCTGTGGGATCATGACCTGAGCCAAAGTCAGACGCTTAACCAACTGAGCCACCCAGGTGCCCCAATTGTTTTTAATAATAATAACATAATAATAATGCCAGCATACATTTATTGAGTACCTACTATATGCCAAGCACTATGATAGTACCTTTCTAGATGATTTAATCCTCACAATGATCTCATGAGGTGTATATATTCCTACCTATTCCTATACTGGATAGCATAAACAATTTATTTTCTTATAGTTCTGGAGGCTGGAAGTCTGAGATAAGGTGTTGACAGGGTTGTTCTCTTTTTTTTTTAATTTTTTTTTTCAACGTTTATTTATTTTTGGGACAGAGAGAGACAGAGCATGAACGGGGGAGGGGCAGAGAGCGAGGCAGACACAGAATCGGAAACAGGCTCCAGGCTCTGAGCCATCAGCCCAGAGCCCGACGCGGGGCTCAAACTCACGGACCGCGAGATCGTGACCTGGCTGAAGTCGGACGCTTAACCGACTGCGCCACCCAGGCGCCCCAGGGTTGTTCTCTTTTAAGGCCTCCCTCTTTGGCTTGCAGATGACCATCTTCTTCCTTTGTCCTCGCAAGGTCTTTCTTCTGTGGGTACCTGTGTCCTAATCTCCTGTTCTTATAAGAACATCAGTCATATTGGATTAGGGCCCACTCTTATGACCTTTTACCTTAATTACCTCTTTAAAGACCCCCATCTCCAAATACAGTCACATTCTGAGGTACACATTTTGAGAGAATACAATTTAGCCCATAGAATCAATAAATTAGCATATACTCATGTAGTTAATAGGTGGAAAGCCGAGTTTGACCTGAGTCTGATTTTATGCTTCTTTATTAACTACTCCTTATACTGTTACCCACAACTGTGTTCAGTTCTTGTCTCAAGAGAAAAATAACAAGGTGGACGAAGATACCAAACCTGCTTAGCTTTGCATTTAGGATCTATCTGTTTATAACGTGAGCAGACATTGAATTCCAGTTACGTGTTCTGTTTCCTTCACCTATAGCTCTATCATAGTGATCTTTTTGGAAGGACATTGAAGGGTGACATATCCTGACAGAATCATAAATGAGAGTGATAATAGTGATCACTAATACTTGATGAATGTGTGCCAGATAGAATGCTAAGTGCTTTACATGCATTATTTAATTCTCACAGCCATCCTATTAGAAAGGTACTGTTATTATGTTTCCTATTTTACATATGGGGAAGTTAGGAGAGTAGTGAGTTAACCTGTCTAAATCTACCCTACTAATACAAAGTGACAGGTCATGCTGAGCACTCAGGAAATCCGAATCTAGAACCTGTACTTTTAGCTATTGTGTTTCCATATTGACTCTGAGAACCTGGTGAAGAATAAATCTAAACCATTCCCACAAAAATAATCTAAGTCACAGAAGACTCCTTAGGCCATAATTTTTCTAAAAGTTTTCAGTTGCAACTATCAAGATACTTATTGCTATATATCAGAATAAAATACTGATACTGCTGCTTCTTGATTTATTAATTTTAGAAATCACCTTGTAAGTTGCTGTTATGAGATAAAAATGTCTGTTACTTCCTCCCTATCCTTTCCTATAAACTTCTATAGTCAAAGGATAATTTTTGTTAAAACAATATTTATTGATTATTATGTTATATAATTGTTATCCACTGCAAAGCCAAAACGTGTGCTGTGATTTTATTTCCTTCTTTGTATAATTTTTTGTTTTTCCTGGAGTTGATGTTTTTTTGTTCATTTTATTTGCATTATTTCCAATGTATATGTCCTTTTCTTTGCTGTCAGAGCATTCATGGCCTATGAGTAGTTTTTCATACTCAAATGGATATACTTTCTAGAGCTTTCTGGAGACCTCCTGAAATGTAGGATTTTTGTCTATACCTCTAGTATAGACAAGTTTTTCATTAGGCCTTACCACCTAGTTGTTATTCTGGGAATTCTCTTTGCTTCTTCTTTTTTTTTTAATGTTTATTTTTGAGAGACAGAGACAGTGCATGAATGGAGGAGTTGTTGAGAGTAAGGGAGACACAGAATCCAAAGCAGGCTCCAGGCTCTGAGCTGTTAGCATAGAGCCCAGTGTAGGGCTCGAACCTGCAAACTGTGAGATCATGACCTGAGCCAAAGTTGGATGCTTAACTGACTGAGCCACCCAGGCGCCCCTTTTTGCTTCTTTTTTATATTGGAACCTCTGTTTCCTGGCTTTCATATCTTATTTTACTTCCTTGTTCTGGTTTCTGTTGCTTTCTTCTTCTTTTATTTTTATTTGAGAGAGAGAAAGAGAGAGCGAGAGAGCACATGTATGAGTGGGATAGAAGGGCAGAGGGAGAGAGAGAGAGAATATTTTTTTTAAGTTTATTTATTTATTTTGAGAGAGAGAACAAGCAGGGGAGGGGCAGAGAGAGAGAGAGAGTCCCAAGCACAGAGCCTGTCAGCACAGAGCCTGACACGGGGCTCAATCCCATGAACCATGAGATGATGACCTGATCTGAAACCAAGAGTCAGATGCTTACCAGCTGAGCCACCCAGATGTCCTGAGAGAGAGACTCTTAAGCAGACTCCATGCTCAGTGCAGAGCCTGACATGGGGGCTCTATCCTATAACTCTGGGATCATGACCTGAGCCAAAATCAAGAGTCAGATGCTCAAATGACTGAGCCATCCAGGCACCCCTGGTTTCTGTCGCATTCTAAGAGAGGGTACATGGAGATACATTTTTTTAAAGTCCTTGCTAATCTGAAAATATCTTTTTTCCTAATCTTACTCTGGATTTGCAGCTTGGCTATATAGAACTTAGGTTGCAAATCATTGTCCCTTGAAGGCATACTCCACTGTGTTCTTAGCTTCCAAGGTCATTTTTGAGAAGTCCAATACCATTTAAAATCCTGTTCCTTTGTATGTGACTTATGTATCTGGACACTTCTAGTTCTTCTGTGTGTCCCTGGTATGCTAAAACATGGCATTGGTCTTTTTTCATTCATTGTGCTTTCAACTGGAGACTCATGTCCTTCAGTTCCAGGAAATTCTTCTTAAATTATTTCTTCTATAATCTTTTCTTCCTCTGCTTTCTTATTTGGGCATTGAATTCACTTGAGTCCCTGAGTCTTTTATCCTTACATTATCCCAATTATATTTCATAATTTTGCCTTTTTACTACTTCTAACCTATTACCTTTTTAATATTGACCATCATTTCTGTTTTCAAGGGCTCTTTTTGTTTTTCATAATACCTTTTTTTTTTTAAATTGATGAATGCAATATCTTCACTTAACTTTCTTGGTGTATTATAATTTTTATATGAACCTTTCTTCTGTTCCCGGCATCATCTATTTCTTCCTGGTTCAATTTTTTTTTCTTCATTTGTCTTGTTCTTTGTATTTCATGATGGAGGCTTTCCTCAAATGTTTGGTAATGCTTAGTTATCACTTGATATTTTAGGGTAAGGCAAAAAACCTAGCCCTGTGTACACAGGTAGAGCTTATCATTGTTGGGTTTTTGGTGGGAATCTTTCTGTTTTGTTAGGGGGGGTCCCAGATGTCACTACCTATGGTTTTCTTTTCCTGACACAGTTCAGTTTTTTTATGAGAAGAATCCTTCATCTTCTGCCTAGGGGTTACATGCTTTGCCTGTATTTTGGGAGCAGTCAAGGAACAAGATTGGGGGTCCCATTGCTCAGGATGCACTCTTACTGAGTCTCCCCATTTTCAGACCCTACCTCACTCCTGCTGGCTACTCTGCCACTTGTACAGGAAGCTAGCACCTCCCCAGGGCAGATTTCCCAGGGATTAAGCTTCCCTTTTCCTGCCTGGGTGAGGGGTCGCTGCTTGGCTGTTGGGGCAGGGGAGGTTTCCAGCCCGCATCTCTACCCCGGCCCATCCCTCCATCTCAGCCTGAATTGTTCAGAGCTTTTGTGGGGCAAATCAGTTCCCTTTTCATCTGTGACCCCTGCCCCCCCCCCCTCTGCTAAGACAGTTACCATCCTTCCATCTGCTTTCCATCTTTTAAAAATGAATAGAACAAATGCCAATAAGCACATGCGAAGCTGCTCCACATCACTAATCATTAGGGAAATGCAAATAAAAACCACAATGAGATACCACTTCACACCAAGAAGGATGGCTACTTATCAAAACAAAACAAAAACAAAAACAACAAGTTTGGGGTGGATGTGGAGAAGTTGGAACACTTCCACACTGCTGGATGTACAATGGTGCAGCTGCTGTAGAAAACAGTCCAACAGTTCCTCGAAAAGTTAAACATAGAATCAACATTTGGTTCAGCGATCCCACTTCTGGGTATATACACAAAAGTTTTGGAAGCAGGGACTCAAATAAATATTTATATGCCAATATTCATGGCAACGTCGTTCACAACAGCCAAAAGGTGGAAACAACCAAATCATCTACTGATGAATGGATAAACAAAGTGTGGTATATCCATATGACAGAGTATTATTCAGCCTCAAAAAAGAATGAAATTCTGTCAATTATACCTCAATGAAGCTGAAAATAAAATATAATCTGAGTTAGTATGGGGGGAAGGGAATAAAATTCTGATTCATGCTACAACATGGATGAACCTTAAAGACATTATGTTAAGTGCAATAACTCAGACACAACAGGACAAATATTGGTTTCATTTATATTATGTATCTAGACTAGTCAGATTCATAAGAGACAAAAAATAGAATAGTGTTAACCATGGCAGAGGGGAGGAGGGAATAGCAAGTTGTTTAATTGGTACAGAGTTTCAGTTTGAGAAGATGAAAATGTTCTGGAGATAGATAGTGGGGATGGTTGCATAACAAAGTGAATGTACTTACCGTCATTGAACTTCATGTTTAAATATGATTAAAATGGTAAGTTTTATGTTATATATATTTTACCATAATAAAAAAATGGAAATCACTTGCCTACTTTGGTTTCATTTCCTTTGTTTTTTTTTTTTTTTGGTTTGTGTGAACTGTTTAAAAGAAAACAACAGGCCCAAAATGGAGTCACTTATGTTAACGTCCCATGTCAGCAAACCAGACTTAATACCTAACCTAACTGCAATTTAAACCCCTCCAGAAATGTTGCCTTTAACGAGTCAACGTGGAATTTCCTGATCAGCACTAGAAAATTTACTGATAGGCTCCTTCCATTCCCCTTAGGAGGACGACCTTGCCTAAAACAAAACATTCTTTGCTAGTAATTTTATTCTTCTCCCTCTATGCCTTAAAAAAAAACAAAAAAACAAACCTTTCCTTTTCTGTAGCTCAGTAGAGTTTCTTTCTGTTTGCTAGATGGGCTGCTGCCTGATTCATGAATCATTCAATAAAGCCGATTTGATCTTTTTAATTGCTCAGTTGAATTTTTGTTGTTTAACAGGATATATTCCTTTTTAATTTCTTTTTTTAACTTTATTTATTTATTTTGACAGAGACAGAGACAGCGTGAGTAGGGGAGGGGCAGAGAGAGAGAGAGAGAGAGAGAGAGAGAGAGAGAGAACCCTAAGCAGGCTCTGCACTAAGAGTGCACTAAGACTCTTCGTGCAGAGCCTCACATGGGGCTTGAATCCACAAAACCGTGAGATCATGACCTGAGCCAAAACCGAGAGTTGGACTCTTAACCAACTGAGCTACCCAGGAGCCCCTCTTTTTCAATTTCTTTACTGTCATTTTAGTGGAGTGTCAGGAAAAAGAGACAATAAATGTGGGTGGTCAATCCACCATGTATAACTAATTTCCCTCAAGTATTTTTTTCAGTGTTTGGTATATGGATAACACTGTGCTAGAGAGTATAAATGATTGGTTTCCATGTCAAAAAAGAAAAAAGTAGCTGGCACAATACTCCTTTTAGACTTGTATGCTATCAAATACAGTTTGGGCTCTGAGGTCACTAGAGGAGGAAGAAAATGGATTTGCAGCAATATTTAATATATTTGCTGTCATTTTGGACTATAGCCCTAAGTTGCCATAGCAACAGACCAGAGCAGGAACTTCATTAGAGGAGGAACTCCTTGGATTTTAACCATGTTATTCAATCAGGCATGAATGATGAGGTAGACCATCACATGGCACCCATAAGATCTTTTACTTTGATAAGGTGCATAATTAGCTAAATCTAATAAGTCTTTGGAACAAGTAAAACAACAACCTAAAACCTTGCTTTTTGCGTCTTTTCTAGAGTCATCAGTAGTCAAAAGATGTCCTTGGAATTTCTTTGGTGGAATTATCCAAAGCATTGCTAGCAATAATATTTGAGTATCTCATTCATCAGCAAATGGCAGGAAAGGACACCAAAAGATTAATGATGGGTAGCAGCTTACTGTTACTGGCATTTTGAAAGAAGAAGCCTGACATAAGCAAGGCCATAAAAATAAAGAAATTATAATAGTCAAGTTTTAGGTCTTTGTCACAGGTGAATAGGGAGCTATTTCTTGGAGGGAAGAAGGGCACATTCTTACACACACACACACACACACACACACACAGCACACACACTTGGAAAAGCTTCAATAGCAATTTCAGTGCAACAAGTAGTGAGTCCATATTGCTAAGACAATTCAGAATAAAATGTGATCAGAATCAGGTAGGGGTGGAGTGGTGGTAATTACTACCAGGAATGGACTCCAGGAGGACAAAAGCTTTAAGTAGAGTTTTGGAAAAAGAGTCACTCTTGAGGAAGGCAGAGGTATTTCTGATTCATTAAGATCTTACCAATCACTGCAAATACTCAGTTTGTCTGCTTGTGATTCAGTCAGACTCATTTCAAACATTTCCCCTTTACCAGCCTTCCAGGAGGCACCAGAGAGAGCAATCCATTGGAATCATATCCTGGTGAACTTACTCAGGCAAGTTATTTTCAAGACTTTTTACCAATGCTGGAAATCAATTGTTTTGTTGACTCTGCATTGTGTTGTTCTGCCCTGGATACAATTGTAATTGTGGTATATCAAACATGTAAATGAAATAAATAGCTTTTTTTCTGTTTGTTTTGTTTTGTTTTGGGTGGGAAGGAGGGCAGTTGGCTAATTCTAAATCTCTGAGCAAGGTACTGTATGGTTTACAAGAAGGGCCAAATGTAGCCCCTTCATGCTCTTAAGGGACAACAATAGGAGAAATGACAGAAGACAATCAGTGATTAATTACCAAATGAGTGATAGATACCAGGTGGTCCTAACCTGAGCTTCTCAGCCCCACAAAGGTAATGAGGGGGAGTAGGGAGGGGTGTCTGTGAGCTATTTTCAGTACTTCAAAAAGACTAACCAAAAAAGCGCATATTTACCAGAGATTAGATGCAAAGGCTAATTAAACTAAAACATCAGGTTTCTTTGCTCTGGGCTAGAATTATATCAACTCAGTATAGAAACACCAGTTACCCCATGCTGACTGGAAGCTCTGACTGACAGTTAACCTTGCTTTGATTAACAAAACACGAGAAAACAAATTATTATTTGATAAGTGTGTTCTGATTGATAGACAAAAAGTATTTCAAAGCATGGGACTTGTGAAGGGAGGATATATGTTTGCTTTGGGTGAAAAGACTGAGAATTGGTGAGATAGACAAGAAGTGACTAGGGGAAGTTTAATGTGGATAGAGGGCAGGAAAGGAGGGTCACTTGAACAGGGCTGTAGAAGATTGTAGGATTCGTCTGCATAGTGGCTCCCAAAGTTGGTCTGCACTCACAGCATCAGCACCACCTGGAAACTTCTTGGGCTTCACCTGCTGACTCAGAAACTGGGGATGAGTCCCAGTCATCTGGTCTAACAGGTCCTTCAGATGATTCTGACATATGCTGCAGTTTGAGAACCACAGATCTATAACATCCTTTCCCAAAGTTAAAGGATCAGTAGAGTAGGAGATGATTCTTTTTAAATTTTTTTATTAAAACTTTTTTTAAAATTTTTAATGTTTATGTTTGAGAGAGAGAGAGAGAGACAGAGTACAAGTGGGGGAGGAGCAGAGAGAGAGACACACACACACAGAATCCGAAGCAGTCTCCAGGCTCCAAGTTATCAGCACAGAGCCCGATGTGGGGCTCGAACCCACAAACTGTGAGATCATGACCTGAACCAAAGTCAGACGCTTAACCGACTGAGCCACCCAGGAGCCCCTAGAATAGAAGATGATTCTAAGAGATACATATTCAGCCTTAAAACAAAATGAATCACTATTTCTAATCTGTTGTGCCTTTTGATAACACCACAGAAAAATACTCATTTTGATCCTAGTAGGTCTTTAATTTTTTTTTTTTAACTAAGCTCTATGTCCAGTGTGGGGCTTGAGCTCATGACTTTGAGATCAAGAGTTGCATGCTGTACCAAACGAGCCAGGCACCCCCCTAGTAGGTCTTTAAAAAGAAACACTGAAGTCTCTTTTCAGAATAAGAGAACAGGTTTCATTCCGGTTCAGAGCCTTGGCAGATGTTGGAATTTGTAATAACTTGGTTCTCCTTCTTACACATTTATTTATTTATGAGAGAGCATGTGCACGTGAGCAAGTGGAGGAGGGACAGAGAGAGAGGAGGAAATAGAATCTCAAGCAGGCTCCCAGTGTGGAGCCCCAAGCAGGACTCCATCTTATGAACCTAAGATCATGACTTGAACCTAAGATCAGATGGTTAACCGACTGAGCCACCCAGGCTCCTCAATTTTATTTATTTTTAAATTTTTCTTATGTATGTGTGTATGTGTGTATGTATGTATGTATGTATATATCTTTGTAAGTAAATAAGTAAGTAATCTCTACACCTATCATGGGGCTCGAACTTGTGACCCCAGGATCAAGCGTCGCATGGTCTTCCAACTGAGCCAAGCAGGTGCTCCTAAAGATTTTATTTTTAAGTAATCTCTATACTAAATGTGGCACTGGAACCTACAAGTCGGAGATCAAGAGTTGCATGTGCTACTGACTGACCCAGCCAGGCACCCCACTATGCTGTATTTTGTATTGCTATGACTTATCCCATAACTGGAAGTTTGTACCTCCTAAACTCCTTCACCTATTATGCTCATACCTCTCTCCATCTCCCCTCTGGCATCCAGCAGTTTGTTCTCTGTATTTATGAGTGTGTTTCTGTCTTGTTTGTTTGTTTTAGATTTTACATATAAGTGAAATCATATCGTATTTATCTTTGTCTAATTTCACTTAGCATAACACCCTTTAGGTCTACCCATGTTGTTGCAAATGGCAATATTTTATTCCTTTTTATGACTAACATTCCATTGTGTACATCTGTCTATATCTATATCTATATCTATATAATCTATATTTATATTTATATCTACATATCTATATACATCACATCTTCTTTATCCATTCATCTATTGATGGATGCTTAGGTTGCTTCCATCTCGTGGCTATTGTAAGTAATGTTGCAGTGAACATAGGGATGCATATTATATATCTTTTCAAGCTAGTGTTTTCATTTTCTCAGGGTACATATCCAGAATTGGAATTACTGGGTAAAATGGCGCTTCTATTTTTAATTTTTTGACGAACTTCCATACTGCACCAGCTTACATTCCCACCAACAGCACATGAAGTTTCCCTTTTCTCCACATCCTCACTAACACTTGTTATTTTTGTCTTTAAAGGAAAAATTTTTTAAGTTTATTTATTTTCAGAGAGGACGGAAGGGGCAGAGAGAGGGAGAGAGAGAGAATCTCAAGCAGGCTCCATGCAGTCAGTGCAGACCCCAACACGGGGCTTGATCTCACAAGCGGTGAGATCATGACTTGAGCCGAAATCAAGAGTCAGACGCTTCCAACAACTGAGCCATGTCAGTTTTTTGTCTTTTTGATACTAGCTGTTTTGGCAGGTGTGAGGTGATATCTCTAAAAGATTCTTCATGAAAAGGGGTGCTTGGGTGGCTCAGCCAACTCTTGACTTTGGCTCAGGTCATGATCTCACAGTTTGTGAGTTCAAGCCCCGCATTGGGCTCTGTACTGGCAGCACAGAACCTGCTTGGGATTCTGTCTCCTTCTCTCTCTGCCCCTCCCCTGCTTGTTATCTCTCTCAAAATAAATAAAAATAAACTTAGAAAAATTAAAATATTCATCTGAATACTTTTTTATATGAAACTGTGATTCAGTTTATTATTTTAAAAAAATTTTTTTAATGTTTATTTCTGAGACAGAGACAGAACATGAGTGGGGGTGGGGCAGAGAGAGAGAGGGAGACACAGAATTGGAAGCAGGCTCCAGTCTCTGAGCTGTCAGCACAGAGCCTGATTCAGGGCTCAAACTCACAAACTGAGATCATGACCTGAGCCGAAGTTGGTCACCCCACCAACTGAGCCACCCAGGCACCCCTCAGTTTATTATTTTTAAAATGTTTATTTATTTATTTTTGAGAGTGAGAGAAAGAGAGTGAGCAGGGGAGGGGCAGACAGAGAGGGAGAGAGAATCCCGAGTAAGCTCCGTGCTGTCATCATGGAAGCTGATGTGGGCTTGATCTCACGAACCATGACATCATGACCTGAGCTGAAATCAAGAGCTGGGCACTTAACCGACTGAGCCACCCAGGCACCCCCAGAGCTGTGATTCAATTAAAGAAAGAAGATAAATAACAATACTAGAGGTATGTGGAGATGGAACACATAATGCATTATATGTACTATCAAAATTTGTGAAATATATTCAGGACAATTTGTGTGTGTGTGTCTGTCTGTCTGTGTCTCTGTGTTTGGTGTTGGTGCTTGGTTGGATGGGTTTGTGTTTGTCCTTGCTCAGAAGTTTTTTTGGAGTGGCCCACAAACACACACACATGCACCCCATTGAAGCAAGTACAAGGGGAAAAGTATCTGAGTAACAAAGGGTATTCCAGCCTATAACCTGTGACCATTTGTGGGAGCAATACAAAATTCTGCACAGCAAAGGAACCCACTCAGTACTTTGGAATTCGTTGTGCCAGGATTTTGTGATACTTCATCTTCCTAAGTACAGGGTTGCTGAGATGTAATGAGAGCCAGAACATAGGGTTTGTAATCTCTTGAGCAAAATGAGAAAACAGTTCTTGAATAGGTGACAATTAACAGCATGTTTCCACCCATACCAGGTTCATGGAGATACCTTTTCATCACTTCATTTTGAGTCAGGAAATACCACAGTTAATTGATTTATGTATAAATATAGATACGTTCCAGCATGCTGTGGGCGGGGTTATTCAGGGGGAAATTATACTGCGTTCATTTTCCTCACACGATTTTAATTACAAGTAAAATCTGATAAAAAAACAATATAAAGGGCATCCTCTTGGGGCACCTGGCTGGCTTAGTCGGTAGAGCACGTGTGCTCTTGATCTCAGGGTCATGAGTTTGAGCCCCATGTTGGGTGTAGAGATTACTTAAAAATAAGATAAAGGGCATCCTCTAAGACATTGCTTCTCTAACTTTTTTGACTTTAATACATGAAATACATTTTATAGCTTGGCCCAGTGTGTGTATGAACACACATGCACACTTATCCACACACACTCACTTTGTAATACCTAAACAAAGCTTTAATGAAATAATAGTCATAGCAAAGGACACACTCTCTGAGTTTTTATTATTCTATTCTATCTCATTAAAAAGTGATTTCCCAGTCTACTAGTCATCTCTTCCCCACCCTCCTTCCCTGGGGATACTGATTCAACAGGTTTGGAATGGGACTTGGAAATCTGCAGGTCTTGATATATGAACCAGATGGTTCTGATGCAGGTAGAACTTGGCCACACTGTGAGAAATGCAACTTTAAAGGGAAATGAGTAGAATCCTGAGATATGAAAAATCTTATAAGTCTTGTCGTCCAAATTTGGTAGCACCTCCATTACCTACTAAAGTTCAAATGTAGAATGATATTCAAGGCCCTTCATTGGCTAGTCCCTACTGAGTTTTTCAGATATATCCCCAGCTGCAACCTCGTTGTCTTTCCTCACTTCTTCTCCATATAAAAAATCAGCATTAAACCGTTCATCATTTATACACCAAATGCTCCTATGTGAACTTTCATTTCTTGCAGTTTGGAGGAATTATCTTGACTGATCCTCCTGCTGGAAACAACTAAGTGTGTTGGATAACACATAAAAGCCATTTAAAAAATGTGTTCAGGGGCACCTGGGTGGCTCAGTCAGTTAAGTGTCTGACTTTGGCTCAGGTCACGATCTCAAAGTTTGTGAGTTTGAGCCCTGTGTCAGGCTCTGTGCTGACAGCTCAGAGTCTGGAGACTGCTTCTGGGTCTCCCTCTCTCTCTGACCCTTCCCCACCCATTCTCTTTCTCTCTCTCAAAAATAAGCAACCATTGGGGTACCTGGGTGGCTCAGTCCGTTACATTTCTGACTTCGGCTCAGGTCATGATCTCACAGTTCGTGGGTTCCAGCCCCACATCAGGCTCTGTGCTGACGGCTCAGAGCCTGAAGTATTCTTCGGATTCTGTGTCTCCCTCTCTCTCTGCCCCACCCCCACTTGCACTCTACCTCTCTCTCTCTCAAAAATAAACATTTAAAAAAATTTTTAGAAATGTGTTCAAAATCCAGCAAGTTATTAAGGAATCCTCAAAGGCTAGAAACTAAGAAATGTAAGTAGATTTCCAAAGCTGCCTTTTGCCTGATAGATACATGCTGAACTAGGTGATTTTTGAGCTTTTATTTTTCGTGGCTTCAGTCATGGAAGAGAGGAGATCAAACCTAGAAACTGCCCAAAGTAAAGGCCTAATAGGAACCCTCCCATAAAGGCAGGACCTCAAATGGCCTTAGCTCAGTGTAAAGGTGATTTAGTACAAGGGTAATTTGGAAACAAATCTGTCATCAGAAGGAAAAACAATTGCTTGTCTTGAACAGTGGCACTGGGTGGAGGGTTAAAAAAAAAATCTTACCTGAGAATTTGTAACCACAAGTCATCCCTTTTGAGGATCTGTAACACGAATGCACACCACCAAGTGATGCTAGATTGGTAGTGCTCTTGAAGTGCCTACCCAATGCACACCCCTTAGAGGAACTTGCCTTCCCCAGGTCTCAAGGAATTCTTCACGATACGTTTCTAAGAGATTTCAGCTCCTATTCAAAAATGATAAAATACGTTAAGGAAGCCAAGGAAACATGAGTACTGAGCCAGCAGAAACAACAGACAGCAGAATCAGACCCATGAAGGATGCAGATAGTGGAATTATAAGTCACAAAAAGAAGTATTTTAATATGTTTAAGGAAATAAATAAAATTATGAATAAAGAATCAGACTATAAAACTGACAGAGTATATGTGAAAAACATTTTTAGAGATGAAAAATTATGGATTCAACAGTTAATTAGACACACCAAGGAGAGAATCAGTAACCAAGAGGACAGCTCTGAAAAATATATTCAGAATACAACACAGAAGGACAAAGGGATAACAAATATGCAAGAGACATCAAGAGATCTGGAAGACAGAATGAAACAACTTAATACATGAATAACTGGTGTTCCACAAGAAAAGAGAAAGATAACAGAGACATGATACAGAGAATGAAACAGAGACAATATTTAAACAGATAATAGCTGAGGATGTTTCAGTATTGGTAGAAGACACCTGTCCACACATTCAGGAAGCTCAGTGAATCTCAAGTGAGGTAAAAAGAAATCCAGAGTACACTTATCTTGATGAGCACTGAGTAATGTACAGAATTGTTGAATCGTTCTGTTGTACGCCTGCAACTAATATAACAATGCATGTTAATTATACTCAATACAAAACATTAAGTGGGAAAAAAAGCTAAGAAGAAATACATACCTGCACGCATCATAAATGAAACTGTAGATCATCAAAGAAGAGAAGATCTTAGAGCAATCAGAGGGAAGATGGATTATATTGAAAGAATGGCAATTATCCTGACAGTTGTCCTCTCAACGGCAATCATAGAAACCACTGAAATATCTTAAATGTGTTGAGAAAGTAACTGTGAACCTAGGATTATATATGCAGCAGAAACATTTTTTAAAGGAGGAAATAAAGACATCTGTAGATAAAATCTGAGAGAATTCATCACCAGCAGACTCTCACCAAAGGAAATTAAAAAAAATTTTTTTTCTTTCAATGTTTATTTTTGAGAGACAGAACATGAATAGGGGAGGAGCAGAGACAGAATCCTTAGCAGGCTCCAGGCTCTGAGCTGTCAGCACAGAGCCTGACACAGGGCTCAAACCCTGTGAGATCATGACTTGAACTGAAGTCAGACGCTTAGCCAACTGAGCCACCCAGGTGTCCCAGGAAATTCTAAAAAATATACTTTAGACAGAAGGAAGGTCCGAGATGCAAGAAAGAATGAAGAGCCAAGAAAGTGTTAAATACGTGGACCAATAAAAAAATTTTTTGATTCTGTAACGATGTGTTTGTTGTAAGGTTAAAAAAAAAAACAAAAATAAAATATATGATAACAGTCGTTCGCAGTTTGAGAGAGGAGGTGACTAATGTTGAAGAGTTACAATCCTTATTTTTTTGCAGGGAGAGGAGTACTAAGATACTGATCAGTTTTGGATTTCGACAAGCATCCATGTTAACATTTCTAAGGTAGTCACTTAAAGAAGAGAAATGGAATGACCTCCACCTCTTCCCTGTACAGTCGGTGCTTCTAATACAAGTGGCTTCCTGTGTCTTACTTGTCTCTATACTTCTGGGCAGTGGCATGTAGGTGGGGAGCAGTAGGGATGATCTGCCCATGTGGGTAGGAGTATTTTATCACTGGCATTATTTGGAATTGCCAGCACGTGGTAATGACAATGCATACCAACTTTTAGTGGCTTTTATTCTTGTATTTAAATTCTTCACTTCCCTAACTCCATGCCACTGTTCCTAGATTTTCATTGATAATATTTCCCTCTGCAAGCAGTGTTTATGCAATTTGCAGATCTTTAGCTCTTTGCTGCTGCTTCTCCGTCTCTGTCTCTGTCTCTTTCTCCTTCCCCGTCTCCTTCTCCTTCTTTTTAAATAAGCTCTATGCCCACATGGAGCTTGAACCCATAACCCTGAGGTCAAGAGTCCAATGCTCTACTGACTGAGCCAGCCAGGTGCCCCTGATCATTCTTCTTTAGATCATTTCCTTGATCAACTACATACCTTAGGGTGGTGGTTCTAAAGTGTGGTCTACAGACCCTTCGGATTCCCCAAGACCTTGTCAGGGGGTCCTCAAGGTCAAAATTACTTATTAGTCTAAAAATATTAGATGAATACTATGATCATTATTTGCCATTTCACCATGTTGACATTTGCACTAATGATGTAAAGCCAATGGTAGCTAAACTTGCTGGCACCTTAGCAGAAATAAGGCAGTGGCACCAAAGTTTACTAGGGTTACTTATGTTGCATACCAAAGTAGGATGATTGTCTCAGGGAGTGTATTTGTGTATTTGTGCTGAGTCGTGAGCAGAACTAGCTGCTTTTTTCTAAAAAAACAGCATTTGTACTTGAAAGAATGGGTGACAGAAGACTGTAGGGAAGATTTGTACTTCATAGGAAAACTGCATGGTCTACAGCACATGCCTAGCTGAGTATGATTCTATGGAGCTATTTTACAACCCTGTAAGTTGTAGATAATTGATAGCAATGCAAAAGAATTCTTGTCTATAGATATGCAAATGAACCTGCCTCATGAGGGACACCCTTTCCCCTCTGAAAAAGCCAGTTTTGTGCTATTTGCACATTCATTTCAACATGCTTTTATTCATTATAAATTTGTGCTTCTTTGACTTCTTCTTTGAACTGGTTGAAACATCTGTCTGGTTCACTCATCATGAGTTAAATAAAATTTTTAATGTGTATTCATTTTATATTTGTTGGAAAAGTATGGTTTTTACCTTTTTTTTTTTTTTAATCTTTTAACAAAAACTATAGTTAACTCCAGCTTGGGTATGTGGTAGAAAATTTCTCAGCAAGAATTGAAATGAGCCTGTGAAGGAAAACACTGATAGTATTTGTTACCAAAGATCAAATTCAAGCCTTTAAGTGAGAATTAGAGTATCTGTCACTATGAACTTGACAGCTTCCCAGTACTTAAACTTATCTCATGAGATTACTAGTGATGTTAATGAATGGGATCTTGTATAGTGAAACGTGACAACATTTGGGAAATCTGTGTAACTCAGCCAATATTTTCCAAATGACCAATGCATGATGGTAAAAAATAATGCATAAGTTTGGGGCGCCTGGGTGGCTGAGTCGGTTAAGCATCTGACTTTGGCTCAAGTCATGATCTCACAGTTTGTGAGTTTGAGCCCCGTATCGGGCTCTCTGCTGTCAGAGCAGAGCCAGTTTCCTGTCCTCTGTTCCCTTCTCTCTGCCTCTCCCTCACTTACACTCTCTCTTTCTCTCTGTTTCAAAAGTAAATAAACATTAAAAAGATAATGCATAAGTTTAAAAAATCCACTCAAAGTACATGATAGGCCAAGAGATTGTGATGTTACAGAGGATGAAAATTTCATTGATGTGGTTTCAGATTCCACCTGCAACTGATCTTTAAGAAACTACCACTTGCTAAGTTTTGAGGTAGTAACAAAGAAGAAAATCCACAATTATCTGAACAGTCTGTTTAAATATTCCTCCCTTTTCTGACTATTTTACCTGTATGACACTGTATTTTCCTCATATACTTCAGTTCAGACAGTATATCACAGTGGGTTTAGTGCAGAAGCAGATTTGAGAACCTAGCTGTCTTCTATCAAGCCAGGCATTAAAGAGATTTGCATAAATGTAAAACAATGCCAATCTTCTTATTTATTTATTAATTTTTTTAATGTTTATTTTATTTTTGAGACAATGCAAGAGACAGAAGGCATACACAGAATCTGAAGTGGGCTCCAGGCTGTGAGCTGTCAGCACAAAGCCCGAGGCGGGGCTCAAACTCACTAACGGTGAGATCATGACCTGAGCCGAAGTCAGATGCTTAACCGACTGAGCCACTCAGGTGCCCTGCCACTCCTCTTACTAAGTGTTTATGTTTTGGAAAATAGTTCTATTTTTTTTTTTAATGTTTATTTATTTATTTTTGAGGGAGGTAGGGGCAGAGAGGGAGAGAGAGACAGAGACAGAGAATCCTAAGCAGGCTCAGCACTGTCAGCATGGAGCCCCATGTGGGGCTTGAACTCATGAACCATAAGATTATAACCTGAGATGAAACCAAGAGTCGGATGCTTAACCGATTGAGCCACCTGAGAGGCACCCTGGAAAATAGTTATATTTCATGAAAATGTATAATTAATGTTAATGTGTACTGGGTTTATTATTGTTATTTTAAAATAAACTAATAAATGGGGCGTCTTGGTGGTTCAGTCGGTTGAGCGTCCGACTTCTGCTCAGGTCATGATCTCACAGCTCGGGAGTTAGAGCCCCGTGTCGGGCTCTGTGCTGACGGCTCGGAGCCTGGAGCCTGCTTTCGATTCTGTGTCTCCTTCTCTCTGCCCATAACCCACTTGCATTCTGTCTCTGTCTCTCTAAAAAATAAATAAACATTAAAAAAATAAACTAATAAATGGTTTAAAAACCCCATATAAATGAAAGCTCTTTGGTAATCCTCAATGACTTTTTTTTTTAATGTTTTTATTTATTTTTGAGACAGAGAGAGACAGAGCATGAGCAGGGGAGGGGCAGAGAGAGAGGGAGACACAGAATCAGAAGCAGGCTCCAGGCTCTGAGCTGTCAGCACAGAGCCCAGCGTGGGGCTTGAATTCACGGACTGTGAGATCATGACCTGAGCTGAAGTTGGACACTTAAGCAGCTGAGCCACCCAGGCGCCACCTCAATGACTTTTAAGTGTAGAAAAGGCTCCTAAAACAGTATTTGAGAATCACTGCCTTAAAGAAGATTGTTAAATTTGAACTGGTTAAATGGCCAGTTTGTGTCAAAAGAAGGTGGGATATGGAAAGAAGTGGGACTGGATTGAGATGAAGTTGGATTTCCTCTTGCATTGTGCACAAGTCTTCTGTGGAGTAATTGGTTTAGTTCTGGCTTTGCCATTAATAACAGTATCAGTTTTTGGGGGGCACATATTATATGCTGAACACATGGATTCCTTAATTTCTTCTTCTTTTAAGTTTTATTTTATTTTGAGAGAGAGAGAGAGAGAGAGCGTGGGAGGGGCAGAGGCAAAGAGGGAGAGAGAGAATCCCAAACATGATCCACACTGTCAACATGGAGCCTGATGTGGGGCTCAATCTCACAAACTGCGAGATCATGACCTGAGCTGAAACCGAGTCGGACACTTAACCAACTGAACCACCCAGGGGCCCGTTTACTTCATTTATTCTTATGACAATCTTAAAAAGTAGGCCCTTTTATTATTATCATCATATTTATTATTCTTAAGTAAACCCAGGTTCAATGAGGTTAACTGGCTTGCCTGTAGTCTAATAGCCAGGATGCAAACCCCATTCAGTCTGGCCCTAACCGGTGGCCTTAACCAGGAGTCCATATCACCTTCTGATTTTCAGTGACCATGGCCAAATCTCCTAAGCTTCCTGGGTCTCAGTTTTTCCATCTATAAAACAAATGAGGTTGGACAGAGCTTTACCTACCATGGACCAGATCCTTAACCCTGTCTAGGACATATAGCACATTCTCTTGTCTTCAAGAGTCTCCTAGTCTGGGTGATCCCTGACATCTGGTCAAACTGTCTGATTCGTAATTTTCAGAGCTCATATTCTTCATGCTGTCACTGTCAGTCCTGGGGTCTGAATGGCTTTGTGGTTGGAAGTGAAGAAGCCCAAGCAGAGGATGAAGAGGCTGCCGGCTCATTAGTGTGGAGAAGCAAGATATTAATCCAGTAGTTAATTCATCTTGCCACTGAATCCTAGAGGCCTGAAACCAGAAGCTCAAGCATGAAGCTTCCATTGCCGGAGGATTTTATCTCCGCCCACCCCCACCCCCCTGCCCCTCCACCAATTCAGGAATTGCTTTCAGCCAACATTACCTCTGCTTTCTGAGCACAAGCCAGGCTATTGTGCTGGAAATAATCTGTGTTAGTCCTACTGGAGTGGCTTGTGTTGCCATAGTTACTGTTTGGGTTCTGTGCACCTAAAATTTCAAGTATTTATCAGGCAAAAAGAGTTTGCTGATTTTTTCCTCTTTGGAAAATCGAATTGGAGAGAAAGATTTTATATCCTATTAAATGTTTGTTCTGGGTGGGCACTGTCATACCCAGCATTGCAGAGTAATGGTGAACTCTCCAGTGGTGAAAAGTAGATCTGGCCACAGCCTTGAAAAATGGAGTTATCAGCATCCTGCTGAGGACCCACAGTCACTGCCCGATGATGGATGGAAAGGCAGATTGTCATTGCTGATTGCACAGCTCAGGAAATTGCACGAGACAGCTGGTTATTTATGACAGAGCAACACGGAGCTCCTTAGTAGGGTCTCAGAGTTGCAACCACTCTAAATGGTTGCTTGCCACCCAGTGCTGTGGCTGGGTCAGAAGTTTGCATGGAGATGGGAGGTGGGGTAGGCACCAACTAGTGTGGGCAGAGAGCAAACTTGGCCCCTATGCACACGTGAGCAAATAGAAGTGCAACATATGAAGACTGCTTTTGCAGCCATGATGTCTGTTTGTACTACTGCCTGTTTGCCTGTCTGGTTTGCAGACTCTGTGTCGGCCCACAGTTGAGCCCAGAAGTAGTCCCCTTTGCCTGATCACCATGAGCCTGACTGGTCTTTATGTGGCTGTCTCCTAGGAACCCAAAACTATGCTACATGGCTGGAAGCTGTGTTTACAAGCTTTTCATCCGTCTTCCTTAACTTGTGGTTGCTATGGTTTTCTTTGCCTGCTGGGCCTGGCCCTTTTAGGGGGACAAGCTGTCCACTCAACCAAAAGCCAGACCCACAGTTTCACCAGCATTGGCTTCTTGGCTGCAGTCCCAGCCATATCTTGTTACCTGCCCATTCTGAGCCCTAAACTCTGCCCCTTGTGGGCTGACCTTGACTTTTGCCCTCTCAAAAGTCCAGCATGGGATCCAACACCTTACTGCCCATCCCGAGACCTTCTGCATTTGCCTCAGTCAGGGTGCTCCTTTTGCTTTTCATTGGACTGACAGTAGCTCAGAATTTACTTTGCAGAGCCCTGCCCTCCTCTATAATCACCACAATTACCTATTTATTTGCAGGGCTCGTTTAAACCTGGAGACAATTCCACCACGTGACCATCACATTCTCTGTCATGGATATCTGTTGCTGCTGGCCTGACATCCATTGCCTACTTCTCTGGTAATAGCGTTTTGTCTTTTGGAGAATCATTCCTCCACCCCATTCTCACCTTATAGTGTTTTTAAATGGGGCTCATCTCATTCTTCTTATTCTGGGGCCTGACCAATCAGAATATTATTATCTCTCAACTTCAGTATTGGTCTGGGGATGGACACATGATGCAAGCCAGGTCAATGAGAATTAATTCTGGAACTTTGAGAGTAAAGAAGTTTTCTGCTCTGTGGTTGTTTAGGGGGCTGCATGTAATCCTGATATTTTGGTGGGGGGAGGGTCGCTATCATTTAAGAAGAATGATGCAGTGCGTATGAGAACAGAGTTAAGAGTTCAAGAAAGAGCTTGTGACTTGGCAACATTGTTTGCATGCCTAAACTGTAGTTCAAATACTTGAATCAGAATCAACTCCCTTTTTGTTCACATGCCTGTTGAGTTGAATTTTCTATCAGTTGCAACTGAGAGTCTGATACATTCTCATTCATGAGGACACTGAAGCTCAGAGAAGTGAAATAACCTACCCAGGATACCCAGCTACTATGATTGGACCCTGTTTCTTTTGGTTTCAAAGACTATCCCTCTTCCATTATCCCACACTGACTTTTGAACAGGATTCTTAGATTTGTGATGCCACAATATGGAGAGTACTTTCACATGGTTTACACTGCATACTAATTTACTGCTCTCTCACATGTGCTCCCCGCACAGGGCTGTTATTATTATTGTTATAAACACTGTATTATCATTCCCATTTTTCAGATGAGGGTGTTGAGGATTGACTGCAGGTGCACTGCAAGGTGGAGCTGCTTATTTTAAGTCTGGTTTACTACTCATTTCATTTCCGTTTATTACTTCCTGAACATGCCACAAAAAGTAATTGACCCAGCTGGTGGCCTCTTGACCCTTACTTTTCCCCAAGGAGCCTTGACCACTCCATACCTTGGAAGTAGTTGCATTTGGAGGAAACCTGACATGATGGAAAGGGCATGGAGCCTGGGGGTTAAAGAGACCAAGTTTAGATCTTCTTTCCACCACTTACTGGCTCTGTAACCATGGGTGAGTTACCTTATCAGAACTCTAGTTTCCTTTTGTCTAAAACCTATGAGGCAGGCAAAATAGTACTTAACCTTGCAAGATTTTTGTGAGAATTAAATGAAATCAATCCATGTGAGCAGTAATCATAATAATATCAACAGTGAACATGAATTGAGCATTTACTATATTATTTACTATTATTATCTCTATATACCATGTGAGAAAGAGGTCAAGTGACTCACCCAAGGTCACATATCCCATGAGTGGCAGAGCAGTATTCAACCCAATCATGCTGGTTAAGAGTCCTTAATCACACGCTTGAAACAGTCAGTGTTTAAATAATAGGAGACTCTTTCTTCATCCCACTCCCATGTCTCCGGAAAGCTCAGCATCCAGTGTTGGAATTGAAGCAGTGAAACTAGGGTGGAAGAGGGCCATGTCCAGGTGGCATGGATCAGAGTGGGCCTGGAAGCAGTATGGGGGAGGTGATGATGGTCAAAGCACTCACATGGACCAGAGACCAGAAAGACAGCTGGAACCTGGATGCCGATGAAGGAAGGCCCAGCAAGACAGATGGGCTCAGTAATTAGAGACCCACAGGACCAGAGAAGGCAGGACCAGTGATACCTTAGTGACCCAGAGGGCTCTGTATCTCAGACTCAGAGCTTTGCTGTGGTCTCTATTAAGCTAGAAGCCCACTAAGGAGTGGTTGACCAGGGCCCAGCAGAAGAAGGGGGTAGGATTAGGGAACACTGCAGCTTCTGGCAGGTGTCTTGACATTGACTAAAGCTTGGTGGTGATAATCTTGATTCATTCATTCGATATATCTTTGTTTTTTAAAAAAATTTTTTTTTCAACGTTTATTTTTGGGACAGAGAGAGAGAGCATGAACAGGGGAGGGGCAGAGAGAGAGGGAGACACAGAATCAGAAGCAGGCTCCAGGCTCTGAGCCATCAGCCCAGAGCCTGACGCAGGGCTCGAACTCACGGACCGCGAGACCGTGACCTGGCTGAAGTCGGACGCTTAACCGACTGCGCCACCCAGGCGCCCCACATTCGATATATCTTTGTAACCCAATAGAGAAAAGTTTATTTTCTTAGCAGATTCTTCCCTCTATTAGTGTCTCTTTCCCCAATCCAGGAAACCCATGTAGGTGTTCATCCCACTTTGGTCAGCTGCTTTCAGTGGGGGTGAAGTTGAGCTCCTAAGCATTAAGCTTGAAGAACAATAGATAGGTGGTTCTGCTCGATTAACCAACCACCAGGCTCTTATTTGTCTGAGTGGGTTGGCCCTGTATGGCTGAGAACTGAATAGTTTTGGGACAATAGAGCAAATTTTTGTAGAGGCTGAATTAAAGGAAGACAAAGAGGAGGAAGGAAAATGAACTAGCAGCAAGAAGACTGAGGAAAAAGAAGAGAAATAATTTAAAGAAATTTTTTATAAAGTCTTGCCATATTGTGTGCAACATAAACTTTCCTGCCTTCCCAAGAATTCTTCAGTGAAGTAGATATTCTTTATTGTCTTTTTAAAATGTTTATTTATTCTTTGAGGAGAGAGAGAGAGAGAGACATAGAACATGAGCGGAGGAGGGGCAGAGAGAGAGGGAGACACAGAATCGGAAGCAGGCTTCAGGCTCTGAGCTGCCAGCACAGAGCCTGATGTGGGTCTTGAACTCATGAGCTAAGAGATCATGACCTGAGCCGAAGTCAGTCAGTCAACCAACTGAGCCACCCAGGCACCCTGGCATTCCTTATTAATCTGTTGTGGAGTTTAATCTCTTTTAAGAATGCATTGAGGGGCGCCTGGGTGGCTCAGTCGGTTGGGCGGGTTAGTATCCAAAATCTATAAAGAACTTATCAAACTCAACACCCAAAAACCAAATAATCCAGTGACAAAATGGGCAAAAGACATGAATAGACACTTCTCCAAAGAAGACATCCAGATGGCCAACCGTCACATGAAAAAATACTCAATGTCACTCATCATCAGGGAAATAAATACAAATGAAAACCACAATGAGATACCACCTCACACCTGTCAGAATGTCTAACATTAACAACTCAGGCAACAACAGATGTTGGCGAGGATGCGGAGAAAGAGGATCTCTTTTGCATTGCTGGTGGGAGTGCAAACTAGTGGAGCCATTCTGGAAAACAATATGGAGGTCCTGAAAAACTAAAAATAGAACTACCCTATGACCCAGCAAATGTACTACTAGGTATTTATCCAAGGGATACAGATGTGCTGTTTCAAAGGGGCACATGCACCCCCATGTTTATAGCAGCACTATCAACAATAGCCAAAGTATGGAAAGAGCCCAAATGTCCATCGATGGATGAATGGATAAAGAAGATGTGGTATATATATATAATGGAGTATTACTTGGCAGTCAAAAAGAATGAAATCTTGCCATTTGCAACTATGTGGATGGAACTAGAGGGTATTATGCTAAGTGAAATTAGACAGAGAATGACAAATATCATACGACTTTACCCATATGAGGACTTTAAGACCCAGAACAGATGAACACAAGGGAAGGGAAGCAAAAATAATATAAAAACAAGGAGGGGGACAGAATATGAGAGACTCTTAAATATGGAGAATAAACAGAGGGTTACTGGAGGGGTTGTAGGAGGGGGAGTGGGCTAAATGGGTAAGGGGCATTAAGGAATCTACCCCTGAAATCATTGTTGTACTATATGCTAACTAACTTGGATATAAATTAAAAAAATGAAATAAAATAAAAATAAATAATTTTTTTTAACTTAAAGCTTCTGTGCATCAAAGGACACAATTGACAGTGACAAGGCAATGAACAGAATGGGTGAACGTATTTACAAATCATATATCTAGTAAAGGGTTATATCCAGGATACATAAAGGACACCTACATCTCAACAATAACAAAAAACAAACAACCCAATTAAAAAGTGGGCAAAGGACTTGAGTAGATATTTTTCTAAGGAAGAAAAACAAAGGGCCAATGAGCACATGAAACATGCTCAACATCACAGCTCAGTAGAGAAATGCAAATCAAAACCATAATGAGATGCTACTTCACACCCTTTGGGAGGGCTACTATCAAAAAAGGAAATAGCAAGTGTTGGTGAGAATGTGGAGAAATTGAAACCCTCACACACTGTTAATAGAAATGTAAAATGGTACAACCACCGTGGAAAACGGTATGGCAGTTCCTCAAACACGTAAAAACAGGGGCAACAGCCTGGCTCTGTTGGTGGGGCATGGGACTCTTGATCTTGGGGTCATTGAGTTCAAGCCCTATGTTGGGTGTAGAGCTTACTTAAAAAAAAAAAAAAGTAAAAACAGAATTACCATTTGAACTAACAATTCCCCTTGTGGTTATATACACCTAAGAATTGAAAGCAGGGACTTGAACAAATATGTATTTATTTTATTTTATTTTTTAAATATTGGTTTATTTTGGGGGGGAGAGTGCAAGCAGGGGAGGGGCAAAGAGAGGGGGACAGAGGATCCAAAGTGGGCGCTGCACAGACAGGTTAACAGCAGCAAGTCTGATGTGGGGGTCAAACTCATGAACTACAAGATCATGACCTGAGCTGAAGCTGGATGCTCAACTGACTAAGCCACCCAGGTGCCCAGAACAAATACTTAAATACAATGATATTCATCACAGCGTTATTCACAATATCCAAAAGGTAGAAGCAACCCAAGTGTCCAGCAGGGGATGAAATGGGTAAACAAAATGTGCTCTATACATACAATCTAATTTTATTTAGGCTTAAAAAGGAGTGAAATTCTTGAGGACATGCTAAGTGAAATGTACTAGTCACAAAAGGATAAATACTATATGATTCTGCTTGTATTAGAGACCTAGAGTAGTCAAAATCAGAGACAAAGAAAGTGGAATAGAGGGTACCAGGAGCTGGGAAGTTTAATGGGTATAGCATTTCAGTTTGGGATGATGAAAATATTCTTGAGATAGATGGCAGTGATGGTTGCACAACGATGTGAATATACTTACTGTCACTGAATTGTACATTTAAAAGTGGTTAAGATGTGGGGCACCTGGGTGGCTCAGTCAGTTAAGCATCTGACTTCAGCTCAGGTCATGATTTCATGGTTCATGAGTTTGAATCCCACATCGGGCCCTGTGCTGACAGCTCAGAGCCTGGAACCTGCTTCGGATTCTGTGTGTCTCTCTCCCTCTGCCCCTCCCCTGCTCATACTGTCTCTCTCTCAAAAAAAAAATAAAAAAATAAAAAAATAAAAAAAATTAAAAGTGGTTAAGATCGTACATCTTATGTTATCTTACCACAATTAAATTTTTTTTAATTAAAAAGAAATGCTCACTCAGAAATCATACCACCATAAAGACTGACAACATGGTGTTATCAGAGATGGTATGATCCAGTGGATTGTGAATGACTGGCACTTGGTAAGGTGATGGCTGCCCAGATAAGGCAGATTCTGGCAGACAGTGGCCCTCATATTGCAGTGAACTCATGGCAACAGAATCTATGACAGTTCTCAGGCATTTATCTGTTTTGGCAGGTAGCAATGATTTTAGTTTGATCATTGTCAAACTAAACAAATTCTGGCATTGAGATATTCAAACTTCAGAACTATTGTAATTTCAGAACGGACCGGTTCTCAGACCTTTCATGCAAATGGTCTTCTGTTGTGATTACAGTATGAGAAGTGCCATAAAAGATATAGATGTAAGTTACCTATTTGTCTACTCATTCTTGAGACATCCTATGGACTTTATACGTTCCAGGAGACAGGACAGAGGAGTAAGTAAGTTCCTAATTCTTCTCTCCATCCTCTGCCATTCTATGCATCCTTCTTCAGGTGGCATACTTTGGCTGTGTGGTTCATTTTGCCTTGTTGGCAAGGCTGAGGTAATGGTAATCCAACTCTACAAAATGGTACTAGTGGGGAAACCAGTTGTCCTATGATTTTTTTCAGAGATTGTGTGCAGGACTATGGGACTATCCTCAGCAAATAGCACCTATGAGGGAGTGAGGGCAGTGGGGATGTTCCTGTGGGAAGCTCTGAAGCCAAGAACATCATTCAGAGTTGAGTGAGGCAAGGGGGTGGGGCCCCCTACCTCACAGTCATTGGTGCACCTTCCTGGAGAAGGGGCATAACCAGGGGTGAGCGACTCTCTTTGGCTGTGATCAAGGTTGGAGGGGAGTTGGAGCTGGGCGCCCTCAACAGCCAACACTCCTGGGCAGGTGGGGGTTGAGTACCTTAGTTCTATAGGGAAGTTGGGAATCTGGGTGGCATAGTTCACTCGTAGACGCTGCACCAATCCCTTGCAGTCATCCTCGGGAATTATTGGCACAAGAAGTTGGCCATGATCTCACGGTTCATGGATTCGAGCCCACGTGAGGCTCTGTGTTGACAGCTCAGAGCCTAGAGCCTGCTTCGGATTCTGTGTCTCCCTCTCTCTCTGCCCCTCCCCTGCTTGCACTCTGTCTCTCTGTCTCTCTCAAAAATAAATAAACATTAAAAAGAAATCTCTTGCTCCAACAATATTATAACACAAAATGGGAATAAAATTTTATTAGAGTTGCACCTTCTTTCTGCATTGCTCATTTTTACCTGCTGTGCTGTTATTGGTTGGTATTCTTATACATATACTAATTTTATATATGTACGATTATAAGCATTATGAGTGTATTTATAATATTTGTATTATATGAATATAAACCATACAAAATTTCCCTGATTGCAGTGGTTATTTATTTACTTATTTTTAAAGATTTTATTTTTAAGTAATCTCTACACCTAATGTAGGGCTTGAACTTACAACCTCAAGATCAAGAGTCATACGCTCCACCAACTGAGACAGCCAGGCACCCCCACGGTGGTTATTTTTTTAATGAGTTAAATTTCATACAGAGAAATGTAAAGATCTTAAATATACCATTATATTAGTTTTAATAAATGTATGCATCTGGGTAACCAGCACCCCAGTCAAGGTTAACATTTCCATCATTCTAAAAAGTTCCCCAGTGACCTCTTCCAGTCAAACTTCACCCCCATAGGCAACTCCTGTTCTCATTTCTTTTTTCCTTCCAGTTTTTTTTTGAGATGTAATTGACACACAGCACTGTATAAATTTAAGGTATATAGCATAGTGACATATATATATATTTTGTGAAATTATTACTATAATATGTTTAGTTAGCATCCATCATCTCATATAGATACAAAAAGAAAAAAGGAAAAAAAATTTTTCCCTGCAGTGAGATGTTTTATGATTTACTCTCTTAACAACTTTCACATATACCATACGACAGTGTTAGCAACGGTCATCATGTTGTGCATTACATCCCAGTACTTATTTATATTATAGCTAGATGTTTGTACCTTTTGGCCCCCTTCATTTAATCCTCCCTGCCTATGTTCCCCTCTTCCTTGTCTCTGGTAATCACAAATCTGGTCTCTATTTCTGAGTTTGTTGTTTTGAATTTCACATAGAAGTGAGAACATACGGTACTTGTCTTTTCTGTCTGACTTATCTCACTTGGCATAATGCCCTCAAGGGCCATCCATGTCATTACAAATAGCAGGATTTCCTTCTTTTTTATGGCTGAATAGTATTCTATTGTATATAAATACCACAACTTCTTTATCCATTCATCTCTTAATGGACACTTGGGTTGTTTCCATGTCTTGTATATTGTAGATAATGCTGTTATGAACATGGTAGGGGGGCAGATATCTCTTCTTCATAGTGTTTTTGTTTCCTTTGGATATATTTCCAGAAGTGGGATTGTCGGATCATATGGTAGTCCTATTTTTAATTTTTTTACTTCCCCACTCTTTTCACAGTGGCTGCATCAATTTATATTCCCATGAAAAGTACATAGCAATTTTCTTTTGTCCACATTCTGGCCAACATTTGTTATCTCTTGTCTTTTTGTTGATAGCCATTTTTACCGACATGGAGTAATGTCTCAAATAGTTTTGATTTATGTTTCCCTGATTAGTCATGTTGACCACCTTTTCATATACCTGTTGGCCCTTTGTCTCTTCAGCAAAAATGACTCTGCATGTCCTTTGCCCATTTGTATTATTATTATTATTATTACTATTTTTACTATTGAGTTGTAGGAGTTCATTATATATTTTGGATATTAGCCCATCATCAAGATGTATGATTTGCAAATATTTTCTTTCATTCCATAGGTTGCCTTTTTATTTTGTTGATGGTTTGCTTTGCAGTGCAGAAGTTTTTAGTTTGATGTAACCCCACCTGTTTGTTTATTTTTTTTAGTTGCTTGTGTTTTAGGTACCATATCCAAAAAGTATTGCCAAGACTCTGATTTCTATCACCAGGATTAGTTTTTTTAAGTTTATTTTTTTATTTATTTTGAGAGAGAATGAGCATACTCGTGTGTAAGAGTGGGGGAGGGGAAGATAGATGGGGGAGAGAGGGAATCTCAGGCAGGCTCTGCACTGTCATCATGGAGCCCTACACGGGGCTTGAACCCATGAACTGTGAGATCATGATCTGAGCTGAAAATGAGTTAGATGCGTAACCGATTGAGCCACGTAGGTGCCCTGACCATGGATTAATTTTGTCTGGTTTTGAATTTTACCTGGAAGGAAGCATAAAAAATTAACATTTCTGATACATACATACTGCTTTACTATTTTATTTTTTATACTCATTTTTTTTTGTTGAAGTATAGCTGACACACAACATTACATTAGTTTCAGGTGCACACATAGCGATTCAACAAGTTTACACATTATGCTATGCCCACCACAAGTATGGCTACCATGTGTCACCATACTATACTATTATAATACCATTGATTATATTTCCTGTGCTGTACTTTTTATTTCTGTGGCTTACTCGTTCCACAACTGGAAGCCTATACCTCCTATTCTCCTTCACACCTTTTACCCATCCCCTTACCCACCTCCCCTCTGGCAGCCATCAGTTGTTCTCTGTATTTCTGGGTCTGTTGCTGCTTTTTGTTTGTTTATTCATTTGTTTTGTCTTTTTAGATTCCATATATAGGTTAAATCACAATAGGATTTGTCTTTCTCTACCTGACTTATTTCACTTATTAACCCTCCAAGTCCATCCATGTTGTCACAAATGGCAAGATCTCATTCTTTTTGATGGCTGAGTAATACTCCATTGTGTACACATACCACATCTTCTTTATCCATTCCTCTATGGATAGACACTTGGGTTGCTTTTATATCTTGGCGATTGTAAATAATACTGCAGTAAACATAGGGATGTGCATTTCTTTTCAAATTAGTGTTTTTTGTTTGTTTTTTCTCTGATGAGACTTTTTTTTCTTTTTTCTTTTTTTCTTTCTCTTTTTTTAAATTTAAATTTTAGTTAGTTAACATACAGTGCAATATTGGTTTCAGGAGTAGAATTCAGTGATTCATCACTTACATACAAAACCCAGTGCTCATCACAAGTACCCTCCTTAATACACGTCACCCATCTAGCCCATCTCCTACACACAAGTCTCTTGTGGTTTGTTCCCCTGTCTTCTCTTTCCCCCTACTTCCCATATGTTCTTGTGATTTGTTCTTTAAATTCCACGTATGAGTGAAATCATATGGTATTTTTCTTTCTCTGGTAGCTTATTTCACTTAGCATAATACCTTCTGGCTCCATCCACATCATTGCAAATGGCAAGATTTCATTCTTTTTGATGGCTGAGTAATATTCCATTTATACATATCTTCTTTATCCTTTCATCTATGGATGGATACTTGGGTTGCTTCTATATCTTGGCTATTGTGAATAATGCTGCAGTAAACATAGGGGTGCATATGTCTTTTCAAATCAGAGCTTTAATTTTCTTTGGGTAAATACCCAGTAGTAGAATTATTGAATCATATGGTATTTCTACTTTTAATTTTTTGAGGAACCTCTGTAGTGTTTTCCACAAGTATTGTACCAATTTACATTCCCACAAATAGTGCATGAGGGTTCCTTTTTCTCCACATCCTCCAATACTTATTTCTTGTCTTTTTGATTTTAGTCATTCTAACAGGTGTAATGTGATATCCTATTGTGGTTTTGATTTGTATTTGCCTGATGATGAGTGATGTTAAGTATCTTTTCATGTGTCTGTTGGCCATCTGCGTGTCTTCTTTGAAAAAAATGTCTATTTAGGTCCTGTGCATATTTTAATTGGATTATTTGGGTTGTTTTTTGTTTTTGTTTTTTTTTTTTTTTTTGGTGTTGAGTTGTAGAAGTTCTTTATATATTTTGGATATTAACCTCTTAGTAGATGTATCATTTCCAAGTATCTTCTCCCACTTAATATGTTGCATTTTTGTTTTATTGATGGTTTCCTTCACTGTGCAAAAGCTTTTTATTTTGGTATAGTTCCCATTGTTTATTTTTGTTTTTATTTCTCTTGCCTTGGGAGACACATCTAGAAAAATGCTGTTCTGGCTGATGTCAAAGAAATTACTGCGTATGTTCTCTTCTATGAGTTCCATGGTTTCAGGTCTCACATTTAGGTCTTTAATCTGTTTTAAGTTTATTTTTGTGTATGATGTTAGAAGGTGGTCCAGTTTCATTCTTTTGCATGTAGCTTTCCAAGCACCATTTATTGGAGATACTGTCTTTTCTCTATTGTATATTCTTGCCTCCTTTGTATAGAGTAATTGAACATATGGATTTATTTCTAGGCTCTCTGTTTCATTTATCTATGTCTATTTTTGTACAAGTTTTTGTACTGTTTTGATTACTACAGCTTTGCAGTGAAATCTGGAGTAGTGATATCTTCAGCTTTGTTCTTCTTTCTTAAGGGTTAATTTGGCTATATGTAATCTTTTATGATTTCATACAAATTTTAGTATTATCTGTTCTAGTTATATGAAAAAATGTTGTTAGCATTTTGATAGGGATTGTGTTAAATCTGTAGATTATTTTGAGTAGTATGGACATTTTAAAACACTAATTATTCTAGTAAATGTGCTGCTGAAGCGAGCACAAAAAATAATAATTATTCTAATCAGTGAGCATGGCGTATCTGTCCATTTGCTTGTGTTGTCTTCAATTTCTTTCATCATTGTTTTATAGTTTTCAGAGTACATGTCTTTTACCTCCTTGGTTAAGTTTATTTCTACATATTTTTCTTTTTGGTGTAATGGTAAATGGAATTGTTTTCTCAATTTCACTTTTTCCTACTTCATTATTAGTATATAGAAATGCAACTGATTTCTGTGTATTAATTTTGTATTCTGCAACTTTACTGAATTCATTTATTACTTCTAATAGTTCTTTGATGGAGTCTTTAGGGTTTTCTGAGTATAGTATTATGTCATCTGCAAATAGTGACAGTTTAATTCCTTCCTTACCAATATGGATGCCTTTTATTTCTTTTTTTTTTTTTTTTTTGTCTGACTGCTGTGGCTGGGACTGCCAGTACTATGTTGGATAAAAGTTGTGAGAGTAGACATCATTGTCTTGTTCATGATCTTAGAGGAAAAACTCTCAGTTTTCCACCATTTAATAGGATGTTAGCTGTGAGTTTTTCATATATGGCCTTTATTATGTTGAGCTATGTTCTCTCCAAACCCACTTTGTTGAGAGTTTTAATCATGAATGTATGTTGTACTTTGTCAAATGTTTTTTCTGCATCTGTTAAGATGATCATATGATTTTTATCCTTCATTTTGTTAATATGATGATAAACATTTAAAAGAGCAACTTTCCACCCTTATTTTATACTACTTATGCAATTTTCTGATTATAAATAATACATCCTTTAATTATCAACATTTAAAAATATGGGATAGTATTATGCAGCATTAAAAATGATTGTCCTTATTTAAGAGACAAAACAGATGAACATAAGGGAAGGGAAACAAAAATAATATAAAAACAGGGAGGGGGACAAAACAGAAGAGACTCATAAATATGGAGAACAAACTGAGGGTTGCTAGAGGTGTTTGTGGGAGGGGGGATGGGCTAAATGGGTAAGGGGCACTAAGGAATCTACTCCTGAAATCATTGTTGTACTATATGCTAACTAATTTGGAAGTAAATTTTAAAAAATAAAAACTAAAATTAAAAACAAATTGTCCTTAGATTTCCTTCCTATAGGTAACCACTGAATCTTGACATATTTTCTTACAGAAGTTGTTCTCAAAAAGTCTGATCTCCAGACGAACAGCATCAGAGAACTTATCAGAAATGCAAAATTTCCAGTCTCATCCAAGACCTACTAAATCAGAAACACTGGGGGTAGGGCCACCAGTGTGTTTAAAGATGTTTTCCAGGGTGTCTCTGATATGTGCACATTTGAGAACCATTTCCTTATAATGCTTTTTTTTCCCCTTTCCTTTTCTCTTTCTTTCTCAGATAGATTATACTATCCTCACATTTTTACATTCTACCTTTTTATGTGACAGTTTATTAGGAGCATTACCATGTCATGATGGGTAGGGAGTTAACTTACCCAGATTAATTACAACTGGTGTGGTCTGTAATGAGGCTAAATGTGGCCTGTTTTGGCTCTTGTCTTCTCTTGCAGTAACTGTTTCTCAACGGGACCTCATTTGTGGATGGCTTCCTTTACTGGCTCTCACCACCATACAGTGTGATGATGCTAGAAATGTGTTTGGGTGGAATGACTCTAGTTGTATGTGGGAAGATTTACAAACAGACCTTATCTCATGCAGGACTGGTGAGTAACAATTTTATCCAGGCAAGTGACACAGAGGGATGACGCTTGTGGTTCCCAAATAAGAACTGGTTTTAAGAAATCAAGGTGGGCAGACACAGACTTGCCAATGGCAGGGGAAACATCTTAAAGGAAAAGTAACTTACATACCTCTTTGGGGGACACTGGATTCTTGATTCTGATTGAACAGTAACCATCCCTCTTGCCTCATGACACAGGAGTACCAAGAAGTACTGCTTCCATTGGTAGATTCTACACTGTCAGGGCTGACTTTGGTCTGCCTTGGAAAATGCCCATTGACTGTTATTGTCATATGATATTTGTTAGGCTGAAAAAGGAGGGCAAGGGACTTAATCCAAAATTATCCCCAGAATGTAGCCCTCTACATAAAAGCTTTGCTGTCCTCTTCTAAGAAATACCTTTCAAGAGATGCCTTGTGAGGACTCAGACTGGGGAAGAGACTTGCAATTACTTGCACAGGGGCAGTGTCAGACTATTTCAGAGTGATGGCACCTGTATCGGCACTTCTGGGAAAAGGCAAGGAGAAAAACATGAAAAGTAGTGTGATAGAATGCAAAAAAAAAATGCATTCTAGGACCAGGTTGACTTGATTTAGCATCAGAGCAGAGGCGCTTATCAGTTGTGTGACTGTATCAGTTATCTATTGCTGAGTAACACATTACTCCCAAAATGTGGCATTAAAAAACACACATTTATTAACTCACAGTTTCTGTGGATCAAGGATTCAGTGTTGGATTCTCTGAGCCCTCTGCTTTAGGCTGTAATTCCGGCTCCCAAGTCTGCAGTTGAGGTGTCAGCTGGTGCTGAGGTTTCATATGAAGACTCAGTTGGGGAGGGTCTTATATTCGACAGCTTGGGCTGCCATGACAAAGCACCACAGACTGGGTGGCTTAGACAACTGACACTTACGTCTTCCCAGTTCTGGAGACTAGAAGTCCAAGATCAGCATGGTGGGCTCTGGTGAGAGCTCTCTCCCTGGCTTGCAGATTGTCACCTTGTTTTGTCCTCACGTGGTGAAGAGAGAAAGAGACCAAGTTTTCTGGTCTCTTATAAGGCTATTCATTCCATCATGAGGGCCCCACCATCATGAGCTCATCTAAACCAAATTACCCCACATAGGCCCCATCTCCAAATCCTAGTACGTTGTGGGGGTAGGGCTTCAACATAGGAATTTGGGGGGAGCACAGATCAGTCCATCATGGATCTGCTTCCAAGCTGACTCATGTGGTTGTTGGCAGTATTCAGTTCCTCACAGGTTGTTGGACTGATGGCCTCAGTTCCTTGTTGCCTGTTGGTCAGAGGTCACCCTCAGTTCCTTCCACATGGACCTCTCCAACAAGGCAGATGACTTCTCTGAATTCTCCCCTTTTTTTTCCCTGTAAAATGGGGATAGTTATAGTTGTCCTAGAGTTGTGCTGTGGGATTCATTGAGTTAGTGTGGAAAATGGCTTTGCACAGAGGCTGGCATTGTTGTGGCTTTCTGAATGGTAACTATTATTACTATTATTACAATTTTCAGAGCATCTGATACTCTGTAGCCTGGCTGTTGTTCATACAGCATATGGGGCTATGCCCCTTCTCCCTGCTATAACACAGAGGCTTCCCCAGGTAAAGGACAGTTTCTTTTTTTTTGTTGTTTTTTTGTTTTTGTTTGTTTGTTTGTTTGTTTGTTTTTGGTAAAGGACAGTTTCTAAACTGCAGAGAAAATACTTTTCTTGAAGCATGTCAGACCACATGACCTGACAGTTCTCAGACAAGCACCATGGAGTATATAGTAGTCATACTTTCTGTTGTCCCTTCTGTATCAGCCTCTCAGAGCAGGCCGAAGAATTTGCTTTCACGCCCCTGGAAACCAGACCGCTTATAGCATCCATTGGCCATACATGACTTCTTGGGGAAGTTCAGTCTGAGCCACCTTTGCATGGTAGATCTCAGTTTGTCCTGTTTTGCAAACCACTGTCTGTTTTCTGTCCAAGATTTTGAGTCTGCTTCTTTCCCATATAATCCTGGGCACAATTAACAAGGTGAAGTATGCTTTCCAGAGGTCTTGGAAGCCATATCTTTCTCAGTCATCATTTGGGGTGATTAGAGGGGGAAGTATAACTTTTTGTCTTATTGCCATGGGATAATGTCTTATTCCTAATCCTCACTGTGTAGAAATAAGACCAGACTGAACGTCTGTTCTGAATTATCTTTCTGCCTAAATAGAGCCCAGGAGGGACCCTAACTTGCAAAAAATATATTATTCAGCCCAATGCTGATTTCATTTCCTAAAAGAGATTGGGTCCAAATAAGACTTTAATTGAATTCAGCCTCTTGACCTGATACTGGCTTGGTTCTCCCTCCTAGTGCCTTCCAATATTAGACAAGGGAGGAGGAGGAGGAGGAATAGACAAATAAAGCGATTCACATGGATTGATGGGCCGAGCCACTTCCACATTCCATAAAGCCCAAATGACTGTATAGGAAACAGCTGCAGTATTTACTGGGGACCGCTAAGGCCTCATTACCATCCCACCTCCTCACAGGGGGTGTTTGGCTCCGAATGGAGTGCAGTGGAGGGAGTAATTGATTCTGCTGCCCTGGCACCTGGTGTTTCTGCCAAATGCCTGAGGTCACTGCCACAAACAGACCCCACTCCACTGGGTGGAGGGAGGCCTCAGGGTCTCTGGTGAGAGGTAGACAGCAGAGCCAAAAGCAGGTCAGAAGAGATTTTGTTGTTCATCTGTTCATATCTTTGTTCATTTGCTCAAGAATTATTTATTGAGCACCTACTAAACGTCAGGTACTGTTGAAGGCACAGGAACACCGTGACAGACATGGTCCCTGCCTTCTTAGAGTTTACACTCTGGAGCTGCTCAGTCCAATGCAATAACCACTACCTTTAAATTTAAACTCATTAAAATGAAATCAAATTAAAATTTCAGTTCTTCAACCACATGTCAAGGGCTCAATAGGCTGGTGGCTATTGCATTGGACAGTACAGCTATAGAACATTTCTAGTATTGCAGGAAGTTCCATCAGATACCTAGTCTAGTGTGGGTAGAGTGTGGAGGGTCTGGAGACTGTCATTAAGTGAACAAACGTGTACGTAAATAAGATAATTTCAGATGTGGTGCTACTCTGAAGAAAATAAACAGAGGAATGGGCTAGAGTTGCCCTTTAATAGGGTGATCTGGGTGGGCTTCTCTGAGGAGGTGACACATGGGCCAGGACCCTGGAAGGAGCAGAGTGAACAGAAAGTCCTTGTAGCATTCCAGAAGTATAAGAAAGCCACTGTGGCTTGGAGCAGGGAACCGGAGAGAGAGCAGTATGAAATTGGGCCAAGAGCAAGTAGAGGCCCAATCACATCGGATCATGGGGAAGAGTATGCATTTACTTCTAAGTGCTGGGAAGCCACTGCAGGATTCTTACCAGTGAACTGTCATGACCTGATTTACATGTTAAAAGCTCATTCTGTTGCTACAAAGGGCCATATTTCGTTCTTTCTCATTGCCCTGTAGTACTCCATTGTGTATATAAACCACAATTTCTTTATCCATTCATCAGGTGCTTTGTAGCAACGTGGATGGAACTGGAGAGTGTGATGCTAAGTGAAATAAGCCATACAGAGAAAGACAGATACCATATGTTTTCACTCTTATATGGATCCTGAGAAACTTAACAGAAACCCATGGGGGAGGGGAAGGAAAAAAAAAGAGGTTAGAGTGGGAGAGAGCCAAAGCATAAGAGACTCTTAAAAACTGAGAACAAACTGAGGGTTGATGGGGGGGTGGGAGGGAGGGGAGGGCGGGTGATGGGTATTGAGGAGGGCACCTTTTGGGATGAGCGCTGGGTGTTGTATGGAAACCATTTTGACAATAAATTTCATATATTGAAAAAAAAATAAAATAAAAGGAAAAAAAAATAAAAGCTTATTCTGGCTCCTACGTTGATCATAGATTGTCAGGAGGCAAGAGTGGAGGCAGAGGACCAGGAAGGAGGCTATTAAAGCTGTCCAAGTGAGAGAAGCTGGGCCCTCAGTATCAGGGACAAAAGGGCAGCAGCTAACCCCAGAGGGGTAGCTCTGTGGGAGACAATCTCTTATCTGAAAATATGGGGACATTATTAGTACCCAGTGTATGCTATCACTGTTACAAAGACACAGTGAAGGAATGTTTGTAAAACACCTGTCTTCACAGTACAGCAGCAGGTGGCATTACCTTGTCTCACTTACCTTTGTGTCTCTCCTAAATGATGGAAACAGCCTTTCCTCTGCCTCTCTAGTCCTTTGTCTTGTTTACTCTAGTCTGGTTTCCACACTGCCACTGGAGTCACTTTTCCTGAAATTACAAATCTGATGAGGTCAGTTCCCTTCAGGGGCTCCTGAATGAAGCCCGGCCAAACCCCACACTTGTTGACATGGCTTAGGAGGCAAGTCTTCAGTCTCTGACCCACATCTCTCTCCAGCATCATCTCCCCCATGCTCCATCTTCAGCTGAGGCTCCAGCTACCCTGATTATCACCCCTCAGCTCACGCAGCTCCCTCTGCCTAGAAAACTTCCCTCCCTGTCTTGCACTTGCAGTCTCCAGCTCTCTGTTTTTCTAGGCCCAGCTTAGAAATGTCTGCCTCTGAGAAGCTGTCTCTTGGCTCTCTAAGCCCAGGTCAAGGGTGCTGATTACAAGATCACATGGTACCCTGTACTTCTCCATCGCATTGAATTTATAATTCATTGTTTACTTGTCTCTTCCATTAAACTAAGATCTCCATGACAGTTGTGACTGTGTCTGTCTGGTTCATGATTGTGTCTAGTTCTTTGTATGCTTAGCCCATGACAAGTGCTCAAGATGTGTTTGTTGAGTGAATGGGCAAATGAGGTAAACATCTCCAATTCATATCCTTTGGCATAGTTACTTTCCCTATATTCCCTTTTCCCCATTATTACCATTTCTTTTCTTTTTCTTTCTTTTTTTTTTTTTTTTTTTGAGTTAACCATTCTCCAGACTTCCTAACCTGCCACGACAAATACAACAGACAGGATCGCTTAAAAAAATAGATATTTATGTTTTCACAGCTCTGGAGGTTTGGAAGTCTGAGATCAGGTTATCAGCATGGTCGGGTTCTGGTGAAGGCCCTCTTCCTGGCTTGCGGATTGCCCCCTTGTCACTGTGTCCTCACATGGCAGAGGGAGGGAGGGATGGGTAAAGGAATGGAAGGAGAGAGAGAGAGAAAGAGAGAGGCAGAGGGAAGGCACGTGCAAGCTCTCTGGTGTTTCTACTTATTCTAAGGCAGTAATCCCATTGTGAGACCCCACTCTCATGAGCTCATCTAACCCTAATCAACTCCCCCAAAACCCCACCTTCACATACCATCGCATTGTGGCTTAGGGCTTCAATGTTGGAATTTTGAGGAAGGGGTACACAACCTTCAGTCCATAACAGTGAGACAAGGTGAGAATTTGTTGTGGGCTCCCCATTTCCTACCCTGATCTCTAGGTCGCTTATGAATTCATTGGCAGTCGATGGCCTGCATGATGTACTAGAGTCAGATGACCTATGTTTAGAGCCCAGCTCCAGTACTTATGAGTTATAAGACCTTGATCAAGTTACATCATCCCTTACTTCTCCCGGTACTCAATGGAGGGCACTTAAAGTGGTCAGGACATACTTGTTAAATGCATACAGAGGATCAGTGGGCACTTTAATAATTCTTCATAGCCATATGATAAGTCTTCTCATTCATTACCTCACTTAATGCTTCCAAGAGCCATAAGAAGTCATATTATTCTCCCAGTGCAGAGATGAGGAGGCTGAGACTGGGAGTCTCAAGTTGGTCCTTTGTCCTGATGCTGGAACATTTTCCCTATGCTCTTGTTTCCTCTTTTATGTCCTTGTTGTCTCTCCAGTCTTGAGGACTTGTGCCCTATGCAGGTCTTACTGGTCTGTAAGATGTGGCCTGAGTCACTATAGCTTGGTGCTGTGGGCTGAATGTTTGTGTCCCCTCAAAAATGTACATGTTGGAATTCTAACACCTGATGTGACGGTGTTAGGAGGTGGAGCCTTTAGGAGGTGATTAGGCCACGAAGGTGGAGGCTTTATGAGAGGGATTAGTGCCCTTATAAAAGAGACCTGAGGGAGCTTCTGCCTTGCGAGCATACAAGGAGAAGTCTGTGACCCAGAAAAGGATCCTCCCCAACTACACTGGCACCCTTGTCTTGAACTTCCGGCCTCCAGAACTGTGAGAAATAAATGATTGCTGTTTATAAGCCACCCAAGTGGTGGTATTTTGTTATAGCAGCTCAAAGAGACTGAGACTCTTGACCATCTGACAAAGCACCCACAACTGTGCACTGATGTGATTGACCTTATACCTTAGAATTAAAAAAACTTGAAAAGCTGTAAGTTCTTTAGTGTTGGGCTTTCATGGGGTTAATATATTACAACCTTTTCTTCCCCTTTCAAGTTTTGAACCAACTGAGAAGTAAATAAAGGAGACAGATGGATGTTTGTTTAACATGGAGAGTCTTTATTTGTTTAACAAACACTTATGAGGCATTTACTGGTGCCAGCCAGCAACGTGCCCAAGGTCATGCAGCTAGTGATGGCAAAGCCAGGCTTCCAACCTAGCTCCAAAAACTTTGTTATTTTGCTTCTTAAAACGTAAGCTTTATTCATGATAAAACTAGATTGGAGGACATGGTTTAGGCAAGTGTCCTAGAGGGGAGTTAACTCTTTATCCCTGAATTAGACTCTCCCAGCTAGTTGTGGCTACCACAGGTGTCCTCCACAAGGGGACAGGGCACAGCTAGCCCTGCCCTTCCTCTTAATGCAAGGTCGGAAGAACAGAGCCAAATGTATCCTTTTTGTAAGCGGAGACATCCAAAAAGAGAAGATGAAGGGGGAAATTCAGTCTCTCTTTTCAAGTTCACCAATTGGCTATGTCACTTTTTCTTCTCTGGGGAGGATAATGGGCCAAAGTGTTTACATTTTCCATGGATCTCTTCTTTTTTTAATTTTTTAAAATGTTTATTTATTTATTTTGAGAAAGAGAGAGAGTGTGCATGAGCAGAGAGAGAGAGAGAATCCTAAGCAGGCTCCACAATGTCAGCTCAGCGCAGAGCCTGACAAAGTGCTTAGTCTCACAGACCGTGAGATGATCACCTGAGCCAAGATCAGGAGCTGGATGTTTAACCAACTGAGCCATGCAGGTGCACCTCCATGGATAGATCGCTTCTGTGAATTTCCCTTCCTCACCCCCCCATCTTTGTTTGTTTGTTTTTTGAGAGAGAGAGAGTGTGAGAGCGAGCTAGCAGGGGAGGGGCAGAGGGAGAGGGAGAGAGAATTTTAAGCAGGCTCTGCATGGGGCATGGACGCGGGGCTCAATCTCATGACGATGAGATCATGACCTGAGCTGAAATCAGGAGTCAGATGCTTATTTTACATCTTTATTTGCACACACACAGATAAAAGATCACTTATATTCCCTAGCATAAAGGCAACTCTCGCCATATTCAAACACCATAAATCTTACTTCCAAGTACCTATAACATTTCTTTCATCATTGAACCATCTGATTTCTTTAGCAAATCTGATAATGTGTTTCTATCACTTTTTTTCTGTTTGTCCAAACTAGGTACTTCTCACATGAATTATCATCATCACCTAATTTGTCTCCATGTTTTCTGTATTTCCTTGGCATGTTGATTTATTTTTTCAATTGGGCAACATTTGAATATATAATACATCATGGCACCTAAAATGATAGCTGGAGGAAAAAGATTATTTTCTCAAATTCCTTCCTTTTGCACCATTTAATTTGAGCTATTTGATCTCCATTTTACCTACTAAATGTGGAAAAACTTTTAATAGGTATAACAAAGAGGAAAAATAATGGGCTTTAGAATCTGATAGACTTACCTTTCACCCTTGATGCTACAAATTATTCCCTATGTTAACTTGGATGTTTTAGTTAACTTTGAGACTTACTTTTATTATCTTTAAAATGGGAATATAGGGGTGCCTGGGTGGCTCAGTCGGTTAAGCGTCCGACTTCGGCTCAGGTCATGATCTCGTGGTCCGTGAGTTCGAGCCCCGCGTCGGGCTCTGTGCTGACAGCTCAGAGCCTGGAGCCTGTTTCGGGTTCTATGTCTCCCTCTCTCTCTGACCCTTCCCCATTCATGCTCTGTCTCTCCCTGTCTCAAAAATAAATAAATGTTAAAATGGGAATATAGTATCATGCCCTTAAAATTACTATGGAGTTTAGATAGGCTAGATTTTAAATTTCTTGAAATCAAATACCTAGACTTGATCATTCAGTCACTCACTGTTATATTCACAGAGCCTAACATAGTGCCCTACAGATGATAGGCAGTCGATAAACCGTAAGTCAGTATTATTCCTAATAAAATGTTATATGTATAAAAAAAGAGTCAAATGCTTAACTGACTAAACCACCCAGGCTCCCCTCCCCAATCTTTTCCATAGCAGACACATGTTGATTTTGCTCATCCAGAATCCATTCCTCCATCTGGAAATAGCACCTTGATCCTTCTTTGGGAATCTCTTGGGTCATGTGGATTGTTTGGGACTCACCTCATCCCACAGCTCCAGGGGCAAGCCCATGATCCACGCCTGGTGAAGCAGAACATTCCGCCTTCTGGCCACCGTGATTGATTCACGGATAGCCATGCATCCTAGCCCAGGCCAGTTGACTATTCTTGAGACTTTAGCTAGAACTCTTGGGAAAGGCTGCCTTTGTGCTGGAATTGCCAAGCTGAGGGAATTGAGCCTGGAGCTGTTGGGGCCATCTTTGCCATCTTGTGGGGACAGCCTGCCACCATACAGGAAAGCAGAGTGGGGAGTTGGAGGAAGACATACAGTGTTCTGTTGACATTTTTAGAGCCCCTGGATCTAGCCATGCTGACTTATGCTCATTATGAATGAGGCTGATTAAAATTTCATAGGTTTTCCCCTTTTCCCCTTTTTGTGAATTGTGATTTGTTGCCTTTTCCTTTTTCTCTACTGGACTGTTGGTGTTTTTCTCACGGGTTTGAAGGAAGTTTTTTTTTTTTTTTTGTATTCATTTTTTATTGAAGTGAAATTCACATGACAAAATTAACCATTTCAAAGTGTGCAGTTCAGTGGCATTTAGTACATTCACAATGTTGTGCAATCATTACCTCTTTCTAGTTCCAAAACATTTTCATCACCACCAAGAGACCCTGTATCCATTAAGCAGTCACTCCCTATTTTCCCCACCTGCCACAGCTCCTGGCAGCCCCTAATCTTTTTTCTGTCTCTGTGGGTTTATCTAGTCTGGATATTGCATATACATGGACTTCTACAATAAGTAGCTTTTTCTGTCTGGCTTCCTTCAGCCAGCATAATGTGTTTCAGGGTTCATTCATATTGCATCATTATCAGTGCTTCATTTCTTTTTATGGCTGAATAATATTCCATTGTATGGATAGAACATGTTTTATTTCTCCATCTATCCGTTGATGGACATTTGGATTGTCTCCACCTTTTGGCTGTCATGAACAGTGCTGTTATGAACATTCATGTCCAAGTATTTGTTGGAATTGTATATTAGGGAAATTTGTATGTTTTTGTGTACTAGGGAAATTAGTTCTCAGCTTATAAACAGGTGTTGCAAATATTCTTCCTCAGTTTGCAGTTTGTCTTTGACTTTGTTTATGGTGCTTTTTGGCTGGGCAGAATTTTGAAAAACTTGTTGTATAGTTGGGGCACCTGGGTGGCTCAGTCGGTGAAGTGACTGACTTCGGCTCAGGTCATGATCTCACGGTTCGTGGGTTCGAGCGCTGCATAAGGCTCTGTGCTGACAGCTCAGAGCCTGGAGCCTGCTTGGGATTCTGCGTCTCCCTCTCTCTCTGCCCCTCCCCCATTCACACTCTGTCTCTCTCCTTCAAAAATAAATAAAAACATTAATAAAAAAATTGTCATATAGTTGACTGTGTCATCCTTTTACAGCTTACGGGTTTTGTGACATAGTTAGGAAGGCCGTCCTCATATGTGAGGTTATAAAATAATTATCCCATAGAAGCTATCACTTATATACTCCTTTCCTCAAACAGGGACTAAAAACAGGCTACTTGTGCTCTCTGCCAGGATTATTGTGAAGACCAAATAAGATAAACAATATGAAAGGGCTTTACAAAATATAAACCAGTATATACACGCATGGCTTGTTGTCATTGCCACTGTTAATTTGTATGCGATTCTGGCACTAACTAGCTGAGTTCTGTTGTTGCTTCCATTCTGCTGAGCAGGGACTGAAGGGCAGAATTAGTTCCTGAGCCAGTCAAGGATGAAGTAATTGGTAGCATTTGGGGAATGTCACAGAAGATATCAACTCTTATTAGTTATCTTGGGGAGTTTTCATATTTGACCAAAAAAAAAATGCTTTAAACCAAAACTTTTCTGGTCATTCTTCCTTCAAGTAGAATCTTTAAAAAAAATTTTTTTTTCCTACTAGGAAAAAAAATCAGTTTAGTGGGTTTTGTGTTAATCAGCTCTTAATTGTAATTTAAGCCTCATCAATGGCCATTTTTGATATGTTTTCCTTATTTGTTTTACATTAAAAAATTTTTTTTAAACATTTATTTATTTTTGAGAGACAGAGAGAGGCAGAGCACAAGTGAGGGAGGGGCAGAGAGAGAGGGAGACACAGAATCCGAAACAGGCTGCAGGCTCTGAGCTGTCAGCACAGAGCGCAATGGGGGGCTTGAACCCATGAACCATGAAATAATGACCTGAGCCAAAGTTGGATGCTTAACTGACAGAGCCGCCCAGGTGCCCCTTCCTTATGTTTTTACACCTAAATTCTTTTTTTAATAGCAAACTTTAGGTTGAGCATTGTATTGATTGAAAAAAAAAGTCAATACTTGACAGCAGTTATTCCTACGATGATTGCTCTGGTATAGAATTGTATGCCGATCAGGTCCTTGGGCCCTGATAACGGTCAGACTCTGGGTTTGAATGCGATTCAGTTGGTAGCTAGTTGTGTGATCTTGGAATTGCTTCATTGCTTTCTGCCTCTGTTTCCCTCTCTGTAAAACAAGGATGATTACAAAACCTGACCCATTGGGTTGTAGCAAGAAGTCAGTGATAAAATCTAAATAAAGTACTTGGCCCAGTGCCTGGATAGAATGAGGGCTCAATAAATACTAGCTATTAGTATAATTCAGGAATACCTAAATGAATTTAGGAAATGAGCCCAAGGTAAATGGAATATACCCTTTCAGTAGGTACTCCCATCCTTGGGGGTGGCACAGATCAGATTACATGGTAGAGCCCTGTTGCCCACCACAGCACACTTGTTTTTGGGAAAAGTGTGAGTTCTGTTACTACCTTGTGAAGGGTAGTCATCAGGCCTGGCACTTCGTTCTCATGGCAAGGAAGAGGTGGCTACGTGGAGGGGAGTGTCACAGAAGGGCCTGTGAGCCATGGTGAGGATCAGAAGGAGCAAGTGGAGTACATTGTCCCAGGGGGCTTGCCCCAGTCATACTACCTCTTCTTGGGGAAGGAAGATTCTGGTTGTTGTGGGTTCACTGTGTGTGGTGATGTATTTGCAGGGGACATAACCCTTTTCTTCTTTTTTTTTCTCTTCCGGTTCCTGACGGGGTGAGGGGGGGGGGTGGAATCTGTGGAGCCCCGGCTCTGATCCTAGGCCCTGGGGGACCCTTTTCTTCTTTTTTTTCTCTTCCGGTTCCTAACCCGGGGCACAGAGGGGGGATCTGTGGAGCCCCAGCTCTGATCCTAGGCCCTGGGGGGTTGGGCCCTGAAAAAGAAATAACATCTGTGGGACCTCTGCCACGTGCCAGGCACTCTAAGTTCATAATCACGTTGGATCCACCATTTTACAGGCGAGGAAACGGGAGTGAGGCTCAGGGAAGGCACAGAAGGTACTCAGGGCCAGCCCCACGCTGGTAAGCAGCAGAACTGGAATTTTAATCGCCATCTGTCTCACACCAAAATCCAGCTTCTTTTGCCGCTCAGCATGTGGCCCTATACCATACCTCACTTCAGTTTCATAAAGCCTTTTATGATGTTTCTGTGGCTCAGTGCCTGTACTTGGGTCTCCCAGAAATATCTCTGGACTCGAAATTTAAGTAATGGCGAGAATGGCTGACATTCACTAGTTCCTGCCTCCAACTAGCAACAGCAGGTTAAGTCATTTGGGCTAGTTCTCAGAACTGCCGTGGCAGAGCCAGGCAGGGAATCCTGTCTCTCATGTCCCAAGATGCAAAGTACTTAACTCTGATCTTCCTTCAAGGGTTAGTCTTGAGGCAGGGATGCTAATCTCTGAGCACATCTTTTTCAGGTAACATGTGTGGCTTTCACTCTTTTAAACTGGTCCAGAGGGGAACCTCAGAGGGCCTGAGCAAGCCCATGGGAAGGGTGAGGCAGGGGGGTGATGGCACAGGTTGGGGGAGAGTATTTGTGAACTCTGCGACCTCCTGTCTCTGGACATGAAGCTGTAATAAGCCCTGTGGTTCACTGTCTGCACTTTCCCATGTGCTCTCTCCAGGCAGATCCTATGTCTCTCTATCTGCAGGCTTAGCTCATACTGTTTGCTCCATAGGAATATCCTGTCTCTTCCCGACCTCCCCCCTACAACCTCTGGGCCTCATGCCTGTCTGAGGAGACCCATTGCAACTGCCACCCTCTCTGGGAAACCTCAATGGACTGGAATGGATTCATTTCTGAACCCAAATCCAATCATTTATTATATAAAATGTAATGGGCAAATATAAGACTGTTTTGAGAAATTTGTGAAAATACCAAACTTGGGGGATAATACATATTAAGGACACTCTTAATATGTGTAATTCCTGTGGTCAGCAACCCTACAGTGCTTGATTTTATTTTTAGAGAACAAATCTTTTCTACCTAAGTGCATCTGAAATGTTTTTTTTTAATGTTTATTCATTTATTTTGAGAGAGAGTGTGTGTGTGTGAGCTTGTGCATGGGGTGAGGAGGGGCAGAGAGAAAGAGAGAGAGAGAGAGGGAGGGAGAGAGGGAATTCCAAGCAGGTTCTGTGCTGTCAGCGCAGAGCCTGAAGCAAGGCTCAATGCCACGAACTGTGAGATCATGACCTGAGCCAAAATCAAGAGTTGGATGCTCAACCGACAGCCACCCTGGTGCTCCTGAAATGGGTTTAATCTCTCTAGTAGAATGCAGGCTATTTGAGCATTTGCATGGTCAAAATCTGATGTCAGATAGCCTATTTTTTGATATGCTGGTGACCTTGGGTAAGTCACTTCCCATATCTGTGCCTCTCTTCCATCATCTGTGAAACAGGGATACTTATACTATGTTGTTAGGTTTCTTTGTGGGGGATATCATGGGGTAATAATAATTGCTACCATTTATTGAGTGTTTACTATGTGCCCAGCACTGTGCTAAGCTTAGCTCTACATTTTTATTTGATCCTCCCAAGAGCTCCCTCAGTTTTGAAGTCCTTTACCCTACAATATTTTCTTCCCCAATAGCACTTACCTTCTTTACATTGTAGTATAATTTACTCATTTTGTTTATTCATCTTCCCCTTCCTGGGCCTCTTGCCTCGTGTGACTCCAGGAGGCACCATTCACAGTGCATTCTGGGTTCTACCATTACTGAGAATATTAACGTGAGTGGTGGGGATTTCCCAGGGTTGTGTCAAGTAGAGACCCTGGAACTGCTCCAGGAGGACAGGGATTTTTTTTTTTTTTTTTTTTTTTAATGTCTGTGCCTATTTTGACTCTTGCTGTATCCCTGTATCCAGAATAATGCCTGACCTATGGTAAGCTTTCAATAAATATTTGTTGAAAGAATGAATTAAAGAGCCCTAAAGAGAGCCCATTTCATTGGTGAGGAAACTGAGGCTCAATGAGTTATTGATTTGGCTAAAGCTCTAAGAGACAGTGAAGCAGCTGGGTGTTTCTAGCATGCCTGCTCTCAACAGCTTTGCAAAGCTGCATGTCTGAAATGCCTGGCATTGTCCCTGCCACCCCGCAATTGCTCAACAAATATTAATGAGCTTGCCTACATGGGTCAGCCTCTCCCCTCTGCGAGACAATCCCTACAGAGTAACAAACTGTCACATAGCCATTGCTTTGAGAAATTAAACTGCATGGTGCAAAGAAAAGGTGAGACTTTTGAAGTTTTTGGAAGAAAAATTCCTAACACGATTGCTAATGGAGTTTGCAGGGGCCTCTCAGGCCTTTCCAACCCGATTCTTTTTCCTGCTGCCTTCCCTTTTGTGAGCATTTCTTCCCCTTTCTGCTTGCAATGAGTTCTGCTCTCCTGTAGGCTACAATGTGTCAGTTGTTATAAAATCCGGGAGGTGGAGCTTGGTGACGAGGTGGGTGGGGGAGTGCTCAGCCAGCCCTGCAGGGCGAGCAGTCCAGCCGTGGTTCACCGGAGCTTAAGCCTTGCAGCAGGAGAACTTCCATCTCGCTCTTCTGGCTTTGATCCTCACTGTACATCAGACCAGAGGCGCCGAAGGGAGGGAGGATGCGAGATGACCGGCCCTCTGGCAACCTGACCATCTCCTTAGCAGAGCCTTCGAAAGCCAGCCGGAGACTGACTGCACAAGCAAGGAGGCGCCGCGCCTCTGTGGATGTGTGTGTGTATGTGTGTGTGTGTGTGGGTGGGTGGGTGAGCGGGTGTGAGTGAGTGAGAGTGTGTGTGTGTATGTGTGCGTGTGCATCACGACTGTGTGTGTGTCGGTTGAGTGCGAGAGTGCACGCGTGAGTGTGTTTGTGTGCATGTGTGTGTGATTGCTCTCAGTTATTATTTTTGTGGAAGAAAAATCTTGAAAATCTGGGGCAGGTTACTGTGCTCCTAGGGGCGGTAGTTCTTCTTTTGCAAGAGGAGCTGACCACACCAAGCTACTAGAGACATTTTTTCGGCAAGTAAAGAGAATTTTCCTCCCAGAACGAGAGGCATTTTTCTCCCCCCTGGCTCTGCAGCCGAGTAAAAGAGATTAGTCCCTAAACCCTGTGAAATCGACTAGAGCCGAGTGATTACCAGGGCTTGAGAGAGGACTGGGGAAGAAAAAGAGAAATAAATCAAACAGCCTGTCAGTGCCTTTGGCCACGTTGGAAGATGTCATCTCAAACTAAGTTCAAGAAAGACAAAGAGATCATTGCTGAATATGAAGCCCAAATAAAAGGTGAGATGCGGGCTGGGGAGTCATGCTTCCCCTCCCCTTTCCTTTTTTCTCTTGCTCTGGCTTTCTTTTACCCTTTTTCCTCCCTGCCATCACGAAATGTTGTTATGCATCAATAATCTTATTGTGAGTAGGAACAGTGGCAGCCGCACAAGTCCAGACTGGTTTCAACTGCAGAGAGCCCTGGCTCTGGGAGTGTGGATTATAGAATGGGCAGCAATCACTGCATTGCAGGTGTGTGAGGAGGATCCTACGCCCGGCTTTAGGAGTGTCGTGGATACTCCATCATCTTGGCCGTGACATGTCACTCTAAGGCCATTTTGACAGTCACTGCCTCTTCCCCCCTCCCATGCTGAAAGCCCCTTAATGTGATTTTTTTACTATCTGCTTTTATTTTGCTTTCTTCTTTTTGGTTTCTTGTTGCTTTCCCTTGCCCCTTTCTCTGGGCTGAAATTCACATGCATGTGCACACAGAAGCAGCATCCCTGGGTTGCACTTCTTTGTCAGTGTCTCTCGGCTGGCCTGGGTTGCCATGGATTAACTGTTATGGGGCATATTGATCCAAACTAATGCAGGCATTTAGGCATAAAGAGGGAGCTCGGTGCAGAAAATGTATTCTCTCGCAGTGTGCAGCCCCAATCACCGCCCGTCTGCCTGCTAGCGTGTAGGGTCATCAGCCTTCATTCAAAGCCAACAGCTTAGTGTGCCGTTTCGGCTGGTAGGAGCTGCCTGGCTTCCGTAGCACCAGAGGAAGCCTGCCAGCAGGGTGGGATGACCTCTGGCTGCCTGTTCCAGCTTTGGGGCCATGGGGTGCACGCTCCTCTCAGAAACTGCTCCCTAAATCCGCACCAGCAAGGCGAAATAGGGAACCGGACACAGTCTCATAGACAAATGCAGGCAGAATCCTGGTTCACGCCAGAGGGGGTTCTCCCACCTTCATGAGTTCTAGACTCAGTTTTGGCAAGGAAAATCTAAAAGCTCCATACTCACCCTTTCTCCGAGGACAGACCCTGAGGGAAGCCTGGGCCTGCGTCTCTTAGTGTCTGTTTTCTCTCTGGTCCTGGATCTCCTTGCTGCGACACAGGGTGTGTTTGTGGTCTCCCACAGAAAGACTAAAGACAAAATACATCTTCAATGGATACTGACGCCTGCTCTTGAGATTGTGGGTGGACTGTTTGAGCAAGTTGATTATTTGGGGCTCAGGTGACCTGAGGCTGCCCCACCTGCTTTTAGGTGCTTCTGCAGCTCCAGACTCAGTGACCCAGGAAGTCTCCCCGGGAGCGGCAGGAGCCCAACATCCACAGCTGCTGCACACACTCCCGATGCTTGGGAACCTTTGGGAGGGGAGCGGCCAACAGGGGAGGGCTTTGTTTTTTTTTTTTTCCAGTCTCCCAACCCTCTTGTGTCTTCTAGTCCTGGTCAGACCCGGCATGCTAATCACCTCTGGGGGTAGACCCCAGGGCAAAGGGAGCTGAAAACGTTCTCTAGGTTTCAGCTCAGTGTGGCAAACTGACTTAGGATGTTTCAGCCTTGCTGAAAATTTAGTCACAGGCCCTTTACTGGTCAGAGATTTGAACTCACCCGGCTGCATCAATACAAAAGCCCAGTTTCGGCCTTTGCATACACACTTTTTAGGGAGTTTATGTTTTGTAAGATGAATTTGGCTGAGTATTATAGTTCTTTTTAACTGAGGTTCTCATGAAAAATGCCATACTAGAGAAGCGAATGCTGAGTTTTGGACAGTTTGGGGTTTTTGTTAGCATTGTCTTGGTAGGAAATAACGCTCGTCTTGTTTTTGGATCACTGCCACAGGGCCCGTGAACTTGGCTTGAGGATCAATGAAGCATTTATTGCTCCGGCTGATTCTTTTACTTTTTTACCTTTCACCTTTATTTTAACAACTACTTAGCAAGTCCAAGGTCATGCATTTCCGGCAGGAAATTTGTCCAGATGATCTTGTCTCTTCCAGACCCTAAGGGTCTCTACATTCTGGTTAAAGGAGTTGAATTTTATTCCTTTAGAATTGACACCCACACGACTTAGGCCAGGACGTTGCTGTGCCTGAAACCGTCTGGAATTTTTTTCTTTCAAAATTCTGTTTGTTAATCATCATCATATTTCCTGATGATGTACGCACAGGGCTCTACAGTTTCTCTGTCTGGCTCACTCCCAAACATCACTACTCTTGGCCTACACAATGTACGGAAAGTGTTTGTATGAGTGAGCTCAGCTTTAGAGATGAGGAAACTGAGGCCTTGTCAGGTTGAGTGACGTGCCCAAGGTCACAAGGCCAGAAATGTGAAGGTAGATGGTCTTCTTTCCCATTGCATTGTTTGCCTGAGGCTGGCCCTTGAAGGATTGATGTCAGTGGCAGATGGCGGTTTTGTGGTGGGGACTGGCTGTCTCTTGATCGTTCCATTGTTTACCCTCTTACTTTTATCCCTTGCCTTTGTTGCTTGCCTCTGAAGAATGTTTGACCAATCACCAAAAATAACGCCTGAAGCCTGTTTCCTTTCTCCCTGGGTATCATTTGACCAGTTTGGTGCAAACCCTTCGCCTACTTAGATAGATTTGGTCCTCTGTGAATTTAGTGAGGGGCATTTTTGGTTTTTAAAAATGATACTGAGTTCTTTGTTGACTCACTCTCTTTTATCTCTTTTTGAAGAATTTATTGACCTGAGGAGAATGTTTTAACACTCCTTTTTTTCCCTATTGTAAAAGAAATATCAGATCCATGCCTTCTCTTGCCTCATCAGTTACCTGAATCCCTTTGATTATATATTTGCAATGCAGTAGTATACCATGTGCTTGTACATGTCCAGTGATGGGGAACTCATCACCTCCGAAGTCCACATATTCTACCTTTAATAGCCCTGGCTGCTGTAAGTCGTTTTTATATTCATCTATTGGTTCTATAGTATCTTCTCCTTGGGGGTTCATAGAACAAGATAGATGTTTCTTCCCCATGACTGCCCATTGGATGTTAGAGACTCTGATCATAGCCCCACTCTGATTATCCTCATTTACTCACATAAGATGCTTATCTGCTGCTTAATCATCTTCACTTTCCTTTGGATTTACTGTATCCTGGTTACAAACTCCCAAGTGCCTTTGGGTGCTTGACAGAAAGAATAAATGAGTGAAGCTGGCCAAGTAAGATGATTTGTGATAGTTGGTCTACCATCTCCGTGAGGGCAGTAGATGAAAGGGTGATGGTGGTTATGGTGCTCTTGAGAGCACTGTCTAGATGAGAGCTTTATGCTTTTATTTTACTTTATTTATTTATTTAAAACATTTTTTAAATGTCTTATTATTTATTTTTGAGAGAGAGAGACAGAGCATGAACAGGGAGGGGCAGAGAGAGAGAGAGGGAGAGACACAGATCTGAAGCAGGCTCCAGGCTCTGAGCTGTCAGCACAGAGCCCGACTTGGGGCTTGAACTCAGGAACTGTGAGATCATGACCTGAGCTGAAGTCAGACGCTTAACTGACTGAGCCACCCAGGTACCCCCTTTAAGAGTGTTTCTAAGTTCTAGGGGCGCCTGGGTGGCTCAGTCTGTTAAGTGTCCCACTTCAGCCTCGGTCATGATCTTGCTGTTACTGAGTTCGAGCCCCATGTCAGACTCTGTGCTGACAGCTCAGAGCCTGGAGCCTGTTTCAGATCCTGTGTGTCTCTCTCTCTCTCTGCCCCTCCCCCACTTGTTCTCTCTCTGTCTGTCTCTCTCTCAAAAATAAACAGTAAAAAAAAAAAAAAGAAAAACGAGTGTTTCTAAGTTCTATATGAGAGGCTTTTGATGTGATCAGAGAAAGAAACACAACTATCACCTCCTTTATGATGCATGTATTGCTTCTATTAATATAGCCCAAGGATTGAATTAGTCCTTTTCACTGCCCACCCCTTCACTGTACCATATTTATTTTACATGCTATATTTCTCCAATCCACTAAGTTATTAGGATCTTTGTCAGAGAGAAGAAAATGAAATGAATTTCATATGAGTTGTTCTTGGTGACCCTGTGCTGGCCCCAGATGGACTCTATTTCCTGTCTGAGGTGCTTGCAAGTGTCCCTTTATGAATCTGTTCAAGCACTTTGCTTGAGAGTGACATCACATTCTCTAGTCTGGAAATGGCAAGCTCTAACTTCTTCCCCTTTTGAAAATCAGAACAACATTTGCCCATCTCCAGCATTTTGGCACTTATCCTGTTTTTCACAGTTCCCTCAAAGATCACCGATAGTGTTTGGTAATCTTATTTGCCAGAGTTCTCAGTGCCCTGGGCTCTCATTCATCTTGCTGTCACACATAATGATCTATTCTGCATTTATCTAGAGTTCCCATTTCCATTTCAACCTAATAGAAAATTGAAATAGAAACACAGTGATTGACTTTAGTGTTTTGTTTTGGTTTTTAATTATACATCCATAGTCATTTAGGCCATCTTCTTAATAGCAAAAGTCTAGAATTTGGGGGAAGAAGGGCAGATTTTGAAGAAGATCACAGAGAAGTGTTTATTTACTCATTCATTTATGTATTCATTCAGTAAACATTGATTATCTACTTTCTTCTTAGTCTTGTGCTGGGTGTTGTGAGAGATGCAGAGTATATGATACATTCTTGGCTTTCTAAGAGTTTTCTTGAAATATGGTGATAAAATCGGTGAAGGAAATGGAAAAAACAAAAACAGAAACTCAGAACACAAAAACTCCCAATTGAGCACCAGAATGAGTTTAGTCTTTATTTTTTATTTTTTTTCCTAGTGTTTATTTACTTTTGAGAGAGAGAGAGAGAGAGAGAGAGAGAGAGCGCAAGCATGAGCGGGGGAGGGGCAGAGAGGGACAGAAACACAGAATCCCAAGCTTGCTCCAGGCTCTGAGCTGTCAACACAGACCCCAATGGGGGCTTGAACTCACGAACCAAGAGATCATGACCTGAGCCGAAGTCAGATGATTAACTGACTGAGCCACCCAGCCGCCCCGAGAATGAGTTTAGTCTTTTTAAAAAAAAATTTTTTTTAACATTTACTTATTTTTGAGAGACAGAGCCAGAGCATGAGCAGGGGAGGGGCAGAGAGAGAGACACACACAGATCTTAAGTAGGCTACAGGCTCCAGGCTCTGCACAGCTGTCAGCACAGAGCCTGACATGGGCTCAAACTGACAGACCGGGAGATCATGACCTGAACCCAAGTCGGTCACTTAACCCACTAAGCCACCCAGATGCCCCGAGAATGAGTTTAGTCTTAAAGAGAGTATGGCATTGAGTGAATGGACGAGACCTTTAGGAACCCTCACTACTCTCAACAGGCTTTAATGAGGAAAGTATGCTGGGTGGGGAGATATTGAGGAGTAGTGGGGACTGTGGCTGATTAAGGCTCACCTAGAGGTGTAAGCCTCTGCTCAGCTCCAGTCTCAGTGCCAGGCAGGATGTGAGCCCAGACTGGTCAGTTCTTTTAGTGTTCCAAGGGCATCTGGATTTTAAAACAAAATCTCCTCATTTTTATTTTTAAGTTTTTAAAAATGTTAAAAACATTAAAAAATGGGGATGTCTTTTTTATTTTTGAGCTGTAAATTCTTTTTTAAATTGAAGGATATTTGACACACAATGTTACATTAGTTTCAGGTGTATAACGTACTGATACAACTCTATATGTTACTCTGTGCTCACAAGTGTAGCTACCATCTGTCACCATACCATGCTATTATAATATCATTGACTGTATTCCCTATGCTGTGCCTTTCATCGCCGTGACTTACTCATCCCATAACTGGAGGCCTATATCTCCCACTTCCTTCAACAATTTTACTCATCCCACTACCCCTCTCCCTCTGACAGCCATCATTTTGTTTTGTGTATTTATGGGTCTGTTCTGGTTTTTATTTGTTCATTTGTTCTGTTTTTTAGATTCCACATACAAGTTAGATCAGGTGGTATTTGTCTTTCTCTGTCTGACTTACTGTACTTAGCATAATACCCTCTAGGTTCATCCATGTGGTCACAAATGGCAAGATCTCATTCTTTTTTATGGCCAAGTAATATTCCTCTCTCTCTCTCTCTCTCTCTCTCTCTCTCTCTCTCTCTCTCTAGATCCACACACATGCACACATACATACATAAACACGTCACATCTTCTTTATCCATTCATCTATCTATCCATGGACACTTAGGTTGCTTTCATATTGGCTGTTGTATATAATGCTGCAATACACCTAAGGGTGCATATATCTTTTCAAATTTGTGTTTTTATTTTCTTTGGGTAAATACCCAGCAGTGGAATTGCTGGATCATATGGTATTTCTATTTTAATTTTTTGAGGAACCAACATACTGTATTCCACAGTGGCTACACCAATTTACATTCCCACCAACAGTGTAGGAGGGTTCCTTTTTTGAGCTATAAGAGTTCTTTATTCTGGATACAAGTCCATTATCAGATATAAGATTTGCAAATATTTTCCTCCATTCTGTGAGTTATGCTTTCCCTTTTTCGATGGTGCCCTTTGAAGCACAAAAGTATTTATGTTTATGAAATTCAGATTATTTATTCTCATGCTTTTCATGTCATATCTGGGACTCGTTTGCTAGATCCTAGGCCATGATGAAAATCTCCTGATTTAAAAAATATTTTTCTTTAATGTTTATTTATTTTTGAGAGAGACAGACAGAGAGACAGAGTGCCAGTGGAGGAGGGGCAGAGAGAGAGGGAGACACAGAATCCAAAGCGGGGTCCAGGCTCTGAGCTGTCAGCACAGAGCCTGACGCGGGGCTTGAGCTCATGAACTGTGAGATTATGATCTGTGCTGAAGTCGGATGCTTAACTGACTGAGCCACTCAGGTGCCCTGAAAATCTCCTGAGTTTTACATGCAACTCAAATTTTTAAAAAATATTTTTTATTGTTTGTTTTTAAGAGAGAGTGTGAGCGGTGTAGGGGCAGAGAGAGTGGGAGAGAAAGAATCCCAAGCAGGTTCTGCATCGCCAGTGCAGAGCCTCACGGGGCGCTCGAACTCACAAACTGCGAGATCATGACCTGAGCCCAAATCAAGAGTTGGCGTTTAACTGACTGAGCCACCTAGGAGCCCCAAATGTAACTCAAATTTTTAAGAAACACTATGCTGCCTGAACAAACTCATCAGTAGGACAGTTTCAGCTCACAACCCACCGCTTTGCAACTTCTGGCCTGTAAGTTGAAGTCCATAAAAGGTCTTGGTGATGGAGCCTCAGCCAGTTTTCCTGTTTTATCTTTAGTTGTTTTCTCTATATTAGGCCTGTGCTCCTAAAACCACATGAGGCCAATCCCTTGTATCTGAATCCTCAGTATCCCTTCCTGGAACCTTCACATCTAGTGCCATTTGTGCCTTTGTTCTGTTTAAAGTGTCCCCCTTCCTCCACCCTTTCTTTGTCTGGGCAACTCCCGACCGTCGTTCAGTGGCTGCCAAAATGACACCTTCTTCCAACTCTCCTAGGCAAAATTAGTGATTCCCTCAGATCTGTGCTCATGGTCGTTTTGTTTCACCAGATAGGCTGAGAGAGTGGCCGGTACATTACTAATGAGAAGTTTTACTCTGAACAACTTTTAGCTAACTTAGTTATTTTCCTTGACATGTGTCTTAGTCTGCTTGGGCTCCCATAACAAAATACTGTGAACTGGGTGCTTAAACCACAGACATTTATTTTTACAGTTCTGGAGTCTGGAAGTCCAAGATCAAGGTACCAACAGATTCAGTTCCTAGTGTTGTAGATGGCTGTCCTCTCGCCGTATGCTCACATGGCCTTTGCTCAGTGTGGAGAGAGAGAGAGAGAGAGAGGGAGGGAGAGAGAGAGAGAGGGAGAGAGGAGGCTGTCTGTCTTCCTCTTCTTTAAGGGCACTGATCCCATCATGAGGGCCTCTCCCTCATGACCTTCAACTAAACCTAATTATCTCCCAAAGGCCTCATCTACCTCCAGATACTATCACATTGTCACATTGTGGGTTAGGGCTTCAACATACAAATTTGGAGGAGGAGACACAATCTATGACAGCACCTATACTTTTTGTTCCATTGAAAGTAGAGGATTGGGGCACCTGGGTGGCTCAGTCGGTTAAGCATTGGACTTTGGCTTAGGTCATGATCTCACAGCTCGTGAATTCGAGCCCCGCATCCAGTTCTGTGCTGACAGCTCGGAGCCTGGAGCCTGCTTCCGATTCTGTGTCTCCCTCTCTCTCTGCCCCTTCCCTACTCATGCTCTGTTTCTCTCTCTCTCAAAAATAATGAACATTTTTTAAAAGTAGGGGTTTTATTGATAAAGGAAACATTCTCCATAGTTTACTGAAGTTCCTTGTTTGTCCCTGACAGGGGAGATATTTATTAGTGGAGATTTGGTGAAGGCTTATGTGTTCAAAGCAAGAGAAATGTTTAATGAGGTGATGTTTGCCACAGTCATAGTAGGGTGTGGCTGGGAACACTGCATTCCAGGCTTTTTGCAGTTTGGGGAAATCTGTACATCTAGAGGTCTATATTGGCCATTTTTGGAGTTTTTACCACCAGAGTTTATTAAAGACAACCTTTCCTTTCTAGAAACCTCAATCACTCATTCATTCATTTACTCACTCATTCATTCAGTGACTGTTACAAGCCATGCTTTAGGCTATATAACTTTACTTAGGCGTGGGAGGTAATTGATTTTTATTTAGTTCCGGGTCTCAGTCATATACACAGTATCTGATTTTGTGATCTCAGTACTTCTCAGAGGTAGTCATTATTATTCCCATTTTATGGACTAAAAGCTCTATCATTCAGAGAAATAAATGAAATAAGTTGCATCAGATTGCACAGGGAACAGTTGGCAGAGTTAGGGTTTACGCAGAGCCTTCCTGACTTCCAGTTGTACAATGAGGTGAAAGCCGTGTCATAGCAATGTGGCTCTGAAACCCAGGGGTCTCTTTCCTGGGGGGACCACTCTGAGATGGGTCTTTATCTCTGACTTCCTACTGTTCCTGAAACTTCAACTCCCCTTCTAATCCGACTTTTCCTGGTTCTCCCTGGATGCCACCAACTGTGTCAGATCCTTCACACCCATCCCATGGAGTCACCTTTGGCAAAGTGCCCACCGAAGACACTTCTGTAGACTTGACTGAGGCTGCCATATCTGCCTCCATAAACCGGAAAATATAGGACTGGAAATTTGAGGGTTCTTCTAGTCCCCTCCACTAGGGAGGGGAGTCCAACTCCCCCACTTTTCTTCCCTCACCCTCCAGATGTGGAAACTAATGTTCAGAGAAGGGTTCTGGTGTAGAGACACTTCGAGACCATATTTCCGTGAGGAGGAAAGCTCTCTCTGATCGGTGCATTGCTGTATGCTCATGCCTGGCATCTAGTTGGTGATCAAGAAACATATGAAGTTGGATTGCTCTGGTGGGTAGTGTAAGGCCAACCGGTGGTGGTTGCCTGGGAGGTAGAGCTGAGTGGTACCTTGGAGAATGGGATGAGGCAAAGATATAAGAGTAAGGATAAGAGGGTCAGGAGGAGGTGAGGTTAGGCTCATTTAGAAGATGGGTCCTGTCCTTGTCACTGCCAGGAAGGGACAGGGGTCGACTTCTTCAAGGTGCTGAGTTTTGGAACCTCTGGCCTAACACAGGACCCAGCAAGTGGTGTTCTGGGCTTGATTTCACTTGCAAATGATTCATTCCTGATGGCTTGTTGGTGTTTATAAAATATCTTGGCTGGCCAGGAGTGGGATTTTGGCTCTTTTCTCTTAAGTCATATAATCATTAGGCCAATTTATGTTTGGAGTAGTGTTCCCTGAGATGTATTCACAAAATTGGATGTCAAGAGGCGTTAGGTGGGAAAAACAGTTACGTGGTCAAATGGGTCTTGGGAGTTCTAACATAAACTGAGTTGAATAGGCTTGTTTCCCACAGGACTTCTTTTTGGGGTGGGGGGAGGTGGAAGAGAGAGCATTCCAAGCAGGCTCCATGCAGCGTCCAACAGGGGCTCCAACTCACGAACCTAGAACTGTGAGATCATGACCTGAGCTGGAGTCAAGAGTTAGACGCTTAACAGAACCAGCCACCCGGCGTCCCTCCCACAGGACTTCTGGGAACCTTGAACATGTTAAGTGTGAATCACCATGAATTTTCTTAAACTTATTCCATCTTGTAGATGTTTCTCATGGAAAATCGCACAAGACCGTATTCCTGAGATTACATTTTGAAATTCACAATTTGTGGATTATCCACATTCTTTCTCTTTTTGCCTTTTGCCCAGTTCGCTAATTTTTATACTTTTCTCTGAGGGCAGTTTGAAGAGGGGAAGAGGTAAAACAAATGCGTATTCAGCTCAGCTAAGTGATATTGATGTGGTGTTTTGAGGTCACTTAGAAAATGTGGGTTTTGACATCTCCAATTACAGAGCGCTCAACCATTGATTTAAATGGTAATTTGGCGACAGCTTGCCCCTGATCAATATGCATGGCGTGTGCCTGTGTCTGTGTGTGACAGTAAGGGGATGCACTCGGCTGCAGGCTGTGTTCAAGGTGCCTTGAATGGACCTCAGCACTGCCCGTGGGATTGTACGGTCAATGCCAAATGATGATGCAGAGGAATGCACGAAAGCCCGTAGCCCATGCGCCTCAGAGTGAACAGATCTCAGCCACAAATTCAGGTGTATGAGAACTAGGTTTTTCTTTATTTCTCTGTAACTTGATTTCCATTTCTCATCTCTCTTTTGCTGAGGGTGGCAGACATAAATCTAAGTCAATTTGGGGTTCCTCCTGTTTTCTTCAGGGTTGTGCCCCAAGGTCCAGGGGACTAAGGCAGTGCCAAGTGACATCTGTTGTGGTTATCATCAATCTATTTTGGCAACTGAGATAGCCTCCTTCCCTTTGGGTTGTCAGTGGTCTGTCTATGCCAGTGATCGATCCTTCTTTGTTCCCAATCTCGAGACTCTTTCCTGTGTATCTCTCTTTAGTCCTTCTGTGCTGTTTGCAAGCACTGGGAGCCATCCTGGTTCTTACATACCATGCTGGGCTGTGAGCGTCTCTGGACATTTGTCTCAGGCCTGTCTTGCCAGGCCCCACACTTGATTCCCCTCCAGTGCCTCCCTAGAGCTCTGCCTGGAGATACGGCCCAGCTCCTGTCTGTTCCCAGATTCTGCAAATGTGTGTGGTGGGTTCCCTCATCACCCTCTTTCCTTGGGCTTGTTTGGGGTGAGGCAGGGTGCAGGCTATTTTCTTATAGATCCATAAAAATCTACATACACTTTGCTTTACTGACTCCTGGAAATCTTTATCCATGTGTAGAGTTGGGAAGGGGAAAGGAGGTTATTGGGGGTGGTATCCTGGCTCTTTGTCATCACACATTCCCTCAAAGCTATTTTGAAAGTCAAAAGCCAAGAATTGACTCCTTCTCTGCATTATCCCTGAGGCAATGAACACAGAGAGCTCTCCTTGCCTGAATCTGGTCCAGAAGCTCTTAAGGAAATATGGAAGAAAACCCTTCAGTATTTCAAGATATTGTAGTGAATTTCCTTTCTTTTCCACCTGCACCATCCTGGCCCAGACTACCATCACCTCTTGCTGGGACCATGGCAACATCCTTCTAACTCAAAGTGTCTCCACCTCTGCACTACTGACATTTGGAATTGGATTAGTTTTTGTTGTGGGACCTGTCCTGCACAACATGTGTTGTTTGAGGCCTGTTAGTTGTTAGAAGTCTGTAGCACCTCCTTCCCTCCCCCAAGCTGTGACACCAAAAAATGCCTCCAGACGTTGTGAAGGTTCCTGGGGTGGGGGGGAGGGGTGGGGGGAGGGGACGGAGGGGGGGGCATGTGCAAAAGAGGCCTCAGTTGAAAGCTACTGACCTAACTGGTCTCCCTGCTTCTCTTATCCCAGTAACCTGTTCTCTGTACAGCAGCTAGCAGTAATCCTTACACAATTTAAATCTAACCAGGTTACTCTCCTGATTGCAAACCCTCCAGTAGCATCTCATTGCATAAGAGTCGAATCCAAATCACTGGCTAGGCTTACAAAGCCATGTTCTGCCCACCTTGGCCCCCCTACCTCTCCACAGTCCAAGCTTGTAACCCACTTTGGGCCTTTGCACATAGCTTTTCCCTCTTTCTAGAACCCTCTTTCCCTAGATTGTCACATGGCTGGCTCCTTCTTAGGATTCAGCTTTAAGCTCTCGTGTCACTTCCTGACCACCCAACCTTAAATAGCTGTGAAGTAACTTGGATTAGCTGATTTGAGTTCTCAGCAGAGTTCTTATGGCCATATGATATTTCCCTTGTTTATTTCTTCTCTTTACCAGAATTGAAGGTGTGTAAGAACAAGACCTTTGCTTCTTCTCTTGTCCATTTGTGTTTTGTTAGCACCCAGAATGGCCCTTAGTATATACTAGGTGATCATACTATTGGTTGAATGAATGAATGATGGACTTTGCACACAAGCACATATAAATGTTCTACTTCAGGGTACCTAGGATTGTGCTGGGGATTGCAGTTTAGAGGAACAAAATGAAGCTGATCTAGGCTTTCCCCCAGCCCTTACTGGAAGGTAATTCAGGAAGATGAAGAATCCAAAGAACAGACAATTGTATCTGTGCAGAGCTGCCCAACTCATTCAAGGGAATGAAGTAGAGGGACTAGGTGGCCACTTGCAGGGGTCTTGCAGGGATCCAGTCTTTTCTGTCAATTGAGATCCTGGTTTGTGTCTGAAATGGGGATACAAAAATGGATAAAATGTAGTCCCCATCCCTGTCTTGGTGTTTTCTGGGAAAGGTAGTTACAAGAATAGATTAATTGATTATAGTAAGTATAAGAAGTATCAGGACAGTGCCGGAACCATACACGCTTTGAAAACTGAGAGTGAAAGTTGACAGCTTTGCCCCGGAGAGCTGGAGAAGTTCTTATAGAAGAAAGGACTTCACGGTAGGGTTTTGAAGGATGGATAGAAGCACAGCTGGTGGTAAAAGGCATGTTGTAAAGAGAGAACAGCATGTGCAAGGGCATGGGGGTTATGAAAAGGCCTGGGTACTTGGGAAATGGTGAGAAGGTTGACATGGCTGAAATCCAGAGTAGACGGAATGGACTATGGGTGGTAAGGACAAGAGCTTCAAGTTCCTTTCTAACCACTGGATAACCATGAGTCTTTGACCTTGGAGATGGTGGAATAGAGTCTTCTTTTTTTTTTTGTTTTAAGTTTGTTTTTTTGTTTGTTTGTTTATTTATTTTGAGAGAGATAGAAATAGCACAAGTGGAGGAGCAGCAGGGAGTGGGGGAGAGAGAGGATCCCGAGCCTGATACGAGGCTCGACCTCCTGAAACTGTGAGATCCTGACTTGAGCTGAAACCAAGAGTTGGATGCCTAACCAACTGAGCCACCCAGGTACCCTGGGTGAGAGTCTTACTTTTTTTATTACATTTTTTTCTCATTATGGATATAATACATGTTATTTTAAAAGTTTCTTAAATATAGAAAAATATAAAAAAGAAGAAAAAAAGAATTTAGAAACCACTTCCTGAGCCAGCACTATAAACATTCAGTGTATTATTATCTTCCAGACTTCATATCTCTATTTACCAAATCTGCTTTATATATATATATATATATATATATATATATATATATATATATATCTCGAAAATATGGGATCACAGATCTTTAATGAAAAGTTATCAAAAAGTTATAAAAAAGCTGATAGGCAAATCATCCCAGGCTTAGAGCTTAAAATAGCTTATGGCCTAAAAATAAATAGACTTTGTCAAGTACAAACATCAATCAATAAGCATAACCTTCCACGTGTTGTGATGGTCCTTTAGAGCAAGGGATTGGTTTGTTAGGAACCATTTTGTTGTGGGGATTGGCTTGTGTTGCTGTTTCTGTCCCACTGGATTTGTATAAAATTGGGGGGAACTGAGTTGACTCATCAAGAACCACTCCCCCCTCCCCACATCTGTCCTAGCCACTTGTAGCTAAAATTTTCCCCCTTCCTGGTCCCCTAGAGTCTCACTTCCCTGTTGGTACCCGGGCAGCAGTTCCTGCCTTTGGCAGGAAATATTAAAAGGAGAGTGTTGTCTAGGGCAAAGAATTTAGCCTCAACAGCAGGTGACCCTTCCCTGCTGGTACATTTCCTTTGGTCCCCCTTTCCTCATTGCTCTCTGCCAGTGTCCCTGGTCATTGGTAGTACTTGCAGGAATTCCTGATTGCCAGTCTGCTTCCAACAGTGATAACCTGCTTTCCCCTTATTTCTGATGGTCAGTGAGGCTATTTCAGAATACAGTGTATTTTAGATTAGTAAGTTTTCTGACTCTTTGTCAGACAGAAAGGCCTGAATTCCTGTAGGCGGGTATAGCTCTCACTCAGAGATGGGAGCACCCTGGGAGGTGACAGCTCTGTAGGGGCACTTTCTAGAGCTTAGAATGCCTTAAAAGGAATGAGAGAGACACAGAGGGAGGTGACATGAGAGGACCCTTAGCAATGAAACACCTGAGCCACCTTCAGGGACACAAAAGAGTAGGTGTCACTTCTCTGATTTTATTTGTATGAAAGAATGCAAACTGGCTGAGCAACATGGCTGCTCTCCAGCTGTCGTCTGGATAGGGCATTTGTAAGCGGAGTTGGCCATTGCATTACTTTTTACTTTACAGTGTCTTTATTTTTATCGGTGGCCTCTCCAGACAGTATGCTTTGGATCTCCCAAAGATATATCCTCTTGAGGAAACCGAGGCAGAACAGTTTCTCCCTGGCTTCTGACACCTGGTAACTGGGAATGCCTTGACCTTCTACCCTGGCTCCTGACCTTTTGCTAGGTTATGGTCTTTGGAGTTTGTTTGTCTCTTGACCCTCAGCTAATTCAGGGCTTTAGTCTGGGCATGACCCTCCTGCTTAGGCCCTACCCTGAATATCTCTGACTTGCTGGATCTCATACTTGGCATAAATTTGCCATGAAGACCCTGTGCCAAAAATGGCAGAGGCTCTACTGCTCTTTGCCAGAAACACAGAATTGTTGCACTGTTGGGAATAGGGGGAAAGAAATGTTGAGAATGTGGTAGGCCAATTCACTTTGATTTAGCTTAACAGACATTAATTGAGTTCCTACTGTGTTCCTTGTCCTCATAGACTTTATAATTCTGCGGGGAAGACAGATTTTAACCTGTAATGGCAAAAATGTTGAGTGTTATGACAGGGTGGTACAGAGCTCCTGGGGGGACCTGGAGCAAGTGGGTATACATAGTTGAAAATAGTGTAGGTGATTTCTGATATTGATCTACAGAGCTGAACTGTATTGGCCAAGCTTATGTCATCACCATCGTTTCTTGAGGTATTTGGGATCTAGACAGCACCATCTTTCTCTTTAGAGAAGAGTCAGAAGCCATCAAAATATTGAAGGAGTCAGGAAGTGGTACTTGTAAGAGAAACATACAATTCCTGGTATAAAAGACAAAAATGGTTCAGAAAAGGAAGGCAGTAGTAGTTATACTCAAGATGGTAAATACAATTGTGGGATAAGTGCTATTAAGGGGAAATTAAAGCCAGGGCTCAACTGAAGTGGGCCGAAATCCATTCTGGTTGAGCAAGTTATGCTAAAGCCACAGAGGGAAGGTGAGACAAGTATGTGGACTGTGGAAAAAGATGGGGACTATGCTTTGGGTGGAACCACGCAGACATGGGTCTGAATTTTGCCTTATAGCTTATCAGCTGAATGACCTTGGATAAGTCTTTTCTTATCCAAAAAAAAGAGGAGAAGAATGGGGAAGATATATCACCAGTTTTGACTTGGAAAATGGATGATAATATCTCACGTGTGTGTGTGTCTGTGTGTGTGTGTGTGTGTGTGTGTGTGTGTGTGGTGTGTGTGTGTGTGTGTGTGTGTGTGTGAGAGAGAGAGAGAGAGAGAGAGAGAAAGAATTAGTTGAAGTAACACATATCAGCACACTGCTTGGTACACAGGAGCATTTACTGATAAATGAAAATGTTAGCTAAATCAGTAAGAGGGTCACCAGCATTCAGAGTCCTGGACAGGGAACCCATGCCTACAGATGAAACACTTAGTAAGTGCAGCTGGTTGGAAAGGAGGAAGGTGGGGTAGCACTAAGAAACCATGAGTGCAGGTGGAGTTGCCCTCATGGGCAGCTGGAAGTAAATCTCAGGCAGGGCTTTCTTTGACTACTACACTGTTTTTACCAATGTGGCTCCTGGGCCACTGCATCAGGATCACGAGGGAGGAATTTATAACAAATTCAGATTCTGGGGTCTTATCTCAGACCTATTGAATTAGAATCTCTGGGGACTGGGGTGGGGCCTGGGAACCTGCATTTTTAAAGTGCCCCAGGTTTTATGAACTTGAATTTTTGCGTCTGAACTGTAATAAACTCATCCACTTGACTGTCTTTGTATCTTTTTTTTGAAGGCAAAAGAACATTTAATAATTATGTAGATTGTGTGAACGAGAAAGAAAACCATGGACCCCCACTGTGTGTGTGTGTGTGTGTGTGTGTGTGTGTGTGTGTGTGTCTGTGTAATGTAACCCTGTTTTTTAACAAAAAAATATGTGTCTTAGGTGTGCCCTAAATATTAGGTGTGTATAAAAAGAGTCTGATAGTTTTTACTGATTTGTGATGCTGTTTACTCTTGGGGACTAGGAATGGAATGTAGGTCAGAGGTGGGGGCAGGGTGGTAGTGACAGGGAATGGTGGGAAGGAGACCTTTTTTCCTTATATTCTTCCATTTTGATTGATTTCTAAAATAATGAGCATGATTACTTTTCTAATTAAAAAAACCCACAAAGTTGACAATAAGTAAGGAATTTTATGATGCTGATGCTCAGACATCAGCTGAACTATAAAAAGAAAGAGGGAAAGAAAAGAAGACAGACACCTGCAACAGATATTTAAGTAATGCTCAACTTCGTGTGTTCCTTATATATTGTAAGAATGACGGCTGAAATGAAATACACTACTTTACTGGGTTATTCCCCAGGGGAAGTGGAAGGTGTTTGTTTCTGCTCTGTCAAAATTCTAAGTGATGGGAATAGGGGTGGAGTAGTTAAGCCCAAACATTTAATTTAGTGGGTTTATATCAGGAGCCATCATGGTACTTGTCCAGAATCTGGGGTTTAGAGTTGTGAGGCCTGATTTCCCTTTTCTGATCTGTTTTTTGAGCAAGGCACGTCTCTATTCTGCATCCTTGCTTCCTCATCTGTGAAATGAGGGCGTTATCTACCTTAAAGGCTAGTTGCTGCGAGGATCAAATGAGGTGGTGTGTGAGAAAGTAAACTCTGGAGTGCTGCAGCAATGTTAATTATTTCTATTTTTGCCTAGCTCCTCCCCTGGACATGCTGCTATTACCGTGGAGTTGTTTATGTGTCTGTCTCCCTGTGAGATCATTGAGTGCAGGGGCCTTGTTTTATTCATTCCTGAATTCTTGTGCTTAGTGCCTGCCACACAGAAGGCATTCAAAGCAAGTTCTGGAATAGCTATCAAAGATAGAAAAATACATACAACAGTTAGGTTTAGGCTTATGAATATTAAGATGCTTTCACTTGTGTTTAAAAGAATTTATAGAAAATTCATTCAAGTCCACAACAGAAATGATACTGCTGGAGAAAGAAAAGAACTTCATTAAGGAAAATTTAATTGCCCAGTTTTCTAAAGAGACAGAGCCACATCCCTCCATCCTCATTACTGTCAAATGCAGGATGGCTGGTTCCAAGGAGGGCAAGATGAATGAAAAGAGATTGTGAAAAGGCAAATCCTGATACTCCTGAAGAAAAGTCTCCCAAGAAACAGGAATGCTCCCTGGATCACCAGTTTCCTTTATTGTCAGAGCCCGGGAATAAGCCTCCTCTGGGCGACTCAGACAAAGGCCCTCTTTGGCCTCTACCCCAGACCTTGGCCAGTAAACTGCAAAGTCCCTTATTGCCCCTGGAAGTGGGAAAACTTCCAGTTGCTTGACAAAAGTGGAAGGATTATCTGAGGCTCAACTTGGGGGCTCCAGTACCTCTAAGACCCGGGTAATTATCATGTGAATGGGCAGGGGGAGGCCTGGAGCCAAGTCTAGAAAAAAGAGACCTGGGGTAGACCTGAAGTTAGGAAAGAGGGGACCAATCTCAGGTTTGGTCCTCTGGATCCTTTTCCTGTACTGCCATAAATCTGCAATTTCTTCTCCCCTCTCCTATACCAGTTCAACCTGAGGGCACCATTAGATGGGTTGATGATTGTGCAAACAATTACCAGTTATTGCATGGACCATTGTCAGCCCAGGTAAAGTCTCTGCCCTGTTCAGTGTTTTAATTGAGTATTTGGATGATGATGTGAGCATGCCCATGTTGTTTGAAAATGGCAGGACACCAAGGACAGCAGGTTTAATAATTGGGAGCATGGTTACTGGTATTGAACTGCCCAAGGTTTGCAGTCCAGCTCTGCTGCTTTCTAACTGTGTGACTTTGGACAAGTCTTTTCATCTCTTGAAGACTCAATTTCCTCATCTGTAAAGTGGAAATAATAATCCCGCTTTAAAAAGTAATCTATAAGATTAAATGAGATAAAACACGTAAAGCCCTCTGCACAGTGCTTGGCACATAGTAAGGACTCAGTCAGTGTTAGCTATTGTTATTAATAATCACAGCCCTAAGAGTCACACTACAAGCTTTGGAGCCCAGTAGATTGGGCTTAGATTCTAGCTCTGTCATTTATTAGTTGTGGGCAAATTGTCTAACCTTTCTGAGGCTCAGCTCTCTGTACTTCTGCTGACTAGGAGCAATAAATAATACCTACCTTGGGCATTTCTGTAAGGCGTTGAGGCCAGAACAGACCCATAGTAGATGTTCCATAAACAGTGGGTTAACATTAGGAGAAACAGCACATCCTATGGTAAACAGAACCAGGAAGCAGAGAGATCTTAACAGAACGGGATGAGGGACAGACTCCAGAAATGTGAAGTTTAATAGTTTCTTTAAGAGAAGACCACTAACTCTTCAAGAGAAGCTCAGCTTTTTTGCCTGTTGAGCCCCGAGAGGAGTTTCTCCTATAAATAGATAGAAATGTGAATAGGAGTAAGAAAAAATTGGCATTTGGCTAGGATTCTAGACCTTAGGCCCTGACCCCATCCTGTCCCTTGTTCAGGTAGCTCTTGGCTTCTCCCCAAGAGGCCAGAGGGAAATATATGATAGAGGCCACTGACGGGGCAATGAACACCCATCGTGAAGCTGCTGCTTAGCACCCCAGTGCTGAGGTCTGGTGAGCAATTCTCCCCTTGAGAACCCCTTTAGCCTAAGTGGGTTAGGCATTCAGGCCTCCCTTCCAAACCCATACTTCAGTCTTGGCTCTCTTGCTCCAGAGTAACCGAAACTGGGCTGGAGCTAGAACATCTGACCTCTTTCTTTCAGGGAGCAGCCCAGACAATTGCTCTGACTCCTCTCTGAGAGGCTATCAGGCCTAACTGCCAAAAGGGAGAAGAGAGAGTTAGAAGTCTGGACCCCCTTGGACTGGACCTTTGGCCTTCTTGGGAGTGTAACCTCTAGGAATTTTGGTCCATGAAGGTATGCTAAAACCTGGCCAGTCTATAATCTCACCTTTCCTTCAGGTGGGTAGATTTCCATGCATTAAATCTTGACCCTGACTTAAGAGGAGTGAATAGAGTTGACCTTCAGCTCTCTGAAGGTCTCTGAAGGTCCTCCTTTTGACCTTTCTTTGAATGCCCTGAAGAGCTTAACGGCACAAGCCTATGATCAGTTCAGGGTGTGGCTCCCTCCCTCTGCAGAAGAAATCAATGGAGAATCCATGACATTCACTCTGCATCCTCAGCCCTGCTCCATAGTTTGCCTGCTATGCAGCCGGGAGCTGAGAAGTTTAGCCCTGAACGATTTAAGAATGCCTCTTTGACGTACCTCTCCTTCTCCAGATTTTAAAAAAGCGGCTCAAGACTAAATTGAAAAATTCAGTGTAGTTTTTCCAATTAACTCTGATCACCAAGCAAGAAGTGGTCTGCAGGCCAGTTATGTGTTTTGTTAAGATGCACAGCAGAGTCAGGCAACTTCATATACAAATCTGTATTTTTCACTTTTTGAAAACAAATCAGGTGATCTGGCTGCACTGGTCCCTCATTCCCCCGTGGTAACAAATCAGCCAGAGCTGAGTAGCAGCTGCCATTTTTAAGTGAGGCATGCCATGCCATGTTTAAGTGGGTGGCTTGGTTGATTAAGCATCTGACTCTCGGTTTTGGCTCAGGTCATGATCTCACAGTTCATGAGATCGAGTCCCATGTCAGGCTCTGCACTGAGAATGAAGAGCCTGCTTGGGATTCTCTCTCTCCCTCTCTCTCTCTCTGCTCCTCCCCTGCCCCCTTCAAAATAAATACATAAACTTAAAATAAAATAAAATAAAATAAAATAAAATAAAATAAAATAAATGAGGCATGCACTTTTGAGTCCCTGCTGCTGCCTGGGCAGGTGCTCTTGGGTCTTCAGACACCCTTATCTCTCATCTGCTGTTTCATTTACCAAATATTCCTGGTTTCTGTAGGCATTTAGGTTTGCCAATCCTGGATAAGGCCAAGAAATTATATTCTATCTTCTGTCTCAAATTATGCTCATCAGATAGGATTGTGCAGTGAGAAGTGAATGACAGCATAACAAATAATTCAGTATCTATGATATTAAAATGTCTCCAACTTTCCACCATCCTTCCACGTTCACAAAAGAGACGCCTTGTCATTGCATAAGTACATCCCTTTTCACTTCTCCTCAAGGATGAGTTTGACATTGGAGTCAAGGACAAGACATTCTCCCCTGAGAAGTGCTTCTGTGTTTGCCTCTGACCCATCCTTGAGGGGAGGTGTGGGGAAGGTGGGGGAGGAGAATAGATTTATTTATTTATAAATAATGGCTTCAGCTGCTAGAGCCAGCAAATATCCTGTGATGTGGTGGATGGTGTCCTTAGTTACCTCATTAGTAGTCACTACAACACATTTTTAATAGTTAAACATCCCTCAATGTTAAGCTGACCATTTTAACATCAAAACACAGTTCACTTAAATAAAGCAATTCTGCTCAAACAGGGTGGTCCCAGAACTCCACATTGGACTCTGAAAGCAGACAGAACTGGGACTGAATTCCAGCTTCATTACTCACTAATTGTTTGATGTTGGGTAAATCATCTCATCTCTCTACCTCTCAGTTTCTGTCTCCTTAAAATGGGCATCTCATTGGATTCTCATGAAGATTAAATGAGATAATCCCCACTTGATATCTAGCCCAGGGTCTGGAATATGGGAAACACTCAGTGAGTGCTTTCTATTACTATTCTTACCCAGATTTGGAGGGCTTGAGTTGCTGCAAGAGTGAAGTTTAGACCATCTACAGCAGAACCAGCAGCTTGGAGGCAAACTTAGATCCATTAGTGTGTTTTGCTTGGCCTTTCGAACATTTATACAAGTGAATTAGTTTCCAACATTTAAAAATCAAGGGGTGCCTGGCTGGCTCAGTGGGTAGAGCACGCGACTCTTGACCTCAGGGTCATGAGTTCAAGCTCTACCTTGGGCATAGAGCTTACTTAAAAAAATAAATAAATAAAAATCAAGAAAGTGCAAAAAAAATCTGGAGAGTTTACATAAAAAATCTAGATTTCTGCATTTCTTGTGATATGGGAAGATCCAGGCATTTTGCCGTCATTCTCAGAGGCAAAAATCGACTGTCCCCTTCAAATGGGGTATGGGGTCCGCTTGTTCCAGGGCCCACCTGACCCACTTCACTCATTTTTGTTGCCTGCTTGACTCCTAAGGGCATTTGAGTTTTTTTGATTTGGAGGAATGGACCAACCTCCATTCCTCATTATGTAGGATTCAGTCAGTCATCCATAAATACTATTTCCAGCAACTGGACTTTGGAGAAGGTAGACAGCAGGTTGTATTTACTGGCAAATGCCCCAGTGCCATCTGTGTCATTGATTAAGTGCAGAGCCATCAGCTTCCACAATCCATGGGACAGAGGTAGGGTCAAGGTCCTCTGAAAAGAATCTGGGAAACTAACAAAGATTTGTACCTGGGAACAGATGCCCACCTCATCGCAACATGTAGGTGAGCTGGAATTTAATAAGGAAAAAAGTATAAAGTCTTGCCCTATGTCTAAAAACGCAGCTGGCCAAGTACAGACTAGAGATGTGCTTAGCAGCAATGCTTGTGAAAAAGACTTAAGGTTCTCATTGACAATAAGTTTGGTGTGAGTCATGGGGAGGTGGCTGCCAAAAACCTAATCTGACTTTGGGCTGGGTTTATAGAAGTCTAGTGTCTGGAAGACCTTTCTAACAATTAGAACTGTCTTGAAGGGACAGGCAGGCAGGCTCAGGAAGCCTTGATCTCCCTAGAATAGGAGGTGTTTGAGGCTGCCGTGATATGCCCCTGAAAAGAGGGTCAGAGTGGGGATTTAGGCAGCAGAAGATTTGTTCAAGGTGACATACAAGGCTTCTGCCTGCCAACCTTGTGATTCTGCTTTCTGGGGCCCACTGGAGGACGATAATTTCCATAATAAAAGTAAAAATCTTGCTTCCTGATAGAGGAAAGCAGACTTGCTGAAGAGGCTGATTGGATGCAGCCATTTTGATCTGACTGTCAAAATGGAAACGTGGACTTCCGGTTCTTACCACATTAATTTGGACACATGTCACTGGGCCTTCTTTATTCCTGAACCTCATCTCACCTGCAACCCCATCCCTGACCCCCTGCCTAATATCTCAGAGACGGAGGGGATGGGTGAGGGGGGGGGAAGGATCTGTTTTGCACATTACTGGTAATTTGTTTAAGCTGGACTTTTATGCAGAGCTTGCAAACTGACGACATACAGGCCAAATCCAGTCCTCAGATGTGTTTGATTTGGCCTGTACTGTGTCTTTGAAAAATGCAACGTAGATGCCAACATGTAAAAATGAGGAGATTTCACATAAAATCTGGATTTCCAGCACCTTTAAAAAAAAGTCAGAAGGTCTGGCAACCTGGGGCAGCACCAGCTGGAGCTGAGCACCCATAGCTCTCCTTGGATAGGACTGGAGCTCACTTGGCCCCTGTCATCTCCCTAACTTCCCCTGCTTTACTAGTTCACCTGATGTCCCCGGTCCCCATAGGTATTGGAGCTAACCGTCCTTGGGTGTAGTGGTGGTGTTTTGTTTTGTTTTGTTTTGTTTTTTAAAAACAAAAATGTCACTGAACTTTGTTTTCATTATATAACAGCCACTGATTAATTTTCTGCAGCCTTGGAGGGAATATCATGTTTGGGATGGGCCTGACTTTCGAATATAGCCTTTGTGGCATACCTGGAATGCATTTTCTAGGAGGTGTGCCAAGCGGGTGCGGCTGGGGGGTGGGGTACCTCAAAGAGAAACAGGCATCTTCAGAGCAGCTGGAGCCGAGGTGAAGTTTGCACTGTATCTCAGGAAGAAACTTGCTCTAGGTATCAAGACCATGTGGACAAGAAGATGAGCCCCAAACTGAAATTTTTCTCCCAGAGCTAACACTGCACAGCCTGTTGTTTCACGATAAGGAGAAGAGATTGATTGATTGATTGATTGGTTTATTTATTTATTTATTTAAGCCCGGCTAATTTGTTAGATAATGGTTTATTTACAAGACCACATCAAAATGCCCTGCACTGTCAGAGACATCTTTAGGATACAGTTACGGATTCTGCTCGTTCCTCTTCCCGACAGTGGGGCTGGCCGCTGGGGGTCCACAGGGGAGGGTGAGGGTGGGGGTGGGGTGGAGGGAGCAGAGATGCCCTTAGAGCTGCTCCTGATACATAACCTGTGGCTCATTTACCACAAGCCCCCAATTCTTGCATCTCAGCGAACATCCCCGGCTGTTCTTTTGAACTGCTCCAAGGCTTCTGTTGGGTTTTCTTACGTTGACCCAAATCTTCATCCTTGTTACTTCTCCACTGTGGGCCTGTGCTGGAGCTGTGCCGAAGCATGGCTGCTTCTTCCACAACACAGCCCTGCCGATATTAGCAGATGGTGGTCTCCTCTGTTTTGTGAGCTGGCTGAACAATCCTTGAGGAGAGGGGGTGGGGGCGCGTGGGGGCGCAGAGAGACCAGGTGGATTTAGGAGAGACCGTATTGCCTTCAGATGGGTCTTGAGCTGGGTGATTTCTGCCCCACTTTTCACACAAAGCACCATCCTCTCCAAAGGCTACTTGTGCCAGCCTCTGAACCTCTCAGTCAGTTGCGGGGATATAGAGGAGTCCACGAATAACTGAATCTTCTAATAAAGCTTTGGTATCTGGTGGTAGAAATCGCAATAACTTACCAGAAGCAGGGAACTGGCAAGCACGGTTAGCTCAATGTCTGATGGCTGCTACAAGTTGAGGGGAGTGAGGCCCGGCTATAGGCCTGTTGGTTGGCTTCTTCCCTCCAAGATAGAATTTGCTAGATCCTTATTCTGCTTAAGTGTCTCTGCTCTTAGGCTCTCAGACTGAAATTGTCCAGCCTGGGACTTCAAAACCTTAGGGACACTCTCCAGCATCACTTCATTGCAGAGTGGGCCTCTCCCCTCATGGGACCTCAGGCTTATCCCTTAGGAAATGCCCTTTTGGTCTGAGTTATCTCTGGTGTGGACATAGGGTCTTGTCTGGCTCATCATGGTGTAGGCATCTGGTGGCAAGTTTGTGTTTTTATTATAGTCACCTCAGTGCATCCTGTCACTGAGTCATCCTCAAGGTGTGGCATTTCTCGTTCACCATTCCTCAATCTCTCTCTCTCTCTTTCTGTCTTATTTTTATTTTTTATTTAAAAAAATTTTTAATGTTTATTTTATTTTTGAGAGAGGGAGACGCAGAGTGTGAGTGGGGGAGGGGCAGAGGGACGGGGAGACACAGAATCCGAAGCAGGCTCCAGGCTCTGAGCTGTCAGCACAGAGCCCGATGTGGGGCTTGAACCCACAAACCGGGAGATCATGACTTGAGGCAAAGTTGGACACTTAACCAACTGAGCCACCCAGGCGCCCCTCTCTCTCTTTTTTAAAAGACCTGCCCTTGCTTAGGGCGTTCCTTCCACAGATAGAAGTGGTATATGTGAATTGTGGGAATTCCAGGAAGATATTATCTCTTGGGAATGGCAGGGACTCTGGAAGATGCCAGAGTCTGTGTGGTGGGGTGGGGGAGAGATGGGCAGGCATCATCTGAACTGCATGGATTGCAGGTGAGTGGATGGTGTCTCCACATGTGCATCTTCCTTTCAGCTTTCTTCGCTCTATCCCCTTTCCCACATGCCCCACTTCTTGTTTTGGAAGAGGAAGTGGTGACATCCATTTGTAAATGGTGTGACCTCTCAGCATAATGTCATTACTACTTCCTAGTCTGGGGTGCTGGCCATTCCTTACCTGACCTGCTTGGCCTTCCTGGGTGCTTCCATGGGTCTGAGCAACTTTGTGTCTCCACAAGTTGTTTATTAACTGGGCTTGGGGTGATAGTGGGTGTCAAAACCTGGTTGGTGCTGTGGTTGGTGCTGCTAAGGGCAAAGGGCATGTCTGTGTAGTGTGAGGAGGGGTCGACCATTGGAGGGGGTCAGGTGTTCCTTCTGGAGGAGCATCTGTCCCCTTCAGAACCCCATGGTTTGTGAAATGGCTTTGCATGAGGGAACCATCTATCTGGAGCCCATGTCACTCCTGTGTAGTATGGAGAGCTAATCAAAACTTCCAGAGGAGAAATGCCTGTCTTCCATCCAGAATCAAGATTAATTGATGTTCTTTAATGGAAACAAATCGAATCTCTCAGCAACCCTTCCCATTAAACTTACAATCATGTACTTTTCTACCAAGGCACGGGCGAGTTTTTCAGAATCAGTAGGTTCGTGGAAACAGCTGACTCTTGGAGGCCATTTTTGTCTTCCTCAGAGTCGCTGGTGGGAAATGGAGCAGAAATGCCTTTAAGTTACTGGGCAGGAGGTATAATTCTCATTTGCCTGTGGTTTCCACAACCCACTCATGTTAGTGTTGCATTTGATCTTCCTGACAGCCCTATGATGCAGGTAGAGTCAGGGTTATTATTATTATTATGATTATTATTATTTATTTATATTAGTAACTATTTTTACTCTCAAATTGACAAAAGCATATATAACATATACTTTACAGTATAAACTAAGTAAGTGCTATGCATTTTGCTTATAAAGTGACTTAAAGTATTTCAAGCATTATATAATTCAATTTGTACAAAAAGTAAATTTCCAAATAAAGCTTTGGTTAGTAGAACTGATAATGTACTGTCAAATCCATTTTCCAAAGTTGTTCAAGGGAAAGAAGGCTTCATCCACTAACACAGGGTTTTCTTGTACAATCAAAGCTTTTTACTATTTAGTAAGAGTGGAAAATATTACAATAATTGCTTTTAATTTCCAAGTCTGGATCAGCCTTTTTTTTTTTTCCTCATTTATATGTGGCCAGAATACCATGACTTTTGAAAAGCATAAGGTAGGCAGAATGTGGTCTCTATTATATAGATGAGGAACTCCTCTAGACTTTGGAACACTACTCCCTCAAGATGTTTGCTATAGAAAGGGCTCTGTTCAAATAAGTGTAGGAAGCATTCTAGTGTGCTCGCTTCTTTTTAAAAATTTTTAAAAAGTATTTATGTATTTTTGAGAGAGAGAGAGAGAGAGAGAGAGACAGAGCATGAGTGGGGGAGGGGCAGAGAGAGAGGGAGACACAGAATCAGAAGCAGGCTCCAGGCTCTGAGCTGTCAGCACAGAGCCCAATGTGGGGCTGGAACTCACGAACTGTGAGATCGTGACCTGAGCTGAAGTCAGACACTCAACCAACTGAGCCACCCAGGCGCCCCAGTATGCTTGCTTCTTAAAGATTCATAGTGTGCTTCCATATATTAAAGGTTCCAGTAAGTACTATAAAACATAAATTATGAAACCCTTTGTTTCTTTTCTTTATTTTTTAATTTAATTTTTTTAAATTTACATCCAAATTAGTTAGCATATAGTGCAACAATGATTTCAGGACTAGATTCCTTAATGCCCCTTACCCATTTAGCCCATTCCCCCTCCTACAACCCCTCCAGTAACCCTCTGTTTGTTCTCCATATTTAAGAGTCTCTTATGTTTTGTCCCCCTCCTTGTTTTTATATTATTTTTGTTTCCCTTCCCTTATGTTCATTCATCTGTTTTGTCTCTTAAAGTCCTCATATGAGTGAAGTCATATGATATTTGTCTTTCTCTGACTAATGTCGCTTAGCATAATACCTTCCAGTTCCATCCATGTAGTTGCAAATGGCAAGATTCCATTCTTTTTGATTGCTGAGTAATACTCTATAATATATATATATATATATATATATATATATATATATATATATATACCACATCTTCTTCATCCATTCATCCAGCGACGGACATTTGGGCTCTTTCCATACTTTATCTATTGTTGATAGTGCTGCTATAAACATGGGGGTGCACATGTCCCTTCAAAACAGCACACCTGTATCCCTTGGATAAATACCTAGTCGTGCAATTGCTGGGTCGTAGAGTAGTTCTATTTTTAGTTTTTTGAGGAAACTCCATACTGTTTTCCAGAGTGGCTGCACCAGCTTGCATTCCCACCAACAATGCAAAAGAGATCCTCTTTCTCCACATCCTCGCCGACATCTGTTGTTGCCTGAGTTGTTAATGTTAGCCATTCTGACGGGTGTAAGGTGGTATTTCATTGTGGTTTTGATTTGTATTTCCCTGATGATGAGTGATGTTGAGCATTTTTTCATGTGTCATTTGGCCATCTGGATGTCTTCCTTGGAGAAGTGTCTATTCATGTCTTTTGACCATTTCTTCACTGGATTATTTGTTTTTTGGGTGTTGAGTTTGATAAGTTCTTTATAGATTTTGGATACTAACCCTTTATCTGATATGTCATTTGCAAATATCTTTTCCCATTCTGTCGGTTGCCTTTTAGTTTTGCTGATTGTTTCCTTCGCTGTGCAGAAGCTTTTTATTTTGATGAGGTCCCAGTAGTTCATTTTTGCTTTTGTTTCCCTTGCCTCTGGACACGTGTTGAGTAAGAAGTTGCTGTGGGCAAGATCAAAGAGGTTTTTGCCTGCTTTCTCCTCGAGGATTTTGATGGCTTCCTGTCTTACATTGACATCTTTCATCCACTTTGAGTTTATTTTTGTGTATGGTGTAAGAAAGTGGTCCAGGTTCATTCTTCTGCATGTCGCTGTCCAGTTTTCCCAGAACCACTTGCTGAAGAGACTGTCTTTATTCCATTGGATATTCTTTCCTGCTTTGTCAGAGATTAGCTGGCCATATGTTTGTGGGTCCATTTCTGGGTTCTCTATTCTGTTCCATTGATCTGAATGTCTGTTTTTGTGCCAGTACCATACTGTCTTGATGATTACAGCTTTGTAATATAGCTTGAAGTCTGGAATTATGATGCCTCCTGCTTTGGTTTTCTTTTTCAAGATTGCTTTGGCTATTCTAGGTCTTTTCTGGTTCCATACAAATTTTAGGGTTATTTGTAACCCACTGTTTCTCGAACTCATTAACCCAGGTACTATTTTTTCTTTAGGATATACCTGTTGTCATCTTCCAGATGTACAAACTTTTTCTGTAAAGGGCTGGATAGTAAACATTTCAGGCTTTGTGGGCCATATGATCTCTGTTGTAACTGCTCATTCTGCTGTTAATGCAAATGCAGCCATTGATAGAAAATGAGTGGACATGGCTGGCTCCAATAAAATTTTATTTACAAAAATAGGTTGTGGGCCAGATTTGACTCATGTAGTTTGTAGGTTGCCGGCCCCTGTTCTAGAACAAGCATCCTGCAGTACCTTCTTTGGGAGATGCTGTTTGAAGTGTTCAGGGAGTCCTAGATAGGGATTGAAATCTCACCTTCCAGAACGGTTGGTGTGAGTGGCAATGTCTTGTCGAGTGTGGTTCAGTGGTTGAGTGCCTTGCTTAGGGTATATGACTGTGAAGTGCCACGACAGAGATGGCACCTAGGCTTTAGACTATAAATTTTATTTATTCCTCACTGTTCTCTGCTCCTTCGGAGTGAAAGCCCCAGGAAGGGGACAGAACACACTGAATGACTGCTCTGTGTAATTGAAGTAATATGCACATAGGTACATGTGGGTGTGTGCATGCAAGTTGGTCTCAGTGTGATCATGGTCTTTGTATTATTAAGCATCAGTGTGGCTGATAGATAAGTTATCCATTTAGAGGTCTTTGTTTGAAAGCACCTAATGGGAGATGCTGAAGAAATTCACCGCTGTTATTTGAATTGAGGTCTGTGGTGATAAATCAGGAATATATTCAATGAATGTGCAAGAACTTATAAAACATGTAACATGTGCCCTTGCTTTAATGGAACTTTTGGTTGCAGGCAACAGAAACCAGCAGAAGTGGGTGGTAATGAAAATAGAGTTTGTTTAAAGATGCACAGTGTTCTGTGAAACCCAAGTGGGGAAACGCTGTTAGCCTCATGATGGCCAAGAACCGGGATCTGGGTTGTTAGGGATCCTGGGTGTGTTCTAGACATCAGCTGGTGTACTTTCTCTCATTTTGGCTTCTTTTTGCATATCTGCTTCACTCTCCCTGCTCTACTATTTCTTCTCTGGCTATTTTCTGATATTTCTACGTGACAGGCAAACAATGGGTGCTGGCAGCTCCCAAGTTCATGTTTCATTTGGAGGTGAACACACGGAAAGACCATCTCTTGTTCATTCTCTTTTTTCATTGGTTTTCTTTTCTTCCTCCTTCCCTTCATTGTTGCTAGAGAAGGGACTCTGATTGGCCCAGCTTAGGTGGTCCCTGAACCAGTTGGTGTGGCCAGTGACATGGGGTTAACATCAGAACTGTGTCAGCCAGAATCCCACCCCTGTCGGTGGGCAGGCACTTTCCAAAGAAGAGGGTCTACCATAGCCCTGCCCTGGCTGGGCACTGAGCAGGTGCAAGGTGAAGTAGACTGTTTCTATCCACTGACATTTGTAGACTAGTTGGAAAGTAAAACATACATACTAGTGATGAGAGTGTCAGGTGTGCTAAATTGTTTCATTGAACAGTGAAGCAGGTAATGGTATAAATAAGGGACTAATTTTGCTGTTTGTACAGACGTTGAATGCAAAAAGAGAGGGAAGGCCTGTGTGGGCTCACATCACCAGAAAGGGCTTTAGGCAGTAAAGATATGTTCTCTGAAGATGGGTGGGGAGCAAAAAATTCTGGCTAGGGAGATGGGCATGGACAAGGATATAGAATTATAGGTCTAAATGTAGTCTGGTCTTAACAAGAAGATTTCTTAAGAGGTGGGAGGTGGCTTTAGAGGGCAGTGGGATGCACACTCTGGGTAGTAGGAAGCATAGCTGGAGACGGCCCACTGTGGTCAGGTTAACTGTAGCAGCAGGACACAGGAGGGGCTGTAACAGGAGGGGCTGGAAGCTAGAGCTATGCCCCCTTCGGGGAGGGGACTCCCAGCTCCACATGGGCAAGAGAAAGTCCAGGCTGGCAGGTGCAGGTTTACATAGGGGGGAGTGTTGGATATCTGGGCTGGGGGTACCCTGTGGTGCTCGCAACATAGGGCAAAAACCAGGTCCTGGCCATGGCAGTGGTTAAATCAGGGCAAGCTCCAGGCACTGGGTATTAGAGTGATACTGTTGCTGGAGGGTGGGACAAAGCAGGACTTGAGAGAATGCGGATTGGGGTACAGGACAGAAACCCCAGGAATCTGAAATGAGCCATGAGGCTGCAGCAAGCCTAACCATGAGAAGAATGGAGTTGCTTTGTCTTACTACAAACTATCCTTTTCCCTTTCCCTCATTACAGCCTTCCTGTGCTCCCTTCCCCTGCTCAGGACCTTGCAGCCTGTGATTGGCTAGTCATTTGGAGATCCATGACTGATGTGGCTTGAGCTCTCACCCCGTTTTAGGAACTTCTGCCTTGGAACAGAAGCTATAAACACCTCAGACCAAAAGAACGATGGTGCCTGGGATGTTAGGACAAAGACACCAAGTCCAATATCAGAGATTCCATCTGTGCCCCTTTGTGGAGAGAACTGTCATTTGGAGACGGAATGAGCAAACAGGATGCCTGCCGTCTGGCAGTGAGGAAGGTGAGGAAGCGTTAGCCCTGGATCTGAACACTTTTAGAGCAGCCCATGTGGGGCTGTCCCATAACAACTAGGCAGCATCTTTAGGGAAGAAAAAGCCCCCGGTGTAGGTACCGTCTGAGAGCCACTTAGCTTCAGAGGAGGCATTGTCTTGCTGCTTGTTTGCAGCTCATTAAAGTGTGGTGGGAAACATGCAGGACTTGGAGTTGCAGGATCAGGAGTTGAATTATTTTTTTTTTTTTAATTTATTTATTTTGAGAGAGAGTAAAAAGTATGAGTGGGGGAGGGGCAGAGGGGGGTGGTGGGGGGAGAGAGAGAATCCCAAGCAGGCTCGGCACTGCTAGTGCAGAGCTCAACTTGGGGCTCGAACCCACAAACCACGAGATCATGACCTGAGCCGAAGTTGGTCACTCAACTGACTGAGCCACCCAGGTGCCCCAGGATTTGAATTCTTGATGGGCCACTCCCTCCCTGTGTGAAGATACTCAATCCTCCTGAGTATATAGAGGTCACAGTATCCACGGTGATAGCCTGTGTGCCTGTCTCTGCCACATGGTAGGTGCTCAGTACATAGGTGTCACATCTGAGTCTTCAGTCTTAGTTAGAAGCACAGAATTTGCCTGAATGCCCATGCTGGACTGGAATTCCTGACAGCCTTGAAGCTTCTGACTGGAACTTCCAGTAGCAAGGGACTGACCACCTCATAAAACAGACAATCCTGTTGTTGGAAACGTTTGCTAGAAAGAGCTTCCTTGAATAGAATTGCAAGGCACCTCTGTCTTTTGGAACAACTCAAAATAAGTCTAAGCTAGCTGATTCATGCATGGTAACATTTCCACTATTTGAAGACCAATCTTAAGTACTCCTAAGTCAAGGGTGGAAAATAGTTTATATCTAATGTATCATCTGTGCCCCTTTATGGAGAGAACTCTTGTTTAGAGTTGGTATGATCCCCAACTGAGTGCCAACTATGATGGATTGGTAGTGGCTGCTAGAGGGCTGTGTTGAGAAGGTTTCTGGGACTGTGCTCCAAGGTCGGTAGGAAAAAATAGCCAGTCTGCCATGGGCTCAGGTGTGGGCAGTGGTGACTTATGTACAAGGTATTTGTTTTCTCCGCTAAGCATTTTGATACTTAGATTCTTCTATTGTGCCCTAGATAACTTGTTCCCTGACCCTCTGGTCTCTTTTTCCTGCCACATTTCAGCTTATCAACATTTTAAAAGCCATCTGGCTGCCATTATCTTCCACCTAATTCATTTCAAGGGTGGATTTAACCAATCTGGCTAGCAGGGCTGAGGTCTCTCCTAGAGCAGTGTTTCTGGGAAATCTTCCCAAATAGATGAGGGCCAGTTTTGAGTCTGCAGGCCACTGATAAACCTTCCAAATTATTAATATCCCTTAAAATATGGAGACCAGGCTAAGCAGCGTCTTTCAGAAGTACTCTGAACAATATGGAGGCCAGCGTGACTAATAATACATCCCTTGATCCTGTTAATGCAGCTTAAAGGCTGCGTTAGCTTTCTCCCAGTGTTTGTAAAGCTGAAGCTCAGAGACTCTGCTCTTGACTCTGAGGTTGATGCGGGGGGGAGGTGGTGGGGGGGAAGGGCAAGGAGAGCCAGACCCAGCCAGGACAACATCTCCTCCTGTCCCTTCTGTGCCAGCCCCCTGTGCTCTCCTCCTGTCCCATGTGGGTAATGACCACTGGCACAGGGCTCATTGAGGGAGGAAGAACTTGCACCGGGCTGGGGGACTGCCCTGCTTCCTTTTTTTTCCCCCGCCATTGTACTTCTCTGTCTTATGCTAGCCCCCACCCGTCTCCTCCTTGTCTCTGTGACTCTCTTGGTGGTTTGGCTTCAACAAGGCTGGGGCCTGCAGCCAGCACAATGAGGTCCAAAGGCCCAGGTCTCCTTCTGTCATAGTGAGGTTGTCTGCTCTAAAGTTCCCCAGACCACTGTCAGTCTGTGTGTGAGGTGTCTCCCAGTCTGCAACAACGTGAAAAAAATAAGGCCAATGCAGGGATTTTTCCCTTAAAGCTAACTGTATGTGATTAAAGACCTGCCTTATATTCTAAACATTGTTCTTCCTTTCTGATGTGTGTGTGTGTGTGTGTGTGTGTGTGTGTGTGTGTGTGTGTGAGAGAGAGAGAGAGAGAGACAGAGAGAGACAGAGAGAGAGACAGAGAGAGACAGAGAGAGAGAGAGACAGACAGAGAGACAGAGAGAGAGAGAGAAATTATACTGTCTTGAACAATTGGGGTAGTTTTTCTCCCTAATAACTTTTGTAATATTGGCCACCCTTTGTAGACACCCCCTCATACTTTTTTGGGTGGTGGAGGTGGATTTTACTCGACTATGAAATCTGGTCTGAAAACTGCATCCTCGTCCAAGGAGAGGCCCATCAGGACTCGATATGCTCCCTGGGATTGCAGAGGGAGGGGGTGGTCTGGAAGATGCAATCTGGTATCCCAGTGAGGCCACTGAGGCACAGGATTGGGGCATGGGTCACTTTTATTAGTAGTTTAAATTTCCCACAGCTCAGTTTATTTTAAAAGCAGCATTGTTTGGGATTATGGATTTGGGAGACTCTGTTAATGAATGCCTGCCTTGCCAGCTTTTAGCATGGTTCTGGCAAGTGACTTAGCCCCTCAGTGTCTCAGTTTCTTTGTCTGTTTAATCAGAACCGTGGTGTCCTTCTCCTAGGGCTGTTGTGAGAATGATAGTTCGCAACATTGTTTAGCTGCAAGAAGCTATCAAATGTTGTCCTTTATTGGAGTCATTTCTGACAACGTTCAGCTAGTGCTTCTCAGGGCTTCTACTAGTCTGCGGACATTCAGGGTTTGAAGGGTGTTGGGGGACTCAGGGAAGCGATCAGAGATGATGAGTGGGCGATCAGAGATGATGGGACTCAGGGAAGCGATCAGAGATGATCACAGGGCATGTGGGGCCAGGCGAGTCTTCTTTGAGTGGACTGTCCCATGCATTGTAGCTGTTAAGCATCCCTGGGTCCCTGCCCAGTAAATGCAGGCATCACTCCCCAGTTTTTGTAGCTTACCTCTGTGAGTTCCGCATTCCCCTTGGGCTGGTTCTGTTTTAGGGCAGAGCCACTAGTTGGGCGCTCTGGAGTGGTCTGAGGCAGTTAAGTCGATGCAGTGTGGAAGAGAAGAGTCTTTAGAGAATGGCCCAGGGGGCTGATACTCCTAAACTGTGCCTGTTAATGCTTGGTATTCTGATTTTCTTGGTGTTGGACAGAGAAAGAGCTTGGTGTCACAGAGGGAGCACAACACAGAGACGCAGGAGATCTGTACTCAGGCTCCAACCTCGCTATTGCCTAGTTGGGGGACCTTGAGAAAATTTCTTCCCTTTGTGGGTCTCATCTGTAAAATGAAGGCTATGGAGAAAACAGTCTTCTATGGCTCCAGGCTTTATGGCTTCAGGCTCTGAAGGGAAATGGCTTAGATTTGAGTGAGACCAAAGGAAGCACTTTCTACCTGTCATGCTCTGAAGAGGGGGAGTAGGCCTGACTGCTTACCTCTGTCTGGATTGGAAAAGATGAAATCTGATAGGGAGGCCGGGCCTGGAAGGACTGACCTACTGAAGTAGCTGCCTAGACCAGTTCTCGTTTTAAAAATTGTTTGTTTAAATTTAGCTCATTTTTTGAATATGTAATACAGACACATATAAAGCAGTCTAAATATAATGGGAAGTGTTCCTCGCATCCACCCAGCTCCCCTGCCCCAAAGGCCACTTCAGTTTATCCTCCCAGGGATATTTCACTCTCAGTTTCTGTGACCCGAGACTGAGATGATAGTTTTAAACATGCCGTGGTTGTTATGCCTTTAGCTTTCTGGTTCTGAAGGGTGAGAAATTTGATCCTCCTGTAGCATGTGGTTAGTTTCCTACAATGAATTTTCCCCTATTAGTCATAGTTTCTTTTTGCCACTCTTGGGTAGAGATACAGCCTTTTTCATCTCTCTCCATTTTCCCCCACTCTCAAGTGCCCTGTCCTTCATTTGAATCAGGGAATTCCTCAAACACAGATCAAACTCGAGACAGGACATCTGGATGCCTTGCCTCTTCTCCCATCCATGGGTTTCAGAGGGAAACATTTTATGTAATTGTCTATTTTGATGATTTCCAAAATGGTGCCAAAGCCTTATATTCTTTTTTGTCTTGGAGCTTAACCCAATCCTGCAAGTAACTGCTTTGTTTCTCATCTGGTGTTGTAAAGTGTATGCCCAGTGAGTGGGAAGCACTGTTGGAGGTTAATTGTGTAGTAGGAGAAGAACTCCAGACTCAGAAGGGGAAAACCTGGGTCTGAGTGCAAAATAAGTCTCTTTCTTGCTGTGTGATCTTTGGCAAACTGCTTGGCCTCTCTGAACCTGTTTCCTCATCTGTAAAATGAGGGTTGCGCTACCTGCCCTTTACAGCTGTTTTTAAGGTTATGTAGGGCAATGAATGTGAGTATACTTCGCAAACTGTTAAGAGCCTTACAATTTTAATTCTTTAAAAAAGTATATATTAAGTGTCTGTTGTGTTCTTGACACTAGAAATAGTGTGGGAAATGAGCTTATATTCTGCTGTGTGTGTGGTGGGTAGTGTAAGGGCATAAGGGAAAGCAGGGAGACTGGCAGTAAAAAAGTTGATAATCAGACAAATTTAGATAATGGTAATTATTACAAAGAAAATAAAACAGTAATGGAATAGAGATGGAGGGAAGGGGATTGAAGTTCTTGTTAAAAGAGCAGGAAAAGCCTCTCTAAGTTTACACCTAGATGTCATGTGAAAAGCTGGTAAGCTGACTCCAGGCCTAGGAAACAGCAAGTGCAAAGGCCCTGGGGCAGGAACAACAGCTTTGGAGAATTAAAAAAAAAGAAAGAAAGAAAAAGGGAGAATGAACTGTAAGAAAGTGGATATAGCAGAAACAAAGTGAGCATGATAGAGAATGTCACAAGAAGTGGTGGAGAGGGTGGCCAGAATAGGGTCATAGAGGGCCTTGTGGACCATGTTAAGAACTTGTATTTTATACTATGTGCAATGAGAGATTGTAAGCAGGGAGATGACATGCTCAATTTTCTCCTTTTGAAAGACCTTTCCTCCTGGAATGTGGAGAATAGATTGTTGGTAGGCAAGGCAAGGCACTGAGGCGAGTTAGGAGCTATTGTAGCAGCCTAGGCAAGCGATGATGCCTGCACACCAGAAAAAGCACAGCTAAAATCATCCTTGAGGTATTTGGCTATGAAACTCATGTAACAGTTTTCATATGAAAAGGGTAGTCTCCTGGTGTAAAGTAGGATGTTCCCTCTTTTCCTTTTGCCCATCTGCTTTGCTCTCTCTTAGGAGTATGGAAGGCGTTGAAGTGGGCAGGGGTTCCTTTTCAGATGGTCCAGGGGTTGGGACTACATGGTCCTATAAGTAATCAGCAAATACTTACTGATTATAGGAAGATTTTTTGAGGCCTTTGGTTTTCACTTCAGGTCAGCCTTTACTGGGGACAAACAAGAAGCCTGGCAAGGCAGAGTCTACATGATTTGTACCGTCGATGGGCACAAGGAGCAGCAGTGATCACCAACACAGGGCCACCCAGATGGCAGTGCAGGCTGTCCCCTACACAAGGGTACCTGGCTGAGAGGTGGGTCTGCAACCCAGTCCACACTCTGCTCACCAAGCAATTTGCCCTGGTGTGGAGCTATTATCAGCAGGGAGAAAGTGCTGTTTTTCCCTAACTGGCAGCAGGGCACCATCTGGTTTAGCAGTAGCCCTTCCCAAACTCTTAGGGTTTCTGCTTGGTGGCCTGTTTTCCAGAGTCTGTCTTCACCTTCTGTATTTGAATCAGTCAGCATTTCTTTGAACAAATATTTATTGACCACCTACAGTGTACCAGGTACCGGGTTTCCATTAATGGGCAGACAGACACACTTCCTGCCCTCACGAAGCTTATAGTCTACTGGAGTTCACTCTATCTTTCTTTCTTTGTAATAGCTGGAGAGCTTCCTTTTGGGGAAGCCTGGGCTGATCTCAGTTCCTCCCGGTAACTCTGAGTCATGAGATGTTGGCACCTGACTTGGAGGCACCTCTTGGAGCTGGGCAACAATGACCACCAGCCACCATACACAGGCTTCTCAGTCCAGATTTTCAGGGGGATGGGACCAGCGTGGCAATGGACTGTTATTAGTATGGCCCCTTCATTCACCTCTGATTAAGAGAAGCAAAAGAAAAAAAAGAAAAAAAAAAAGAGTGGCATGATGGTTTCCATTGGAAAAGGGAAAGATTTGTCCTTGAGACTCAGAGTCTTTTAAGTAGAGTTTAAGCTCTACTTAAAACATGTACACTATTCTGTATGTCTATTACACTTCAGTAAAAAGTTAAGAAAATAGTA